>NC_058340.1:3878180-6378180 GCF_905475395.1 Chrysoperla carnea | reverse complement strand
ACACTCAATTAACATAAAACATTTAAAAAAAATTGAAATCTGTACATATATTTTACCTGTGTAAAACAATGTTTACCCCTATTTCGAGTGTTGCGGAAGGGGGATAAGGGGGATATTATCTTGTCAAGAAGCCATTTTGTATTTTCTGAAACACTGGCATTACGGCTTTGTAAGAATAAGCGTTCATAAAATATAAAAGTACCCAATGCTTGGAGTTAAAAAACGACCAAGGGCTTTCTTATTTCCAAAATTAAGGTTCTCGTATTTTTTTCCTAAATACTTTTCCAATAATTATATCAAAAACGATGATTCTGTAATCAGTCAGTGTTCCAACTCTTGTATTTCAAAAAAAAAATTGTTGAGGCATTTTGTTTGTCAAACGAAGAAATAATTGTGAAGTCTATGGTTAGTTAGTAGACTAGTGCTTGCTAGTATGAGCGCCAACAACTAGAGAAGCCACGATATACGAACATGGTATGATGGTATACATTATATTATATACAAGAGAAAATCAATATGTAACCTCCGGCTGGCGGCTGGTATGGTTGAACTAGTGTTGGTGGTGGTCTTGGTCTCGCTCAGCACTGACTCTGACTCACACAATTCACTTCACTCCTTCTTTTAATATATTATACAAAATGATTTATTCAGAAGTTTCCGTCTTAACCTCATGATAACTTTTGTCCCATATATGGGATAATTTTACAACCGTTGAGCATAATTGACAGATGGAAAAAATTTTGAGTTGAATATTATAACTACCCGATAATTTGAAAACTTTCAACATAAAGTTAACGTAATAGTTTTTCAAAATTTCTCGTAATTATTCTTTGATATTTCTTTTCGTTTTTGAGTTGTCGTGTTGGCAGACAGACGAACAGACGGACAGACAACCGGAAATGGACTAATTAGGTGATTCTATGAAAATCTATACCAAAATTTGTTTTCCTACCATTAATATTTTTAGGTGTTACAAACTTGGGAGTTGGTATTAAACTTAGTATACCTTGCATATTACATATATGCATGGTATAAAAGAAAATTAATGTCCCATATTTGGGACAAAAGTTATCAAGTGATGTAAAAGTGGATGGTTATCATAAGGTAAAGATTGTTATCTCGCCATGGGTTAAAAACAGCTGTAAAAAAACCAAAATCACAGTTTTAAACATTTTGTTATTGAAGAGAAACGACTAATAGTTAGAGTACTGTAGTTGAAGAGCTATAACTATATTAACAAAATTTTAACCAAGTCCTCTATGCTGTGCAAACAGCCGAATGATAGCGTATTCGTTTTTTACCTACCGTAGTCAAGATAGGTACAATCAAATCAACGTCAGTGGATAATTTTGGCGTTAAAAGGTGCTTCGAAAGCTGAAGATTTTCGAAAAAATAATGAAGATGAGATGCAAATTGTTAGTTTTTTTATGAGCTTTTGTTGGCTATTAAAGAAACCCCAAGAATTAGGTCAAATCTGATGTCAGAGAATGATGTCCCCCATCAAACTCTGCAACTTTTGTTTTATTTTTTTTATTGTTTAACTGTAAAACGAGATATTTAGGTTTATAGATTAAAGTGCCTGTATAAAACTTCTGTTTAAAAAGAGAGGCTCAAAATTTTTTGGTAGAAAATTGTTACCCTGCTTATTCTCTTTTACAGATTCTTAATGCAAAAATAAGTAATTTATATTCCTATTACATGTTGTTTCCGTACTTACCTTTGTTTGACCTTAAAGGTAAAGGCTTATCTTTGTTTGACCTTGAAAGAAAAAAAATTTATGAAAGAAGTTATAAAAGTTATGACTAAATATGCCCTTTGAAAATAAGCAAATACAGATACTTTAAACCGTTATTTGATTCTCCATTCTTTATTGCACATATTAAGGTGGAAACTTTTTAAAGAATCAGCCTGTAAATGTTCATCATGTATAAAATATAATTGTATGTATATCTTACACACATTACGTAAAGAATACATAAAGCATGTCGATGTCGTTGTGTCGTGTTGACCCGATGATTCGACGTCCCATTCTTCAGCTACAGTTCAATTCACCCATCCATCCATCTATATCCATCTTCGAATTTGAAAATATAAAGCCATATATGCTATTGTGGATGAATATAATATTTAATATTGTATTGACTAATAAGCTTTTTGCCGTTGCGCATTTATTTTTGATATGGTCTTTTATTTTTTGATGGCTTTATGTTATGTCGTATTTTAAGTGACATTTTCATTCTTTTTGGTGAAATTTATAATCCTTCGTGTATACTATTATTATGACATTAATTTAATATTTCTATTATTATGACATTAATTTTAAAAAAGGTCAGGCCAATAGAGATGGTAACGATATATTGATATTTAAACATAATATCGATATAGTAAAGTCTTTTTAAGTTTCCGTTAACACGTTTTACAACATACGATCCCAGTAATCAGAAACTTAAGTTGTTTTTTTTGGTTCGGATTATCGAGATTTCTGTTTTTGTTTGGGATATGGTGTAGAAATTTGAACTAAAACAAATATTATTTTCGTTAAAAATGAATTGAATTTATTTTATATTAATTAATCACGTGAGATCAAAGCGCTCAAACTTTCTTCAACTGGATAAGTAAAAAAACAAATTTTGGAGACTGAATACGTATTGACTTTATACAAGCAAAATATGCTATTTTATGACACTTTTTAACATATGGTTATATCGCCAAATAAAGTCGATTTTTGAATTTCTTGGGTAAAAATTACCTTATAAACTGAGTTTCATCAAATTCCGAAACAAATAATTTTTTACGATTTTTTCGAATTTTTCTAAGGGGTACCCCTTGAAAAAATTGCAAAAAATCGATACAAATTTATCGCCTCCAATTTCGACTAAACTCTGTATATAAGGTAATTTTGACCCAAAAAATACAAAAATCGGTTTCATTTAACGATTGGGAGAATAATTCTCGAGATAATACCGGAAATCGATCCGAAATATCGTTTTTTTCGAAAATTACTCGGCCAATCGCCAAATAAAGTCGATTTTTGAATTTCTTGGGTAAAAATTACCTTATAAACTGAGTTTCATCAAATTCCGAAACAAATAATTTTTTACGATTTTTTCGAATTTTTCTAAGGGGTACCCCTTGAAAAAATTGCAAAAAATCGATACAAATTTATCGTCTCCAATTTCGATAAAACTCTGTATATAAGGTAATTTTGACCCAAAAAATACAAAAATCGGTTTCATTTAACGATTGGGCGAATAATTCTCGAGATAATACCGGAAATCGATCCGAAATATCGTATTTTTCGAAAATTACTCAGCCAATCGCCAAATAAACTCGATTTTTGAATTTTTTGGGTCAAAATTACCTTATAAACTGAGTTTCATCAAATTCCGAAACAAATAATTTTTTACGATTTTTTCGAATTTTTCTAAGGGGTACCCCTTGAAAAAATTGCAAAAAATCGATACAAATTTATCGTCTCCAATTTCGATAAAACTCTGTATATAAGGTAATTTTGACCCAAAAAATACAAAAATCGGTTTCATTTAACGATTGGGCGAATAATTCTCGAGATAATACTGGAAATCGATCCGAAATATCATTTTTTTCGAAAATTACTCGGCCAATCGCCAAATAAACTCGATTTTTGAATTTTTTAGGTAAAAATTACCTTATAAACTGAGTTTCATCAAATTCCGAAGCAAATAATTTTTTACGATTTTTTCGAATTTTTCTAAGGGGTCATAAGGTCATTTGGGTCTTTGCTTCGTAGGACCTATCTTGTAAACCGTTAGAGATAGAACAAAAATTTAAAAGTAAAAAATGTTCCTTTTAAAATATTAAACAACATTTTTTCGTAAACATCACTGTTTACCCGTGAGAGCGCAAAATTGTATAGTATGTATGTAATGGTTATATCAGTTATAGTATCAGACAGAGTAATCAACACTGTCCATACATGGTATTTCGACAATTAACTCAGTCAATTGTTTGTTTTCTCTTGTTTTTTAATTAAAACTTTTAACTGGGATAAAATATAATAATGTAATATAAATTTAATTTTTTTTATAAATTCTCTTTTTATTCGCTCCGTGCGTGAGTTTCGTTTCCATGGTAACGATACACTACTTTAATTATAGAATTGTATGGATGCATATATAATTGTATGGATTGCATTTAAGACTTACATTGAAAATTAAATATTATGATAATTTACATTTGAAAAATAATATTTGTGCAATTTGATTTCTTATTTTCACAATTTTTAATCCATTAAGTTTAATTAATTCGTGTTTTTCAATAATTTTAATTTGACATTTCTATAACATTAACATGTAAAGAACTGCAAATTAGTCATAACAGCCCTCTTTAACGCCAAAATTGCTGGCATCGATTTTATTGTCCCTACCATGACTACACACACAACGAATAGCTCAGTATTTTGAAGTCACAAATAACAATAAATTGAAAATATGTATAATTAATTTATTTATTTTTTAATTACAGATCACTAACAAGAATGAATGGAATTCATTGGTGGAATATTTTCATCTTCCAGCTCATTGCGTGAATATTGGTGTAGCCTTAAAACATGTTTATTTAAGGTAATTTTTTATATTTAGTTTATTATTTTGAATTCAACAAATATTGAATGATTATGTATTTAAATCGACAAAGCTTACGAACCTCTTTATATTTTCACAAAATTTCACAAATGCTGAAAATATTAACGAAACGGCGTGTAGAAACTAGTTTGAGTTGATAAAGTGTAGAAATATGACCCTTTTTGGGTAAATATAAGTAAAATGGAATTTTTTATCATTAACAAGGTCATAGAAAATTAATTGTTTTAAAGTTGGTAATTGGTTTTTAGATAGCTTTGAGTTATTGTGTCATATCAAACCCTTTTTTAAATAATAGAAACCATTCTTTAAAAAGTTTCCGCTCATAACGGGAAACAAATATGTTTATCTGGGTTCCATCTCAAAGTACCATCTAATTTTTCATTTTATAGGTGTTAAAGTTCATTAAAATTACTGGAAAATGATCATTTTCACTATTGTGGAAGATTTCGGAGGGGTTTTTTGAAAATATAATTAATTTTAATTAATTAATGGGGTTAAACCTCTGTTTCTCAGACCACGTCTATAACAGAGGCCACCCTCATCATTATTTTTAATCTTTATTTATTTGTTAAACTACATTGAGTATACAATTAATTTTATGATGTCGGTAAAGTCGGTTACTTCGTATACAAGCGACGACAGTGTGATCAATTTATCGCTCTATTAACTATTTTGTTCACACTACCGCTGTCTGGATTCGAACCCAAAATCTCCCAGCCAGTATTCAAAGCAAATAAAGACGCTTTATCATCTCGGCTCTTGTTGGTTTTTTGCGCTTTTAACTCCTTCCGATATTATGGAGGTTAAAACGGTGTACATTTATGTTTATGGCAACACGATCGCGACCTAATAATATTTATGAGATGTGACCATAATTGGTAACGTTTCATTCAAAAAATTTTATGTTCTTCAAACCGATTTTCAAATTACTCTTATTTTTGTATTTTGCAGCTAGTTATTTAAAAAATTAGAATTTTTTTAAATGTTAGGTTAAATTGAAGGACCTATATATCCTATAATCCTATCCTATAATCAGCAGTGTGGGTATTTAAAAAACAATCAAGATATTGATTGAAATAATTAATTTTTATTTATTAATGCCATTTTCTATGTCGTTGTTAAAATGTTATTCAAAAAAAGTTTTGTATCAAGATTATCTTTATATCATTAGTTAGTGTAGGTAATTTATTTTAGATGTGTTATTTATAAACATTGACTCACAAAATCGTCTATAAAATATTCATAATATTTTGTGTTAGATAATATTCTAAATTCATTCTCAAATACTTCCGTTTTTATACTATTATACTATTTTATACGTTAATTCAAAAAATATTTTTGTTTGTGTATATGTCAACGTTATATTGTAAAATCCGTCAGATTATAAACAGGTTAAAGAAAACCATTCCAACTAGCGCTAACTCAACAACTAATTAACGAAAATCAATTCAATGAATTTCCAAAAATCTCTTGTATGTGCTCACTCACGTCATTTAAGAAAAGTGTGTACAAAATTTCATACTTCTAGATCCAGCGGTTTCAGCTGGGGATTGATCGAAAAGTTAGTTTCCGTTCTTATATATAGATAGATTGTATACATGTATACATGTACTATTTTAGTAATATCACTTAGAATGGTTCAATTTTTGCGTTTATTTTGACTTAGAGTGTACGCTATTTTCATTAAACCTTCCTATGTTCGATTTTCAGAGCAATAAAATTTAGTCAAGACCACTGCGGGGCAGATTTTGACTTTGTTGTGCTCTGAGTGATTTTTAGCAAAAGAGATATGGTCCAAAGTGAGATGAATAATGTACTGTATGTATGTTACGAAGTGAGATGAATGATACACATTGAGTTGCGAGTATCGGCTTCTACCTGCAGAATTAAGTTAATCTAAAGAGTAACCATTGCCCACCAGTGGTCAAGCCACAGTTAATCACTTAAAATTGATGAATGCATTTTTATGAATTCCATTTGTACCCTCCAAAGATACAGATATGTAGTTATTAATTGGCGGTGATTCTTTCGCGAAAAAAGTCCATTTAAAATTTTTTTTTAAGGAACAATACACCAACAATAAGGTATATGTATCTATTATCGGACTAAATAGAGTACAATTGACATGGGAGCAATGTTATCAAAACATGTTAGGTCAGTATGCGTTCGCTCGCGTCGTATACATATTATTGCATGTGTGTCTGTGTAATGGTATTGGTATTAAATACTGCGTCGACAGAACCTCACAAACAACAACACACTGATATTCTGACGTACACAGACACACTCACAAAGTCACAAACACAACTAGTATATGACGTTGTATGCAAAATCAGCTGATATGTCCATCCCACCCAAGGTTTCTTTCATGTACTTGGTGTGTACGTTTATTGTTATCATCATCGCGACGTTCTACTACTACATAGACACAGACACATACGAACAGTCATAAGTCCAAGCTGGTAACACAATTTATAAATCGGAGTCAGCTCAGACTAGTCTAAACTATTCAGCCAGAGCCAGTAAATAAAGTGCACCTACACTCAATATTTACATAGTGATAGTCTAAGAACTCTCCATAATCATATTAAATATATATCTAGACTGCGTGTCGACTGTCGGCACTCAATATATAGTTGTCACTTACACAAGTGATAGGGGAAAGTGGATGACTACTGCTATGTATATTCCAATAGTCAGGCACAGTTCTTTTGCTCTCCGTGATAATAACTTTCCGATTAAGGTAGTTGTCTTTCTATGTATACGTATTAATACAATTACTATCAAAGGTTGATGATCGATTGACTGTCTCTAACTCGAGATAAATTTAATTAAAGTTCAAGAAAAAAATTGATGTTTAGAAATTTACAAAAAACTAGTGTCCGATTGATGGTCGATTTTGTGCAAGATTGCCTACAAGCTACTAATAATTTTGAAAGTATAAAATGTAGCTAATAACTTTGAAAGTCTTAACTTTTAGAAATATATTTAAATGACTTTTTTCGCTAGATATTAACGCTCTATTGATTTCCGTTATCATTTGAAACATACATTTTTCCACCCCTTAGAAGGGATGGTTACCATCCCCTGGGCAAAAGCACCACATATAACTTTTGATCTAGAGGATGAACAGAGCTTAATCCCAACTTTTCAGGTTAATCGGAGTTATAAGGAAGAATTTAGACGTTTTTGCTTCGTTTCCACGAGTATTAATAATATAAACGATTTTATAACTTTAATATTGACTGTATAATATAGAAAGGTAATTTAAACCATGATAAAAATATGAGAGGAATATAAAAAAAATACCTTGCAAATTTTTGCAAAACCGTCTTCGACTTCGTCGAACGTCTCCCGAAAAAACTAATTGTTCATTGATGTATTTGTTCGGAGTTAAAAAAATAATAACAAGAAGTGAAAATAAACAATTGACTGAGTTATTTGTTGAAATACTTTTAATAGAAACTGTTTAATATTAATCAGTGATTGTATCATTTTTTTATAAATTAGTTGAGTTTAAAAAAAATCACAATTATGCCGGCCTTTCGTTCGCGATTTATTTGGTTTTTGAAATATTGCAGAATACTACTAGTTGAAGCAACCAGCAAACTTTCAACTCTCTATCTTTTATAGTTTTGGAGAAAATGGACACCAAAGTTTTATCCAAATTTACGTTCTCACGGATAAACAGTGACGTTTACGAAAATATGTTTCAAACAAAAATTGTTTTATAAGAAACATTTTTTACATTTAAACTTTTGTTCTATCTCTAACGGCTTACAGGATGGCTCCTAATTAGCCTCACTTTTTACGTCTTGAGCACTCTATAAAAATTTCAGCTTGATATCTCAATTCGTTATAGTTATAGTGTGGACAAACAGACGAGCGGAAACCCGAAATAGACTAATCAAGTGATTTAATGAACACCAATTTTGTTCCTACCATCAATAGTTTTAAGCGTTACAAACTTGGGTCTTAACTTAGTATACCTTTATATATATTACATATACACAGGGTGTAAAAATTATTGACCGTTTGTTGAGATATAATAACGCAAAATTAAACAATTTTATTGTTGAACAGAAACAACTATACTTAGAATATTGTAGTTGAAAAGAAATAACTTTATTAACAGAATTTTAAACAAGTCATTTATACTGTACAAACAGTTGAGTGGTACCGTGTAGATAAAAATGATATATTATTTCACTACAAGCATATATAGGATGGACCATTTTAATGTATAATGATTAATAGCTCGTTTTGTAGTTAACCAATCAAAAAATAACTTAAACTTTTTAAACCACCGTTATATTTCCAAAAAGGAATGAAACATCAAAATATATATCGGCTTTTATCTTGTAAAATTTTATCATTATGTAAAAACTAATAACATGGCCTATATTTTTAAATAAATGAGTATTATTTTTAATATTAATAAAAAAAATGTTTTTATGAATAATTGAATAAAATTAATTTTTAATATTGAATTGTTACAGATATTTAGATCGTTACGAAAAAGTACATTATTTGGGTGAGGTTGTAGATCGAGCGAGTGAGGAAGATGATGAACATCGACATAAACGATGGTCCGCAAGGGCAATGCATTCGGTACCTCTATCATATAATTACCAACAACATAATATTGCCGGTAAGTTAATATTTAATTTTTTTTTATATTTGTTTATATTTTAGTACTGATATTTACGTGCAGCTTCACTCCGTGAACACAAGTTAAGAAGTTACACTAGGCCGAAACCGCTTATAAACGTGCAGGCAACATTTCATATTGCCTGCACGTTTTTTCTGCGATCATGATCTCTAACGGTTTACAAGATGGATCATTTTACATTTGATCGAATGAGCAAAAAATTCCATTATAAAACTAGTTAAAATCTCAGTTAATTTTGAAGCTGGAAAAGTTGAAAAAAAATTGTGCACAATTAAACCAGCTAGAACTTTTATTTGAACCTTTTTTTATTTGATGCATAGTTTTTTTTATAATTTGTAGAAACCTGATTAAAAATCCCCCAAATACCCTACAAAAAGAGGGTTAGGTACGCCCCTGGCGGTCGACTTTTTTTTTACAGTGTTTACAACCTAATAAACAACTGTGGAAAATTTCAAAGATGCATGAATTTTTTCTTTATTACCATGATCTTTTATTTAATTTTGTTTTGCTATATACTTTGCATCGTATTCCACCATAAATTGACCTACGTCAGAATAAACTTCCAAAATGTGAAAATGTACACCATTTATGTAAATTATAGACATAAAACCACTTAGAATTCAGCATTTACCGTGATTTTGCTAGGTAGCGTCAATAAACTACGTGGCTCAATTCCGGCATCTTTGGAATTCCTTCCTCCATCCATATACCATACCGCAGTCTTTACTATAACTCCGATAAAGAATAGCTGCTATAGAATGCTTTTCTTGTCGTTAGTGTACGTAAAGATGACAACAATACCCAATTGTAATAATAATTATGAGTTGAGTATGTTAATTTCAAAAAGAAACATGTTATACTTTTACTCACAATCAGTTCTATAACTGAGTGATTAGTTGAAGGTTTGTATTTCTATCTACTACCTCTCAACAGTCTCAACTCAACAACTGGTAACTTAACTACATACTACATAGTATAGTACATAGATACTTAACAAGTATCTAACTCCGACTCTGATCGGTGTAACTGTCAGTGTCTGGTCTGGCAATCACATTCCATTTTATACAAAATACAATTCACATAGGTACAAGCATAATAATGATAAAATGTAATACGCATGCGTATTATTACAAGTATATATATCATAACTAGAAATCTTTGCATAGATTGATGATAGTACAACTATAATCAAGAATTATAGGTATACATATTATCATGTTTTTTAATATGTAATTATTTTCTCCCATTGAATAAACAAATCAACTTCATACTGCTAATTTTCAATCCCATTGCAACTTAGGTCAATATTCAGTCGAATGCCTAGATCAATTTTTTGTATTATATGTCTGTTTCAGAATAATATTACGATTAAGATTGTTGTCTCGCTATGGGCATAGTGTCAGAAAATATGCTAAAAATTAAATTATTGAGCTTATCAAAATCCTAAAATGTAAAACTGTATAAATACTTTTTGGGTGCATTTTCTATCCAACCATTTCGGAACTATTCCGTCAGGGGACAAAACCTAGGATAGTGTTATTGGGCTACAAATGAAGAAAGCAATTACAATAATTAAACATATTTTAAGCAATTATTTCTGGTTTGGAGTTTAAGCCTACTGGCCTATCTATGACAATTAAAGGAATAAAGAAAAAACAAAAAATTTATCACTTATATATAAAAACTGTAAAATGCACTCATTGCACTTTGATTTTGGGGAGGGGGGGGATTTAGTTATGATAAGATTACAAATATATCGTCTCGTGGGCTTGAATTATTTCCTAAATTTCAAGTTTGATACAGAAAATATCTCAAACACTTTTTTTTAAACTTAAGGCCTACTGATATTTTGATTAGCATGTTATTATTACCATTAATAAACATTTTTTTTTTTTTTCAGAATCCATGCGATCTCATAACGGATTATCTGCAGATTTATATAGACCGAATGATTATGAACGACTATTGTTATGCCTGCTGAGTCCGTTGCCTAATGAGCAAGATTTTGCGATCAACACTTGTACATTGCTCTCTAATGAAGGAAAACATCATCTGAAACTTGAAAAATGCCCGCGTTTAATTGATTATCTTCTGGCGCATGCTGGTGTTTTCAACCATCGTAAGTATGATTTAATTTTTAAAATAATAGACTTTTATACCCGTTTTTTACGATAATCAAACATAGCCACCAAAAAATTGATATTAGTTGTGATAAAAACCCCGTATGACATAAAATTTTGATAATCTACAATTACTATGAAAGCCATCAACAAATTTATAATTAATGGATATTATTTCTTGTATATGTTATATCATGGCGCCTAGTGTTTTTTGGTCACGTGGTATATAGATTAAAAATTACGACAATTTTAATATAATAAAACAATAATGTGCTTTTATTACTCAAAATCAGAATATTTTAGTGTATTTCTACATAAATTTTAATTTTTCACAAATTTCATAATTTATTTTTCACTACCGAAAGTAAGTACCGTATTTCGTAAGGAATTCATATTTTGTGTTTGGTCGATGATTTAGGGTCACCTTGTATATAACCTTATAGGCACCTTTATCAGAAAATAATGTAAATTAAATCCTTTTTCTTTAGGAAATGACACTTCAATAATTTATTGTTAATTAGCAATGTCTTTTATACGTTTTTTTTCTGTATTCTAGATTCACTTCGACCATTATTCCAACATGTATACAGTAAAGTTCGAAAACAACCATTAACATCATTTTGGCATGATTCTATAGTACATGAACAATTTGTGGATTTAACAAATGAATCAAAATTTATAAAACGGAAAACAGTGCTACCAGTATTAAATACATTCTCGAAGAAAGATAAAAACCAAACCGGAATTAAGAAAGAAGAAACAAAGACATCATCATCATCATCACCTTCATCCAGTGGTAAAAAGAATGCAATTATAAACAATGAAGTACAATCGAATACATCAAAATCAACACAAAATGACTTGAGCGAAGCATCATGTTCAACGAGTGAAATTCCTTCAAAAGATATTATTAGTTCAGTGAGTGATAGTGGTAATAGATTAAGTGATGATAAAAACAATGAAAATATTGATGAAACCGTTCCATCTAAACCTTCATCATCAAAACATAGTGATGTTTTAGCGGTTCAATCAAGTACAATTGATACTAGTGACGATGATTTATTTGCACCAGAAGAGTGTTACGAAGGAAAACAAAAATTTAAATTAAAACTAGAACCTGGTGATCGTGATTTGTTTTGTGTTGGTCGAACTTTAGGTACACAAGAATATGTTGGCCAAAGAGTGTTACAAATAGCAAATATATTAAGAAATCTCAGTTTTACCGAGGACAATATTACAGTGTTAGCGAATAATATTACTTTTATACGATTTTTATTGCTATGTACGAACTCACGATGGAATACGCTGCATCAATATGGTTTTGATATGTTATCAAATGTTGCCACTGAAATAGCATTGAAAGATCCTATACGTGATCGATTATCGGAATGTTTGTTATTGACAATTACACAAGGGTTATCGTGTGATGATCGTTTTGTCGTTATATCTGCGTTAGACGTATTAAATAAATTGAGTCAGAATGAAGCAAATGAAGATGTTCTTCTACGATATTTGGAACGAAGTGTAAGATTCATTTTATTTATCTTATTTTCTTTCTTTTAAAGTATTATCACAAGTTTTCCAATAATTTTATTAGAAAGACTTAAAAAGTGTTATTTTATTTAGTTTATACAAACTTCCACAATCGTAGTAGCAATTGAATTAGTAGCCCAGATTTTTAATTTACAGAGTATTTTAAAAAAAACTCTAGTAGGTGTTATAGTACACTCAGACACGTATTTTGGTATAAAAAATCTGTGTCCGAAAACACTCCACCTTCTTGAAACTAAAAGCGTCTAAACCTTTATAATTTCAAGTTTTGCTGTCTCTTAAGCACCCTGTACCCTGCCACACTTCGCTGTGGCATATTATGATTGCATTGAAATAGATAAGAAGATTAACGCCTAGTAAATATTATAAAATTTGATAAACCCCCGTTAAAAGAGATAGCAACTTTTCAACTGCTGAACTGATTTTCATGTAACTTGCACTCCCTTCGCCCCATATTCCCTTACGTCGGTGTTTAGAGTTTTGTATTGTACACGCCATCTCCATTTTTTTGATATCCCACTTCGAAAATATTCGATTCTTCTAAAAAAACATTCTAAAGTGGATGTTTTCATTTTTACAAAATAAAATTCTTGGAAGACCAAATTGATTCATTCTAATATAAGTCGCGGAAAAGAAACACTAAAATCAATCAAAGTACGAAAATTTTAAACAGCAAGACGGAATACGGGCTTCTGCATTCAATTCGTTAAAGCGTCAGAAAATTTTGTGACCTGAATTGATTTATAGAAATTAAAAATATGCAATTTGCATAAATAATATGCATTTCATAATTGCATTTTAAATTGATCCTAAATATACTAAATTCACAATTATACACTCTTACGATATTTCTAGCGCGTAATAAATTTTAAATGAGAGTGGGTACACTTCCCTTCAGATAAAACCACGAAACCAACACTAAATTTTTTTGTTTCTTTGTTAAAGGAACGCCGTTAAATTATAAAACGTTTATATTTTATAAAAAGCTAGTTGAAAGTTTATGACCAAATATTCCAAAACCATTTATTCCACTTTACCCGAGTTGCAATTCTACACAATAAACTATCATATCAGAATTTTCATTTTAAAATGTCCTAAGGATACTTGGGTTTCTAATTAAGTCAGAAGAGTAATTCTATTAGATAATTCGTTCTGATGATGACTGCATTGTAATCGAAATACATATTTATAATACACAAATTTATCCAGACATGTAAGAAATTAAAATAGAATAAAATGTAAGATAATAGAGTGCTGTATGTAAGAAATTGAGACTGCTACATGTAAGAAATAGAGACTGAGAGGGTGAAAAGTCATTTCCCTGTCTAAATCTATGACTAGGTAACTTTGTAACCTGTATTGCTCACAGAGGACCCCTTGGTCTAGATTCTACGGACTCATTTGCGGCATCCCTATTATTTTTATTATTATTATTTCTATAGCTAGTTTGCTGCATCTAAATAAATGTACCTTAACTTCCATAAAAAAAACTTCGCCAAATCATACAGATTGTTAATTATCATTATTCTTTTTATTTCAGGTGTATGAGCAAGTTTGTACGTTTTTGACAATTCAAGACATCATGTTGCTAATTTATACGCTGGAGTGTTTATATGCATTAACATCACTTGGTGAGAGAGCATGTAATCACATCAGCAAGGTGACCGGTATATACGATATTTTAGTATCATTAATTACTGTGGAAGCACAATCATACGGCCCAAAAGCGTGTATTGGAATGAAAGTCGTAGAAACAGTACCACCTGGAGCTGCTACATTAGCAGCATCACAACCTCCTACGACATCAATTGCCATTACCACGTCATCGGTGCAAACTTCATTATCTACAAGTATTTCAACCAGTAACAGTCTTGCTAATACCATGGTAACGCCTGCATTACCAATGCCATCACCAAATGTTGCTACTCCAATTTTCACAAGTATATCAATCAGTTCTCCAATTGCAACACCGGTCGCAACAACAGTAGCACCAAAAACAACTACGACTAATACAGTACCATCAACAAATGTACGAAATACACCGACACCTACTCCGTTAAGTTCTGTACCTGCGTCGTCGCCACCATTATTGATATCACAACCACCTGTCAGTTTACCACAACCAGTGGCGCCACAGCCGCAACCTGCTAAAATACAAATACAACCAATTAATCATAATGTCCAACAACAACATGCACATCAGCAAGCCATTCAAGAAAATGAGCAATTTGCTCTTGCTTGGCTTCGTGCTAATTTTGAACCAGATTTAAAGGGTCGCATTGAACAACAAGAATTGTATAGAAATTATTTAAATTCCTGTTCAAAAATTGGTAGAAAAGGTGTAATTGCTCCTTTACATTTTCCACGATGCGTAAGGTATGTCTATCGTTTTTCAATATCACCACGAATAATAAATTCAAGGAGTCCGAACCGTTATTGTTTTTTCCATAGTATAAATATAAATTCATTCTGTATATTTTTCAGATCGACTTTTGGAGGAACAGTTGGGCCAAATCTATGTAAAGTCGATAATCAACAGTATTATGAAGGAATTAAGATACGAGCACAACCATTAACCATAAATTGTCAAACAACGGTACAGCAACAAACTATCACACTCACACAACCAAGTTCACCTCGGCCGTCAACTCCAAAAAATACAAATAGGCGTAATGCTAATACGAAAATTCAAAATACAACAACTCAAGTTGTTCAACCAAATGTCATGTCCCCAACAACCTCGGATAGCTCTGCCACTGCTAATGATTTAATGACAACTCCACCACCTTCACCTGCTTCTCCTATTTTAAAAGCACAACTAAGTGCGCCTTTTAAGAAGGAAACAACTACCGTTATTAAAATGGAACCAGCTAAGAGTCAGGTAATTATTATTTTTATTTAATCTTTTAAAATTTCAATTTTGTATACAATTCAAAATTAAAACTGAGTTAACTTTGCTTTTTTAGTAACTTTATGTAACTACGCCTCCGTTATATCTGACTTCTAGATAAATAACTAGTTAGATATTTCTAGCTTAAAAACTATCATTCCTATTTTATATTCTTAGACCTTATTTTCAAAAAACTTTAAAAGCGTAGGCTTGCGGCCACATGTACCGTGCTGTCCAAATTTTGTGATTTCTAATCAGTTCTTTCTTTTCAATATTATGTCAGTATTCCATTATGTATTAGTAAATCAGATTCTGGAGATAATTAAGTATACAAAATATGAGGAACGAGATCTGTTATTCGTTTACTTGAGACCCTCCGGAAAGCAATATCTATGTTACCCAAATGAAAATTGCCGCAGTTACCTACACCACTTTTTGGAGAGTTAGATCAAAATGTTACAACAGATCGATATAAAATTTGTATACGCAATGTTTGCACTTAAAGAATTTTGCCAAATTTATTGCCATAGAGATTATACCATAGAGCTGCAAAGTCGCCGCCTAAACGGTTGATCGCAATAGAGAGAGGTCAATATAAGATATAATTTAACATTTTGAAAAACAAGTGACAATCCTCACTTTTCAAACTAAAATTATAAGAAAATTACATTTATGTATCCATTTTGTCATATAATATTTATTGACATTTATAACTTTTAAAAAATACAAAATGAAAATTGTAAAAATCTTCGAATTAGAGGCCGCTGAAGTGGGGACTACAAAAAAACACGGCACCCTGGTTGATTCCAACCCTTGTCCCTTGTAGTGATCTAAATTTAAAAATTTTTTAAAACTTCTTAATTAGTAAAGAGTCGTGTCGTTATCATCTGAAACTCATTTTAAAAAAATTCATTTTTACTCCCTTTTTTGACCTTTTCGAATTTTATTTTTAAAATACTTTAAATTGATTTTATTTTTAAATCCGAGGTTCAGACGATAGAGAGATTTATAAGGAAGATTCCCATCAAATTTCATAGAAATTGGTCGAGTAGAATTTGAGATATAATGTCAACCACCTCCAAAAATGTTATTTCAAGAAAAACGCATTTTAAGTTTTAAAGTATACATATAAGAAACCATACATTGTGCTTTCTTCTACTTCATATGCAATGTCTTGCAAAGTTATTTCTGCTAACCGACCTGTTTTACTTTCTTTTGAAGCATCAGAAGGTCGAAGTACAGAGTATTTTAAGGCTTGTCTAACATTTAAAAATATGCACACAAAAAATCGATTTCTTCAAATTTTTGACCAGAATACTATTTTAAATAAACTAATTAAATTGGATTGACGAAGTTCTAGAACAACAAATAGAATAAATTCATTATTTTAATTTCAGGTATCTGCCCATCCACATCTGAGTCAAGCATTGTTGGGTGCATCAACTGGTGGAACATCAACAATGGCCAGCAATGGTGGAAATTTGAATCAATTAACGAATGTTGTTGTAACCAGCAAAGAACCAACTATAAATAATACATCAAATCTACCGAACTCAATACCACCAAATAGTTCATCATTGATAAAGAGTTTGTTAGCAACAAAGGTAACAAATGAATGCATGACAATGCCAATGAGCATGAGAACAGCGAGTGTTGTAACAACAGAGTGTCCATCTGCGTCGCACGTTGTTGCATCTGTAGTTAATACGCAGGTATATTTACTAATACTCTAACTCCAAACAAATTGTAAGATTCAGCCGTTTATTTTGATAATGGTGTGAACTTGTTTTTCAAATTTCACAATCCTTAATAAAATTCTTAAGAAAAAATCATGAAATTCATATAAAATTAAAAAAAATCTTTTTTGTCTCAAGCATTACGAATTTTGTACAAAAAGCTATCGTCCCAGACTATAACGCATTTAGCTCTCTAGTTAACTTAAAACGGAAAAATGAACTATACCATTATGAAAATAGACAGCTATTTGTTGTAGTATTTAATCCTAGTTACACAATAATGCCATTTTATCTCAAAATTGCTTTTGCATTTTAATATTTTGATTTAATGTTTATAGTCTACATGACCATGCTGAAAATTTTCGGGTGAAATGACAAATCAGGAATCATGTTGAAAAAAATGCTCCTATATATAACTATCTTGGTTTTGCTCCATTTTCACACGAATACGAATTTCAGAATTCCATTCTTTTAAGAGTAAATCGCTCTTCAAAGACGATTTGCCTGACTTTTTAGGTTTTGTACCTGTTTGTATCGAAATTTTTTCAATGTTTTAAATCTTACTTAGATTTTATTTTCGCTCTCGATTTTAGAGCGATTTGCTATTTCGGATCGGAAAGAGGATCGATTAGGTACTCTACCAAGTTTTTTAGTTTTTTTTCCTGTTTGTATCGAAATAGTTTCGATCTTTTAAGATCTTACTCACATTTTCTTCCGCGATTTAACCTTCTCAACCCATACTTGAGGTTAATTTTGATTATTTTTAAATTCTTATTACTTTTTTATAATTGTACCATCATTGGATAATTAAATAATTTCGTTTTAAAATTAAAATATTTATAGTCTCTAATTTTGTAGCCATAATATTTTGTAATTAGACTAGAAGTTGTGTGATTTAACAATTCGCATGTTTGCCACCGTTGTATACAAATTTTTAAAATGTTTTTAAATTAACAAATTTTAACAATTAATAATCTAAATAGATAATTAAATAGGTATATTCATTAAATATTTCAGAATTTTTAGAACTAGACCCCTCCCTCTAAAAAAGTTCGAATAATTTAAAAAATAACCACAAATTTTTTTCTGTAATTCCAATTATTGGATTTTTTATAACTTAAATTACCTAGTAAAACAATTTTATAATTTGACAACAAAAATTAGGATTTCGTGTATATTTTTTAGGTTACACAACGCCAACAACGAATGGCTCAACAAAATATATCATCACAACCTGTAATACAATCAGTGAAAACCGTTAAATACACAAAAACATCTGAATCACCAAACAATTGTCGAATAAATGGTGCACAAATCAAAACCGAATTATCTGATTCAGTAGTAACATCTTCATCTCATTTAATAGCACCTATAAATCCAATCGAATTCGGAAGTCCAACTGTAATAAATGCTAGACGAAATTCACAACAAGTTCCACCACCGTTAGCTCCGCTAAGTTCCGGAAATGTAAAACATATAAAAACATCAACCTCACCTCGATTAGATATAGAAGATTCAAATTCAATTGGTAATATTTCAATTGCATCGAATAGCGGTTTAGGAAATGTTCAAATGAATGTGATTGAAGATGGTGATAATTCGTTAACAAGTTTCGAGGGTATTTTATTAAATGGGGTACCACCGACATCAATAGATATTGATGCTTCCGAAGATAATTCAAACATATCGATGGTTAAACCAAAAACACAAAGTTTAATGTTAGCTGACTTATTAGAGAAAAAAATTGAAAAGAAGGATCCACCGCTTATGAACGGTGTGTTAAGGATAGGTGATAAAGGTTTAGAATTAGTAGAAAATCATATAGAGAAAGTATTAATGTCGAAAGAAAGTAGTATTATAAATAAAATACAAGACAATGAAAGTAAAGGGGTTTCAGTAATTGTTGATAGTAACGAATTAAATCGAACAGCAGTTCTTGTCACAACAACTCAACAAGATTTATCTATGCAAGTCGATTCATCAAATAATATACAATCACCATTAAAACGACCGGCAACCGATGAACCAGAAGATGTTCAAGTAAAACGACCACATTTATCGTCTGTCATAGTATCGAATACAAGTATTAACGGTAATGTAACCACTCCTGTAGATAATATAAACACGGATACTGTTGATTCTTCGAATGGAGACGATGGTGAAGTTGGAAGTGTATCTTCAACAGCGGCAAATTTATATGCTGCGTTAGCAGCTGATGTACTTGACGAAGAAGATATGGAAGAAGAAATTCCTCAACCAACGTTACCACCACAGCCGGCCCCTATTCAACAACAACCACAAGCTCAATTTACACAAATTATGCAGAATAAAATTATAACTTCCCCGTCGCCGACACCTCAGCAACCGCCGCAACAACTAATTGTACATACTGGTAATCGACAAATAATTGTCTCACAACCGCAGGTGATAACATCGGGTGGACCACCTCAAATGATATTTACAGCTGGTGGACAATTTATTCAACAGGGAACAGCTGGAACTGCAACAATAAAAACTCCACAAGGACATCAAATGCCTGTACTAGTCCAAACAAATCAAACTTTACAAAATAATCAACAACGAATGGTGTTTTCACAGATGCCTCAAAGTGTTCAATTTGTTGGTGCTCAAGGTAACTAATATTTTATTTATACAATACAACTTATTTATTGATCCAATTAATCATATCAAATTTTGATTGCGTAAAGATTTCCATTTAGTTTAATTTTGCGGAAACATATTCGTTCGAGAGCATTTCAGGATATTGCGGTAACAAAAGTGTTTATCTCCATGATCTCAGATTCTTATTACTCTCAGACTAATGAGGGTTATAAAAAAATTGTAGATCACTTAATAAGTCCATTTTTGTTTGTCCGTTCACCCGGTACACGATAACTCAAAAACGAAAGAGATATCGATAATAAGTAGTTATTAGTAAATAACGATTTCAAAACTTGCATTTAAGCAGAGCAACTTTTTAATAAATTAGTTCAGCTAATTCGATTGATTTTTAACCATTTGAATCTTAGTAGAGTGTTGTAAATAGGTACCAAACTGCCTCGCCCATAATGAAGTAAATTCCTATTGATTTAATCAAAGAATGTCTTAAATCTTTGATGGAATTATTGTACATTTAACCGGCTAAATGGCTGAGCGAGTAAAGGTGCAATCGCCTTTAACCCTTTGACTACTTAGACTAGGAGGTTGCGTGTTCGAATCCAGGCAGCGACAGTATGATCAATTGCAATTAATGAGGCGGTAAATTGATCAAGTGTCATCGCTTGGATAAGAACGAGGTAACCGACTCCACCCACATAATAAAGATTAAAAATAATGATGTGGGTGGCCTCTGTTATAGACTTATGTCTAAGGAATAGAGGTTAAATCCCATTATTATTATTATTGTCAATTTTGTATTTTTTGATTTTTAGGCAATCAATATGTAATATCGAGTGGTAATGCATCGGGACAAACAACATACGTAATGGCGCAACCACAAACTGCTATTGTTCAAGGTCAAACGCAAACAGTGCTAGTTGCACAAACAACACAACAAGGTACACCATCCAAGACAATTATTATCTTACAACCACAAAATTCAGCAACACATCCACAGCAAAAAGTTGTAATGACTCCTCAGGGACAACAAATGGTTATGACACAAGTGGCACGACCGGTAATACAAGCATCGACAATTGTATCGTCCGCACCGCTAATGTCATCGGTTAATAATCAACAACCAACAGTGATTACAACTAATGTGTCCTCGTCAAATGTTGTTAAAAACCTTCAAACTTCAATTGGTAGTGTTGTCAGTTCTGTTGGACAAAGTACTGGTGTTGTAAATAAAACAGTTGTTGGTGGTAACGCAACTGCGTTCGTACAACAACAATGCCCAGTGTCGAAAGTAATTACGTGTACTAAAACTACCCAAAATACTCAAACTATTAGTGTTGTGAGTGCTACAAATACTACTAATATTAGCACTAGTACTATTACAACGACTATTGCTACGAATACAAATACTATGTCGGACAATAAACCAACTTTAGTGCGTACATGTGCTGGTGTTGGTGTTGGTAAACAAACAGTGAAAACTGGTCAAAATGTTCCATCACCTGTAGATTCTATTTATGTGTGTGAATGGAAAGGATGTGCAAAGTAAGTTTTATTTTATTAAACTATCAAAACATAGTTTTATAAGTATGCTATACGTTTTTTTTAAGAACGGAAATAACTTCATGATATCGGTTGTTGTAAGATTTTATTTCGCTTTTAATTTAAACATGGAATTATTATATCCTTTAAATTAACATCCTATTATAAACGCTCGAAAATGAGAGCTATCGAAAAATAGCTGTCGTGCAAAAGTATAGAAAAATGCGTTTCACCCACGACCTAATGCAGCCGGAAGTAGTTCAAACCAAAAATTCAAGTATGATTTTAATCAAAAACTGAAAATTTGCTTAAAATAAATACTTCTATCTATAATTTTCATGAGCAATTATATTTTGAAGTCGATGCCAATGAATCGATTTCAGCTAAGTATATGGTTGGAGTAATAATTTCTAGTTGTATTTATCATTGCATCGAATGATTCCTCAGAAAAATTAGAAAAGAGTGGAAATTTTTTAAAAATCACTTATATAAGAGTACAAAATAATGCTACCTGATTTCTCTTAAGATTCAATTTTGGAAAAAGTAAAAGTCGTAACTGTAGATAGGAAAACATGATAAAGATTTTAGCAAATCTTAAGAAAAATCCTCAAATTTCCTGTTTACAGTGATACACTTGACCTTTAATTCTTTTTAATTATTGAAAATTTAATAAAGAGGTTTTTAGGACAAATGGTTTTGTTTTTATATCCTAAAAATTTTGGTCATTTTTTAATCATGTTTTTCGATTAAGTTAGCAATTTATTATAAAATGTTTCTTAAAGTTTAGAAAATGAAAAATGCAAAAATTAAAGTGTAAAATTTTGTAAAAGAGTAGGGAAATAATAGGAAACTGTCAAATTTTTATAAAAACATTTACGTAATTATTAGTAAAATAAAGTTTGAAAAATTTGAGGCAAGTCGCTGCTTTCTTTGTACGTTGAGCAATTTTTGAGCTATGACCAACACTCGGGCAGATTTCTTATCGGTCAAATAATATGAATGTTAAGATCAAAATTTTGCCTACGTTGAAATTGAATATAAGTATTTGGGTGAAGAGGAGTTTGGTTAACAAAATTGATGTTTAGGCCGTGATCAAAGGCGTTTCCTTCACGTTTAAAGAAAGTTACTTTTCAACCCTTTCGACAGTGACACTTCCTACTAATTTTTACAATTTATGTAGCCAATAACTTTTTTTTAATATATAAGCAAATAAACAAAATCGTTCTAAAGAATGAAAAAACAAAACGCTACTTCCATAAATCCTGACGTCATTCAAACCTCAATTTATTTATTACTAAACTTACCTTTATTGATCCATCAAAACTTACCTATATTTTAAACTTAGTATATATCTTACTAAACAGCTGAAGAGATAGTTCGCAACATTAGACAGGCGTAAAGACCACCAAGAAAACTTTTATTAGTGGAAAAATGTCTTTTAAGATTTTTTAGATAGTGTTAATTTAATTTTATGCAATAAACGTCATAGTTGTTGAGATATTTCGAAAAATATTAGCATTTCAAATCTTTAAAAGAGGAAGGGGATGGTTAGTTAAAGACAGTTAGTTATTAATTAATTATTTTTGATTATAAATATTTTTTGAGTTAGATAATAATAATAATATTACCTTTATTGAGTTTTTTTTTTTTTATTGAAAATAATTCATTTTTGTTTTATGATTTACAGTAAAAGTGGTTACAAATCGGCGAATGAAGTTTTATTACATGCCGTGGACGCTCATTGTCCTACTGGATCTGAAGAAATAATTTGTATGTGGGAACGCTGTGATAGTATGAAAAGAAAACGTTTTTCTCTCATGACACATCTTATAGATAGACATTGTAATCCGGAGGTATTCATTTATTTTTTTAAAATTATATTGCAAATGTTTTAATTTATCAATTAATAAAAAGATCATAATAAATCGTTTATTTTAATAGTGGCTTTTAAAATAACTAATGACTAATTTTCATTAAATTTGAGTCAAAACTTATTCACGGCCAGGGAAAACTAAAAAAAAAAAAAAAAATGTTTTAATTTATCAATTAATAAAAAGATCATAATAAGCCGTTTATTTTGAAAGTGGCTTAGTCCAATTTTCGTTAAATTTGAGTCAAAACAAAATACTTAATGTCAACTTATTTTTTTTTCGTTTAGGCTATGAGATTAAGTGCTATGCGACGAAAGCAAGTAACTGGTCGAAATGATCATCCGACAGTTACAGCACCTCATCCAGGATATGCACCAGACGCAGCTTTGCATGCTATTAAACGACATGCACTTGAATTTGTAAATCCTAAGGAACTAATGGTAAGTCATTTCTTAATATATATTTTATATAAAACTTTCTCATAACCTTAATAACTATATGAAAGAAATCAAAATTGGATAATGGCCAGAAATTTATCTCTTTAACTTTTCTATTTTCTTTCAAATAGTTTTTAAACCAGTAATAGGCATAAACAAAGGGATAATCTTCAGAAAATTTATTATTTACTGAGTTTATGTGTACAACTTTATTAAGCTGTTTTTAATTAAGAAATGCAATACATTTCCAGTTAAACTTGAAATTTACGTCTTTTCCATAGATATGTTCCTAAATACAAGACGTCATTCAGCCTATCAAGACTTGCCTTTGTCATTCCTATACATTTACCATAAGAAGGACAAAGACATAATCGCCATGGCCGCCTTGATGTCATGTATTTAGGTACAGAGGTAATATGAACAACTTTTCAGCCCTCGATTTATAACGGTGCTATTGTTTTACAAGATATATCTGTGTCAATAAAAAAAACGCACGGATTTACATAAAGCCTATACAGAGAGTCCTCTGTTTCGATCACTCTACTCTACAAACCAGTTGAATCGTTCATAAAAGTATAGTACTGTTTCCAGAACGGTAGGGTAGACTTCTTTTTTGATTTCTAATCTGTCTTGAAAAACTCAATGCTGAACTGTACTGCAACCGTTTGGTCTCTACTCCAACTCAATATTGGTCATTGTGGTAGGTTAACTTGAATAGCTTAACAAAGTTTTACATAAAAATTTAGCTAAAAAAGATCGATAAAGAACGATTATTTTCGAAGATAAAATCTAATGTACTGGAGTAATAATTATGTTTTAAAAATTAATATATTTGTGATAATTGTTAAAATAAAGCAACAACGTATGGATAAACAGCAACAAGCGTCAGTTACAAATACATCGTCATCGATTATTGTTTCTTCTGGTTTAACCGAACAGGCTATCCAGGAATGTTGGCGGGTACGGCATTAATATATTACTAATAATCATCAGTGGCTTTTTGTCATTGTTTCGAGTATTTATTTTGTATCATGTGTTTTTTTTGGTTTTCAATTATGTAATCGAAATTTGGTTCCTTAATTTTTTATTTAATTTTTTTTTTATTTTAACTTAGTTTACTTTTTTTCCGTAGTTTTTTTTTGTTAAATAGAGAATATTTTATATATTTCTTTCAAAAATTTATTTTGAACATTTTAATATAAGTGGAGTAACCACAACTGAATCTTTTCTTATACTGCTTTTCCGAAATTCCTTTCTAAACGAAAAGCCTTTTTGATTTTTTTCGATTAACATAAGCAGAGCAATCGGTTGATATTATTTTCAAATATTTGGTGACCTAATTTCATCATCAAAGTATGCGGAACCTTGGCTTACAGCTAAATCCAATGATGTTGACACATGAATTATCTTCTTCCCATGCTTCATGTTGCTTTGATTCAATTTTAGCTTTCTTATAATTGAAGGCGATTTTTGTTAATCCTTTTTATTGCAGTTTCTTTCAATTTTACAAATGAATCTTTTTTATGCTACTCAAAAAGCTTCAAATAGAAATCGTCCCATAGAAATCTGAGATATTTTATCATTTATAATTGAAAAGTAATATCAGGTCTCAACTTTTATTTTTAAATATTTGGATTATTCTCTCAACTTTATCGTACGTTTAAATTAAGTTTTTAGTTGTAGAGAAAATATTTTTGTATCTAGTTTTAAGTAATATTAGTTCTTTTTTGTTTTTATTGTTGTTATTATTATTATTATTATTACAGAGTATAAAAGGAACGTAAGTTTATTTAAATTAAGAAAATATTATCTTAAAACTACTTCTCCAGTTGTATTTACGAGCAATTTTCTCGTGGGAAAAGTCACGTTCTAAGTACGGACTGGGTTATATTGGCTGTCCACGAAGGACACACTTAGGCTATAGAGCCCATTGTGATACCATATATATGTGTTTTGCCACCTATTCCGCTGATAATTTCATTTACCAGTTCCTCAACTATCTTTGAGACGCTGAGTGTACCTACTTAATGCATATGCCATGCCCTACACCAGACCATCAAAAGTATTAAATAAATTTTTTGTTTTTTACGACGGGAATCGGAAGTACCGACTAAAATCAATGTGGCTGCATTCATTACTGCTTCTTTTTATAATAGCCCTTTTTTGGATTACCTTAAATTCAATTATTCATTAAAATAAATAATACTAAAGAATACTAACGTTTTCAGCCATTTTCGGTTAGTAGAAAACGACTATTATATTTCGACGCAACCTCTAGGATTAATAGTACTATTTTTTTAGTTCATAATTAAAGTGAGAATTAAAATTCATAGGAAACCACATTTTTATACCATGTTAATTTTCAAATAAATTGTAATAAAGGTCAAGGAATAAAAAACAGAGTCTCTTGTCTCTTTTTTGGTTCACCTTTAAAATAATTAAATCCAAACCCGACCTAATTCAATGAAGTAGTTGTTTTATGTATTCAGTTTTTAAATCCAAACCCGAAAAAATTCGATGAAGTAGTTGTTTTATGTATTCAGTTTTTGGCAAAATATGACGGATTTATTTTTTAATTTTATTTTTATAGTTATACATATATATATTTTTTAATATTATTTTTATAGATTTTGTATTAATTAATTTTATATTTTTTATTTAATAAAAGTAAATGAATGAATGGAATAACTTATGATACTACTTTTTTTAATTTCAGGATGACAATGAAGGGCCGGTTACCAAAAGCATTAGATTAACAGCATCATTAATTTTAAGAAACCTAGTCATCTATTCCAATAACAGTCGCAGGTTAGTTATCCATACTTAATTAATTTTATTAAAAAAGGGAAAGGTTTGTTACCCCGTGATGAAATTGAACCGGAAATTAAACATCGAATTTCTACCAAAAACGCATTTTTTGGTTTCAATTTACCATTAACGAGATCTGGTTTGGTTAATTATCGTTTGTTATATACGATAAGTAAGGTCGTAGAAAAGAAAATTTACTGTAATTAATACCCAAAATTTTCTTCTCTAAGTTTAAAGTTTACATTTCAGAGTTATAAAATATATAATTTAAAATTTTTTAACCTTAAATCTATATTCGTATTTTAGAACTTTTTTACTGTTTCTAAAAATATCAAATTTTTATATTCTAAAACTTTGAACTTTTGATTTGATTAAAAATAGTGAACAAATTCTTGGATGGTAATTTGTATTTTCTGCAACTTTGCTTATTATTAAAATTTCAATTTGATTAATATGATTCGAGAAATTATTAAATTATAAACGATTAATCATTAGGCCGTATCTCGTTAGTGGTACTTCGGATCCAAAACCTGAATTTTTTGGTGGAAATTCGATGTAGTAGAACTGCTGGTTTTCTTCTGCCTGTAATTGTAAATATTCTATTTTATATATTATTTCTTCTATCTTATATACTATTTACCCCTCATTTTCAAGCTTATCGTGCTGGCTAATGACGAAAAATAGTTTCACGGTCAAACAATGTGCGGCTTCTCTTAAATTTGAGATTTAAAATCACAAATCCGCCGTATTAAATCCAAGAGAATGAAACAGTTTTTATAGATGTTCTTCTAATTCTGAATGCAACAACTAACAAAATAAAAAGTAATGTTTATTAGGATATTATATATTTAAAATTGAACTATTTTTAAAACATGTTCCTCTAATACTAATTTAAGGAACAGTCACGGGCATCGCTCTGCGGAATTCCGCACGGGCTGAGCTTGTATATTTATATACAGACTGATATATAACCCCTGTTGATTTAATCGAAATTATAATTTATTGTTTATTTCAATAATGGGTACATTTCATTCCTATCTCATTTGAGAATATTCAGAAGGTTAAAAGGGAAGGGGTATGTCAAATGGGCCAATTCCGGGGAAATTTTTTTAGTTTGAAATTCGTTTCATAACATTTTTCATAAGAACCAATTTTACTAGGGAAAAAGCATACAAAACGAGGATAAAAACTCTTCTGGAATCATTTGCAAGTTTTTTCGTTATGTTACTGATAATTTTTTTATTACTTTCATAAAAATTTTCAGTTATAGAATTAATTATTATTAATTTGTTTATAATTACAGATTCCTACGTCATTTCGAACCACATTTAGCAAACGTGGCAATGAGTAATGTTGAATCATCACGAACTATAGCGCAAATATTATTTGATTTAAATGATTATAATTCTTCAAGCCGAAGGTGACAACCCAATTCCATTTTTTCATTACCATCAACAAAAAATTGAAAACTCCTAATGTATGAATAAATAATTAAAGAAACAAGTTGAGAATGAGAAGAAAGGAAGATTGAATGAAAGTGTATTTTCAGTGCTAGTGATTTTTTTTCTTGCTTTTCTGTGACTTGTAAAATGAAAATTAAAAAATTACTATCATGATGTTTGAAAAGAAAATATTTTTTTTATATCAAACAGTCGTGTGGTAATTATTGTACAAATCATGTTTTCATAGTTTGTAATGCCTTAAACATAATTGTTATTTTTATATGTATACCAAAAAAAAAAAAAAACTGAAAGTTTTTAAAATGAAAAAAAAAAAAAAAAAAATATGAAAAACAAAAACAGTATGGCAATTTTTGAAAAGTACTCTATTTTTTAAGTTCAAGTGTATGCAGAAACATAAATTTAAAAAAAAAAAAAAACCAATCAAGTGTTTAACATAAAATATCCTTGAATTAAAACTTCAATGAAAAATAGAAAATTTAAATAATTTAATGTGAAACAGAGTTTTAACTAAGGAGTAACAACAAATGTGTAACGGATGTGGAAGAAAACAAATTAAAATTCTTAGCTAGAAAATTTACCATTTTTTGGTACTTAACAATAATAATAAATAAGTCTGGAGGATTTTGAAATGGTTTCACATTAAGCAGAAATTAATAACTGGAAGTTACTTGACGAAAATCTACTGTTCAAAAATGAAACAATGAGCCTCTCCCAAGCCGAAAGACGCTTGTGGAATGTCGGATGACGGACATATGTGTAAAATAAATACTTATAATTGAAATTTAAATCCGAGGTTCAGACGAAAGAGAGATTTATAAGGAAGATTCCCACCTTATTTCAAAGAAATCGGTCGAGGAACTTCATTCTGCAATGATATCATTTCTAAATCCATAAATTTTTGGACCGGTATCTAGTTTTAAAATATTTGAATAATTTTAAGGAAACATTGAAATTTTTATATTGTAACTAAGGAGAGCCTTCCGTTGGTACGCACTTTTTTACTTTAAATTAGTAAACAGATGAATTTGAGTTATTTTATTTTTTTTTAATGATTGTTAATTTAATTAGCATTTTGCTTGTATACAGTGTAATTTTATTAATTATAAAATAATATATTTTTTAAATGATGATCACCTGGTTTTCTGAATTAGAGACTTGATTTTTTACATAATCAAAATATAATTAAATAATGTAATATTTTTTAAATAATTGTTTTCTAAAAATTTAAAATGATTATGGTTTTTTTTTAGAAATTATTCCTATATTAAAAATTCAGATACTTATTTAATATTTTTGAACAGCGGGAAGATTTTATTATAATAATATATTTTACAACGCGAAAATTGTCAATTGCTAGAAGAGCGGGGGAGTTAAGGTTCGAACGAGTGTTTTAGAATGGAACAAAGTATTTTTTGTATATAATGAGCAATTAGTCTTTCGGTTACGATTTGTTGTTACTGTATTAATATTCGCCCTAGCATATGACTTGTAAATAATTAGTAGCCTGCTGAAAATTTAAATGTTTGTATTTTTTAATGAATAATATCCGATTCTTGAATAATCTAAGGGATGTAAGGATGAGCGGTGAAAGTCAAAGTTTAAGAAAATTATTATTCTGTATAGATAAAAATAAAACTTTTTCTTTATCCACGGAGGAAAGTACGTACTTTCTGCTTCTGTTGGGAGGCAGTATACATCACACGGGCAGAAAGTTTGAGAGCCCTCAACTGCGCGATATGATGATCTCGGCTGAGGTGAACCCGAGGAATCTCAAACTTCCTACCCTTGCAATGTAATATACTATTTTTGACTTACAGTTATTTTTAAAAACTATAGCTGACAAAATTTCATAAAGTATTGTTTCTTAAAAATTTTTTGGTTAAATTGATATTTATATCTTAAGTTAGCAAGATACCTACCCTCCCGCTTCGCTGGACAATTTTCATTTTAAAAGTAAATACCATAGCGTTATAGTCTTCACCTCTCTTTCTCCCACTTATCCCCCTCCCTTAATACTCGAAATACTTTTTATTGTGAATCCAAGCTATTTAGTAATTGCTTTTAAAATAGAATTTTTCTACGAAGCGAGTGGGTAACTATCAGTACCTTTATAAATTATAGCCTATGAGCTATTCTGATTTATGAGCTATATTATTGCAAAGTTTCATCAAAATCCATTCAGAAGTCGTCCACCGAAGCGGGTGGGTAGCTGCTAACTTTATAAATTATACCCTATGTGTTATTCTGATGTATGAGCTCAAGAACATATATATTATGGATATGAAACCTCCTATGCTGATCTATAAGCGCCCGTGATCTATAAGCATCAGGCTGTCTAAATGATTGAAAACAATTGAAATTGAAAACAAAAGACAGCCTGATGCGCAGTACGAAGTACACAACGGCCGACTCGACCAGATAGGCGCCTTTTATTCTGCTACCCTCTCCACCCTAGTTGCTATATTATTGTAAAGTTTCATTCAAATTCATTAAGTAATAAGTTAAATAAAATTTTTAATCTTAAATTTTTGTAATTAAAATTTTGGGTCAAAAAAATAGAGTATTTTCATCAATAATTATTTAAAGAAAAAATTACTTTGAAAGTTGAAAAAACCTTTATTTGCAAAAGTTTGGTTTTCTTCTTGACCTTATCTCTTCTGAAATATGGGGAGGCCATTCAAGTATTGGATTTTACATAATGAAATCTACCCATATCTAAATTTTCAGCTGAGTTTATCCAGGGAAACTGGATTATAAAAGTAAAATTTAATTGAAAATAAAGTGAATAGAAATATTTCTGTATTAAGAATAAAATTCAATTGAAATAAACTGAAGCGAATGTTTTAATTCAATGAAATTTTGTATATAATGACTGATTGGTGGTGTAAATATATCCAATTTTAATTATTTTTTAATATAATTGCGACAGTTTTTTTGTTTGTGCAATTTTCGAAATATTTATTTTTCATTAAAAAAACTATAATAATAATAAAATAAGAATAATAATAATCTTTCTCAAAACATTTAAATGTACATAAAAGTGGTTATAAAAAACAAAAAAGCACAGACTTAATAATTCATTTGATTACGACGCGTCCGATTAATTTTAATTTTACTTAATAAGTAAAGGAGTTAAGAATCATCAATAAATAAATCAGTGATATATAAATATATATGCGTTGAATATAAACGGATTTGTACGAAGTATTTAATAAATATTTGATTTTATTTATATCATTTTAAAAAATATATACTTTTGTTTTTCAAACAGTCGCTATCATAACCTTCATTTCTTCTTAATGTTGTTTTTTTTTTTTATATCAAGATACAAATTTACAAAAGGTAAGAATAGTCAAAGAAGCACAGGAAATTTTTTTAGAAAAACACGATTTTCGTTCAATCATCGATATTTATTGTGTCGCTAAAGTAGACCTTATATTATTCGAATATATTTGCACAAAAACTTGCCCCGGAAAATTATGAAAAAAGGCGGTTTTTTTGGGAAAATTATTGATTTTTGCTGGTAACATTAAATGGTAAAGATAATTCAAAAATTACGTAATTTGAGCCAAGACTCGATCCTGTATCTTTATTCGTTCTCTAGTTATTAGGAATTGAAGTTTAGAAGTTGACAAATTTTTTTCTCGTAAACGGCGGTGGTGGAGGGGGTGTATAATAATAGTATGAGAAGGTAGCACTTTGTATGTACTATTTATGATATTTTTTTCAAATTTGTGTTTAGAAACGTGCCTATATCTTTTTGTTTTGAAAATTGATGATCCACAAGTCGTATTTCCTCCGAAATGTTAGTTTTTTTATGAGGAAAAACTTTGTAATATAAAGTATTGTTCTATCTCTTACCGTTAATGGCTATTAAAGAAATCTGAAGAACTGGGTCAAATCTGATTTCAGAATATAATGTCCCCCTATCAAATTCAGCAACTTTTGATGGCTAATAACTTAAACGAGAAATACGGATATTAAAAAAGCGCTTATTAGAATGAGGGACATTTTTAAACAATATTGTTGCCTTTATTTATACAGGAATAAAGAATGCTTGTGATACAGAGTGTAACTTTTCAAAATTGATTCATTACATATGGTATGTGTTGGTGTGTTTCAAGGTATAAGGCGATCGGCTGCCGCCTCCAAGAGACTGAGCTCGCGTGCCTCGTACCCTCGGGTAAAGACGGCTCTGTTTATGAGTTTTTAGATTTGGAATAGAAGAGTGTAGAAGAATCCATAGTTGAGGCTCGTATGATTATATTTTTCATACATAAAAATTATTTAGCCACTTTTCACTTTCAATATTGTATTAGTTACAGATGAGTGGATTCATCGCCTGCAAATTTCCTTTCTTATTAACATATAAGTGCAAAATTATTGGGCTTGTTTATTAGAAGAAAAAAAAATGCATTAATTCGCGTTAACGTCGATTCATTCTTAAGCGCTTTGCCGTTCTAATCTTCTATTAAGCAAGCCCATTGACAAATTGACAATGGGTTAAGGCTGTTCAATACATATTTTTAATTGACGTGAAATCATTCTTTGATTGTCCTGAAATTTTATAATTTTTTTAAGAATCCTCTAAAATATTCATTGGTGAAAAAAAAAATTAAAATTGGTTTTCCAGATAAGAATGGTTCAAGTAACGCTGCGATTATACGCTTTACATTATCGATTTGAAATTTGGATATGTTATAGGTATATTATTTATTTTTCGAAAATCCTGTTATTTTCTAATTTTTCGTGTTCCTTGGTGTGAACAAATTAACAGGATTTACGAAAAATGAAAGTACCCAGGACAGGTAGAATACCAATAACATTTCCAAATTTTGAATTGATAGAGTAAAGGGTGTAATCGCAGTGCTTGAAATTCAGTTGTAATTTTAACCATTCTTATCTGGAAAATCGCTTTTATTTATAATTTTTTTTTTCAACAATGAATATTTAAGAGGATTTTTTAAAAAATTATAAAGTTTCACGCCAATCAAAAATATGTATAGAACAAACAGCCTTAATAGCTTGGAAATTGTATATTTAATATTCGATCAATATTCTAGGAAGTATTTTAGATAATTCCGTTTACATTCAACGAATCGTTTAAAAAATAAATGTATCTGGTTCATTTTTTGCAATTATTTCTATTCCAAACATTTGAAGTGAAAAAAAAAAACATAATTATAAGAGGTAAAAGAATTTTTTTCGTAGAAATAAAATGAACGATTGAATGAAATTTATATATATTTTTTTATTAATTTCAGAAAAATACCTTGTAAGAGAGTTGTGATAGGTTTTGAGGCAGTTTTGTATGTGTATATTTGATCTGTTTATAATTCAGTATTAATATTTAAAAAAAAAGGTAATTCGAGGTCGTCAGATTCTTGTAAATAAATATAACGCTCTACACACAACACAGAAGATAAAAAAAATAAAAATATTATGTACTTTATTAAACTAGACTGAATCAGTGTTTATAATAGATTGATGCAGTATATTTTTGTGCTTAATTCGGCCTTTTAAATGTAAAAATATAACGACTGGTCATAGTTTTTACAACACTAAAAAAATATTTGAATATTGTTAAAATATCTACATACTGAAAAACAATAAAAACAAAAAAGTTGAATTAAAATACTATTTTTATTTTTTTACCTGGTACAATTTTTTGTTTTCAGGTTTTTTTATACCCTATATATATGAAATATATATTAAGGTATACTAATTTAGTCTCAAGTTTGTAACTCTGTAGAAATATTGAGGCAAAAAAAATTTTGGTATAGGTGTTCATAAAATCAATTAATTAGTTCATTTCCGATTATCCGTCTGTCCGACTGTGATCACGATAACTCCAAAACGATACAAGATATCAAGCCGGAATTCTAGCGTGCTCTAGTTGCTTTAAGTTTGAAGTCTTTACGGGGAGTAGCGCTTATTCATTTAGTGAGAGCTCATCGAAAGGCGATAATATGCATGAGTCCATGAATACAACATTTCATCCATATCCCAAATCCGTATAAGCTGGCAGAACTGTATATTATATGTACAGTGTGTTCATTTCAAAAGTATCCACCCCTAATAACTCTTGACCCGATGTGATTATTGTTATACATCATTTGAAAGAGCATAAAATTCTCTATTCAATCATGATAAAAAAGTGAAATGGATCGATTGATTCTTAAGATAAACTACACAGAAAAGGGACGGTATCCACCCTTAATAACTATTGACCTGATGTGACAATTGTTTTGAGTGAAAACATGTTGATTTAGATATACGCCGGTTTCACAGCGAGCTGCTAACTAAACCACTGTTTCAGAGAAAATTTTCCTATTTTTAAAATGCTTTCATATCTATAGTTTTCTCCTACATATCTCGATAGTGATTTCTTGAACCGTTTCCAAACGACCATTAACATTCTTGTCGAATTTTTTTAATTTGTTGACCCTGTACATTCGATGTCAAGGGTGAATAACTGAACGTTAACATTTTCGAAAGCAGAGATTTTTATAAAGAATAACTTTGTTTCGTAAACCATATAATAAAAAGTTTTCCATACGTAGCCAACTTAAGTAGTAACACCCTGTATACAGGGTATAAAAATATATAATGAGTTTTTTATTTTGGAGTTTTTTATTCAATTGTTTGTATTTTTTGTGAGATATAAAGCTTGAATAATTTTAGTAGCAGGTAATTAGTTAACTATTGACAAGTTACCAATTAAAACTAATCAATGACTAATTAATTAGCCTACTTATAAATTAGACGAAGAAACGAAACACTAAAAATGAAAGTTCGAAAAATTTAGCAGTAAGTCGGATTTGAATGCGGTTTTCGGCATTCGATTCGTTAGAGCGTCAGGAAATTTTGTGACCTAATTTGATTTATAAGAAATTAAAAATATGCAATTAGCATAATTAATATGTATTTTATAATTGCATTTTAATTTGGTCGCAAATATTAAATTCACAATTCGATTAATAGTGAGGAAAATGATTTCTAACTTATTACACGGGCATTTTTGGGGTCGCTGAAAACAAAATTAACCTCAGAGGCATCTGGTATCCAGGATGAACAATATCCCCCGATGCTTCCTGGAGTTTTCGAGAAATTCGTCATATAATCAGTCTAAATTCGTTGTTTTTGGGGTCGCTCTGGGTGCACTCTTGTCACTAGGTCTTGTCGAACCTTCACGTTCAGCGACCCCAAAAACCTCCGAGTAACGAGTTTGAAATCATCACTATTAATCGAATTGTGAATTTAGTATTTGAGGTCAATTTAAAATGCATATTATTTAGAGATGAAACGGATAGTGGTTTGGCCGGATACCGCGGATACCGGAGCGCCGATTATCCGGCCACCGAATATTCGGCCCGGCAGTTCCATTTTTTTCACTTGTCGTGGTTTTATGCCTGATTTAAGGTTTGATTGATTAACAAGAAATGTCATAATCAAAAAAACGTTCGCCAATTTGGCAATATTTTGATTTAAACAGTGACGATAACAAGTACGCGTGTTTATTGTGTCAGGTTACAACAAATGCGGAAAATTTGTTATTCGCATTCCACCATAATTTGTCACTTGTTAATTTTAAGTACTAAAATAATAAATAAAACAAACATTTTTGACGTGTAACTATTCAAAATTTGTGTAAAATATAATCAGAATTTTTTGAATTTTATTATCCGGAATTCGGTCGGATACTGAATTACCGGATAGTTACCGGATATCCGTTTCATCTCTAATATTAATTATGCTAATTGCATATTTTTAATATTATAAATCAAATTCAAATCAAGGTCACAAAATTTGCTGACGCTGTAACGAATCGAATGCCGAAAACCGCATTCAAATCGGACTTAATGCTCAAATTTTTCAAACTTCATTTTCCATCATTTGTTCGACTAAATATAGTTAATTGTTTTTTCTACAAATCCTACTTTATACATTTTAATTTTCTTTTAATTGAGTGTAAGTACCTATAATTGTGCCATCATGAAAAATAATAAAATTATAAAAAAAATAAAAATTATATTAAACTTGTTAAAAATATTATGTTTGGCACCGAAGAGTTTAATTCCAAATAAAATTATTAAAAAATTGTATTTTTTAATTCATAATATTTTTTTAATAAGTTTTTTAATTTACATAATATATGGTATTAAATTGCATGGTGGTTTTAATTCACCAAAATTAGTTTTGTATAATTTTCAAGAGATTTTAAGTTATATGTATTTAAATTTACAAACTCAATTTGTTCGAAATACTGATCCGGATGTATTAAAAATATTAAAATTATTAAACAAACGACAAAAACAGTTTAAAGTTAAAAATTTAATGTCAAAACAAATAAAAAAATTTTTAATTATTTTATTTTTTCAAATAATTTATGATATAACTTTCTATTTGCAACTTAATTTCTATAGATTCTTTACCGAAATTCCCATATTTTTTGAACATATCTATATGTGTTTTATTTGTACTTTATTGCATATAGTTATTGAACAATTAAAAATATTTAATAAATATATTTTAATTAAAAATTATAAAATTAAAAAAATAATTAGAATACATAAAGAACTTTTAAATATTTTAAAATTAATTCAAGATACATTTTCAATAATTTTATTTTATTGTTTTTTATGGGATACGGTTATTGTGGCAAACGCAACTTATTTTATTATAGACTATGTTATTCGTAAACATATTACTACAATTTTTAATTTTATCCTTGCGAATTGTTTATCATATATATTAATTAAATTATCATTAATGTTTATGTTTATACACCTTTGTAGGGAAGCTTGTAACACGGTAATATATGTTTACGTATTTAAAAAAAAAAAAACCTTAATTCGCGGCAAGATATCATTCCTATTTTGCATTTTTTTCTAAGAATTTTTTTAAAATTTTTACTTAAAATTTTGGCACCAAATTTTAACATTCGATCAATGGTTAAATATGTAAAACTTCGTTCCAAGACATATCCACATCTAAAAATCATACCCACCCTGATGGAAAAAATATTTGAGAAAGAATAAGAAATTCTGAAAAAGTCTTAGTAACTGTGAATTTCTCAACGTTTTCGGACTAGTCTAATTCAGAGTTATTCAGAGTTCTTAATACTTTTTTAAAGTTTCTAAGACTTTTTCAGAGTTTCCTAAGACTTAATAGGACTTATTCTTTTTTCAAATATTTTTTCCACCAGGGCAAACAACAAATATTGATAAATGGAATAGAAAGAGGAAGCAGACCTGTTTTCAGTAGTTCTAATTTAGACTACCAATGAAAATATCTGTACTTACCATTTTTAACGGACAATTAAAATATTCAAATTCAAACCAGATAAATCCCGAGAACATTTCAAAATCGTTTACTACTCTGCTCCATCTTTTATGTTGTACAGGTGAATGAGACAGCTGTAATTTTACATAAAATGATAAATAAAAATAATTATAAGAATGAAATAAAATCAATTTTACCGATTTTAATATTAGCACACAGACACTATCAATTTAAAATTTATAATTTTTTGATAATTGATTTTCCTTATTATTTATCGGTAACGAACATTAATTATTATAATTAATTTATTTGAAATAATTTTATATTAAATAAAATATTTTTTTATTGTTTAGATAATACAGTTAATGGCTACAATTATTATTGCATTTGTGCAATTCGGTAGCAAAGAAGAAATTATATCGAAAAATTTATTCCAAAACAATTTTTCTCATTAATTAATATTCGGTAATTAAAAATCTTTTTAAAAATAAATTTCTTATGTAATTTTTAATTTTTTTCTGTAGGTAATATAATTAATACTAAATAATTAATCCCCATAGACAAAATTAAAAGATAATCTACAATTTCCATTTACTTCCAAAAATAACGAATAGTTCTAACAAAACGAATACGTAATTAACAAAAGGATATTTGGCTCGAGCTGCGAGACTACTATAATTCAGGAAAAATTTTTTTGCAGATCTCTGAAGAAAGTAGACATTTAAAAGTTAAAAAGTAAAAAAAAGTTACTTGGGAAATAAAATTCACCGCAAAGATACCAAAGTAAAAATTCAAATAAACTCGAGTTGAATAAAAAGTTTGGGTATTTCAAGTTTGTAATACCTACACGCCGTTTTTTTTTTTATCTTATTTCTCTGGGTTATTTAGTTAAGTTTGAATCCACAACGCTTTCCCGCATATCTTGTTTCAGGAAATTTTGTTCAAGGGATTTATTTATAATTTTATTTTAGGTGTTTTATGACGTATTTGTTACTGCAATGGGAGCTCAGAATTTTGTAGTTTTAATAAAAGACACCCGCTTGATCAAGAACAAAAAACGGCGCATGCAATAAAATTTATTGATATGAATGTTCCATTTTTTGCGACGTAAATAAGTAAATTTTCCTGGTTGATATCAGTGGCGTAGCGAGAGGGGGTGTAACATAAACGGGCGCTACTTACAAAGGGCGCCAAATGACCCGCAAAACAAAAAATTGCTGAATAATTATTTTTATTATAATTAATTTTTGGAAATTATATTTTAAATTTACTGCCAGTGTAATAAAATAAATGTTAATTCGTAAATAAAAAATGGGGGAGGGGGGGTTGCTATAAAGTTATTGTGTCCCGAGCGCGAAATAAGCTCGCTACGCCACTGACTTGATTCGCCAATTAATAAAAAATAATAAAACAATATTAGATGAAAATAATTGACATAGTTTTTATTTATGAAATGAAATACACTGTAAATTAGTCTCTAAAATAAACAAATATATAATTTAAAAGTCAAGAGCACAAAATAGTGCAACACCTCGTTTAATCCAATGTTTTTGTGATTTTTTACTGGGAACCTCAATGACCATAACATAATTAGTTGAATGGCCAGTTGTTGATAATGTTCCTTGTCTAAGTAATGTCTTATATACTGGACATTCATAAACTCCTGGAGGTACTACATGATTTACTTCAGGGATAAACCACATACAAGGCATTTCTACAAAATAGTAAGTTTATTTAGTCATACACCAAATAATAATGACTAGCTCGACCCGTGCGGGATTCCGCTCCCACAGTTACCGTAACTCGTGGATACCCTGTAGAAAACTCTTCGTAGAAAAGTAGCTCCGCGATCTTAGCACCTCATGTGCGGAATTTCGATTGACCAATTATACCATCTGAAAGGTCAGAAATTGGTCATAAAAGGTCAGTTGGTCTCATTAATTGGTCAGCATCAGAAATCAACACTGACTATGCATGGTATTTCAACAATTAACTCAGTCAATTGTTTGTTTTCACTTGTATTATATATATTTGTACATATATCACCTATAAAAAATTTGAATGAATAATAATAATGGTTATTTTATATAGTAAAAAATCAATTTTCGGGATAACGTTTTCAAATTAATATAAATAAATAAATATCGTTATATATTTTAAATTTTGTTTTATTTTATTCTATCCCATTTTTCCTTTCAGAACAAAATTATTAATTAACTAATTAATTTTTTTTTAGTAAAGGTACAAACAAATTCTTATAAAATATAGGTGAGATAAAGAAGTTGGATTGTAAATACGTAATATTCTTTTTGGATTTTCATTTTATTTTTGTGTGGTATTTGGTTTGTAAAAAAAAAAGTTGATGCAAAAAAATTTTTTTAAGATGAAATTAATTATATGGAATTATGTGCAAGTAATTCGTAAATAGTTTTTATGTATTTTGATTTCATTTAAATAAAGTTGAAAACTCAAACCCTGTTTTTATTTTATTTTTCCCCATCTCTCTGTAGCTATACAATATTATTTCAGTTAAAAATAGGTAAGTATTTCGAACTTCACGATAGGTAAGTATTTCAAACTTCGTTTGCCATTTTTTTTTGTAAAAATACTACTCAAAATTTTCCGAAAATGAGTTTTACTTTTTGTTATAATTTAAGAAAGTCGAAAATATGAATATAATTATTTATTAATACGAATAACAGAGCCCTAATGGTATAATGGTTAGCGTATCTGACTTCGAATAAATAGTCCCTTGGTTCGAAACTAGGTGAGGACATATATTAAAAAAAAGTTCATTAAATCTTTTAAGCAAAATCTGATTTTTATTTTCATTTTTTTTCAAATTTCCACCACAGCATGTTTGCTTAGTAAATGATGAAAAAATTAGTTTTTTTTCGTTCAAAAACTTCAATTTTTTTCACATTTCTACTAGGAGAACATCAAGGACGGACGGAATAAGTAGTACCTGATAGCAAGGTAATTGTTGTCACCTCGTAAGTCAGAAAGTTAGTGGTCTGCACACCCGTGTTTGGTGAGTGTGACCTCTAGTGGGCAGACCAATAACTTTCTGCCAAAATAAAATTTTAGACTTTCGGGGTGAAAACACTTACTCACCTTTCTCCTTATCAGGAACTACTAATTCCCACTTATGTTCTCCTAGTACAAATGTTGAAAAAATTGAAAATTTTTTCGAAATTATATATTATTTTTTGAATATAAAATTAAACTGACCAATTATTTATATTAGCTGACCAATTATCAGCGAATGCTTCCCGATCGCGCATAGGTGGAGTTTTTTCAATCTTTAATAAAAAATTTTCTGATGCTGACCAATTAATGAGACCAACTGACCTTTTATGACCAATTTCTGACCTTTCAGATGGTATAATTGGTCAATCGAAATTCCGCACATGAGGTGCTAAGATCGCGGAGCTAGAGTATTAATTAGTATTGATGACTTTTTTTAAATGTGTCTTTTTATATTTTGTTTAAAATCAGAAACCTTTCAAAGGGGAGAAATTTTGAGGGGAAAAAGGCAACGTCCCGGCTGATATATCGACGCGCAGCTTAAAACGCTGATGATGGAAGTTTGAAATTTCGAGAGGATTTTGATTTTATACTGTAGGTGTCATTTAAGGAAGGATTTATCGAATATTATCCCCTAAAAGGGTGAAATAGTAGATGCAAATTTGTATGAAAAGATATATAAACCTTCATTTTTAAGTTCACTACTTAACATGGACTTTTTTTATTTTCTAAATTAAAATTTCTTGTTTTCGAAACCCCTAAGCTTGAAGACGATTTATTCCCAACGAAAATACACCCATTTTTCCCTTATAATATTTTAGTTTCAAATTTTACTCATTTTGAGTCGAAGTATAAAAAAAATATTCGAATTTATTACAGCCATACAATTATAGTTCGAAGCTTTATCGAGTAAATGTAGTATAATATAATATATATAACACACTGCCAAATGATACCTGAATATAATTCTTTTGGTTTAGATTCTGCCAATATGCCTTCTTTTGTGTCAAATTTCGCACCTTCTAAATATAAGCCATAAACACCACATCCATCTTCCATTCGAATGGTTGGTATTTCACTAAGAACCTAAAACAAATAATAATGGGCTTGTTAGAGGTGGTTTTCAGTGCGCTCGCTTTTAAGCGAATGCGTAAAAGTATTTTTTAGCAGATAAATTATCGTGACAACTACTGTCAAAATTCATGGTTTTCGATTTAGTAAATTTACCAAGGAAGTTTTAAATTTTTTATGATTAATTAAATCTCTCAAATTATCGGTTATATTAGGGACCTTAAACCTTCTTCTGAAAGTGAATTACAAAAAAAAGAACGAAAAATATACCTGGAATTTATAGCCGATTGTATCAATAGAAATTATATTTTTTCTTGCATAATTTTGAAGCGTTCCGGTAAGAAAAGCTTGAGGGAAAAAGAAACCAGAGATCCAAAATGCTGCAGGTATACCATCTTCAATCCATCTTTTCATGAAAGCAACTCTTTCACCAAGGTCCTTTATCCATGCACCTCAAAATTAAAACAACATGAAAGTAATTTTATCACGCTTATGATAACCCTGATAACGTAATCCCATTCATAAATTGGAAATTTCCAATTCAACCAATCGGAATGTCATTAAGTTAGTTAAAGTCATTAAGTTAGTTTTGGGGATAATACATAGTTCCAACAATGGGATCGATCAATTTAAATCGTTAATTTATAGTGAACTCTTCCAGTGCGTTTGTTCTTTTGAAAATTTTAGATCAGTCCAGATTTACGAAAATATTAGAAAGTAGGTAAAAGAATTAAATTTGTTTAAAAAAAGTTGAAATCTTTTAAATTTTTCACTAATTCATTCGCAAACTATACAAGCCTAGATTAAAATGGAAATGATTATTTTGTACTCACCTAATGGCTGTAGCGATGGATATGCTCTTGCCTTCCAAGTGTCTGGAATTGCATTCGTAAATAAGGCTCTTGATAAGTTTTCTAAAGCATCTGACATTACTACTAACCCTTTTATGGCTTTGATTAAATTTTGTAACGAGTCCTTAATTATAGCTAGAAGTCTGTTGTAACGAAGAACTTCCTGTCCTAATACAGTATTTAATGATTCTTCATACATTACTGGATATCTATTAATGTAAAATAATTATATAATAAAAATGTTTTCCGAAACCACTTATTTATTATCTATACAAATATAAAATGTTTTGTCCTGAATGCCACTGATTGACTGACGGATCAATGTACAGCCAAAGCCTCTGATCGTACAGACCTGAAACTTGGAGAGTGTTCTTTATATGACCTAGGTATCCATCTACCCCTAAGAAAGTGAAATAGGCGAAGAAAGTTTGTATGAAAATCCGTCATTTTTGAGTTCACTTCTCAACCGATTTAAAAAAGTCAAATACCTATAGAATGCTACAACTGGATTAAACTTGCCATTTCAGAATAGGGATAACTATTCATAACATAAAATTTTTGTATTTGTGCTTTGTTACAGCTTTTCGCCCTATTAGCTGAGTTGGTTAAGGCGTAACCAATTCCGTCCGCGGTATGCTTAGGGTAGCGGGTTCGACTCCCGCCGTCGGAGCAAAAATTAATTTAATTAATAGTTGTGATGGGCTGGTGTAATGCATGGTATATGCATGAAGGAGGTGCACTCCTTCTCCGAAATTGAGGAGCTGAAATATGAAATTATCAGCGGAAAGGTGGTAAACCACAATTATGGTATCATAAAGGGCTCTATAGCCTAAGTGTGTCCTTCGTAGACAGCCAATATAACTTAACCTAACCTAACCTTTGTAACAGCTTACTTTATCTATGTGTTAATAAAAACAAGTTACAAATAAAATTTTCTTACTTTTGCATGACATGTGCATGATCCATCGTTTTAGGTAAATCTTTTAAAATCGAATTTGCTAATTTTTGTGTAACATCTTCAATACTTTCTCCAGCGCTTACAGCTTCACGTGGTTGTAATGCAAGTAAAGTTGACAAACATTGATATGTATTTGCACGGGCATAAGTAATGTCTGCATTTGGATGTAAACCAAATAAGTCAGGATCATCATTAATTGGCAAGGTTTTGATATATTCAATATAATCTTCCACCGAAGATTCTGTGGAAATCTAAAAAGAATTTGTATACATTAGTAGGAATTCATTTGCAAAGGTTATTATGGTTGGTTTTTTGGTACCTATTTTTTAACCTCCGAAGTAAAAAAAGGGGTGTTATAAGTTTGACCGCTATGTGTGCATGTCTGTGGCATTGTAGCGCCTAAACGGATGAACCGATTTTGATTTTTTTGTTTCGCTTGAAAGGTAATTTTGGTATAGGTGTTCATAAAATCACCTAATTAGTCCATTTCCGGTTGTTCGTTTGTCGTCTATCGTCTGTCTGTCCGTCTGTCATCACGATTACTCAAAAACGAAAAGAGATATCAAGCTGAAATTTGTATAGCGTTCTTAGAACGTAAAAAGTAAGGTCGAGGAGTTCGTACCTATTAACGTAACTATTAGAGATAGACAAACAATTTAAATGTAAAAAATATTCCTTATAAAAAAATAACCAACTTTTGTTTGAAACATTTTTTCGATCATACTTTCATCTATCTATGCGAGAAAAATTGACGGGCCATTTTACGGTATAGAATGAGTCAACTTTCTTTTTCAAAATTAGGTACCTGATAGTAATATTTATCCTTGTCGAATATATATTCAGGAGATAAAACCGATGTGTTATAAAAGTCATCAAGAATATTCATTAAACATCGACGATCCCAATCATCAGTGACTCTTCCACCATAATTAATTTCTCCCGCAGTGTATGTCAACACTTTGAATGGTACATCGTCATATTCAACCAGAAACATATTCAATTGAGATATACAAATTTGTACATCACCATCCGTAAACTCGTAAGGAATATTAAATCCTAGGGCACCAAATTTACGTCGTTCCAAGATAATACCATGAAATAAGCATATTGAAAATAATAGCTGTTTGAAAGATGGTACTTTAGGATCATCACAGTAAAAGAAATCGTAATATTCTTGTACTATTCCCGAATAGAGTTTTAATAAATTTGCTTTTATTCCACGTGGTGGTTCTAGTGTCATTTTACTTCCGTTTTGTAATATTGCTACAGGAAAATTTGGTGATGGTGTTGATGTTAACCAAATACGCATATCTTTGTGAACTTGATCGACATTTAATTCTTCAATTAAACGTTCCAAATATGGCATCCAACTTGGTGCTAAATGGCAATTCTATAATAAAATATTTTATATTATTATTACTGGAATTTGATTCATTTATACTGGCCACCAGAAATTTTTCAGCCGTAAAGTGAAAGAAACTGTCATTTGCCTTCTTGAGGCTTCAAAATTGGTACCTAGAGAATTTTAAGTTTCATCCCTTCGGCCCGGCCTTAGCCACCCCAACTATGAAATGTCAAATGGCACGCCTGCCTTTTATACATCATTAAAGGGCATAAAATTTTCTATTCACCGTGATAAAAAAACGATCGATTGGTTCTCAAGATATACTACACAGAAGATGGGAGGTATCCACCCATAAAAACTCTTGACCTGATGTGTTACTGTTTTGAGTCAAAACACGTCGATTTAGGTATCGAGGGAGAAGTTCAAAAATGGTACGTAGAAAATTTTAGGTTTAATTTCATCACCGCCACCCACCTCAATTCTGAAATTTCAAATATCACTTCCTACTTTGTGATACATCATTTGAAAGGGCATAAAATTGTTTGCTTAACCATTGATTTCAAAGTTGGGGTGGGTGGTGATGGAGGAATGAAACCCAATATTTTCTAGATACTATTTTTGAACATTCTCGGCGATACATAAATCGACGTGTTTTCACTCAAAACAGTTATTAAGGGTGGATACCTTCTATCTACTGTGTAGTCTATCTTGAGAATCAATCGATCGATTTCCTTGCTATTACCACGGTGAATAGAGAATTTTAAGAGTAATGAAATAACTTTACTACATCTACCTGAAAGAAAACCCAATTTCCACTCATTTGAGCATCTTGTAGCATTTCTTCAGCATGTGGTCCTTGACCTTGGCCCAAGGAAATTGATAATAAACGCTTAGACATTTTCATTCTTGCTGCAAATTTGTATAATTCAGCAGCAGGATCAGTACCCGTTGATAAAATAAAAATGAGTGGTGTAACTGGTGTTGAATCTCCATACATAGCTGATAGATCAGTTGTTTGTGGTTCTATAAAACGGTTACCCATATTTTCTGCTATATAGATTTGCATTGCATTTGTAACATTTTCAGGGCGAATACATTTTAAAATACACATTTTTTGAAATGGATCTAGGTCTGTTTCCCACGGTGTAGGGTAAGTCATACTGAAAATTTTATTAGATACTCGTTAATTGCACTCTTAAAAGTATATATTTTTTAACAAACATATATCTCGGAGTTTATCTAAATTTCAAAATGTAGGAAATGAAAAGAGGAATCGAATGAATTTGTAAAAAGCGGAATTAAGGAGTAGAACGGATCAAAAAATGGCACACAAAGAACTATTTTACTGTAAAGTGAGTTCTTTCAATATATACATTGCAAAAGTAACAATTTTCGCCAAATTTGAGCCGTCAATAAGCCATGTAATTGTGCATTTTGTGTACTATATATAACTGATTTTTTCATAAATTTTGTTTAAATTAGAAAATTGTTTTTTTAAATAAATTACGTATGTGGAGTTCTGGAATTGAACATCTCATAAAAAAATGGTAATAGAGTCTCAAAATCTTCAACAAATGTTTTAAATCTTGGTAATTCTTCTAAGGCTAATATTTCATTCCATGCTCGCTCCTCTAGCCATTTAGAGGCTGGATTAGGTTTAGGAGCCTATAAGAAATAAATAATAAGTATGACACAAATTTAGTAGGATTACATACTTGGTTTATCAAAATTGGATAAAATTTGGATGTGATAGAGCAAAAAAAATTAAATTTTTTGCAGTTACTAGCATTTCATCTCAGTGAAAAATGTTTAAAAACAAAATACAGTTTTTTTTATTTGCAAAGTTCGATGTGGGATGTTGAAAAAACATCTTTCTACGAAGCTTTCAAAGTTTAAATATAAAAAAAGATATTTACTTTTGAAACGCTTGCTGGTGATAATAAATAACGCCATTCAAGCGGGTGAATTTTATTTTCATCCATCAATATTCGTGCGCACAATAAAAATGCAAAATGTAATTTGTTACGTTCAAACAAACTTCTACAAACATTTGTATACAAACTGAATGTAAAATAATTGTTTATTGTTTCAATTCTTTCTTCAATATTATCTAAATAAACAAATCAATTGCATTCTCATTATTAAGGTTATTCGCCAGGGATGCTAATGGCATCCACTGTATTTATTCTAAAAATATTAGTTTACTTACCTGAAGGTTCAGTATTGTTCATACTAGCTGCAAACAAAGTTTTAAACCATTCTAGAGAATACTGGTACATACTATCAATAAGCGCTAAATCTGCACAGCAAAAGAATAAAATTGAACCACGATTGGCAACAGGAACATACAATTCTCTGGTAGTATCAATATCTTTTTGAGTTGTTTCAACAATGACAACTTTACTCTGTTATTTATAAATTATAAATTTTATATATAATTAAAATAACCAAAAGCTATAAGCAAGGAAGCGATACATATTATTATACCCTGTAAATATGCAATATATATTAAGGTATACTAAGTTTAGTCCCAAGTTTGTAACGCTTAAAAATATTGATGCTACCAACAACATTTTGGAATACTCAGGTGCTCATAAAATGATCTAATTAGTCCATTTCCGGTAGTCCGTCTGCCCGTCCGTCTGTCTGTGGACACCATAATTCAAAAATGAAAAGAGATATCAAGCTGAAATTTTACAGCGTGCTCAGGACGTAAAAAGTGAGGCTGAGTTCGTAAATGACCAACATAGGAAAATTTTCCTCATAAGAAACTTTTTTTCGTGCACGTCACTGTTTATTTGTGAGGGGGCAAATAAGGACATTTTCTCCAAAACTATAAAAGATAGAGAATTGAAAATTTGCAGGAAACTTCAACTAGTAGTCTTGTGAATTATTCTCGATTATTCTAAAAAAATACTTTTGAATTTTTTCGAAAACCAAATAAATGGCGGCTGAAAGGCTGCCGTAACTGTGGCTTTTTAAACTCTTCTAATTTATAAAAAAATAATGCAAGCACTGATATTCAACCCTTTCTATATAGAGTATTTCAACAATTAACTCTGTCAATTTTCTCTGTCAACTCAGTTTTCACTTGGTTTTAAAAAAACTTTATTACTAAATAATTCATTCAGCCATCTAGATCTGAGGCAGCTCTATCGTTGTCTTTTTTTCGAAGGACATATCGTTCCGATTAACGATCTGATATCGTGATATTAATTTCCATTAAATCATGGGCCAGGCTTTCATTCTTTTTATCAATAAATTAGGTATTCTTGAAAATCTAAACGTATCGCTTCTTGGCTAAACACTCAGTGAATTAATTTAATAGATAACCCCACCTTAATATCATCGCTTTTAACTTTGGATGCTTCTAATGTTACTATTAAATCAATGTCATCCACTGGAGAGCCTTCGGATGAACTTAACTTATATAATATACGATCTTGAATCTCCTTTAACTCGTGGGCCATTTGTGCATTTTGCATTATTAAAGTATTACGCGCTTCCTCTAAGTCTGCTCTTTCTTCAGCTACAACCTGAGCTAATAGTTGATCTTGTAGGCCACTTTAATTCAAAAGATAAAAATTTATTAAAATTATATTCAAAAATTAAAATTCAATTGGTAATGATTTAAAAAAATTTTATTATTTTTACGAGGTGCTTTCAGTTGACAGCAAAAATACGAACTGGGATACGGTGCCTAGTGTCTATTGTAAGAGCTTACAAGAGCATGACCGAGATGAAAAATGAAACGATAAGATACAGAACCCTATTGCTGAAATGCTTGCGAAAATGCAAAAATTTCTGTTGAATATACAACCACTCTGGTTTCTCTTCAGAGCTAAGAAATGAGTCAGAAAAACTCTAAATAATTTCCTGGCAAATTTTTATTTTCCTTAAGAGAAGTATTTAATAGGATAAAAGTAAAACTTGCAGTAATAAATTTTTCGAAAATGTGAATAATAATGAAATGTTACTTTATTTTGCTAACTAAATTTTCATAAAATATCTGATTAATTCTGAAAAAGTCTTCTAGGAGAACTATATTTCTTCCGAAAGAGTCTAAATCTATTAAAATTTTCTGTCATTAACTGATTGATTAATGATTTATTTGATATTTTAAGACTTTTCTGACTCTTTCAGAGATTACTTTTACTTCACATATTCTTTTTCTGAAGTTCAAACTAAATATTCCAGAACAGATTTATTTCCACAAGGGTTATATATTTTAAATAATTACCTTTTTACTAATGTAAAGTTTACCAGCAAAACTTTTATAGAAACTTCAGGTAAATAATGGGGATTTGGTAATTTAGTTGTTATGTATAGTCGAAAATCATCATTCCAAGGTATGACAACTTCACCCAATTTTATAACATCTTGCCCAGCCAATCTAAATACTGATCTTGTTAAAATTGGATCTAATGCTGGATCTAATTCATCGTAAACATTTTCAATTAAAATTGGTCTACCAAATCGGATAGCCGATTCCAATGTCCGAATAAATGTTCTATCCGTTAATTTGACAACGTACAACGCTAATGGTTTTCCCTAGAAATTTATTAAATGTTAAAAATGAAAAAAGCCCGCTGTGCCCGACTATTTAAGGATGTAAGCACGCACGCGGTGGGGACACAAATTAAAAAAAAATATATTTTCAATTTTGATGATGAATTATGTTATAACTTGATAATATTAGATGAAAAGGTATAATAAAATTTTTCGATATCTGGAGTAATTTTCAAAATATGGAAAATTGAAAATTTTGTTTAATTATTTAGCTTTCAGTATTTCGAAACAGATATCGAAAAATTTTATTTTTATTTTTCGTCTACATTTATGAAGTTATAGCAAAATTGATCATCAAAGTTAAAAATAAGGTACTCCAAATCTAAAATTGCCTCGGTGCTCGTACTACCTTAATAAGATATTGCTTACCATATTCCGAATCCATTTATTTGCTTGACTTTGTGGATCTATGAATAAAGGCCATCGCTTTGATTCGCTTATAAGTACAGCATTTTCAGTTGATAAATTATCTTTTGGTAAACCATCTAGTTGCCATAAACGTATTTGAACGGGCTCACCAAGTACTTTCACAGGTGTACAATTAGCGGTGTGTGGAACTTTATTGATTGTAATTGCTTCAAGCCAGAGATTCAGTAATTTTCGTCGATAAACATCAGTGAAAGGAGTTATATATGCCACAGCTCCCGAACTTAATAAAATGTCTCCTATGTAAAACAATGGTAACATTTTTGAGGAATATAAATAATATTGGAATTTCAAAGGTAATATTCAATTAAAAATAAATCAATCATTCTTTGAACTTACCTGTAATGTTATATATCGCTTCTTCGAGTTCCTTTATTGTTTGGATCCATCGCACTTTTTCACCTGCTAGACCATTAATTAATCTAACTGCTCTATCCATACGATCAAGGCACAATTGGATAGCTGCTTCTTGATCTTGACGATATTTAATTTTGGCATCTAGTTTATCATTCAGATCTTTCAATCGATCTTGAATAGCTTGCATATTCGCTTTCGTTTCAGCTAAATTGTCCAATACTTTTTGGAGCTCTTCACTTGCTGCGATAAAGGCTGCTTTTTTAGGTGCCACCGCCAAATCAATATAAAACCATTTATACAAAGCATGTACCCATTGACAAATCGATGTACAAGCTTTTGATATCTAAAATTTCTCAAATATTTTTACATATACAAAGAAAATTTGTTATAAATATTTTCTATCCGTGTTTAAGTATTAGTGATTTTAGTTTTTAAAGATTAAATTTTTCGATGAAAATATTTTTCTGAGAAGAGTTTTTATTTTTATTATAGAATATCTAGGTACATGTTTGAAAAGAATTTTAATCAATTCACGAATGTCTTACATATGTCAGGTTAGCGGAGCAACTTGGTCCGATTAATTGGGAAATAGACGCATAGTTAGCCGGTTTTGAATTGTAAATTAACGGGGAGGAAAAAATTTATCCGCTCTTTCCATAACGGAAATATTATATGCTTTGCTTACTTGACAATCAACTTAGTGTAAAAGTTTTAAATCTCATCTCCAAAACAATTTTTGATAGGCTCATAATAAACCGCTATATAATCGTTAATTAACACGGGAAACAGGGAAAACGGGTTTTCCATATCGGAGAAAATTGATGACCGTCGAGTCAGCGAATTAAATTGGGAATAAGCCGCTACTTTATCGTAACTTAAGCGGGGGGTAAATTTTTAGCTCTATCCTTTTAACAGAGAAAATTGATGTTTCAAAACCAACCCCAACCTCCCCTCCACCCCGATCATTATTATGAATTTCCATTTACCGTTAGCATTTTTTTTGGTTGAAAATTAGCATCCTTAACATATGGTGTTATTTGTTCTATTTTAACTTGAGTTAATCGAGTTTTATCAAATTTCGCAAGTTTGTCTAAGAATTTCTGGGGATCCGAAAGCAATGCTTGTGCAGGTGGCCAGTAGTCATTTACTTTTGTGCCAATCTTTTCTCCAGGTTTCTATTGCAAAAATGATTGATATCAGATTATAATTTTACGAAAATAATTTTTTTGGATAAATACTCTTATAGGTTTCACGTCGTCAATAATACAAACTGTTTCCATTACTTTCACAACACCTGTCGGTGGATGTTTCATTGCTTTTACTTCAGTTATGTCATTTTTATTAAGCTGTTTTAATGCTTCTTCTGCAGCCAGTAACTCAGGTAATGCTTCATCTATAAAGAAAATTGTACAATTATACATATGATTTAACAGCCGGGCTGTTGAAAAAAATTACTCCGATTACAACCTACAGTCGTTTCGATGGCCGAAAGATACTAATGATATTATCAAGGACGTCATCAAGGAGGAGGGAGGCTAGGAAGAGCAGTCACCTTCCATAAGGACTCCAAAAAATTAGCCAAATGTCAGTTATTTATTGTACGGTTTATAATTTTCGTTCGAAAAGTGGACTTTTGTAAGTCTGCGGGGGAGTTCCGGAACCTTTTTTGCCTTCGCGATTCCGTCGAATTTGATTTTTTTAAAATGATTTTTATATTCTACATTTTACAACTATAAGTTTTATCTGTCCTGCCCATCTTTTTTAAAAACTTTTTAATGGGAGTCGCCGAGATTATTGCAATAATTATTTAAGTGTTAAATTTTTTAAATTATATTTTCAACTTTGATGATCAATTATGTTATAACTTGGCGAAATTGAAAGAAAAGTACGAATACAGTTTTTCGATATCTGGAATAGTTTTTGAAACATCGAAAGCTGAATAATTAGGTAAACAAAAATTATCAATCTAAGATTATATTTCGTAAAATTATATATCGAAAATTTTTATTGTTAAAACGTGAAATTACTTTAACGAGGATCGTACATTCCTAAAAGTACCATTAATTCTGTTTTATAATACCTAAATCTCTTTGTGCGCTATCTGCAATTTCTTGTGTTTTTGCTGCCATTTCCATTGCAATCGCTTCTTCCTTCTCCACTACTAATTTTGTTTCTTCTGCTACAGCCTATAAATAATATGTAATTTGAGTATACATGTTCAGATTCAGCGCTGCTTGTTAAGGAGAGTTTGGAAAGATTTTGGGTTGAATGTTGAGAGGCTTGTATATTATTACAGTTTTATTTTACCAAATTTTCTGAAAAATTTTTGATTTCGTGGACTAGTTTAAAATTGGCGATATCCCTTATTTTGATATTCTAATAGGATGGTTATTGCAAACGGGAAAACATTTTTTCCGACTCTCTTCAAAAAATACGGGTCTTTTTTCGAATAGCCTAAACTTTGTACTTTTCGGATAATTTTCGTAGAGCTAAAATTTTTAGGCTAAGCATAAATGAACCACCTATGAATTTCTAGGGGTGTATTTATCAATGGCAAAATAAGTTGACGGACTAGCTACTACATAGTTCTGAATTTATAGGATTTTGTAAAAAAATTTTATCTAGAAATATATGAAAGAAAACTACTTTTGTCTAGAAATATAATATAAAATTAAATACAATTGGATGATTTCCAAACAATTACGAATATTCTAAAATATTACCGTATCTTTAGCAATTAATTCAATCATAACAGCTGCATCTTTTACAGCAATTTCAAGTTGTGGTTTCATTATACCCAAATTTATTTGCATTTCTTTCACCTCTTCTCCAGTACTATCTAATTTCGCCATTCCTAATTTTAAATTAAAAAGTGTTAAATAGTTAATGCAAATAAATAAAAGAAGATTTTCAATTCCAACTTTGGAATTTCAACTTTTAATTCCAAATTTTGAATATTATAGGTTCTTGAGATATTGTATTCGATATTTAACTATACTTTCTAGGCCTTATGATAACATGTTTTGTAATCTTAAATAAACTTAAAAAAGTCTCAATACTGCCCACAGGATTGGATCTACATGGATTAAAATTTCCGCAATTAAATTATTCATCAAGAGTTTTCTTTTACTTTCGAAGTTAAAACTTAAATTTTTTCTTCGAATAGAGAAACAAAATATGACAAATATAAAAATAATTCGAACTGGAAAGGGTAGCGGGCTTTAATCTTAATCTCTATTCTGAGCGTACGAAGCTAGGCTATATAATCAGGAAAAATATTTCAAACAAAAGTTGTTTTTTGAGTTATCGTGGTGAGATCGGAACAAAAAATCGGAAATGGACTAATTAGGTGATTTTATGAACACCTATACCAAAAATTTGTTAATAGCATCAATATTTCTAAGCGTTATAAACTTGGGACTAAATTTAGTATACTATTCAATATTGCTCAATCATATCCTAATGGAGGCAGTATTATTTGGTATTTAACCTGTTTTCAATCTTAATGCAGCTTTTGTTAATTCGCCTTTCTTTTTACTCATTAAGATGATGTATGCATTCAACAGTTCCAAATATGATGTAGGTGTTACATAATTATGACGATTTAACTCTTGTAGAAATAAATCACTTGCGGTGACGACAGTTTGATGCATATACTGGACCACTACAACAATACCATCTAATACTTCTTTTGATACATTTAAATCGGGGATTTCTTTTAAAAATTGGAGTGCTACTGACTGAAAACAATAAACAAGGTTTATGTACTGTTTAGAGGTATGTTCGATGCAAGAATTTGCATCAAGCATTGAAGCATTTGTCAATTGTTAATAAATCAAGCCTTGTCTAAATTAAACCAGCCATAGCCGAAGCCTGTTGCCATTTATGTTTTTTGCTGTTATGGTAATAGAGACAATTGCAATTTATATTTATTTAAAACCAAAGCTCCCAAAAGTAGCAACTTAAACTAAGATAAATGAAGCAATGCTAAATAGATTTTGATTATAGTTATTTATATATCTTGTAAATACCTTAGCTATCCTGTAAAAGGGTCTTTAAAACACTGCGAGTGCCATGAAATGAGGATAAGTGAGATCAAGAGAGGTGGAGGCTTTTCAGCGGTGGTTTTTACTTTTAAACCCAGTGAAGTGGGCGGGTATCACGCTAGTAACCACATAAATTCCGCCCAGTGTAGAAATTATGATTTAATGTAAATCGAAGTCATTCAGTTATTAATTTTACTTACTTGTAAAGCAGTGTCTGGCCATGCACTAAACCAATCAATTGTACAACAATTAACTAACGCAGGAAATTGTCTCAATCTTTGTCGAAATATTTCACCAATGGGGCTACAAACATAAAAATTATGTTTAATTTAATATAATATTTTCTATAATTGTCAATATATACAAAAAAGTAAATACTTCAGCCATTAGAAGTCGCCGTACACAATTGAGTACATCTACAGGGTGGGTCATTTTAATCTATAATGGCTAATAGTTTTTTTTTTTTGTATAGTTATCATTACGCAGACAAAAAACTTTAAATGTTTTCATACTCAATGAAAAGCTCAGTCTAATACATAACTGTGTAACAGATAGATGGACACTTTCAATTAGAAAGTTGTTATTGATTAAAAAAGTAACATTTTTTGTTCGAAACACTTTTCCGAAAACCGTACAGTTTAGGTAAAAACGGACTGAAAAGTTTTCGCCAAAAAATGTTTTTTCGTGTCTTTTGCGGAATCTAGATGAGTAACTAGCTTCAAAAAATTTTTTGTAATAAAAGTGGTTCGTTTTTTTTGTTTTTGTTTTTTTTTTTTTTTTTTTTTAAATTCCATGTTTGTTCAATAATTGAATGAAGAAACGCGCGAAAATCTGTCATATGTATTGTCTACACTATTCGGTTTCCAAAAAGGGGCTTGTGCTTTTATAAAGATGAACTTTCTAATTAAAAATGTTCATCTTATCAATATCCGTATATATGTGCTTTTGTGCTGATTGATGTGTGCTTTTTAAATTAATATTTTTCGATTGAAGCATTTTCCTCGATTAAACTTATTTTTCGAGTTTCACGCATATGTCAAGTTATAAAAAGGCACCCTGTATGAAACAACAAATATATTGTAGACAATGAAGCATTTAAAAAATGCTCGTATGAGTATGTTGAACAAAATCATATTGATAAGAAATGTGTGCTCTCGCACGTGCGATCAATCTAATTCTGCTGAAAATCATGAAAATTGTAAAAACAGCAATTGGATCTTATATCTTGAACTTTTCTAAGCTTTTTTGTCTCTTTACGTTTTTTCAAACCTCACAGTTTTTGAGATACAAGTTTTTGAACAAAAATCTAATTTTGGTGAAAATTTGGTATTATAAAATTAATAATTATTGCATGAATTGCATAATATTTGTCTCTTGACTTTTTTACCTCGTCTCGCCATTTTTTGATATTACAGTGTTAAAAAAAATACTATGAGTAGGTGGTAATTTTTACCTCATTGTAATAACAGTATGCAAATTACTTTTTACACTTTTTTGATAAATGGAGAATAAGTTAGTCTTAGTGGGTACCATATCCATTTCTACACAGGCTTGTTTCATTCCATTGAATATTTTATCATATTCTTCGGGTTTATATATATTTGGCACATCGCCAGAATTTAGGATATTATTTAAGTCTTCTAAGAAAGATTCCGATTTAATCTAAAAAATTAATTTTAATAAATAGCTTTTTATATTACCTATTGGTGAAAATCCCATCTTTCTAGTATGTATAGAACAGAAAATCGTTATTTTATGGTGATTTTTCGCGATAAAATAAATACATTGTATTGCGAAAAACCATCGAAATTTATTAATAGTTAAATTAAACTTATTTTATAGTTCTTAGGTAAATAAAACATAGTATTTTCCTTTATGAGTAATACCTGGGTATCCGAAAATAAGAAAACAGTAGTTTTATTCATTAATCCAGCTCCTAACATGCATTTTTTTAAATCATCTCGCCAATCATTCGCACTGTATGCTTTGCTAAGCTCAATTTGAAAACATATATACTCAGACATGAATGCTGCTAAACGGGTTAAACTTTGACGACCTAGAAATATATTTATATATATTTTATTTACAATCACATCAACGTAAATTATACATATGCACATCTATTTATGAAACATACCAGAACCACCCATTCCAAGTAATAAAGCATTGCCCAATGGTGGTCGTATAATTCTTGAAATTCGACTTATATGAGCTATTGCATCGAAAAATAGCACAAGCTTCATTGGTTTTGTAGTTTGATTATTATATTCTTTCAAATAATCCAGTAAAACAACATTCACCTAAAAATTAAATTACCGTTTTTTTGGTTTATTCTCAATATTTTGTTTATGTAATTAATATTTATATCTGAGCGTTGCAAGCGTTAGGCTAAACTTAATTGTCCTTAAATATTACATTTATTCAGGGGTGAAAGTTTCAGACCCTCCCTAGAAGCTTTCAGACTCTTAGACCAATCATTTAAAAAAACGATCCTGACCTTTTAAAAATGTGGAACATAATTTTTGCATAGAATTTTAGGGGAGAGTTAGTATCTCATAAAACCATAAAAATTTTTCAAATGGTAGAGTGGCAACATATACCCCCCTCCCAAACAAGTATGTGTCAAAACACAAATGCATTTTTTTGTACATATCTCAAAAATTATAACATATATAAAAATTTTATAAAAGGCAAAAAAATTGATTTACTGAAAAAGGTCTGTTGTATTTTTTTCGAATCTTTAATCGTTTTCGAAATATTCATCTGAAGTTATTATTTCATGGCCTACAGCGATTTAGGAAAGTATGTTAGACATAATTGTATTTCGAAAACTGATAATACAAACTGTTTGCTCAGATTTGTGGCACTCTCAACTGTGCAGTTTCAAACAAAATTTATGTACTGGGTGTTTTTAAAATTTGTCCCTAATTTGAGCTTGAAACGCAGAAAAAGTAAGTATTTATGGCTGATCTTAAATTGTTTGCCAACATGCTTGAATACGCAATTAAATTTCAAGCACTGCGATTATACCCTTTACTCTATCAATTTGAAATTTGGTTAGGTTATAGGTATTTATATACTACCTGCCCTGGGTACTTTTATTTTTCGAAAATTCTGTTAATTTTTCGAAATTTTACTGTCCAAACCAAGGTACTTTTTCTTATTCCACCATACCTGAATGTGAACAATTTGAACAATGAGAAAATTCACAGAATTTTCGAAAAATAAAAGGTACCCAGGGCAGGTAGAATATTAGTAACTATAACATATCCAAATTTCAAATCGATAGAGGTTGTTAGACTTCAAGTGAGACACATTGTTTTGTTGAGCGCATACAGCATCGATAGAGTTTACAAAACATAAATTATTAATATATGTTGTTAATAATTACTTTATCCCAATCATTAACTTGCAAATATCTTCGTACTTCAGCACCAAAATCCATAAATTCACCGAAAATAATTAAATCGTCCCCTAATGCTTCACTTGGATTTGCACTAAAATATGATTGGATTCGAGATTTTAATTGATCTGAAAACCAATTTCTATCTTCATCATTGATCATTCGATCTTGATAAACACGACAATTTTCATGGTACCATAATCTGAAGAGCTCATATGGATCCTTTATAACAGATAATGATTAAGTATTTGAAAAAAAGTACACGCGGCTTACACTAAGCGTAGACAAAAAAAGATAGTTTTATTACACTATCTTTTCCGCTAGTAATGGAAATATATAAGTGGATGCGATACCTTGATAAAAAGAGAACGTGCGAAAAAGAGAAACTCGCGAAATTTTTTATTGATGAAAATAAAGATTATTTTTAGGTTTTGGTCAAAAATTTGATATGAAAAACATCTGATATTATTTTTTGGACTAATTTAAACAATTTTTGACTTTTAACATTTGTTTATCGTACCTACCTGTTTTCCATATTACTTACCGTTAATGTCTCTGGATTTCTCATCAACATTCCTTGAAAAACTTTGCTAATATCTCTTAAGTTGAATGTATAATGTGTTTTAGCTGGAGTCGGCAATAATACTTGAAGCACTGTATCATATACATTCATTGATGCTTCAACGATTTTCGCTAAATATGAGTGTAGTTGACTGGCTGTTCGTCCTAGCCAAAATTGTAAAATTGTACTAAATATTTTAAACTAAAAAAAATCGATTTGGATTAAGAATAGTTATAGTTGGAGGGTTTTTACTTTCATAATATGCAAAATTATGTAAAAATATGAGTACATACAACACTAGCCGGTTGCATTTCTGTAAAAGCAATATAATGAAAATGTCTTAATAAACGTGCTGTTACAGGATTTCTTCCACCGCCTGGTGGACCCATAGCTGCTACGAAATTCGATTCAATTATTTCTCTAAATACGCCAACTTCTTTTGAATCATACCAACCTTAAATTGAAAACAAATCAGTTAAGTGAATAGTATATAATAGTTAGTATTTAATAGCATTTTCTTCTATTTCTAACGGCTTAATATACTCCAAATGACCAAATGACCAATTTTTCCCATTTAAGAATTCAACCCTTTTTTTAGATAACAAGGCATACAAATTTCGGCTCGCTATCCGTTTTAGATTTTGAATGTTTGTGTTAATGGACAGATAGCCAGGAGGGAAAACTTAAATGGACGAATAAGTTGTAAGAATTGGAGGTCTAATTTGAGTGCAAGGTCTGATGTACAGTAAGTTTCTTTAATGATAAGATCTCAAGTAAATGATCTTGAAATAAAATTAATAGGGATTATGAAAAAGAAAAATCATTAAAACAAATAAATACCACCAAAATCCATCCATTGTCGTATTAATTCAATTGGAGGTTGAGCTCCGTATACTTCTAGTGCAGGCATATTAAGATCATCTATAAAAAATACTTGACGTTTGGTTGGTGGTGGCCCATAAACTCCTCTTTTTCGTTTTTCAACTTTTGAATCCAATAAATTCTAGTTAAAAAAGAAAAGTGGAGGTATTGGTTAGGGATGCAGAAAAATGAATGCAATACTTTACTTGTGTTTTTAAGGCATTCATTAATTATTAAATTTTGTGCAAGGTCTCAAAACACATACAATTGTTACCCGTAAAAATTGGAATTTTAATAGAAAATCCTGTAATAGTTGAGAAGTGATATTTTGACATGTATCTTTGTGTAAAAATCCTGGTCATCTGATGGTTGGTAGGTTGATGGTTGATGATAAGACAATATTATTTCCCCTCTACACTTGGGTGGGAAATCCAGAGTTTTCAAGATGTAGGTTTTGGGGTGCTGGAAGTGGTTAAATTAAGAGGATTTTACATTACTAACAGGGTGTTGCATCAAAATCATTATTACCTGGGTGCCCAGACACTCAGGAATTGATGGGAACGAATTGGCAGAAAAACTAGCCAAATGGCGGATCCTAGCGGATTTGTATTTTCTATAATTGTTCGAAAATTCCGTGAATTTTAAGGATTCATTTTTTACATCGCGCGATTTAATATATTCATAATGAATCAAATTTGAAATTAAACGTGAGGTTCTTCTTGAACTCATGTTGATTAAATGATAATTTATTTTACCTGTATTTGTCGTGCATTTGTACGTGCAGAAAATATAATAAAATCACAAACGAATTTTTTATTTATACTTTTACTCAATTTTGATACGATTGTTTGTGTTTTTCCTGTGCCGGTTGGACCAACGCATAAAACATTCTTTTCATTCCATAATATCATTTCTAATAATTCGGCATTGCGAACATTATCTAGGGTTGGAACTTCAATATCTATGTAAAAAAATAAGACGAAATTTTTCTATTTTATATTATGTATGGGTGTGCCATATAATATGGGGCTATTTTATGTAATGTATGTCTTATTAATAGTCTAAAAAAATTGAAGGCGAAATTATTTACACAAAAATAAAAATTAAAATTATATAAACGAATGCTTTTGATTTTCGAGATAAATAGTGATAAAATTTCGAATAGAGAAGTAAGAATAAAAATTTAAGATTTTATATTAATAAAAGTAGTACAATCTCTTAAATTCCAACCTATTGGTGGAAATTTCTTGGGGTTCTTAAACGCTGTTCAAAATATTGTATTCAATGGTATTTTTAAAGATGCTAGACATAAATTCTATAAGAGTAGTATTTTGGCTATATAAAAGTTGCTATAACTATTACAACCACTATTTTCAGGCAATCATTTAAGAGGACAGTTAGTTTTTCTATATTGACTAGTACTACTACCAAAATTATAGCTGGCTTATGATCAAAATTTGGTAAAAATAAGAGTAGTTTTAACAGTTTCGTTATGGTTGCGTAAAAAATTTAAAATTGGCCCAAATACGTGGCTCATTATACCATGTATATATGAAATATACATAGTATATTAAGTTTAGTCCCAAGTTTGTAACGCTTAAAAATAATGATGCTAGGAAAAAAATTTTGTCATAGGTGTTCATAAAATCACCTAATTAGTCCATTTCCGGTTGTCCGTCCGTCCGTCCGTCTGTGGACACGATAATTCAAAAACGAAAAAAGATATCAAGCTGAAATTTTTACAGCGTACTCAGGACGTAAAAAGTGAGGTCAAGTTCGTAAATGAGCATCATAGGTCAATTGGGTCTTGGGTCCGTAGGACCCATCTTGTAAACCGATAGAGATAGAACAAAAGTTTAAATGTAAAAAATGTTTCTTATCAAAAATTTAACAACTTTTGTTTGTAACATTTTTTCGTAAACATCACTGTTTACCCGTGAGGGCGCCAATTAGGCGGAAATTTTATAATATGTACTATACTTGATTATCAGTTATGTATGTGTCACATGTTTGTATGTGTAATGTGATAAAGAAATCAACACTGACTATGCATGGTATTTCAACAATTAACTCAGTCAATTGTTTGTTTTCATTTGTTTATTCATAAATATTGAAACTATTCAATAATAAAAAAATTACTAAAATTTATTTAAACGAATAGGCAGCTCACAACTATGGGATAATGGGTGATATTTCAAAAACTATGCTTCCAATCATCAAATGAATACGATTTTTGAATTTTTTGGGTCAAAACTACCTTATATACTAAGTTTTATCCAAATCAGAAACCATAAATTTTTTTTGATTTTTTGGAATTTTTTTAAGGGGTACCCCTTTACAAAAATCGAAAAAATCGAAAAAAAAAATGTTGGCTCCGATTTCGATAAAACTCTGTTTATAAGGTAATTTTGACCCATAATTTACAAAAATCGTATTTATATAACGATCAGGAAACTAGTTTCGGAGATATCGAGCCAAAATATGGGATAATGGGTGATATTTCAAAAACTATGCTTCCAATCATCAAATGAATACGATTTTTGAATTTTTTGGGTCAAAATTACCTTATGTACTGAGTTTTATCCAAATCAGAAACCATAATTTTTTTTCGATTTTTTGGAATTTTTTTAAGGGGTACCCCTTTACAAAAATCGAAAAAATCGAAAAAAAAATGTTGGCTCCGATTTCGATAAAACTCTATTTATAAGGTAATTTTGACCCATAATTTACAAAAATCGTATTTATATAACGATCAGGAAACTAGTTTCGGAGATATCGAGCCAAAATATGGGATAATGGGTGATATTTCAAAAACTATGCTTCCAATCATCAAATGAATACGATTTTTGAATTTTTTGGGTCAAAATTACCTTATGTACTGAGTTTTATCCAAATCAGAAACCATAAATTTTTTTCGATTTTTTGGAATTTTTTTAAGGGGTACCCCTTTACAAAAATCGAAAAAATCGAAAAAAAAAATGTTGGCTCCGATTTCGATAAAACTCTGTTTATAAGGTTATTTTGACCCATAATTTACAAAAATTGTATTTATATAACTATTAGGAAACTAGTTTCGGAGATATCGAGCCAAAATATGGGATAATGGGTGATATTTCAAAAACTATGCTTCCAATCATCAAATGAATACGATTTTTGAATTTTTTGGGTCAAAATTACCTTTATTTTTTTTATGTACTTTAGTTTATGTATATGAAATATACCAAGGTATACTAAGTTTTGTCCCAAGTTTGTAACGCTTAAAAATATTGATGCTATGAACAAAATTTAGGTATAGGTGTTCATAAAATCATTAAATTAGTCAATTTTCGGTCTGTCTGTCTGTCGTCTGTCCATCTGTCATCACGATAACTAAAAAACGAAAAAACATATCAAGCTGAAATTTTTATATAATGCATCTAAGTGAGCAGTATTATTTACATGTGTTCTCTCCCACTCTATGCAGGCACACAACAGAAGAACTGTTGTATAGCTGAAAAGACATCGAAGCCACGATACAAGTCTTTTTTTGCAATTTCATATAACATCTATAATATCTCTTACTTAGATGCATTGCTTAACGCATGTACTTTGTCATACTCGCGATATATATATGCCTAGATGTAAATCGAACTAGTGGTATATGTGTGACATGTATGTATGTGTAATGTGAAAGAGTAATCAACACTGCCTATACATGGTATTTCAACAATTAACTCAGTCAATTGTTTGTTTTCACTTGTTTTTTTATTATTTTAAAATGACGATTATAAATAAAAATAAAAAAGATTATGTTTTTGCCTGCAAATTTGGTTTCCGCTGTTATCTCAATATCTGGGATATCTGCCAACCAATTGATCCATTGTGGTGGACGTAGGTCCCCTTCAGCTGTTCTATCGTTAAATCCTCCATCATGTAGTCTAAATCAAATAGAACAATAAATGTAATTAGCATGCCGCCTATGGGTATACCGAGTGATGGAGTTAGTTACGCCGTGAACCTAATATCTAGATTTAAAACTGCTTAGAAATAATGAGTTTTAATAAGTAATTGACAACTTACCGGTAATCATAAACTAGACCTGCAGCGGGAAATAAAGGGCCGTGTACAATATCAGGATGCTTTATATTGGCTTTTTGTTTGTTTCGCATCCATTCGCTGAACTTTTTGCGAGAATTCATATCACAAGTTGCTCCAACACTCCATATGATTGAAAATAATATCCATGGAACCATAAGATTTTCTAAAGATTTAATTTCATATAAATGGTGCAGTAATAATTGCAAAAGTCTTTGCTTCTTTTAAATATTTCCCTTTATACATATTAAAAATAGAAGGTTTGTTTTTATTAGTACAAAGGGATTGAGCAGAAGTAGGGTCACTTTTCCAAATAATGCTTTAGTCAAGCTGAGTCGAAAATGAGCAAAGGCGGGTATCTGAGCTTTAATTGCTAGAATTAAATACTATAATTGTAATTATTTTCTTTTGATTTAAAGCTGAAGCCAAATTTGTTATAATTTAAAGTGTTCAAAACTTTCAATTCAGTTTTTCATGTTATATAACTTTTAGGAAAGAATATTGCATTAAAACTTTAAAACTTACTCATATGCTCTCGAGCTTGTGCATCTGGAGGTGGAACTCCATCCTTAGATGTTAGAGGTCTCAACCTTAGATCTAATAAGTTTAAACATGAGGTAACAACAGCTGAATCAACTGATGTAACTATTTCTTTTAATTGAGTTCGAAGAAATTCAACTGCTGGCAATAGATACGACGTTACCAAAGATAACATTGTATTTTTATACTCTTCAAATAACTGTGGTTAGAAGAAAAACGTAGATTTATTAAAATATTTTAGAAGGAAAATTGTGTGTAATTTCGAATGTATTAGTCGCAGAAAAAAACACTAAATTGATTTATAAGAAATTTAAAATATGCAATTTGCATAAATAATATGCATTTTATAATTGCATTTTAAATTAACCGAAAATATACTAAATTCACAATTCGGTTAATAGTGATGAAAATGATTCCAAACTATTGATCAACCTATACAAATGCTATACAAACCGGAGGAGTTCGCTTAGACCAACAATTTAGATATGGTTGAAGTCCTAAGACCGCTGGCTCTATATACACCATACCACAACGTGAAACTGTTGCTGGTGATGCCACAGCTAAATCAGCTACTTCGAACACCATTTTTTGATTATTTGTTAACTTGATTATTTCACCACTAGTTAAACAAAGTTTTTTATTATCATCTAACACAGTATTCATATTTTCAATCCATACAGCATCAACTGGCCCATCTAAAATATACCAATGTTGATCATTATTTGTGGCCGCTGCACCAATACGTACAATTGATGGTAGTATTCCATCTGTCCTGTAAAAAAAAAGAAACGTTTGTGAAATTAATGTATTTTTAACGGTAGATATATGTTAAGGTAGTAAGAGCGCCAAGGCAAGTTTAGACTTGTGGTTGAAATTATTTGTACCTTATTTTGAACTTTGATGATGAATTTTTTAAAAACTTCATGAATGTAGATGAAAAATAAGAATTAAATTTTTCGATATCTGGTATTCGAAATATCGAAACCAGATACGATCGAAATACCAATATATCTCTTTTTAGTTCTTGATGTACTCTTTAAACCATCTTATATATTTTTACTCTAGGAAGTTTTTTTCTGCCTACCCTTATCTTTGTTATTCCTTTATTAAATTCCTTGATACACCCCCATTTTCAAGATTTTTATGTCTAGATTCGACGAAAAATATACTCATGGTTTAAAAATGTACCGCTTAGAGAGAGGAGAATACACGCTAGACAAAATAATTTGAACGAAAAAATATCATAAATTTATTAGGAAAATATGATGCTTTTACAGATTTTTAATGATATTTTTACAGATGCTCTCCTAATAATCTAGACAAAATTACTATTTTTAATACATGTTCTCCTAACAATAATTTAAGAACTTTTGATGTAACATTTATTTCTACGAAAAGGTAGTCACGGGTTACGGTAACTACGGGAGCGGAATTCCGCACGGGCCGAGTTAGTATGCATATACTAGTATGTTCAACTATGTAATAATATTCAAATTTTTCTCAGATACGTTACACTTATGGATACAAGTTATAAATATATGTATAGATAAAACTAACACTCCGGGATCTGGTGTTACTGTTAATAATATTTTTGACACTTACACGATCTCGCTCTTACACAATCACTTAGTTTTCGTTAACACGGGATTATAAGCCACATTTTTTTCCCGGATAAATCTTACTACTCCAGTCGGCAGGTAGGAAAAATTGGAGTTAGGTGAAAAAAGGTCAGCAGTTAATGAAACTTTAAGATGTTGTTCAACGATGGTTCGAAAATCGATTCGATGAATTCCTATATATTATAAATGTGAAAGTAAGAAAACGAAGAAGTTATAAGCAATCAAAGATTGCATTCAAAGGTTGCCCATCTCCTTTTAGCAAATCAAAGTTTTATATGTAATCTCTATAGTGATATCCACGTATGACGTCACAAGTGGGTATCTGCTTCTTTGTTTAATTAGGAATTTTAAACGTTCATATCTCGCATACTAGTAAAGATTTTTATAAACCAACTTCACTTTTCCATTCGTGAAGTGATAGTTCTTCATCTGAAGTGATAAAAAAATTTAGTTCGATCCCTTATCCTCCATTCAACAACCCGAAAATAAAAAGATACCCAAAGTTATCTTGTCCCCCTCGAACTATACTCTTCTACCACCAGAGACCGAAGTGTAAAGGGAATTGCCTTGTTTTACGATACGTTTGTGTGAATAGAATAAAGTGTAAATAAGTTTAAATTGAAAAAGTATAAGATAAAAGTAGACTACAAACCATTCGTGTGTATATATATCAAATTCACCATACAACTGACCCATAGTAATTGATTTTGGATTTAATACGTAAGTATAAACTGCTTCAAATGGCATTCCTGTGGGTGATGGTTTTCCTTTTATTGCTGTTAAAGCATCGCGTAGTGTATTATACAACTGAAACAAATAATAATAAAATTAAAAAAATTAATTATAAAACTCTTTTGTAATTTGAATAAATTATTTATAATAATCAGTTACTTGCGACATTAAACTAGAGAAAATTATATATAGTTATTATTTTCAATCTCAGAGGAAATTCGCTTAGCTAACGCAGCCACTGCACTACGAATTTTTTTCTAGTCTATAAATCATTTCAAACACATCCAGATATAGGATATAATAGAATAATCAATTGGCCCATGATGTAAGCTGTAGATGCTTTCTGGATGGATAATTAGTTAACAAAAAACAATTAAATCCATAATATATTATTATAAGTGAAAACAAACAATTGACTGAGTTAATTGTTGAAATACCATGTATTGACAGTGTTGATTACATTGTCACATTACACATACATACATGTCCCACATATATAACTGATATTCCCATATAGTACATACTATACAATTTGCGCATAATTCGCGCTCTCACGGGTAAACAGTGATGTTTACGAAAAAATGTTCAAACAAAAGTTGTTTATTTTATTAGTTTTATAAGGCACATTTTCTTACATTTACACTTTTGTTCTATCTCTAACGGTTTACAAGATCCCAATTGACCTATTTTGCTCATTTACGAACTCGACCTCACTTTTTACCTCCTTAGCACGCTATAAAAATTTCAGCTCGAAATCTCTTTTCGTTTTTGAGTAATTGTGATGAAAGACGGATAGACAGACGACAGGCAGACAACCGGAAATGGACTAATTAAGTGATTTTATGAACACCTATACCAAAATTTTGTTCATAGTATCAATATTTTTAAGCGTTACAAACTTGGAACTAAACTGAGCATACCTTGATATATTTCATATATATGGTATAAAAATCTCTCAGTTTGCATTTGTTGAGTAACTTAAAAACTATAAGCGATAACTATGATGCTATTATTATTATCAAACGGTAATTTGAATCAATAAAATTTGTATATTTAATTTGTTTTAAAGGGGGCGTTTTTCATTTTATAACCTAATCAAGTGGCGTAGTACTTAAATACCGGTGCCATAAAATAATATATATATATATATATATATATATATATATATATTTATAAATAATTTGGTGGATAGTTATCGTTTTCGCACCGAAAATGAAAATAAAAAATTGGCCCGTTTAGTATTGGGACGTCTATAATTTTTGTAGCATGATAACGAAAAAGTTATTCGATCAATTTGAAATTTTAACTGATTGTATCTTTTTATGGACTTAGCGATTTTATTAGGAATATATGTAACAGCAAAATTCGATCTACCGCCTACGCTTTTGAATGGGATAGTTCTTAATGCAGAATATGCATAAAATTTCGCATTCCGAATTAAGAACTATCTCTATTTCGAGTATTCAAAAGGTATGACTGTGTTCTACGATTCCATTATTTCTGTTAAAATTGCTCGATTCATAAGCAAAATCGTAAAGTAAAGCAGTGGAAAGTTTTAAGGGACCAATGAATACAAAAATTGAAATTTTTCAACTAAAATAGTTCGTAAAAATGATATCAAACAAAATGTAAATAAAGAGAGAGAAGACCATTTTTGTTCAAATTTTATAAAGAACAACTTTCTAATTTAAAGCGTTCATCTAAGATTTTTCACTTATGAATCAGAGTGAGGTTTTAATTGAAGCTGAAAACTTATATCGAATTCGATGCGAGTTATAAGATGTCTTCCTTTGAAACTAACACTTTTTGTTAAAAGAATTTTTCTCGATTAAATTTATTTATCGAGTTTCAAGCATATGCCAACTGAAAAAAACATCCTGTATATATAATATGTTTGGCTTTCAACAATTATAGGTAAGTACTGTATTGGGTTACTTAACCTACCTCATTCCATCCAAGCGAAAATGTAACGATTTCGAAATTGAAATTCTAAAGTCTTTTCTACTAAATATTATTTCAATAAGATTAAAACTAATGTTATTAATCAACTCATGTTTGATTTTGGTACGAGTAACTTCGAATCATGTTTTATGTAATAATGTTTTCAAAGAACTAGTTTATGTTATAAGTCTAGCCTCAAACGACATATTCACCACTGCTTGTTAATATGTATATGAAAATAATATCATCAACTTAATTTATAAAACTTTATCATTAAATAATTAATTAATTAACAATAAATAATATAAAAAAAAATTTTTATTTAACGATTAAATACATGCATAAAAAAGTAAAAAATATTTAAAAATATATATATATACTTCTATCTACGTTATACAGGGTGAATCATTTTAATCTATTACGGCTAATAGTTCATTTTGTAACTAACCAATCAAAAACGCAAAAACTTGTCTTTTTGTTGTTTAAAGGACAACAAAACGCAACCTTTCCTATGCTCTCCATGTTTATTATCCGAACTTTAATTGTATTTAACTCGAGTTAGAGACGGTCAATCGACTTCAAACTTTTTTAACTAATGTATTATTATATTCCTAACTAGCTGTGAACTACCCGCTTTGCTGGGCAACATCCCCACTTGCACCCCTCCCTCCACATTTCAACATGTAATGTACACGTCCTGCTCTTTTATTTGATACCCCACTTAGGTATATTTGTAAATATTCGATAATTCCTTCCCACTTTCTCGCTACACCTTTCTACCCTCCGAAGGTTAAAAGTAGATAAAAACAATAGATCTTTGAAGCTGGTTGTATATCGTGTCAATATTTGAGCTTAATCTATGCACAACTTTCTTAGTTTTTGAAGCATATCCCTTTCAACCCCTATTTCAACCTCTTACTCTACTATAATATGGATGTATTATACATAAAAACCTTCCTCTTGAATCACTCTATCTATTAAAAAAAACCGCATCAAAATTTGCGGTTGCGTAGTTTCAAAGATTTAAGCATACAAAGGGACATAGGGACATAGGGACATAAGGACAGAGAAAGCGACTTTGTTTTATACTATGTATTGATAAGTATACACAAATTTAGAATCGATATGCCCATAGCAAGACAACAATCTTAATGACCTAACATGGCGAACAAAAGTTTAAACCCCTCCCTTGCATAATTCTTGCGCACGGGCCTATTCAGCACCCGTTAATATGATTTTGTTGCATACACTTTTAAACATATTGCGCCGGGTCTCATAAACATGAGCTTCGGAATACAAAACTCCAAGGTAGAAACCTTTTTTCATTTACTACATTGTAGGTAGTAATGTATAGACATAAGTAATATAATTTTCATTTAAATGTTTGCCTATACTAATGGATATAATATTATTTATTTCGAAGTGAATAATTGAATAGGACATACGAAGTAATGTAAATGAAATGGCTTAAGATTTTATAATCTAATTTATTATTGTGTTCTCCACTCCATAGACATATACTAAATGGTATTCATAGATAATTATGTAACAAATAGATGATTCAAAATATAGTTGACAAATAATATGTACATACTTGTTTGATAGTTTCGCAATGGAAGCCTGGATGGCTCACTATCCATTTATGAGAAAGTGGCGCTATACTAGCTTATTTTTTTTGGTATGTGTTCCGTAATATTCACCAGTAGCCCGTACTAACAGTACTAGCCCGTGATCATGACGTCAGAAATCGACACCATATTGTACTGGTATACTACGCCATATTGTACTGGTAAAACGGACATGACAGTGTACATATGTTCACCGAGAGTTAGTGCAAGAAATTTATTTATTGTTCATTAAGAATGAATAATGACGTCTGAAAAAGACTTACTCGTAAGTCACGAATACAATAAGAATATATATTGTTGATTACTGCCCAGTATATTTCGGAATGATTCACCAATATGGCGTCGGTTTATGACGTCATCAGCACTGGCCAGTATACTGGTGAATATTACGAAACATACCATACATGTGTACTACCCGCAAGTATAAAACCAACTTTTAAAAAGTCACTAGTTTACTTTCAACAAGTGTACTTGTGACTTGTGGTTTTATGGAAATGAACCCTTTTGAAGATGCCGGTATTTTGTCATGTGAAGATTTCTAATTATAACGTCATAATAAACATTTAATAATACTTTTACACCAGTTCATTTCAAAACTACATATACTATAAAAGGAACACTAATAATAAGCAAACTTTAGAATCATCTGTTAATATAATCATTTTCGATATTAGTATAGTTATTTCAATTTATTGCAAGTATGGTGATTTCTACATATTTAATGGCATTTAAAATGTATAATGGAAATGGAAATGAAATGTAAACTCACAAGGAGTTCGGTTCTAAATATAGAACTTATTCGACACGTGAAATATAATCTGATAAGAAACTATTTAGGTATTACCTACAGGTAGATTGTCAAGTTCGGTCTTACTTTTAACTTAAGTCTATATTTTTTGAAAGAAAGAAGTTTGCGAAATTCAATTCAATTCATTTTAATTTCCTCGATAAAATTTATCGAGAACTAAGCTAGATAATGAATCTAAGTTTTGTGTTTTTGTCAAATCACAAAGACTTTGGCTTTGACCTGAAAACTCAGTTCAGGTTTTTGTAATTATAAATATGTCGTAGAAAAAACATGTCCATGAAAATTTCCCAATGCCTGAGTCAATTTTTTGTATTATAAATACGCATGTTGCCTAGAAAGAAATACTCACTAAATTGGCGACGAGTAGCATAAATTTCGATTTTGCCCCCAATTTCCTAGCTAGATTTTTAGTTATTTTTTGTATTATATAAATAGGTATTTCGATTGTTATGTAGTCTTCATCAGTATGCTTTAGCTATTCGTAATTATTCTTACAGTGTATGTTACTCGTCGCTAATTTGGTGACGTTTTTCACACTGGTGATTTGGTGATTACACAATTTATAATTTTCTAAGTATATAACAACTAGTGACGTCGGCCAATCAGCTTCTATCAAGTGATTAATGTTAGGTCAATGATATTCGAGTATTTTATCGTCTGATTTTGACAATAAAAATTAATAGGTGAAAAATATTATTATAATAGCTCAATTTAAAATAGTCCAAGACTATTTTTTACGAAATAAATTTCGGTAATTACAAAATTTAAGTCTATCAGCTATTGGAGTTTGTATTTCTAAAATGGGTTCCAAATTTTTAATAACTATATGAGATAGTTCAATATTGCAGTGAGACGACCTAGGCAACTTTCTTCCATATCCCTTAGATTGTATATAACACGTATATTATGTAGTATATGGCGTACAAGATTATTAATCAACCACAAATGTGGTATTCAATGTTTACTATTGCATAATTGTAACAATTGTCGATGGTATTTATGCCACTTTGGTAACAACTAACAAGCATAATTTATTATTTGTGATGTGCACAACTTATTTTGAAGGTAAAATAGTTTTTAGTGCTGTAAAAGTAACCGGAGGTATTCGTTACTAAAATAATCATTACCCGTTACAATCGTATCGTTACGTTACTCGCTACTTTCGTAAGTTTCAATTGGTAAGATTTTATGTCAGTTATAATCCAATTGTTATAAGTCAAAGCGTATATATTCTAAATAAAAAATTTGAGTACCAAGATAAATTCGTGAGTAACGTTTCAAAAATCGGTACTAGATGGCGTACTTTGGCGACTTTTTTAACTTGACGTATGCGTGAAACTCGAAAAACAAGTTTAATCAAAAGAAACACATCTTATCACATACGAGTTCAATTCCGGTTCAATTAAAACCTCCCCTCTACACATTAAGTTAGAAAGTTGTTCTTTATAAAAAGGTAAACAGTTTTGGTTTACAACATTTTTTTGTAAACCCTATAGGAAACTGCAAATCGTAGCTTTTTGCGCGTTTCTTCATTCAATTTGAAATCGTGTTTATAGAAAAATAAACCACTTTTATTGGAAAATTTTTTTCGAAGAGTGTCTAGATTCCGTAGAAGACATACGAAAAAACAAATTTGTTGTAAAACTTTTTCGCCCGTTTTTGCCAAAACTGCACGGTTTGCGGAAAAATGTTTCGAACAAAAAGAGTTACTTTTTTAATAATTAACAACTTTTTAAATTAAAGTGTTAATCTATTTATTACTAGGTATGGAATACAGAAAGCTTTTCATTGATCTAGAAAACCTGAGTCAAGTTTAATGTTTGCGTAAGATGTGCGCCTATAAATCCAACATTTTTGCTTGAAGCATTTTTATTGATAAAAATTATTTTTCGAATTTCAAGTATATGTCAATTTATAAAAGATCCTGTTTTACAGGGTGTTCCGTGATTCGATGAACATAGCTTAAGAACGTATCTTTCGCTAATAATATTGTATATGTATAGGTACAAATAAAGTGAATGAGTGTGAAGTATTTCTATTTTATATGGATGAAAAAACATTGATGTTTTTGACAAATTATTTATGTGTTGAAACATTGATATTTTTGCATCTCTAAGTACAATAAACCTTTCTGACTGATATCTATATATTACATAATTATCTTCGCTTCCATTGATTAATGTTGTTGTATATGGGAAGCTCTAAGGTTAACAGGTGTTTATGACACGTTTATTAGAAACTCATGTGCCTATTATTATTAATAACACAGTGTCTCGCATTTAAGAAGACACCCTCATATTTTCGTTATTTATAGGAATATTGATTTGAAATTTTCCACAGTCATACAGGTTGACGACTAACATTTTTGAAGATACTTAACCGAAATTAGAACTTTAAACTCAGTCTACTAGAAATTGACAAATCGAGGGTCGGTTTTTAATATTTTGCCTAGCGTTAGAGATGGTTAGAGATATCGAAAAAAAATATTGGAAAAAGTTGCTTATAATTTTTTTTTATACCCATGTACCGATTTTCATGACAAAATTCGCATTTTTAATTTTTTCCTCATTTTGTTAACTACTCAAAATTATTAAGTTTATTGAAATATTTGAATACATTTACACACTTTTAAATTATCAATAGGGGATAATCCTGATGTCGAATTGGCCATATTATCCATAAAAATATAAAACTAGACTTTTGACACCATGACAAAATTTGAAAGTGAAATTAAAATTGATTAAAAAACGAAGAAGCTATCGGTAATCAAAGATTTCATTCAATGGTTGCCCATTTCCTTTTAGCAAAACAAAGTTTTATATGTAATCTCTATGGCGATACACACGTATGACGTCACTAGTGGGTATCTTCTTCTTTGTTTAATTAGCAATTTTAAACGTTCATGTCTTGCATACTAGTAAAGATTTTTAAAAACCAACTTGATTTTTCTATTCGTGAAGTGAGAATTCTTCATCTGAAGTGATAAAAAAAATTTAGACCGATTCCCTATTTGTCCAGTTTTTACATTCCATACTCCGATTGGCATTTGGCCGATTTTCGGTTGCTGTGCCGTGCCCATCACCTTTATTGAGGGCTGGATCCTCGCTTGTTTTGGAGTCGGTTTGAAAAAGTTTCACAGAAAGCCATTTTCCTATTTAATCTTGCGGGATATTTTCGTTTTACAAAAATTGATTTATTTAAAATGTGTTCGTATTGCACAGCTTTATTTGATTGATTAAAAATATATATAATAAATAATAATAATTCACATGTTGCTTTCACATTTTAAAACTTATATATAAATTTATACATTTTCCTATTCACAATAAATATATATGATAAGATCGACGCTAGTAGACCGACGCTGCAATAGAATGATTTCCACAGCCACTAACACAACACATAAACAACTTGCATGAGTATAAACGAGCGCAAATCGTTCATCGGCGTCGAACCAACATCATTATTATTATCGTTCATATATTTATATTATAGTTTCATCTTTTCTAAATAGACGCGTTAAAACCATCATATTGTATACATATGATCATATAAATTGTGACAGTATTTTTAAATTCAATACGGTGAATTCTTTTAAATAAGAACGAAAATTTAAAAAAAAAAATGTGCTTTGAAGTAAATTCTTAAAAAAAAAGTTTGATAAATAAATAATAAAAAAAGTATTCTAAAAATTTTTTCTCATATGAAAATCAAAAAGAATAAAATATAATTGCTGATAAAAAATTGAAAATTTTTATTATTCTTTTCAAAGAAGAAAAACTGAGTTGAAATACTAAGAAAATAGAATTAAATTACAAAACGATTTGAACTTAATGTTACAAGTTTTTGACAAGTTAAAACTGAAACAAGTGTTTGAAAAAATTTGTACAAGATTTTAACAAATTAAAAAAAATGTTTAGCTAAGAAAGAAAATCAAAAAGAACAAAATATAACTGTTGAAAGTTTTTTTAGTAGAATGTGCTTAAAACAATTTTTTAGTAGTATTTTGGAAAAGAAAAGAAACTGAGTTAAAATAATAAGCAAATACAATTAAATTACAAAAGGACAAATTTTTGATAAAATAAAACTAAAACAAGTGTTTGACAAAATTTGTACAACATTTTAACAAGTGTTTAGCTAAGAAAAGAAAAATTATTAAGATTTTAAGAAATAAAACAGGACATCTAAGTATTTAAAATATAAAAAGAAATAAAAATTGCATATAAAATAAAGAAAAACTTGTGTTTAGTAAAAATATTTGATAGTTAAATTAGTTTTAAATATTTTATTAGGAATAAAACAAAAACTTTGAACTACTTAAAAAACACATGTTACTTCAATAGAAAATTGTTTAACAAAAAGTATAAATAGTTCAAAACTATTACATTATCATTAAAAAAAGAATTTCGGTGTATAAATTAAGACCGAAAATTGACATTGAAGTTTTTCAACTAACAAGTGTTTAGTTAAGAAAGAAAACGTGTTTCGAAAATAGTTAAGTTTTTAAGAAATAAAACAGGACATCTTAGTATTTAAAATATAAAAAGAAATAAAGAAATTATATATAAAATAAAGAAGGTTAAAAATATTTGATAGATAAATTAGTTATAAAAAAATTAAAAATATTTTATTAGGAATAAAACAAAAACTTTGAACTACTTAAAAATAAAACACATGTTAATAAAAATTCAAAACTATTAAAACAGAAAAACATTTATCAATAAAAAAAAAGAATTTCGATATAAAATAAATCACTGACAAAACGTGTTTTTCCAACTAATGTTGTATTTGTTTAAAATAAATATTATCACATAATAATGGCACCTGACTATAATACAACGTTAAATAATGATTATTATAATAAAACAAATAAAAATTTCGATGAAGAATCCTTTTTACAATTTCAATTAAATTGTCCAATAACTTTATTAAATATATTAAATGATTATTATATACCATTTATAATATTTGTTGGTTTATTAGGTAATATGTTATCATGCATTGTATTTTTAACCACGCATTTAAAGATGCGTAGTTCCAGTTATTATTTAGCTGCATTAGCCGTTGCAGATTTTGGTTTTTTAACAATGTTATTATTAGTATATTTAAGTAATGCCGCAATATTAGAAGTGTATAATCAAGCCGGTTGGTGTCAATTAATTTTATACGTAAGTTCCGTGTGTGGTGTTTTAAGTGTATGGTTAATTGTTGCATTTACGGTTGAACGTTTTATTGCTGTACAATATCCATTGCAACGACCACAAATTTGTACTGTTTCACGGGCAAAATTAATAATATGTGTTATTGTAACAATTGCATTAATATCACAATCGTATACATTTATTACAGCTGGTATTGTTAAACGACAAGATGGTACGGGAGAATGTGCTTTGATACAAGAACATTTTAATACAATGCAAACAATTAGTATTATTGATACAATTGTTGCATTAATTGGTCCATTTATATTGATTGTTGTGATGAATACAATGATTGCTAGAAATTTATTTTTGTTTCGTAAACGATTTCAAAATCGTATGATGTTGGGTGATTATTTAACAACAAATGATAATAGATCTGATTTAAATTTACATCAAATACAGGTCAGTAGTTTATTTTTTATTTCTACTCTATATTTTTTTATTATTTCTTTAATGTTTATATTTTCTCTTATAAAAACATTAGGAAGATGAATGATTGACATGCTATAAGAACATTTTTTTTAAATACTTAATGAAATAAATGTTTATTTTTAAGCATTTAGAAGGCTGATTTATAGTTTTAAAAATGTATTGTGTAAAATGTGAAAATCAAGCCTAAACTTATTATATATGAAGCAGCCCTCCCCCAACCTTCCCCAGCCCTCCCTCATTTTTTTATGTTGTCAAAAAATTCGAAAATTATTGGAGGGTTGGTTAAAAAATGCTCGAACCAGAGTCCGCAAAAGCGCAATCTAAACTGTATAACCTTTGAGTAAGTGAAAGAAAATAAATCTTTATTAAAATTTTCCAAAAAAAAAATTCATTTTTTCCTTATTGATATCGCGCAAACAAAACATGATATCAACGTTGATGTGTCGATCGAAATGCTTTAAAGTCAATATGATCCGAAAAGAATTTCGTTATGTTAGGTTGAGTCGTTTCGAACCGGTCGAGTTTTTTCTTTTTTTGTTTATTATACTGGGAAGTTGGATCTTAAGTGTCACATCAGACCCACCCCACGGCTTGTTTATATATTAAAGCGAGCGCAAGCAGAATGCTCACGACGCAAGTGCTAATAAGATTAAATTGATAACGAGAAAATAAGACTAAATTGCTATTTTCAATTGTTTTAAGTGACTGTTGATGGCTAGTAAATTGATAAAGTTTTGTTATTCCTTTCTTCATTTCTGAGTAATTGAATACCTGTATATTACAATACATAATGCAATACCATCATTAGAAGTAATTTGATAATACATAAATAGAAGAATATAGAATAGGCTTAATATGAGCAATATAAGCTTAATATGTTACACAATATGCTTACAATTAATTATTGTTATCAATAATTCAATGTCCATGTTGTAACATACCTTCTAGCACCTTGTCTCTCTTAATAAATAGTTAATAGATATTGAATAAACCAGTATCAGAAGAAACCTTTTAAATATTTTGGATGAAGTTCTTTTCGATGTTATTGTCCATCTTATAAATTTAAACGATCAGCAATTTCGGAAACAGCTCCAACAATTTTCATAAAAATTAATATACAGAGGTTTTTTAGGGCGAAAAAACGATTTAGCTAGGTTTCATTTTTAGAAAATTTCGTTTTTTCCGTGTTTTCAGGAAAAAGTGAAACAAACTGCAAAATACGACTCTTCCTGACATCTATTGGTGTTTATCGTTGTTAACGAAATAAAGTACATTACCGGGACATTCGAAATTGGTATTTGTGTGGAGACATTTTAAACAGTTCTTATATTAGTGATAAAATCTGAGTCTTTTTAACTCAAAAAATATCGAGAAAAGCCTATACCGGTCATCCAGGTCTTCTAGGTACTGGTCATTTAGGTACTGTTGTAGTTATATATTTTATAGTTCTTACAAATTTTTTATGGCCCTTTTGGTTCATTTCCACCGCTTTAGAGGGCGGTTTTAAAAAAGGCATTTGAACTGTTGGAACACTGATGACCCACAGTGAAAAATAAATAAAAAAATTGAAATCGATTTGAATCACGAGATTCGAAATTTGATAATAAATCTTTAGTAAGGTAATTTTTATTATATTTATGGCTTCTATACATATTTTTAAAAACACCATTTTTTTTGTGATTGATTTACCTCTGTATACAAAAAAAGAGGAATAGTATTCTAACTTTAAAGAGGTTTATTGTATAGTTTTTCATTATAATTCGGTCGCCTAGACTACGAGAAAAACATCGTACAAGCTTGAAAAACATATTTTCGTGAAAAGCATATGTGAATTTTTAGGATGGTACTTATTTCTATGATAATAAAGAATTATTTTATGTAAAAAATAAAAAATTGATTTTTTGAAGATTTTAAATCTGAAAGTATCCTTAAGGATGTACAGGCGAAAGGGAAATGTTGGATAAAAGGCTTGATTTATGCTCTATGAAGAAGGACTAAGTCAAAATCAGTTCTGAAAATGTTAGGAAAACGGTAGAAGGATTATATGTTTTCATAGATTTCTCCAAAACTAGTCCGTGATAATTAAACAAAAACATATTTAATAAAACTAAAAACCTTAATTAATTATTGAAAAAAAAAAGCCGTTGTCCCTGACTAATTAAGGATGTATGAGTACGGTAGTGGAGGTACAAGTTTAAAAAAATATATATTTTCAATTTTGATGGTGAATTATTGTATATAACTTGACAAAATAATACGAAAAGTAAGAAAAAAATTTTTCGATATCTAGAGTAATTTTCAAGATATCGAAAATTGAAAATTTTCTTTAATTATTTAGCTTTCGATATTTTGATAACCAAGGCAGATATCGAAAAATTGTATCCTTATTTTTCGTTTACATTCATGAAATTATAACAAAATTCATCATCAAAGTTACAAAGATCACCAAAAGAAGGTACAAACAATTTTAACCACACGTCTGAACTTGCCTTAGCGCTGGTACTACCTTTATTTACTAGCTTCATTGGTAAATTTTTAATTTTGGGAAATCCTGTCACGTGCAAGATTCAGATTCAATACTGATAAATAGAGAGGCATAAAGAGTCATATAGAGGCATTAAATTAATAAACAGTATGTATTTTCATTATTACCGTTTTGTATTAGAATTAAATTGATTGTGTTGATATTAATACCGAGTTCATGATAATATATAAAATTATCAAAAGCACCCTAAAGGCTTTGTTATTTATTATTTCTAACTACAAAATTTCTATGCGCATGTATTTATTACGGAAGCCTGAATGGCTCACAATCAATTTATGAGAAATTGGCGCTACACTATATCTTATTTTTTATACTCACAAGTATAAAACCAACTTTTAAAAAAATTACTAGTTCACTTTCAACAAGTGCATTTGTGACTTGTGGTATTATGGTAAAGAACCTTTTTGATGAATGTCGGTATTTTATCATGTGCAGATTTCTAATTATAACGTCATAATAAACATTTAATAATAATTTTAAAGGTTAGAAAATAGAAATTTGCAGATGCAAAAGAAAAACATCAACAATAAAAGCATTATATTTTTTAAATAATACTAAAGAAAATTTTGAACTAACTACATAAGACAAATTATAAACATTATCATATTATTATTAAATCCGGACAAATAATTATTAATAATTCCAGATAGTTTCGATAGTGTCTAATTAAAGGATAGTCATCACCGGCTGACATCTTCAAAAAGGTTCGTTTCCATAATGCCACAAGTCACAAGTGCACTTGTTGAAAGTGAACTAGATGCTTTTTAATAGTTGGTTTTATACTTGTGGGTAGTACACATTTAAAAAAATAAGCTAGTGTAGCGCCACTTTTTTATAAATTGATTGTGAGCCATTCAGGCTTCCGTAATTTATATAGTTATAATGATTAAACATTTAATTGTCTACAACATTAAGCAAACGCATAAGATCTCTTTGTCTTATTTTGCTGATTATTTATACAATGTAAAGCATTCGTCTTCTTAAAAGCATTAGGATATCGGATGTACCATCAATGAGATGGAGCTACGTTAATTATTTATTACTCTATCTTTTATAGTTTTGGAGAAAATGAACACTTAACTTTTATCTTAATTTTCGCCTGCACGGGTAAACAGCGATGTTTACGAAAAAAATTTTCAACCAAAAGTTATTTTTTATGACATTTTTTACATTTAAACTTTTGTTCTATCTCTAACGGTTTATAAGATGGGTCCTACTCACCTAATACCCAAAGGGAAAGGACCTATGTTGCTTATTTACGAACTCCAACTCACTTTTTACGCCCTGAGCACATTTAAAAATGTCAGCTTGATATCCCCTTTTCCTTTTTTTTCGTTAAAACAGAAATGGACTAATTAAGTGATTTTATGAATATCTATACCAAAATTTTGTTCGTATCATCAATACTTTTAAGTGTTACAAACTTGGAACTAAAATTATTATACCTTGACATATATTTCATATATACAGGGTAAACAAAATCTTCGCTTTAGCCTACTTGTTTACATTTCTTATTTTCTATAACATTTGAATTCTACAGGTAATTTCCGCACTAGTGATTTAGTATTCATATCAAGAAGTTCATCATACTTCTGAGATGATTGATTGGAACCGAGCTTCTTGATAACAAATAACGAATGTTTTATATAGCAATAATGTATTGTATTTTTATACCATGCACATATGTAATATGCAAGGTATACTAAGTTTAGTCCCAAGTTTGTAACGCTTAAAAATATTGATTCTACGCACAAAATTTTGGTCAAGGTGTTCATAAAATCCTCTAATTAGTCCATTTCCGGTTGTACGTCCGTCCGCTCGTCCGTCTGTGAGCACGATAACTCAAAAACGAAAAAACATATCAAGCTGAAATTTTTACAGTGTACTCAAGACGTAAAAAGTGAGGTCGAGTTTGTAAATGAGCAACATAGGTCAATTTGATCTTGTGTCCGTAGGACCCATCTTGTAAACCGTTAGAGATAGAACAAAAGTTTAAAGTAACACAATTATAATAATTTTTTACATTTTCTCAATTTTCATGTTTCAAGCTGAATCGATTTAAAAAGTTTTAGTTTCCAAGGTAATCTAGATGAAATTAGTCGGTTTCTGGGGCGTTTTGTTTTTGTTGCACTTTTTTTGGTTTTACCTCTAAACCAGCAAACAAATCTGAACAATAACGTGAGATAAGGAACATAGTTAAAAAACTACCGTTCCTCGAGAATCTACGACTCATTCATATGGTAAAATTAGTTGCAAATTAGCTCAAGTTAAGGATGTATGAGCATGACAACAATGTTTGATTTAAAGGCTCAAAATTTGTTTGTAGGTAGTCTTTTAATCAAAGAATATGTGGTTAAAATTTCAGCTTAGGTAACCGTGCAAATTTTTAAGAAAAAAGTCATTAAAAATCGATATAAAATACATTGGCTCTTATGGAGGAATCTCAAAAAACGACATATTTTGGAAGTTTTTGATAATTTTCATTTGGAATGAATGAAAACAAATTAAAAAAAAACTTTTTAATAGAAAGTAAACATATTAGCAATGAATTAGAAAAGAAAAAACTAAGTGTCACCGTCCATATAAGGGATGTAAGAGCAGGGTAGATTAAGGGTTGAAATTATTTTTATCTTCTTTTCAACTTTGATGATGAATTTTGTTATAACTTCATGAATGTAGACAAAAAATAAGAATAAAATTTTTCGATATGTGTCTTGGTTTTCGAAATATCGAAAGCTAAATAATTAAACAAAATTTTCAATTTTCGATATTTTGAAAATTAAGCCAGATATCGAAAAATTGTATTCTTACTTTTCGTCTTATATCGTCAAGTAATAATATAAATTTATCATCAAAATTGAAAATATCTATTTTTAAATTTGTGCCCCCACTACCATGCTCATACATCCTTAAGTTTCTATAAAATCATCAAACAAACACCCTATATATAGATAAAATATTATACAATACTCAGTTCATCACATTCATTTGTTTTATTCTTTTTTTTTTGAAGCTTTTCAAACACTCGTACGCAGTGCAAACCAAACACATGAGAGAAAATACACAGAAATACACAGAATAAAGAAGAAAACATCAACTTATACTTCATCATTGTCAGTTCTTCCATTTAAATAAATTGCAAATGTAATACTTGTACCGTAAAAAGCATCTACATAAATTATATTGCAATCCTGTTAAATTTTTTCCTTGTAAAACATATTATTCCTTTTAAGTAAATCTCACTTAATAAAGTTTCATAAGTTATGAAAATGAACAATATGAAAATAAGTGAAAATGACTGGAATACTTATTCCCATTTACTTTATGAATATAATATTGAAACTTTTCTTCGATGATAATTATTTCCAGGTATTTTGCGATATTTGTATGTTATTTTGAATAGGTTGCCATATTTCACATTGATCGCAACAAAGGAGGTATTCATATAAAAATTTAATAAATTTATAAAAAAATTTATATGAAGCTTTCTTTGTTCTTATTTTTGGGATAATATTGCTTATTTAATTTGGAATAAAATCTGAGACCCCCTCCCTCTTCTAATATATCAAAATTAAGCAATTTCATCTTAGTATATACAGTGCCCAGTTTAAGAATCCCGGAAAATATTTTTTTTTTTTATAAACCTTTCGGAAAAATAACTTTTGCATGGATAGTAAGGACGAAAATGTTATGAAAACCTCGAATTTGACCTTGACTCTAAGGATTTTCGAAAAATACAATTCATGTTTGGTGTTTCTATATGGCTCACTAGAGACCAAACACGTAGACAGATTTTCATGATTCTGACTTCAATCGATTTGTCTTAACCTTGTGAGTGCTACTGAAGATATGATAATAATGAAAATTCAATATGGCGACCACCAGGCGCGATAAAGTGAAAAGAATGTATAAAAACATTCATTGATGCAACTATTAGAATGTTAAAAATTTGTCTATCATCTCTCCTCCCCAAATACCTTTTCAAGAACATGAAATAACAAAAATTTCAATACAATAAAAAAAAACATCGAATAATAAGAAACTTTTAATGAGGGAGTAATATGGCCTTAGGGTTGAAGCTCTGCTGTACGCGGGTGTTTTCTAACGTGAACTGTTGTGTCTAAACTACTGTTGTTTTATTGTTGTGTATTATAATAATTATTATAAAACATTTACATTATACTTATTTTATGTATTGTAATTATTGTATTTAGTTGTTTATGTTCATGTTTTAAAAGTAGAAAATTATTTACACCTAAAATTAAAATTTATATATTCTGTTACAACAGACTTTCATACACATTTATTAAAATTTAAAATAGACGACTGTGTTTCACAGCATGTGGAATAAAATCAACCCAAATGAAATGCTTACTATTTTTAATACCCGAACCAAAAACAGGATTGTTATAAATTAGACCGCTATGTGTGTGTGTCTGTCTGTCTGTGGCATCGTAGTGCCTAAAAGGGATAAACCGGAACAACTAAAAAATAGGCAATGATCCTCCGAATCCGTTCAGTTTGGAGAAGGCTCTAAGGGAAAAGGTAATTTAATGGAGAGTGTTTATAGATATGTTTCAAGCACGAGTTTAGGGTTCCGTTCCCGAAAAATTTTAATATTTTAAAGGATCTCGCACAAATTATAAGTAATCTGCATTTCAGTCAAACTTTTATAAATTTTGGGGAATGTTAGTTTAATTCTGAATAAAAGTTCCCATGGTCACAAGTCATGAAAATGACAAGGATTTCGCTAAAGAAGTTATCGCTAAATTAAAATTGGACAATGTACTCATTTATATAAAAAAAAATTATTGTAATTTAATTTACAAAAATCATGTACGTATTATATGTAGCTGAAAATATTGATTTTAAAAATTCATATTATTGATCCACTGAACATTTAACACTGCTTCTTTTTTGAATTTCGTAACAAATTCTTCAAAAAAACAAGAATTAAAAAACACCACCCTTACATTAAAAAACACACGTATGCATGTAGTTATTATACATATGTGTATATGTATTTGCCTATACACACATAGGCATATTATACAAATAAGTACATTTTCCAACTTTAATTTAGCTATAACATGAAATCCTGTCATTTTCATGACTTGTGACCATGGAAACTTTTCTTTAGAATGACTTAAACTATCATTTGCCAAAATTTGAAAAAGTTTGACCGAAATGCAGATTACATCTTATTTGTGCGATTACTTGCTTTTACTTGTAATCCAATTAATCTGTAAAACGGAGGACAAAATTGCTATCAGAAAACAAAAAAATTCGTTGTTATAGAAGAAAACACTTCGAAAAAAACACTTTCCGTAAAAACTTTCCTCTTTTCCTTTTCTGTGCTTAATCCCTTCATCTAGACTTCTTCTATCATGATACTTTAGCAGCAAGAGAAATTTTCGGGCCTCGAAAAAGTAAATTTTTTGCGGTAATAAGTAAAACTCGTATAGCTCTGAAACTTGTACACGTTAAAACGTTACTAATAAATGCTTTACATAAAAAAAAAATTTGTAATTTTTATCTTTCGTGAAAAACATGTTTCTCTATTTTAGGACAGATATTGATGTAAAATAAAAACATGGTTCGTAAAATGGATGTAAATTATGATAAATAATACATGTACTACATGTACTCTAAACTAAATGTGTGTTTACTAATTTGAAGAGTAAAAATTAAAATATTGTTTTGTTGTCTTAAAATTATGATTTATAATAATACCACAAATATTTTCTGTTTTCAAGTATATTTTAATAAAATCATGTAGTGTTTACAGATTTCACAGTGTGTGTGTTTATATTAAAACTACCACATAACTACTTACTCTACTTTGTATCAAATATTTCAAGTGTAACTGCCTTTACTTGAGTGAAAAATCAACAGAAAACGATCAAGTTTTTAAAAAATATTTGTTTAATCTTTAATTTTGAATAACTGCGGGCATTACCACTTTCTGGAGAAAATGATTTTGAACGTTATTCGGAATGCATATAATAGGCGAATTATCATGAACGATCGAATATTTTCAAAATTCCGTAACGCCACTATGTAATTATTTTTTCATATGAAAAATTGGAAGATTTCCTTTTCCTTCCTTCTTCCTTTAAAATACTTTTTGAATCATTCTGATATCCTTTATGCTCTTCGAGAAATCAGATGACATTTATTATAGTTAAAATACCTATACATTGTATTACTAATAATATAAATATTTATATATAATTACTTAATTCTATACTTATATATTTATATATTACCTATTCTATTTCTTGGAAAAAGATTTTGGAAAATGGTTTTTGAGGGCGAATTAATGGTATTTTCTGATGACGTAAATGTTTTCGTGAGGAAAAAATATTCACTGGTGAAATATGACCTCGAATTAAGAAGTAAACAAGTTTTTTTCATGTTAAGGGACGAATTTCTCGATAACGTGACGTGCTGAAGCAATTTTGCAATCAGATTCATATTCAGCACATCAAAAACTTTTCAAAAAGTAAAGTCATGCTTCTGTGACAAAATTTGTGTTGACCAGGGAAATTGGCCTTATAAGTTGAGGTACAAAAAAATGCTCTTTGAAATGCTAAAATGACACGACTACAAGTAAGTATCAAAAGTCAACTCATCGTCGACAGAATTGATGTTATTAAATCCTAAAAGCACTGGCTTAAACTATACAGTGTTGTTGCACATATTAGAAACTAAATTGAATTATCGTTTAGGTGGAACGGGTGCTGTTTGATTAGTTATCGAATGTAAGAAGTATCAACGATATTGCTACATCTTAAAGCATTCATGTCAACACTCTTGATATAACAAGAATTACTTACTTGAACCATATATTGGATGACTCATCATATAAAGTTATATAATATTGTGCACTAATTCAACTACACATTAAGGGGATATGGTCACCGAAAATTCATTACATTCTTCATTATCGACATATATTATTTTTTATAGTTGCACGTTTAATTTTGTTTCAAATTTTAATGGTGGATACTGTTAGAACTTGGGAAAGTTAGATGAAAATTTAAAGTAAAATTTTTCGAAATATACCTTGGTTTTTGAAATATTGATACCTTAAAATTTAGAAAAAATCACTTATAGAAGAAATAACACACTAATGCCATTCATTTCATCACTTTAAATGTTTTTTTATGGAAAAACAAATACCGCTTGTAATAATTTTCTTTATAGGAATGTTAAGAAAATTAGCCTTGTTACATAATAAAGCATATCTTTAAAAACACTTCAATATAGGACTTTTATGTTAAAAACGCAAGCTTTAACAGCTCAAATCAATAAATTTAACTCCGTAAGAGGTGGTAAATTGTGTATACATATACACAATTTAAAGGGAACGCCCTTAACATGTTGTATATTAAATGGTGGAAACGCAGTGAAATTATGTTACATATCCATTTTTACCATGTATTATAAATTTATTTGCGCTTCCACCATATTTTTAATATACAGCATTCCTTTTAATAAAGGATGTCCAAAATTAATTATAATTGCAAGATTTAAACTAAAAATGTAGGCTTCCATTAAAAGGGAAGCCTAAAAAAAAACTTATATTCAAAAATGCAGAAATATATGCGTATAAATCATACAATTAATAACACAACCGTAATGTGGCCTCCAAACGGTTATAGAGAGAGACCTAAAAAAAGTACGCGTATAGCTGTCTTCGTCTGTCTTATATTACCTCTATGAAATACACAGACATAAACGTGTTTATACAATAATTCAAAATATTAATATAGCGGTTCGATACGCTGCGAGACAAAGAGGGAAGACGGTCCCTTTTTCGGTCTCTTTTTAAGCGGTCAATAATTCACTTATTGTGTTTCCTATGCTTTAAAGCCTCTCTGTTATATATAACCTCTTTGATGTAAATCAACAACTGGCTTATATAACCACAGATTTGATATACCTAGTGTTCAGTTTATATCTATTCATAGGTCTACTACGAATATGAGAGAATACATGCGCTAAGCAATGCATCTTAAAAAGAGGTATTATAGACATGTGTTGAAGCTTCGATAAACGTTGAGATAGTTGTAAGATGCTTGGAGTTATAAGACTTCCTTTTACAATTTCATATAACGTCTATAATACCTCTTAGATGCATTGCTTAACGCATGTATTTTGATATACTCGTGGTAGACGTCTATACCCAGACGTAAACTAAACAATTGGTATAAGTCAGTGTGTAAGATTTATAATATATTGCTAATTTTGAAACCTTAAGTATTTGAAAACCACATTTTCGGACAGTTTTCATTAAAATAATTTTTTAGAGTTATGTGTTTTATCATATTCTCTCAATTCCTTCCGTAATGACACCAACCGACCTTAATGTCTTGAGTATAAGTTATTTCTAATCATATACAATTACGTAATTTGTCCAATGTACAATGTGCAATATACATTGGCTTTCCTTATTCCCAAAATTAATATTTTATTTAATATTTACAAGTTTAATGCTATGCTATATTATTAAGGTAGACAAATTTTTTATTTTGTTCATAAATAATAGAGGATAATTTTGGTGTCGATTCTTGATACCACAAAATTCCTTGGTGCCAAGAAAAAAGTGAAATTAAAATTAATTAAAAAACGAAGAAGTTATAAGGAAGTAAAGATTGCATTCTTGCACATCTCTTTTTAGCAAAACTAAGTTTTATATGTAATCTCTATGGCGATACCCACGTATGACATCACTAGTGGGTATCTTCCTCTTTGTTTAATTAGGATTTTTAAACGTTCATATTTTGCATACTAGTAAAGATTTTTATCAAAGTGTTATTCAAGAAAAAAATTGAAGTTGAGGCAATCGTAAGTTTGGATGAGAAAAAAGCACTGCACTCGTGACGCTTAACGGTCGGAAGTAAATGCAATATAAATTTAACTTGCTTGGTGGATCAGTGAATTGCTGCTGGACTGCCATCGAAATTAATTGATGCATTTTAGCATGTATAGAAAAGACTGAATAGTAAATAACTATATTTAAAAATCTACAAAAACTGTAACTAGTGCGAACAGATAACTAAAAGCCGATTTTCCAACGTGTTTTCGTCTAATTTGTCAATAATTAATTACTATGTTATTGTGTAATGCTTCTTTTATTACATACATCGTCTGTATTTCATATACTAGCAAACGTTAAAAGTGAGTCACTACTAAATTGACAATATCTTTCTAACTAAAATATTTACTTTAAGGTAGTACGAGCGACAAGGCAAGTTTAGACTTGTGGACTTGTGGTTGAAATTATTTGTACATTATTTTCAGCTTTGATGATGAATTTTGAAATACATAAATCTATAAATGAAAAATAAGAATAAAATTTTTCGATATCTGCCTCGGTTGTCGAAATATCGAAAGTTAAAAAATTAAACGATATTTTGAAAATTATTCCAGGTATCGAAAAATTTTATTCTTACTTTTTGTCTTAAATTGTTAAGTTATAACATAATTCAACATCGAAATTCAAAATATAAATTTTTTTAAATTTGTATCCCCCTACCTTGATATTAGGACAACCACTCCTCCCTTAAATTTTCAGAATTGTTTTAAACTTAGTCCAATTTCATAAAAAAAATCAAGCCGCTTGCCTTGGAAAAATTGCCCTGGAGCTCGTACATCCTAAAGTATGAGGAAAAAAATAGACATCTTTCGTGGTAAAGAAAAAAATACACTGAAATATATTAATAGCTCATTACTGCAATTTACTGATGAGTTCATGGGTTTTTATACATGTTTTCAAGAAATTTTTACGGATCGAATTAAATTATTGTTATCTGATTTTCTTTTTTGATCAGTGTATAATTTGTTATCAAATATTGATACATTTATTGTTCAAGTTGCATTTTATCGAATAATGACACCATGAAGTATATTCGATTAAAGTCTTTGTTGATATCTAGAACATGATACACTTCTATTAAACGGAAATTGATTTCCAATATATAAAACTAGCAAAGGATGCAAATCAATAAAGAAATGTGCCAGCAAGTGCCTCCTCTTTTATTTATACAAATGTAAAACAATACATTTATTAATTTTATACATATGTGAATGAATATCTTTATTTGTTACTGCTCATTCATCTTGAAATGAAGTCATTTAAGTCTTCGCATGCTATTGTAATTCCTGGTATATGAATAAATAGGCAACTTGAATTACGTATACGTTGTACATGTTTAATAGTTTTTGAAAATTTGACAAACACTTAAAATTTATGTCATACAAATTGTCTATATTAACAATTTATTGTTTATTAACAAATAAAAACATTTGCGACACTAACTCATGTGTTACCAATGATATTTGACACCTTAGAAACATATTCCATGAGGTTTTAGCAAAGTGCGAGCGGTCTCTTGCATTTTCCGTTAACAGCCGATTTTTGTAACATTTTTTATTGTAACTATTCGCTCGGTGCGTGAGTTTCGTTTCCATGGTAACGATACACTACTTTAATTATAGAATTGTATGGATGCATATATAATTGTGTGGATTGCATTTAAGACTTACATTTAAAATTTAATATTCTTGTCTCACAAATTTAAATAAATAATTATGATAATTTACATTTGAAAAATAATATTTGTTCAATTTGATTTCTTATTTTCACAATTTTTAATGCATTAAGTTTAATTACTTAATGTTTTTCAATAATTTTAATTTGACATTTCTATTACATTAACATGTAAAGAATTGCAAATTAGTCATAACAGCCCCCTTTAACTCCAAAATTGTTCACTTAAAGCGCTGGCATCGATTTTATTGTCCCTACCATGACTACGCACACAACGAATAGAAACCATAGAATCATTATGTTGGAACATTCAAATTTTTTAAGGAATTCATGGAATCTAATGATACAAAATAAGCAATAAAATAAAGTTCAAAAACTAAAACCCCGACGATTACAGAATCGCGCTCTTAAAAGTATGAACAAGAATATATGTTCATCTGAAATTTTTATGATAAGTAAAATCGTCATTACAGTCAGGGGACCTCTAAGATTAAAAAGTTTTTAAAACAGGAATTTTAGATGAACATATCTTGTGTTCATACTTTTAAGAGCGCGATTCTGTAATCTTTTTGTTTTTGAATTTTATTTAATTTAAACTAAGTATAACAATATATATATTTTGTGCTAATTACGCCCTTTCATTTGATACCAAACACGCTATCATTAAATCCAATTTTGTTTTTCGATCATAACTTTACATCCTTTAGAGGTCGCCATATTCAATATAATGTGACGTCACATAGTCTATAAGCCAGCGGATAATCAAGACGCTTTTAACGAGACCTCATTTGTCCAATTATGATAAGTACTTTAGAAGATAAATGTGAACAGATGAACATACATACATACCGGTCAAACACATAACCCTCGCCATAGTATAGTCGGGGTAAAAAGTAAGCACCACTCATCAATGCCACAAATCCTTTATTCTATTGACTCTAACATATTTCGTTTTATAAATAATTTTGGCTTCTTATTTTATGTTTTTTATCCAATAATATTTTGTAGTTACGTTTTATGCATATACGCTCACATAAAACATACAACACGTAAAATATGTTTTTATGTTTATGTTCGTTATATAATAACAGCTCATGTATTTTTAAAATTATAGTTGTATTTTTTTAATAATGGCGTCTATTGACATAAAATCTTGATATCGAAATAAAATAAAATACCTACTACTTAAATATATTAAAGAAATATCATACGTTATTATTTAAGAAATGGAAATGTACGGTTATTTGACAGGACGAATAAAAAGATTTTGGATTTTGGACATTACTCTGGAATTTTGTTATTTTATGACTTTCTGATCAAAAATATTCATAGACCCGAGAGTTAAAAATACATTATTGAGATTCAGGGGTCTGCACTTCATAAATTATTTTTAGAAACATTCGTTCAAACTGTGTATTTAATGAAAAGTAGCCTATGCCCTTTGCCAAGATCCCATCTATCTCTATTTAGGCGTCGAAACGAAACAGGCTAGCAGACAGAGTTACATTTGCATTAAAAAAATATATATTTTCAATTTTGATGATGAATTATGTTATAGCTTGATAAAATAAGACGAAAAGTAAGAATAAAATTTTTCCATATCTGGAGTGAATAATTTTGAAAATATCGATTGAAAATTTTGTTTCATTTTTTAGCTTTCGATATTTCGAAAACCAAAGCAGATATTGAAAAATTATATTCTTATTTTTCGTCTACATTCATGAAGCTATAACAAAATTCACCATTAAAGTTGAAAATAAGGGAAAAATAATTTCAACCACAAGTTTAAACTTGCCTTTGCGCTTGCACTACCTTAAGATTGTACTAGATCATATATTAATATAATATAATCTTGATTACTATATCGTTCATTATTACTCGGTATTCATTATTATTAGCCATCCATTATTATTTAGATACTTGCCATTATACCTGCAAGCACGCTATTTCAACTTTGTATGCAAATTTCATAACACAATATTTCACTCTTCCTTTTGACCTAAGGTGATGACTAAAGGAGAAAACACAATTAAAGTAACTTATGTTTCCAGCTGTGTTTCGAGAAAATCTGACAGGGGGTCGGGTTGCTTTCTAAATTCTGTGAATTGTTATACCATGTATACATAGCAAGTAAAATTATATGGAATATATCAAGGTATACTAAGTTAATATAGCGTGCTCAAGACGTAAAAAGTGAGGTCGAGTTCGTAAATGAGCAATGTAGGTTAAGGTCTTGTCATATTGTAAATCGTTAGAGATAGAACAAAAGTTGAAATGTAAAAAAAATGTTCCTTATAAAAAAATAAACAACTTTTGTTGGAAATATTTTTTCGTAAACATCGCTGTTTACCTGTGAGAACGCAAATTAAGTGCAAATTATTTAGTATGTATTATATGGGAATATCGCAGTTATATGCATGTGAATTATATGTATGTATGGCTACCTTTCTTTACTTGGTGTAAAAAAACCATTACGTAATCAACATGCTTTCTACATGGTATTTCAACAATTAACTCAGTCAATTGTTTGATTATATTTGTTTTAAAAATAAAAAATCACATATAAATAAATAAATAAATAAAATCTAATTAAAATTGAAGGTATTGTTGGCTTAGTCAAACATTCCCCATATAAAATAGATATATAGAAGTTCTTGCAAGATTGAACCCATGACGGAACCCTTTTAGGCACGTACGACACGCACTTGGTCCATTTTTAATTAATTAAAATGTTTTTTTTACAATATGAAAATCTCAAAAAGTGAAACAATACAATCGTTTTTATAATTACACCTTCGCTTATCGGAGTAAAAAATATTCTATCAATAAGTTAAATAAACTGGCAGCTACTAAAAAAATATTTGGTCAATTAATTTGCGTTTGGCCTTCAGGGTTTCTGATTGGGGTGTATTTAATCGCAACCTGGGCGTCAACACATATTTTTCTATTAAGGAGTTTTTTTTTTCGTATTTCAATGAAATTGTTTCTCCTGCATATGTTAAGCTTTCAACAAAATACACAGAAAAAAAATTCAGAAAATTTTAAAAGCAAACAATTGGTTTAAACTTTTAAAGGAAAATGTTAAAAAATTATATCCTTTTGACTAAAGATGTATACCAATTTTTAACCGACTTCAAACAAAAAAGGAGGAGGTTATCAATTCGACTTTTTGTGTGTTACCTCAGAACTTTCGACTGGGTGAACCGATTTTGATGATTCTTTATCTATTTGAAAGCTGATGCTTCCCGTATGGTCCCATTTAATTTAGTTCTGACAACGGGATCCATGAGAAAACCATAAATGTCTTAAATTTGCATTAAGTATGCACGACAAGGGGGCGAATAACTCAATATCACGTCAACTGATTTCGATAACTCCTTTTTTAGTGACATATTAGTTAGTTAGTGTACTTCAGATTCACTAAAAATCAGAAAAGAAAAAAAATTTTTAACAAAAACAAAACCGACTTCAAAAGAAAAAATTTTCCAAAACATATTAATATCATGCACTATAAAAAAGTAAAAAAATAACGATAATATAATGTAGTTAAAATTATTGTGATATTTGGAATCGGTGTCAGCCAAGCTAATGTAGCAAACTGTTCTGTCAGAATTGTTTCCTTGGCTGACACCGGCTCAATAATTTTAACTACATTATATTACCGTTACTTTTTTACAGTTTGTTTTGGAAAAGTTTTTCTTTTGAAGTTGATTTCCTTTTTGCTAAAAGTTTTTTTTCAATAATCTTTAAATTTGCAAACTTTTTGTATGTAATGTGTTGACAATGCCTTTCGTTTAACATATTTCGTTTAACATATAAAAATACATTTTGACTCTAAAGTAGCGACTTAATACATCCCCATCAGTACTTTCAATTAAAAAAACCTTGAGAGACGTCGGTGGATTCAATTGATACAGAATTACTGATAGAAGCTGCTAGCCTAACATAAAAAGTAAATCCGTTAGTTCCTATGGAGACACCCTTCCATTCTAAACAATCACCTATACAAAAAATATATGTTAAAATGTTAATAAAATTGTTGCTTTTAAAAATATTTTCTTATTGTTTCGTGTCTTATAGAAAAAGGCTGGGACGAGAAAACGAAAATTCATGTTAGCCTTCCACCTGCAAGTTACGACTACATAAACGCAGGTCTCGATCGAGGCAAATGTATTATTATTTTTTTTATATCCTCGATCCAAAAGTCCCCTATTTAAAAATCCTAAGCTGTTTCTTCAATGAAGCCGAAAAATGATGTAAAGGAAAGTTGATTTATTCAAAAGGAAGTATCCCAAACAGTGGCGTAGCTTACCTTGGAGGGGCCCTGTATCAAAATTATTTGGGGGCCCAATTGAAAGGTAAAGATTTCTTACAAAAGAAACAAAAATGCTTGCATTAAATTAAAATAAATATTTTTTGATTATAAGTTATCACTTCCTCGTAGAAATTGACGCTAGCCAAACAATTCAAATTAAATATTACACACGTTAGGGGCCTCTGTAGCCCGGAGGCCCCTAACACCCTGTATGTATTATACTTATATCAAACATAGTCAGTAAGTCAAGTCTTTTACAATTTATACAATGATTTTGTTGTGTTTGTAAATGATTGTGTTAGATTGCTTCAGGCATCATTCATTATCTTTTGAAAAGCTTTTTACTAAATGATGAAAAAGTAATTTGTAATTCAAAAATGATAAAATTAATTTATAAATTTTTTTTATTTCCTTCTTCTTTGCATTAAGTTTCCAATTGAATTGATTTTCCTTTGATATCATTTTATTATTTAATAATAAAAATACAAACAATTATAGATAATAAACAATAAAGTGTTGTAAAATAGGTATATTTAAAAAAAAGAAAATTCTTTCAGAAATTAAGGTAGATATATCGTTTGAAACGATAGATGTTTTTACGAAATTGGCTGGATTGTTGATAAACTTAATAATCCTCGGTAAAAGCAATTAAAAAATTGAAAGATTTAAATTTGCTCAAAATATATTTAACGTTTATAACTGACTAATTGATTATGTGATATAGAAAGGAACTAAGACATTCACGGATTTTTAATGCAGGAATCGTTCAATGAGTTATTTAAGAAGAAAAAACCACGGAGTGGATATTAAATGAGAGGGTGGAAATTGAAGATAGAAGTGAAAGTGAAGCACGCTTTTCGGTTTTCCTGAATATCCCGTAAACTAAGCAGGAAATTAAAAAAAAATTTTTTTTGTAGGGAATTAAATTTACATCGGATTTTTTTTTTAATTAAAAAAAAATATTTGTAGTTGAAAAAATTAGGAAAAAATTGATTTTTTATGATTTTTTTGCTTTTTCGCCTGAATGTTTTTTCTTTGGGCAGAGATATTAAGGGAATGCTCTCTATAATCACCATTTTGAACCATAAATTACAGATTTTTGTAAAAATTTAAAATAGTAAATGTCAGATTAAATTTTATTTTTTAAATATACCTTATAGATTATAGCTCATGTGTTATTCTAAAGTATGAGCTATATTGCTGTACAGTTTCATTAAAAACCATTCGCTAGTTTTAGCGTGAAAGCGTAACAAACAAACAAACAAACAAACAAGCATGCTTACTTTCGCAATTATAATGTATAGAGATGGAATAATCATTGTTCAGAAATGCACGGGAATATATTGTAAATTATCTGTCTGTAACTGTGCGACATAATTTTGCAAGGTGTATTTTCAAAACCTTGTTAGGTATAGAGATTGCATATACTGACCTCTTATTACCACACTACAACTACCTTGATTAAGAATTAATTGTGTATACTTCTAGTGTTCTAATTAAAATTCTTTATTAACAATTTTACTGTTCTTTTTTTTTTTTATTTGAAAGTGGAGTTTAAAAATCTTTCTTCGTATATATGTACAGGTTGTACTCAAATTGACGAAAGAGGTAATTTTGATAGAAAACACAGTTTTTTAATTAAAAGTTATATAAATTTTTTATTAGTTCATAAAGTTTGTAGTACATTATTATGTATAGAATAGCATATCCCTTAAAATTTATACCAGATAAAGTTCCAGATTCTTGATAGCACATAGAAGTTCTTCTATAATTTTCATACCCGGCAATTTTTAAACGCGTATAAGATTCAATGTTCTTGATCGTTTAAATTTCGTCGATTCCGTAGCTCGAGTGCGCAGGAATTATTCAAGAGAGGGGTTCAAACTTTTGTTCGCCATGTTAAGTCATAAAGTTAAGAAAAACAAGAAAATTCTTTTTTCGAGTAAGAGAATATTTTATTAGGCCAAAATGTGATATTCAGTCACTGTTTTTAAATAAGTTAATTCTGCGAAGTACAGAAAAAAACTTTTCCAAAACTCTGTGTGCATTGATCTCTACACAACCGTTTAGCTAAATCTCCGGACATTATCAATCTAAGGTATGTTTTGAGACCACACAAGGTTGAAAAGGAGCGTGCATTCGTCGCTGTTGTCACAGGCCAAATTGTCAGAACGCGACGCTTTTAGTAGAAATTCGTAAATGCGTTTTCGCCAAAGTTGAACTTCGTCTGTTGACTATTCTAGTTTAAAATTCGTAGTTTAATTTTCAACTGAATTAGCATATATATTCGAGCGTTGAGTCTGTTATAACATAAACTTTGGATTCCGCATTTCTATATCTTTCAATCAAAATATGTTTCCCAGCCTCAACTAGTACTATAGCCTCGGCAAGATCCGGGTTTTCTGCTTGAAAAACTCGACTCAAAGACAAAGTCAAAGAAAGTATCGAGCTCGAAATAAAGTTCGTCGAAATAAAGACTATATTGTAGTTCAAAATTTATGTGGACCGATTTTCAATGGGAGGGTTTTGACCCCCAATATATTTCCAAAAATTTATTCCAAAAAATGATAACTTTCTAAATATCCTTTTCATCTCATCTGATGTCGTTGAACATCACTTTGATATTAATTTTAGAAGGAGTGTGATAAGTTTAAAGTGTTTAAACTTATAACTAAGTTATTCTGTGCGTATGTGTGTTTCTCATCGTAGCCCCTAAACGGTCGAACCGACTTGATTGAGAACATTTTATAGCTAAGTTTCCAAAAATCGGTTTACAAGGAATAAATTGCATTTGCCGGGAGTTTTTTTAAATTTTGTAAATTTCACTTGCCACTTTATAATTTTGAGGTGTTATGGGCTCTTAGTATATTTGCCAAAACTGAGAGAGAATGCCAATAGCTCAATTTAAATGGTACTCCTTTTATAAAATATTATATTTATGGCCTCTGGTGATAAAATATGTTTTAGACTGAAAATTATTATAAACTGACGAAATAATCTTAAGCAAGTGATTGATGATCGCCTGAGTGTTATACATGCAATAAACTTTTCTAGAGTAATATAAACATCCATTTAAATTATATGTGTATTATATTTATTGTAAAATGCATAAACATTATTCACGTCTTTTAAAATGATTATTATACGATACGAGAACTGTATGTCTTGCACGTGATACCGTTAATTAACACGGCATGTTCGCTATTAAAACATCCTAATTTCTAACTTGCAAATTAAAATTAAATTATTCTTCTAATATATAAAAATCTCGTGTTACGGTGTCTGTATTTAAACTCCTCCGAAACGGCTCCTTACTCAATTTTAAGGGTTTTTGCTAATATAAAATACAAAAAATTAAAGCTGTTTGAATTATCCTTTTAAATTTCAGTTATTTTGGGTTGAATGAAAAAAATCGCCTCTTTCTTGCATGTATAGAAGGCAAGGGGTGGTTTTGGAGAGCTCTTTATTTCAATTTTCGAAGGGTTGCGTTAGAAACTTTTACGTTCCGCAAATAATTCTGCTGTTATGAGTAGATGTAAAAATAGTAGTTTTAGAGATGTTTTTTTCTATTCAAAAGGCGACTTTTTTATTTTTGAAATACTTAACTCACTTTAGACACCCCGATCTGACTTTCTCAATAAGTCTAGAGGCGTCGGTCGATTGAATCGATTTAAATAAAAATTTTAATTTAATCAATAAAAAATAAATAACTGTAAATTTTTATTTATACAAATATTAAAAAGAAATTATTATTACTCCCATAGTTTATTTGTAATTCCAGTCTAAGTAATAAGCAAATACAGTATTATGTTAATATTATCTTAATAAATATTGTCTTGAAATATAATTAAAGTTAATTAATTATATTTACTTTAATATTCATATAATTCGCTGCAGGCAGAAGGGAATTTAGAACAGCGCACTAAATAAAGTTTTCACGCTATAATTTCATTTTTAATTTAATACCTTGCCAAATGTTATTTATTTAAAATTATAGGCAATATTTTTACATTAATAATGAAATCATTGTGTTAAAACTTGTTTAAATAATATTGATTTAATCAAATTAAACATAAAAAGGGGATGAACCTTGCAACAAATCAGGTATTTTTGTTTTTTTTTATATATTGTTTGCAATCTAAATCCAAGTTTTTGACCTCAGCAAACGGCCGGATCATGCCGAAAATTAAGAAAAACCTCGAAAAATTTGACCTTTATTTCGGTTTTTGCCGATTTTGCCACGAAAGGTTTTTTTTTGGAGGTCTTTGTTGAAAATTTTTTTAGGAAATGGGAAAGTTGAGGATAATTCAAAAATACATCCAAAATATTAATTCTGACATTCTGCAATTACTGAGAGGAAAATTAATTAAAAAAAAAGAAGATATTTTGATATTTTGTAGATATTTACTTCATACTTCGACCTGAGGCTGTTTATTTCGGTAGCTAACCCCCACAATTGTCAGCCGCGAATTCATCAATTTTCAAAAACAAACCAATATAGATCGGTTTCTATTATTATTAAGACAAATTTGAAAAAAATTTCATAAATAAAACAAAAAAAGTACTACCTTTTTATACTATTAACTTCTTTGTGACTTTTGCATCTTAGAACTGTTTAAGCATAAATTTTTCGTCAAAAAAAAGCTCTGTAATTTAATTATATATGAAAAAATTATTGTAAAGCCCTCTAAACGAGTTTTATGATGGATGTTGTAAGTTTGCTTAATTAAAATTTGAAAATGATATAAAAAGTAGCACAAAGCATGTATGTACCTACCTAATGAGCCATTGTGGTAATTATAACTTGTCCAATAACGTCGTATTGTTTGAAAGAACAGATGATGTTTGTAGTATTTACGGTAATATGAACTGATTAATTAATTTCTGTATTTTAAGGTTAATTAGGCTATCGTTAAAGGGACAACATTAGAATAACATAAACATAATATTATATTATATACAAATAAAACTTTTTTGCCGTTAGCGATGTATCTGCACCGTTCTTAATACAAAAGCAAGGTGACTTATCGGTTGTGAACATCAGATTTATCTCATTTAGCTTAAAATGCTTTTTACCAAATTTAGGAATATAAGGTATTCCTAACAGAACTGGAGAAATAATATACAAGCATTAATTAAGCTAATACATTAGAATTTGGTAACGCTTCATTTCAAATTTAACATTCTCCTTCACATTCGCGAATATTGGAAATAAACATTCCCATTCGAATTCGCGAATGCACAAAATTCAACATACGTCCCATGCAAATAAAATTTATCCAATAAAACACCACTTAAACAGAGAATGTGCTTTATTATAGTGTGGAGGAGAGATCTAAACGCAAAGTTACTACAAACAAATATTTTACAAACTTGACGTCCAGAAATAATACTTCTCACCTTCGTTAGATTACTCACGATTTCAGTTCATATAAAAAAAAAAGTTTTTTGTGGGGTTTATTTAAAGTGTCCTTGATATTTTAAATGAAAAACAAGTAAAAGTAAACATATTACGTCACATGACATTCGTGAAAAGCTAGGTGCAAATACATTACATTCATAATGAATTCTATTCTATAGAAGAACGTGGGTGATTTATGTGTGATATTAATAAATTGATTTTTTATGCCACAACAAAATACCACATAAATACCACCATCATATTTAAATAAAAAAATGTTTATTCTTTACTCAAACAGCGGGATAAGTACTCTTTTTCTGCACTATTTTCGCACACAGTGTTTAATTAACTATTTGTTATTACCATAGAATATTATACCTAAACAGAGAACGCCATATCCCAAAATTTGCGATATGATAAATGAGAAAGAAGACTGCCAGTAAGTTTCTAATGTCCTTGTCTAATCTATTTGTCTGTGGCTTGATATTATTTACATTACACAAAATATCTATGCATCATATTATTATGACATATGACTATAACAAGGACACATAGGAACTAACTGGCAGTCTTCTTTTTCATTCATCGTATCACATCCACTTACAGTATTAAGCCATTTCTCCCTTTTGATTCTTGTGCGATTTTTTGTATCTACAACCCTATATATCACAAAATTCACAAGTTACACGGTGTACTAAGCCTGTGAATAAGTTTCCCTCCATGACTAGGCTGAAGTATATGTTATTACAGCGTATCAGCGAGTCGAAGTATAGTGAAAGAAATCGACTTAGGTCTAGTTTTTTATTTTTGTACTAAACATTTTTCGTTTCTTATACGGGAAATAGCATCTAACAGATTTTGTCAATTGATTCTTGTTCGGAAAAGCTTATGTATTAATATTGCCAGAAACCCTATTAGTCACATTTTTGTATATCCCTCCCCCTTCCCAGAAACACTTAAATACGTCAATTTTTTGAACCAAATAAAGCTATCCGAGTTTTTTTGGATAATTTTACGTCAAAAAGGCTTCGTGTGATTTTTTCCTTCAGTTTACCGTTCTTGAGTTATTAACAGTTAAATGTTTGGAAAAACTCCAACAAGGTTATTTTCAAAGCTGAAAATAAATGCAAATAAATTAAACATCTTAAGTTCTTAAGAGTAATATCAGTTTGATTGTTTCTAAAGCCTCAATTTTTAATTGTTAAAAATTGTTTAATTGTGTAATTACTTCACTGAGAGAATGTCGCTGTTCGATTTTTAGCCGGGCGCTCAAAGCCGTATAGACCGTATAGACTAAGTTTCAAAATTACCCTTCTTCATTATCTTAGATTTGCTGTTAGTTCCCGTTTATAAACCTCAAATTAAACTTAGTGTTATCAGGTAGGGTCTACTAAAAAATTTCAATAATTTTAAAGAAAAATTATAAAAATTAATGAATAACGTTGTCTCGTTGTCTGTTTTTTTGTGTCCTGCATTCCCAAGAAAACAAAAACTTATTATAAAAATTGTACGTGATTTTTAAAATTTTTAAAGAAAAAAAAACATTGACTATAAAATTATAAATATAAAATCCAATTGGTAATCTAAACAGGAAACCACTACAATCGACAGTCAAAGTAAGAAATGTCAAGCTTCCTGTCCTGTACATTCAATTAATATGGTGATTCACATCCAGGTTGTATGAAATATTTAAGAATGGAGATTGGATGGCAATTTAAAAATTTAAAATATGTATAGAAACATCATTTTTATGCGAGGTAGATAAAAGTTTGGGCAGTATTATTTTATACAGCTGTTACTATTTATATATTTATTAAAAAACCTTAGAGGTAGACCTATGACCTTAGAGGTAGATTATCAAAAATTATTTCTTAGTAAGCGCCTACACTATATGAGGAAATTGTATTACAAATTTCAAGTGTCTATCATCAACGGTTTGGTCATGACCTTTATCAGTTTACAATTTTATAAATAATATAGAGACATATAGTCGCAGAAACGAAGTAATGAAGTTCGAAAAATTTGAATAGTAAGTCGGATTTGAATGCGGTTTTTGGCATTCGATTCGTTAGAGTGTCAGGAAATTAAAAATATGCAATTTGGATAAATAATATGCATTTACGATTAATAGTGATGAAAATGATTCCAAACTTAGTACCCGGGGGTTTTTGGGGTCGCAGAACACGAAAATTGCGTTAGAATTGGTCTTCGAGGTACCTGGTCTCCTGGAGTTTTCGGCAAATTCGTTATATAATCGGTCCATCGGTCTTTGGGCTCACTGGGGTCGCTCTCGGGTACCTTGAGTACTCCGAGCATCAGGTACCTGGTAGATTCTCGATATTCGTGTTCACCGACCCAAAAAATCCCCGCGTAACAAGTTTGGAATAATTTTCATCAATATTAACCGAATTGTGAATTTAGTATATTTACGGTTAATTTAAAGTGCAATTATAAAATGCTTATTATTTATGCAAATTGCATATTTTTAATTTCTTATAAATCAATTTACGTCAAAAATTTCCTGTCGATCTAACAAATCGAAATCCGACTTAAATTTTTCGAGCTTTAACCGTTTTAAATGTTTTGTTTCTGCGAGTAATAGTTCCAGATACAACGATAAAATAAAGAATCATAATGCGTCTGAGATGAATAATTAATCATCTCTTTTATAACTATTATAAATCCTAAATAAACCTCATTAACATTGACATCATAGAAAACGATGGTCTATATTAGATATAGATATCACATAGATATAAATATCACATAGTAAGTGAACTAATGGCCCTATTATATGTGGTATAGTATACGTGAGAGGTAGTATTTTATACATTAATTAAAAACAGTCCCCTTGTTTTAAATTATTGTATAAAATAACTGAGCCGGTCGTGTTATATTCAAAATCTTAGAAACGCCTACACTTATTAGGAGTCATATATTGACAGAACGTAATATTCTATTGTGTTATCGTACACCTAACGCGGGATTTTTATTATTAGAAAGGAGACACTTGTTAATGATTTTGATAAATTAAATCATGATGGAGGGACATTTCGCCTACTTTTAAATTTTCTAAATTACTTCTTAAACTATCTTCGTTACAAAATTATTGAGAAAATTTAATAACAGCGGAAAATCATTGGTTTGACCAGTTTGATTAATAATTAGGATTTTGCACCAAATTTTTTTTTTGACAAAAATGGAAAGAAAGTGTTATAACAAAACTGCTTTGATTTTTCCATGATAATTTTAAAGTTTCACACAGTTTTAAAAGAACTTTTCAAAAGAGAAACGAAAAAAAAAAAAAACATAAAAAAAAAAAAAAAAAAAAAAACGTTATACAACTTGCCTAGTTTACGATATTTTACATGTACGTCATACAAATTGCCTAGTTGATTACACAACAACCGGACTACTTTAATAGACTTGACGACATGATTTCAGGCAGATGAGAATATAAGTAAAGAATCTATTTTCATTTATTTGTTTTGTTATCATTTTCTTTTTTTGTTTTGCGACATAAACTAGGTTACCAACTAATTTAAAAAACTTACTTCATTTTTTATTATTATTATTATTATTATTTTATTTACGTTTACATTAAAGTATAAAAAAAAAATCTTATTGTATTATTTTTCTTTTACTAGACGAACTTTTAAATCATATTTCTTTTGTTTAATTATTTGAAAGGAAAGTTAACTTACTGGAAATAATGAAAAATATTAAATTATAAATGAACGATTAAATGATCACGTATACAAAGATATAAATGAAAAATTCATCTTTATTTCTATACTGTATGGCATTTTATTACCATTAGTTACTAAAATGCCACTGCCATAATACTAGAGTAAATTACTAGGACCTTTATATCTTTGCATTTTATCATTATAAATGATATGTTAAGGATGTATGAGCATGACAACAATGTTTGATTTAAAGGCTCAAAATTTGTTTGTAGGTAGTCTTTTACTCAAAGAATATATGGTTAAAATTTCAGCTTAGGTATCCGTGCAAATTTTTAAGAAAAAAGTCATTAAAAATCGATATAAAATACATTGGCTCTTATGGAGGAATCTCAAAAAACGACATATTTTGGAAGTTTTTGATAATTTTCATTTGGAATGAATGAAAACAAATTTAAAAAAAACTTTTTAATAGAAAGTAAACATATTAGCAATGAATTAGAAAAGAAAAAAACTAAGTGTCACCGTCCATATAAGGGATGTAAGAGCAGGGTAGATTAAGGGTTGAAATTATTTTTATCTATCTTATTTTCAACTTTGATGATGAATTTTGTTATAACTTCATGAATGTAAACGAAAAATAAGAATAAAATTTTTCGATATGTGCCTTGGGTTTCGAAATATCGAAAGCTGAATAATTAAACATAATTTTCAATTTTCAATATTTCGAAAATAACGTCAGAAATTGAAAAATTTTATAATTATTTTTCGTCTTATATTGTCAAGTTATAATATAATTTATCATCAAAATTGAAAATATATATTTTTTAAATTTGTGCTCCCACTACCGTGCTCATACATCCTTAATTATTGGCTAATGGTATCCTAACCTGACTAAGTAAAGAACATTCCAAAAAGCCCACAATAAGATATGAATGAAATGAATTCCATTAGGTAAAGAGATTCACATTTACCTTATCTCTAATAACATATTACATTATCAAAAATCCATTAAATAAACACGTTTACACAACAGTATATGTTACAATTAATTAACGTTACCAAATTTAGTGAGTGATACCTATCTAGTATGAACAATATAGATTAGTATTATCTGTTTATTCGAATTTGATTAAAAACACCACTATCTCCATATAAGTAGTATACGTCGTATGAAATAGTTTTCAACAAATATTTGTTGAATTTTATTTATACAAAAATTTTTTCTGGGTGATTAACCTGATATTAACTTTACGAAAAATTATCAACTGTATGGGCCATATGCATTATTACGTCAATCCTCACATTTTAATTACCGTTAGAATACCAAAGAAACAAAATTGATATGGTGCTTTAACCCAAGGGATGGTAGTTACTTACTAGGGGATGGAAAATTTAAGTTAAAAATGACAACGGGAATCGAAAGCGATGAAATGTCAGCAAAAAAGTGTCATTTAAGTATATGTCGAAAAGAAAACACTTTTTGAGTTATTGGCGAAAAATTGGGCAATTTTTATAAAAAGTATTTTGTAAACTTTTTAAAGTACAATAAAAAAAAAACTTAAAAATCTAAAAAGTTTCTAGTCATTTGCACGAAAATTAATTAATGGAGTCGTACTTCTTTTTATGTTTTGTTCAGCACAAAAACTGGTAACAAAATTTTCTAACAAAATTTTCGAAAAAAATTATCGTATCTACTAATGCCTTATTTGAAGGATTTTCAAAAAAATACAACGGATTTTAAATTCTCGTTACTTATTGACTCTTAAGCCCTTCGAATTTGTTTGTACGTGTTTCTTTGGGCTTACTTTAACATAAAACCACAAATACTGACTAGTATCAAATCTCGAAAAAAAAAATTTTTTAAACAGAAATTTTTGCATAATCTTGTTACAGTGGTTCGTACATTGTGTGAAAACTGGGATAAAATTTATTTTATTTAATAAAAACTTATTTTAATATAAAAATTTTTCCTTACGTTTACCATTCAAATGAAAAAAACTCCAAAGTAATACAATAGAGCATAAGTATAGAAGTAAAACATCTGTCAGTTGCTTTTGAAATATACATGCACAAAAAAAAAAATTGAATTTTTATGAGACAATAATAATAATATGTATTAAAGTTGAACCTTTTATTAGTTGTAAAAAAAGGTTATTGCGGTTTTATTTCATAAAGTTTATTAAATACGTTACCATCATAGGACGAAACGGATTACAATGTATATGTCTATCAATGGCAAATGACAAGTCTGGATGAAAGGCTATGGATACATTATTATATTCACTTTTAGATAGAAATGTTTTGTTTTTAGAAAATCGAAATCAAAAATTGTATCATATATTTTCTTTTTAAGATTGTACCATTAATTATTCGACCATTCAATTTATAAGAATATAATGCTATATATATTGACCGCTGATGAAATACAGCAAAAATACTATTAAGGAAGTACGGATACCAAGGCAAGTTTACACTTGTGGTTGAAATTATTTGCACCTTATTTTTAACTTTGATAATTAATTTTATTATTAATGTAGATTATAATTAATGTAGACGAAAAATAAGAATAAAATTATTCGAAATCTGCCTTGGTTTTCGAAATATCGAAAGCTAAAACAAAATTTTAAATTTTCGATATTTTGAAAATTATTCCAGATATCGAAAAATTGTCTTTTTACTTTTGCTGCATATATGCAATTGCTGAATATATGCAATTACACTACAATTTTTTGTTTTGTGGGCCATTTGAAGCCCTTTGTGGGTAGCGTCCGGGGGATGATAAACCCCCTTGCTCGACCCTCCCTACGCCACTTCCTGCACTCTTCTCTTTTCCTCTTCTCGTCCTTCACATTTTCCCTTATGCCTTGTTCGATTTTGTGGTACTTCGCGAGAGTGTAGGAAAAGCACTTACACTCTTATCTGTTAGAAACAGATAAGACATTAACATAAACATAATGACAATCGAAGAAAAAACGAAAGGGATTTTCTCTAGAATTATTTATTAGTAGTCAAATGGCTTAACGAAATTCATTTATTTACGTTAATGAAATAAAAATAATATTTTTAAGTCATATCCAAATACAGGAAAATTCGTAGTGCAGGAGCTGCGTTAGCTAAGCGAATTTTCTCAGTGAGTTAAAAATTAATACATTTTTCTTAAAATCGAATATTGAATTTTTAGTTTTCCAAGAATTTTTATTTCAAAAACTAAGCGTCTAGAGAAAAATCACAAGAGTACTTTTTTGCTTAAAACTGATCAAGAAATACAAAAATATTTTACCCCTTGTTTATCTGTCGATTTTTTTCAATAACGAACTTGACCTTTCAAATTCCAAAACCCTTCTTGATGATAAATTTTATTCAAATCGGACATAAACTGTGACCGCTAAAGAGTTTACAGACACATAAACGTATAGATTACATGTGTATATACATACATACATACATACATATATATAAATTTTAACGATGGTCATTTTTGACATCTATTAGATAGGATCGATTAACATAAGAAGAAATTTTTTCAAAATTCCATCATTAGTACAAAAGCAATAGTTCCATTTCCTTCGGCAATTCGCTAAAAAGAAAAGTATTTGCATGCCAAACCTTTTTTACTTGTTCATAATAAAAGGCAGAGAAACATTCGTCGTTTTATTTATGAATATTATAATTTTAAAACTTTTGCTAAATACAGGAATTTTTTTTTTAAGCATGAACAAATAATATTAGTTTGCACGTTTTCACTTTAAATACCTATGTTAAAACAAGTGAAAACAAACAATTGACTGAGTTAATGACTGAGTTAATTGTTGAAATACACATACAAACATGTGACACATACATAACTGATAATCAAGTATAGTACATATTGTAAAATTTCCGCCTAATTGGCGCCCTCACGGGTAAGCACTGATGTTTACGAAAAAATGTTTCAAACAAAAGTTGTTTAATTTTTGATAAGGAACATTTTTTTACATTTAAACTTTTGTTCTATCTCTAACGGTTTACAAGATGGGTCCTACGGACCCAAGACCCAATTGACTTATGATGCTCATTTACGAACTTGACCTCACACTTTACGTCCTTAGTACGTTGTAAAAATTTCAGCTCGATATCATTTTTCGTTTTTGAGTTATCGTGTCCACAGACGAACGGACGGACGGACGGACAAACGGAAATGAACTAATTAGGTGATTCTATGAACACCTATCGCAAAATTTTGTGCGTTTCATCAATATTTTTAAGCGTTACAAACTTGGGACTAAACTTAGTATACCTTGCATATTACATATATGCATGGTATAAAAACGTGTTACAGTTAATGACGTGACGACGCTACGTTGTAATTTTCCTCGCGATATAACGTATATTTCACTAAAATGTTATTTATTTGAAAATAAATACTGTTTAAGATATAGATAAATAACAAGCACCCAATACTTGACATATTATTTTATTAACTTGATTACATTTTGAAAATACATACAAACGACTATAACTTACTATATTATTACAATGATTATTATGATTATGATTATTAGTTAGTTCTCCGTTAGTTAACGATTCACTTTCATTTGTTTTTATTACATTTAGCTACCTTCAAATACAGGCATTTGGTTTGCAATTATTTACGAAAGATAATTACAAATTATTATCGTCGATTAATGATTTGACTCTAATTTCACATAATTCATTCATTCTGTGTGACAAGAGGATTGGAGGATAACAACAATTTGTTGGCAGGCAGACTGACTGCGTATGTTTGTATACCTTACGTTTACTTTTCGATTGTCTATATAGAGAATTAATATGTTATATGAATAGGGCGATGAGTGTGTAAGTAATAGAAAATATTTCAATATAATTTATATTTAAATTCCTAATTAAAACCTCGTAGAAGCTAAAGCTTTCAAACTTGAAGAGTAAAGTACCTATGGTGTTACATCACATCGTCAATTAAGAAATTAAAAATAATTTTATTCAGGTAGTACAAGCGCCAAGGCAAGTTTAGACTTGGGGTTAAAATTATTGTCAACTTTGATGATGAACTTTGTTATAACTTCATGAATGTAGATGAAAAATAAGAATAAAATTCTTCGATATCTGCCTTGGTTTACGAAATATTGAAAACTAAATAACTAAACAAAATTTTCAATATTTTAAAAATTACTCCAGATATCGAAAATTTTTATTTTTATTTTTGTCTTATATTGTCAAGTTATAACATAAATCACCATCAAAATTGAAGTATATATATTTTTTAAATTTGTGTCCACACTATCGTGCTCCTACATCCATAATTAGTCGGAAACAACGTGACTTTTTGGTTTTCAATAACTAAATTTGGGTTTTAACTTAAATTTTAGTTTTTTATTTTTTTTTATTTCCACCGATTAGTTTTGGAGAAATTTATGAAAACATATCATCCATCTACCGTTTTCCCATAAGACCCATGTTAAAAATACTTTTGAAGTAATTTATTTAGTAAATAATCGGACAAACCCCCCCCCCCCCCAACCCACCCCTATAATTTTCAGAATTGATTTAGACTTAGTACAACTTCATATAAAAAACATCAAGCTTTTTATCCAAAATTGCCCTGGTGCTCGAACAAATTCCTAAAAAATAAACATAAATTATATATTTTTTCATTGAGTAAAACAATAATTGTTTGAATAAAATGCGAACGAAAACTATATGCGGACAAAATTTGGGTAAAGACTGTCAAACGAAGACTTGATTCATTAGCCTTGGGGAAATTGCAAACCACGCCTTGATTTATTACACCATGACTAAGGCTTAGTGAAATACTGGCAAACCTCGACCAAACCTTGGGTAAAGACTGGCAGACAGTTAAAAATCAACCCTTGGGCATGGGTTGACAAATCATGTCTAGACATATTATCCTTGGTCAAAGTTTGATCAAACCTTGGCAAACTTAGACTTGATTTTTAGCCTTTGCCAAGGCATGGATTAGCACAGCCTATCCTAGCCTCAATTCTATCGACAGTATTGACAAATCCTGTATGGGAAGTGCATTAAGTAATTAAGTTCTTTTAAAATTAAAACCGTTATTAACGAAGTTCTTACTTATTAATAGCCTGTCAGGTGGACCGAACTAGTTATAATATCCACATTGTATTTCGTTGATTTCGTGTTTCTTCTATCTTCTTACTATTGAAATGTAATCCATGCATAGTCAAACGAAAAGAGAACGTACTGTATATGTTTGTATTCAATAGTAATAAAGAATACCCCATAAAACAATTTGTAACAATTTTCTTTTTCTGTATATCTGTTCACCTATGTTTACCAATCTATTAGATAAATAGAAAATATAAATAATCCTAACCTTCATTTTAAAAGTAATTAAAGATTATTATCATTATTATTTTGAGTGTAAATAAAAGGACGTGCCCTTCCATTATTGATAATAACATTTGAGTAAACATATTGATTGTGTTCGGATATACGTTTTATTTCATTTTTTTTATTACACCAATTTTATTTTCATTACGTTATAGAGTCAATTTTATTTTTTGACTTTAAATAAATCATGTAAAATAGTGTAGACGTATATTTTCTCAAGATTCTTTATGTAAAAGCGGCTACACAAAGAAGTGTTGAGAGAGAAGATTTGGGCATGGAGGTAAACAAAATAAAGTAGATCATTTTGCTATTTTTTCTTACATTTGAAAGGTTTCAATTCGAGGTATCTATATGTTTGATTTAAATAACGACGTTTTACAAGTAACATTTTCCCTTTTCCACCACCTTTCCCCTTTATTTTAACCACCTTAATATTATCGAACTAAGTTCTTATGGAATTAGAATTAATACACCTATTTTTAAAACTATTTACCAATTTTCAACCTTTTTAACACGCTTTTATTAGCTTCATACGCATGTTTAAGGGAAACTTTGAACATGATTTTGACCTCCTTCAAAACGTCGGATAAACTCGAAATTTGGCATACTTGTCAAGGATCGATGACAATACAATAATTATAGAAGTTTATTTGATAAATCTGATCAAGATTTTCAGGATTAACGCTTTCCAGATCTGAAAATATGTACATTTCAATGCGCTCCCACCATATTTATACTGAATTTTTGATAAATAAATAATAGTCGAAAAAACTAAAAAACTCAAAATAAATAATAGTTAAAAAAATAAAGAAACATGCTTTTGTAACTAGCTGAACTAAAAGGTAGAAAATAATTTCTTTAAATTCAAAAAAATCATCTTATCGTATAAATGTGTGGATGCTTTTTAAGATATTTTATAATGACTTTTCTTTTACCAACATCCGTCTATAAAATATTTACAATAATTGAAATTTAGCAACCTACGCTTTTTAACGATAAAATGGTTTTTTTTTGAATTTAAAGAAATTATTTTCTACCTTTTAGCTCAGTTAGTTACAAAAACATATTTTTTCGTTTTTTTAAACTATTATTTATTTCTGAGAAATAAAATTGGAGAATTTTAGGACTTTTCTAGACGCAAGAATAATTTACTTCTCTGACTGTGTAAAAATGCAAAACATATTCTTGGGCCAAGGTAACCATATATTCTGTGTACGATTAATTTAGGAACTCAGTTCCAGATTAATTTAAGTATTTTTGAAGGTAATAAATGAGAATTATAGAATTTCCTATCTCAATTTTTGTATTATATAAAAATCCGCTATTTATAAGAGTAATTATTACGATAAGCTAATTTATACTGATGATGACTATATGTTAATCGAAATATATACCTATTCGCACCGTGCGTGAGTTTCGTTTCCATGACAAAGATACACTACTTTAATTATAGACTTGGATTTATATATAATTGTATGGATTGCAGTTATGACTTACATTTAAAATTTAATATTATTGTCTCACAAATTTAAATAAATAATTATGATAATTTACCTTTGAAAAATAATATTTGTGCAATTTCTTATTTTCACAATTTTTAATGCAATAAGTTTAATTAATTAGTATTTTTCAATCATTTTAATTTGACATTTTCTGTAACCTTAACATGTAAAGAATTGCAAATTAGTCATAACAGCGTTCTTTATCGCCAAAACTTTTCACTAGAAGCGCTGGCATCGATTTTATTGTCCCTACCATGACTACGCACACAACGAATTTATATAATACAAAATTTGATATAGGAAATTGGGTCAAAAATCGAAATTTATTTCAGTTCTAGTTAGTTTATACATTGAAGGTTTAGATAGAACATTTACAGCACCTTTACTATGTTATTATTTATTACCGTTTTTTCCTTTAAGAAAATCTTACCATTTTCCATTGTTTTTGTTTTCAATATCAATTTCCGATAAAATTATTTATGATTCGTATTAAATTCGACGCAGGAAAAATAAAATATAAAATAGCTCTTAGTAGGTAGTCTATAAAATAAATTACTAACTTGTGTCTAACAGCAAAAAATTAACATCCTACTGAAATACATTAATAAATACAACCCAAAACTATTATGGTCCGGGTGATGCACGGGTAAAATACGTGCAAGATGTTTCGTACCAACATTCAATCTCATAGACCCAATCAGATTGGCAAAATTGAAATAAACCCGACATGGTTTTTAGAGATAATTGCATTGTTAATATATCTGCCACTTTGCACCAAATTTTATCCACCCACCTTCTTTCAGATGAGACATATATTTCGCGATACAAGATATTATTTTTGAGAAATAATATCTCCTTTTTGATTGGAGTTATAAGATCGACTTTTGAATCAAAAACGACAACGGCAGATATTGATCTTTTTTACTGTGCATCTCCCAGCCTGTTAAAAAATAACAAGTTTTTATGTTTAATTTTTCGTCGAAAATTTTTTAATATAACTCCTACACAATTCAATAAAAATTCGTTCCATGTAATTTTTAGCGAATTTCCACATCAAGGAAAATAAGTTATTGAATTTTGCAAAGAGTTTTCAAATTCCCAGTTACTTTACCCATTTATTATTTATTTTCTCCAATGGGCATCCAAAGTGACATATTAAAGAGTTATAAGAGACGTAATTTTGGTATAAGAGGTAATAAGAGATGTATATGCACCGAAGGAGAGCCCTGATTCTTAACCGTCAGTTGATGAACGATGCGATTTACTGTGCGTGGGTACTTCTGGGTTTACCAACCAGTTTATTATATTAAACGTTTAATTTATTTTATAAAGTTTTTTTATTTTAATTTTAATAAGTTGTAAAAAGTTTTTTTTGCTGAATTGGCACATGAATAAATTATTTATTTAATTTGAAAGCTACTCTGCGGCATCCGATACTGTGGTAAGTTATACTGAAATTTATGTTGAACCTAAATTTAGTTTGAGATCGTTTTTGGATAGTCCTCACTTAATTTTTTTATTAAAAACTAGAATAAAAATTGATTATATAATATAATTAATAAATATTAAAAATTAACACGGATTTGTGTGTTGTAAAATTTGTTTTTTTTATAGATTGGGCTTTATGGGTTATGATGGCAGTACCGTTCTAGCCCCTCAGGAGCCAATCCTCATTACTACTCGTTTTTATTCCAACTCATTCTTTGTGTCTTTTTGAATATTTGAATAAATGTAGATAGGATTTGATCAGATTTGAGTAATGAGTAAGTCTTCAATTTAATCAGAATCAAGTTGTTATTTGTCTGGCTATCAACAGCCATATTCACCACAGCTTGGTTTGTAGGCTTTGTTTATACAAAAAAAAAAGAAGCATTCCGTGGCGTGATGATAATGTGGGGCGTAGATCATATTATACCTATACGAACATAATAAATAATGGTTGTTGGCAATTTTTTTTTGTAGGACAATAATAGTTTTTTATCACCATTTTTCTTTTTATTTCCGTCATAAAAACGGAAAAACGTAAATAAAAAAGTTAATGGAATATACACACAACACAATCATTGCTATTAATATTAATTTTCACAAAGCAAATTACTTTAAAATGCATAAATATGTTATAAATGAATGAAACAAATGAAACAAACACAAACAGAATATAGTTTTACTTTTTTTTATTCATTCACGTAAATGTATTCAAATAGAGCATAATCAAATGTAAGCATAACACTTTATTTTCATGCTCAATTGAATTGAGTGAATGTTTCAGTAAAATAAAGAGTTTTCATTTCAAATGAGAGGTATTAAAACTTAAATTAAACAAGCGAAAACAAACAATTGACTGAGTTAATTGTTGAAATACAATGTATAGAATATGTTGATGGCGTAATTATTTGTTTTTTTGACGTCACATAAGTAAAGAAAGATATCCACTCTCAGATAGCACATTCATAACTGATATTCCCATATAAGTAATCTCTATATATTATAAATGCGAAAGTAAGCATGTTTGTTGGTTTGTTTGTTTGTTTGTTACGCTTTCACGCTAAAACTAGCGAATGGTTTTTAATGAAACTGTACAACTCATACTTCAGAATAACACATGAGATATAATTTATAAAGATATATTAATTGTAAAAGTAGTCATTTGACATTACCATAAATTACAGATTTCTGTAAAAATAGTCAATATAAAATATTTCACGGCCATCTTTTCTGATATACTCCATGAATAATAACGACTATTAAACATTTAAAAAAATAGAAAACCATACATATATTTTACCTGTGTAAAACAGTCCTTACCATTATTTCGAGTGTTATAGAAATGGGATAAGCGAGAGCAATCTTTATCAATCTTCACTTTTAAACCCAGCGCAATCACTCTAGTACATACTATATAATGTGCACCTAATTTGCGCCCTCGTGGGTAAACAGTGATGTTTCAATTTTAACATGGGCTTGTGGTCTATTATACTAATATGTATATACAAATTTACCATCGACCACACGGCAAAATAAAAATATTTTACAATATTTTAATGAATACCTAAAGAATGTGATGAAAATCCACATACTTTATTTAAAAACCACAACCTCAAAATTTATAACATACAGACTTTGTGTAACTGTGAGCTCCACACAAGTAAATAATTATAAACTATTGTAGACCATCACGAAAATTCACGTTTATAATTTGATTGTTAATAAAACACAGTAAATTATAATTCCAGTTATCATTCCGAATTTAACTCACCAATCACTGTTCAATTCTTATTTTTCTTTATTAACGAACTACTTTTACAAATCTTCGAAAATAATAATAAAAAGGCTCACGGTGTAATATTTAGGGCCTTGGACAAAGGTGTGGTAGTACATATTATTGTTGTAAAGTTTAGTTATAATTCATTCTTTATATTTTTTATGTTCAACTAATCTGAAAGTTGTACAAAGCTGAACTTTGTTTTTGTTTAATTGTGACTTGTTTTGTCTATTCAATTTTATTTTAGTTTAGAAATATTTCAAAGGGACAGATGTTTAGAAGGAATTTTAATAAAATAGCTTGATACTATGTATATTATATTTATTACACATAAATAGCTTCTATGTAGGAAAAAAATGCTATAGTTCTATACTTCTTTTAAAGCATGATATAAAATAAAATTTCTCGCAATATTTTAATGAATTTTCAAACAACTCATGGTTGTACGGGAAAATAGTAAGTATACTTTAATTAATTTTTTTATAAGGGTTTTATCATAGTTATAACAAGTTTTTATTTAAAAACCGATTGTTTTCTACATTATTTTATGATTTAAAGAAAATTTTATCTCTAGGACACTTCACCTAAGACGCATGAATAGTGTTTCATAAATCGATTGACAATAAATTTGTCTTGTAAAGTTTAATATTTACAGAGATAATAACGTTCAAAGTACGATAGAATACAGAATTTAAACAATTTTACAAAAATCAATGTTTACTTCAGACTACTGAGAATTATTTTCTGCACTAAATTACAGGAGTTATTTATTATTTAGGCGTGGGAAATCTCTCCATTTTTAAGGGAAATCGTTGATCGACATATCTTCTTATATTTGTTTCAACAATAAAATATGAATAACCGAAATTTAAATCTATAAATCTTCTAAAACTTTTACTTTAAACTTTTCTTTCTAAAATTAATATTGTTGAAGATATATTACGCGTTCAATATTGCATTACCGCATATAATTGAGAATTTTTTCTTGCCCTAATTAACAGGAGTTATTTTTTTCTCAAAATAGGTTTATTATCACGTACTGAATGTAAATACACAAAATCCTTATAAATTTGGAGGGGGGAAGTGCTGCCCTTTTGAAAAAATCCGTTACAGCCTATAACCTCGTAACTGTGTACATTGACCCCAAAAGTGGTAATAACTTTTTTTGTAAATAATTAAAGTCAATTTTTTTTTCTTTTGTCTTAAAAAAGATTTTAAGGGTTGGTCGCTGCTTTTGCATGTAAGAAGGCAAATAATTTATTGCTAATTATGTCATTATCATTAACATTTTTCATACATTTATTGAATTTTTATCGTTACACTATGTATACTTCTTTATTATTTATCTTGCACCCGGTTGCAAAAGTTTTAGGAGATTTGTAGATTAAAAAGTTAAGTTATCATTTCCTTGTTTAAACAAATATTAGAAGACATCTCGGTCAAATAGTCAATAAGTAAATCGTCATGTCTTATAAGTTACTAGCTGGGAACTACCCGCTTTGCTGGGCAACATCCCCACTTGCACCCCTCCCTCCACATTTCCTTGCGTTGGATAACAGTTTTGTAATGTACACGTCGTGCTCTTTTATTTGATACCCCACTTAGGTATATTTGTAAATATTCAATATTTCCTTCCCACTTTCTCGCTACACCTTTCTACCCTCCGAAGGTTAAAAAAATTCCTAAATGTAATTTAAAACATTCTGACCAAGTTTTGAACTATTAAAAGCCATAATTGAAAAATATGAATTTTTTATTCATGAACACCCCCGCAACCCCCCTTGTGGGTGGAATTTCGTAAAATCCGTTCTTAGCTGACCTCTACTTGGCAAAAGGAATATTCCTGCCAAATTTCAAGTCTCTAGGTCTTATAGTTCCAGAGATATCGTGATGAGTGACTATCTATCTATATAGAAAGTCTCCTATATATTTATAGATAAACGGTTTATAGTGCAGAAAAGTAGGTAATTTAATTATGTACAGTAAAGGTTTTTACCATTTTCGGTCCAAAGTTCACGGTTATGGAGATATAGCCTCAAACGGTTTTCTTTACAATGGAGGGACTTTCCCCGCCTATTTTTGTAATGATTTTGTGAATTTACATTTAGTACATGATACTGAACCTATTTAAATAAAAAATAACTCCTGTAATTTAGTGCATTATTAAAGTAACTAGCTTCTATATAACCTGTGCTAGTTTTCTATGAGATACAGCATTAGTTCTACAAGTGAAATTTACAAAATTAAAAAAAATTCCGACAAATTTTTCGGATGGGGAACCCAAAACTCTTGAAACATATTTAGAAATACTCTCCAATAAATTATCTTTCTCCTTAGAGCTTTCTCCAAAAAGGACCACGGCATTTTTTTTATTAATTGTTCCCTTAACGGTACGGAAGCCTAAACTCACACTTAAAACATAACTAAGAACACTCTCCGATAAATTACCTTTCAAACGAAAGAAAAAAGATTCAAATCGGTTGATCCGTTTAGTCGCTTAGTCGCTACGATTCCACGGACTGACAGATAGACACGTGCATATAGCGGTCAAACTTATAACACCCCTTTTTTTGGTTCGGGGGTTAAAAATAAATAATAAATTTAATTTTTTATCGCAAATATTCAAATTTTGCATTTTAGAACTTATACTCCGAGCGCAAGTAAATTTTATTATTTTTGATACTTTTATTATCAGAACAATTTCAATTTGACTAATAATATTATAGAGAAATCAATTTGACTAATAATATTACATCGAAGTCTATAGGTTTCTAGGTCGTTCTATATAACGGGTAATATTAAAACTAATCTGATAAGATCTTAAAGCAATGACCATCATAATCTCTTAGGTACTACTCTACCTGGAAATATATGTTAATATTATTCATACTTTTGCTAGTTCATTATAATTTGTTTACATAAAATAAAGTTGCATTTATTTACCTATGCATAGTTATATTAAAAAATTAGAATAAAAATAATATTTTCATATGCTTGCATTATGTTTTAAAAGTAAAAAAGTAGCGATACCACGTATACCTCAGACTACAGAGAATTTATTTCTGCATTAAATTACAGGAGTTGTTTTTTTTATTTAAATAGGTTCAGTATCACGTACTGAATGTAAATGCACAAAATCCTTACAAAAATAGGCGGAGAAGTGTCTCTATCTTAAGGAAAACCGTATTAGGCTATATCTCCATAACCGCGCACTTTAGATAAAAAATGGTAACAAACTTTATTGTTGATAATTAAATTACCTTTCTTTTTTGATAAAAAAATTTTTTTGTATCACTAACCGTTTATGACTTATACGACTATGACGATTTAGTTTTTGACTATTTGACCGATATCTCTTCTAATATTTGTTTAAACAATAAAATGCTAATAACTTAACTTTTAAATCGATAAAATTTCTAAAACTTTTACTTTAAATTTTTTAAATTAATATTTAGGACGTTATAACGCGTTTAATGTTGCATTACAGCTACAGTCTACAGATAATTGATACTTGATTATTTATCATTTATATAAAATTACCTTAAAATAATTTTGAAGCTTCTTCTGTGATACTTTACTCGAATAGAAAGACAAATGCATCGAAAGAAATTATGAAAGTCCACTTTCATAAAAAAATTATACACAGCGGAAGTTTCTCAAATTTAGAACTCGTGAAGAAAATCAAAATAATTATTGAAATCTGGCCTTCAATGATTTCATAAATATTATCAAAGATAATAAATGAGAGCTCAAGGATAATACGTAATTCGACCACCATGTATGAATTAGCTAATCGGAATGATTCTTATTGTATGCCACTCGTTGCTAATTTGGTGACGATCTGCACAATTGATTTGACGATGGTTTCCTATCGATCCAAAATTAAGACATTCTCTTTTTAACATTTCGCTTAGTAAGCAACATTTTTTTTCGAAAATTCATTAAAAATTAATTCAAACTTAATATTGACACAAAAATAAGATTTTTTTGTGCTAGTCGTAGAAATTGTTGTTTGCGGAATGTTTCTTGGCGCCAACATTATACATGTAAGTACTATATGAAATAAAAATTCATAATAAATTCATTAAAGTTAAAATACATCATAAAATATGTATTTTGAAAGAAAAAATAATCTTTTTAAATTTAATAAAATCCATTTTATGTGTGGGCGCTTAATAGTAATGAATATAGTACAGTCAAACTCAATCCACAAGTTTTCAAAAAATTAATCTTTTACTAATGTATGGAGAAATGTAATTGGTAAAATATTTTAGGGTAAAGTAAATAAAATATAGAAAAATCCTTCAAAGAGAAAAATGTGGTGTCTAAAGAAAGTACTTACATATTTTAAACACAGTGAATTCCATCATGATCTTCGCGATTATCTTTAAGTACCCTCACAAGCATTTCTGGTTTGATATAAAGAATTACTACCGAAGCTTTTTGATTCTTGGAAAAAATTTTGTGAATCAAAGATGCTTGCTTATTAGTTGTGGCTGCGAGATGAATTTCAGATGACTCAAGAACAAGGTAAATTCAAGATTTATTCTTTTCTGTCCAATTTCTTTTATTTAAAATTTTTTTTTTGCCCACCCTCAATATATTCCCATTATCGAGTAGAACTGTTTATCCAATGTTTATCGTAAGTTGAAACAGTTAACAACACCTTGTCCGTTATTTTAAAGAAGTTACACTTTATTATATCCTGTATATATGAAATATATAACAAAGTATACTAATTTTAGTCCCAAATTTGTAACCCTTAGAAATATTGATGATACGAACAAAATTTTCGATAACTCAAAAATAAAAAGAGATATCAAGATTAAATTTTTATAACGTGTTCAGTACGTAAAAAGTGAGTTTGAGTTCGTAAATGAAGACTACGTAGGACTCATCTTGTAAATCGTTAGGGGTAGAAAAAAGTTAAAATGTATGAATGTTCTTTAAAAAAATTTTTGCTTGAAACGTTTATCTCAATGATCACTGTTTACCCGTGAGGGCGTAAATTAGGACAAAATTTTTGGTGTCCATTTTCTTTAAAACTATAAAAGATAGGGGGTTTAAAATTGGCAGGTAGCTTCAACAAGTGCTCTTATGTAATATTTTCGAAAAATGAAAATAAATTCTAGAAAACACTTAACAAAAATTACGAAAATTGCTAACGAAAGACCCCCATCTACTTGTGTTGGTTTTGAAACACTTCAAACTTATAAAAAACAAGTGAAAACAAACAATTGACTGAGTTAATTTTTGAAATACCATGCATAGTCAGTGTTGATTTCTTTATCACATTACACATACAAACATGTGACACATACATAACTGATAATCAAGTATAGTACATATTATAAAATTTCCGCCTAATTGGCGCCCTCACGGGTAAACAGTGATGTTTACGAAAAAATGTTTCAAACAAAAGTGGTTTAATTTTTGATAAGGAACATTTTTTACATTTAAACTTTTGTTCTATCTCTAATGGTTTACAAGATGGGCCCTACGGACCCAAGACCCAATTGACCTATGATGCTCATTTACGAACTGGACCTCACTTTTTACGCCTTGAGTACGCTGTAAAAATTTCAGCTTGATTCCTTTTTTCGTTTTTGAGTTATCGTATCATATATACATGGTATAATAATGCAAACACTGATATTAAACACTTTCTATAAAGGATATTTAAACAATTAACTCAGTCAATGGTTTATTTTCACTTGTTCATTTTAAGATGACTAATTATAATTTTGATTTATGTTTTAATTTACTATTATAATAAGAAATTGATTGATATATGCGAACAGTTTTTATTTTAAATTTTGATTAATAGTTTTTTATCAAAATTTCCAATGGGAATGAAACAATTATGAATGTTGGATTAATCTTCATAAAATACTTTAAGTTGTGTAACATAATTTATAGTATCAATGTGTTAGTCTATCGTCAGAAATTATATATTGTGATGTTGTTATAAGAGGATTAAGGACGCCTTAAAGGGTCAGGTTGATGGAAACGATTTGATTGAAGTTAAACGGATTCAATCAAATACTCTCTAGTCTACACTTTACTAATACTCTAATACTCTATATAATATAATTGTGTACCCCACTCTATTAGCTCAGTCCCCCTATTTGGAGAACAACTTTTTTTTGAAAAACAAAAATCTAAAAAAGTTGCATAAAAATTTGTCCTGAAACGATCTTTCTTGTCAGATTTTTTGAAAAATTTTGGAAAAACATGAGATTTTTTAGGAAAACAATTGATTTTAAAAACGGCGGCCAATCAAAAACAGAAAAAGGCCTGTTTCTATTATTAATGCAAATTTAAAAAAAAATCATAAATAGTACATAAAAAGTGCTATCTTTTCGTACTATTAATATCTCCTTCCCCGCCGTTTATGAGAAAAAATTTGTCAATTTCAAAACTTCATCACTTATAACAAGAGAACGGATAAAGATACAAGGCCGAGCCTTTGTTCAAAATACGTATTTTTGAATTATTTTCAACTTTTTTATTTAATTTATCAACGAAAATAGTTTTCCCAAAAGACTCAAAAATCCGTTTTTTAAAAAGCTTATCTTGTTTTTTGGCAGATAGGGGGACTGAGCAATATTTGCAGTTAACAAATGTTTTGGAGCATTTTTTCGTTGATCGTAGTGGAAGCCTTAACTAATATTGTAAGCTAAATACCGGAAAATTCGATCAGACATTTTTGTTTGTTTGCCATCTAACGAATATTTGTCGCATATGTGGTCGCACATAATATGTACTATTAATATAAATATTTATATAAAAACGATAGATAATATTTTATTGATAAAATATTTTATCAATAAAAAGTTAAAATGATGTTTTTTCCTTTTGAAATAAGGTCAATCAATTAATTTTATAATAAACATAGTATCATATGTTTGTTCAGTAAGTGCATATATAGTATAAGCTCAATTTGGTTGCTTTGTACTTAACAGAATACTCTTTGACCAAAGAGGTTATATCAAACATAGAGGCTTAAAAGCATAGGGACTGTCTTCCCTCTTTGTCTCTCAGCCTGACAAACCGCTATATTAATATTTTGATTTATTGTATAAACACGTGCATGGTTGTGTATTTCATAAAGGTCATTTAAGACAGACGAAGACAGCTGTACGCGTCCTTTTTTTAGATCTCTTTCTATAACGATCAACCGTTTGGATGCTCCAATTTCAAGTTAGCGATTTTATGCTTCAATTTAATGTTAGCGGGTTTCACTTTTATAAACTAAAAGTACATGTTCATTTAGTTATTCGTGAAGAGTGTTGGCAGCAACACTTGTGGGTGGATAAGAGGGAAGGAATGCGAAATGGCAACACTTGTAATGCTTTAAAACATTATTTCTCCGTCAAATAGGTATCTTCGAAAATATACTACTGCAAATTTTTATAATTTTACCTTTCCAGCATTAAATTAAGAATACTTTCTATTATCCAATCCTGTTTTATCGAAAGTTTAAAACTTTTAAAAATTAAAAACTTTAAAACTAGTGTGCTATGGAATGTAAAAACTGGACAAATTGATAATTTAATAGTGTTATGTTTTCAAATATTTCAATAAATTAGTAATAATTTTGCGTATAGACCAAAATAATGAACAAATTAAAATGCAAATTTTTTCAAGAAAATTAGCATATAAATTTTTTTCGGTAACTCACCATTCTGACGCTAGACAAAACATTAAGAATCGACCATATTTGTAAATTTGTAGTAGGCTGAGTTTAAAGTTCTAATTTCGGTTAAGTATCTATCTTAAAAAATGTGACTCATCACCCTGAAAAGTGTAAGGGTGTTCATCTTAAATGTGACACACTGTATATTTCGGGAATGTCAGGGGCATTTGAAAACTAATAAAAAGTAGAAAATTACAATAAAAATTAATAAAATTATTTTCAATTAAAGTGAGATATTTCAAAATACCACAATTTTAACCCTTTTTTACCATTATAATTAAATTCTTAATTAAATTTATTGTAACTTTAAAATGAAATTTTTTGTTCAGAGGTTTTTAATTATACAGGCTCAAAAAATTTGTGATTATTTGGAAAATCATTTTGCTATGCGATAATCCGTGCCTTAAAATGGAACTACGATAACCAGCTTATACTGGGTTAAAGCAGGCGTTGTATAGTAACATAGTAACTTACAACAATACTGTTCAATGAATTAATAAACTATCGAATAAAAACTTGCCTACTCTTTTAATGATATACTACGAAAGTACTAGAGCACGAGTTTCGCTAATTTTTCAGAGTATCCAGGCTTTTCCTTCTGTACAATTTCTACATACGATTAAGAAAGGTTTTCACTGGAGATGTTTTTTTTATAAAAAATATAGTCGTATAGCACTTGGGTTGTCAAAGATATCGTATACGTTCCATATCACTTCGAATAAGGAAGTAAATAAAATACAACATTATATGGCTAATGGGTCCTGAATCATGCGGTATATGTAGTAAAACTTTTATAAGTTAATAGTGTTCGTTGAATTTTGATTTTACTGTTATTTATTTGTATTTATATTTTGTTCCCATTTAATTTGGATAAGTAATCAAGCAAATATTTAAAATTTGGAAAAGTCTACTGAAATATTGATATTTCTATTTTGTACGTACATAAATTAATATAAATAAAGTAAACAATAAAAACGATGGTCAAAGGTAAAAAAGTTTTTCAAAAAGATATTTGTTCATCAATAAATATATAGACTATATATAAATAGTTTAAAAAGAAAAATATTTCATTGTAAAAACGACTTGATAAAAATAAACATAAACATAATAAAAATAACAAAATATTTTAAGATTCAGTACCCTTGACTGATCATGTTTATATTCACAATATGTTCATATAGTTCGTTTGGTAGCGAATGGTGTTCATAGCAACCTTGCAATATGAGCAGCGACCCATGCAGCAATTATAAAAAAAATATAATATTCAAGCGTTACCGATTAAACTTCAACCTTCCATACTTAAAACTCTAACATTAATTTCAATAGACCTGTTTCATGAAAAATAGAAATGCTTTTGGTTAATTTTTTATAAAAATATAGGTCGAGTAGAGCCTGTAAATCGTAAAAAACGCATTTTTAACAATAAAAACACTATGAAAAAAATTGTAAAAAATTCACAATATTTAAAATAATTTAAAACGATTTTTTTTTGCTCCACCACACACGTGATTTCTGACGTCAATTCGACAAGTAATGACAATAAAACAGTGTCAACAGTCGTATTAATAAATCATTAATATCTACTTTTAAGGGGGTATTTTCTATGATTTTCATATATATAAGACAGATAAAGGAAAAATCTACCGAAAATACCTATTTTTATGGTATGGGAGTTTTTAGTGCAAATGACAGGTTCAATGAACCCTAAGTTTGTGGAGTAAAACGGTTTATCTCCCATTGGGTATTTTTTGTCCGATTTATTTCATTCGCAATCCGTATATTTATGATAATTAGTGAAAGTCAACTGACGAACTGACGTCACAGCGCCATTATAACTTCGTGAGTTTCCGGATCGTTTTCGCCAATTTGAATTTTTATGATTTCCAATACTTTTTTTCTCGTTCATACGGCTCAAAAAAAATCGGGGAAAAAAAATTCGCCTACTCATCGAGACATTTACTTTCATTTAAAAGAAGAAAAAAAATGTGAAAAAGGTCTATTACCAAAATTTGTCCTCTGACGCAAGTCTTCAAGAGCTAGCGAGCATCCTTGTGTAAAGATCCTAACCGTTTCTTGGTTGGAAGCTTCATAGGTGTTGACAAGATACACTTGGGGGGGGGGGCTGATGATTTCGAGATATGTTAAGAACTAAAAAATTTGTATATGATCTACTTAATGGTTGTCGATAGTCAAATGAAACTATAGCTCACAAGGTCAGAAAAAATTTTTAATTATATCTTCTTCCTGCAAATCTTTTTTTATTGATGATTTGTAATCACCCAAAAAAGGGATTCTTACCGCTTGGTTATAGGTTCATTTAGTGCTAAATAGCACCCAGTTAGGAAGTAAGAAAAAATTTTTTAATTTAATCTCTTCCAGCAACCCAAAACCAAATATTTCGAAAATTTCGGATTTGCCATTCAAATGTAGAGGAAACAAAAGTATTGTCTTACTAAAAGACTACCAACAATCAGACGGTAAAGATTTTTATACAAGGATTCATGTCAGCTCCGTTATTATTTGACGATGATTAAGGCAGTACGAGCACCAATGCAAGTTTAGACTTAAAGTGAAATTATTTGTACCTTATTTTCAACTTTGATAATGCATTTTGTTTTAACTTCATGAATGTAGACGAAAAATAAGTAAATATGCCTACTTTTGTAGTCGGCGGAAAAACTATTTATTTATTTTTTCCATCACATTCTTGTTGATAAAATGTACGGTTTTCGAGTTTATTAATTTTTGATTAGCCATTGATATATAATGAAGTGTGAAATGGTAATCAACCTCCGGATTAATTTTATGATGAACATGTTCGAATCAACACGTTGCTCTTTGGTTCTATACTTGGCGATAGCAAGGTCATTTTTGATTCAGTAGGTAATGGTGCTGACGCATCGAAAACAACATGTTCAAGCTTACCTCTACGTATACACTTCGACGTAATATGAAGGAGTTTATTTAATTGACAGCAATACAATATTTATTAAGCTAAAATTGATTTATTATTCCAAGTACACGTTGTTTAAAAAATCAAATGTTTTTTTTCGAATATAATTTTTTATACTCGTATCTGATATCTAGTGCGAAACGACCTTAAGAGCGTAGGAGTATTAAGGTAGTTCCTCAATAACTGAGTGTATGATCATGATCATAGTTTCGAATTTTATTTATAAATTCTGTTAAAACTTGGAAAAAATAAAGAAAATAAGAGGTAAAATTTTTCGATATATACCATACTTTTTGAAATAATTATGCCTAAAGAAAATCACTTAGAAGAAATGACACACAAATTCATGCAAATTTAATCTCTTTAAATGTAGTTTTTTTTAAAAACGAGTGGCACTTGCTATAATTTGTTTATAGGAAAATAATTTCCACTGATGAATAATAAATTTCAAAAATTTTTCCTAGGAAGTCTTTTAACAGCTCAACGCAAAATAAAACAGCCCAAAAATATAAATTTAACACCGAGACTTTTTTGGAATCTATACATGCTCTGAAACTAATTTTTAAAAGAAAATTTCTAAAGAAAATTAGCCTCTTTGACTACCTCCGCTGTATTTTCGGATGGGCTCAGTTTGGAAATTGGTTCAATAGACTCATCAGTTGAGGCTACTTCCAATTTTTCAATTCTTTTTCTTTTATAGTTTTTGAGAAAATTTTTTTAATATCTTCAGTTTTTTCCGAATTTGGGTCCTCACGAAAATGGCAAGATATTTACGAAATGTCTATTACGATGTTTCAAAAAAAAAAAAAAAAAAATTGTTTATTTTTAGATCAGGAAGATTTTTTGTATTTAATTTTTTGTTCTATCTGTTACGGTTTAAAAGATAAGTCCTACGGACCCATGACCTACGAATTTTACGTTCTGAGCCCGCTTTAAAAATTTCAGATAACTATTTTTGTTTTTGAACACCTATTTCAAAATTTTGTTTGTAACATTAATATTTCTAAGTAAATTTGTAAAGTTTCATTTGCGTTACAAACTTGGGACTATATTTAATATACCTTGATATATTTCATATATATGTTATAAAATAATACACACGTAATTTGTCGTTTTTCAAAAAAATACTTTACTCGAATTGTTCCACTGTTCCCATAATTTTGAAATGCCCTGTATATTTATGTGCCGAAAAATATAAGTCTCAAATATGAATAAGTGTGAATAAATTTTATGAATATACCAATAAATCTATTTTAAACAAACAAAAAAATTTCCTCGTATAAATTACCTACCTCACGACTAAATATAGGATCACGTGAATTAAAAAAAAAAAAAAACAACAATTTCATTACACAGATGATATGGCCGTAATGGTTTTTCTCAAAGTGACGGCATTTCCACCTATCAAACTTTTACGAATTTTGTGTATACATATTCAGTACTAACCTATTTTTAGACAAAAATAACTCCTGTAATTTAGTGCAAGTAAAAATTCTCAATTATCTGTAGCTGCGGTCCAACATTGAACGCGTTATCTTCAAAAAAATTTTTTTTAAAAAGAAAAGTAAAAGTTTTAGGAAATTTGTAGATTTAAAATTTAAGTTCATATTATTTTATTGTTTAAACAAATATAAGAAGAGATATCGGTCAAATAATCAATAAGTAAATCGTTTTTTCGAAAATCGAAAAATCATGATCGAAAAATTAAGAGCACAAAAAAATAAGTGGTAAAATTTTCAATTTATGCTATAAAAAACACAATTCCACTTCGATCGTACAAATTCATTCACTATTACGGAAATCCGAGGTCAAAACTCCCAGACACTAGACTGTATATAATTTGCGCCTAATTTGCGTTCTCACAGGTAAACAGTGATGAAAAATTTTTTTTTTAATAAACATTTTTTATATTATAACTTTGTTCTATTTCTAACGGTTTACAAGCTAGGTCTTACAGGCTTAAGACCCAATTGACCTATGTTTCTTATTTACGAGGTCGACACCACTTGTTACGCCCGGCTTTAAAAATTTCAGCTTAATATTTTTTTTCGTTTTTGGGTTATTATTTTAAGCGTTACAAACTTGGGACTAAATTTAGTATACCTTGCTATATTTCATGTATACATGGTAGGAAAATAATGACTCCAGTAATTTAATGCAGATATTCCCTGTAGTCTGAATTAAAGGTAAAAAATTAAATACTAAAAAATAAAAATCAGTCTTGCATCATCATCTTATTCATCTACTTTCTTTAGTGCAGTTATAAATTTAAACCTGAATAAATTTGAATATCAACGAATAATTATTATAGTTAATAGTTTCAGGGACATGAACTCAAAATTATTATTTTATATAACTAAACAAATTATTCAGGAATCTTCTTTTAACACTTGCATTATTCATATGGAGTTGTTCTTGTTCTGTTGTTTATTTAATAGATCTAAATATAAACTATATTATATTTAACTAAAGTAAATACAATATGTATGTGAAGTAAATTTGTAAAGTTTCATCTATTTAATATTATTCACTACATTGTAAAAATAGTACAATAATCTTGGGTGTTTATCTCTAAAAAAATACAAACAATGTAAACCCTATGGAAATTCATAGTGTTTGGTAAGTGGAATCCATAAAAATAAAGATTGTTAGTCATGAAGACTGTTGACGGAAGTGAAAACTTAAAACTTTGGAATAACTGGCCTTCACCTATTCACAATAGGTGAATAATAAAAATAATACCTCAATACTATTCAAATAGCTGTTCAAAATTCTAGATAAATATGGTGGGAGCGAAAATAAATACATGTGAATAGTAAGATGTAATGTAATATATATTTTGATATGCGTTTCCACGATTTATTTCATGAGCTTTAATGTTTTTGGTACGGAACCCTCAAAAAAATTTTTTGTTAGACCTAATTGAATGAATCTAAACCATCCTCGCATCCACTTGAACACACACCGAAAAATTTCATCCAAATGGGTCCATTCCTTTAGGAGAAGTTCAATTACAAACACCAATGGTGCGAGTTGCATAATTTTTACTAAAGTGATATTATCCCCCCTCATAAGATGCTTTTCAGAGGGTCGAGATATCGACATTGCCTACAAGAATTGCCTAAAAATTATTCTAACTTTTAGAAAAATCAATCCTCTTTAACCCGATCATCATAGTCATAAGTGGTCAGCCTCGGAATCTTACGGAATAAGCTGAATTTGCGAAGATATTCAAGGTCAAAGGTATCGAAAATCAGTATTTTGTGAATATCTCGTTTCTTTTAGGATCTTAAACTAGATGCCGAAACCTTCGTTTTTTAGCTTTTGTCTTGCCTTTTAATAAATCCACGCAAAAACATTATTTTGAGCGGACCATAGCCATGAACAATTGAAAATATTGAGATAAAATTTCTGTGTGAATTGAAATTTTTAAATGAAAAGAAAACAAAATAATTTATTTTGTATTTATTTATTTATTTTATTTCGAATAACTTACTTTCCTAATTAAACTTTTTAGTTATTTTGTTTTTAATGTTTAAAAATAAAAACTGAAGTAAGTAAACAATAACTTTCAATTTTGTAGTGAGAATTTTTTCTGCTGATGTTTTCTATTAGAAATAATGTTAGTACTAAACTTTGTTCAGGTTGTATGTAGTATAAACACTATGTAGGCGTTACAGAAGAAGATTTTTAAGGGCGTCCATACTTTTTATTATTGTCCATAATTTTTAATACAGGTTATATAGAAGCTAGTTACTCTTATTCATATGCACTAAATTATAGCAGCTATTTTTTACTTAGGTTCAGTATCATGTACTGAATTGAAATGCACAAAATCCTTTCAAAAATAGGCGGGAGAAGTGCCTCCATTTTAAGGAAAAAGGTTTTAGACTATATCTCCGTGCACATTAGACAAAAAATGATAAAACCTTTATTCTATATACTTAATTAAATTACCTACCTTTTTTGTAAAACAATTTTTTTTGAATCACTAACCGTTAATGACTCATACGACTATGACGTTTTAATTATTTGACCGATATCTCTTTTAAAATTTGTTTAAACAGGAAAATGATAAGAACTTAACTTTTAAATCTACAAACTTCCTAAAACTTTTACTTTTAACTTTTTTTCTGCTGTCTTGTCAATATGCACAATAATATTTTTTTTTCAAAACTTCAACAATCTTGATTTAGAAATTGGTACTTTTTCGACTATAAATGTACTGAGAAATTCCGGAAAGAGACATTATTTTAACGTTATCAACCATATGATAAAGTCCTGTTATAACTTGGACTACTGTGTATGCTGAAATGATTAATAATGGTGTGAAAAAGTGATGGAATGAAATTAAAAACTTAATTTTATTGACTTTTTTTACTTTATTAACAATACATGTCAGCGTCATATTTCTAATATTCGGCGTCATATTTCGAATGTTAATTTGATCGATAGATTCAAATATGAAAATAGCTAATACAGAAAGCATGCGGTAAATGGAGTTTTTCACTGAATTAAAATTTTAAGATTGGTGATTAATATTCAACATCAAACAACGTATTCAAAAGTTTTCCTTACAAAATGTATTTGTCGATCGTGATTAAAATTTTAATCATTGATTTAATTTGTGGGGGTTGATTGATAATTCCTGTGTGGAATACATAATTATTTGTTTTGATGTTTAAACAAAAACCATTTTTATTATCTCAAAATCAATTATTTTATATTTGATTTTCATGAGATTTACACAAAACAAATTATAAACCGGTTTATCATGTCAATTAAAATTTTTCAACACACGTTAATAGCACACTAAATAAGTCGGAAAATGTGAACAGCCGGAAAATGTGAAGTGCTCTTCCAACACTTTTCCACGTTTGATGGTATTTTTCGGCTTATTTACTGCGTTATAAGAGTAAAAGAAATAAGTATTATCCTGCACTATTTTCCGTGCGACAAATAGCTAATTATTCCCTACCTGGGCCAAATTTATGTGTCGTATGGTAATGTAATTTTTTTGCGCAGGCTGTTGTTAATAAGCTATTTGTCATTGCACAGAAAATCGTGCAGAAAAGACTTATAAATCCTGGATTTGTAAAGAAAAATAGCGTATAAAATTCATATTCACATCGCCCCTACTTTTAACTCCACTTTCGGTAACATGGAAAATCAAATTATTGTAATACTATTCCTCTTTATTTTGCTCAGATTCAGTAAAATTTTCAAAAAAGTGCTTTTAAACTACTTGTCTCCCGAAAGAACGAATCAAAATTTTACTCGTTCCCCAATTTATAGTTTTAATCGCTATAGCTTTATGCATTAAATGAAACAAGTTTTAATTGACTAGTTTTCGAAAAAAATGTTCGATACAATGTTGTTGATATTTTTACGAAAACTTACTTTAGTAAGAAACTTTTTATCGAAAATCCAGCAGGCAGGGTTAATTTAATTTTCTGTGGTCAGTTTTGTATTATCCTCACACAAAAACTTACATTTTTTATTTAACAACCTTTACTCGGAAAAGTAACAACCTTTATTCAAAAATCGTAAGCTTTCGACTACTTTCGTCGAGAATTAAAAATTGATCATAATTGCATTTAATCGAAAGAATACTACCTTTAGAAAAGTTTTTTAGACAAAAGTTGTAAAGGTTAATAGAGGATATTCGCCTGTATTAATAATTTTTAAGGCCAGGTAAATTTTCAAGATCATTTGGAGATTAAGGTCAAATGACCTTGAAAGTAGAATTTTATGTCAAAGTCACAGGCGAATGTCCTCTATCGCGAATCACAACTTTTGGCTAAAGCATCTGTAGCTAGCGTGTTTTCTTTCATTTAAATGAATTAATGAAATATTTTTCAGTCGCATTTCCTCTGAAAGCTAACGATTTTCGAAAAACCCTTTTTAAATAAAAATGTTAGTTTTTTTGTGAGAATCAACTTTCTCATTGAAAGTGTTATTCTATGTAATCTGAAGTAATATACAACTAGTCCATGCAATATTTTGATGAAAATAGTATCTTTTTTTTGAAAATACCTACCGTACCAAATTAAAATGAAACTCCTCCAAATCATTCAGTTTTACATATCACAGTGTTTACATACAAATAATTAATTGATTCGTATTAAATAATCTAACGGATTACGGTTATATTAGGATTATTTATGTATGATATTATATTGTGTGGAAATTTTTTCATTTGTTTGAGTTTCAATTGTTATGATAATTAAAATCGACATTACCGTCGCGGGATTTTTTCCGTTGTCTGGGAAATTTTTTAATCTGAGAGGTTCCCAGACCATAGTAACGATTTTACTTAGAAAAAATTTGCTTGTTTTCATAATGTTTAGAGCGTGATTTTTTAGATATTTTACATTTATAAGATATATCCTTGTCGAAACTTACGATATTGATATATACACGCTATGACGTCGACAGTAGAATTAATCATATAGTTGTGATATTAAAAAAAAAATAATCCGAAGGTCATGAATTTATAATTGAACAGTATAATTAATAACAGAATTGTTCTTTTTTCGAACATACTTGGCGGAAGGAAGCACTTGGTTATTTACATAAAAAGAGATGTGCTATTTGCGAAATTTTGACAATTTCAGCGATTTGCAATGCCATAGTATTGCAAATTTAATTAGGCAATTAAATGATAGTAATTATTCTTATTAGGTATTGTTTAATATAACTAGGTAATTAATTGATAGTAATTATTAACAGACAATGAGATATTTAATGATACAGAGATAATTAATGATATTGGATTAAACCGTCTTATTTGAACATATGCAATCAAGCTAAAAATAAAAATAAAAATTTCTACGAAAGTTGTTTAGTTTACGCCAGCTGAAACCTAGCATAAACCTGCTATAGTAACTCCATTTTGAGCTACCATGTAGCGTATGATTATCCCAATATTAACAATCATAAGAAACTGATTTCCCTGACTCTTATATCTCAGCCTGTTTATAAACTAAATATCCGATTATAACTAACAACTTGTACGGTATAAACGACTTTCTGCGAAATTAGTTTTTTTTCCTAGTGTTAAGTATGTACGAGTGCCAGGGCAAATTTGGATATAAGGCAATGTGCTGGAACGTAGCAGGGTGATTTTCGAATTTAAAAAAAAAGAAAAGTTGTGCTAGAATGTGCTAGAGTTGTGCTACAATGTGCCGTTGAGAAAATTGAAAAATTCAGAAAAATAGAGAAATGGCGGACAAAAATTAAATTTTTCGTCACCAGGGTGATTTTGTTTTTTCGAAAAAAAAAATATTGGATAAAATTGTGCTAAAGTTGTGCTGCAATGTGCCGTCGAAAAAATTGGGAAATTCGGAAAAATACAAGAATGGCAGCCAAAAATAGTTTTTTTTTCTCTCCAAAGGCTAAAAGCCTACTTACGGAGTACCATTGGTCAAGACCTTTTGAATGGACTTGCATCTTTGAATACTCATTTTGATATTCCACTTTTTGTGAATGAAATATTGGAAGAGTTTCTCAAAAAACCGACAAAAAATTGTATGTGAATTTTGTGATTGTGTGTTTGAAGCATAAAAATATTTATTCCTAGTATAATTTTAGCAGTGACATATTCTTTGAACATCGCAAAAAAATACCACCATGTCTACAGGGGGGAGGGTTTGAACACGACCCCCCCCCCCGTGAATCCACCACTGTTATAGTAATATTATTATATTTGAGTGGTATTATTGATAAGTTTTTTTTATAAATTTTCAGTAATCATTAATTTCATTATTATTATAATAATATTATTATATTTCAGTAATATTATTGATGAGTTTTTGACAATTCGACAATGATATCAACGACCCAAATCAATGGTTAGTAACTAAAATAAAAAGTTTTCGCTTTGGACATAAATTTTGTATAAATTTTCAGTTATCAGTAATTTTATTATTATTATTATTATAATATTATTATATTTCAGTAATATCATTGATAAGTTTTTTACAATTCTAGAAAATAATAAGTACAATAGTATACCATTACATCGATCGTCCCATACTGTACCTACGTATATACATAACAAAGCATCCCATATGCCTAAATGGTTTATAAATATTAATTGAAAATCAATATTTACTTTAAGGGTAGTATCAAATTAATTAAAAAAATAATTTTTTTATTGAATTTGACACTCTTTTTATGAGAATTTCTAGGTAGAAAGTTGTTGTTCTCAAAATCAAATTTTCTGATATTATTATACCATGTATATATGAAATATACATAGTATATTAAGTTTAGTCCCAAGTTTGTAACGCTTAAAAATAATGATGCTAGGGAAAAAATTTTGTCATAGGTGTTCATAAAATCACCTAGTTAGTCCATTCCCGGTTGTCCGTCCGTCTGTGGACACGATAACTCAAAAACGAAAAAAGATATCGAGCTGAAATTTTTACAGCGTACTCAGGACGTAAAAAGTGAGGTCAAGTTCGTAAATGAGCATCATAGGTCAATTGGGTCTTGGGTCCGTAGGACCCATCTTGTAAACCGTTAGAGATAGAACAAAAGTTTAAATGTAAAAAATGTTTCTTATCAAAAATTAAACAACTTTTGTTTGAAACATTTTTTCGTAAACATCACTGTTTACTCGTGAGGGCGCCAATTAGGCGGAAATTTTATAATATGTACTATACTTGATTATCAGTTATGTATGTGTCACATGTTTGTATGTGTAATGTGATAAAGAAATCAACACATGACTATGCATGGTATTTCAACAATTAACTCAGTCAACTGTTTGTTTTCACTTGTATAGTACTATTCTTTTGCATACTGTAACAATATTATTATTGGCTAAAAGAACAAAATGTGCCTATATAACGTGCGTTTGGATGTGCCTGTGGGAATTTGCAATGAAAATATTTATATAAATTTGAAATTTTTGTTGCCGGTGCGTGATAACAAAGAAGAAGTTCGAATTTTTTCCCTGCTCTCTCAAAGCAATTTGATACTAATACAACGCTATGCTGGTATGAAAGTAGAGCCCGATGGGATTACCCAATGGGACATTTTTATACCATGTATATGAAATATATCAAGGTATACTCAGTTTAGTCCCAACCTAATTAGTCCTTTTCCGGTTGTCTGTTTGTTTGTTTGTTTGTTTGTCCGTCTGACAACACGATAACTCATAAACGAAAAAAGATATCAAATTGAAATTTTTACCACGTGTTCAGAACGTAAAAAGTGAGGTTGAGTTCGTAAATGTGCAAAATAGGTCAATTGGGTCTTGGGTCCGTATTTATTTTTAAAGAAAATTACATTTGCTACAATTTCAAATCAAGCCGGTTTTTAAAGGGCCGATATTTTCGGAAATACAGCTTTTCAAAGATTGTCTATTATTTCAAGTTATACGCTCTTTCGCAACATTTCATCTTGTAAACCGTTAGAAATAGAACAAAAGTTTAAATGTAAAAAATGTTCCTTAGAAACAAATTAACAACTTTTGTTTGAAACATTTTTTTCGAAAACATCACTGTTTACCCGTGAGGGCGCAAATTAGGTTCGAACATTGTATAGGATGTATTATGGGTATATCAGTCATGTGTGTGTGTGATATGTATGTATGGCTGGCTGGCTATCTCTCTCTACTAACATGACGTGAAAAAACAAACGATTCTGTAATCAACACTGTCTATACATGGTATATCACCAACTAACTCAGTCACTTGTTTGTTTTTACTAGTTTTAATTTAATAGCTATTTTTTAAAAATAAAACACTTTACAGGCTACAGGAGATTTTATGGTCTGACTCCTAAAAGCCATAATCACCACAGATTGTTTATATTTGATTCATAATTTTTATCTTTATCAATAGAATACAATAGTGAGAGAGCTAGTGACTCCAACGACCTATATGCATTACACTGTTAAACAATATTCTTCTTTAAACAATCTCGCCTTTTGATGATCAAATATTTTACAATTTTGAATTTAGGGCTGGACTAAATTCAATAGTTTATAGAGAACACTTCCCCTCTTCTTACACGAGTTATTTTATAAAACATCAACTAACCTACAATAAATCAAAATTAATAGAAGTTTTAACCGAATGGTATTTTTTTTCTTATTACCATTATTAATACTTTCATTGGAAATCATCGAACTGTATAAAAATCGATATATAATCTATCGTTATATGTTGTGTTCCTCTGTAAACAACTAAATGCTTTTCGAATCAAGTAATTCCAAGTACCATAAATATTTTTATATCTTTCATCCTCTTCAATGACAATTGCAATAATTTATAATACTTATTTCCTTCTTTCGTGCCAGTTAGACGTTTAGTCGAAAGAACTAATTCAGGCATACATACAACTGAGAATATCCTAAGAACAAAGACCCTGTATTTAAAATAAATTCATAGGTGTTTAAGGCTATTCTATACTCATTTTTGGCGTGAAATCATTTTTTGATTGCCGTAAAACTAATTTTTTTTAAAAATCCTCTTAAATAAACATTGGTGGTAAAAAAATTCATAAAGAAAAGGGGTTTTCCAAATAAGAATGGTTAAAGTTACAATTGAATTTCAAGAACTGCGATTACTACCCTTCACTTTATCGATTTGAAATTTGGATATGCTATAGGTATTCATATTCTACCTGCCCGGGGTACTTTTACTTTACGAAAATCCTGGTAATTTCAGAACCAGGTACTTTTTTTTATTCCATTGTACCTGGGAGAATTGGAAAATTGATAGAATTAACAAGATTTTCGAAAAATAAAACCCAGGGCTAGTACCCAAGGCAAGTAGAATATGAAAACCTCTAACATATCCAAACTTTAAATCAATAGAGTAAAGGGGATAACTACGCCAAAAAGCAACTTTCAATGCAAAACAAAAGAGTTCAATTTTCTGACACTTGTCCGGAAATTTGGTATAAATACACCACTATGCGTCGTGGTTTAGAAGAAATTGTCGAATAAACAGAGAGATAGACAGGCAAATGGGTGCGGATAGCGACTTTCTTTTATAACTATGAATAGATAATACAAAGAAGCACATTTTTATTTATATAACATTTTAATCTTCGAGAATAATATACAAATTTCATCTTATTCCCGAAATTGAAATAAACTTGGTTCGATGATAATATTAAAATATACTAAAGTTGAGAAAATGAACCATTGTCATGCGTGAATAAATCTCCAGATCAAAAATATGACATTAACATAATAAAGTATAAGGAATAATGTAAACTCTTGGATGAATATTACGACACTAATAAGTTTTCGATGAGTGTTAATACTAATAAAAAACCATAAAAAATACATAAACATATTGTTATTAATCACAGAATTATTATTCTTAGCATGAAAAAAATGATACAAATTGCATATAGGGTGTTCCAGAATAAAACTATTCTCTATTAAGGACATATTTCAATTCAAAATATAATAAAAGATCCAAATCAGTCAAATTGTTGAACGTTTTTGTAGTAAATGAGGTTTTATCCTACCTCATAACTCACAGAAAATGGCTGGGAATTTAGCTGGTATCTATCATCCAAATTACCATAAAATACTAATTAAATAAACAATAATTTCTTGAAATCTCATATACAAGTTTCTGTAAGGGGTGAAAAGGCTTGGTTTTTTTTAAATATGAAGTTTGACTAAGTCTAAATCAATTCTGAAAATTTTAAGGGAAGGGGGGTTGCCCGATTATTTAAATAAATAATGTTAATTATGTAATTTAATACATTATACCGTACAAATAGAAATACTTTTCTGAGGAACTCTGTATTATTATGTGTTAATTTTTATATACCGAGGAAAATTCAATTCTAATACGAGACAAACATGATGTGAAATCATCATGTTACTCCCATAAGTTTAAAACTTAAATCGTCCGTAATATGCAATTAAAAAGCAATTTATCGCAAATAAGTTTGTTTTTATATTTTGATATCCCATAATAAAATGGAAACATTTTTTTTTTACACATAGCTTAGACAAATGAATGAAAATGATTTACGTGACCTGATTATTGTTTTGAGTGAAAACATATCGATTTAGATATCGTTTTTGACAGAATAAAAAAGGTTAAAATTTAATTTATGATAAGAAAGCGTGTTAATTTTCCCAGAATATATTTTTTGTGGCTTTTTATTAGAAAAATCGACATTTTGAAGTACTTTTATTAACATAAACTACTAAACTAATTGTGCCATTATTTCGTGTTAAAAAAAAAAAACGATGTAAATAATATGGGAGTGTAATATATTAAATTTTAGTTATTCACTATGTCTCTTCGACGTTCGCGTTGATAACAAATATCTAGAGTGTATTTGTCTCTATTATGTTACAAACACGTATTTCAATTGAATTTTCTGACATGATAGTTGTGACTTCGTCACATTCTCGTTGTTCGTTTCATATTCATCAATAAATAAATATATTTATATTTACTAAAAGTATGGTTGCTATACATATAGTGATCTAGTATTATATTTCAATAAATTTTATTATTGTACTGTTTATTTGTTTATCGTATTATTTATTTATTTAACATATTTTGAATATGGTTATATAATAAAATTAATTCCATGTATGATTATATTAAATGAAGAACGTTCTTCATTAAAACACTTCCTTCAAAATAAAGACTGTACAAATATGAGAAAATCTGAGATTACGAAGAAGATTGGATAATATTTTTAACACGCTTTTATTAGCTTCATACGTTTATTAGAATGTGACGAAAACTTTAAGCATGATTTTTATCTCCTTCAAAAACGTCAGATTAACTCGAAATTTGGTATACACTTATCAAGGACCGATGATAATACAATAATTTTATAATTTTATTTATTATCCAGACCAGGATTTTCAGGATTAATAATTCCATAGCTGAAAATATACATACATTTATTTTCGTTCCCGCCATATTTATAATGAATTTTTGATAATAAATATTAGTCTAAAAAATTAACAATAATAGTTAAAAAAAAATCTAAGAAACCCGCTTTTGTAACTAGCTGAACTAAAAGGTAGAAAATCATTTCTTTAAATTTAAAAAAATCATTTTACCGTAAAAACGCTTGGGGCTTTAAGATATTTTATAATGACTTTACTTTTACTAATATCTGTGTATAAAATATTTACAATAATTGAAATTTAGCACCCCATGCTTTTTAACGATAAAATTATTTTTTTGAATTTAAAGAAATTATTTTCTACCTTTTAGTTCAGCTTCTATTAAAAATTGACGAAATTAGGAGGAAAACAAAAGTTTTTAGAAAGATTCATTATTTCATCAATGATATTTGCCAATAATCTAGAAATAAAAGCCTCAAAAAGACGTTGTTTGCAAAGAAAATAGCGATCAGGGTCTACAAATTACAAAGGGCTATTATTACATGTGATTCTTAACGATGAGAAGATTTCGTATGTGGATTTGCTATGATAAGAAAGTTAACCACAATAACTGTTTCCTTTTCCAGAATATTCCCGAATAAAAAATGTTTTACATTTATCTTAAGGATATACGAACATCAAGGCAATTTTAAATAAAAAGGTTGATTTCATTAAAATGAAGTTGTACTAAGTCTAAATCAATTTTGAAAATTTTAATAAATTACTTCAAAAGTAGGCATATTTAACATTGGTTATATGGTAAAACGGCAGATGGATGATATTATGTTTCTTTATGGATGATATGAACCGTTTCGTCTGGTTGTACTTATTCCCTAGTCAACCAACCAGTCATGAGATACATGCAATATTATCTAAAAACAAACTTTTTCCTTTGATGTCTTGTAAAATGTTCAATGCTTGTAAAATAAAGTAGAAATTCTAAATCATACTAACAATAATTTTAAGGATGTATGAGCACGGTAGAGGGGGCACACATTTAAAAAATTGACATTTTCAATTATGTAATACTCTCCAACCAGTTTCATACGTAAAGAAGACTTTAAAGTTTTTCCATCATGGATTTTGCAGTTACTATGATAAAACGCACATTTCGGTAGAATTTAACGAATTTTTGATAGACTAAGAATAGGGCTTATTATTAAATCCAAAAGTTTCAAAAATTTTGACCGTTTAAAACACTTGATAATACCTAAATTCTCAATAATAACTAAACCAGCGTGAAAGGCACAAGTAAACAAAGAAGTACTAGAAAAATTCCGATTTCTATTTATCAAGACGATGACGTAAACAGCAACCTAAGAAACGAAAACTAAGAAAGTTCGATAAACTATGGAAGACATTCTAACAAAAAAAAGTGAAAACACACAATTGACTAAGTTAATTGTTGAAATGCCATTTGTAGGCCGTGTTGATTACGCAACACGGCTTAAGTAAAGAAAGATAGTCACTCTTAGATAGGCACAGCCACAATGGACTATAGTTGCTCATTTACGAACTCAACCTAAACTTTTACGTCCTGAACACGCTATAAAAATTTCAGCCTGAGATCACTTTGTCGTTTTTGAATTATCGTGTTTATGGACTTGGCGGGAAAAGACTAATTAGGTGATTTTATAAACACTTATACCAAAATTTTATTCGTAGAATCAATATTTTTAAGCGATACATAACTTGGGACTAACTTAGTATTCCTTTATGTATTATATATTTCCAGATATAAAAACTGCTATTTCTAAAACAGGAGTGTTTGTATAAAACTGACGACTCTTCTTGACGTTCTTTGTTGAGTAGTGGGTGTAAAAAATGGACGATAAATTGTCACTATTTGAGTGTCATCGAACGCTTTTAAATTATTATTACCCGTTTGAATTATTACATGATGGACACATATTTGCTGATACTTGCCACGAAAATATAGACTTAAGCAATGTATCGAAAGTCAACGGGGAGGAGAAATAGTGTGTTATAAATTCGTTTTCAATCGCCTAGAAAAATGTTTAAAGGAATTTGGAAATGTCTGATATTTTCAAAGCTCCCCAACTTGAGCTGTAGTGTTAAAAATTGATCTGAGAATTAAGTTAATGCAAGGAAAAGCCATTTGGTAGTGTTGACTTCTCACTCCTCCCCCTTTTAAACCTCTTATGTAGATAAATATTAGGTACATATTATATTAAAAAACTTTTGAGAAACAAACAAGTGAAAACAAACAATTGACTGTGTTAATTGTTGAAATACCATGTATAGACTGTGTTGATTACTCTGTCACATTACACATATATACATGTCACACATATATAACTGATATAGCCATAACATACATACTATACAATTCCGCATAATTTGCGCTCTCACGGGTAAACAGTGATGTTTACGAAAAAATGTTTCAAACAAAAGTTGTTTATTTTTTTTAAGTAACATTTTTTACATTTAAATTTTGTTCTATCTCTAACGGTTTACATGATGGGTCCTACGGACCCAAGTCCCAGTTGACATATGTTGCTCATTTACGAACACGACCTGGCTTTTTACGTCCTAGGCAAGCTTAAAAATTTTCAGCTTGATATCTATTTTCGTTTTTGAGTAATCGTATTGACAGACGGACAGACGACAGACGACAGACGACAGACAGACCACCCGAAATGGACTAATTAGGTGATTTTATGAACACCTATACCAAAATTTTGTTCTTAGTAAAATATTTTTAAGCGTTCCAAACTTGGGACTAAACTTAGTATACCTTAATATATTTCATATACATGGTATAAAACATGAAATAATAAGAAATATGTAATGAAGGGGAAATGTAGCCTTAGTTACGGAGATCTACTGTTCAAGATGTTTTTATTATATTATATGGCTTTCTTTATACATTGAATATCGTTCTACTCCAATCATTTTAGGACTTCACCTCGGAATCTAACGGACTAAGCAGAATTTTTGTACAAACCTTTGTTTTGATTATACAAATGTTGTCTAAAAAGTTACATATGGTCACGTGTGTGTGTGCGTCCTTAGATGTTCAAGGTCAAAGGTCACGAATTTTAGTTTTTTGTGAATATCTCGGCTTATTTACCTTCAATCGTAATAACATTTACTATAAAAGTTGTAGAGGATAAAATTTTCTACAAATGTCTGAAACTTATTTTTGCACGTTGAACTATTTTTGAAATAGAGGGCGCAGAAGATGGAGCGCTATTAAAGTAGTATTAGTGAATAATTAAGGAAATAACCGGATAATAGACTGGGATTCACGATTGACCCAGTCTATAAAACGGTTTTTTTCCTTAATCATTCATTAAATACTACTTAAATAATTATTTAATATCTTATATTTATAAATAGTGACCCAGCACTGAAGTACGTTAAGCTGAGCGCCCCATCTTCTGCTCCCTATATTTCTAAAACGGTTCAACGTACAAAAAAAGTTTCAGACTTTTTCCAAATTTTTTCTACAACATTTTTATTAAATGTTAATTTGATTGAAAGCAACGAAATATTCACAAAAAACTGATTTTCACGAACTTTGACTTTGAATATCTAAGGACGCGCACGCGTGACTATATGTGACTTTTGAGACCACATTTGTACTATCTAAATATAGATTTGTACAAAAATTCAGCTTAGGTTTGACCACATTTTTTTTCTAAGATGATCGAGCTATTCCTATTTCCTATGTGAAATGATGACAATTCATTTTTGAATACTTTGTTCAATGAGGCATAATTGAATGAACATATATTTCTTGAAAAAGGCATTCTCATAAAATCGTAGGTATGTGTTATCCACATATACTTGACATACTTGAATGGTTTTTTCATTCATAATGAAAACTTTGTTTTTAATATTTTAACGAAACAGGATACATTTCAAAGGATATACGATAAATGGTAGTTAGTCTAAGAATATAAAATTATCTCTCACTCCATAGACTTTCCCATTGACATGCATACATTCATCAATAAATAACCGGAACAAGAAAATTGAAAGGAACAAGAAAACTGTTGTTGTCACTTATTTCCGTTAAATTGTCTTAACATTGATGGCATGAATATTATTTGTGTATAAATCAGATGGAAAAAAAACTCTATTAGCTTGTTTAAAATAATCTTAATAAGATAAAGACTGAACTTATTTAATTTTATGCAAATAAAAATAATTTATTAACATCCAATCAAAGCAAATTAAATTTACAAAATTTGAAAAAACCCCGATAAATTTTGCGGGTACGGAACCCTAAACGAGCACTTGGAACATATCTAAGGACACTCTCCATTTAATAACCTTTTCACTTGAAGCCTTTTTCAAACTGAACCGATTTTGAAGATCATCGCCAATTTTTTAGAGTTTTCGGTTTTTCGGATATGGAACCCTAAACTTGAAATATAGCTAAGAACACTTTGTTCTTAGCTATGTCAGCTTGAGTCTGTTTTTTCCGCAAGTACGTAATTGACACACTATTCTTAAAAATAAAATTGACAAGTTTAACATTAAGTAAGCATGAGTATCCCATTGAAATTGAAAATTATGGTAAACGAGGCTGTAACTAGAAGATTTGGCTCTTTCAACGTCCTTCAAATGCAAAGAATTAACATAATCAGCAGTAAAGAAGTTTATATTGTTAAATGATAAATCGCTGTCCAACAAAGTTAGTTCTATGTTATTATTTAATAAAAGAGATTTCAGTTGCAATACTCAAGTATACCTATTTGCAGACATACCTTCAATATCATTATGTGAAACGTTAATGAGATGACAGAGACAACTTTTGGTAGTCTACAGTTTTCTAAACTATTTACACTTTTCCAAAACAACAGAGTGGCGCGCAATGTTTTAACTGAAACGGGATGGTGACCAGTTTCTAAACGGATAATGTAGTTAGGAGTATTTCTGGGTAATTGGAGTTTTAACATTTTAAAGAAATTTGTTTGGAATGATTCAATCTCATTAAAGTATCTCAGACTCCAAACTGGTGCACAGAATAATAAAGAAGTTGTGAAGATAGTTGCAAAAAGCTGACATCCCGCTGGCCATGACACACATTTTGAATTTGCCGATGTTGTGACATAACTGCACCCGTGGTAATTTAAGCCTTCCGAGCGAAGTGAAGGGCAAATTCGGTAGATTCGTAGAACAATGTGGAACTGGAAAATGTCTCCCCGAGGTAGTTAAATTTGTTGACAACTTCAATATTATCAGTCCCACATCTAAATCTTTCTCTTTCACTGACCCTTCCCCCTCTTCGGAAGACCAGGATTTTTGAGTTTGTGCAGTTAATGGTCAGCTTATAAATGCGCGCATAATCATTCAAATCCTCAAGCTTTCTATTTTGATCGTAACAACTGTTGCCCAGAATTACCAAATCGTCCGCATAAAGCAATAATAATAAATTATTCGTCTTGTCTTTTTTAATACCTTGGACACTCCGTTGTTGGAAGGAAGCCTCGATATCGTTAGACTAAGTCCAACTTCATATAAAAGAAAAACAAGACTGTTCAAAATTTTCCTGGCGTTCATAGGTACATCCTTCATCCGTCTCTAAAAGCTAACCAGTAAAGTATATGTGATTCAATACAAGATAACCTGTACATTTATCACCTTTGTATAATTTCTCAGGTACATTTCAATAAAGCAACCATTCAAAACCAAGTACAAAACACGAATACAAGTTGTACGTTTCCATCTTGTTTAAATACGTTTACATATTCTAAATTGACGTTATTGTAAACTGTTGAATATTCATGTAATTACACATCTTTATTTGTTTATTTGCATTTATCTCGTCAGTAGCACATATACATCAGTTATCATTTCATTACTTACTTTCTTATAGGACGAAGAAAATTATATGTTGAAAATTCAGAAAAGTTTTAAACTATCGCGACAGGAAAATGGTTTATATTATTGTTTATTAAGTATTTACAAGATTAATGTGTTCCACGCAATACAAGAGTAATGTGTTCCACGCCTTTATTCAAACTTAACACTAAAAATTAAGGATGTACGGATGAATACTTTAATATAAATCAGACGTTAGACCTGATACGGCTTATTGTACGCCGATTTTTTCTCCAAGTTATTGAAAGTTATTTTTATGAACAATTCATAGCTATTCTTGTGTATTATAATTAACTTCCCAGAGGAAGTTAATGGAATGGGGTCGATTTTGAAAATCCGCGGTTTCAAAGACGCAAAATCTGAATCAATCCTTTTCAACGTGATGTCTGTGTGTATGTGCGTATGTTCGTTCGGATTCTTTCGCCTCGATTATCTCGCGAATCAGTTATGACATTAACACGTGACTTGACTTATTGGACGTTTAATCGCGTATTTAAGAATTGAAAGACGTGTTTTTAGCAGAATTAGTTGAGCCGTTTTGTAATGGTAATAAAAAAACTGGAAAAAACTAAAAACAGAATCTGAAAAGTGGATAAAACACTTCATTTATTCATGGAGATAATGATCGTTCCAGCATAAGCTGCAGTACATGGTCGAAGAATAATCTATGAAGGCTAACAAGACCTTTTTTTTATCTATGGAGATAATGATCGTTTCAGCATAAGCTGCAGTACATGTTCGAAGAATAATCTATGAAGGCTAACAAGACCTTTTTTTAATGCCCCCCCCCCCTGAAAAATTAGTCGTGTGGACTACAGGGGTCGCATTCACACCACACTAAGTACTACCAATTTATTTTATTTAACTATCTCTTATCCAGCAATTTCAAAAGAAAATATTGGCTGCTTTTTTTGTTTGAAAATATTATTGTGACAGAACATTAATAGAAAAGTAAGCTGTCGTACTTATTTAAATATGCGATTGAAAGAAAAAATAAAAATAGTTGTAATTTTTTGATTCAACATTGTATTGTATTTGGATAAAAAGTACCTTACATTTATTTTTCATTCCATAGAATGGTTTCCTTATAATATTTTTCGTATTTATAAAACCGTAAATATACAATGCGTAAAATTTTTTTAAAGGTTTCCTTCCAGAAATTCATAATAATTATAATACCACGTGTTGACCTACTTGTTTATGTACATAAACTTAGGGTGATCGATGATTTTATAAAATGATTTTTATAAAAATTCCAACACAAATTACTGGAACACATTTTTAAAAGTTTCTGTTGTCTGAAACTTCCAAAAAGAGTCTTTTCGAACACATGTTCCTTTTACCAAAATGATTGTTTGGTATAAATATGACTTTTTGTAATCAGATATGTAGAGTAAAGGTCCTAACATACTATCTTGCGGGACTGCTTTGATACGACGTTGTGATAATGTCTTACAATTTTGGACTGTAAAATGCCTGTTTTCTATGAAAATGATCAGTTTTTAAGAAAAAATAATTTTAGAACAAACACCAAAAACACGAAAATTTGTGCATAAGTGTAAATGATAAAAATATGAAAAAGTTACAAAATAAATAAACAGTGTGTCGCATTTAAAATGAACACACCCTCATATTTGTGATATTTATGGAATATCGATCTGAAATTTACTGGATGACGGGTCACATTTTTTAAGGTACTCCAAACCAAATCAAAATTTTAAACTCAGAATACTGCAAATTGACAAATAGGGCCGATTCTAAATATTTTACTAGAGATGGTTAGAGATATCGAGAAAAACTATTAGAAAAAGTTGCTTAGAAGTTTTTTTATACCCATAAACCGTTTTTTAGATAACTCACATTTTTAATTTTTTTGTTTCATTATTATTCAAATTTGTTACAAGTTTATTGAAATATATGAATATATAACACTATTAAATTATCAATTTGTTCAGTTTTTACATTTCACAGCACACTAGTTATAAAAGTTTATTTGTGTAGTAACTAGTATGCTATGGAATGTAAAAACTGGACAAATTGATAATTTAATGTGTTATGTATTCAAATATTATAATAAACATGTAACAAATTTGAGTAATAACCAAAATAATAAAAAAATTAAAAATGCTAATTTTGTCATGAAAGTCGGTATATGGGTATAAAAAAATATTCTAAACAACTTTTTCTAATGGTTTTTTTGTTCGATAACTCTAATCATCTCTGACGCTACGCAAAATAATAAGAATCTGCCCAATTTGTCAATTTTTAGTAGGCTGAGTTTAAATTTCTGATTTCAGTTAAATATCTTAAAGAAATGTGACCCATCACCTTGTATGACTACAAAATTTCAAATCGATATTCCAATAAATAACGAAAATACGAGGGTGTCTTCATCTTAAATGCTACACACACTGTATAAATAGATTTTTTTCCGAAATCGCCCTTTTTTCTGCGCATATGAAAATTTTTCAGGTCAAAATTTTCCACTTCTGCATGTGAAAACCTATACCTTAGCATAGGTGGCATTGCTGCACCCAAAACTACAGTAAATTTCACCTAATTTGATGGGAGTATAATAAACATCAATATTTAAGTAAGTTAATACTTGATACCATTCCAATCTGATAATGCTATATGTTACAATTGAATTTATGGCTAAAAAAAGAAATTTAGCTGATGTAAATGTGCCCTGCAGTCAGTAAAAAGGTACAGCTTCCCGGATCTTTTTTTTTAGTAATCAACATACATCCCGTAGGTATAGAGTTTATTTTGATATCAACTATTATTAGTTTACACTCTCCCATTCCAAAGCATTAAAGTTATTATTTGCAATATTTGCATAATTGTTATTATATATTACATAATATTGAAATGGAGGATATGCATATAATATGTATACAACATAATTAACATAAAATATCAAACAGGCGGGGCAAGTGGTTAATATGGCTCTTGAAAGTTAGACCAATAACTTTCTAATTCAGTAAATTATTATTGTAGAAATATTTTGTCATTGCTCTACATCAGATCAAGTTTATTATTGAAAACAAATTATGCAATTTTTCTAAAATTTGGGATGGTGCTTCTATTTTATCCGATACAAAAAAATCAATATCAAAATAATAATGACTAAAACCAATTCATGGGCGTAGCATGTGAGGGGTCTTACCCATTAAACCCGCCAAAATTTTTATGCTTATGAAAATAAAATAGAGCGAATTTAAAAAACTCCCGAGAAATTTTTCGGATAGGGAATCCTAAACTCACACTTGAAACGTATCTAAGAACACTCTTCATGAAATTACCTTTTGCCTTAGAGCCTTCTCCAAACTGAATCGATTTGGAGAACGATTGTCTATTTTTTAGTTGTTTCGAGTACGGAGCCCTAAAATTGCACTTGAGACATAGCTAAGAACAGTCCACATTAAATTATCTTTCAAACGAAACAAAAAAATTAAAATAGGTTGGTCCGTTTAAGCACTACGATGCCACAGACAGACAGGCAGACAGACAGACACACACACATAGCGGTGAAACTTATAACACCCCTTTTTTTGGTTCGGGGCTTAAAAACAAGATCAACAAGGGTAACAAGATCAAAAATATTCATTTTAGAAAAAAAAAAGTTTGAAGTGAAAATTTGTAAATTAAAAAGTTACTTAGGTGATTAGCACTTTATTGTTTAGAAGAGATACAATTATTAGAAGAGATATCGATCAAAGTCAATAAATAAATCATAATAGTGTTTAAGTCGTAAGCGGTAAATGATACAAAAATATTATTGAACAAAAATGGTAGGAAATTTAATTATCTACAATAGAGGTATATACAATTTTGGGTCTTAAGTGCACGATTACGTAGATATGGGTCAAATCGGTTTTTTCAAAGTCTCAACTTCTTTTTTTGTTCAAGGTTTAAGTGCATTTTCATTCAGTACGTGATACTAGACAATATTTTTTTAAAAAATGCTCTGTAGTTTGTATTATTTACATAACAAAATTAATGTTTATGATTCATAATAAGTTAATAGAGAAGTTTCATTAATTTTTTCTTTTTGCCCCAAACTCATATATAAATGAAATAATAATTCATCTAAGTATATTTAAATATTTTTTTAAAATTAATAATATTAATTAATTAATGTTTGAATAAATAAAACGGTAGTGACGTATTAACCTGCGTTAAGGCTGTAAGCCAATCGGTTTCTATGGAAATTTGCGTTATAAAATAGTGAAAGACAAACCATTCATCATTATTCATATTATTTTATCACTTCTCTTTCGATGGAGCTACGAAAGCGATGTGTTAACGTCACTGCCGTTTGAATTGATAGTTTAGAAAAACCGTTTTCAATTGTAAAATTACATGAAAAATAAATTAAAATTTTTTTTTCCAATTTTTCTTAGTACTTTTTAGTAATTTTTTTAAGAAAAATATAATACTTCAGTAGCAACTTCTCTATTTCAAGGAATAATATTATAAAATCAAGTTTTCCAGAATATTTAGTCAAAGACCATTTTATTCTTATATTATTATAGGCATGTCATTAATTATTTATGAATTACCTATGGGAAAAAAACAATTCGTTTTGAGTTGATGCCGCTTTTATTGTTCGATAATTTCGAACATGTTACATGTAGCTATTTTTTGTTTCATAATCATAAAGTTAAAAACGATTTTTTTTAGCTGTCAAAAAATAAAATGAACAGTTTTTTATTATAAACTGTTAACAGAGCAGAGTATAACTAACTAAAAATGTGTTTTTATGAGTAACACATATGTTTGTGTTGATATCAATTAAATCAAACATTTTTTTTACGTTACCTCTATACACATAATGTTTCAAAATTGCACGGTACTATTTTATGTATGCGATATTAGGTCAAGGACGTTCGTACGCCATGGTAATTTTGGATAAAAGGCTTGATTGTTTTTTCTACGAATTTGGACCAAATTTAAATCAATTCTGAAAATTTTAGGGGTGGTTGCCACATTATTTGAATAAATAAATGACTTCAAAAGTATACATATTTAACATATTGCTCTTATGCGAAAACAGTAGATGGATGCTTTGTTTGTTTTCATAGATTTCACAAAAACTAGTTGATGGAAATTTAAAAAAACTATTATACATACCATGTATATATGAAATATATCATAGTATTTTTAGTTTAGTTCAAAGTTTTTAATGCTTAAAATATTGATGGTACCAATAAAATTTTGGCATAGGTGTTCATAAAATCACCTAATAAATCCATTTCTGGCTCTCTGCCAGCCTGTCCGTAAGTACGATAACTCAAAAACGAAAAGGAATATCAAGCTGAAATAAGCGTGCTTTATTATTTAATTTATAGCGTGCTTAGGACATAAAAAGTGAGACCTAGTTCGTAAATGAGCAACATAAGTCAATAATACCCATCTGGTAAATCGTTAGAGATAGAACAAAATTTTAAATTTAAGAAATGTTCCTTATGAAAAAATAAACAATTTTTGTTTGAAACATTTTTTTGTAAATATCAGTGTTTACTCACGAGGGCGCTATATAGTATGTACTATGGGAATATCAGTTATGGATATGTGACTATCTAAGAGTGGATATCTTTCTTTACTTACGTTACGTCAAAACCATCTATATATGGTACTTCAATAATTAACTCAGTCAACTGTATGTTTTCACTTGTTTAAATTAAATTTAATACCTTAATAAATTATTGAAGAAAAAAAAAACCATTGTGCCCGACTAATTACGGATGTATGAGCAATATATCCAATATTTGAGTTTTTTATGCTTCCGATAGATTCGGAATAAGAATCTACGAAGGCCGAGGTCTACGAAGCTTTAAAAAAATAATTGATAATTGATACCTAATTTGACATTGATTACACACCAAACTGTAAAACTTTACTAGACCAAACCATAACAAAATTTAAATAAAATTTTTCAATGTTTTTCTTGCAAAACGTCTTATTGGAGTTTTATATGAATATGGTGATACATAGTAATATCACTTCTATTTATCTTTTATTATTATTCCTCTTTATTTAAGTAGCAATTTTCTGTTCGTGTGGTAACAATTCTTCATCTAAAATTATAAACAATTTAGTAATCATCACTATTGGGTCGATGTCTGCGACTAAATTGGTGACATTACATTTCAAATTGCAAAAGTAAATTAAATGCCATCAAAGATCTTGGAATTTAAAAGATTATTGTCATTCTCTTTCTTGCATAACGATATTTTAAATGAAGTCTCTATGGAAATTCATATAATTTAGAATTTGTAATGTTCATATAAACTTCACTATACGTCCGAAGTAGATCTCCCATCTGAAGATAAGATAGTACGAGATAGCATTTCAGAATTGACTTAGACTTAGTCCAACTTCATATAAAAAAACCAAGCTTTTAATTTAAAATTGCCTTGGTGCTCGTACATTCTTAAAGCCTCTGTTATAATCAAATACTTTGCGTAAGTGAATACTGTGAGTGTTCAGTATTTTAAAATCATAGAAGACTCCAGAAATTATTTCAAGCTTTAGAGAATAAACAGACACTAAATGTATGAGAGGGGATGAAATAGTACGACTTTTCGCAACATTTCTTGTATATACCGTGTAGATATCGTGAAAACATTTAGAAATCGGATCTTGGAAGTCGAAACTGCTATTAAGAATCATTCTGATGCTCTACTGTAGAGAATACTTTCTATCTAAACTAGTGCCGAAGAATTTTTAAATAACATATATAAAGGTACTTAATATAATACATTTAAATTAAATTTTGAACGTTTGCCCGAAGGAACATTTTAGGCAGGCTTTGTTACTGTTTTTCTGTGAAATATTATATCATTTTAGTTTATTTTTCGGAGTTATTATTTTCAATTCAAAAAATGCGCGTGATATAAAGTTAGGGTTCCGTAGTATGAACTAAGTAACAAACAGTTAAATGTTAAAACAAAAAGACGAACATAGTTTTTCTATCGAAAAGTGTTAATGGCTATTTTCATTTTAAATAATTTTCAATAATTTTTTCCACGAACGGTTTTTTACAGACGAGCCTATAGCATTAATTTCGTAATTGAATTATCGTTCTTCTGATACTAATTCGATTAGCTCCCAGATTGGTATTTTTTTTACTTTTCACTTTAGCAACTTGGATTCGATAACAAAATTGCAGCTACGGTGTTTATGGCATTCCAGGGTAGATCATTCTATTTTGACTTAAATCACAAAATGGTAAAAATAAACAGTTAAAATATGGACTTTTTAAACATTTGTGATAAGGAACATTTTTTTCATTTAAACTTTTGTTCTATCTATAACGGTTTACAAGATGGGTCACATTTTTTTCATTTAAACTTTTGTTCTATCTATAACGGTCTACAAGATGGGTCCTACGGACCCAAAATCTAATTGACCTATGTTCGCTCATTTACGAACTCGACTTCACTTTTTACGTGCTAAGTTCGCTGTAAAAATTTCAATTTGATATCTTTTTTCGTTTTTGAGTTATCGTGTTCACAGACGGACGGACAACCGAAAATGGACTAATTAGATGATTCTATGAACACCTATACAAAAACTTTTTTCGTAGCCTCAATATTGTTAAGCGTTGCAAACTTGGGACTAAATTAATATACTATGTATATTTCATAAAGACATGGTATAAAAGTTTAGAATATAAGTCTTAGAAAATTTTTAGATTTGAAAGTGAATTTATTAGCATTTTATTGTTTAAACAAATATTAGAAAACATATCGGTCGAACAATCAATAAGTAAATCGCCATAGTGGTATAAGTTATAAACCGGTAAGCGATAAAAAAATTATTTGACAAAATGACTGGAAATTTAATTATTTATAATGAAGACAATAATCAATCATTTTTGGTCCAAAGTGCGCGGTTATGGAGATATAGCCTAAAACGGTTTTCCTTAAAATGTTGGCACTTCTCCCGCCTATTTTTATAAGGATTTTGTACATTTACATTCAGCACGTGAGCCTATTTAAATAAAAAAAATATCTCCTGTAATTTAATGCGGAAAAAAATTCTCTGTAGTCTGAAGTATTTCTTCTGATTTTATTGATTAGATTATTTTTCTACATAGACGTTGAATGATTCTACACAAAATTATTGTTAGAAATAAAATGTGTTAGTTTTTCAAGGTATTACAGGGTACTAAAATAAATATTCAGAATATTAAAATGATAATAAAAATATTGGCGCCTAATTGATTTTTTTTTTTTGTAGGCATAAATCAAGGACCTTGATTATTTATTATTACGCAAATTGTTATGCAAAATAGTTTTTCCATTAGAAAATAGAAAATATGTAATATTCATTTGAAATTCGAAACATAGATAAATACATTCAGAGGCATAAAAGTAAATAACAAAACGTGCAATAAATTTATTTTGCTAATTTGCGATTGAAATAAAATGCTTATTGTTTGAGTAGTGTTTTTATTGTTAAAAACGCGTAATTTTCGAGTTACAGGCTCTTCTCGAACTTTTTTTTTTATAAAAAATTAATAAAAAGGATTTCTGTTTTTCATGAAAAAAAGTCTATTGACAGAGTCTTTACATCTGCCACGTAAATCGCTTATTTTTAATAGTAAAAAGTCTTTACTCTATCTGTTTCGTTTTTCGAAATCAAATATCAATAAATTAGAAATTATAAGTCTAATTTAAGTGTAACGCCGCATATTATTCTTAATTGAGATCCTATACTCCAATAATATAAAGAGATAAAAAAAGATTTTGCACTTTAGAAATATTTCTCGATACGTTCTATAAATATGGTTCTAGTTCCAAAAGAATACCGGCTCAGTGCTCGAGCGATCTAAGGCGTTAGTCTTTAACCGTTTGGCTGCTGACTGGGAGGTTGCAGGTTCGAGTCCAGGCAACGGCAGTGTGAACAATTATAATTAAGGGGGGTGCAGAATTGATCACATTGTCGTCGATTGGATAAGAACGAAGTAACCGAATCAACCCACATCAAAACGTAATTATAAAATATGTATGTAGTTAAATAAATAAAAATTCACAAATAATGATGTGGGTGGCCTCTGTTATAAATCGTATACGTCAGAGAAACGGAAATTAAACTCCATTATAATTATTATTATTCTAGTTCCAAACGGGTATGTGAAGATTCAAGAATACGCAAGGATACCCTTTCGAACTTTGATGATTGTGCTAAAACTCGATGAATCAATCTACTTGAGTGATTGATTAAATGTTTATAGGCTTCAAGAACAAAAAGATTCAAAATTCATTACAACTGTTATTATTAGAGAAAAACCTAATTTCACGTAACCAAATTCTATGAACATACTTTTTATTTTAAATTGTATGTGACATTTTGTTTCTGTAAATAAAATGATAAAAAAAAGTATGAGCATAGTTAACCTTAAAAGTGTGTTATTCATCGAAATCTGTACAAAATTTATACTTTGGGTATTGTAAATAACAAACCGTGGCGGATATGACCTTTAGTTGACAAATCAATAATTTATTTTACAAATCTTATTATGGTTCTTATTCCGAATCTATTGGAAGCATAAAAAACTCACAAACATTGGATATGGCTTGTGGATAAAATACGTTCATAATAAATAAAAATTTAAATTACAGAAATTATGCCCACGCTCCCCTATAGACTGATTTTTCTTTCGATTTCTGTCTTTTGCAATAGAATTTTGAAAAAAAATATTCGAAACAAAAGCAGAGCAACTCTTACTTGGGCATTTTTACAAAAACTCTTCGTTAAAGAAATTCTCTGCTGTATTTTTTAAAATGGGCTTTCGAGTTTTTTCGGGGTGAAAACAATAATTTTTTATTACGAACTTCAAATGTTTATGCTTGTGATGAAAAATATTTTACGAGATATAAAAACTACAAAGGAGAAACACATTTCTTTCCTATATAATAAGATATATATAATAACAATTTTTATATTAGAAATATAGAAGTTATTTTTATATTGGAAATATAGAATGAAGTCGACTGAAAAAAAATGAGATGCTGTGTTTCAACCGTATTAGACTACAAGCCCATGCTAAAATTTTACAGTGCAATGAAGAATCATGTGGAAAAATATGGTCTTATATGTAAAAATAAGTTCAAGCAGCATGGCGTCAGTTTTGCGCGGTACAGTTGTGAACATGAAGGTTATAAAGAAGGAGAACGATCGCTACGTGCTAAAGCATTAGAGCACCTGTCCCTGAAAATTTGTAGAATTTATAGTTCATTTTCAGCCACTAGCCGCACTGTCGTCGGTAAGTAGTATATTAGCGCACAACAGCCCGCATTTAATGATACAACTTAGCGATCCCAGCGCCTCACTTATTTTGTCCATATTTTGGGAACAATATTTTCTATTGCGATCGTTCTCCTTCTTTATAACCTTCATGGTTGTGAATGTGAATGTTACATGCTTTGGTATCTCACTCCTGCACCAGCAAGTATGTACGGCGTTGGTGGATATTAACTCTGCATGAGTATTCAAAGCGAATTGAATGAATGTCGTAGAGAAATAAATCACAGAGGTCTTTAGAAATTGACGGGATCAAAAAATTTTTTAAGACTTCCGGAAGATCCATACTTATGGATCAGAGTTAGGATCCAGCAACGCTCGCGGTGTACATATCATTTTTTGAAATTGGGTCTTACTAAAATTACTACTTTTTATACCATGTATATTTGAAATATACATAGTATATTAAGTTTAGTCCCAAGTTTGTAACGCTTAAAAATAATGATGCTAGGAAAAAAATTTTGCCATAGGTGTTCATAAAATCACCTAATTAGTCCATTTCCGGGTGTCCGTCCGTCCATCTGTGGACACGATAACTCAAAAACGAAAAAAGATATCGAGCTAAGATTTTTACAGCGTACTCAGGACGTAAAAAGTGAGGTCAAGTTCGTAAATGAGCATCATAGGTCAATTGGGTCTTGGGTCCGTAGGACCCATCTTGTAAACCGTTAAAAATAGAACAAAAGTTTAAATATAAAAAATGTTCCTTATCAAAAATTAAACAACTTTTATTTGAAACATTTTTTCATAAACATCACTGTTTACCCGTGAGGGCGCTAATTAGGCGGAAATTTTTTAATATGTGCTATACTTGATTATCAGTTATGTATGTGTCACATGTTTGTATGTGTTATGAGATAAAGAAATCAACACTGACTATGCATGGTATTTCAACAATTAACTCAATTGTTTGTTTTCACTTGTTTAAATTACTTCTTACTATTTTTTTTTTGAATTTTAGAACCCAAAATGAAATATTTGGTGCATGTAACATTTAATAAATTTGCAAATTGATTCTACATTTTTCTACATGTCATGTATCCTTATAAAATTAATTAAACAAACACAAGTTTTGATTAATGTAAAAGTTGTGCTTTTATATTTTAACCACTAGAGAGAAAATTAACTACCTTTATTAATATTTGTTAGATTTTAATTTTACACTGATGTAATCTCAATAATATAAATCGTGGAAATAAAATTTTTTTAAATTTCCAGTTCTAAAAATATATACAAAAATATACAGAACAATTCCCTAGACAATGAAATATAAAAAATATTAAACAAAAATAAAATACGATACGCTTTATAATTTAATCAATTTTTAGGGTAATACAGTCAAACCTGGGTAAGTGAGAACTGGATAAATGAGCAAACTCTATAAGTGAGAGTAATAGACAGAACCCGTCATTTTAAGCTCCCAAAACCTCTATTAGCGAGAAACAGAAACCTCTGTAAGAGAGAGTCGTTTTTCCCTCATGGACCTCCGTTTGTAAGACAGCTACTTATCTATACCTCCATAAGCGACAGTCGAGTTTTATTTATTTACTTTAGGAGGAACTATAGCTACAATAAAAATACATACATAAGAGATACACACATACAGTAACTGTGACTTGTTATTGCTGCGTACCTCTATAAGAGAGAAACGCTGCCCATGTACCTGCATTAGCGAGAAACTCGGGTTAGTGAGAAACTACTTGGGTTAGAGTGTTCTTAGCTATGTTTCAAGTGCAGGAGGTTTTTTAAATTTTATAAATTTCACTTGTACTTCATCCGTGTTTTAATTAGGCTACAAACCGTTAATAAGTTTATGTTAATTTTGACTTTTACCCTATTATCCATTTAAAAAAAACATTGAATATGAATGAATTCTTGATGGAAAGTTGTAAATAAAAGAAAATTGATAAACATCATGATTTATTGGTTTGTTTACTCCATTATTTTACAAGAATATTTTTGAAAATTTGATTTATTTATAAATTGAAAACACCACTTATGCTTGCTTACATGAATACCAAAATTGAATTATTCAATAAATAATATTTAGAAGCATAATAATGTATTTTATATGATGGAAAAATTGAAATATGTCAGTGTGTCTGTATTATGATTAGCAAAAATATGAATTGTTTGAAATGTTAAAACAATTCATCTTGTTCAATATTTAGGTGACAGGTTTGATTGTTGTTAGACGAGTGTACGGTTTAAGTCTATTCCTAGATAGAAACCGTCTATGTTACAAATCACGATTTGTTGTATTTAATATAAGAACGATTACCGGCTGAGTGGTCGAGCGGTCTAAGGCGTTAGTCCTTGACCTTTTGGCTACTGACTGGGAGATTGCGGGTTCGAATCCGGGCAGCGGCTGTGTGAACAATTATAATTAATGGGGGCGGTAGAATTGATCATCATTGTCGTCGCTTGATTAAGAACGAAGTAACCGATTCCACCCACATCTAAAATGTAATTGTGTGTGTACGAAGGTTGTTAAATAAATAAAGATTAACAAATAATGATGCGAGTGGCCTCTGTTATAGGCATATGTCAGAGAAACGGAGGTTAAACCCCATTATTATTGTATTATTATTATTATATAAGAATGCTAAAAACCTGTCATAATGGACAACATGACGGCTTGTATTTAGAAAGAGACCTTATGTTGATGCAAAGGGCTCCCTAAGATTAGATTTTTGATCATTCTGATCAAAAGCTCTCACGCCCACAAACTTTTGAACGAGTTCTCGAGCTAAGAGCGATCAAAGTTACACATCTATTTATAGTACCTGTATAACATGGAAATGGCTTTCTGTGAAACTTTTTCAAACCATCATGAAAATGTTCTTCGTATCGTTCTGATCAAAAACTCTGACGGGCATAAAACTTTTTTTCGAGTAGTTTTCGAGCTACAGGCGATCAAAGATACACAAATATATTATATTTATAGCATAGACGGTACGGGCCTCCTCAATAATTTTCGAATTTTTTGGAAACATAAAATGGAGATACTTTATTTACTTCTTAACCTATTCTGGACTTATTTGCTTTTTATAATTTTTGTTACAATTTTAAGAAAAGGTTTATTTTTGTATTTTTATTAATTATTAAGATAATTAAGCATGGAGATTTTTAAAAAAAATTGTTTATTGTTATTTTCACTATAATTTTAAAAAATGGCTATTTTTTGTTTTCAATTAACTATCCATTTTTTCTGCTATTGGTGCCCCTCGAAGAATTTGATCCTAGGGACGCCGATGATTTATAGTAACTGTATTACTAGGAAAATGGCTTTCTGTGACACTTTTTCAAACAGACCACAAAATTTTTTAACGGGTACTTTTCAAGCTATCTTGTTTTCAACTTTGTAAATAGCTTCTTACGCTTCGATGCATACTTAATAAAATTGAAAATTATCAAAAAGCTGGGGAATTTCGTTAAAGTTACAATCTCTGTTGAAAAGTTCACTTTTTTATACCAGACTGTTACTGTCAAGGAGTGATTATTTATAAATTAATATACATAGTGTAAGTAAACTCCCTTCTTTATAAAAAAAAATACCCGTACAAATTTATATTAAACAAACTATATCCCGTTGCTCTTTATTGTTGCTTTTTATCCAGGCAAATTAGTCCTTAAAATATAAGTAAGGTTACAAAAAATCCCATAGAGCTAAAAATTGGTGTGAATGTTGAGAATACTGTTATAAATGAATTGTGAAAAGTCCTCATCAATCCCCCTTGTGCAAAAAATTTTATTGAGGGGGAAGTTTGGAAAAATAGGATTTTTGTGTTTTTCAGCAAAACGATGAGTTTAACATAACAGCAAAAATAGTTCAGACATTATATATTATTGTATGGTGTACATCCATGCAAAATGTCATATTTGAAAAGCTTATAATTAACAACTTTTCAGCTAGAGTGGAGAGTAAAGTGGATAATTTAAATGCAGTTTAATGTAATTGAGAAACTTTTCTAGATGTAATGAAACTTCAACTTTGTTTTCTTTATCTTTTACATTTAATTATATATTTATAAATTAGTATATACCGGGCGACCAGTTTTTAACGTTCCATCCCCTTTTTTTTTATTTCTTAGGGTGCGCAATTTTGGAAAAATGAAATACATTCATTTGTTATCTAGTTTATTTAACGACAAAACAAATTTTTTTGACTACCATCTTACGATTTACAGCATTCAATGTTTTATTCCTTCTGCCTTTCAGCACGGTAACTCAAAAATGGAAAGAAATATAAAGGAAATTTTTATAGCGTGCTAAGGACGTGAAAATTAAGGTCGAGTTCGTAAATGAGCAATATAGGTTAATTAGATAGAACAAAAGTTTAAAATAAACAACTTTTTTTCATAAACATCACTGTTAGCCATTGAAAGTGCCAATAAGGTTAGAAACATTATACAGTATGTGTTACATGTATTATGTATGTGTTTGTTTGTTTCTTTTCAGTGAGGAAGTGAAAAAAAAAAGATACTCTTGTAATTTTGTGTGTAATATAGAAAATTTATCAACCACATAAAAAAAAGTTATTAATGTTTTATATCGAGCGTGAACAAAATGCTCATACGCGACTACGGGAGTGCTAACGGGTTACCTACTACTATCCCGTAATATATTGTTGCATTACAATGAAATGAAAGGTTGATACCAACACCGCCAACATCTATTATATACTGGTGTTCATAATGTTTCAATTTATTTGGAAATTTTTGGCAATTAATATCATTTACACAAACAACATTTCTCTTTAGCTCTTTCGTTCCATGAATTTATTAAAGGTTGGTACCAATACAGCCAACATCTACTATATACTGGTGTTCATAATATTTCAATTATTTTGGAAATTTTTGGAAATTTATACCATTTACACAGACAACATTTATGTTTAGCTTTTTCGTTTCATGAATTTAAAAAAATAAACAAGTGAAAACAAACAATTGAGTTAATTGTTGAAATACCATGCATAGTCAGTGTTGATTTATTTATCACATTACACATACAAACATGTGACACATACATAACTGATATTCAAGTATAGTACATATTATAAAATTTCCGCCTAATTGGCGCCTTCACGGGTAAACAGTGATGTTTACGAAAAAATGTTTCAAACATAAGTTGTTTAATTTTTGATAAGGAACATTTTTTACATTTAAACTTTTGTTCTATCTCTACCGGTTTACAAGATGGGTCTTACGGACCCAAGACTCAATTGACCTATGATGCTCATTTACGAACTTGACCTCACTTTTTACGTCCTGAGTAAGGAAATGGACTAATTAGGTGATTTTATGAATACCCATGACAAAATTTTTTTCCTAGCATCATTATTTTTAAGCGTTACAATCTTGGGACTAAACTTAATATACTATGTATATTTCATATATACATGGTATAAAAAGTATAAACTATCCTTTACATAGTAAATAAAAAAAGTTAAAAAATAATTAAAATAATAACGCTAATTTGCATCATATTGTGTATTTACTCCAGAACAGTAGGTAGGTAACTTGAGAAGTTTATTTAGATGCTAACTAACATAAGAAAGTTTTACCTAGCTACCATAAAAAATAAAGTCATATTCTATAATTGTAATATTACCAAGTAAATTGTGTGTAGCTGTAGATAGATGATCATGTTATACCTACTGCTATTAACATGGGTATTTATTTTCCAAGAAATAATATGAAAAATAATATCGTTATGAAGCATATAAATTCAAACACTCACAAAATATTAATGTAATGAACTAGAAAATATAAAATGATATTCAGAGTAAAATATCTAAAAGTTATTATACCGGTAGTACATATAAGGTGGGTCATTTCAATCCATAATGGCTAATAGCTTGTTTTGTAGTAAACCAATAAAAAAAAAATTTGGAAAACGGTTGACTCTGCAGGTCATCCCTGTAACTTCCCGCTAAGTATTGACTCATAACGTGTAAAAAATTTTATCTATTCTGATGTTATACCCACTCGCATTTTAATGTAATTAGATGTGATCTTAGACTAAAATCTGATTAAATTTTTACAATCATACTAAAATTTAAACGCTTTTTTGGGTTTTCTTTCGTCAACGATAACTCAAGAACGAATCAACCGATTTTGACCGAACTGGTGGTGATCGTTTTTGGAATTGATCGATACAGCCGTTTAAAAGTTATTCAAAAAAAACCACTTAAAAAAAATTTTTTTTTTGCAGTTTTTTTGAGATTTCTCGAAATCTATCGGTTCGAATCGGTCCAAATAGGCCTCAAAATCTAAGTTTGGTCAAGCCCTTTCGAATGGCACCAACCGCGATCGGACAAGCAGTTCAAAAGTTATGAGAGGTTTTACATACATCCACACACACACACACACACACACTCATACATACAGCCATACAGACACCCTCGTGGCAGTAGTCAGGGAAGCTTCCTGACACCTTAAAACGTCGAGATCTGGTGAAAACTCGATTTTGGCAAAACGGGGTGAAAACAATAACTTCCCTATTTTCTTAGCGAGAAGTTAATAACTTGAGTAAAAACTGTAGAGTTTGGTGGGGGACATCATGTTCTGACATCAGATTGGACCAAGTTCTTCGGATTGCTAAAACATCCAATTTTAATCCTAAACGGTTTGAGGGTAGAATAATTCTTTAAATTAGAAAATTGATCCGCATAAACAACTAACAAATATTGATCAAAAGATCTTTTTCGAAAAACGTAAGTTTTCGGAGGAAATTCGACTTAAAAATATGCCATTATTGCTATTAATCAAAAGAAAATACGCGATAATTGTAAGTCAAAGTAATGGACACGGGCGAATATCCTCTATTTATCTTGAAAGTATTGGCTAAAGTATTTTTCCGTAGTTAGCGTGTTATCGTTCGATTAAATGCAATATTGAAATAAGTATTTCCTTCGAAAGCTGATTTTCGAAAAAATGGTTTAGATGAAAACTGTTAGCTTTTTTTTATGAGGACCAACTTTCTAATTTAAAGTGTTATTTCATCTCTTACCGTTTAAGATCTAAATTTGCTATTAAAAAACCCGAAGAAATAGGTCCATTATGATTTCAGGACTAGACTTCTCAGGTACGCCCCTGAGAAGTCGACTTTTTTTACAATGTATTTACAACCTAATAAACAACTATGGAAAATTTCAAAGATGCATTAATTTTTTCCTTTAAGATATTTACTTTAATTGCACTAATAGATCATCATTTATTGCAAAAAGTAATAATCTTTTTGCAATTCTTGGTATTCTGTAATAATAACACTTAGTGTTAAAATTGAATTCACTTGAGTGAATTATAAACATAACTTCCTAGTTGGAGAAATTGACCGTTTTATAACAATAGAGTGAATCAACATTAATATTTTATTATTAAATTAAACTAAATTGTTAACAAGTGAAAACAAACACTTGACTGAATTAATGGTTAAAATTCCAGACAGTGTTGATTACACATACATACATGTCACACATACAACGTGTTCTGTTATTAACTGCAGAAACCTTACTTTCCAAAATAAGCTCATTAAGAGCAACAAAAAAAACTCTCTTCCAAATTTGGATCTGAGCCCTAATTTGGGAGCTATAGGTATGAGAAAAATTGTTAAATTTGTTTATTCACTGACTCATTCGATAACCAGTAGTCAATGATAATTAGAATATATTATTAAATTTCATTTAATAATATTCAACTGAGGTAGGGATTTTTAAAAATTATAACATGATTTAATTGGATTATATTATTTTGCAAAACCATTAAATTACTGCACGTGAACAAAGTTTTTTTGTTGCTCTTAATGAGCTTATTTTGGAAAGTAAGGTTTGTATATAACTGATATTCCCATATAATACATACTATACAATTTGCGCATACTATATAATTTGCACCCTCACGGTTAAACAGTGATGTTTACGAAAAAATTTTTCAAACAAAAATTGTTTATTTTTTTATAAAGAACATTTAAATTTTTGTTCTATCTCTAACGGTTTACAAGAATAAATCATTATCATCGACTTTATAGGTCAAGACCCAATTGACCTATGTTGCTCATTTACGAACTCGACCTCAATTTTTACGTCCTAAGTACGCTATAAAAATTTCATTTGGTAGTTATATCCGTTATTGAGTAATCGTGATGACAGACAGACTGACAGATAGACGACAGACAGACAGACAACCGGAAATGGACTAATTAGGTGATTTTATGAACACCTATACCAAAATTTTGTTCATAGTATCAATATTTTTAAGCGTTACAAACTTGGGACTAAACTTAGTATACCTTGGTATATTTCACATACATGGCATAACAAGAGCACCTATATGAAATTACTTGTTAAAATACATTCAAAAACTGTCAAAATACCGAAGTTAGATAAATGTAATATGATTTATTATGTATAGAAAGTATACCACGAGTAATATTGTACAATATAAGTTGCCAGGGCAAACATCTCCGTTGGTTTACTACTAGAATTACAGTAACCAAACTACTCATTTATTATAAATACCTATCAAAACTTTATTTTTAGTGATGGACATGGGATTTATACTACTACTATGAACAAAAAAATATCAGTTTTCGTTGGTAACAAAAAAACATTTCCAATAATAACCGGAAGCAATAGGGTAATTTCGGTAGTGAAAAATAAATTCTAAGAATTGATAAAAATTAAAATTCAGCACTCGCGTTTTGAGCATTTCGCGTTTTATTTTTCAATTGGTACATGTGGTTGAAACTTTTCCAATCTTAATAAAATTTGATCTGTTACCGAATAAGGAATTTTTCAACCAATCTTCAGATTAAAAAAAAATTTTTTTTAAGCCTTATCTAATATCGATTTCCCATACCATATATACGTGAAATATCCTCGGACCACTACTAATGGTCTCTTATGACACTATTAAATAAATTTAATAGGCTATATAAATTTAACCTTTTGGATTTCGCGTCAGTATAAAAATTACATAAACAACTTTTTAAAATTGTGCCTAACCACAACCTTTCTTGATTGACCGCTGTGGAGCTAAGTCTTCCCAAAGTATATAATAATAATGACTGTAATCTTGTTTTAGTAGTCATTTTGGGGCTGGCGTCTATCGATGCAATATCAATGCAATTCAACTTAAAAAGGGCGTTCAATTGCCACAAATAATAGTATAGTATCGAGAAACGTGGTATAAATTTAAAATGCATAGAAAAATTAGATGACTATTATTAATTTGTAAAAGTTCCAAGTAAAGTTATCGCAGTTATTTTTGAGAAATATTGATTTATATTTTCTATTCAGTCCCAGGTATAACCTTTACTTTTTGTAAGTTTTTAATGAAATTCATTTGATGGCATGATATTTTTATACCACGTATTTATGAAATATCTTAAGGTATACTATGTTTAGTCCCAAGTTTGTAACGCTTAAAAATATTGATGCTACGAACAAAATTTTGGTATACGTGTTCAAAAAATCATCTAATTAGTCTGTTTCCGGTTGTCTGTCTGTCTGTTAGCCATTTATATTATATGAAGGAAGAAGAGTTCTTACGGACGTTCTATGTATAAAACAAAGAAGGACCGTATATGTGTATAGATGAAACCAGTCGGTTAAACTCATCACTTGATGTTTTACACATACAATAAAAATCTCACACAGTAACACATAATCATATCACACCATAACACTCAGTACACATTCCCTCTTTGTTATATACATCAGAACGTCCATAAAAACTCTACTTACTTCATATATTTTATATGGCTAAGGAGATATAATCGGTATATACGCAAACTAATATAGACTTTAACATTATATGTTAATATTATTATTTCGATATTTACTTATTGTTCAGTTGGAGTAGTCTTTGCTTATGAAAAAATATCGCCTTTCTTGAGTTTTGTGCATTTCACAGAATTCTAGGAATTTAGTAATAATAAAAAAGCTCCTTACTCAACTGAATCTTATTATTATAGCAAACAATGTTATAAATTGTTATAAATCATATGAATTTCGAGGAATAATTAATTAGTAGATAAAATATGAATGTTGTAGACGTTTGAAATTAAATTTTTTTATTCATTTTAAGGATGTGCAAGGTTATGACTTTTATTAAAATATAAATCTTAAGGATGTATGAGCATGGTAGTGGGGGCACAAATTTAAAAATAGATATTTTCAATTTTGATGATAAATTTATATTATTACTTGGCGATATAAGACGAAAAGTAAGAATAAAATTTTTCGATATCTGGCTTAATTTTCAAAATATCGAAAATTGAAAATTTTGTTTAATTATTTAGCTTTCGATATTTCGAAAACAAAGACACATATCGAAAAATTTTATTCTTAGTTTTCGTCTACATTCATGCAGTTATAACAAAATTCATCATCAAAGTTGAAAATAAGATAAAAATAATTTCAACCCTTAATCTACCCTGCTCTTACATCCCTTATATGGGCGGTGACACTTAGTTTTTTTCTTTTCTAATTCACTGCTAATATGTTTACTTTCTATTAAAAAGTTTTTTTTAAATTTGTTTTCATTCATTCCAAATGAAAATTATCAAAAACTTCCAAAATATGTCGTTTTTTGAGATTCCTCCATAAGAGCCAATGTATTTATATCGATTTTTAATGACTTTTTTCTTAAAAATTTGCACGGATACCTAAGCTGAAGTTTTAAGCACATATTCTTTGAGTAAAAGACTACCTACAAACAAATTTTGAGCTTTTAAATCAAACATTGTTGTCATGCTCATACATCCTTAATTGTTTAAGGTTCATGTTATTACATGAGTGCATAAAATTGAATTAATTGTCAGGTATTACTTTCTAAAAAGTAACCTAGGCTTTGTTTCAATATATTTATTATGTAGATGCCTAGATTCTAATAAATACCATTACAGTATAAATCAATTCTGAAAAGTATAGGAAGGGGAGGGGGTGTCTCCGATTATTTAAATAAATAAATGACTTCAAAAGAAGACTTATTTCACATTGGTTTTATGGTAAAACAGTAGGTGGATGATATGTTTTTGTAGATTTCTCCAAAACTAGTCGGTGGAAATTAAAAAAAAACTATTTTAATTAAAGTTTTAACCTTAATAAATTATTGCAAACAAAAAAAAAACCCTGTTGTGCCCGACTAATTAAGGATGTATGAGCACGGAAGGGGGGACACAAATTAAAAAAATATATATTTTCAATTTTGATGGTGAATTATGTTATAACGTGTTAATATAAGACGAAAAGTAAGAATAAATTTTCCGATATCTGGAGACATTTTATTGATGATAGTTGTTTTGATATAAAGTATGAATATTTTATACACTTATTATTCTTCGAAATTCATGATATAATTCAAGCAATAGTGGTATTTTGTACTTATTACCCGACTGAGCAACGCAAAGGAATGGTAATGTGTTTATCAGTCTATATATGTTTGTTTTATTTTTCTTTTATATGGCACACCAGAGTCCAAACTTTTATTAGTCTTAGCTTTGCGAGTGCTACTGAAGGTATGGCAATAATGAAAATTTAATATGGCGAATACCAGACGCTGTATTGTATTATATCAACTATGTCCAGTGGGGTATCACTAAATAGCTATTAAATAGACAAGTCAGTTAACGTAATCATTAAAATCGGTTCACGCGTTTGGTCTTAAAGGACCAATCATACATACATACATAGACTGAAAATGACTGTCGACAAACTATGGTAAATGGGGTATCATTGAATATGTTTTTGAAAATCCTAACTAAAAATAGTTAAATAAAAAAAAAATTAAAAAATTATAAACTGAAAAGAAAAAAACAAGTCCAGCAGTTTACATAGCGATTTTAACAGTCGGGACCCATTAATATCTACATCGGCTCAAATATTCCCAATAATGGGTCCCGACTGTTAAAGTCCCTATGTAACCTGCTGCACTTGTTTTTTTCTTTTCAGTTTATATTTAACTAAGTCGGGTTTTTTGATTTAAATAATTTTATATATTTCTGCCGAATTAATTACAAAAATATTATATGAGCATTGTTAAAGAGATGCGTACATTGTTAATTTTTCAATGATTTTCATTTTGTAATTATTATATTTGAATATTTTGTGAATGTAATTTACAAATTTCATAATAATTGTGATGATGCATATTGTATAGAATAGAGCATAAACCATGGAAGTGTGTCATAATTGACACCTGGAAAATATATCAATGGGTAGAGCGAAATTCATAATTTTAATATAAATTATTCGACAGCAGGTAGTCAATTTATAAACAAAATGTAAAATAGTGAAAAATTTTTACACAATACCAACAATAGAGTTTGCAAGAGGGCAAAAAATAATCAAATTTTTCGAAAAAAGACACTGAATCATAAAATTTAAACCCTGTTGGTTTAAAAAAAACTTAAAACAAATATTTTTTCAAATCTGAAAATTTTTTTATAGGAAAAATTACAATCATTAAATCGTTGACCGGTGAGTAGCTGTTATTTATTTCCTGCTGGGTGTAGCCTTGAAATTGTCCTAAATCTATTTTGTCAAAAATTTGATTTGAAAGCCACTTGACTTTATATTTTGGACAAATATAAAAAGTTTTTACCTCTTGACAATTTTATCTCACCTCACCGTTTTCGAAATATAAGCGTTTGAAAATGTTAAATAAAATAATTTAAAATGTATATTTTTTTATGTTTATGACTGAAATATCGAAAACGATGAGGTAAGGTAAAAAATTTCGAGAGTCAAGAAGTCCTTATAATTGTCCAAAATATAATGTCATATGGTTTTCAAATCAAATTATTGGCCAGAATCACAAAATAATTTTTATTTTACGTCAATAATAAATTTTTGGCAAAAACACTTTTTTTTTTAAACGATTGTATATCGAAAACGGCGTGATAAAGTAAAAAATAAGTTTTTTTTGTCAAAAAGCATTTAATATTGTTAAAAATAAAAAGTCATATAGTTTTCACATCAAATTTTTGATCAGAACCACAAAATAATCTTTATTTTCGTCAATAAATTTTCGATAAAATTTGGTTTTTTTTTTTTTTGTAAACGCTTATATATCGAAAACGATGAGGTTTGGTAAAAATTGTAACGAGTCAAAAAATACTTGAAATCGTCCAAATATAATATCTAGTTAATTTCAAATAAAATTTTTAAGCAAAACCATAAAATAATCTTTATTTTTCTCAATAACGAGTTTTCGGAGAAAATTTGCATTTAATTTTTTCAAATGCTTATATCTCAAAAACGGTGCCGTAAGGCAAGAAATGTCAATAATCAAAAAATGCTGGAAATTGTTCATTATATAAAATGCAATATATTTTCAAATGTAAATTAAGAAGATGTGGTGTCTGGAAGTAGGGTACTTCTGACGAGGAAGAGTCTATTCCTTGGTCAAATGCTTTATTTCCTACAGTCATATAACCTCTTAAGAAAAAATAAACACTATATAAATGTTCTTTCATTTTAAGATGGTTTTATAATATACGATAAATATACTAATTATACCATGCATATATGTAATATGCAAGGTATACTAAGTTTAGTCCCAAGTTTGTAACGCTTAAAAATATTGATGCTACCAACGAAATTTTGGTATAAGTGTTCATAAAATTACCTAATTAGCCCATTTCCGGTTGTCCGTCCGTCCGTCCGCCTGTGGGCACGATAACTTAAAAACGAAAAAAAATGTCAAGCTGAAATTTTTACAGCGTACTCAGGACTTAAAAAGTGAGGTCGAGTTCGTAAATGAGCAACATAAGTCAATTGGGTCTTGACCTATGGGTCAGTAGGACCCATCTTGTAAACCGTTAGAGATAGAACAAAATTTTAAATGTAAAATAATAAACAACTTTTGTTTGAAACATTTTTTCGTAAACATCATTGTTTACCCGTGAAGGCGCATATTAGGCGTAAATTGTATAGTACCCATTATATAAATTGTATACGTATGTGCAATGTGATAGAGTAATCAACACTATTTATGCATGGTATTTCAACAATTAACTCAGTCAATTGTTTATTTTAACTTGTTTTAATTAATATTGTTTCAGTATGTGGGTTCACGAAGGACGACATCACAACAATCAAATAACTCAACATCACGTAACCATACTAGTCGTTCAGATGTTTCAGGATGTATTCGTAAGTTCATATTTAATTTATTTTGTCTTCTTGTTAACTTCACAGTATCCTATTTAGTATCTTTTAAGGTAGTTTTAACGACACGAGAAAGTACTCGATATCTTAGAAAGAGAAATAAATTTCTTAAGTAAGCTTTACACTACAAATAAAAATTGCTTACGTATTAAAAATCTGATTTTGTCATATACTTTTTGAGGAATAAAAACCGTAAAAATCGGAACTTTTTAACTCGAAAACTGGAGGGCCTAGAGAAAAATGTCTAAGTACATTTTTGTTAACTTTGACCCCAATTTATTGAAGGATAAAAATTTTTCCGAAGCGATTCGGTTAATATTGCTTATTTGTTAAAAAAAAAATTAGTTTAAACCATATCCTATCGTGTTACTCCACCGGTAATCTGCACTTTTACGTTCAGGAGCATGTTTTAAAACAAAATCCTGCAAAAATTTTCTATACGAAAATTAATCGTGTTCAATGACGGATATTGCCCGATCTAAGGTAAAAATTTATAAAAAAAATATTTTATATTTCAGATTCAGGAAGACATTTTGTATCTACAAGAAATCAACAAAACATTACTAAAATGCTATTATTAATATCATCAGTTTTCATACTTTTAAATTTACCCAGGTAAGAAAATATTTTCGTATTTATTTTAAACAAGCTTGATACCCGCCCGCTTCACTGGGCTTAAAAGTAAAAGCACCGCTTTATAGCGGTGGTTTTTACATATACCCTGGGTTTTTATCATTTATTTATTTATACCTGTGTACAACGTGTTCTGTTATTAACTGCAGAAACCTAACTTCCCAAAATAAGCTCATCAAGAGCAACAAAAAAACTCTTTTCCAAATTTGGATCTGAGCCCTAATTTGGGAGCTACAGGTATGGCAAAAGTTGATAAATTTGATTATTCACTGACTATCATTCGATAACCAGTAGCCAATGATAAGCAGTGAATAATGAAATTTATCAATTTTTGTCATACATGTAGCTCCCAAATTAGGGCTCAGATCCAAATTTGGAAAAGAGTTTTTTTGTTGCTCTTGATGAACTTATTTTGGGAAGTTAGGTTTCTGCAGTTAATAACAGAACACTAATTTTGTCATGAAAATCGTTGTATGGATACAAAAAAATATAGGTATTAAGCTCTTTTTCTAATAATTTTTTTTTTCGATATCTCAAACCATCTCTGACGCTAAGCAAAATATTAAGAATCACCCTAATTGTCAATTTTTGTAGTAGGCTGCGTTCAAAGTTCAGATTTCGGTTAAGTATCTTAAAAAATGTCACCTATCACTCTAAATGAGGGTGTCTTCCTCTTAAATGCGACACACTGTATAATAAACGTGATTAATTTTCTAGGTAATAACTATTCGGAATAATAATTAAAACAATTCATTTATTGATAAGTAATCGAAATGCCTTTCCATTTAAATGGAAAATCACAGTTTAATATTAATATTAAATTGAGTTTCTCTAACACCATACCTCATTTCATACTTACCCTTCATTCAATGATACGCACATTATTATTAATAATAACAAGTGAAAACAAACAATTGACTGAGTCAATTGTTGAAATACCATGTATAGAAAGTATTGATTACGGAATTGTTTGTTTTTTCACATCATGTAAGTAAAGTGAGATAGCCACCCATACATTCAAACACTCATACACACATAACTGATATTCCCATATAATACACTGAAAAAAAAATTAAAATAATGACAACCTCATCCCCAAGTTGGCCGTTTCACATTAAAATAAAGTAAAAAAACTTTCAAATAATTGCCTCACGGTTGGAAAAATTACAGCTAAATATTGGTATTTACAATAGAATGGGATTGCATTTAAAATATGAATTCATTGATACAAAATCACTGAAGTTAAATAAACATAATCATTACTTCTATGAAATAAATTGATTTTAGTTTAAAGTCATGCATTTTATTGATGGAAAATAAAATTGTACTTAGTTGGAATATATAATCATGTAAATAAAGTGAATCGATGAATTAAAAGATATCATACATATCTAATATGTCTTGTCCATATGTGATTGAAGCCAACTACATGAAGATTGTTGTTACTAAATTACAGAAAGTTTGAAATAAACCCATTGATCATTTTTATAATATAAACCATATTTTTGGATTATTTATAACAAGCATCGGTAGCGCTGGCTCAAATCCGACTCGAAGAAATCTAATTTTTTCTTTTCATAAACGTATTAAGAGGTATAAAGCTTTTATTTAAAGATTGTTTAAAACTATGTTGCATATCAAAACAACAATATTTGAATTTTGTTAGACAGTTTATTACTTTCATACAAACAACTCATGCGTTTGTGTCAACTTCAAAACTCAACCCTGTACGGTAGTTCTATCACATTCGTGGCACTATTTGATCTCGCGATGAGGTTGACAAACCTCATATCGTTGGGTATTAAGAATTTTTTGTTCCGGTGTAGGTTCCTATTATACAGTATTCGAACCTAATTTGAGCCCTCAAGGGTAAACAGTGATGTTTTCGAAAAAATGGCTCAAACAAAAGTTGTTTATTTTTTTATAAAAGGGACATTTCTCAAATTTAAACTTTATTCTATCTCCATCGGTTTGAAAGATGAGTTATCTTGTTGTCAGGCGGACAGACTCAAACAGAGAGACATATTTTATCAACAACTATACTAAAATTTTGTTCATTATAGCATCAATATTTTTAAGCGTTACAAACTTGGAACTAACTTTAGTATACCTTGATATATTTCATATACATGGTATAAAAAACATAAAACAACAAATAATACCAGATACATTTTGAAAATAATTGTTATTGTTGTCTAATCAACCATTTTGTCAAATCAAATATGTTCTTTGATGATGTTAAATACAAATTTATAATGAAAAAAAAAATGTCATGCAAAAGATGCGTAAATTAAGCGAATTCCCTCTTAAGATTAATTAAAAATAAAAGTATCACTTGTTCAAGCTGAAACAACATCAATCTGAAGTTTTTATAGCTTGCTCAGGACGTAAACATTCAGGATGAGTTCATAAATGGGCAAGACAAGTCAATTGTATCTTGGGTCCGTAGGACCCATCTTGTACACCGTTAAAGATACAACAAAAGTTTAAGGTAGTATTCTAGTATATGGGAATATCAGTTATGTATGAATTATAATAGGGCTTTTCATTTTAAAATCACGATTCGCATTTGTTTCGTACTAAATGATTTATAACCAATGTGATAAAATGCATAACAAATATCTTCTATCTTAGTCCTACTTATTGCTGTCAGTACGAAAAAATAAACTCTGCACTTGCGCATATGACATGATGAAAAGGTCTATACACGACTGTGGCTACCTAAGAGTGACTATTTCTCTTTACTTACATCACATAAAAAACACACGATTGCGTAATCAAAATTGTCTATACATGGTTTTTTCAATAGTTAATTCAGTCAATTGTTTGTTTTCACTTGATTTTAAAATACGTTTCCATTGATTTAGTATATAGACGATAGCAGCCACGATTATAATTTATTTCTTATTATTTTACACTTTATACTTTTTCATCTGTAATGGAAATTTATTTAATAGCAAAAACGTCAGAATGGAAAATAAAAACTACTAATAAAAATAATCATTACAGTTGAATTTTAAAATATATCGTGTAAAGTTATATTTCAAAGGATATAGAGTTCTCAATTTTCTAATGTTTTCAACGATCGTTAAACGTGATCAAATGATTTTTTTTTTACAATCTCATTAGTACGTATTCTTATAGAAGCAGAACAAAAATAACTAAGGGATTCTTTTCAAATTAATGTTTATTATTCTCTTCGTTGCATGATTTACTTAAACTATTAAGTTTTACAGTTTTAAAATTCGTGATTACTACATAATTGAAACTTCATAAGTTTACCAAACTTATCTCTATAACTTTTTTCGAAAGTATTTTCAAATGAGCAAGCTAATATCTCTTTTAAACACGAGCCGCCATGATATGACATCATATAGGCAAAAATAATATGCATAAAATTACTAATTTGTTGATGGCTTTCATAGTAATTATAGGTTAAGTTACCATCAACTTTATTTATAATAGGAGGCCCAAGAGGGGGTTTGTGTAGTTTGTGTAGTATCTCGATCGCGTCAGATTAAGATATGGGGAGTTTCTTGGACCTTACTTAGTACCTCCATCAAATATTAGCCCTAAATAAGGGGAGACGCGCGTAGGGCAAACGATCAGATTAGTAAAAACGAAATTGCGATAGGTGAATTAACTCGAGCGCGTCAGATTAAGATATGGTACGTTAATTACATAATAAAAAATGTACATTCCAATAATCTGACGATTTAAGAGAGACCCAAGGAAATTGAAGGCTTTCAAAGTTGAGTTACCCGTAGTAATTCGAGCGTGATCAAAATTTTTTCAAATTATTAAATTTTACATTTTTTAGCATGTAATTAACCCACCATATTTTAATCTGACGTTCTCGAGTTAATTCACCTATCGCAATTTCGTTATTACTAATCTGCCCTACGCGCGTCCCTCCTTGTTCAGAGCTAATATTTTGTGGAGGTACTAAGGAATGTCCAAGGAACTCCCCATAGCTTAATCTGACGCGCTCGAATCACTACACAAATCCCCTTTTGGGCTCCTATACTATTATACACATATTAATTACATACACATACAACATGTTCTTTGTACCAATATCAAGTCACCAAAATGGCTGGCAGCGTTTTTGCGAGAATAAAATAGGTTTAAAATTTAATTTAATTTTATGGCAAGAAAGCGTGTTTATTTTGCCGAAATATATTTTTTGTGACTTTTTATTGGGAAAACAACATTTAGAAGTACTTTTTCAAACATAGTAAAATACCTGATTGTATTGAGAGTTCGTAATTCACTGTGCTTCACGTTCCCTTACACGAACATTATATAATATTCTCTTTGTAAATAATATTTAATCGTTTTTTTTTTAATTTTTGTTTCAGTTATGTTGCTCGAATATACGTATTTTTCTTTTTCTCATTATGGGAGGAAGAACCACCAACACAGTTATGGTGTATGCAACAATTTTTCATGCTTCTGTACTATACCAATTTTAGTATAAATTTTTTATTGTATGCTATGTGTGGCATAACATTTCGTCGATGTCTATGGAAAATGATGCGAAAAAATTTGAAAAGTCTGAATAGGACATGTTCAACATCACAAGGGTAAATAAATAAACATTAATTTTACTTAAATGTTATGTTGTAGTAAAACTAGAATTTTTTTTATATTTCGAAAAAATTAGAATCAAGATGAATTTTGAGAATATACCTTTAACGCAGATAACTTGGAAAAAAATCGATCGTTTTCATTGTTTCATTTATAATTTTCATGTGAAACACAATATAAAATTAATTATATAAAATAAGCACTCAGGGTAATGAGATAAAAAACAAAACATATAAATTTTATATTTTTATGTATTTGATGATACCGAGAACCTTTTAACAAGTGTATTTTAGTGTATATGGTAAACTGCAAATACACAGGGTAATTAAATTAATGATAAGGGGAATGATGGCAATGTTTCAATACACTAGCCGTGATAGCGTCCTTTTCTAGACAATGGGTCTTGTAATTTAGAGGAAAGAGGATATTACTGCGAAAATTGTCTGTCTTAACGGCGGCTGGACAATAAAACTTAAATATTTAGGACTTCAGTTCTTTTCAGTTCTGCAGTTCTTTACATGTTAATGTTATAGAAATGTCAAATTAAAATTATTGTAAAACACGAATTAATTAAACTTAATGCATTAAAAATTGTGAAAATAAGAAATCAAATTGCACAAATATTATTTTTCAAATGTAAATTATCATAATTATTTATTTAAATTTGTTAGACAATAATATTAAATTTTCAATGTAAGTCTTAAATGCAATCCATACAATTATATATGCATCCATACAATTCTATAATTAAAGTAGTGTATCGTTACCATGGAAACGAAACTCAAGCACGGAGCGAATACTAAATAAGAGCGATAGTTTAGAGTGTTATTGTGTTTATGTTACAATGGGGTTTCCAAGTTATACGATAGTTCATATCGTGTAGTAGGAGATGATTTTATTCGACTCACAATACGAAGAATTCGAATATTCCTTGAAACACGATAAATTTATGTGTTTTATTCACCATGGCCAACTATTGCAAATGATATTTCGATACTCATTTTCAATTTTCAATTGCATTGTTATATTTTCTGAAAACTGTATGCAATATCAAAAAGTTTACCAACTGCTTTATTTATATATTGAACAGAATCTGAAACATTTTAGCAGAATTCTATACTAAAAGAAAACGTAGTAAATAGGTTATATGAATTATTATGACTGTGAGATAAATGTATATTTATTATAATAATGTCTACATATTATATTTAATAAAAGCTGTTATAGTCTTAAAAAGCAGCAAACAATATTTACATACTGGGTACGTTTTACTTTTTACAAAAAATGGATATGTTGTATTGTATATATTTTCATCATTTACACTCGCTTGGAAATTTTTTGCAGAATCCCGTTTGAAAAATGTTCCTGGAAGTAATATATGGTTAAGGTAGTACGAGTGCCAAGGCAAGTTTAGTCTTGTGGTTGAACTTATTTGTACCTTATTTTCAACTTGTATGATGAATTTTCTTATAACGTCATCAATGTAGACGAAAAATAAGAATACAATTTTGCGATATCAGCCTTGGATTTCGAAATATCGAAAGCTAAATAATTAAACAAAATTTTCAATTTTCTATATTTTGAAAATTACTCCAGATATCGAAAAATTTTATTCTTACTTTTCATCTTATATTGTCAAGTTATAACATCAAAATTGAAATATATATTTTTTTAAATTTGTGTCCCCACTACCGTGCTCATACATCCTAAATTAGTCGGGCACAACGGGTTTTTTTTTTCTTTTCAATAATTTAATAAGGTTTTAACTTTAATTAAAATAGTTTTTTTTTTAATTTCCCCCGGCAAGTTTTGGAAAAATCTATGAAAACATACCATCCATCTACCGTTTTCCTATAAAACCAATGTTAAATATGTCTACTTTGATACATCAGGAACTAAGGTTTTACCAAATAGGTTCCAATACAGTTGAAACTATAAATTTAAATCTAATGCATACTTCTTAATAATCAAATAATAATAATACAATGCAAAACCTTTTGATTTTTTGGATATTTAGTGACCCTCGTGAAGTTGCATACCGCATTTTTGTTCCAGAATATAAACCATATGGTTCGATTGTACTCGCAAAAACATTGTAGTCACAAAAGGATTGTTCCCTCTGAATAATTTTATCCTAGGGACGCCTATGCTCAAGCTTAAAATTTGATTTTAAAATTGAATTCTTGGAGAAAAAACACTTTAGAGTAATATAAATGTTAACATAAGTTTATATTATATTAAAAAATAGGATTTTGTATATAGAAAAATGTATTTATATATAAAAAATGTAAAAAACTAATAACGCCAGGCCCCGCAGCGGCTAGCAAATATTGTATTAAAACAAAAAGATATTCTAAAAATGATTCAATTATTAATTATTAAATCTTTTTGGAAAATTGTATTACAACACTCATAAATTAAGAAATTTGATAAATTTTATTATTGATTTATAATTAGTTATAAATTATTATTTATAATAATTTAGATACAATTTTATATCTAATGAGATAAGTGTGGACATCTATTTACAATTTACAAGTATAAAATGTATTTACAAATCAAAAGCGTAAGAGAAAAATTGAAAAATACGGGTTGTTCGAATCGATGTAATATGCTCCGTAATTTTCAATATCGATTTATATTTTCCATTAAGTCTCATGTTAAACCTTACTTTTAGCCACTTTTTAAACTTAAAATTTAATGAAATTAATTCGATAACAGGATATTTTTCCTGTTTTAAATCATAGAAAATCATTTAAACTATCGCTTTATCATATTGTTTTTAATTTCTCTACTAATATCGTTGACGCATGAACGTCCTTAAATAACATTAATTCATTACAAGAAACAGAATTAAAACAGTTCTATCAGTCTATTTTTTACAATATTTACATGAATTCATTTACAAACAAATGGAACTTGTGACTAATGTTAATGACTTGTATTGAGTGAAATAATACATTATAAACTCAGCTTATGAGTAAGAAGAGTGAATATATAATAACTTGTATACAGAGATGTTTTGTTTCTTATATATGTTACAAGTATTGCGAATGAACCGTTAAATGTCGGCATTTAGTACAGTAAAAGATGTTACAAAAATATGCTAATAAAGGAAAATGAAAGAAACCGCTCGCATTTTGTTAAAACGTCATAGAATATGTTTCTTAAGTGTCAAATATCATTAGTAACGCATGTGTTAGTGGCGCAAATGTTTTTATTTGATAATAAACAATAAACTCTTAATTCAATGGAACGATCAATATTAAAGTTCACTTAAAAATTAGTAACTAAGCAACTTGTATGACGTAAATGTTAGGAGTTTGTCAAATAATCGAAAAATATTTTACACGCATAACGTGTACGTGATTCAAGTTGCCTATTTATTAATTTTGCAAATCAACTTTAACATTAAGCGTTCCATTGAAATAACTATTTATTGTTTATTAACAAATATAAACATTTGCACCACTAACTCATGCGTTACTAATGGTATTTGATACCTAAGAAACACATTCCATGAGGTTTTATCAAAATGCGAGTGGTTACTTTCATTGTCAAACAATTAGGCCAATAAAATTAAACATTGAACGCTACATCGAATAAGGTTTTTATACCATGCATATATGTAATCAGCAAGGTTTAGTCCCAAGTTTGTAACGCTTAAAAATATTGATGCTAAGCACAAAATTTTGGTATAGGTGCTCATAAAATCACTTTTTAGTCTGGTTGTCCGTCCGTCCGTCTGTGGACACGATAACTCAAAAACGAAAAAATATATCAAGCAGAAATTTTTACAGCGTACTCATCACGTAAAAAGTGAGGTCGAGTTCGTAAATGAGCAACATAGGTCAATCTTGTAAACCGTTAGAGATAGAGAAAAAGTTTAAATGTAATAAATGTTCCTTAAAATGTTGCGAAAAATAAACAACTTTTGTTTGAAATATTTTTTCGTAAACATCTCTGTTTGCCCGTGAGGGCATAAATTAGGCGTAAATTGTATAGTATGTACCTATTATATGGGAATATCAGTTATGTATGTGTCATGTATGTATGTATAATGTGACACGAGTAATCAACACTGTCTATGCATGATATTTTAACAATTAACTCAGTCAATTGTTTGTTTTCACTTGTTTTTTTATATGTTTATTTCAATGTAGGATGTATTGTTATACCCTTGTTTTCGACTCGAAAATTTTGACCTCACTACATTTTTTGCCGATTTTGATTCGGAAGGGCGGATTTTTCCTCAAAAATTTTCAACAATTTGAGATAAAACCGGTTTTTATAGGACCAACAGTTTTGGAAATATAGCTTTTCAAAGTTTGTCTATTTTTTCAAGTTACATGATTTTACTCAAAATTTGTACGCCATTAGAGATAGAAAAAAAATTTAATGGTAAAAAATGTTCCTTATACAAAAATTAACAACTTTTTTTTGAGCATTTTTTCGTAAACATCACTAGATTTCGTACAATAACTCATGCTCAATGACGGATTTTGGCGGGTCTATATTATGACTGTCATACTATGTTTGTTATCAACAATTCATTGTAAGCTTTATTGCAAATACGTATTATTTCTATTCTATTCTATATTTGTAAAATTTAATGTTTTTAAGATATTAGGAAATGGTTGTTAACTTGTTATGCGTAACACTACGTCTTTACCACAAAGTTCATTTACCTTAAAAGCTCTTATTTATTACTAGACATGTTTTTACTCGTTTCAATGCTATCACGATTTGTTTACATTTCAAATATTTTTTTGAAAGTTAATTAAAAATATTATACAAATAAGGTATTACTTTTATTTTTAAATGGATTGGTCGTGTAAACACAAAAAATGGCTGTGAATGTTTTTACAAATATTTGATCACCCACTACATTCAAATCAAATATTTCATTACTTTGAACTTTTTATACCATGTATATATGAAATATGCATAGTATATTAAGTTTAGTCCCAAGTTTGTAACGCTTAAAAATAATGATGCTAGGAAAAAAATTTGGTCATAGGTGTTCATAGAATCACCTAATTAGTCCATTTCCGGTTGTCCGTCCGTCCGTCCGTCTGTGGACACGATAACTCAAAAACGAAAAAATATATCGAACTGAAATTTTTACAGCGTACTCAGGACGCAAAATGTGAGGTCAAGTTCGTAAATGAGCATCATAGGTCAATTGGGTCTTGGGTCCGTAGGACTCATCTTGTAAACCGTTAGAGATAGATCAAAAGTTTAAATATAAAAAATATTCCTTATCAAAAATTAAACAACTTTTGTTTAAAACATTTTTTCGTAAACATCATTGTTTACCCGTGAGGGCGCCAATTAGGCGGAAATTTTATAATATGTACTATACTTGATTATCAGTTATGTATGTGTCACATGTTTGTATGTGTTATGTGATAAAGAAATCAACACTGACTATGCATGGTGTTTCAACAATTAACTCAGTCAATTGTTTGTTTTCACTTGTTAAAAATATTTTTATTTTTCAAATTGCAAGTTTCATAAATAAAAAATTTTACAAAGAGAGTTTATTAGTTTGTATTAGACCGTGGGACACCATGGATTTTTTTCAATGATAAATTCATACATAACTTCGTTAGTGACTTCCTTTTGGCGAATCTATCAAGCTTTCCTCTATTATTTTTCTGCGAAAAGGCTACATTTTTGAATCAGCATGTTGTTGTCATATTTGAGTTATCGTTCTGCAAACGCAGCAGGTAATTTCTCGAAACACCATGACCAGTTGATAACATTCATAATTATTAAATAATAAAATATTTTTTCCGACAAAAATACTGCACCGATGTGTTTATATACCATCTCTAGTCGCGGAAACAAACCATAAAAACCGTCGAAAGTTCGAAAAATTTGGATAGTAAGACGGATTTGAATGCGGTTTTCTGCATTCTATTCGTTAGAGCCTCAGGAAATTTTATGACCCAAATTGATTTATAAGAAATTAAAAATATACAATTTGCATAAATACTATGAATTTTATAATTGCATTTTACATTAACCTTAATTATACTTAATTCATAATTCGAATAATAGTGATGAAAATGATACCAAACTTCGAACTGATTTTATAACGAACTTCCAGAAAAACTTTATTCGACGGAGAAGATACCGTTCACCATGGGCATTAGGTACCTCGGAGAACAATTCTGTCACAATCCGAGTAACAAATTTAGAATCATTTTCATCTCTATTAACCGAATTGTGAATTTCGTGTATTTATAGTCAATTTAAAATCCAATTATAAAATGCATATTAATTATGCAAATTGCATATTTTTAATTTCTTATAAATCAATTTTGGTCACAAAATTTCCTGACGCTCGAACATGCCGTATTTTTATTTTTAAATACGTGCATGGTTCACTTTTGCTGAATTCTTCAATAATTATTAATGTTATCAAGTGGTCATAGTGTCAAATTCCCTGCTGGAGTCCCACGGTCTATAAGTTTAAACCTACGCACACTTTCATACGACGGTGAAGTGGGATATTTCATGTAGTTTAACATTTCCCCCTGTTTCTAGAGTATTTTCGTTCATTTCACCGATAATGCATTTTGAGAGGAGAGATCCTAGGCCAAACTAAATTTTTAAAATTAAATAAGAAAAATTAAAATAATTATTATGAAGATATAGTTTAGTGACGTCATTACCCGGTATCACCATAGAGATTACCTATAAAACTTTGTTTTGCTAAAAGGAAATGGGAAAGTCTAGTTTAACATTTTTATGGGTAATATGACAAATTCGACATCAGGCAACTACCGCATTCTAAATCAAAGACATAACTGCAATTGATTCCTATTTACTTACATGAAAAAATTCCAATTTTTAAAACTAATTTATTGCATTAAAAGTCCGGAAAACCTACTGTTTTTAATTTTTTAACAAACGTAAAATTAATTTACAAATTTTTAGCAAGTTTTAAAAGAAAAGTTTCTCTACCCCGTTGATCTCGTTAAGAAAGAAAGTAATTTTTGGTGATTTTATGTAGGTATACACTTTAAACAAAAAAAGAAATCAAGAAAGTGCTTTTAAAATATATTCCAAGAACAAAATTAATTATTCTGTTTTTATTGGTATCCTTTACTTTGCTTAGAAAAGTTTGTTTTTTAAGAAATGTTAAAAGTATGACAGCAAAAAGAATTACGCTTTTTTGTTTTTAAGAAAATACCTACATAATAATACAAGGAGCAAAATAAGGTGGGTGTGAATAAAATAAAATAAACATGAGAATAATAAAATAAACAAAAAATAAAAAAACTTTTAACAAAAAAAAAACCGACTTCAAAAAAATTATTACAAAAAACAAAAACAAATTAATATGCACTAAAAAGTAAAACATAATTGCATATTCTTCTGAAAAACAAACAATAATCAAGTTATTTCTTAGAGTTCTCCTAAGTAAAAATAAAAAATATTAGACTACTTAAAAGTCAATCAAATTATTACGGTAATATAATGCAGTTACAATTATTGCTATTTTTTGAGTCGGAAAATGGAATATTACGCCCGATTGTTCCGGACGTTCTTTAATTTAAAACTACTACTATATACTCCAATCTAGGGTTTCACCTTGGAATCCAACGGAATAAGATGGTGCGTTCAGTTATACGTACCTTAATGCAGGGCCAATAGTATTTAACCGATAATAAAGTGAAAAAACCGTATAAAAGTGAAGGTCAATTGTAAATTCCAGTTTATTATGCGGTTTTTTCCATAATTATCCATTTAATACTACTTAAATAATTATTTAATACCTTATCTTAATAAATATTGACTCAGCACTGAAGTACGTTTAGCTGAGCACTCCACCTTCTGCGCCCTATATTATATAATTTGGTATTTCTTTTGCGGTATTTTTCGAGGTTATATTATAGTTTACAGTACAGAGGGGTTTATGGTTTCGTGACTAACACTCTTACGAAACGAGTGGCTTCATTTCATAAAGGCTATGACGTTTTCATTTACGAAAACTTTGGAAATTGGGGCGTTTTTAATGTGGGAAACGGAAAACATGCCAAGAAAACGACCTATTGAAAAAATTAAACAACCATTTGTTTTTTCTTGAATGCAAGATAATTGAATATTATAAGAGAGAATAATAGTGGCCTACAAAAATATTGGGCCGTTTGGCGTGACCTCCACTCTCCACCCCCAACATGCCGGAAAAGCGAGAGTATTATAATTCATATAGTTCAAATTGAGGTATTTTATGAATAAAAAATGTAGTGGTCGACAAATATATTGAGCTGTTTGTCGTAACCTAAAAAATACAATTTGTTTTCCGTTTTCCACATTGAAAACGACCCAATTTCCAAAGATTTCGTAAATGAAAACGTTGTATGTTACACTGAAGTGAAGCCACTCACGAAGTTTCTTAGTGTGTTGGTCACGAAACCATGACTATTACTGAGGTTTCTGAGTGGCTTGCAAATTTTTCATAAATATCATTTTAAATTAATATTATTATTTTGTCTGATTCCAGAAGCCCGTAAACCATTTAGAATAAGAAAAATAAGTATAAGGTTAATACGCATCATTCCATACAACAACGACTGAACGCCTATGTGATATATAACTAGAATTAGATTGAAATGTAAGTATACATTTATTTATTTATTACACTAGTCGCAGAAACGAAGCACTGAAGTTCAAAAAATTTAAACAGGAAGACGGATTTGCATAAATAATATGCACTTTACAATTGCATTTTAAATTGACCGTAAATATATACTAAATTCTCAATTCGGTTAATAGTGATGAAAATGATTCCAAACTTGTTACCCGGGAGTTTTTTGGGGGTCGCTGAGCAGGAATAACGAGCTTGGACCGATTATATAACGAATTACCCGAAAACTGCAGGAGACGACGGGGATACAGTTTACCCTGGGTACCAGATACCTCGGAGACCAATTCTGACACGATACTCGTGTGCAGCGATCCCAAAAACCCCCGAATAACAAGATTGGAATCATTTTCATCACTATTAACCAAATTGAGACTTAAGTATATCTATTTACGGTTAATTTAAAATTCAATTATATAAAATTATGCTAATTGCATATTTTTAATTTCTTATAAATCAATTTAGGTCACCAAACCTTTCGCTCTAAGGAATCGAATGGAAGAAACAGCATTGAAATCCAGCTTACTGTTCAAATTTTTCGAACTTTGACTGTTTTTAGTGTTTCGTTTCCGCGACTATACGTCTTTTATGTGTATAAAACGTGGTGAAAAATAATTTAATAAAATCGAATAATAATAAATAACAACTCTATAAAACTCAAGATAAGAGTTATTTACAATCATTAAAAGTGAGATACAATATTCTTTTTCTACTTTTTATACTAATTGGTTCACGCTAACTAAGAAAATCTTATTAACTTCTTTTCCTAATTACTAAATAGTACACAATTATGGAGTTTCCTTCAGGTTAATAATGATTAAAACTCAGGAAAATTAGTTATTATAGAAATTAAGTAAGTTATTTTATTGTTTAAATAACAAAAGTTATATTTACCACGTTACTTGAAGCATAAGTTCATATTAAATTAAAACTATACTAATTAAACTTTATTTAGTTTCTTATTGAAAAATTATTGTTTTCACCCCGAAAAAATTTATTTGTGTGAGTGAACCAATAATATTATGAATTTGAATTTGCATTAAGGATGTACGAGCGCCAGGGCAATTTTGGATAGAAGGACTAATTCTTTTTTTTTTTTTTTTTTATTAAAGTTCGACTAAATCTTAATCGATTCTGAAAATTTTAGTGGGGGATGGGGGTTTGCCCAATTATTAAAATAAATAAATGACTTCAAAAGTAGGTATATTTAATGTTGGTCTTATGGGAAAACGGTAGATGGATTATATGTTTTCATAGATTTCTCCAAAACTAGCCGGTAGAAATTAAAAAAAAAAAAAAAAAACAATTTAGACAGTATATAGTCAGTGTTGACGACACATCTGCCACATTACACATACATACTACATGTCACACATACCTAACTGATATTCCAATATAATACATACTATAAAATTTGCGCCTAATTTGCTTTTTTTGTTTTTGAGTTATCGTGTACACAGACAGACGGGCAGACTGACAGACAGACAACCGGAAATGGACTAATTAGGTGCTTTTATGAACACTTATATCAATATTTTTAAGCGTTACAAACTTGTGACTAAACTTAGTATATACCTTGATATATATTACATATATACATGGTATAAAAAGGAAAACCATTTTCCTTACGACGTGGAGAGCGAGCAGCTGCCAATAACTCCTCTATCTTTCATATTTTAGGGTTAATTATTAATTATTATGCAATAAAAGAATTTTCTATATTAGTATTAATAAAAATATAAAATTTAACGATAGTTTTTGCAAAATATTTGGTTGCGGTAACGGATAATGCGGTAAATTTTACATTATAATGAATATTTTCAAAAATGAGTGACATGTATGACACGCAGCTCCGTTTATAAAATCAGTTGAACCCTTCATTATTTATAAACAACACATGTATTTATTTATGTATTACATAAATACTTTCAATATAATAATTAATCATTGTTTTTCTTTGTTTCAGATATTCATGAATAAATAATTACATAAAATACACAAATTGTTTTTGTCTACCTAATTTAGTTAAATATGTTAAATATGTTTGTATTATAATAATCAATGTAAATGAAATCTAGTAAACTAAACAAAAATATCAAATCACATTGTTTTTTTTTTGTATCCTTTTTTTTAGGTTGAGGCTAAAACCTTTTACATTGATTCGATATACTTTGATGCAGAACAATTTCGAATTTTCTGTTTCATAAACAGGACATCAGGTGCTATATAATGATCCCTCAGGCAAGCCAGTGCGCAGAAATTATCCAAGGGAGGGGTTCAAACTTTTGATCGCCAAGTTAGGTCATATAAAGTCAATAAAAACAAGAAATTCTTTTTTCGAGAAATTAATTAGGTCAAAATGTGATATTCAGTCACTGTTTTTAAACAAAAATTGTGTAATGTAAATGGAAAATCACGTGAGTATCCCTAGTTCCATCGCAGATCGTCTTACGTTTATTATTCTGTGTAATTTCTTCAAAAATTATGCGACAAACATTTTGAAATTATGCTATTAATCTAACGCGAAAAGAAAAAATGTTTCATATAAAAATAACTCTTTAAAATTTGTTTATTCAAATGAAATGAATTTTACAAGTTCTTTGACCGCTCTCATACTTTATGTGCAACTGTATATCCCCCATGCCAACAGGAGTAAACAGTATACTATATAAATAGTAAACAGTATAGGAAAAAAAAGAACCTATTAGATAACAGGTGAAAACAAACAATTGACTGAGTTAATTGTTGAAATACCATGTACAGACAGTGTTGATTACTCTGTCACATTACACATGTACCTATACATAAACATAACTGATATTCCCATATAATATATACTATTAAACTTGCATCTAATGTGTGCCTTCGTGAGAAAACAGTGATGTTTACAAAAAAATGTTTCAAACAAAAGTTGTTTATATTTTGATAAAGAACATTTTTTACATTTAAACTTTTGTTCTATCTCTAACGGTTTACAAGATGGGTCCACTTTTTACGTCCTGAATGCGCTGTAAAAATTTCAGCTTGATATCTTTTTTCGTTTTTGAGTTATCGTGTGCACAGACGGACAACCGAAAATGGACTAATTAGATGATTCTATGAACACCTATACCAAAATTTTTTTCGTAGCATCAATATTTTTAAGCGTAATAAACTTGGGACTAAACTTAATATACCTTGATATATTTCATAAATACATGGTATGAAAAAATATGGCAGAGTAAACAAACCAATAGTAATTTCTTGAAAAAACTAAAAGCTTTTAATTTTAGTTCATCACAAAAAAACATTTTTAAATGATATAATCCATTTTATACCATTTTTTATTTAGCATATCAATTTTAAGTATACGTTATACTCCAAGCTAATGAGACATTTGGTTACTTACTTAAATTAAATTGAATTTGAAACGAATATATATGTATATGTATAAATATATTTAACTTTTCAATGGTAAAAAGAGAATGAGGTTGACTACATAAATTTAAAGCCCTGTTATACAGCGTTCTCCGTATAGAGGACGGCTATACTTGTAATTTTTCTTATTTTGACTTTTATGAAAAAAAATTTGGCTTATTCTGAAAAGTATGTAGGTATATTTAAAAATTCTAAATAATGAGCAAGGTAGCCAAAAATTTCAAATCACTATTTTTCATTTTGGTGAACTTTTCGGTAATTTCAAATGTCAAATTAAATTAAATTTTTTTATTTTTTTTTTAATAAATCTTTATAAATTATAGTTCATGTGTTATTCTGATATACAGCTATATTACTGTACAGTTTCATTAAAAACCATTTGCTAGTTTAAGCGTGCAAGCGTAACAAACAAACAAACAAACACACATGTTTACTTTCGCATTTATAATATATATAGATTTCTCTAGCTTGTTTTTAGCGATGGACACCGCACAGTGGAATTCCGCACGGGTCGAGTTAGTTAAATAATAATAGTAAAAAATATCATAATATAGATTCTTGCATTATTTATTTTCACCTCTTCAATGTATAGTGTAGTAAATAAGCCACAAAATACCATCAAATGTGGAAAAGTGGTGGAACAGCTCCGATTTTAAAAATTTTTTGTGTACGTGTTTCTTAGACTTTAGGAACATTCAGCCGCACTAACCTTGGCATAACAGAAAAAATGAGGAAATTAGGGTAGTTTTCTCATCCCCAGAGCATTCCATATAGTGAATCGTCTCTCGAGGGTTTTTGAGGTCGCTGATCATGAATTCAAGGTTAAAAAGCAACTCAATACAGTTGCAATCCCACTAAAACTACCCCTAAAAGTGATAAACAAAAACTTTACTATATTCAAAATTTTGCTTCAGAAATCGTCTCTTGTGGAGCTTTAAGGTTCGCTGTTCATTAATTTAAAGTCAAAAAGCAGTTGAGAATGGTTTCAACCCCATTTAAACTACCCCTAGAAGTGTCAATGATAATAAAAATTGAAAATTCTGAATTTCACCTCGAGAATTGTCTCTTTGTGGTTCTTGAAACGTATTAGTGCTAGGTTAATTTTGACCCCATTTGAAAAGTATGGCCCAAATTTAGTAGAATTACATACTTGGTTTGTAAAAATTGGATAAAATTTAGGTGTAATAGAGCAAAATTAAATATTTTGAATTTTAATGACGTCATCAAGTTCAAAAATTTGATTTTTTTAATAACACAGGCAATTTTGATCCGATCTTATTGGAATTTTTTTGAAACCCACTAATTTTGGGTCATTCTTTTCAGCTGTGATGTCAGTTTTTCGCTAGTTATCACTTATGTGGTTAATTCCGGGACCAGACCTCCACATTCTTGAAATACAATAGAGCTAGGCTAATTTTGATCATAAATTTGAAAAATATGGCCCAAATTTAGTAGGATTACATACTTTGTTTATCAAAATTGGATAAAATTTCGATGTGATAGAGCAAAATTAAATTTTTTGGATTCTGATGACGTCATAAAGTTCAAAAATTCAATTTTTTTAATAACACAGGCAATTTTGATCCGATCTTATTGGAATTTTTTTTGAAACCCACTAATTTTGGGTCATTCTTTTCAGCTGTGATGTCAGATTTTCGCTAGTTATCACTAATGTGCTTAATTCCGGGACCAGACCTCCACATTCTTGAAATCTAATAGAGCTAGGTTAATTTTGATCATAAATTTGAAAACTATGGCCCAAATTTAGTAAGATTACATACTTTGTTTATCAAAATTGGATAAAATTTCGATGTAATAGAGCAAAATTAAATATTTTGAATTTTGATGACGTCATCAAGTTCAAAAATTCGATTTTTTTAATAACACAGGCAATTTTGATCCGATCTTATTGGAATTTTTTTTGAAACCCACTAATTTTGGGTCATTCTTTTCAGCTGTGATGTCAGATTTTCGCTAGTTATCCCTAATGTGCTTAATTCCGGGACCAGACCTCCACATTCTTGAAATCTAATAGAGCTAGGTTAATTTTGATCATAAATTTGAAAACTATGGCCCAAATTTAGTAAGATTACATACTTTGTTTATCAAAATTGGATAAAATTTCGATGTAATAGAGCAAAATTAAATTTTTTGGATTCTGATGACGTCATCAAGTTCAAAAATTTGATTTTTTTAATAACACAGGCAATTTTGATCCGATCTTATTGGAATTTTTTTTTAAACCCACTAATTTTGGGTCATTCTTTTCAGCTGTGATGTCAGTTTTTCGCTAGTTATCACTTATATTTTTTTATTGACACTACTAGGGGTAGTTTTTATGGGGATCCAACCATCCAAGTTACTTTTTGACCTTGTCTTCGTGATCAGCGACCCCAAAAACCCTCCATAAGACGATATTCAAAGTAAAATTAAAAATATTTTCTCTGTCACTTTTAGGGGTGGCTTGGAGATACATTGAGTTGCTTCTTGCCCTCAAAATCATTATCAACGACTTCAAAAACCGACGAGAGACAATTTCTGAGGCAAAATTTTGAATTAAAAAAATTTTTTGTCTCTGTCACTTCAATAGTAGTTATAATGGAGTTGCAACCGTATTCAGTTGATTTTTAACCTTGAATTCATGATCAGCGACCTCAAAAACCCTCAAGAGATGATCTTCGAGTTTAAATATTGATTTATTTTCTCTGTTACTATTTGGAATGATCTGATGAGAAAACTACCCTAATTTCCTCAATTTTTTCTGTTATGCCAAGGTTAGTGCGGCTGAATGTTCCTAAAGGTCTAAGGAACACGTACACAAAAAATTTTTAAAATCGGAGCTGTTCCACCACTTTTCCACATTTTCCGGCTTATTTATTGTACTAGCAGTTATTACATGGATTTAATAATATGATGAATAATAAAATAATATTTGTAATAAAACAATATTTTAATAATATCATTGTTTATTTTTGCGACGTATAAAAAAAATATCCAGAGCAGTTCTATAGTTAAAACTTATTATTTATGGATTTAAAATAATACCTATAAAATTAATGTATTGTTTTTAATGAAACAAAATTGTGAACGTCATGATTATACACTCACCATAAAAAAATCGCAGCTAAGTAAAATTGAAATTTATTCGAAATAGTCATCAACAGTATCGTTTCTACAGCTCACTCGAAAGCATTCGCAGGTAAGATATTCTCAGTGCTTTGATCTTGTAATCAAAACAAACAACACCAGTTTTATAACGTTTCGTACCAATTATTAGTATACAGTGCCGGAAAAAGCACAACACGGCACGGCATGCTCGCTTGACAATGGATGATGTACTGATATTACCCTAGACCATTAAGTTACATAGACTGAGCGTCAAACGATTTCAAGCGTGCCAACATCTGAGGTAATTGCTTAGGTCAGACCCATCATGGCGGCGGTGTAGATATGTCAAAACAAAGAGTTGTTGTCATTTCACCTAGGGTGTGTAAAAAATGGACGAATAACTCAATATCACGCCTTCCGATTTCAATTATTCTTTTTTTAATGACAAATTATTTAGTGTACTTCGGATTCACTAAAAATCACAAAATAAAATTTTTAACAAAAAAACCCGACTTCAAAAAATATTAATTTGATTTGGAATATTTTTTTAACTCGGTTTTCTTTTTGTTAAAAGTTTTTTTATGTATCTACTATAATGTCTATGAGTATTACAAGGGGCGTCGGTTTATACAGGGATCGGGTTACTGCGAATTGCTGTAAATAAATTATTCAAGATAATTAAAAAATGTTTAGTAAAATTTATTTAAATAAATATTGTTGTAGTACCTACATAAAAATATAACATACTAGAGTGATTCCCACCCGCTACGCTGGGTTTAAAAGTAAAGATAGATAAAGATTGCTCTCGCTTATCCCCTTTCTACAACACTTTCTACAAAATCGAAAGTTCATTGTTAAAAATGTTTCTATCTATACCTAAACATTTCTTTTTACCTACATTACCAACAGTGCTTTCTGATAACTTGTTTAATTTACTCACAGATGGCGATACTATAGTTCGCAGTGTATTTTTAAAAGGAAAAAAAAAGTAGTTACCATGTTTAAAATTTAAAAATATTCCTGATAGGTCAATTAACATTTAAAACTAAACGGTTATTTTGAATAAAACAATTCTAAAATAATGTTAGGTAAAATAGAAATATACCTTTTTATAACTTGTTAGTTTTATGTATACGCCAGTAGAGTGGATTCAAATGCAGAAATTACTGTATTATATATTATTTGTATGCCACAATTTATGTACAATTATTTTTACACTTTACGTAAAAATGTTCAATTATTATAGTGTTCAAGACGATAATAAATAATTTTGAAAAAAAAAATGTGATCTGAAATTACTTACCTCAGTTTTCCCCGAACCCGTTGGTCCAACAATCATTAAACCATGACGCACGACTGTTGTTTCGTAAAGTTGTATTACTTTCGCCACATATTCTAAAATAATGAAAAATGAAAAATTATGTTTCGAGTATATTTAAAAAATGCTGAGTTGGTACCTTTTACATCTTCTAATCCATGCTTTACAATAATTTTCTTAATAGATTCTTGAAGAATACCATAATCCACTGCTTCTTCTTTCATTCGTGGAAATAGATCCGATACAATACCTGAAATAAATCAAACAATCTATGTAGGTATATTGTAACCATCCTGCAATTTCAATGGATGCATTTAACTAAATTGATCGCCTAAAATTGCTCAGTTTCGATACATCATGTGTTTTCAAGAAAAAATAGATTGTCCATAGATGGAGTGCCGATAATAACCGCGCAATACTGAGCAATTACTTCAACAAAACGCAACCATTAGTAGATTTAAAACAACAATGCGAAAATTGACTCCCCTTAATATTATCGGATGGATTTGTTATACAATTCGAATCACAAAGAGTCATTAGTTAAAATTACTTAAAAATTCTGAACTCTCTATCAAATAGTTTTGGAGAAAATGGAAACCAAAGTTTTGCCATAATTAGCTCCTTCACAGGAAAATAATGATAATTACGAAAAATATTTCAAACAAAATTTTTTATTCTACTTCTAAAGGGTCAATTTTTATATTTAAACTTTTGTTCTATATCTTACAGTTGCCCAATTGACCTATATTGCCCATTTACGAAATCGATGTCAGTTTTTACGCCATGGATACGCTATAATAATTTCAGGCCGATATCTCCTTTCGTTTCTGAGCCATTGTGATGACGGACGGACAGACAATCAAAATAAAAGTGACTATTTAGGTGGTTTTATGAACACCTTTACCAAGATGTTATTTACATAATCAATACTTCCAATCGTTACAAACTTGGGCTTAAAGTTAATATACTCTGAAATATATTTCATTTATTCTGGGTATAAAAATATGTAGCCTGAGAATTTTATTGACTCAAACAAGTGAACTCGAATTGAAGAGTTATCCAAGTAATAGAAAATTCATATTTGAAAACCCCTAACACTTTTAATGGGTCTAAAAATACCCTTTTTGGTAAGTAATTATTATCAGTAAAAACATTGGAATAGGATGATACAGTTGCACCCTTCTTCAAAGTGATAAATAAAATATAAAAGTGATAAAGTGATTTGGATGACTCCTCTAAACGATTCAAGCGACTTAAATATTTCAAAATATTCGATGCAGTCTAGGAGTAGATATAATATGAAATATTTTCATTTCGCTTATTTTTCATGTTATCAATATGTAGGTACCACAAAGTAGCACAACTACTGACATCTAAACATTAATTGTTTAAACACAAGATAATTATGGTAACAATATTTCGTACAATCTCACCCCTATTGAACCAAATAGTAAATTCTCTATTCTGTATTGATATTCAGGATATACATTCTTGTAATTTTAAACCTTTTTTATATGCTTGTAACTTATATATATAATACTAGATGTCGTGAGTAATATGCTGTTTAATTTTTGTTAAATTTTGCTAATAATGGCTATGTAAACCAAATGTTTAAAGCCAATAAAAATATTCAAATTCAAAATTTTTATAAACTGTAACCCAACTTGTTTGCAACAGTTGTACGAAAGTTGCATTGGCCGCTCTTCGTCCACTGAAGCAACTTTTTTAAGATTTGTGATAACTTAAAGTGTCATCAAGATCTAGCCCTAGACTTAGATTGATTTTTTGAGAAATAAAACGAAGATTCTTACCATTGAATAATATTAAATCATCTTTCAAAAATTTGGGTACATTTGCATCTCTTAATGCTCTTAAAACAATTTGTCGTTCATCCATTTTTGGACGTTCACGTTTTAAATTACCAGCAACAGCAATTACTGTTTTAACCGCTCTCATCCCAAAATCATAATGATCTTGTGAACTTAATTGTTCTGAACTCAATTTAAATGTTGTTGTGATTTTATTTGCCAACACACGTGCATCACTGAATCCAAATGAAAATAATGATATTTCTGCAATTAATGTGTAGTTTGGTACCATCATAGCAACTGGTCTAAATAATGATTTTAAATTATCAGGTAATTCGGTTCGTCCAGCATAACCGGGGTTCATTGTAACAAATACAGCACATGATAATTTTAATTGTAAATCAACACCTTCGAAGAAGAATCTGAAAACAAATCAAAAATTCTTTTTAATTCTCGAAAATAAAATCCTCAATTAACATTTGTCTGGTTTAATGTGTGTCACCTGGTACTACAAACATTTGTGGTATGACAGATACCGAATAAGGTGTTTTCCAAATAGTAATTATATTACTTATAAATTTTAATTACATTTACCTGTCCATCTTCGCTTTTTGTGCTTTTTGAATATTTGATACTTGTTGAGCAATTACAGACAAAACTTCGATATCAATTCGATTGAATTCATCGAAACAAGCCCAAGCGCCAGAACTATCAAAATTAAAACCAAATATTTTATAAAACAGAAAATAAAATTGTCTGATAATAAATAGAATATTACCTGGCCAAACCTTTGAAAAATTTTCCCATAGCCAAATAATCTAATTGATCTGAACAATTAAATACTACAGTTTGAATTGCCATAGCCTTTCCAAGATCCTTTTCAAAATATAATTAAGAATTAGTTTAAAATATTTTAATCGGAAATAACGCTGCTCACCTTGGTTGTTTCAGTTTTTCCGGTTCCCGCTGGACCTTGAGGTGCACCACCAAAATTTAAATGTAGCGCACCAGTTAAAGTTAAATAACAACGATCAGTTAATGGTGTTATAACCAATCGACCAGAATTACCTAGATATTCATATCCATATGGAAATTCTGCATTGACAGCACGTACTTTTAGGTCATGATCTCTAACCCAGTAATATCTAAACAAAATTATTAAATGCTCTACTGTAAAAATTCGATATAAAAGTTTCCACATTTCTAATAATTGACTTTGTGTACCTACACCAAATAGGGTATTACATCCATTTTTGAAAAGTGTCTCAATTAGATATAATACTCATTTTGTTAAAATATATCCCCTTAAGGACCCACAATAAAAATATTTAGCTAGATTATAAAATTATTAATAATTAGATTATAAATTATTAAAAATTGTATGTTCAAGTGTTGTCATCTGCTAGTGTAAATTGGAACTAGTAAAAATGGGTCCACTTCCACTTTTAATTAGTACGAATTATTATCGACAGTTGGCGAGTTGCAACTCCCAGTTATCAATAATAATAAATAAATAATTAATAATTAATTTTTGGTTATTTTTCAATTTTCTAAAAATTAATTTTATAGGCTTATTTATTTTAATTATTAATTTTTTCTATTTAATAATTTCTGAACAGAAAAATGTTCCTAAAACCAGAAGTTTAAATAACCTGTGTTGAATTTAAAATATTAGTAAAAAGACTGATCAATCCGGATTGGCTACACAAATTTTGTAAATGAAAAATTGTACCTACTCTTCAAATCTTTTATAAATTGTGTATTTGTTCTTACCTTAATTGACTAATCCACTCAAAATCGTTTTCATTTTGTATATTCAATTCTAATAATTGCTGGGTTACATCACGTGCATGTACTTCGATTACAATTAAAGCTGTTATAATTTCACGATGTAATCGTGATAATGTTCCTTTTACTAAAGCTCGTAAATCGTCCAGCTAAAAACATTGAAAAAAGGTGTAAAATATTGGAAATATTTTCAGCACAGTCGTAGTAGAAACAACATTTAAGATTTACAACTTAAGAATCTTACGTACATAATATAAGAGTTCTTTTGTATATTCAGGTAATTTATGTACGCGAATTGCTTGCGAAACATTTGCAGTCCAAAATGTTTGGCTTCCTGCAATAACAATTTGTCCTGGCCAATTTAATACCCATTCAGATCTATTCGTCTTTGGTGTCAACGCTTTTAAGCCTGATTGAATTTGTGTTCGTACTGAAAGTTTTATAATTTAAAAATTTTATTTAAAAAACAGAAATTTTTATTAATATATTTATTGAATTTCTCCGAAACAATAATGCGCTAGAGAAAAGGGTCTAATTAGAGTCGTTTGAAACGGAAATAAAATTTTATATTAATTAAATTCAAATCAGTTATTTCTGAAGCCTGGTTCCCATAACCTGTAGCCTGAGCCACCTCCAGTGACTTTAAGCCAGTCCGAGTAGATGAGGTTAGTTTGTCGAAGCTGTCCAGATTGGACATACTTAGACCATAAGTCTCATTGTGATAAGGTTACTAATTCAGCTTCTATTTATCTGAGAGGCTGAATTTATCTTCATATAGCAATAACATGAATTGAATCAGCAACCTAAAAATGGGTGTTGGTACGCCCTTTAAACAATGCAAAGGCCGTGGGAAAAGAAAGCGAGGTATCGTGCTATACTCCTTGACCACTTTCTTTTTTAAATTACTGTTACATATAGAAAGGTAACAAGACCTATCGACTTGATTGAAATGAATAAAATTTAAAAAATTTAAACTTTTGTCTAATGTGTTATTAGGATATTAGCAATACCTGCGTTTTGCATGCTAGCTTCGACACCCAACATCCAGTTTTCAACATTTCCTTCGGGATACAATGCAGGATTTAACGGTACACTTTCACCATCACTGGAGTGCATTATAGTCATCTTCAAATCGTCTTCAAATGTTAACTAAAAACATACATTGATTGATAAGTAATTTTTTGAATATCTGCGAATGTTTATTGTTAATATGGTTTGCGTAATGTACATGTCGCAATCAACTATCTAAATTACCCGTTGAATTAACAGCCTAGTCTTTTTACTAAACGCCGTTTAACTAGCGGCTTGAACGATATTCAGCTATTCAATTAAACAACTAGGCAAACGTCTTGGATCGATAACGTTTGACTCTTTGCCTAACCAATTCATTTAAATTTAATTCCATTTTCTGCCGCTGGCGTTGAAACTCACACACTATCAATATGGCGTCGGCAAAGATAAATCATGTTCATTATGTTCATTATGTAATTATTTTAAATAATGTCATTTCGAGCTGGAAAGATTATATTTAGGAATAAAGGGACCATTATCTTACCATAGATATACTTTCGAAACATTTCTTTAAGTGTGGTTGGACAGCTAATGGATTCTTTGATTGTGCTAGAATTTCTAATAACTCATCATCACTAAGAAAGTAAAATCTTGGAAATGCTTGCCGTTTTGTTTCCAAATATTCAGACAATCCTTTTTCAACAATTTCAAGTAAATCTAAGCATTCTTTTAATGAACTTAATAACATATTATCTGGACAAAACGTAATGGCCTAAAAATTAAAATAATTCCGTTAAGTCGGGGGATTAAGGATGGCAACCTTGGAAAACAGTATCTCTGTATTATAGTTATACAGTTCCCTGCTCTCAAAGCTGAACCAACAGCGATGTGTCGATTCTCAGATTTTAAAATCGCAAACAATGTTAAAACCGATGGAAAGTAGGTATATAAAATTTTCATTGGGTTAATTAATAAATTTCTACGGAACTAACTCTCATTTATTGATCTCATTTAAACTTAAAAAACATTATTATTAGTTTTAATAAATACTTGTGGATTTTCATTTGCCATTTTCATCAATTTTCTCCAAATTCTTTCCATACTATTGTATTTTTTAGCTTCGTAAGGTAATTGTTTATTTATATCATCACTTGTGAAAATTGGTTCTAAATACATCCAACTCCTAAAATTTTCCAAGTAAAATTTTTAGTATAGTTCTTTGCTTTAGTGAAATGTTGAAATGAATTATATGTACACTCCTTTGTTCTCTCCTACCAGGAAAGTATCCCTTAATCCCTTATAAAAATGATTATCCCTTAATTCATTATTCTTTTTTAAAATATTTTCATAATTCGGAGTTACCTATATTCAGTTTAAGGGTCTAAATATTGAGTTCGGTCCTTTTTAGGCTGAAAAGTGTGAAAATATTTCAAATTTGTCCAGTCTTTATATGTTTCGAATTTTGCCATTGTTCGTAACTTTCTGGATATTTAAATAATATATATTTTATGCCATTAGGTACCGGTATATAAATTTTACAATTTCTCCTCTACGCAAACGTAAATTATAAACCAAAAAAGCAAAACATACTTTTGCAGTTCGTTCCATAACTCAATAACATCACTCATTAAGTGTAATTTGCTTTCCCAGGTGGTAAGTTGTTCTTCGAAAGCAACTTTAAATGGACTGAATGAAATTTGCTGGGTTTGTAAAATATGGTCATCTAGCTGCTGCAAATATTCTTCAGCCAGTTTCATAATAAATGTACCTTTAATAAATATGCCATTCTCATTAGTAAAGAAAAAACCATTTCTTTTTGGTTAAGAAAGTTAATTTTAGATAAGTCAAATTAAAACTGTTTGTTGAGGATTGATGAAGGTAACTTTGGTAATAAAGAAAAATTAGATATAATCGTCGTTCTGGCGATTTTTCAGCCTACCTACCTAACTACTGCTATAATTGCCAAAAGCTGTCGTAATAGTTTCATAAATTTTTGACACCCTGAATCCATACCTGTATCTTTATAAGGTAACAATTCCAAGTTAACCGACTCCCAAGCTTCTGCCATTTTACGAAGTGAATCTTCAATAGCATATTCTTTAGCTGCGGCATCCGACATACTCACAATGACGTCTGCATGTTTAAAAGCACCCCCTCTTATGCATTGTGCAAACGTCAATGTATCGGTACCCCATGGGATTTTTGCACTAGTTTTTTCATTTATGGCCTCAAAATGGCGAGGTTTCAATCCAGGATTTCGTATTGCTTGAATCAAGGGTACATAAGGTTTAAATTCTTCAGCAGCGTCTCTTATCATTATGGCGATTTCTTGATGAGGTGGGGATTCAGCAAATGTTCGTATTAATTTTTGAGATGTTTTATAAATATCGATGACTGTATCTTCAATTATTGAACGATCAACAGTTATAAGTGGATTGTCCATCCAAATGGAATGCATTGTATACCATTCTATAAGAAGATGTTAAATTAATAAAGAATAGACCTTTTCCATTATAACCATTCGTTTTGGTTCCGAACAAAATATTAAAAAACTGTTTTAGTAAAAAATTCCGAATAAGTAATTTTTTATCTTTACAAACAGCGCTGCTTGTCAAAGAATATAGTAACTTTTTTTAGATCGGTAGCGGGAATTTTTGTTTTTACCACTTTTGGAACAGCCATGGCAGGCTATTGGCAGTTACGAACACAATGGTAATATTAAAAAAATTTGTAAATGAACAGCGGTCAGTGTTAAAACAATCTAGGCAATTTTTTCTCTTTAACCATAGTTATTTTATTTGGGTCAAAATGGATTTTGTTCATTGTTTTTTTTATGTCTTGATTTTTTAATTATTCGATAGATCTTTTTTAGCTTGCTTGTTTATAAAAGATTTTCTTTACAGCAACGGCTAATTTTATAAACAAAATTATAAAGGGGAAAAATTTCTGTTTTATTTCTTTTCTAAAAATTACTAAAAGTTAATTTCCTTAGTTATTACCAAATAATGCATATTTTTAGCCTCTACTTATAGGTACCACAAATATATTAAAAAAATATAAATATGTACTAAATTTATTTACTTTCAGCATTTAGCCATAATGTTTTATATGGCTCGAATTCTTTCATCAAACGCAGTAAATTATGAAATGGGACAGCTGGCTGTTGGAATAACTTCTGGCGACGATTTAATAGCTGAGCCTTTTCTTTAGCAATTTCCATATTTTTCCATAATTTTGCTATGTTTATGGCTATTGTTTCCAGCTGTATATAAAGAAATATTAAACAAAAACTTTTAGGCTGTAAAATATTAGCTCGCTTCTGATCAGAAAAGGGCGGAAATATGTATAAACTTTTACTAGAATGAGGAGAAATTTGCGAAAATTCTGCGTTCCAACATAATATTGAAAAATTAGTTTTTTATTTTTCGAATTACAACTACAATTTTGTGTGATTTGCCTTATTGTATTAGTTATATTGCAAATCTAAATTGTGAAAGTGAATATCGTGAAACACATATATAAAATATTTGCATAAGGTCTCCGAATGGCAGAGTAAAGTTATCTATGCGATGCATTCCTAAATTTGCCTCTATTTTAGTCAATATACTTAGGAACGGTAGAAACATAGTGATCCAAATAACATTTTTTTATTTTTGAGAATAAATATTTCTAACTAATTTTAGTTACAAGAAATAAAAGACAAGTAAAATAAAATATAAATAACATGAAACTATATATTACATTGTCAATATCTTTTTCCTTTTCATATTTTACAACCTCAGCAGCAAATCCATCAATTCTGTCATTAAGTTCAATTTCATCTTCACCTTGTAATTTCTTGAATTTTTCAGTTTCTTCTAAGAGAAACTCTGTAATTTTATCTATTGTGCGTGAGATTTTATATGGCCAACCAATTACATCCCATTTTACTTGAAAGTCATCATCTTTGATGCTATAAAAGAATTCATTGAATATTTCATATTCCATTACGTAACGTCGTGAGAGTTCCTCTAATCCTTTCATTAGTGTAGGAACTGTTTCCATCCATTCTCTTAATTCAAATATATCTTCAATACAACCTGGTTTCACTAATAGTTTTAAATATATCTTTTTGAAATCATCGGAAAGCTGTTAATTAAATAATAGTTTAATTAGTAATATGTATTTCTATAAATTGTCTACATGAAATTTCACTTTCAATTTCCTTATATGTGGATCAAACAAAAAGCCTAAATGAATCTAAATATGAATTCACTAGAGCTTTAATTCTCCTTTTGCTTGTTTTTCCCCTAGCATTAAAAAAGTATCTAGAATGCTTAAAATTTGGGGTCAAATTTTGACTTTCGGTCAAAAAATTTTTTTATATAAAAATTTGTTTCAAAACATTAATAAAAGTATTGAAATATTTCCCAATTTTTTACCCTCGGTTTTACTCTCAGAAAAATTACGAATTACTCTCTTTCTCCTTTTAAGGAATTTTGGTACTGGAAAGCTATCTTACATCTTACATTAATTAGCGCATACTTACAATGTCCATAAAACGTTTCATTCTAGCTGCAAACATATCTAATAATTTTTTTGCTAAATCTTGTCGTTTATCTACTAAAAACCCTTTAGTTGTTTTTAAACTGACAAGGAAGGGGCCTATAGGTATATTTAAGGGAATTGTTCGTTCCAGTTCTTCTTTGTATGCAAATTGTGTAGCAATTTCATCTCTGATTTCACTAGTTATGTGATCTTCTTCTTTAAATGCTCTATAATGTTAATTTAAAATTATTCGAATTTTGGGCTAGTGTGTCAAAATTGTAAAGGACATATAAAACTGTTTTGAGCAACAAGTAGTTTTGTACGTAGCAACTGCTACCCAAAACTAAACACTAAAACTTAAGGCATTTTTTCTGCTCTTATATTTATCTTACTCAACATTTAAATATGAACTTACTGAACATAAGCTGCATTATCCAATCTGTACAAATCCATATATTTAGTATATTCTTTGCCGTAAGCTTTTAGTGGTATAATTGCTTTTAAATAACCAGCTTCTAGGCGGTTACGGAGTTCAATAACAAATGGATGGAGTAATCCTACTGATGACAAAAATAGGTCGTTAGCCCAAGTTAAAGTTGGTAGTAATGAAGGTTCTATTTGTTTGATAAAATGTAGTTGGGTAATCGAAGTATTTAATAAATTTAATAAAGTGACCTATAAATACAGGAAATATTAATATAATAGCTTCGTTATTGTTTATAGTAAAATTTTAAATAATAACTAATAACTATTTGTAGAAAACTAGTCAATATTCCAACAATTGCAGGTCTATTATTGCACAATGCGTGTTGTGGGTTTTATTTATACCGCCATCAACCGGAAACCACTGTCTTATAAGGTGGCTCCAGATCAGTGATAGAAAACCAATATCACTCGGAGCAATTTCGGGGAAATAAGAACGAAAGTCCAGTATGGTCAGCCTCAATTTCTCCAATTACTACTCAGTAACGATCGCTTAATATGCAGGAAAACTATCACGATAGTAGTGCCAACTACCCAGAAGTAAGTTAGTTCGTAATTTCTCAGCGTAACAGCCTTCTGGATATCTAATAAAACATCTTAGTTATACATGACAAAACTTATGGCAAATGGAAAATTTCTTATTATAGTGCTTTTGAAATTATAGCCAATTATAAAAATTTTTACCGAAAAATTGTCAGGATTGGTATCATAATATGGACCATCATCACCTAGCAACAAACTAATTGAAAATACAGGTGCGGTACTAGGATGAAATTGCGTATTGATTAAATCTTCACCCCAAACCATATCATCGGCAACTTTAAGGCAACATTGGCATGGTGTTTCACATAAATTTACTAACATTGTAAGTGAAACAGAAACCAATACAGTCAAAGCATACTAAAAATAAATAGTAAGTTTTAATTTTAATCACATGCTTAACTCAAATAACATGGAAAAAATAAAATTTATTGTTTACGGTATTGTTTAATACTCACTTGCATATGGAACTTGGTGAGTTCTAGCAGCCGTTTCATTTTCGACACTTCATATACGTTCCAACTCTTTATATTTAAATTATACCATCCTTTTCCAACATCACGTAATGACATACGTATACCATGTGTAATATTTTCAAGCCATAAAGTTCTTAAATATGTAATTATCTGAAACCGAAGTATATTTAATACAAATTTTGATTGTAAACAAAAATTGCCATATTCGCAAAAAAAATAGTGATTGCCAAAATTGTAGATTTTTCGCAATCATTCGCTTTTTCTCTGCGCCTATGGAAATTTTTGTTTTGCATGCCAGGAACTTAGGAAATACTTTGATGGGCCAGCAAGATTTTGGAAACTGGGTAATGTAAATCGTATTGTCTCTCTTTATGATGCTGCGAATGGTGATCATATGAAGGACATAATTTTTGCACACCTTACCAAATAAAGCAAAAAATAAACCAAATCACTCTGTAGTCGGTTATAATAATCACAAGTAAACAATTGTTATATGAACAAATGGGATAAGTTATTATAGGTCTACCCCTTTACTTAGACCAAGTGTAAAAGTGTAAGCAAAAAAAAAAAATGAATAAAATAAAATAAAATGTATGAATTGTTCTTACATTATTCGCTTGACGACTTTGTATCGAATGAAATTCACTTAAAGACACATATTTCCCATAACCCGTAATGAATAAAGACATTGCATGGACTTTTTGACATTCAATTACAACACATTGAATAGCTGCATATGATTCTGGTATTACATATAAAATATACCAATGTATAAAATCACGGACTCCTTCAAAATTTTCCATCGATGTATCAATTTTTCCTGTTAAAAGAAATCAACTTTTTGAAATTCAACAAGTATTACCATCATCTTTAAAAATCACCCAAAAATTGTTAGAATTTATTAAATTCTATTCAATTTTTGCAGAAACAAGGTAAATGATTAGTGACCAGGGGAAAAATTTTAACAAGTCAGACGATATGTTAACAAAATAAAGAAAATGAATTTTTAATTTTTTTGGTTATGAGTTTCAGTGTTTTTTTGGATGAAAGTTTTTTTGGATGAAAGTTTTTTTTTTATGAAGTTACAACGTTAGTTTATTTTTAACGGAACTAACCTTTTTTATCCAACGCAACCTCCTTTTCTAATGTTCGTTCAGGTAGAGTCATGAAATTAAATTTATGGGGATTATCCCGGACAACTTTTCGAAATCTTAATTCGCACATTGCTCTCTTATGATTGGTTCGAATTTCTTTAATGAGCTAAAAAATTGGAAGGTTTTTACACTAAAATTGTAGGTATATCTGCTTGTTTCTTTATCTTTTTAAATACAAGTTACTATATTTTCGTAAAGATACAGCTAATCATGTAAAGTCCAAGAGAGTGTTACGTAATTCGAAAAATTAATTTTTTTCTTGAATACATATGGAACGTACATTGGTAACTTAAAGGGAGGAACCCGGTATGGGATCAAACAAGAAACCTTTTGTAGTAAAGCAAAATCTAACATTTTTTACACTAGTGAATTTCAATTTTGCCAATGTTTCTTGTGTAGAGAAGTTATCTGACATTCTGTTTTATTTTAATAAACAATTTTTTGTAGATAATACTTTACCCAATCATTAAACAAAGGGTCTTTGATTTTAATTTCATAGTTTCTGGTCGCTTGTTTCGTTATTGGCTCCAAATAAGACTGATCAATTTCATCAATTCCTTCTAAACTACAGCAATCAAGATATAATTCATACCTATGGAAAATAAATAAGTAAAGCAAAGAATCAGAAGACGAAAATGTGAATATCTTTTACGATAAACGAATTATTGAGTACATTAAGGACCATAATTTCGAAAATATAACAAAGCTAAACTTTTTTGATAATCCACATAAGGTATGTCGAAGTCATATATTATGAAAAATATACAATTTGATTTCTCTCAAGAGCGAATAAATAAGTCAGAAAAACTTTAAAGTAATTATTTTTACAGGAGCAAAAATTTTTATGAAAAATCTTTTTTTAAAGTATTTAAGAAGTCTTAGTAACTCTTTTAGTAAGTTTTATTAACTCTGGATAACTATTCTGGAAGAGGCGGAAATCTTGGAGTTATTCTGACTTTTTACGTCAAATTAAAAGTTATTCCCAGTTTATAAGATTTTGTTACCTCTAAGGCGGCGACGATATAATTTGTTTTTAACAATCCTCTTGTGATAAAAGTTTCAAAAGCAAATTATTGATTTAATCATCGGTCAAAGGCTTTGTATGACCTTAAATATTTAATAAATTAACGTAACGCCTTTTTATCAGACATACCTTATTAAGTTTTCACATTCATCACGTAATTTTATGGCACTACTGATTCGTATACCAAATTTATATGGATCTTCAGCAAAGAACAATAAATAAATCCTAGGGATTTTGAAAACATTTTGTTCTCCATCGAGAGTTAAAACTGTGAATAATTTTCTTTTCTTTTCATAATTTGCAACTGCTACATTAATCCAAGAATATAAAGAATTTAAATCATTGGATTTTTGTTTATCCAATTTTTGTACTGGTGTTGGTAAAAATGCTTTAGCTGGCATTGGATGACGAACTCCTTCCAGATAACCTACATCCATCCAATCACTTGCAGTTCTATAAATAATATGTGCATATATATATACCTTATATACAGAGTTTTATCGAAATTGGAGACGGTAAATTTGTATCGATTTTTTGCAATTTTTTCAAGGGGTATCCCTTAGAAAAATTCGAAAAAATCGTAAAAAATTATTTGTTTCGGAATTTGATGAAACTCAGTTTATAAGGTAATTTTGACCCAAGGAATTCAAAAATCGAGTTTATTTGGCGATTGGCCGAGTAATTTTCGAAAAAAACAATATTTCGGAACGATTTCCGGTATTATCTCGAGAATTATTCGCCCAATCGTTAAATAAAACCGATTTTTGTATTTTTTGGGTCAAAATTACCTTATATACAGAGTTTTATCGAAATTGGAGACAATAAATTTGTTTCGATTTTTTGCAATTTTTTCAAGGGGTACCCCTTAGAAAAATTCGAAAAAATCGTAAAAAATTATTTGTTTCGGAATTTGATGAAACTCAGTTTATAAGGTAATTTTGACCCAAGGAATTCAAAAATCGAGTTTATTTGGCGATTGGCCGAGTAATTTTCGAAAAAAACGATATTTCGGATCAATTTCCGGTATTATCTCGAGAATTATTCGCCCAATCGTTAAATGAAACCGATTTTTGTATTTTTTGGGTCAAAATTACCTTATATACAGAGTTTTATCGAAATTGGAGACAATAAATTTGTTTCGATTTTTTGCAATTTTTTCAAGGGGTACCCCTTAGAAAAATTCGAAAAAATCGTAAAAAATTATTTGTTTCGGAATTTAATGAAACTCAGTTTATAAGGTAATTTTGACCCAAGGAATTCAAAAATCGAGTTTATTTGGCGATTGGCCGAGTAATTTTCGAAAAAAAACGATATTTCAGATCGATTTCCGGTATTATCACGAGAATTATTCGCCCAATCGTTAAATGAAACCGATTTTTGTATTTTTTGGGTCAAAATTACCTTATATACAGAGTTTTATCGAAATTGGAGACAATAAATTTGTTTCGATTTTTTGCAATTTTTTCAAGGGGTACCCCTTAGAAAAATTCGAAAAAATCGTAAAAAATTATTTGTTTCGGAATTTTATGAAACTCAGTTTATAAGGTAATTTTGACCCAAGGAATTCAAAAATCGAGTTTATTTGGCGATTGGCCGAGTAATTTTCGAAAAAAACGATATTTCGGATCGTTAAATGAAACCGATTTTTGTATTTTTTGGGTCAAAATTACCTTATATACAGAGTTTTATCGAAATTGGAGACGGTAAATTTGTATCGATTTTTTGCAATTTTTTCAAGGGGTTCAACAAACAAACGTCTTTACTTTCACATTTATGACATGATAGGGATTAATGAAAAAATCAGTTTGTTTTTCAATATACTTCACCTATCGTCATATTCTTCATCATCAAATAGTTCCAAAGGCAAGTAATTTTGTCGCTTATAAAGACGTGCATGATTATAATTTGTCAATTCTTGTAAAACATCGACAGGTATTAATTGTGCTTTTTGTATTCCAAGATGTGTTAATATCTCATTAATATCCTTTGAGGCATAATCACGACGACGTCTTTCAATTTCCACTTTTCGAGGTAATTCTTTTGCACCCACCTTATGTTGAAGTTGTACTTTTGGTTTTAGTGTCTGAACTGGAAACAGCTGGAAATATAATAATATCTCACAATTTTCAACTAGAATATTAGCATTGTTTTAAATGATCTTTTTTAAGATTTGAAACTACTTCTAAGGTATGTAAAATTCAATATCTATTAAAACTACTGAAAACTTTATTAGAGTACATGTGCCCTGAAGCGAGATATTTAAACATTCACTTCGTCAAATATGTCACTGCTATAAGAAGAGAATCCAGAAAACTTTTCGATTTTGTTGATAATGTTTTCAGTACTACAGACTGCTGTGTTATATGAAAATTATTTGTAGCACCCTTTTCTTTTTTCTTACTGTCGCATATTCCCCATGAGTAACAATTGAACACAACTGTGATAAACGCGTCTCTCTTTAAAAAACATACTTCTTAAAATCTTACAAATTATATTGCAAAATTGCGTAACATTTACGTACAATATCATTTTCGTCTTCAATGGTCATCCATCTTTCAGCAGGTGCCAGAAATAATGGTCTAATAGGAGGAGTTAAATGTGTAACAACAGGTGTGTACTTTTCTGTTTGCATTTTCCAAGCATAACTTGGACGTTTGACAGTACCACTTCCATATTCCTCTTTGGTTTCATCAAGATTAGTTATTCGCTCTGAATAATAACCACGACGTTGATCCTTAAACTCTTTTGATAATTGTCTTCTAGACTCGTTTGGTTCCATTTTTAATTTATTAATAAACTAATCATAGGATGAAGGACTATTTAAATATTAATTAGCTTTAAAAAAATATTCAGCATCAGTAAAATTAATATTTAATATTTATTATGCCATTTCCATGGTAAAAATTAGTCAATGAGTAGTAGTTTAGCTACTGGCCGAAACTTTCAAAGGCTGTTTGAAATGGAGACATTTTCATGACTTCAATTCTGCAATGCACACAACATATATTTTAACCCCGACCCAAAAAAAGCGGTCTTATAAGTTTGACGGTAATATTTGAAATTTATTTTGGATTTCAACCTACTTTTACACATGGGGGTGGGTGTGGGTTTTTTAATTCGGTGCCATTTAACTTTTACATAAATAGATAATAAAGAAAGAACTTTAATATTTGCAACAAACTCCCCCTCTCCCAGAAATGGACAAGACTTCGAAGGATATCCTCTTCGTACTAGAAGAATACTGCTGTTTGTGTTCGACGTCTTTCGTTAGCAAATCTCAGTTTCTGATTCATTATCCCAAAACCCATACTAAGAAATAAAAACAATTCCACAACTTTTCTGCTAGTATTCTAGGATATGGCACGTAAAAAAATTAATGAACCATAACTTTCTGCAGCGTGGTAAATAAGCTCTTGAGTCGATGTGGAGCATTTCCTCTTTTAGGGCATACATATGCCAGCGCGAGAAGAGGGGAAGGGGGAAATAAATTAGTAAAATAGAGAAAAATTTCTGCCCCTTATCAAAGAAGCTTATGATATTATCCCAAAGATCGCACAAAACGTTACATACTGCTGGCAGACATTTCCCTCCCTCCCTCCTTTCAAACGCCCGATTAAAGGTATCATGGTTTGATTGATATAAGTCGGGAAGGGAAAGGAGTATATGTCTACTACCATTACGTAACATTTGTACGGTCGTAAAGGAACTTATTTGGCAAAGAGCAGAAACTTTCATAGTGTGATTAAGCAGAAACTTTTTTCAATTTCTACTCATTGTATTTCCCCTTTACCGTCTTTAGGCTGTATCCCGAAAATGATCGCTCTGACATATATATGTCTTATGAGAGAAAATGATCCACATCGACTCAGGAGCTTATTTACCACGCGGCAGAAAGTTAAGGTTCATGGATTTTTTTACGTGCAATATCCAAGAATATAGAAATCCTTTTGAATACAAATTGACTGTATTACTTCATCATCATCACTACATATTATAAAACAAAGTCGCTTTTTCTGTCCATATGTCCCTATGTCCCTATGTCCCTATGTCCCTTTGTACGCTTAAATCTTTGAAACTACGCAACGGATTTTGATGCGGTCTTTTTAATAGATAGAGTGATTCAAGAGGAAGGTTTTTATGTATAATACATCCATATTATAGTAGAGTAAGGGGTTGAAATAGGCGTTGAAAGGGATATGCTTCAAAAACTAAAAAAGATGTGCATCGATTAAGCTCAAATATTGACACGATATACAACCAGCTTCAAAGATCTATTGTTTTTATCTACTTTTAACCTTCGGAGGGTAGAAAGGTGTAGCGAGAAAGTGGGAAGGAATTATCGAATATTTACAAATATACCTAAGTGGGGTATCAAATAAAAGAGCATGACGTGTACATTACAAAACTGTTATCGAACGCAAGGAAATGTGGAGGGAGGGGTGCAAGTGGGGATGTTGCCCAGCAAAGCGGGTAGTTCACAGCTAGTTTATATAATAAATTTAAATTATTTCTTATGTTTTATTATTATATAAATAAACATTTGGTAAAGGCAAATAATATACACAGTACACCGCCCGTACATACATAAATGTCTAATTCAAGAACCATTCAGGCATGTAAACCAAAAACATATATTAGAATTTTCAGAGGTAACTAACACAACTAATATAATATAAGATGCATAAGACAAACTTATACGTACGTATATACATACAAACGTATTAATAATATAAGTTTTCTTCCAAGAAGAAACTTTAACATGATGTAATAACAAGATTGTGTAATTTTATATATATGCATATTCATGTGTACGGGAAATATTTTATAAGGAACTTTGTTGTGAAATATTTATATACTAGCTGTTGTTCGTTTGTGTTTGCTTCGCTAAACGATTTCAACTTTGTAGGTCTTAAAAATTAAGGCAGTACGAACACTAAGGCAAGTTTAAATTTGTGGTTAAAATTATTTGTACCTTATTTTCAACTTTGATGATGAATAGAAAATTTTATTCCCTTTTAAATGAAATGTAATAAGGTAGGGAGTGCGATTTGAAATTTCAAAGTTGCGGTGGCTAGGGACGAAAGTGTTTTCCGGCGTGTTTTCACTCAAACAAAACAATAATAACATCCGGTCAAGAGTTATTAAGGGTGGATACTTTTGAAATGATCACACTGTATAACCCTGATCCTACAACTTATATACAGCTCTTGTTCGAGAAAATATTATAACTAGTCTTTAGGGCTAACTATCATTTAAGGTAGTATGAGGTAGTAGTAGCCAAGGCTAGTTTAGACTTGTGATTGAAATTATTTGTGCCTTTTTTTGCAACTTTGATGATGAATTTTGTTATAACTTCATGAGTGTAGACGAAAAATAAGAATAACATTTTTTCGATATCTGCTTTGGTTTCCGAAATATCGAAACCTAGGTTAGTTTAGGTTATATTGGCTGTCCACGAAGGACAAACTTAGGCTATAGAGCCCATTGTGATACCATATATGTGTTTTACCACCTTTCGGCTGATAATTTCATTAACAGGTCCTCAATTTGAGAGGCTCAGTGCACCTCCTTCATGCATATACCATGCACTACACCAGACCAAAAGTTTAAGTGTAAAAAATGTTCCTTATCAAAAATTAAACAACTTTTGTTTGAAACATTTTTTCGTAAACATCACTGTTTACCCGTGAGGGCGCCAATTAAGCGGAAATTTTATAATATGTACTATACTTGATTATCAGTTATGTATGTGTCACATATTTGTATGTGTAATGTGATAAAGATATCAACATACATGGTATTTCAACAATTAACTCAGTCAATTGTTTGTTTTCACTTGTTTTGTATTGCATTTGATTTTTCGAAAATTTCAAAACTTTTTTTTATTCGTTCGTTCGGTATGGATTGCTTTTGTTTAGGTTTTAGGTATTATAACGAAAAGAAAAAAACAACAAGAAAAAACGCATTTTCGTATTAGTAAAATTATTTATAGCCAGGATTTGATAAAAAGAGTAAAGAAGTACCAGTTCTATAAATTCCACTAAACTATACCTACAATATGCAGTAAAAAATAGGAAAAAAAATCTTAAGAATTATTGAGCTTTAATATTTATGAATAAATTTGATGAAATATATCCTAATTCATCTCTGTGTAAATAATATTTTACATCCGATTACAGAAATATCTTTCTCATACTCTTTTTTATTATATTTATATAAGTCTGTCAGGTTTATACTCTCCATGCTTTAAGGTACTGATAATGGTCTATCATTGACCACCATAAATGTGTACCATCTTCGAAATCTATTCAACCGTATTCAACAAGATTATATGCATATACAGACTTCCTTCTTCTTGTATACAGAAGAGATATATCTTGATTTTTCTCTTCTTATTCAGAGTCAGTTATAAAGGTACAATATAACTGTTGACCTATCACATTTATACGAGAAAAAAAGTAAAGAAGAGAAGCTTTTACGTTAAAATATAGAATGGAAAATGTAATTTTTAAATACTTTTTTTTTTTTCATTTTTGTTGTATAGAATCCGTATATAAAAAATATATAAATTATGTTTTTTATATCCAAATACTGTATTGAAATTTAGATTTTGATCATACTGTCAAAAAATTAGTTATTTTTAAACTCGAACTAAAAAAAAGCGGGTGTTATAAGTTTGATCGCTATGTATGTGTGTCTATCTGTCTGTCAGTGGCATCATAGCGCCTAAAGGGATGAAACGATTTTTTTGTTTTGTTTGAAAGAAAAATGCTTATCACCGAAGTTTTTAGGAATTAAATTTCCTACAATTTTGATCCTCATAAATTTTTTCCTAGGGAGAAAAACTGGGGGAAAAAATTAGCCCATTTATCGAGAAAGTTACTTTCATTTAAAAAAATAAATAAATAATGTCAAAAAGGGTCTATTTAATTTCGAAAATTATATTTATGTATAGAACCACTATCTATCTAGTACTTTAACTTCACGCTTATCTATTTTTCTATTCTATTTATTATTTTTCGCGTTATGACATTTTTTGGACTAGTATAAAGTGTATATAATATGTATCTGTAGAATTGATATTTACGCTTCAAATCACTGCTTATTTTTTATTTCAGAGGGTAAAAATGGAAAATTTTTTAAACATATGTGACATTGAAGCAATCATGTTTAGTATTGTTTTGAACTAAACAAATTTTAATGCTGTACTTATTTAGCAACAGCATTAAAATTGATGCGGGAACGAAAAATTCGAACGACAAAGTGACAAAAAGCAGGCTTGAAATAAGTTATTGACTTTATTTAAGACTGTAAAATTAAGTTGAAATTGAAAAAAAAATTTGAATTTTCGGCTGTCGCACTTTTTCTCTGACACCCATTATACAAAAACCCGTGAACACGCAAACTATCAAATATCACGTTGGGTGGCTTAAACACTGACTGTAATGTCTATAAAAATGTAACAGATGTAGTAAATTAAGTAACACAGGAACTTATAAAAAGGCGCCACTGGTCTTAACGCAGTTTCTCTATAATCACGGAAATGTCCTATGAACTTTATAATCAAGCAACATGGGTTTTTTTTAAAAAAAAGGCTGCATTTTGGGTTCACAGTCTAACTAATAATATTAAAATAGTTGGCTTTAATTTTTTTAATGTCATAGTTACCATTGTTATTTGTACAATAAATTTTGTTATCACAAAATTCACACAATTATCACAAGCACACATATAAATGGTTAAACAATAATATTTTATAAAAAATATTATATTAAAATATTGAAAACAATTTATAAAATCTCTACAAATGCCTTAGTGGATGCCGTGCAAAAATAAGAAAGCATATATACCGTATTTATTTAATATACCATTTAAATGTCATTATTTTATTTGGAAATAAAGAAGATTATGGCAATTTTTGAAACAGCCAACATGTGTAGTGTTTATATATTATAGTGTGGTTAAAAAGACATTAACAGCAAATAAATTGGATTTCTGTAGTAATTTAATACGTAATTGTGCGTTTTCTTCGTGTAAAAATAAGATAAATCACTTAACCTTAAAACTCCAATGGATGCTAATTTATTGATGGATGGTTTACGTAATTTGCTAAAACAAGCTATTGATAAATATTTGATATTTTCGTCAACATAAAATTCGTAAACCCGATTCGTGATATAAAACATTTTGATCTACAAAAAATCATGGGTATTTTCGAAGCAGGCAACATGTATGGTGATTTATATTATAGTGTAGTTAAAAAGGCAGCGGCAACAGCTAAAGATCAATTTAATTCTTAAAGTAATTTAGTGCGTATTGAGTGAAAAAACCAGAAACTAAAACTTGAAATGGAGCTTTAATGTATGATTTGTGTCAGAGATAAATCTACACTAATATTATGAAGAGGAAACTTTTGATTTTTTGTTTGTGTGTTTGTTATGGATAAACTCAAAAACTACCGGACCGATATTAAAAATAATTTCACCCATATAAGTAACATGAATTAAAATTATAATCCATAAAATTGTGAACAAAAGTGAAGTGAAGAGAAGTGGAGGCTTTAACTGGGTAGTCTTTGTTTTTCAAGTTGTGGTTGCCCAGCGAAGCGGGTGTGTCGTGTTTCGTGCACACAAAATTTAAATTAGTTTGTCGATGGTACATTACCCATTTCATTTAGTTCAAGCTTAGTTTTACCAATAATTTTATGGATTGATTCATTCAGATATTATTGACAGCGTTGGTTTGGTATGTTGATGATTGGCACATCATCTGCAAATTATAGTGCTTTTTTCACAAGTTCAGAATTTTAATTATGTACAGAAATGTGCCTTTGAATTGGTCTGATTTTTACAATGTTTGAATGTTTTTAAATATTTAAGGTCCGGATGTCATTTTCAAGCAATGGATTTGTAACAAACATTTGTAACAAGATTCTTATATAACTTTTCATTTTGGGCTTGGAAATTATGTAAAACAAGCTTCTTAAATGATGCTATTTTTGTGTTGAGTAGAATTACACTACTAAGTATCGATCTTCATTAGTCTTTGGTGATTTTAAATGTCAATTTATTTTCGCAGCCTCCTACTTGTATTATCCATTTTTTGGTCCTTATATATATGGCTAAAATAAAACGAAAATAAAGAATACAATTTTGCGATTTCCTGCTTCGTTTTCTGGCTATTGAAAGTTTTATTTTTATACATTTTTTATTTTTATGCATTCCAAATTCAATCATTATACGAATATTATACTGGTTCTGAAGGTAACAAACTATAATTCTTTCTGAATGTTTTTTTCTAACTAATTGTAAATCAGATGTAAAAAATTATACAGTGTGTTCATTCAAAAGTATCCACCCTTAATAATTCTTGACCTGATGTGATTGTTTTGAGTCCGTATCTTATTGGCACCCCCTTACCTTGTGATAACTCATTTGGTTCTTAAGGCAGACTACACAGAAGATGGAATGTATTTGTATCCACCATTCATAACTCTTCACATGATGTGTTGTGAAAACACGTCGATTTTGATATCGACGGGAAAGTTAAAAAAATGGTACCTAGAAATTTTCATCTTCTTCAAGCAGTGCGTGACTATCGCAGTCACTTTCATTGCATACAGTTAAGACGGTTGTGTAATGAAACCACATACTTCCACATACTTCTCTGCATCCTGTTTTACGGAAACAAAATATGTTTTTTAAAACATTGCTTGGATGCTGCAATTGTTGCGTCACTTTAATTGGCTAAAAATGGTGTTCTTTTTGCCAAACCCATTTTTCAAGAGAATGCTTCTATTGTTGAATTTGTTAGTACATTCTTCTTGTAGTTTTGTATTTTTACACTCTTGTCTTTTGTATTTAATGCTATGAAACAGTTTTATCGTAGTTCATTTAAGTTTTTGGTAGTTTTGCTGCTTTACATTGCTAGAATGAAAAATTAATACCTTCCTAAAAGAGTACTTTTTCACTTTGTTCTTGAAAATCATAATGAAAATTTCAGCTGCTGCAAGTAATTTCTTATCATTATTAAAAATTTTAAGAAAAAATAAAATTTCTTTTATTATAAAATGCAGATGTACTGTTTTTTACTTTGTTCTTGAAAGTCATCATGAAAGTTTCAGCTGCTGCACGTAATTTCTTATCATTATTAAAAATTTTAAGAAAATTCTTATTTCTTTTATTATAAAATGCAGATTCTGTATCACATTACATCCAGTTAAATACTGAAAACCGTACGAAACGTGCGTTTACTCCGAAAAACAGATTCACTTTAAAAAGAGGAGAACGAGGTGGTAAATTTATGGAGGCATCATTGCCTATACCTATTCATTTGTATGGGTAGTTTTAGCTATTAGTTTCGGATCTTTCTTATCTTTCTTCAGATCGGCTTTATTAGTTCAGTTGGTTATGGCGTAACCAATTCCGCCTGCGGTATGCTTAGGGTAGCGAGTTCGATTCCCGCCGTCACAACAAAATTAATTTAATTAATAATGTGATGGGCTGGTGTATTGCATGGTATATGATGCATGAAGGAGGTTCACTCAGCTTCTGAATTATCAGCGGAAAGGTGGTAAAACACATATATGGTATCACATATGGGCTCTATAGCCTAAGTGTGTCCTTCGTGGACAGCCAATATAACCTAATCTAACCTATCCTTCTGCAGACATTCTACAAATTAGACTACAAATACAAAAATTAAATTAAATACAAATTATTGAATTTCTTACCGTTAAAATAATAGTAAGTCGTTTGAAAAAGGAGATTAACTCGAAGTTAAATTTAATATCCGGTATATATGTAATATTTGTGGCTATTATTTCATATAAGACGTGTTATAAATTCTTGAATATATTTAAATATTTGTATATACTCTTATGTGAGTACTATTTATGTAAGTATTCCAGAAAATATTTGTACCTAGAATATTAAAAAGAAAAACAAAATATAATTGGAAAATCAATTAATTGTTGGTGCACTTTCTAATAGAAATTTTCCAATAAGTTCTTAAAGTTCAACGGATGTAGATTATCTATTCTAAGGAAGCGTCCTTAATTGGTGCGTAGATTTTCCGATATTATAGAAAAATTATTATCCATTACAAAGGCATATGATGGTGGGATGAAAATTTTTTTACCTATTTTTAGTTTTTATATTTTTGTTTTATATTATTTTTCAATAAATCCCCGCTTTTCTTCTAACATTTTAATAATAATAATAATAATTTTATTGAAAAAAACTTGAATGGTCTTTATTAATGATTTCTTTAAAATTGTTCCTGATAAAGAAATAGGATAACTTAGGAATTAAACAGGATTTAAAAAATTTAAAACTTAAATTTTAAGATGTTGTTTTATTAAAATTAGACTTGTTACACGTGTAAAGTACTTTACTCTCTTTACTCAAAGAAATTTTGTGTAAACTTACTGTTTCTCAACTTGAGGTTTTTTTTATTGAATGCTAAATTTTTCAAACCAACTAAATGCATATAATTACTATTAGAAATAATTTTAATATAATTGCTGTAAAAGTATTTTACTTTTTTTAGTTTTAAAATCCTACCTTCCGAACTATTCACTACTTCGTTAGCTTAACAATTTTAGCAGCGTATGAATAAAAATTATATTTATTTGCGAATTTTCTTAAAAATATTTACGTACTATGTGTATTATTCAAGTAAAAACAACATATATTTTTGGAAAATAATACAACTGTATATTATATTCACAAAAACAATTTTTTCATAAAAACATTGTTTCATATTTTTGCCTTATACTGAAGTTCAAAGAGAAGATTTCATAAAAAAAATAAACAAAATGAGAAAAATAAAAATATTATCTAATATATAAAATTCACGTGTCACAGTTTTCGTTGCCATACTCCTCCGAAACGGCTTGACCGATTTTGATGAAATTTTGTGTGCATATTGGGTAGGCCTGAGAATCGGCCAACATCTATTTTTCATCCCCCTAAATGTTAGGGGTAGTCCACCCCTAAATTTTTTTTTTTATTTTTTAGACAAAATTTTTAATTTCTCTTTTTTTATGATACAACATACAAAAATACATACAATCCTCAATTTTCACCCTTCTACGATCAACCCTTATTTTTTAATAGCCATTTTAGTAATTTAATCATTTTTCCTCTCCGGTCGAAAACTGATCAATCGTCATTTAATTAGTTATCCCCGCCAGATGTCTACAGGTGTCACTTCTGACCCAGTAAACAGCAAGGAGTAGGGATGAAAACGAAGCCGGTCCCCTTTCTTTCTTACTCCCTACACAGTTGTCGGCCATCATTATTGTTTATGCATCAAGTGTAGTAGTAACAATGACAATGTATATGACATGTACATGAATTACTAGGAAATTATTTATATGGCAAAACAACGTTTGCCGGGTCAGCTAGTAAAATATAAAAATGTTCTCTATAAATATTTTTTGAAAGCAAGTTCGTAATATTGCATTAGTACTAAAGTTAACCATTTTTAGGTACAAAGTCATTCAAGAAAATATATATCATACTTTATCATTGGAAATTAAGATAGTGATTTTTGAGTGACGCATCGTGGAGTTAATGATTTGATCTGTCTTCAAGAGTTCCTAGTTTTGATTTTTCTTTCTACGACAAATATAGCGATCTTAAGGTTGAGTGGTCATGTCCATATCGTTTTTTATTGGTGAAATGTTTATATTCAGACTACATTTGATGGATTTTGAATGTTCATTGGGGTCGAACACTTCCCTCATGAATATTAATTTCGATGCAAGCAGTCTTGTAGTTTCTTCTATTAATTTTATTTAATGTTAAAATACAAACAAAGCACAACCACCAAAAAATATATATAGCCACCTTAAAATTTTTGATCCTTCCAAGGTATCAGCTCTGTAATCACCCATAGAATAAGGGAAAAAGATATGGATTACGTGTTTTTGGTTACAGGTTAGTTTTCTTAATCTCTGGGTTAGTTATTTTTTTAGCATTTAACAAGGTTAAATGCTAAGCAGTAAACAGTATAACACCGAAGATATATATTTAAATTATTTATTCATGTATATAAAAAATTACATATGTATTTTAAGGAGGTGCTTGCTTGTCGATTTAATGGTCGAACTGAATTATTAAATTTAGATTCTTATTGAAGTAATCTTGGTTTCCATATAAACTGTTTTGTAGTGAACTTGATTCCATTACAACAGAAGCTTTTAATTACACCCAACATATATTTTTGAAACAGTTCCTTCCATTCAAGCCAGAATCAGTTCTCAGACTTGAAATTCTTCAAATCCAAAGCATTATCATTTGAAATAGGTGGAGTTACTAAGTTTTTTTTATCGCTACCTAAATATTTTGGATCGCCTTCCATCGTATCAGCTCCCATAGAATAAGGGAAAATATACGGCTTACGTGTTGTTTTTGGTTACAGGTTAGAAGTTTTTTTAATCTCAAGGGGGGGGGGGGGCGTTGGCTTGGTACGCACATAATAGCACTGCCGAGTACGCTAGCCTAGAACCAGGGGACTGTAGTTATTAAACAAATCTTATAGTTATGTGTCAGTGAAAAAAGGTTAGCCGAATTAGACAAATGTTAAAAATAAAGGGGACTGAAATGTTAACGAATAGAGAAATTTTTGCTCTTGTAAATTACAAAAGGTCTTTCGCGATGGAAGATGGTACATACTTCCTCAAAAATAAAAGTTCTTCCAATTGAATGGGTGGTTCATGGAATTTCAATTTTAGCCTCTTTCATCATCAGCGAAGTCAGTGTAATTGCTCTATTAGGATTAAGTTAACCTGTCAAATCGGATTAACGATACCCATGTACGAAATCGTCCTCCTTTTACACTTTGTATATAAGTATAGTATTGTTCATATATGCATGTTGGGTGTAATAACTCATATGGTTTATCGTGTATTTACCATGTTTTCTCCTGTCCAACCGGAATGTTATTTATGTATGGCAGGCAATGGCAAAGGTGGCGGTAAAACTCTAACCATATACAAATAAATATATGAAGGGGGTTTTCTAACTGTTACAGCAAACCGCCACATTCAGATAGTACGAATTCACATGTAGTCTTTATGTGAATAGTATGTTTACGGTCCACTACATTTCGGTATATACATAAATATATATACAGGATGTCCTGGAAAAGTCTGTACAACTTAAATTCATAAATACCTCAAAATATTAGTAACAAAAATGTACATAACATAACATTGGACTTATATAACTGTAAATATACGGACGGGGACATTCAATTATAAAGTATTACTAGAATAAAAGTCTATGGTAGGTACACCCAGTCTTGGTTATTCTTGCCCCTGCAATAATTTATCAAACAAACTTCATTCCCAAAAGTCTCCACGGTCACCTTGCCTTACAACTTAACTACCAGTTCATTTTATTGCCAACTCTTGCTCATAAAAGAGACGAGATAGTATAGACGAATTTTTGAATTTAGTAAGCAGTTATTTGTGAAAAAAGAGCATTTTTCGTTGATATTTCCATACAATTTATATTTGGTACCTTCTGTTCTTCGTTGGTCAAATAGGGCTAATTTCAACGGGAAAACTCTTTTGTTTCACCCCTACAATATGATTTGTATTTTACAAACTTATTGTGTCAATATACGTTAGTTAAAAATGCCCTATAATATTCAAATATCTCAAAATATCCGGCAACCGAAAAAATTATAGACAGCATACTTTTTCTCTAAATTGATGTTAATGTCTTGTCCTGATATTAACATCAATTTAGAGAAAAGATAAGTAAAAAATTTGATTTCGATGATCGGGACGTCATCAATCACGTGGGGGTCACCAACTTTTGGGTCAATAAATTGATTTTAATAAAGAAACGTTTACTTTACTTAAAAGAATTTATTAAAATGTTCATTTCATATTAAATTTATAATATCATGACTGTTTATTTGGTGTAAAAATTATACACAATTCTTTAATTATTACAATTAATTATAATGAATTTTGTAGTAACCATTATACATCAATTGTACAAGACCGCATTGTAAAGTGTCGCCTACAGATCCCCATTACAATAACTTCCCAGTACAGGAATAAATATTTGACACGAGTTTTTTCGTATTTCAAAGTATATTTCTCGAGTTCTTCGATTGTTTCATACTTTTTAAGAACCTTATGTTTATTTTGTATAAACGATTAGAAAATTGTACGATTTTCACTTACAAATATTCCGAAATATCATATTGGACTCAAAATTGCATCTTTTAGTTTAATACGAGCCCTGGTAGAGCTTAAATGGTTTAAGGATAATAATTTTTACTTATTTGAAAAATTATTTCTAACAGAATAAATATTGATGCTGAATCTATCCAGTTATCGAATAAATGTTTCAAACAACAATTGAAATTTTGTTTAAATTAAAAATAACTTTTAATTTTATTGTGTTTCTATACCTCTGTCAAATATATAAACTTTAGTTTATCTTTTAAATTACCAATAATATCATTAAGTTATAAAATTATGTGCATAAACAGATTCCCTTTTGCAAAACCAACAACTTTCACTGAGATCATTTGTTGATTAGGACTCTTATGACAAAAAATTGGCGATGATAATTTAAACTGAGACACCCGTTATATATGTATTACATGCATCGCCAAATGGAACAATGGCCAAAAGGACGCTTAAAGGAACTTCGTATAATCATATCTACGTATTTATCACATACGATTTTCTCCATTCCCGAATCGATATAAATAACACGCGTTCATCATACGCGTCTATTAAATATTACAAAAGTGTTAGATTTCTAAGTATTAAAAATAAAAAAAATAAAAATTATTTTCAAAGAATCTATATGCCCAAAATTATTTCCATTAAAATACTCTTTTGCGTTTTTTCTCTTAAAAAATGGAGTAAATTATTTTGCTACGTTAATATTTTTTTATCTACGGTTTCTAAAACGAATAGACACAATTTTTATCCTATCTTTTTTAACCTTCTTAAGACTATAGAATTACATTTGTGCTTTTATGGCTGTTGGCCATTATTTTCGTTTTACTTGCGATCCTTAGAAGTTTTGGCTAATATGGCCGTATCGTCAGCGAATCTTAGATGGTTTAGTTATCATTCATTGATTTGTACTCCTTTTTTTGACCAATCTAATTTTTGAAATAAATTTTCAATCACTGCAATAAAAAGCTTTGGTGACAAAGGTTCTCCTTGCTTGACCCCTCGTTCAGTGTTTATTTCACTTCCTCTGACTTCCAGCTTTACCTTGCTCGTGTTTGTATAAATATATTTCAGGATGTTAATATATTTTTGATCTATTTTTAAATGTTGCAATGCATTCCAAATCGAACAGTAGCTGATGCTAGCGAAGGGTTTGCAATAGGCAATGAAGAGGTGTGTCATGCCATCAAAAATTTTTTTTAATAATATAATTTGCTCCAGACTCTGTATATGGTTGCTCCATTACGCTGAAAACTGATAAGAAACTTGCTTGCTCTATTGGCTGAAGTTTATCAATGTCTTGTGTTATTTTTCTTAAAAGTATTGATGAACAGAGTTTATATGAGCTTGCTAGAAAGCTTATGGGTCTATAGTTACCGATTTCCAGTAAAGTCCTGAATTATGAGATATAAATCCTACGGCCCTCCACTAATTTACTAATAGCAATCGAGAAAAATCAAAATTTTGTTTTCATCCACTCTTGCAATACGTAGAAAGTAATTCAGTTACGTCGAATGTATCTTTCAAGTGGTTCGCATATTCAGAGATGGATTAATTGTTTTAGTGCTAATAACTAAGATTTTTAGACATTTTATGTTTTTTAAGAATACATGAGTGGATACACAATAAGAGCTGTTTTTCGTAAATGATATAAATAAAAAACGATACTTTAATCTACTTTATGTTCCAATGGGCATTAGTTTTGATTTAAACATAATACATGTCAAAGATAAGAGTACTAACAGATAAGAGATTAATCTCACATTTGTAACAACTACAAACCAATGTGGTAACTCTTATTATGTTTGTTCTATATATTAAGAGGCATCACATGAAACAGGGAATTGATGATCTAAAGACTGATAAATTTATGTATGCATATATTATCACATTATTCTATATCTATAATTCTATACATGTAATGTAAAATATGGTACTACAGTGAAACTCTTTTTCAAGGTCTTTATGGAAACTAAACTGTTTTAAACGTATGTTTCTTAAACTGACCAAACAAATCTCTCTTTATGTTAGAGTATTTTTTTTAAAAAGGAATAACTAGTCGTAGAAACAATGCAATCAAGTTCGGAAAATTTGAGCAGTAAGTCGGATTTGAATCCGGTTTTCGACATTCGATTCACTAGAGCGTCAGGAAATTTTGTTACTTCATGATTAATAAGCATTTTATAATTGCAATTTAAATTAATAGTAAATACTAAATTTAAAAATCCGTTAATAGTGATGAAATGATTTCAAACTTGTTACACGGGGGTTTTTGGGGTCGTTGAACACGACAATCACGATAGAATTGGTGCCCAGGATGAACGGTATTTCCGTCGCTTGCTGGGGTTTTCTCGAAATTCGTCATATAATTAGTCAAAACTTGTTACTCGGAGGTGTTTGGGGTCGCTGAATACGAATATTGTGACAGAATTGGTCTCAGAGGTACCTGGTGCAGCTATTTATAATAATTCCCCGACAGCTTAAACTTATTTCACCTATAAAAGTTACATTATCAACGAGTGAGGTCAAGGAAAGTGAAGGCTATGGCACGGTAGTCTTTGTTTTAGAGTTGAAATTGCCCAGCAAAGTGGGCGGGTATCTGCTAGTTGAATTGTAATTTTCAAGTTGTTGCACGATGGACATCTCATATTTCTATTAGAAAAACAAATATCAGTCAAAGTAAAGTTTGCATGTGTGATTAAAAAGTGGTCGGAATCAGGACTATTCCCACTTTCCGATTGATAGGGTTTAGAATCGGTTAACAAGTGCTACTTTTTAAATCAGCGTTTCAAGCGTTCTTCAGTTTGAATATCATGATTAGCTGTGTTCGTGGTGCGGCATAAAAGCTAATAACTACACACTTTTCTTTTGACCAAAGGTCCACTTAGCGGATACTTACAATAAGAAGCGAGCGCTCAGCTCAAACCACGGCGACGTGGATATTAAGGTCAAAGTTGAACTAAAGAGGTTTTACTGTTCAAAAATATTAAAAGATGTATTGATACAGTTTGCGGTGATTCCCTAATGAATTTGCACATGTTACACTTGTAATAATTCACATAATTGCAACATACGTTTTATAGATATTATCAAAGTGTCCATTTTTAACATTTTTATCTCTAATAGAAATCTCATTTTTCCAAAGTTTAAAATTATTTTTTCCTTTTCGTTCACCTCTAAATTTTGGATCACACTTCATTAATGCTGTGTTCGTTATTTATTAGCATTATTATCTACGACGTCATTAATATCAATGCTTTTAAATTGTAACAATTATATATATTATAATATTGTTACATAAAGAATTGCAGCCTAAATCCTGATAGTTTTAGGGTCTTACCTTGAGAATATGCCACCTCTGTGTATTTATGTTCAAAGTAACTAACCATAAAAAAAACGAAGGCAATCAACTAATTCGGACGTTATCGAGACTCTCGAAAATAATGTACCTGAAGAACCAGCTACATCATTGGCTACACTCCTTCCAGATGAACCTGAACCCCCACCAGCAAAACCAATTGAATTACATGCAAAAGAATTGAAGAATAAATCGAAATCAAAAAAATCTGTTCAAGATTTATGGAATGAATTATCAATTCAAGAGCAGGAGAAATATCGAAAGAGATTGGATAAATTAAAAAATACGTATATTATAAAGTATGAAAAAATACGTATATTATAAATTACTAGCTGTGAACTACCCGCTTTGCTGGGCACCATCCCCACTTGCACCCCTCCCTCCACATTCCCTTGCGTTGGATAACAGTTTTGTAATGTACACGTCATGCTCTTTTATTTAATACCCCACTTAGGTATATTTGTAAATATTCGATAATTCCTTCCCACTTTCTCGCTACACCTTTCTACCCTCCGAAGGTTAAAAGTAGATAAAAACAATAGATCTTTGAAGCTGGTTGTATATCGTGTCAATATTTGAGCTTAATCGATGCACAACTTTTTTATTTTTTGAAGCATATCCCTTTCAACCCCTATTTCAACCCCTTACTCTACTATAATATGGATGTATTATACATAAAAACCTTCCTCTTAAATCACTCTATCTATTAAAAAAAACCGCATCAAAATCCGTTGCGTAGTTTCAAAGATTTAAGCGTACATAGGGACATAGGGACAGAAAAATCGACTTTGTTTTATAATATGTAGTGATGATAAGTGTATATTATACACTTATAATTTATACACTACACAATATCTAAATCTAAATACAACGCATCACGATATCAGATAGTTTCTTTTTCCACCCCTACTATAATCATTCCTTTTCATATTATAGTTACATAGTAATAATATAATAATAATAATATAAAACAGTAAACTGATAAAATCGTATTTGTTTTATAATGAAACTGTCATCAACAGTTGACATTTAATGCTTGTCAACTCATCTTTCTGTATATACATATAACTGACATACGTCATGGTACGTATTGTTATGGTTCTGCTTGTTGTTTGCTACGAAATACTACGGTATATTTTATTATCATTAATAGGGAGGGACGGGGTGGATTGTACTACAAATGCACATCTTCTCAATATCAATGTTTGTTGTTAGTTTTGTTGATTTGTTTTTGTCGAAAACAATACGATTTGACTATTTTCAATAGAATTTAAAAAACTGAAAAATAAAACGTTTAAACGTTTATTTCTTTGTTTGGCAAGTTTAATGTATTGGGAAACGTTTTTCTGAAAAATCAACAAACACTCAATAATCTCAATAATTTTAACAGTTTCTTTTTAATGTAACATGAAATACAGTAGGGTTGGATTAGCAGAAGCACATTTGTAATCAGTAATTATTTCTTGATAATTTATACTAATTTAATCAAGATCTCTTTTCGTTTTTGAGTTATTGTGTCCACAGGCAGACGGGTAGACAACAAAAAAAGGAATAATTAGTGGATTTTATTATTTGAAACCCCTTTAGGACCAAAATTAGTTGATCTTGATATATTTTTCATATAGCCCGATACCTTCAGTGATACTGAATGAAATATTGATTGCAAAACTTTTAACTTTAAATTATAGTAAATATTTATCATTTTGTATCTAATCAAATAACTTAAGATTCATTCCATTAAAATTTTTTTTAAAACAACTATTAAGAACCTATATGCAATTTTTTATAAAATATTTATGTATGTTTATTTGTATTTATAATATATTTAAGAGTCGTTTTTATAAAAAAAATATTTATGAAACATAAAAGCTTTATTTGACTTGAAATAATTCGCATATATGTTGCATACGTATGCCTATAGGTACTCGAACATAATGAAAAATACCCATACGCATCAGGCAGGCAGACATATGCTGCTGTTGCTTTCGCAAACTTGTATATACTTAAACAATAATAATATTTTCATATCTATAAAATCATTGAGCCATTAAAAATGATTCCAAATTATAAAAAGTCAAATAGTTTAAAGTTATTAAAACTACACAGCATGTGCCTATATATTTTTGTTGTAGCAAACGTTATAAGACCCTATATATACTGATACTAAAAATGTTTACTTAAATAGGGATAATATTATTCGCATTTTTTTAAAACTATTTCCGTTATATTTCTTAGCAATACGTAGAGTAAAGCTGGCATAACTCAAAATAATATATACAGGATGTTCTATAATTTTCTGCAGAACTTTCATTTCCTGAATAAGCTGAGAAAAAAATGAAGAAAATGTGCTTTACCAAATTTGGATATAAGACTTAATTTACGAGATAACCTACTCTGTATATTTATCAGGAGGATGTGTTTTATCATAGTGTGAAGGAGTGAAATCTATATGCAAAATTACTACAAAAAATAAAAATATATCTTCTTCAACACAATGTACATAGTGTGGTTTGTCTGTGAGTACACGGTCCGTTTTAATAAATACATGCTAAGGTATGTGATATGCACACGGTAGGTTGCGTACAAAATTTAATTAACAAAGAAAAGGAGTTTAATAAAACTTTTTTATGGGATCGTTTTTATAATAATATAAATAGCCAAATAAAGTGTCTCTTTTGTCGTAATTTTGCATTTTGGTCACTCCTTCACTTTATGATAAAACACAACCTTCTGTTTAAATGTTTTAGTTGGTGGGGCGATTTGTCTGGTTAAATCCGTTATCTTTCTCTACATTGTCTACAATATTAGGCACAAATGTCGGATTTCAACGAAATATGTATCTTTAGAATGTAAAATCTCGCTGTTTATGTTGTACAAATGTGTAACACAAACGAATGAACTGATTTCAACAAATAAGATTGAGACTTAGTGATGATACGAGTAACAAAATAAAAAAAAAAAGGAAATAAAAAATACAGTTTTGGCCTTTACAATGTGTTAGCAGAAAATTTTGCATAAGTCTTATGGTTGGAGGAGATAGAAATCTGCTCGGTGCATGGTGTATCTAGAACAGACATATAGGCCCACTTAGCTGGCCAATTTTACCAGAATTTCCTGTACCCTGATGATTAGAGACAATACCTACATGAGGGTCATGTATGTATATTAATTTTTTTTAAATAATATTTTTATACAAAAACTTGTATTATCATTGTTCACAATTTATAATTTCAAATGATTCGCACATGAGATAATTCGAAAAGAAGTTAACAATAAGTGTGTTAATTTTATTATTAGGGGAAATTAGTAAACATTTCATTGTATTTCTAAATGTGAACAAGGTTTATATTCGTTTTTACACGTGAAACGGAATTTTGCACTTCGTTTTTGTGTAGATGGATATGAGAAGTTTAAGAATTGCTTCATTTAAATAAACTTAAAATTATGTGTATATATTTCAATTACGTCAGGTTACTCTACAAAAAAAAATTGTTAGCATCAGACTCACCAGTTTCATTTTCTTCAACGTATTTAATAATTTTTTTTCGAGAAGAATATTTATTATTATTTAACTAAATTTTGGAACAATTATTAAAAAATCACGATTTGTTTAATATAATTAATGTTATCAATATTAGTTGGGTAAATCTACCGAATATTGATAATCAATTCGGTAAGTTCTTATAGAAAAATAATTTTTTTAAATAGGTTTCATAATTTGTAAAAAATACAGAAAAGAAGTTTTCCTGTTCCGGGACAATCCGCACGCCCTTCTGTACGTGGTTTTGGGACAATTTATCTCTACATTGTTTGTTTTGGAAGGTCTTGAACAAGTAGGCTTGCCTTGTGTATATTCCATGCCCATGTCCATTTTATACAAGAACTTTTCGTGGAAGTTTCATACTTGGTTCAACAATGTATTTTTGTCACGCAGAAACGTACAGGAGTTTTTCGGTTCCGGAACGATCCGCACGATCTTCTTTACGCGGAAGGAAGTTTCTTCAACAAGTAGGCATGTTTGCAACAATCTTTCGTGGTAATATTATACTTGGTTCCACACTGTATCTTTGTCACACAAGCGCATACACAGAAGCAAACATGTGTTACTGAGAGGGACCAATAAATAAAATACGCCATTATCACTTGTTGCAAATTAATTTGTAAGTGGTGTGACTAAGAATAATTTTTAATACTTAAAGTCTTAGCAATTAACTATTGTGATTAGCTGCTCAATTGTGGAGAAAGTACAAGAAATTAGTGACAAATTTTATACGGGCAAAGCAAAATTATAATACATAGTATAATCGTGTCACGTATATGATAGATAATAGGTATATACTAATAATAATATATTGAATTTGTAGTTTGTGATATATTTGAGCAACGATAGTTTCTCTCCTTCTTTGGAAGATCAATCCAACTGTATTGGAATCGATTAGGCAATCATTGTTACGAAACTAATACGATAGAAATGAGCATGAACACTTATTAGTAAATACACAAACAGAACTATAGAACTATATACATAAATACCTATATTTAACAAGTGTAGGTGTCTATGAAGCCGCACCTTTTATTATTTTTGGAAACATTTCGGTGGCTTTTAAAAAAGGGTAGAACACCCTCAAAAACTTCTTAAACTAAAATAATGCACAGTAAAAAAAGAGCCAGTTGCAAGAAAATGTGTTTTTTACCACGTTAGAAACATTGTCTTTCTTCAAGAGAATATTGTATGTACTTTAATTTTGAAACAGTTAAATACTTACTTTCTAACATCATTTAGCAAGGAAAGGGAGTCTTCTTCTGAAACGAGAAAAAAAGCCTTTTTTAAGAAATTTGGAAGCGGTTAACGGATTACTTAACGTACAGCTAAGTTAACCTTAACCGATAAGCTTCTACCCTGAGAGAAAAGTGAAGTTAAAGAGGAACTAAGATTGGAGAGTTTACCTTTGACCAGATGGGTTACCTATACACTAATTGGATGGCGATGAAAAATAAACAAACTAAGCAATTACGAACGGTATCCTCAAACAATTCGATCAACCATGATTACAATTCCAAAAACTTTACCGTAAATGATGTAATTGAACTCATTCCGATCAAAATATCCAAAGTTAAGTCTTTGAATTGGGTTTTCGACTTTGGAATTAGTATAGGCAGTATTCATTTTTCGCAATACCTGACAAATTTCATCCAAGTAAGAAGACTACTTAAATATTGGACCAAATTTAAAAATTGTATCTGCGTGCTTCGTAATAATCGAACCAAAAAAGGAGGTTGACTAAGCAAAATGAGAGGAAGGAAGAAGGAAGAAGGAAGATAAAAGAAAGCACCTTTCGTCTAAACCTGATGCATCTAGATAAGACGTAAGTGTGTACCTACACTAGCGGTGATTTTCTCCAAGCCACACTTTTTGTATTACCTTATCATATCTTAAAGTCTGTATTTATTATTTAAATCTGTCCAATTTTTTTTTTTTCACTTTTAACAAAGGTTCTCATTGAGCTAGGTATTACAAATTCCTGGTGCATGGTGGTGCATGGGCGAACAATAAAACACGTGAAGTAGTGGTTTGACCTTTAACTAGCTCTAATAGGTCATGTTAATCTAGAATTCTCGGTTTTCAACTTTAACTTGTTCAGTAACTTGTTCCGTAACTTGTGTTCAGAAATAATAGAGTATTTCTTTTGGGAAATTCTAACCAATGGCATGAAAAAAACACATATGAAATGAAAAAAAACACATATTGTTTGTTATAATTGTCAAATAATAGGTACTTTTGCATCTAAAAAATCTTTGATTCAATTTTGAGCATAAAATTAATTCCCTTCATTATATTTTGTCCGGAAATTAGTTATAAATACCCCATTGTGCAAGGGTCGTAAAGCAGTAACTGTTACAGTAACAAGAATTAAGGCTCCTAGAAACTCAGATACTTAATTAAAAAGGATACCACTTCGTTGATTGAATCAAATTCAATATTAGTAATGCATGTATGTATGTATATATGTATAGCTTTTATATGTTAGTGTTTGTAGTACTTTATGGGTAATAACTATGATGATATTAATGCAATTTACCTTTATTAATAATATACAGGGATGGATTACATTATAATATTATTAATATCATAATAACATCAAATAACAACATAATAAAATAACATTTCAATTGGTCTGGTCGTTGTTATTTATTTATGAATAGATGTTAACAAATAATTCATATATACAAGTAAAATTATACAATATATGTGTATTATTTTTAATAACATAATGAATAAATAAAGTTTTGACTAGAAAATAATTTAGTATTACGTTCATTTATACAAAGATTTCAAATTCATTCAAGTGGCGCTGGAATTTATATGACTATGTTAGTAGTGGGACGTAGAAATTTAATCTTTTTCTCTGCGGTAGGTATATAAAGAGTTTCTATATTAAATTCGGTAGCCACTAAAAAAATTGAATGATAAGTCGTATGTGTAATATGTTGTTGTATTCAGTTGCGAGCGAAAAAAAACACGTTTTTTATTGGGTTCCTTCCTATTCATATACTGGCCTCATAATTAAGGAGGAATCATCCTCAATCATTAAGAGGAGGTCATCCGCAAACGCAATCACTTTTACGCCCATTCTCCGAAGCACATTAAGCAGTTCATTCGTACTTATATTCCATAGCGTTGGTCCTCCAATGGAGCCTTGCGGACATCCCCTCGTAAGCCGAAACCATACTCTTTCATTCACAAACTCAGCACATGCATACCTATTTGAAGAGTAACTCCTCCATATAGCCATATCGAGTTCTTCCATTCCACATTCACTCAGTTTTTCCATTATGCACTCCCATCCAAATCGACAAATATATTTTCTTGCATATATTTTCTTTCGGAATTTCCCACTGTGTCTTTTACTCTATTCTAAGCATTCTCTGTGTTCCTTCCATTCCGAAAACCGTATTGGAGATCATTCAATCTATCACCCATTCTACCATTCAATCTTGCAACCATGACTCCCTCGAGAATCTCGCCAAACTGATTGGTGTGTAGGAACCCAATTGATTAGTCAATTTTAGTATTGTTAGCTGCAACGAGATTTAAAGGGAATTTGGATCGCTTAAATGATTGCAAATATTTGGAATCACAGAAAATGAGGATCCAGTGTCTATTAAAAATTTATGGTTATTGTGTAATAAATCATACACAAAAATAACGGACGAAAATGGAATATGTTTATTGAATTGGTTTTTCGCAGAGATTTAACTATTTACCAATTCATTAAATGGTTCCTAATTTAGCTTTTTTGGCTGAGGTAAATTTCGTCGCGGACGTTTAAAAGTACAAGGTGGCAGACACTTACATGCTTTTCATCCGAAACGCTGGTGGTACCAACAAACCCCAGCACCATCATCCTTTCTAGATTTGTCATTTGAGTTATATTCTATTTTTCTCCTTTTGAGGGGTTGTAGAGGTATTTTGATTTCCAACAATTCTATTTTTCTTTTTAGTAAATGTATGTCATTTTCTGATTTCTTTTTTGAGTCGTTTGAAACCGAGAATGTAATATTAGATTCAGGAGGCTTTAATGCGTGAATTCTTGTAGCAAACTTGAAAGGCTCTTTCAACTCAACATTTTCACCGAGTGTGATTAATTGTCATTGTATTATTATTTGTCAAGCTTACTTATAAAAATTTCACGAAGAAATTTTGATTCTAGATGGAGACCTTGTGAAATGCATATTATTGTGTTATGTATTAATTCTGGCGAATCGAAATCAGATTGTTTTAATGCCAATAAATTATTCTGACGATCTTGATAAGATAATCTGAAATTTAATTCAAGTGAATTTTTTAAAGCCAAATATTTGTTTTCTAGTGGCGGTTTAACAATTATGTCCCTTACATAAGCGGTCCTTTCTTGTGGAATGCTTAAGCTAATTATAATGAATTTGGTATTATTATCGATGATATTATGTATCGTAAAAATACGATCTACTTGAATTAACCACAATTCGATATCTTTTATATCAAATTCTGGTAATTTTGAAGCAAAATTAATTATGAAATCAAATCCAATGTCAAATTTGTGTAAGTTTTATTCATAATTTTTCGGTATGAATATTGTATACTCTAATTTTTTTTCTCCTGTTTTTTTTGGTTTTTATGTAGGTTTATAAAACCTACGCAACGACGCCAGTATGACGCCTTTTTCTCATTTTCACTATAACTGCTATACACACATATTCACACCGTTAATGTCACACGCTGGTTTTAAGTATATATATATATCATATAATTTCTTTGTTATTCTTTGATATAAATAAAATAAACAATATACAAAAAAAAAATAAAATAAAAAAATAAATAAAAACCACGACTAACCATTGTTGTGTATTATCACATTGTATAAGTTAGAACCGCATCATTTACAAACAAAAACATAATTTTTACACTCCTCTATTGGTTCGATGAATGAAACACTCTCTGCTCCGGAATCATTAGAAACGATTGAGACTTTTCTTTACAGGAGACTTTGGAACGACACTGGCTTTCAAAGGCAAACCTACTTCAATACATGCCTTTTTCGTAAGATATACACTTGGTTGTTTATTAAATAATGGAATCGGAGTTTTCGGCATTGTCTGTAAAATTCTTCGTTATTTAAAATTGAATTAGAATTAAAAAACATATTTCAGTTCGTGTTTCCAACAGAGTATCTCTTTGCGAAGAAACAGAAATATGAAGTCTTCACTAGAACCTTCTTCTGAAAGATAAATTGACGCGCAAATAATAAATCCAACTTCAAAGTTTAGAATTTATTTCGGAGAGATTGAACCATTTACCAATTCATTAGATGATTCATAATTTAGTTTTTTAGCTGAGGTAAATTTCGCCGCGAACGTTTAAAAGTACAAGGTGGCAGACACGCTGGTGATACCAACAAAGCCCAGTACCATCATCCTTTCTAGATACGTCACTTAAATTAAATTCGATTTTTCGTCTTTTAAGGAGGCGTAGAGGAATTTTGGTTTCTAAAAGTTCTATTTTTCTTTTCAGTAATTGTACTTCATGCTCTAATGTGTTTTTTGAGTTGTCTGAAACGGAGTATGTAATATTAGATTAAGGAGGCTTTAATGCGTGAATTCTTGTGGCAAACTTGACAACGTCTTTCAACTCAATATTATCACCTAGTGTGACTAATGGCCGTTGTATGTATTTGTCAAGTTTACTGATGAAAATTTCACGAAGAAATTTGGTAGATTGAGACCATGTGAAAGGGATATTATTGCGTTATAAAACAATTCTGGTGAATCGAAATCAGATTGTTTTAATGCCATTAATTTATTCAGACGATCTTGATAAGATAATCTGAATTTTGTTTCAATTGGTTGGCTTAAAGCTAAATATTTAGCTTAAGCAAATGTTTTCTGGTGGAGGATTAAGGAATATGAATTATATGCCTTACATAAGGGGTTCATTCTTGTGAAATGCTCAAGCTCATTATAGTGAATTTGGTATTATCATCGATGATATTACGTATTGACAAAATACGAAAAAATAATTCGATATCTTTTGTATCAAGTTCTGATTATTTTGGAAAATTTTATATCACCGGCGGTAACTCCAAATCACGGTGAATGACATTATCGTTATTTCTACATCTTTGTATTTTGAATAAATGTTAATTACAGAAAGTAAATTGTACTGAAGCAAAATAAATTATGAAATCAAATCTAATGTCAAAATTTTCTTAAAAGTATTGAGGTAGAAATATCAATATAGCAAAGTAAATAATTACTGTCTTATTCAATTTAAAAATATAAAATTCAACTGGTTTATTATTCAAATATTAATTTTACAATGCATAACTAAATCCCAACCACCATATTCGATATCTTTTCCCACACTGACTTATTTATTTTTTAGATGCTACAAAACTTAACATTAATATTAGACATTTTTTGTGTTAATTCATTTGTTTTAACACTGCTTGCTGCTTTCATTAAACTACAATAATAAAGCGATAAATAAATAAATAGGTAAAAATCTTTTGGTATCGGGAACCAGTTATAACTATCAGTTATATCTTGAATCAATCTAATCTGAACTGATGGAAAACCCCGAAATAAGAAATAAGACTTCAAAGCATACGGATTTTGAAACGCACGGAAGCACGGATTTTGATGCGTTTTTTTTTAATAGATAGAGTGATTCAAAAGGAAGGTTTTTATGTATAATACATCCATAATATAGTAGAGTAAGGGGTTGAAATAGGGGTTGAAAGGGATATGCTTCAAAAAATAAAAAAGTTGTGCATCGATTAAGCTCAAATATTGACACGATATACAACCAGCTTCAAAGATCTATTGTTTTTATCTACTTTTAACCTTCGGAGGGTAGAAAGGTGTAGCGAGAAAGTGGGAAGGAATTATCGAATATTTACAAATATACCTAAGTGGGGTATCAAATAAAAGAGCATGACGTGTACATTACAAAACTGTTATTCCACGCAAGGAAATGTGGAGGGAGGGGTGCAAGTGGGGATGTTGCCCAGCAAAACGGGTAGTTCACAGCTAGTACCTAATATTGTTATGTTATGCGATTACGATTTGAAATTTTTTTTAAAAGCTGAATGAGTAATGAGTATAACAAGTGTTTTTCGAATTAATTTTGCTTAGAATACGTCACAGGTATTTCAATGGGTTTTTTTGTTTTCAACAAGATTCATCTAGTGAAATTATATTTGATAAACAATAATAAATAATAGCATATCATTTATTTTATTGTAAAGATAATAATATATAATGATTATATCTATTTTATTGACATAAACATATATTAAACATACTTATTAAATAGAGAATTCATACATAAAATAATATAATAATGTATAAATATAAATTTATAGCGCACATTAAAATTTATAACCGTATTATTAGAATTTATTGTTAATTTTATACTTAACACTAGTAAGAATTATGTAAATTTGAATGGAGGTGAGTTTAATAACCAATCATTTTTTGTGTAATTGAATTGTTAAAATAATTATCATTTTTGATATAGTATTATCACTATTTAATAAATAATTATCACTCTTTAGTCTGGTATCTTGGATAACAATGGAAATGTGTAGGAAAGTGCATTACTATAAAATATATTTAATTTAAAAACAAAATAAAGAAATATATTTAATTGTAAATTGATTTAGCGGCTCTAATATTTGTGCTTTCATCTATAGATACATATATATAAAATGCTTTGTCTTGAATGGCTGACTGGCGGATCAATGCACAGCCTAAGCCGCTGTTTGCAGAGACCTATAACTTGGAGGGAGTGTTCTTTATATGACGTAAGAATCCGTAAGAAAAGTATTTTCCGAAACTCTATCCCTAAAGAGCTTAAAAACGGGGGCAAAATTTTTATGGGACAACGTGGTTCCTTGGTATAATTTACTTTAAATTTTGCATAAACATTCTTTAACACAATTGATGAAAGACATGTTTCGTATTTGAAACTAACGGGATTAAAAAAGTGTAGAAAGATCTTCATTATTTGTGAAAGGTAGAAATGTAAAAATTGATATAAGGGCTCAAGGTTTGAGACAAGTTACTGTATCACTTTTTTATGAAAATTCATTCTTTAAGGGGGTCAAATAGTTGATGAAAGTTTGTACTCCGCCTTTTTGGTGGTGAAAAAGGGGGATGATAATTTGTATAAAAATCTGTCATTTATCATAGGCTAAATTTTATTTTCAAAAAAATTAGTTCTGCACCAAAAAATTAAATTCATAAATTCATAATACCCGCCTGCTAGTTAAGAAATAAATCTAAAATAATTGAATTTTTATTTGGTTTTTGGTAGTACATACTATAATACAATAAATAGTTAAAAAATAAAAAAATAAAATTTTTATAATTGGTGTATGACTACAAGTTTTATTATATTATCTCAAAATTTTTCGAACTTTCGTTCATTCTCAAGAGATTAAATAAATTTATACAAAAATAATATAATATTTAAATATTTTCACAATAGTATGTGGGAAAATCTAGTCTTGTCATTATTATTATCGTGCATTGTATCGAATATACTCAGTCCGATTTATCACCCTCTTTTAAGAAATCTCGTTACTATAAATTTCACCTCATTTCTGTTTTTTTATTTGCCTTTTTTTTTAATTTTTAAGACACTTTGCTTTCTATTTGAATCTAATTTTCCCAAAATAAATCTTCAAAAAGCTTTCAATATTTATTTGCATAAATAAATGTTTACAGTATAATACATCATGTACACCTATTCGTATTAAATAAACGTAATATAAATTATAAACAATATTTAAATTGAACTGTAAAATGTAAGACTTTAATAAAATTTATACAATCCGTTATATTGTAAGAGCTTATAATTACTATACATATTATATTATAGACCTACGTATGTCTTTATATATGTGGTGAGACACTAGGCGGTGTTGCGAACACAAAAATCCATTGAGCAGATTTTTTTGTTTTTTTATCTTTTAGTCACTGGAATTAGTGTCAATCAAAAAAGCTCAATAGTATATTCTATTCGGCGACACTTCAATTAGTTTATAGAATTTCCAATTTTTCAGGAAATTACCCAGCTTTCGTTTTTCCCCTGTTTATTTTGATTGAAAAGTGATCCATGTTTGTTTGCTTTGAAAAGTAATGCAGAGAATTTTATATTTATTTTTTATAAAAAAAATTCGTTCTCCGCTTTTAGCTAGGGAAGAGCAAAAAATCTAGGCTTTGGTTTCAGGACAAGACCCAGCCAAACTCAAAGACAACATATAAATTAGTATCTGCAAGCTCCTTTGAAACCATTTTTTAGTGGCCCAGGTATGGAATCTAGTCCTACCAGAATGGCATAAGAATATTTTATTTCTTTGAAGCTATGATCAGATAACGTTTTGGAAGTATACTTTTTTGGGTTCATACCCTTTTCTATCAACTATTAAACCGCATCATCATCAAATTAAGAATATTCAAATTTTCGGATTTAACTAATTTAACATCAATGAAATTGACAAAGAACTCTTATGACGTATACCTTACAAACAGAAATTCTTTGCCCGTTTTCGAGTATAATTGACCGTGAGACACCACGGTTCTTAAAAAATGATGAATGCATACTTAAAACTTTGTGGGTGGCTTCCTTTGAGTCTACCAAATTTTTCTCTACGATTTTTTTCGAAAAGGTAGCGTTTCTAAATGTCATATTTGAGTTATTGCTTTGCACGAACGCAGCAGAGAATTTGTCGAACACTTGATAACATTATTAGCAGCAAAAGTGAACCAAGTACGTATTCCAAAATGAAAATAGTTAAGTACCGCATGGTCGAGGTATCGAAATATTTTGTTTAATAATTATCAATGTTATCAAGTAATTCTGGAGTCCGACAAATTCCCTGCTGCGTGCTTTCAGAATGATAACAAATATGACGTCATCTTGCTCATTTGAAAACGCAGCCTTTTTGAAAAAAATCGTAGAGGACAGTTTGGTAGACTCGTCAAAAGGAAATCATTCACGAAGTTTCAAGTATGTAATTGCCATTAAAATAAACCCGTGGTACCTCACGGTCTATAACGTACTTAGAGATTACAAATTACAAAGGCTAGGGATGAAGGCACATGTAACTAAGTTATCAACTAAGTGAGAAAATCAAGACTTGTGCATGCAAAACCAAGGCTAAAGTCTGGGGCACATAAAATAAAGATAAAATCTTGCTCTTGCTCACCAATAATATTTGCATACTCAAAACTGGTTTATATCCTGTCTATTATTTTTAATATGAAGACAAACATACATGATCCTTGCTTGTTTGCGATCATAAATATGTTGAGAATTGTTGTAGGTTCGTTCATTAGCTAGGTAAGTAAATAAGTAAGCAAAGTAAAGAACACATTCATACGATATAAATATGTATATGGTGGTCCAAGAGCCCATAACACATTTTATCATTTGAATGGCGGGACACCAAACAGGGCCACTCCAATGATACTGTTAATAAAAAGTAGAGCCTAAGTGGTCAAGCGGTCTACGCCGTTAGAGTCTGACTGATTGTCTACTTAGACTAAGGTTGCCGGTTTGAATCCAGGCAACGGCAGCGTGAACAATTATAATTAATGGGTGGCCCCTGTTATAAGCGTATATGTCAGAGGAATGGAGGTTAAACCCCATTATTATTATTACTATTATTATAATTAAGTAAGTTTTTTTAAAGAAAGCTATTACTGTAATTTTAAAACTAACAACGGATGGAAAAGTACTGGCCACTCAAGGAAATCATGAAGGCCAACGACCTTAGTCCTTAGCATCGGTACAAAACGGAAAGTGTACAACTTTTTGCATTCTCCCTTGCATATCACATTCGGCTGTGAAACATGATCTCTCTCAAAACACCACCAAAATAAGCTGCAATGCTGTCAAAAAGCGATGGAGAGAAGCATGATAAGCATCAAGAAATAAGACAGGTAACGAAACACCTTTATGAGAGCCAAGGCAAGAGTTATGTACCTACAAAGATAGACAAAATGATAAGTAGCACCAGCTGAGATCCCAGAAATGGAAAAGGAAAAGGGGAAGGCAATTTAAGGAAGATGAGTTAAAGCTCACAGCAGACCCTTATTGGAGAAGGGTGGCCAGAGATAGAACACAATGGAAAATGTTATAGGAGGCACACTGAACTTCTCTAAAAGAGAGGGAGATATTCTCTAAAAGAGGAAAACTAACACTTCAAAACAGACGGATGTTCAGGATAGAGAGGGCTTATTGATTGATTGATTGATTGAAACAATGACTGTGGATTGAAAATCGTGTGCACGATAACGCAGTAATAAAAAAAATGTCATAATACACAACATTCAAAAGGCTGTACGTATTACCAGAACAAGCATGGTAAAGTTCTAGTGCAATAAGAATTGGCTGAATTGAATGAGGTCTGAATATCTTTTAGTGCGTGTAGTAGGTTATTCCACCATCGAAATGATATGTGTTTTTTGGAATTATTACTAAAAAAATATACTTTTAATGCTTTTAAAAATTTCAGCGAGCATCAAAAATATTTTCTTCACTACTTTAATCAGCATCATGTCATGAGCGTGGTCCTGTTAGGTGTCTCACATCAAATCCATGCTCTAAAATGTGTTTTGGGCTCTTGGATTAATACTGTATTTTGTAAATGTATATAATTGAAGAATATGTACGATAACAACAGTTGATGAAAATTATTAAGAGAACAGGAAAACATGTATATGTATATGAAAATATGAATATGAAAATGATGTGATGGAGGATTTGTATAATGAACACAGTAGATAACAGCATTTATTCTTATTACTATAATTATTCTTATACATGTGTGTTTATGTTAAAATTTGATTGGCTTATTTTTGAAGGATGCAGTATAACTGCCAAAATTAGTAATATATGGCCGAGCACGAAGTTAATTTTTACCTATATAATTTTTCATTCAGAGATTGTTGTAAAAATACATATTTCAGCAATAAATATTTCGGCTTTTTTATATTTGTGGGAAAAAAATACGGCAATGAATTAAAAGAGAAACTTTTTTCAAAGATGATGTGTACAAAAATGCTCGAAGTGATAAAATTGGTAAATAAACCATTTCCTCTATAGTAGAAAAACTCAAGCCAACCAACTCGTAATTACAATACTCTGAGTCTAAAAAATTGTCTATTTTTCGGTCTTTTTTTTCGGTCTTTTTTTCGGTCTTTTTTTCCGGTCTTTTTTTCCGGTCTTTTTTTCCGGCCTTTTTGTTCTGGGTTTGTTTTTTCCGATTACTATAAAACTTTACTATTAAAATGCGAAAACACTCTTTTGACTTTACAAAATCGATACAAAATATACCATATTTCATGTGAATTGAACAGCGCCTCTTCTTAAAAAGCGCTTTTGTTTAGAATGGACAAAAGGGTACTCTGTTTATATTGTTTGATTTTTGTAAAAAATTGTCGAAATTCGACTACAAAAAACTGATTCTTTGAAATAAAATAAAAGTCTATAGGTACATATAAAATGCTTTGTTCTGAATGACTGACTGACTGATCAACAACGCACAGCCTAAACCGCTTAAGGCAGAGATCTGAAACTTGAACGGTGGGTTCCTTGTATGACGTAGGAATCCGGCAAGAAAGCCGGATTTTCATCCCTAAACGGGTGAAAAACGGTGGCAAAGTTTGTGTGGTACAACGTGATTTTTTGGTCCAATCTACTTCAAATTCATATAAGTGAGATCGTACAGTGAAGCTGCGGGTTATTGCTAGTTATGTTATAAAATCGCATAAGTAAATATTTTTCCACTCATAGTAGTAAGCGTATAGTAGTAAGCATTGTTTGTATGTATTTCATAATCAAGAATATGAATACAAACAAATTCCTTGTAGCACCAACTAAACATTTATAATTTCATTATTTTTAAAGAGAGCGAATTATGATTCTTGTCAACAATGTACGTGTAAATGTATATGCCAACGATATGGTAAGTTTATACAAATAGTCATATGACTAGTCTCATGATAGGTGGCAACGCAAGAAAATAATTGTATTTGGTTATCCTCTAAAACTCAAATAAATGTGAGAGGAAAAGAGTTTGTTCAACATGGCTACATCGGGAAAATTGCTTAGATAGCTATTTCCCTATACATCGTTATGACGAGAGTAAAATTTTGTCATTTTATTTACGTTTTAGCTGACATATAACAGCATGAACCGTTTTTGAAATGATAAATATATACTTGAAACTCATGAGTTGCTTCTTTTTGACGAGTCTGTTAAACTTTCCTCTACGAATTTTTTCGAAAAGACTCATATTTGAGTTATCGTTCTGAAAAAGTGAGCAAGGAATTTGTCGGAGACTGTAACACTATGATGGTTTTTTCTATAACACTATGATGAAGTTTCTGACTACTGAATAAATTAAAATTATTTAATAACCGAAGGTTGGTGAAATATTAAATTAAGTTTTTCCAGTCTACTTATAAATTGTTGTGAACCCCCCCCCCCCACCTTATCTGTGGAAAATTAATATTATTCAGTTGCTTGGCAATTTCATAATATGCCAATTTTCGGAGGTTCAATACATACTAAGATACGTTTGAGTAAATTGAAGTGAAACTATTTTAATTTAGTTTTTGGCGATGAATTAAGCGGTTTGTTTGTGATAAAAATATTGGATTAGTCAAATGGCTATTTACTTGAATTTGAATTATGACTACGAAAAATATTATGTATTGTACAAATCTTATCATTTCACAGTTTAAACATTGTGAAATGAGCATATCATTCGAATTTATAAAAGCATTAAGAAATATGGTTAAGGTATACACATACAACTAATTTTAGTTATTGTATAAACTCCGTTTTAGGATTCCGTACCCGAAGGGTAACCAACGGGAATCCTATTACTAAGATTTCGCATAAGATCAAATATCAATATTGATATGATTACACCATTATAACTAAAACCTACCAACTCCATCGAAAAAAAAAAAAAAAAATTGAATGATATATATTAATAGCGTGAACCTTGGCCTAATTTCTATCTCTTTGAGTCTAGTTTATTTGTATGACCTACACGAAAGATCGATTTGTGGTAGGTATTCTCTACAAATGCAAGGTATGAATTTCATCCTCTGTGTAGTCTATCTCAAGAACCAATCGATTAATTTTATTTTTTTATCATGGTTGCAGAGAGAATATTATGCCCTTTCAAATGACGTGTCACAAGATAGGACGTGCCACATGAAATTTCAAAGATACAGACTACACAGAAGATGGAAGGTATGAATTCCGTCTTCTGTGTAGTCTATGTTAATAATCAATCGATCGATTTCATTTTTTATGATGATTGAAGAGAGAATTTTATGTTGTTTCATTATTCTATATTGTTAATTCAACAACCATTATTGATTAAATATCATAACTTCCAAAAACTTTATTTTTAACAAAACTACTTTAGTTTTCTAACTAAAGTGAATATTACAGACAAAAAGTATACAGTAGATATTGATGGTGTAACCTTGTAACATGTAGCTCGAAATGAGTACCAATTATAAATACCGTGTAAACTTACTACATAAACATTGCCGATTTCTCATTAAAAATTGTTAGTCACCAAACGACGCGACACGAATATTATTACAAACATATTTTAATTCTACCATTGATATTATAAAATTATAAAGATAACACTTCCATACTTACATATAAATGTAACTTTAAACCCTTCATCAGCTTGTACATAAGTGTAGGTCTCAGTAGCTTAAATGATATACAGTTAGAGTTTTATCAAACCAAAGTGGCACTGAACAAGAGAGAGTGTAGATACGAGTGCACATACAAATACATCATACACTCTCTCTTGTTCGGTGCCACTTTGGTTTGATAGAACTCTAGCATGTGATATTATTCTTCAAGTTGTGGATTCTTTATCGTTTGAACTCATTTCATCAAATTTTTTCTTAGGAAGGAGATGCAACTAGCCATCTTCCACCAACAAAGCTTCCGAGCTTAAATCAAAACAACGTATTATGTCTAAAAAAATTGACGAATCTTGTGACACAAAGGTGAATTGCTTCAAGAGCGTCTTGTACCTTTGACCTGGCGTGTGTTTCTCACACTATTGGAATGAACGAGTGTGAAAGTGGGCTTTTTGAACCTTTACTTGGCTCTTTCATGGCTTATGAAGTGGTTCATGAGTTTATATTGAATATTGGGATATAATGACATTTTCCATCAGAGGTACCGTTTTCAAGCTACATGTAAAAAACTGAGAACAGAGAAAAAAACTTCACAGTTATTTGTTTTCCAAAAGCTATGCTCATCTTCGGTAATTGCCCAAACTCGGGTTACACGCATCTCGAACTAAATGAAGGTATTAAAACAATTCTTAATTTGATTAGACTACTTAGCTACTTCGTTTATACTTATAATTGAAAATTAATAAAATCAATATTAAAAGATTCATAAAAATGGATCTATTGGTAGAAAATATTAAAATAAATTTCATAAAATTTTTTATCCAAATAATACAACATCAATGGTTATATATTCTGATGACATACTACTAAGAAAATAATTCTTGCATGAAATGAAAGTAGAGAAAAGCAAAGAAGTCTAGTTTACCGTTATGTTTTTCTTGTAACTATACTCTTTATATTCTGTTTCTTACTTCTTATTAATTTATGATAGAAATATTCACATATTATATGTAAATGTATATAACTTAAAAATAGTAATAGTGATAGTTACTAACTTAGTGGCAGTTACTAACTTGAAAGTGGATGATACCCAGGGCTGTAATGATAAAAATCAGCAGACGGTTAAATCGAGAATGAGTTTTTTCGAAGAAATAATTAAAATAAAATATTTTTCTAGACTGTTAGTGTACCTACTTTTTTTGTTAGTTTAATATAAGTCGTAAATTAAAAAAAAAACTTATCATAGAAATACGATGGAATTTGTTAAAATTTTCACTCTCAAACATCATTTAATAAACACGTAATCAAACTTTTTTTAATTAGTTAATTAAAAAATAAATTTATGCTAACTCGACCCGTGCGGAATTCCGCTCCCGTAGTTACCGTAACCAGTGGCTACTCTGTACCCGTGGCTAAAAAGAAAAAACAACAAATTTCGTAGAAAAGTGGTGAAAAAAGTAAAAAAAAAAAACTCTAAAATTAATATTAGGAGAACATTTATTTAAAATAGTAATTATATATCTAGAGTTTTAGGAGATCTGTAAAAACTAACATGTTTGTCTAATAACGTTTTGAGTAATATATGTCTACAGTATTAGGAGAGCATCTGTTTTTTTCTAAGCTGTACATTCTTAGACAGTGACCGTATTTTTCGTCAAACCTAAACATAATAAACTCGAAAATGAGAGGTGAGGGAAAAAAGATAAAACTGTATAGATGTTATGAAAGAATACTTCAACTCACATAATATTTAATGCTTGTGCTAAACGCGTGAGCAAATCTCTTCATTACGCGACTCAAGATTACCGAACGATGGTCGCGAGTGATGACGCGGACTAATTTTGCAATATTGCTTATACATCTTTGAACTTCATTAATTTTAATGCATTATTTTTAGAAATAAATATTTTTCAACGACAAAAGAAATTACGATGGCCGTTTTTATTGTTAAAATACCATTTAATTCACAAAAATTGCTTTTAAAATCATTTAATGTTTTCATTAATAAATTAATAAGGGCACCCAAAAACCGCATATGGTTATATAGAAGGGACCTTTCTTATTAAACCCTAAATATTCTTTAAATAATACACACGATTTTTTTTTTGTAAAATGTGAAATTTTAAAATAAATTTACACAAATAATTAAACGCATTATTTGTTTTGTTCAATGTCAATACAATAAATAAATATCGATTATTCTTTAATAATGTCTGTAAAATCCCTTTTCTTTATGTGAACAAAACAGTATTGTATAAATATTTCTCAAGTTCCCCCTATATATTGTAAAATGTATATGCTCGTAATATTCTCAATATTACACTGCATTATATATATAATAGAAATAAAAATTATCTTGCTGCGTTTTTAGAATGTTTCTTATTTAGTTTTTTTTTTATCATTCCTGATTTTAGATAAGATTGAAATACCGTTATAAAATTTTTTTAATGATGAAAAAGTCAATTCCCATGCATTGCTTGATTGAAAATATATCGTAATTGGTATTGAATTTCTATGAAACCTTGTTTGCTATTGAACAAACTTTAAAATCCAAATAGACTATTAATTTAACTGAAATCATAGTTATATGCAACTTTACCGAGCTTGTCAAATTTTCAATCAATTTGTTATTTTTATTTAATTCGTTAGAAATAGTAAAAAATTTATTTCCTAAGATATTTATTTCTTTTAATATTGATTGCTTTAAAATTGGCTATTTGCAAACATATTTTGAGTTGACAGTGAGCTTTGATTTGTGAAGCTAAATTGGAATTCTATCTTCCATTTTCTCCATTAGACTTTTAGATAAGAGCCCTTTCTTATATAGGAGTAGTTTATGCGGAATAATATTTTCCGTCAACTTAAAATTTATGTCTATAATTTATTTTACAATTGACCCTATGAGTTCAGCGATCTAAAACATTAAAGAAAATTATCTTTTGTAGTTTAATCATCAATGGCTTAAGCTACTGTTGTCCTTCTGTCACTTATAATTACTTATAGTTTTTTATTTTTTAAAAAGTATTTCATTTTTCGTGTTCCAATCCTTTATGCAAACGTAAAATTGAGTTTGAGCATCATTGAGCACGTGTGTTTACATAAATTTTTCCAATATAGGATAATTAACTCTAAATAAACTTATAACTCTTACTTTAAATTATATCTGTTATCTTTAACTTCTGATAACTTTCACAACTCAATTTTTCTCTGAAAATTATAGTATTAATTTTAGAAGTTAAATACTTTTACTGTTATAATAAATTGTAATATTAGTTTAAAAAAGAAATACTTCTGATTTAAAAGGCAACCCAATATGTGCGTACATTACGTTTAGTTTGATCAGGATATTTATTTATGAATTACATTACATAAAAATTACATTTTACTTACTTTAAAATATTTCTGTTATCTTTAACTTCTGATAACTTTCACAAATTATTTTTTTTTTTAAATGGACAAAACATACCAATTGACAACTTTAATAATATTTTTGCATTTTCTCAAAATTCATGGCAAGCTGAATCGATTTCAAAAAGTTTTCTGGGTAACATAGATGATATTAGCGATTTTCGTTGTCGTAAGACATAATAATAAGATAATCCTTTTTATAGCATTAGGCTGTGGCTGAATGTATGACAAACATCATACAGCGAACAAAGACAATTGTCAACAAGATATTACATATCACAAAACTTACCTATTTTTATATATGATACCTTAAAATTGAAATTATTTTCTCTCACGTAAAATTCGGTTAACTTTTATCCCCAAATTAAAAGATAAAACAAGCAAATTCATAAGAATTAAAATTCCGAAACAATCGAAAGTATAAATTTTTTTAATGTCTATATTGCATTACAATACTTTTTAAGAAAATTTTAATACAAAAAAAAGGCGTTTCTATCATACCATTTTATTATATCCATTATTAAATAATTTATTTAAAAGACGCATTTAAATCGAAAAAAAGACTAAAAATTTTAATTGAAAAATATACACAATACGAACTGAAAATTATTATTATTATTTTATAAAAACGTGGCTGACTTGGTATAGAATCGAAATGTATTTATCACGAAACGCGTCAAACATTTCCTGTTCAATATTATATAATACATATTATTTTATAAGAATATAGGGCGTTATTCAGGACATCCTACTACAATTCACATTCAAAAGACACAATGCCCTCTTTTAAAATGAAATCAAAGTAAATTGATGTCTCTATAATATATATATGTATTATTATATCATTGTTATATGTTTGATTGTTGGGTGGAACGTTGTGGTCTAACTATTACTGACTTGCTTGCTTCTTCGTGGACAAAAGAAATCACTTGTGACTTTTTTCTGTGTATATTTTTATTTGTTTTGATGTATGTGAGAAAAAAAATTGCTTCTTACAATTTTTCTTACCATGTAGGTACATTTAATTTTTCTAAATACGCCACTCAAACAAAAGTGATTTTTAATAAACGTTCGTTTCACTAAACTATTTCTCATAACTAACATTTTGTAAAAATGGGGAAACATCTATTTGCAGCATCTTTCTACATACAGCTTGTTTTACAGAAGCTAAATTCCTGTCAATGATTTTCTTGTTTTCGATTTCTAATAAAGCAAAATTATTTTCTAATATGTGCATGTAAAAGTTCAATTACGAAACCAAATTAATTGAAAACCATTGTAAGATTCAAAGGTCTTACAAATATTTAAGAAGCTGCTATTGGTACTCATGGTAGTCCCAAGTGCATGTTGCGTCCTTAGGACTTATTTATTTATTTATTTTTTATTTCCAGAAAATGCATACACCGTAGTACATGTATCCTACAGTGATGATATAAATCATCTGTACATAGGTCTGGATACAACAAACAAAAGAAAAATGATCAAAAATTTACAAAAACAAAATACAAACAAAAAACAATTTACAATTCTAAAACACAAAGAATAAATGAATATAAAAACAAATAGTGCATAGGAGCATGACAAGATACTGGTTAAATCAACTAAGGAAAGTGGCTACTCGTAGTAGATCTCAGCCATCTTGTTAATTTCTTTTAAATTTGTTCATTTGGTATTGTTAGACCTTTCAATTCATTCGGTAAAGTATTGAAATATTTTTTTTACCACGTAAAGGAGTTTTTAAAGCCGATACTTTTGTGAACTCTGGGTAATATTATTGATTGTGCTCTAGATTTTCCGGTGTAATGTAAAATTTTCTACAATTTTTGTATTGGTATAATATTGACTCAATTATGAAAGCTTCTTTAACAGATAGTGGGCTCATAGTGTTTGTTTGATCAGAAAAAATCATTATTAATCTATTTTGAATAGACAATAACGACTAACAACGCCATAATTACAACCACCCCATGCGAAAATGCCGTAATTAACAATGCTATCAAAAAGAGCATGATACACAATTTTTAAAGATTAGGCCTTCAATGTCCAACGTAATTTTTGGAATATAAACAAAAAGTATCTAGTTTTTTATTATTTCGTTGACATGAATAACCCACCTCATTAGTCAATATATACTCCCAGATACGTACAATTCTCGACTCTCTTTATTTTTTTTCCATATGATGAATTATTATGTATTTTAGGATGCTAAATGATATCTATAACCATCTCTGACGCCAGGCAAAAAAAAATAAATCGGCTCTATTTGTCAATTTGCTTGTAGTAGGCTAGGTTTAAAGTTCTGATTTCGGTTAACTAGGTATCCTTAAAAATTTGATCAATCAACCTGTATGACTGTAAAATTTCAAATTAATATTCCTATAAATATCGAAAATATGATGGTGTCTTCATCTTAAATGCGACACACTGTATAAAAAGCAATATTAAAGTTATATAAAATGTGACTCCGATCCGATTTTTCGGATGTTATATTCATTTTAATCAATTTTTACCTTCTAAACAAATAATCCAAATGTTGTTTGTAAGTCATATCGGTTGGTTTATTTCGGTTATTGTCCACCGTTTTCAAAAAATGTATTTTGCAACGCAGCAGTCTTTTAAACGTCTTTTCTAGAAAGTCAACTTTCTCTAATTACATAGACCCTAAGGTGGTTCGCATAAAATATATTAGCAATATAATAAACATAAAAATGTGTACCCCTTCTTTTGCTGTTTAATAATTGACTCTGGATTTAATAAATAGGTAAACAGTATTCTTCCCATCAACAAAAGTACCAAACATGTATTCAAAAACATGTCAATAAATGTCTTGTATAAATTAATTAACATCTAAAGTTCAATATATTTATGATGGAATTCCTGCACATTATATGTACATACTATATGAATTCATGGGGTGTCCAAAAAAAAAATATAATTATATGTTTTAATGAATAGTTATAGACGCTCCCTCAAACTTTGCAATATATGTGTATAGACATGCAGCAGCGCAGCGGCCCGCGGGTCTCCGACTAAGTAAAGGGACGTACCGACAATTCATCGTGAGAATTTAAGCTACAATTAATGTAACTGAATCTATAATAATAATAAGAATTATAAAACATTTTTTTTTTTGCTTTTAAATGTTACTCTAAAGCCACAAATTTAATAGAATTTATTATTATTAAGGCGTAACAGCAATCAATATTCATGCTGTTGAGAAATCAAATATTTTATATTCCCCTATACAGTTGATAAATTTGTTAGTAACTTTTCTTAGGATTTACTTATTGATTTTTTTCTTAATGTTTTTAATGCTTTTTAATCCTTATTAAAGAACAGAGTTTAAATTATCATACTAAAGAAAGGTATTGTTAGTTTACCTACAAAAAAGATCGAGAGGTGTCGTGGGACACCTGGTAGGAAGTATATTCCTTTCGTACTTTGGTCTGTTTTCTACAAATTTTTTTCTGCTTCCTAATGAAATATAAACCAAGTGAACCTAAAATCACGTTTTCTGAAATTATTAATAATTTAACCCCTTCAAGCAGCTCGAAATATCTCGAAAAATGAGATTTTCAAAGGTTTTATTTTACCATCAAGTGTCAACTTACAAACCACCAGGCCGTTAAGCTTGTCAACTTCTTAATTCGGTCACCCACTATCTTTCTAATAAGTGAAGAAGAATACTTTTTAAAGTGTTTGGTAGCTTTTAAAGTAAAATATTATGCCATACACGGTGTACAAGTTTGTGATATAAAACGCAAAATAATATCTAAAGACCGTAAAATTGATTTTGACCTGTTACGCTGCAATCTTTCAGGTTTCATCTTCTTTATGAATAATTGCAAAGTTTCGAAATATTCTTTTTTAAATTCCATTTTTTTTAATAAAAATGATTTTATTATTTAAATTTAATTCAATTCATTTCAATAAAAATTATAACGGTAAGAAACATAAAATAAGGGGGAAATGTGACTTTAATGAAGGAACTTGTAAGAACTTGAGCAACCTCCTACATTTTAATTCTGTTTAGAGAAGAAATAACAACGACTAATTGATGTCTTTAAATCTATTTTCTGGGGGCATTGGTTGTTTGTGTAACCAAAGTTATATATACGAGATGGTAACCAATGGATCTCATTGATGTTGTATACGACCAATAAAAAATAAGAATCATCAGGTCATTACAAACTCATGAGTTTTTTTTACTGCATATTATCTAAACTTTGGACTATATAGTAAGGAACCAAACCTAAGAAACACGGTTTCTATAATACCACACATTTATAATATGTAAATATAGATAAATGTGGTAATGAAGTAACAACATAGACAATAGTAATAGTATTGCCACAACGTCGGTTAACATATTCACCACAAAGCGTTTTAGCTATACATACACATACTAAACTACTCATACCTATCCATACCACATATTCATTTATTGGTATTGGTATTGGAAGGTACCCACCATTTATCTATACCACATGTACCTACTACATATATATAGAGAGATACAGATGGATACAGGAGGTATAAATGCGTTCACAACACTGTGAAAACGTTTGGAGTTTGGAAATCAGGCATAAATAATGCGACGATCTTGTCATACGATTCACCGGATTTCATTCAATGTATAAAGGGTAAAATGTTTTTTCTTGGAAATAAAATATACTTTGGATCATAATACAGTTTCTTGGAAGATTTATTCCTCGCTGTTCAATTCCTTATATTTTTCAAGTAAAAAAAAATCAAAATATTGCAAAATGAAGAATTTTCCTCCATTATAATCATCTTAAAAAATTTCTACTCTCTTTAATATAATTATGTTCAAATCGAATTTGTCATACGTTAAAGAATTGAAAACACTGACCCAATATTTCCGGGTCTTTTGTTATAGTTTGCCGACCCGTTAATAGGTCAAGTTACGTCACTATTGAAACGAAAGTTATAGTCAGGGGATTGTGGGGGTGTTATCACAGAAGTCAATCATTTTCTTTTGTTATTGTTGAAAATAACTAATCCGTACTCCTACTATCCTTCCCAATAGAGTGACACAGTCGCAAATTTATCGTCTATGTGTGAATAAAATGGGTATTTGAAACTATGGTCCTTGGTGAATGATCGAAGGAAAATAATAGAAAATGAAGTAATGAAAAATTAGAATGTAGCAATCTTCACCTGGTATACATTGTAAAAAAATGATTGAAAAGTTAATGTCTCCAAAAATTAGTTCCAAATACCAGAAGATTGTTTTAATGATGGATGTTTTACCATAATTTAGTTTTAAGTGCAGCGTAAAATAGTGAAGACACAATTTTTCAAAAGTCATGTACCTTGAATCAAGGATTATAGATAGGTACGGATAAATGATAACAATCTACTCATAAATGATAACAATCTACTCATAAATGATTATATAGATAGGTACTAAACGTTAGAGTTAAAAAAATGGTAATATAGCAGTTAAAGCCGACACTGAATTATTCTAGAAGGGGACGAATGTAAAAGAAAGTTGTAGGATTTTCAATATTTCAATCGCATACGTGTTCTTAAACTATGTTCCTTAGAATGAACTTTACTAGGTGGTTTCCAAGTATTATCAGTGGATCGATAAGACCACAATGTACCATGGATCACAAATTTATTATAAAGAAAATAGTCTTTATCGATAGTTGTTTAATATTTAAATGCCCAAAAAACCCATAGTGAGTAAGATGATTAACAGCGAGGGAAAACTTTTTAAAAATTGCTTAAAAAAGATACAAATGAAAACAGTGATTGATCCAAGGTACAATACACTATCTTATACATAAAATTTTCTATTCGAAATATCTACTTCTATCTTTATTTATTTCATTCCATAAAAGAATATACAGAGTGCTATCACTAATGAACTATTAGGCACTATATTTATTTTGAAATAAAATATCAAATTAATTTTGAATTAACCACTTTACTAATTACTAATAATAACTACTATTCATTAAATGACTATATTTATAATAAATGATTTAAAGTGTATACTCGATACTCTATCATTCGAAAAACTGCCAGAGGGCATTAACGGTGTACGTTAATTTAAGGTATCTGATGGTGAAATTACGGAAATCAATGCAATAGAACTATCAATACACTTTGAGGCATCGCAACAACCCTTATCGCAATCCCTGGTTATCAAAATTTCAACTGAGAAGATTTCAACTGTATACATATTCAAATTTTAGCACTCTTAAAAAGATCTGTTAATATACGACTAAATTCAATTGTACTACTTCGTAGGGATTAATATATAAGTTAATTATGTGTCTATCATTAAGTTTACTAAAATTACAGAGTCTGACACAAAAATTTTTTATAAAACTCTATTTATCTTTGCTAACAGTTATATACCTTATTACGAGATTATTTTTTCGTTTGATATTTCCATAAACGTTACTTACAATTATTGGCGGTTTCGAGCATACGCGAACATTTGAAAGAAAGTATTCGATTTTAACGCTAAGATGTCAGCGCTACGAGTAAAATAATAAAAACCATACTTTAAAAACTGAGCTGATTTTGCCATTGAATAAAAAGACTAAAGATACCTACTTCTAGTTCTATGTAAATATCAGTTATGGCTATGTAAAAAAAGGAAAAATACAAACGATTATGTAATCAAAACTTGTCTATACATGGTATTTCAAAAATTAACTCAATCAATTGTTTGCTTTCACTTGTTAGTTTTAATTTTATAGTTGTGTGTGAAATTTTTATTTCCTGACTACAATTTGGTAATTTATGAAAAATTATCTCGCGAATTCCTCAAAATTGGTGTTGTAAAAGTTTTTACATTAACAACTTTTATACGTGCATGGTATGAGCGTATAGTTTACAAGATTTTAAACAAATATTTCTGGTACTATGTATCTATAGATGTAAACTATAGTTCTTTTTATTATCGCTAGATAGTCTTTCTTAATATTAAATTTCAATACATTTTCTACACAAGTATGTAATTTACATCCTGTAAATGTTTATATATAATTAAACGATCAAACGAACTTACCTGTACGTGAAGTTCGATCGTAATTATACGATATTTTCGCCGAAATGATTACATGAGTAGTGACATCTCTTGTTGCTACTTATAACCACGTTTTTTAGAGTTCAAGTTTTGAACTTGGCGCCTTCCTTAGAGGTAGCGGCCTTTTACTGTAACTATCTTCATAACTTTCAAAGCCTAAAAAATTGTTCGAGAAAATTATGGGAAAGGATATTCTTTAAGAATTTCCTAGGGATTTAGTGTATGGGTGGGACTGTAATCATTTCGGCGAAAATATCGTATAATTACGATCGAACTTCACGTACAGGTAAGTTCGTTTGATCGTTTAATTATACTGCAATTTTCGCCTCATGATTACATGAGTAGATGTTCAGAGCCTGAGAACAATTTTTTTTTTTTTTTTTTTTTTTTTTTTTTTTTTTTTTTTTCAATTTACTCTAATTGTCAATCTGTTTTTATAATTATTAAATAAGTGACTATTTCGATATGTTTTCATTGGAAGAGTTAAGAAGAACTGCTTCCGCAAAGTGATTAAATCGACTTGTTATTGGTATTTCGTAAAATCTGGCAAACTCCTGCGATCTCTCGGATTATCCTGCTGTTTTTCGTATGAGATCTAGATTTCTGCTTTTGATGTGGATGCATGTCGATTACTATTGGCATACAATTTTTCATGTACTCCACACTCTGTTAAATAACCCTTTATGCAACGACTTAATGTTTGAGATGAACCAGCATTGTGTAACGAATAGATATGAATAGTCTTTTTTCATCGGCTCTTATAAATTTTGTGACAAGGGATCTGAGTAGCGTGCTCGCCACGCAGAGTTCTGGTTTATCCGCGAAGAACGGGATATGTAAAATCGGTTGCAAAGCTCCTGATCTAGAAGTTTTTATGATAGCTGGAATTTTATTCGAACGCTGTCTTCGTATTGTGGGATATTGTCTATTGAGATTAAGGCAAAGGTTTGCATTCTATGTCCTGTTCCTAAAGCCAGCAGGATTATCAATTTTACCGTTAATTGCTGTAAAGATAATTGGGTTAACGGGTACAAATTGGCTGTTTTACTTAGAACTGGTTCTGTGTCCCAGGTTGAATCATATTTTGGCTTTATGGGTCTAAGTTTGAAAATTTCTTTGAAAAAACGCTAAATGTATGGATCATAAACAATATTTTTGTTGATATTATCGAAAAAGCAGATCTTGCAGTGTTCAGCGTCCCATATGTTGCACCATTTTTAAATTTTTGTGATAAAAATTCCAGAACTGCGTTTGGATCAATATTGAAAGAATCACGTCCGTTTCCTATAGAAAATATCCATCAATTTTTTAATGCGCTATTGCATTGCTTTAATGTTGAGTCCGCTAGGGACGCTGTTAAAATATCTATTACTGGTTCTGGTAGGTTTTTTCTCAAGAACGCTTCCCTGATAACCTGGCGGCCGCCAGGATAAGTGTTTGGGCCATTGGATGATGGTGATGATTGCTAAGCGGAGAAGTTAAAAGATATTTATTAGGTTTGAATATTACAATAACACCTGAAGCCTTGTCGTTGATTATTTTTTGAAGTACTCGTGTTATTAAGGCAAAAAGTTGAAAGGCATAAAAATAATGACTTTCCCAGTTAATTGTAAAAACATCTATAGCAATAGCATCTGGATCACGCTTGAAGGCGCAATATTTTTTACATTTAGATTTTACTCGTGACGCAAATAAATCAATTGAAATATGATTTGTTCTAATTGTTTTATGATTTGTTTACATGAGTAATCTGCCAAACTCCATTCCATGTCTATATTTTTTATGCGAGATTGTTTATCTGCTTCTTTATTGTCTTTTGATGCAGTATAAGAGGCATAAAGCCAAATTTTGCGCTCTTCGCACCACTCCTAAATTTCTTTGGCAAGTAAGTGTAAGTGTAAGTATTGTGATCCACCCATTTTATTTATATATGCTTTTGCTGTTGAATTATCAACTCTGATCAAAATTTCGCAATGGAAGAGATCAGCTGCGAAACATTTTAATGCTAGGAAGGTAGCTCGAAGTTCCAGGTTATTAATATGTAACCCTTTTTCTTCTGATTTCCACCAACCATGAGTTTGCTTGCCATCACAATATGCTCCCCATCCGGTTAGCGAAGCGTCTGAGAAAATTTCTTTTTTATAAATAGCCATTCTAATCTTTCGTGACGTTTTGGGTTTATTTTCCTTCCACCATCTTAATCATCTAAGATATAATTTGGTAGCTTCATACTTTTATCGAAATCTTCTTTGTTATGCGCAAGAGCTTCTGGTTTAGCTTTTTCTAATAGCTTACAATGCAAAATACCGTATTCAACTGTTGGACATGCAGCTATCAATGAACCGATTATTTGAGCAAATAATCTTATTTTACAAGATCATTTCGTCATCAAGGTATTTATTTGGTTTAAGATAAGCTCTCGTTTTTTATCGCTTAGCTCCAAACAGAATTTTTCTGTGTCAACATAGAACCCCAAATCAATCATGTGCTAGGTTTAAAATTACTTTTATCCCAATTGATAATGAACCCAAGAGAAGTTAGTAATTCTGTCATTGCTCTTAATTTCTTTATGCAAGAATTGTCATATAAGGCTACGCAGAGGAAATCATCAAGATATACTACGGATAAAAACCCTTTCTCTCTAAGAATATTAATAACTGGTTTTAACATTTTGGTAAATACGAAGGGCGCGTTGGCAATGCCAAACGCTAAGCACTCAAATTCATAAACCACACCCTGATAAATAAATATTTTCTACATGACTTATGCCCTGAATCAAAAAATAGGCGTCCTTAAGATCAATAGTTCCCATACAAATTCTTGGTGCTATTAACTTACAGACGGTTCTCATGTCTGCCATTTTAAAATGGTCTATAGCAATGTATTGATTGATATTTTTAAGGTTTAGTATAAACTTGTTGAATCCATCAGATTTTGGAACTATAAAGAAGGGTCAAATAAATTGATCCTCAACTGGGACTTTTTTTTTTTTTTTTTTTTTTTTTTTTTTTTTTATTGCACCTAGATTTAATAACCTTTGAATCTCTAACTTTAATGCAAGAGTTTCAGGTTTTGTCCATTTACGCTCCGGTGATGGTTCCGATAATATGGTTTCGTTATAAAAGGTATTTTATAGCCCTTAACGCATTGCAATATAAAAGGGTCTGATGTTATTGTAGCCCATCTATTGAGGAACGAGCTTAATCTCCCTGCGATTTTTACCTCAGATTCCTCAGTTAGTGTCGACGAATTCTTGTTGGCTTGAATTGTCTTGATTTCGTGATTTTGGACTCAAGGAATACAAGCTTTTCTAGCTACAGTTTGTCCCCGATACAAGTCAATTAAAATTTGTGATGTATCCCACAATTGTAATAGCATTATTTTAAAACCAATTTCCTCTTTATTCTTTTTCAAAAGAGGTTCTATAACAAGACTTAATTCTGATAATACGGAGAAAGCTAAATTTTTAGTGTATGAAAAATATTTGTCCCTTTTTAGGGAGCCATCATTGAGTGAGGCGAATAATTCTGGGTTTAATTTTGGGTATTTTCGGAGAAGAAATTCTTTTATCTCTTTTGTTCGTCCTGTTTTGAACCAAGCTTTCTACCGAGTTGAAATATGCTTGGATAACTTTAATTCTTGCGGTTCTGCTGACGGTGTTTCCCCGATAATTTTTAATATTTCTGGGTCTAATTCGTTATTTGTCGACAATGCCTCTTGATTAGATTCTAGATCTACGATTTCTAATATGTCGTCTGTCTGGCCTTGTACCATCTTTGTGAGAAGAGAAGGAAATAATTTAAATTAAATGATTTTTTTTTTTTTTTTTTTTTTTTTTTTTTTTTTTTTTTTTTTTTTTTTTTTTTTTTTCATATTTGCCGTGGTCGGAGTGTTTTCTCTTGTGACCACCCATTTTTATATATAAGTAATATATAAATACACTGTTATACTTAGTTATTTTACTATCCACAGTTAATATAAAAAATTTTTAATTATAAATTTATCACAGTAACATTAAACACGTGAGTTATGTTCGCACGAAAAAATGTTATGAAGATAGTTACAGTAAAAGGCCGCTACCTCTAAGGAAGGCGCCAAGTTCAAAACTTGAACTCTAAAAAACGTGGTTATAAGTAGCAACAAGAGATGTCACTACTCATGTAATCATGAGGCGAAAATTGCAGTATAATAAATGTATAACATAAACAACATAATAATATATAACGTTAATGGTAATGTGTTCATATATCTCTGCATAAATATATAATAGTCATACGTTTGGTATTTACCTGTGTAAAATGTAAATCATCAGAAAATCTTTTAATTTGTTCACTCCTTTTATTTAAAAATAACTGTAATTCTATTTGCGTGTTCTTTTTTTTTAAATGTTTACTGTATTCATAGAGAATGTCAAAATATTGAATATACGATTATTGATAAGTCTCTCAAAGGTTACCGATAATCTGATTCGTATATATTATAAATAAATTTTTTTATGAAGTGATGATAGTAGAACAAGTAGGAAAAGAATTTTTCATTAATCGATCTTACCAAATTTAACTATTTCTGTTCACTATTTGTTTAACTATTACCACATTGTTTCTATTTAAATTTACTATTTTTTGGGTCATTCTATGAGTAATTTTTTTTAACAGTGTTTTTATTGTTATTGGTTATTGTAATAAATATGTATTGCAAATTAGGAGGTCATGTTTTTCCCTACTGTCAAGGAATGTTTTTCGCGAGTATCTTGTATGTATGTATATTTCGACATCTAAAGTATCGTTATATTCGTCATAAAAATCCAAGTGCTCTGACTTAGATGTTTGAAAAAAAAAAAAAAAAATCCCGTCCTAATCAGACTCACCATACGTCAATCGATAGGTTTTTTTGATATTTAAAACTTTCCCATTTAACTTTTTTGCATTGTACGACACCTTTTTTAAAGATATTTAAATGATTCTTGCATCAGCTTTTAAGAATTTCTAATTACTATATTGAAATTACGCTTGATACCCAAGAATCTTAGAATATTTAAACAATTTATTCTATTTTTTCTATTTTCAATTAAATGAATCATTAAATCCATTCATACATTTACAAAAGAATGATATATCCAATTAAAAATTTGACTCTTAAAAATAAGAGAAGTTTAAATGAAAAATATTTAACTTCACTGAATTATTTATAAATTAAATTGACTATTTAAAAAATTATACAATAAAGGTACATATTTATAAAATTGTTACAATTATCATCCAATATAATAAGTAAATTTAATAATCCATATAAAAATATGTATCCCAAAAAATGATAAAATATTTTTGAATTATAAAATGTTAATTATTGTTAAAAATTATTGAAATGAAATAAAAGTATGTTTTAGTAATATTATATAATTAATTTAGATACTTACAGGATGAATATCAAATTATTTTTGACCGTAAATTTATAATTTACATTATAGTTACGCTGATGCATCTTTTTTAGACATTCATTTTATCACATCATTGGCAAGATGGAATAAAGTCAGTGATATAACATACCAACTACGGAAGTTGCTGATATAGATTGCTATTGAGCAGACATGGGCGAGTTATTTTAAGTTGAAGTTACCTTTGTTATAATTTTATTGTGTGTGATAAACTTTATCGTGTGGAAGCGAGACGGGTTTACGAATCTTTTATCTATCTCAGTTGCTCTAATAGTAAGAGATAGGTAGAAACAAAAATGTTGCCTCTCTGTCTTACTCATATTTTAGGTTTTCGCTGGTTGGGTTGTCACCGTCTTACTCGTAGTTTAAGGGGGGAGTCCGAGGGACTTCTCTGAGTCACATTTGCCCATACCTGCTGTTGAGCGTTAAATTAATCAATTTAAAATGTAGAAGGAATGTTAAATGTTCTTTTAACTACTTTTGTTTGACGCATTTTTTCGTAAATATCATTGTTTTCTCGTGAAGGCGCAAAAAAAAAAAAAATAAGATTATTAAGAAACATTTAGTTTGGGGTGAAATAAATTCAGAAATTTGATATTCATTCAAACAATTACTCAAGCAGTGAATATGTTCATGAAGTGAATATTGTTGAATGTGCACTATCAGGTCTAATTTCTGAGATTGAATTTGAAATGGAATAACAGTTTTTTTAGATTAAGTATTATGTGCAAACAAATTTTTTGGCATAGTATCAGAAATTCGTATATAATGACAAAACGGACTTTTTTTGCATTTTTAAGATACAATTTTTCGAAAAATTGTTTTTATTTTTAACTACCAAAACAAAAAATTAGGTCATACCTTCACTGTACTTAATTTTATGTTTATTGAGTTCCACTATACAGCCATATCCAGTATAAAGTTAGTTAATTGTAATTATTAAGTTAATAACGAAACTTAAGCTCGTTATAAAATACTAGGAAACTATTAATCATAAATAATAATCAGACTGTATAATAGGTACATAAAATATTATTTACATCTATATTTACAGGGACTACATAGACATATTTACACGTGGTGATAGATATGGTGGTGATGGAACGCATATAAAAGGGACGCGACCGGGTGTCGTCGACGACCCATCGTTAAATTATTCCACACTTTGATTTCAATCATGTCCATTCGGCTGATCAAATGCTATTCTTACATGCCCTGAATATATCATCGAACGAACAGTACCTCTACCTATATATATACATCATACATTTATATATATACTTACATGTATACATACATACATAATATGTACAGACTCTTTAAAAGAGCTAGAGAGCTACATATTTATTGGTATATAATTCAAATATACGACTGCAAAAACTGATAGCACAGAATGTGTTATGGAAAAATTATAGAGCATAGGTAGGTACATTAGACACTTCCAAAACATAATTTCTCCCCCTTTTTTTTTGTCTTAAAAGTTAAAGTCCAAAAATTCATAAAAGCTATCATAATCGTTTCATTAGTATTATTTTTTCTGAAAAATGAAAGTGTTTAATATGCAGATTTGCATATTCTCCAATATGTAGCCACAGTTTATACAAGTACACAATATACTAAGTACAAAATTTGTTTTTCATGAAATATTGTAATTGAAATATTGATAGGTGAAAGTGCAATTAACTTTAAATAATAATTAAACTCAATAAAACTTTTAGTTAATTTTATTAAAAATCACACTGTTTATATTGTGTTTGTTATGCAAACAAAGTTTCTTTTGATGTTTCTAATTTTTGAATAACTTTTAATGTATTAAATAATATTCCATAAATCGTTTTTTAACTAATTATTTAATAGCAATAATGAAATAATATGTAGCCTATTAAATATAGATTAGACAAGGACACAAGGACTCAATGGCAGTCTTCTCTCTTATACATCATATCGCAAGTTTTGGGCCCTGGCCTGGGCCATATCTCAAACACTGTGGCCTCCATAGAATCTTTCATTTGCATTGTAAAAATGTTCTTGTTGTAAGGAATAATATGATCTTGATTCAAAAACGTATGTTCCTAATATGTGACCTTTCCCCTTAAATGATAATCTGCATTGGCATTTTGTACTTCATATAAATATATAAACAAGGGAAATTTACTAAATTTGAAAAATCCCCGACAAATGCGATTTATTCCTTGTAAACCGATTTTTGGAAACTTAGCTATAAAATGTTCTCAATCAAGTCGGTTTGACCGTCTAGGGGCTACGATACCACTGAGAAACACACAGACGCACAGAACATTTTAAACTTATAACACTCCTGCTTAAATCAATATCAAAGTGATGGTCAAGGACATCAGATGAGGTGCAAAGAATACTTAGAGAACTATCGTTTTTTGGAACTTTTTGGAAATATTTTAATTGAAATATTTGAGTTGACTTTGTTCTTTTGAATTACCTAATTATTTAACTCTTTCATTTTTCAAAATGAATTGAGCCAGGTTTATTTGACCATTTATTTCCATAGTAATTATTTATATATTACAATTATATGTCATGAACGAAACCCAAACCTTGCACTTGAAACATAGCTAAGAATACTCTCCGTTAAATAACATTACAAATGAAACCAAAAAAACTAAAATCGGTTCATCCGTTTAGGCGCCACGATGCCACAGACAGACAAACACACATACACACACACATAAATAGCGGTCAAACATATAACACCCCTTTTTTTAATTCGAAGGTTAAAAAATAAATAAATTTAGTAATCATCTATGTATAAATGCATCGTTAAAAAAAACTTATGTTTATAAAACTACTGCTATCGATTATATTAAACGTTGTTGCTTGCCTCTTAAGTATGATTGATTTTATAAAATTGTATGAACATACATGTAAATAAATATTCATTTAATACCTTTAACTACAACATCAAATCGTATTCGACGCCTTTTTAAGTGTCTCTTGATGTATTATGCTTCAAGTATTTCAAACATCGTCCACCACTCACTCTCTATTCGTTTTTATTTTTATACTTCTTCATCTCTGAATATCGGTTCGGAGTTACTTCATATTAAATAGTTCAATCTTGGCTTTATATTATGTTTTTATTTGGATAAGACTGATGTAAGAACGCCAGGACAATTTTGGATAAAAGGCTTGATTTTATTTAAATATGAAGTTGGACTAAGTCTAAATCGGTTCTGAAAATTTTAGGTAGAGTTAGATAATTTATGGGAAAACGGTAGATAGATGATATGTTTTCATAGATTTCTCCAAAACTAGTCGATGGAAATTAAAAAAAAAACTATTTAAATTAAAGTTAAAATAAATTATTTAAAACAAAAAAAAGGCCATTATACCCGACTAATTAAGAATGTATGCGCACGATAGTGGGGATAGAAATTAAAAAAATTATATTTTCAATTTTCATGGTGAATTATGTTATAATTTGACAACAAAAGACGAAAAGTAAGAATAAAATGGTTCCATATCTGAAGGAATTTTCAAAATATTGAAAATTTAAAATTTTGTTTAATTATTTAGCTTTCAATATTTCGAAAGCCAAGGAAGATATCGAAAGAATTTATTATTATTTTTCGTCTACGTTCATGAAGTTATTTCAAAATTCATCATCCAAGTTGACAATAAAGTAAAAATCATTTAAACTACAAGTCTAAACTTTCCTTGGTGCACGTACTCTCTTAAAGAATTAAAAAGTATTCAATTTAAACATAAACCTATGTTTTTCATAATTTTTCAATCGATGTAGTAGATTCTATAGTCCAAGAATATCCGCAACACAGAAGTGCATCTCTATACATAGTTTATATCTGAAACACGGGAGGGGGAGGAGTAGGTTTATCTTAAACACTTGTTTTGAACTATCATTCTATATCGAAAATAGTTAATAAGTAATTAAACTTCTTTACTAAACAATGTTTCTACTTTATTGGCAAAATAAAGGGTGGGTCGTTTTAATCTATAACGGTTACCAGCTCGTTTTGTAGCTAACCAATCAAAGAATAACTTTATAGTAATTAATAATTATAGAGTTTGATGGGGGACATAATGTTGTGACATCAGATTAGACCTAGTTCTTCGGGTTTCTTTAATAGCCAATTTAGATCTTAAACGGTAAGAGATAGAAGAATACTTTAAATTAGAAAGTTCACCGTCATAAAAAAAACCAAGTATGTAATCCTACTAAATTTAGGCCATCTTTTTCAAATTTATGATCAAAATTAACCTAGCTCTATTAGATTTCAAGAATGTGGAGGTCTGGTCTCGGAATTAAGCACATAAGTGATAACTAGCGAAAAACTGACATCACAGCTGAAAAGAATGACCCAAAATTAGTGGGTTTCAAAAAAAATTCCAATAAGATCGGATCAAAATTGCCTGTGTTATTAAAAAAATCGAATTTTTGAACTTGATGACGTCATCAAAATTCAAAATATTTAATTTTGCTCTAATACATCGAAATTTTATCCAATTTTGATAAACAAAGTATGTAATCCTACTAAATTTGGGCCATCTTTTTCAAATTTATGATCAAAATTAACCTAGCTCTATTAGATTTCAAGAATGTGGAGGTCTGGTCTCGGAATTAAGCACATAAGTGATAACTAGCGAAAAACTGACATCACAGCTGAAAAGAATGACCCAAAATTAGTGGGTTTCAAAAAAAATTCCAATAAGATCGGATCAAAATTGCCTGTGTTATTAAAAAAATCGAATTTTTGAACTTGATGACGTCATCAAAATTCAAAATATTTAATTTTGCTCTATTACATCGAAATTTTATCCAATTTTGATAAACAAAGTATGTAATCCTACTAAATTTGGGCCATCTTTTTCAAATTTATGATCAAAATTAACCTAGCTCTATTAGATTTCAAGAATGTGGAGGTCTGGACTCGGAATTAAGCACATAAGTGATAACTAGCGAAAAACTGACATCACAGCTGAAAAGAATGACCCAAAATTAGTGGGTTTCAAAAAAAATTCCAATAAGATCGGATCAAAATTGCCTGTGTTATTAAAAAAATCGAATTTTTGAACTTGATGACGTCATCAAAATTCAAAATATTTAATTTTGCTCTAATACATCGAAATTTTATACATTTTTCATTTTAGCAATTTTTTCGAAAATCATCAACTTTTGGAAGAAATGCGACTTAAAAATATGTTATTATTGCATTTAATCCAAAGAAAATACGCTTAAAATTTATCGATGATTAGGTCAAAGTAAATTGCAGGATACAGGCGAATATCCTCTATCGCCCTTGACAACTTTTAGTTAAATTATTTTTCCACAGTTAGAGATTTATCTTGCAACTGTAAATGTTTTAACCTTGAAAATGTCTACATATCATGTGTATGGTAAATAACTATCGAGCTGGTTCTAATTTGTTACGTAAACATTGTTTCTTTGTTGTATAAACTGTATCGATTAAAATACCGACCAAAGATAAATAAATATATTTTCCATAAAGAAATATTTCAGTATTTGCATTGGTTAATAGATCTTTTAAAGAATATACCGCAAAAATTAATTCTTTATCAATCTTCTTAATAATCCCCATTTTTATACAAAATTAAAACTCATAAAATGTTATTTTTAGTACAAAAAATATTTATTTTATCTAAGTAGGCGAAACACAAGGACCTTCACAACAAAAACAGTCTCAAAACATGTCCTTGTTGTCACGGGAAAACGATAAAAGTCTACTTCCTCTACTTTCATGTACACTATTAATTTTTTGAACAAAGCTTCTTTAATAGAAAAGGGATAAAAGAGCTAATGTCTCTATCTCTATATGTTATAAATGCGAAAGTAAGGATGTTTGTTTGTTTGTTTGTTACACTTTCACGCTAAACCTAGCGAATGATTTTTAATGAAACTCTATTGTAATATAGCTCCTATTTCAGAATAACACATGAGCTATAATTTATAAAGATATATATATAAAAAAATAAAAAATAAAATTGAATCTGACATGTACTATTTTAAATTCTTACAGAAATCTGTAATTTATCTATCTCTTGATAGTTTTCAATTTTGTTAAATGTAAAATAGTCATAATTCATTCAGTATATAAGAAAATTTGGCCATAAATGGTTTGATTGATATTGACTATTTTAAATTTCAAACCATCCATGGCCAACTTTTCTGATATACTCAACGAATTTTGACTATTTTACATTTAACAAAATTGAAAACTGTGCACATCAAGAGAGGTGGAGGCTATAACACGCTGTTTTTTTCTTTTAAGCCCAGTGAAACAGGTGGGTATCAGGCTAGTTATTTATAATTTCCAAATCTTTTACGGTTAACATTTATGGTTTTACGGTTAACATTTACGGTTTTTTATTTATAATTATTTGCTACAGATCCTTTTCATGAAATACAAAGTCAAATAACATGCTTTACGACATTCTTTTTTTATAAACCTGTACAATATTTTGTTTTGAAATTGTTCTCTATTTTTTATGGATCGAAATATTATTTAAAAAAATCAATATATAATTTTTTAACAGTATATTAACAGATTAAAAATAAAATACACACAAGAATAGATACCATGAAAATACACAACAAAGTCCTTCATCTATGTGTAAAAAACATTGACTAACTGTTCCGTATTATTTGGTGAAAATAAGCGGGCGGCGGCGGTATTTTTGTGTAGCAAACAATCACAACTACAGTGAAAGCAAATTAAATCCACAAAATCTTATGGTCAAACATTTAAACATACACAAGCTACACACAATAAACAATTTGGTTGAATGATTATGTTCAAAGTAAAAATAAAAAATATTTTTTTATACAATCTATCTAATCTACAAATAACACGAAACAAATATCCCTAATATATAAATAAATATAAAAAAATAAACGTATAGTCTGTTTATACTATACAATATAATAGCATCATGCGTATATTAACTGTATAAAGGGTACTCTTAATAAGTTTATAACTGATTCTTTACAATTTTATTGAAAAGCAAAACTATAGTAATCTCGCAGCGCCGCTATATCAAAAAACATGGAAGGTAGATATAATTCAAAATTTCCTATTTCTGAAATTTAATTGGCGTAAACTAGATAAGAAGCAAATAGATAATAAGCAAAAAAATCTGAAGCCAAAATAAGCATAAAAAATCTGAGTGAAGGTACAAAAATTGGCACCCAGCTGAATTTTGGTTGGATTGTTCACCATCATAAATGAAAATTAAAAATTTCTCATCGATCCGACGTGTGGAAAAAAAGTTACGCGGAGTCAATTGTCACAAAAACGTTTTTTTTTTGCGTTTTTCAGCAAAACGGTAAGCTTTATGATAAAATTAGCTCAGACAAAAACTGTAGATCAGATAATTAAATATAAAAAATGTCCTGCTACTTTTTTTTCTAAGAGCCACCGTTTCGGAGATATTACGATTCAAAAACCACCTGTTTGGTAGTTTTCCACACCACCTTTTAATTGACAGTCATCGCTATTTTCAATGTAAGTGATTATTTCCTCCATTGCCAGATTCGTAGTCTCATCTTGAGGACCACCGACTTTAACCCTAGTCGTCCTTCTTTTCTCATACTCTTCATTCAATTCCTTACCGCCAAATAATCATTGTTTTTTACAACAAGAAACTGATTCACGTGCTCTAGTACGAGGAAGACTTTTTGTAAATGTGCTGGCTTCTTATTCTTCATGATTAATGTCTTCATACCACGTTCAATTGTAACAATTTTACCTCGATTTCTGGGGAAATCACGATATAAAAAACGCTTACACGTACGTACACTTGAGGTAGTGTACTTTGCTTAAAAAAGCTTTTAGTTAAAAAAGCTACCTCAAGTGAACTTACCGCGTTTTTGTTAGAATATTGTTTTTCTTGTGCTAAACTTTTAACTGAAGGTGAAATTGTTACTGTTGAACGTGGCATGAAGACACTAATCAATGGAAGTACTGAAAGAACTGATGAATTTTCAGGATATCTTAAAGAGCAGAAGTCTGTGACCAGGAAGTGGCGTGGAAACGTGTGCATATGACGATTACTCTTTTAACTTTTCATGTTTTGGATTTTCTAAACATTTCATGTTTTAAGACCCCTGATCAAATTTTCCTGTTTCAGAGGTAAGATATAAATATCATCAAAGGGATAGATTTGGGATTTACGAATTCATGCTATTGGCCACACCGTTTGACTCTTGGTAATATAATTCCTATATCGATTCCCGTTGTCTTTTTCAGCATAAATTTATCCACCCCCGAGAAGGGGTTACTCCCAGCTCCTGGGCAAGATCGCTCAATTTTTTTTTAACTTCTCTTTATGTAAGCTTTAAACAATGCGTCTCACAGTTTTTATAAAGAATTATTCTAGATATTCTAGGAATTATACAGATATTCACTTTCCCTAGATTCCAAAATTTTAAGATATTTATACCTTACGGCTCTCTGTGATTATATCCGTGACTATATACCGTTTCCAATCCCCATAAATTCAGTCTTACAGGACAAGTAATCCCGTTCTTTATAAACCACCCCGTATATCGCTATCGTTTGTTACCGATCATTACATATAACACATTTAACAACGCTTTAATGAATCTGAAAAACACCTATCTTTTTGTATGAGTATACATATAATGCTATTTTTATTTATCTGTTTTTTTTTTTTTTAATTTTTTTAATTTTTTTTTTTTTAAATAAAGAGTAAGCATAGCCATGTAGGTAGATCCGTATAAATATATATTCACTTAAAAAACATCAAATAGAATTAAATTATAATTTTTTTCTTTAAAAGAATAATAAAAAAAGATTAAATTATTATTTTATTTTATTAAAACATATGTGTGTGTTATATTGTATAAGTTAACCATATGATTTAACAGCCGATTAAACATAAAAACAAAATCATTTAGCTAAAACAAAACAAAAAAAATTGCATGTGAACGTTTGCAAAATATTGGTATGACATACAATGCTTGTATGTTCATAAAATACCTATTTGCAAATTGGGAAAAAGAGGTTTTATAGTGCAATAAATAAGCAGGAAAATACCATCAAATGTGGAAAAGTGGTGGAACAACTCCGATTTCAAAAATTTTGTATGTGCGTGTACCTTTAGGAATATTCAGCCGAACTTACCTTGGCATTACAAAAAAAAAACAAGAGAAAATTAGGGTCGTTTTCTCACCCCCAAAGCACTCCAAATAGTAACAGTGAAAACAAATCAATATTTTACCTCGAAAATCGTCTCCCGAGGATTTTTGAGGTCGCTGATCATGAATTCAAGGTTAAAAATCAACTAAATACAGTTGCAACCCCATTAAAACTACCCTTTAAGTGACAGAGACAAAAAATTTATTAAATTAAAAATTTTGCCTCAGAAATCGTCTCTTGTAAGCTTTTATTTTCGATGTTCACAAATAGGTTAGAAAGCAATTGAGGATGATTTCAACCCCATTAAAATTACCCCTAGAAGTGTCAATGATAAAAAAATTTTCAAAATTCTGAATTTCGTCTCAGAAAATGTCTCAATGTATGTATGTATATGTCTAGGAGTATTGATGAACTAGAATAAATAAAATCATATTTTCTAAGTTAGTATGCTGGGTAGAGATAGGCTGAGTAGTATGCTGGGTAGATTGAGTTTTGAGGTATGGTAATCTCGATTTTAACGCTAAGAGGTCAGCGTCACGAAAAAAAAATGTAAATCATACTTTAAATACTCAGATGATTTTTTCATGGAATAAAGAGGCTTAAGATGCCTACTTCATTATACTAAATATGTATCTATGAACGTTTCAAATTATAGTTCTGTTTATTATCGCTAGATAGAGTCTTTCTAAGTATTAAAATCCATTTAATTAACTTGAGCTTCAAGTTTGTAAAAATAAGTATTGTTGTTATGAAAGCTTCTAGAATCCCATGCCTTTTAAAGTTAATGATAAATAAATAATATTTTTGTTATAATATGAAGAAAAATAAACATATAAAACTACTAGAACTAGTGCCATAATATTACATTAACCACACAGTCATACTTGTAAAAGTTAGATGACAGTGGATTAGAATTCATACGACACTGTCATACAGATTATCATACCTGTCAATTACATTGTCTTAGTACGTTGTGCAATGACATACTCAATTTCCATCTTCTGCATGTATATATATTATATAGATACAAGTTACTTATAAGGGCTGAACAAATAATATTATTTTCTTTTCTTGGCTGGTTTCATTTTACATATTTATAGAATCAACTTTCATCATTTCTAGAGTATTGCCAGACTTTGATTTTTAATTACTTTCTAATAATTTAGTCAATAAAACAACTAATTTATTCTACAGATTAACTGAGAATGATAGCACTCCCGGAAAATTTCTAGAGCTAGAATAATAAACTATTGCTAGTACAATTAATAAGCCGGGATGCATGGAAAAGTTGGGAAACCACCGATTTTAATGAAACTAACGTGTTTATAGAACTCCAAGTAACATTCAGCCAACTTTACTTAGTCATTGAGGAGCATAGGGCCCAACAGGAGGCATGTACGGCACAAAATGACTACTTTGGCTTAAAATTTCAACCTTGTACGTATTTTTGGTTGCTGACGAAGATTTACACGTATTCCGAAAATCGTGAGAAGAAGTATTATACAGTATGCTCCAAGTTATCCAAGCGAGACTTCAGAAAATGCTAGCTTACGTTCAAATAATGATGAATTTCCAAAACGACAAATTTTCCACAATGGTGAGAATTTACGAAAATTAGCGGTGGAGACATAGGTTTTCCATAACTCAATATTGAAAAAATCTATTACGACACTGATTTCCTTGCAATTACAATAACGTTAAATATTGTTTTATTTTCCATAAAGTCAGTAACGTAAGAAATTTTTTCGATACTTGCTTATGGCACGACTAAGTTTCCACCGCTGGTTTATGTAATTTTTGACAAGGCTATCAATCACCTTTAAGGAGAAGGGAGGAGCCATACGTTTTACCTTGTGCCAAGTTTCTAATTTTGATAAAAGGCCGGCAATATTCACAAAAATGACTTTTTTCCAAAATTTCAACTACCTGTATAGAGAAAAGGATACTTTCCAGGCTCACATTGTACTGAGGAATAATCACTATTTTAACATCTTATACGTGCAGTTTTTGAACCTAATATATAAATTTTGCAAAAGCACAAAATCTATAAATGGAAAAATCCAAATAAAGGTTTCAGTCAAGTAAAGTTATAATGGATTACAAAAGTTTGTTTGGTATTATAACTCATGGAAAATCTAGGCCTCTATAATAAAAAAATTATGTCACTGTATTAATTTTTCAGAATGAACTAAGCCCTGGATTATATTTACAACTTTAACATACATTCCTGGTTGAATTCTTACCACCAAAAGACGACAGTACGACAGTCAACATTCATACTTCATCTATTAGACATATAGTATTAGACATATCTCAATGGTAAATATATATACAGGATGATTCAATAACGCTATTAAAATTTTAGGGGGCGGTTTTTCTTACACTCAAAGAAGAAACCAAATTTATATAAACATACAGTATAGGACTTTTTATTTACTAGAAAATGACGACCAAGTTTCGAATGAGCAAATTACAATTAGTTAGGTAAGCACGTTAAAATGAGTAAATTTGTGTGTGTTAAACATATGGCTAGCATTACAAATAAGAATTTCGATTTTGTATTATTCGGTACTTAAGTTAATTGGAAGTGATCAATAGAAGATCAATGTTTGCTAGCACAAAGTTTGCTCGAGCAGGGAATGGCCTCTAATTTATCGAAGACAATACGTAACAACTAGCAATCTTAAAGCCTTGCTTGCAAGATACTTCACCAGTAGCTGCTAATTAACGTTAGTCTATGATTCGACGAATAAATATACCTGTTTTGAAGCAAGAGGAAGGAATTTGTTCAAAACAGATTCCTTGCAGATGTTTATATAACCTTTTTTTGTGGAATTAAATTACAAAATTGGTATATCTACTATTGAATCACCTATATTTCTAAGATATATATATACATAAGAATACATGTATATACATAAGAATACATAAGAATACAAGTAACTTTTAAAATAGTTTAAGATTTTTACGACTTTTGAAAAATTTGATCTGCAGAAGCCAAATAACCAAAAATCAAGTTCAGATTTACAGATTTTTGTATGAATTAAGCTGACAGTGTCTCTACTAACTAATTTATAGGTCCTATTTTGGAGAGATTTTTAGCAAAACTGTGGAAATCATTTGAAGTTTTTTTTCGCTTCCAACCTTGATGACCTTGATGTTCACAGAATTACATGCTTCGATTAAGTTTTCTTTGACTAAGACAAGTTTGAATATGAATTTTAAGCTATAAAACATTATGGTACTCATATTAAAGTAATGGAGGTAATTTCGATAATGAAAGTTCCATTGAAAAAGTATAAGTTATAAGTTTTTAAATAACCAGCTGACAAAAATCCATGCATAAAATCGCTATTTCGATAAGTATTTTATTAATATTTTCAATCTATTGTAAAAATTATTTATCTTAATATGATTACAGCTAATTATTTCTGTTAAGGTAGATACTGCAGTACTCACAAATTCAAAGTTTAGTTTTTGTCGATTTTTATTTTTTTAATTGAGCTGGGGTATGCATACTTGCCGTGAAGGTGAAGATGCCAATTTTTTAACAATAATATTAAAAGTATAATGAAGTTGCAGGGTATTTTATAAATGACATGAAGCTTTTTCTTTACTACTACTCTGGTATAATGTAATTAACAAACAAGTGTTAATTCTTGAAATACCATGTGTAGACAGTGTTGATTACGCAATCGTTTGTTTTTTTACGTCTTGCAAGTAAAGAATTTGCGCCCTCACGGCTAAACAACGGGTAAGTGCTGTTTACGAAAAATGTTTCAAACAAAAGTTATTTATTTTTTTATAAGGAACATTTTTACTTGTTCTATCTCTAACGGTTTACAAGATGGGTCCTACGGACATGGCCCAATTGACTTATGATCCTCATTTACGAACTCGACCTCACTTTTTAAGTCCTGAGCACGCTGTAAACATTTCAGTTTGAAATCTGTCTTCACTTTTGAGTTATCGTGTTGACAGACAGACAGACAGACAGAAACCGAAAATGGACTAATTAGATGATTTTATTAACACATATACCAAAACTTTGTTCGTTGCATCAATATTTTTAAGCGTTACAAAATTGGGACTAAACTTAGTAGTATACCCTGATATATTTAAAATTGTGATTTTGATATTGATTAATCATAAAAGCAAATCCTAATCATTATTATTGAAGAAACTGACTTAAATGGTTGTTTTCAAGTTTAAGTACTTCTGATTTATTTATATTCAATGCTACTTAATTATATTAAAAATACTTAACTCTTGTCGTTACAATACAAAGAATGTAACAATTATCATAAATACCTGAAAAGTATTTTTTTTTAAATCTTATTAAATTTTTTTTTCCATTCTATAAAAATGATTTGAATTTGAAATAAAATATTATTTAAAAGCATTTACCAACGAAACGAATACAATTGATTCATATATGAGGTGTATTAACAAAAGTAAATTATTAATAATTTTTTAATATACCAGTAATATAAATAATACGTAGTAAATAAATAGAATATATAAATAATAAATAGAAAATGTAGTACGATTTAATAAATTAGCAATGCATCAGTGGCTAGTTTCAATGTGTTCAGTTTAGAACAAGTAATGGCATCCCACAGTGACAATTCTTAACCACATCAGACCATACCATATACCATACCATACCATACCATACCATACCATACCATACCAGATATACAATAATATGTCTCCGTATTATTGTATATTATATTATAATGTACCTACGTATGTTTTAATACAATAATAATAATAATACAATATTCATGTACCTACTGGTTGGTATACCAAAAAATATGCAGCTAAAACAAGGTCAAAATCACATAATAGTTCAGTCCGAATAATTTCAAGTGAATCGAAATATGCTTGGATTTATCGGTAATAATAAACAATTCGATAATGGTGAAGCGAAGCAATGACAGTAAGAGACATGACAATAAAAGCAGATAGAGTTCGAAAAATTTGCATTTGTAAAACAAGTAGATAAAAATTTAAAGAACATTTTTAGTTATTCAGTTATCAGACACTGTTAAAAGAAGTCATCTGATTATGGAATATACTAAATTTTAAATAATGATTTGTTTTCTGGAATATCATTAGAATATCAAATTATTTATTTGAAAATTACACGAACTTCTTTTGAACCCAAAATCTGATATGAACAAACTCCTCGCGATAAGTAAAAGAAAACCGGATGACATGAACGGAACGGACGAAAATAAATCAGAAATTTTCCAACATTTATCTGGAGAGATAATTGGAGCATTTTCGCCTGATCTATAACACAAGAGGCTGAAAACACAACTCTATGCTTGTAAAGAATTTCGGAATGAAAAGGTACCTTTCGCAAGAAAGGAAACATTGAGCCGATGTACGTAGGTACTGCCCAGATTACGTTTAGAAACCAAAAATTCCAAAACTGGAGTCATACTTCGAGCCAATGAAAGCAATTTAATGCCTGACAAAAAATGAAAAAAAAAATAGATTCATTGACAAGTCTCCTTTCTATCAGCTATACCAAAAAAGTCTGTGGTTTAAGAATAATTGGTGCCATATGCTAGACAAATTTAATCCAGAAAATAGGTTTTCCCCCGTGTCTACTAGAATCTCTTAAACCATCATTTAATATGCATGATGTCTCAAGTAGGTAACATTAATTTTCTCACGCAATAGATATGTGGGTGATTTTGTTCAAACAGTTACTTTTTTGAAAATTGTTATACATATTGTATATTGCATATAAATAACAGGTATGACTGTCAGTCAGTTAGGTGTTCAGTCAGAACAGGAATGGTCAATCTTTTATCTATATACAATATAAAATCTGAATAACAATTTTTAGCTTAAGTAAATTCATTTAAATATCACGGAAATCATAACCGTTTCGATACCATAAATCTGACCCCTGTGTTATCGTTCGGTTGACTCATCGCAGTATGTGTGTGTACACAACTACTATAACCAATCCTCAAATGATCAGTTTTAGTAAATTCAACGAAATTTTTTTAGCCTGGCTTTCCCATTATTACTTTTAAATTGCACTCTGACTTTGAATTTTGGTGTATGATGAATGTCCACCCTGTGCAAGTATATATTCTCTATTATTATAATTGTATATAGATCTAGCTTACTTAACGATTAGATATATGTATATTGCTTTACTACTACTATATATGTACTAATATAATGATGTATTTATTTGAATGCATTCATCTGATTACATTCTCAATAATATATTATATTCATACACATGTACGTATGTATGTATGTATGTACGTATGCATGTATGTTTTATGGGTACGCAAAGAATCATTGCAGCGTGTTCTTCATCATGTTTAAATTATATTATACATAGTGTTTGTATTATAGAATGATATTATACATTCATAAAAATATTAAAACTACATTCGATAAAGATTTATTGTGGAGTGTTAAACCAAAAACACTCGATAATTCCGAGATAAATTAAAATAAAATAAAAAAGAAATTGAACCTCATCCTCATAACTGTATTCTGCAAGAATTATACATTGTAAACCCTCCAGTAAACCTCTAAATTCTTTCCTATAGCTCCGATTGACTTGAAAATTTGGGATAAAGCTTTATTCACATTGTAGATCAAAAGTTGTTTGGTGCCCTTCTATGGGGTGGAAAAATGTATGTTGAAAATACCAAAATAAATCATAGAGCGATGAAATCTAAGCAAAAAGTGTCATATAAGTATACATCGAAAAGTCAATACTTTCCGAGTTATTGACATTTGAAAATCGAAGTATTTAACGTTAAATAACTTAAATAACGTTAAAAACCCCAAAAGAAAAAAAGTTTAAAGTAATTTGCACGAAAATTAACGGAATTATAATGTTTCTCGTACCTTTTTTTTATGGTTTATTCAGGACAAAAATTAGGGAATTTTCCACGGAAACTAAAATTAATGTTTGCCGCTTTCCATTTTACTTTATTTAGGTATTGAAAATCTGCTCAACAAGTTTTGACATTTTCGGATATATAGTTTCGAAATATTGCAATTTAAATGCAAAAAATTTTTGAAAAACACTTTTTGAAAACAAAAATTGTCTTTATTGTTAAATAACTCGAAAATAATAAAGTTACAAAAATAGCTAAGAGGTAAAAAATTTTGATCTTTTTTCAAACTTTTCTTTGTAACTATTGTACTATTTTTCGAGTTATTTAACGACAAAGACATTTTTTCACATATTTCTAGATATATTTTTCTACCCCTTAGAAGGGGGTTGTTACCATCCCCTGGGAAAAGAACCAATAGACATCATATAACTTTTCATGTAGAGGGTAAATAAAGCTTAATCCCAAATTTTCATCAAAAACAGGTGCTATAGGCCTAAATTTAGAGATTTCGCCTTTTTTTCTCCTCGTTTATTGGAGTAAAACTATATACTGATTATAATATGTTTCAAGTCGGGTAAAAGACCAAAGTGAATCTTGTAAAGTGAACATTGGTAATTTTAATTTCAATTCTGATTTTTGTTGTTGTTGTATTTGTCTGATATTTATCGGTAAAGAAAATTATTTAATGTTTTTCAATAATTAAGAAAAATAGAGACTGGGCCTAGTTCTGAATTTGTATATCTATGGTAGCTATCAAGACTCTTGTATTGTCTTCTAAAAATTGAATCACTTAAACAAAGGTTGGATAAATAAATGTCAATATTGCTTAACATTAAATTTATTTTTGAAAATGATTACAGTCATTGCTTCTGAAGAGTGTATGTTAAAAAAATGACACAAATTTTATGTTTTTAGAACATTGACATACATATGTGTTGAATATTAACGCTATCGTATAAATGTATAAAGAGGGAGTATACTTGAAAGAAAAGGATTCTTAGATTTTTATTATCATCTTATATACATATTAAGTACATAGTAGTACTGTATGTTCAATAGTATATTATGTTGTACTAACTATCTGTATAGAAAATAGTAACTGAGGCAATATTAGTTCACGTCAGGGAGGAGATTTTTGTGCATAGGACCAAGTTCGCCAAGGCTGACTCAGTTTTGTATTCGAATGATAACATCGTATCAAGCATAGGTGTCAAGTTCTCGCTCAAGTTTCTTTACCTAGGCCTGGATTTATCTAAAAAACAAATTTTGCCCTCTACAATTTTTAGGTAGTACGAGCACCAAGGCAAGTTTAGACTAATGGTTGAAATTATTTGTACCTTATTATCAAGTCATTATTCACATCAAAATTGAAAAAATATACTTTTACATCCAAATTTCTCATACATCCTTAATAAGTGAGACACAACTGGTTTTTTGCAATATATCCATCTATTTTTTGGTTATATCCATCTATCGTTTTACCATACAATGTTAAATATACCTACTTTTAAATATACCTTCTTTAACTTCCAGAATTGATATAGACTTAGTTCAACTTCATATAAAAAAAATCTTGCCTTTTGTCCAAAATTGCAATGGCGCACGGACATACGTAATCGCCCTCCGTGGACTTTATAATAATCTGGTGATATATCATAGCGAAACGATTTTATTTGCCGATTATTAGAGAAGGCAGTATCGTAAAATATTGGGAACGGCGTGCAGTGCTATTCAAAATTCAGAATTAATCATTTGAAAACCACACTGCTGATAGAAGTGAGAACTATTTGTATAAAAATTGAAATTTCATAATATTTGAATTAAAAATTATCAACATAAGTATGGTTTTCACATCTATTGACACTCCGAGCAACAATTATATGCATGTTTAAATGGCTTTTCATTATTTTAATATATTACGGACTGTACAAGATTATGAAAAAATATAAATACAATTCAATTCAAATAACAATTAATATACAACCATATGATTTGTAGATAGTATTTGTATTTACATAAATTCCAATGTACTTGTTATATACGCAGTACTAATGTTGCACAGTACGTCAGCTGTATAGCTACAGATATACTGCTATAAGCTCTATATATAAAGATGAAAGACAAATACAACCTATTTGCTTACTGCAATATAAATAATAATGTTGCAATTCAGGTTTCATGGGACATTTTGTAGTAAGGTGCTATAAAAGCAGTAGATACTTATTTACTCGCATTAAAGAAATAATAAACGCAAGTTTAGAAAGAAACCCCGTCATCATACGCTTGAAAACTGATATGGCGTCTTAAATGTTCCTACGTACATTCGATATTTTGAACCATTTCTATAATATATATTATATTCTAACAAATATAAATCTAATATGATTCGTATTTCTTTCCACATATGTATATTTATTTAGTAAATACACGGTCAATACTTACTTGTTTGGTGAGTGGCTTCCTTTTGACGAGTTTACAATACTTTCCTCCACTATTTTTTTTTGCAAAGAATATTTTTCCAAATGAGTATGATGTCATATTTGAATTATCGTTTTGAAAATATGCAGCCGGGAATTTGTCGGACTCTATGGCTACTTGATAACATTAATAATTATTATACAATTAAGCAAAAGTGGATCATGTACGTATTCAAAAACAAAATACTTAAGTATTTTTTGCATGTTCGAAGTTTGGCTCATTCCCGGCCACTACTCCATGAACCATTTGGAGCTGTTTAAGAACAGCAAGAATGCTTTGACGTCGACGGACTTTAGGTGGGAGAGATCATCAAAGAAAGGCTAGCTCAAGTGAATCCACTTTGTCGAGGCAAGCGCTGGGCAGTGACAGAGAAGATCCTCACTGTTGCAGCTCCTGCAATAATCATGATAAACTGTCAGGCCCAGATTGTTCAGCCTACCTGCCACCTAGCCAGTGCTCTGTAGAAGCCGCAACTATTTTGCTAATAGAGGCTCTTGGAAGTGTATTAGATCTTCGGAACGCCTACGATTGTATTCAGACCATATCTGTCTTGTAGTACCACAAATACGTTCCTCCCTCCATCTTGACCTTTATTAAGATATCATCTTTGGGGAGCAGCTTGCAGTTCGCAAATGGAACTTCCGGATGTCATTAATACTTGTGTCCAGCAGCATTGAAATATTTCTTGTCGGCTTCACAATTTCCGGGAATGTCCCTGTGTAACATTCCCAGGTACCCATACCAGGTTTACATTGATTTGTTCCGCCAGCTCGTTTAAGGGCATTCGACAGTCCAGTACTACCTTTGAGCATAGTACTGTTACTCAAAATGAAATATTTAAAGTTGTTTCACTTGTATAAATTTAAAAATCATCCTAACCATTTAGAAATATAATAATATAGTTAGTATATATTATTAAGTATATTATATTTTGGTTCTTATACTTTATAGTACATATACGTTAATCTTATCTCTATTTTGCAAGAATGCCTTTATTTCTCATCATACATAAAACTGATTGATTTGCAATATCATGCTATTTACTACACTGCTATACCTACATACACACTCTCTACTCTATGTGCTATATGTAAGTAAGGAAGAGTTAAATTATGAGTTCTTTATATGTGAACTCAGTAACAAATAACAGTAGCTCCTACATATCATAACAAATCTATATTATATATAGGTTTAAATTATATTTATATATGTATTGTATTTTCAAAAAAAAAAGTAATATTGTATTTTATATGTGATAAAAAAATATTAATAAAGTATGCTTTAAGTGTGCACATAAGGGTTCTATATCACTATCATCACTACATAGTATAAAACAAAGTCGCTTTCTCTGTCCCTATGTCCCTTTGTATGCTTAAATCTTTGAAAATACGTAACGGATTTTGATGCGGTTTTTTTTAATAGATAGAGTGATTCAAGAGGAAGCTTTATATGTATAATAACATCCATTAAATAGTGGAGAAGTACTGCTATTTTTGAGGTTAATAGTTAAAAATGTAAAAAGTAAAAATGTAGTGTATGAATTTAGATATTCCAAAGATAGCAGGAAATCTTCATGGTATAGGGAAAGGGGGATTGTTTTACTCCAAATTTAACGCGTGCGGGCCACGGGCAGTAATGAATAAATCAAAACTACTGGATTGATTTTAATCACATAGGCTATATATTTTATACCCGTGCGAAGCCAGAGCGGGCCGCTATGTTTTTATATACAACGTTCACAGTTTTTCTGTAGTGTATTTAGTATCAGCATTGCACCCGTGCGAAGCGAGGGCGGGTCGCTAGTTCATAATAAAATTGTACGAATCTCGGAGTATGATTTATTAGATTTTAAAATACTTGATAGATTTGGTCACCTTTTTTTTTTTGCTTCTGCTTCGTTGAGTCCTAAATTATGAGAGCACTGCATAACAGACCTAATAATATCACAGAGATTGAGATGGCTGGGCTATGTATTTCGATTCTCCTTAGACAGAGCGGCGAGACAAGTGTTGATCAGACGAAATACGGGAAAAGGATAGAGAGAAAATTGGGAATGAGCCGAGAACAGAAGCAGATAGAGACATGTCTGGTCGAAAGCCAAGGGCCTTCTAGACCTGTGACATTGCTGAAGTTATTGATCTCTACTCGACGAAAATGCACCATATCGATATTGAATCTTTAAAAGAATCCCACTATAGTGAAATCTATGACCACTTATTCCAACACAATGACAATTATGAATATTGGAACATACGTTGCACTCTATCTAAGTTACGCCTTATTACACAAATTAAAGCAACAAGTCGGTTTAGTTTTCGATTTCTAATTACCAATCGAAAATACAACTTAAATTATAAAGAAAGGTGTCCAATCTGTAACAATGGTGAAACGACGTTCTATATCACTTTTATATAAGGTATAGGCACAATTGGCAGACTTAATTATTGAAATACCCTGTATAGAAAGTATTGTGTCAGTGCGCCCACCATGGGTAAACAGTGATCTTTACGAAAAAATGTTTCAAACAAAAGTTGTTTATTTTTTTATATGGACACTTTTTTTCTATTTAAACTTTTGTTCTATCTCTAACGTTTTACAAGATGGGTCCTACGGACAAGACTCAATTGACCTATGTTGCTCATTTACGAACTCGATCACTTTATAGGTCTTGAGCACTCTATAAATATTTCAGCTTGATATCTCCAAAATCTCTTCACTATACTAAAATTGTTTGATGAAGTTGATAATATCAGACTGCATTTTACTAAATAATGCACCACCTCACGATTTAAGTGTAGCCATAGCCATGTAGTCACAGCCAATTTTTTGAGCTTATGGTTGCTTGTGCTACTTAGTAGGTTACATGAGGTTAGGTTATCTTGACTGTCCACGAAGGACACATTTAGGCTTTGAGCCCATTGTGATACCATATATGTGTTTTACCACTTTTCCACTGATAATATCCTTCATGCATATACCATGCACTACACCAGCCCATCACAACTATTAATTAAATTAACTTTGTTGCGACGGTGGAAATCGAACCCGCTACTCTAAGCATACCGCGGACGGAATTGGTTACGCCTTAACCAACTGAAGCTAATAGAGCGCGTGCTACTAAGTAGGTACATAAAAATTGTATGAAAATACGGAATCCTAATAGTAAATTTTATATTAAAAAAAAAACCACATTATTTATGGTTTCAACTAAAAATAAGTATCCATAATACATAAGAAAGAAAATGATTGTAGTTATCAATATCGTATGATATTTTATGTTAGTGTAAGTTTTATATTGTATGTAGGTAGAATTTTTGTTTATTGTGAATATAAGTATGTTATATTTGAAATCGGCACTTGGATTTGATGTTATATGTATTGCTTGCTTTTGTTTCATGAAATTTTATTTACTCTTATTTTTTTTTATGATCAAAACATTAAAAACAAACAAATATTTAAATTACTGGTAAACAAATCCTAAAACTCAATTTTTAACCCACTTCAAACAAAAAAGGGGGAGGTTTTCAATTCGACTGTATTTTTTTATGTGTGTTACCTCAGAATTTTCGACCGAGTGAACTGATTTTCACGATTCTTTATCAATTTGAAAGCTAGTGCTTCCCGTGTGGTCCCATTTCATTTTGGTCGAGTTTTGACAACGGCATCCATGAGAAAACCTCAAAACTCTTAAATTTGCATTAGTATACACGACAAGAGGACCAATAATTCAATGTCACGCCAACCGATCTCGATGATACTTTTTTTAGTGACAAATTAGTGTACTTCAGAGTCACTAAAAATCACAAAATAAAAAAAAACTTTTAACAAAAAGAAAACCGACTTCAAAGGAAAACTTTTCCAAAACAAATTAGCAAACAAGCTAATACAGCAAACTGTTCTGTCAGAGTTGTTTCCTTGTCTGACACCGACAAAAATGGCCCTCGTTAAAACTTTTAACAAAATTTAGTATCAAGAAGGTTTTGGTATTTGAAAGGTCAAGTTCGTTAATGACAAAAATCGACAGATATACAAGGGAGAGGGGTGCTGAAGGCGGTCAGTTTTTGCATTACAAATTCTTTAAAAGTTAAAAATGCACTATTCAATTTTAAGAAAAATGGGTTATTTTTGTTTTCTAAAAAATTTTAGATTAGCTTGAGTGTATTGAAAAAATGGATTTTTTGAGCATTATGACTTCATCAAAATCCAGAAAAATTGAATTTTGCTCTATCACATCCAAATAATATTCAATTTTAATAAACCATGAATGGAGGAATTATACCAATTTTGGGTCATACTTTTTAAATTTGTGGTCAAATAACCTACCTCTAGTACTTTTGGAGATGGTAGGATCCTGGTACCGATATTCATCACAGGGGTGAATGATAATTAAATAATAACATCAAATTTGTCAAAAAATTTGTGAATTTCAAAAAAATTTCAAAGAGATCCAATCAATTGAATTTTTTTCTATCACGAATCAAGTTAAGGACGTTCATGCGTGTACCTGTTTTGCTATGTGTGTTCATAGGGAAACAGTATGTAAATTTTAAAGAATTTTAAATTAGTAGAAAATAGAAATTTTTTTTGAAATTCTATTAAAAGTTTAAATAATAGTTAACTGGTAAAAGTTTCAAGTATGGTTATCGATATCATTTTTGAAAAATATCGATTTATATTTTCCATTTAGTCTCATGTTAAACATTACTTTTAGTCACTTTTTAAACCTAAAATTTAATGAAATTAATTCGATAACAGGAAATTTTTCCTGTTTTAAATCATAGAAAATCATTTAAACTATCGCTTTATAATATTGTTTTTAATTTCTCTACTAATATCGTTGACGCATGAACGTTCTTAAATAAAACCATGTTAAATAAAATATAAGTTCTCGATGTCAAATATATTTTGTGAAAACATTTATGAATATAATTAAAATAGTATATAGATATTAGATATCTAATGATACATAACTAGTCAATAGATATTTATCAGATTATTATAGTGAATGTAATAATATCTGTATGTTATACATGGCACGTACATACATACATACATAACTACTTACATCCATTATGTATTAAAATCTAACATAGTAAAATATATTGATATGGCATGGTATCTTCCTTTCTAACTCAAATATATGTTTCTTCATGGGTACCTTTACTTGTATATAAGATCCTACACGCCTGAGTGGTATTTCAAACAACCGGAAAATGAATTTCCTTCATTGCTTTTACCAAATTAATTTACAGATGAATAAGATTAAAATTTATATATGTTGTATTTTAGATGTACGTATTATCTTTGTAAACATCATTATCACCTTTGTTGTCTTTATAATCTTTAAATAAAATACTAATCTGTAATAATTATGATATTTAAGTAACTATAAATAAATAATTACCTGTTTAATTACTTTTAGAAATAAAGTTATTGATATTTGGTAAAATTTATTTTCAAGTGTAAACATAATTTAATCCAATCAATGGATTATTCAGGAGATAGACGGGAAAAAAGGTACATCTTGTAATTAGGGGAGAAATATACAACATCAAGTAAAATATACAAAATTTAAAAAACCCCAGAGAAATTTTTCGGGTACGGAAACCTAAAACTCGTTCTTGAAACGTATCTAACAACACTCTCCATTAAATTACCTTTTTCCTTAGTGCCTTCTCTAAACTGAATCGAGGATCGCCGCCAATTTTTTTGTTATGGGTACGGAACCCAAAACTGGCACTTTAAACTTAGCTGAGAACACTCCCCATTAAATAACCTTTCAAACGAAACGAAAAATCCAAATCGGTTCATTCGTTTAGGCGCTATGATGCCATAGAAAGACACATAGACAGACATACTTATAACACTTTTTTTTGATTCGGGGTTTAAAAATGGAACTACTTTGAAGTAATTCTGGGAAGGTTTTTTCAATTTTTTACCTACCTTCATGAAACTCTTGATATTTGGAAAACTTTGGTTGTGCATACCTCCCCTCCAATTGGTTGGTAGGTAGACGAAATTTGAGACAAAGTGTCACATAGGTTCGTTGCTACCTTTCTGCCTATGTTTCGTTATGTAAAAGCCAAATAGCCTTCCGAAATTATTTCGAAGATATCCTCCGAGATCAAGTGATGGTGAAAAACAGCAGACAGGACGATATATTTCACTGGTATTCATCGGTACCCAGCCTTTTCACACCGACTTTTCTCGTGATACTCCTGGACCATAATCATGTAATCATTTATTTATTACGAATTTTGATGTATTAAAAGCGCTCGAACTTTAAGTTTATAAGATAAGTTGTGGAGGAGATATCATCCTTTTAGTATGGAAAATTATCGTCGCAGCTTTGCTAGAGTTTATTAGATTTACGCTTATCCTACGCTTAGAGTTGTGATAATCTTCGCTGGCTTGAAATTGATCCCATTATCTTGGTCTTGCATTAGATGTATGATTGAAATACTTGAGATACATTTCTTTCATTTTGGGCCTGAAATAAATAAAAAGTTAAATTAATTTTATATCGAATCTATACCAAATGTTCAACCTCAAACATTTTCATGAAAATGGTTGTCTACAAAAACTATAGTTTAATTGTATTTTCGAGAAAAATTTAAAAATCGAAGAAAATATCGATTTGATTTCCATTTCCTGAGAGTTGATATATATCAAAATGTAGCTCCTCAAAAGTCGTTTTCGAGAAAATCAAAGCCTTAAATCTCTTTTTAGGGCATTCCTACATATAAATGTCAAATATATCTAGATCAGAGCTGCCGTAAAATTGAATTGCGAGACGTTAGCGTAAATAGTTTATAATGTAAATCGTATAAAACACAGTTTTCAACGAGCTTCAATTAGTTAATATTAATAAACAATAATTAAATTTGTATACAACGTTATATATTAAAGGATTTTTATTTTATAAAATTATTATTATTATTATTAAATTTGTAGGTGGTACTTATTATAGAAATAATATCTGTTTGTGTACAGTTGATAAAGCTTCAAGTAAAGTGTTTGCCGCTTGAAGTGGGTTTGTTTGCTGTTAAAGATATTTCCACCGTCGGCAATTGAACGCGAACCAACCTCTGGAGTACACCGATTAGAGTCTTAAACATACTTAGACAATCTTAATCATATTAGAGGTTATAACTCCCCAACATCTTCAATCAAATTATGTTTGTTTATTTATTATAATATCTGTATATTACACATTAACTCTTCTTGCTTCTTGTTCTTCTTCAAACTTCTTCAGAGAAATGTTGTAAGAAAATTTACTGTTCCAGATGGTTTGAATTATTATACACAGATTTTCGTTATTTATATTACTACTATTATATATAATATTTTATACAACTTTAGTGTTCCATAACTTTATATATTAAGTTTTATAGTGTAAACATGGGAATTTATGCCTCTGCTCGTGCAAAAAAAGTAAATTTCCCAGTATAAATTATCAAACGGAACGGAAGAATTGCATCGAGCCAGCATTAAGAAATGACTAGCAGCGCCAGAATTAGAAATTAATCCTTGCTTTGCCAATTTTGTCTCTAGTATTGGCCAAGTCTACTAAACCATGTCTTAGTTTATCAGTCCTCTAAGCCTTTAAAAACTGCAATAAAACCCAAGCTAGTAAAAGTCTTTCAAGCCTTAAACTGCAACAAAGCGAGCCTTGATTTGCTTATTTTTTCCAAACCCTTTTGTCTTGATTAATTAATCTAGTCTTGGTTTGTTAACCCTTGCCCAAGGCTTAACCAATTTAAAATTCAATGTTATGTTTGAAAATGTTTGTCCAAGTCGTGCCCAATGCTAATGAACCAAGTTTGTAGGTAATTCTTATTACTAAATATTGTTATGGTTTTAGGGAGAATAGCAGAGAAAGTACAGGAAAAAGTATACACTACAACTACAATAAATTGGAATCATGTCCTGCGCGACAGATAACTTATCTAGGACTTACAACCTTCTCTCCTGTCAGTGTGGTATATACTATTTTTCTTTATAATCTCCGATATCAATTTGAAGGCAGAATATGTTATTAATAATGGAAATATGAATTATTATTATTTGTGCTATGATATTTCATAATATGTTATCGAACCTTGTATCGCACAGTCACTTAAAAGTTATTTTATATTAATTTTAACTTTTCCCAGTAAATTAGTAGAAGTATATTTTCTTATTTATCTAACAAATAATTATTAGCTATTTTTTCCGTTCTTATTTTATTAATATTAAAATGTTGTTGAATGAGGAATACTTCACTATAAACTTATTGGTAATGAACTTTTTAGCTCCATAATAAAACCAAAATATAGTAAGTATTTATAATAATTCTTGTCTAAATCAAAATTTTGGATTATCTAGAAAACGTCATTTAGAAGAAGGTTTATCTAAGATTAAGGAAGTCAAGTGCTAACACTTATCACAGTGGTTGTTTCTTTAGTTTTTAGATAGAAGACAAGAACAAAAAATATACGGATATTTTTAAAATCAAATTTTTGAAATATTACATTATAGATGAATATGACTCCTCTGTAAATCCCCTCGTCACATATATCACCGAAAAATAATCATCGAACAAATAATCATATCATTGAACACTTACAAGTTGAAGTCAACGCTAACCGTATCCTCAGCTAAAGTAGATTTCTCAGAAGAAAATTATTGATTAGAGTCGGTATCATAAAGCTATTTCCTAGGTTTGCAAATGTGACTCAGAGTCCCTCACACTTCTGTAACTAAATAACGAGCAAGGCAGCGACAACCTAACCAGTGTCAACCAATAATACGAGTAAGACAGAGAAACAACTTTTTTTTCTACCTGTCTCATTACAATTAAAGAAATTGAGATAGGTAGAAGATTTGTATACCTGTCTCGCTTCCTCCTCTATGAACAATGCGGTATTGGATAAAGGGACATACAATAAAGTTTATGACACACAATATAGTTATAACATTGGGGACTTCGATTTAAAATAACTCGCTCATGCCTGCTTAAGAGGGTTTAAGTGTTAATGCAGCTATCTTGATAATTATTTTCCTGTATTTCAAAAGACATCTGGGTAGTCGTGTAATAAAATATTATTCATGATTAAACAAGATATTTTCTTAACATAACATTTATGTAAAATAACAATTAAATAATTAATTTTATTTTTTGAACATTGATTAAGGTAGTACCAGCATGAAATCACTTTTCGACAGATTTGGCCGAATTTTTTTTCTCGGGTTTATAATAGCTTTATTTATGAATTCCTAAAATTTCATAATTTTTGACCGTTTAGATCGCGAGATATTTAAAGACAAAGTTCGCGATTTTGAGGTTCATGTCCCATTTAAAGCATGTAAAATGTCCGGTCTCTCCAACTATTTTTTATGATATTATTATATTTTGAAGAAAAAGTAGAAAAAAATGTTTATACAATACAATTCTAAAAAAAAAATTTAGAAATTAATTTTCACTTTCGAGATATTAATTTTGACGTAAATTGATCGAAATTGGGACGTTGGCATAATTATTTCCCATTTTAAACGGTCAAAATTTCTGAAACTTTGGGAATTAATAGTAAGCATTATTAAATTCTTAAATTTAATTTTTCGTTAAATTCTGTCGAAAAAAAAAATTGTACCATTGCTTTAACATAGAAACTGCAAATACCACGCTGGAACATCGTTAAGTGAATTTATGTTGAATTAGTCTTCATATAACCATAAATATATTTCAATTTTGTGAACCGATATCATAACACCTTTCGATATATTGCAAGGTCAATTTATGTCTGTTCACTCCAAAACATTAATTTTTCTAACATCAACGATCGAAATAAGTCCATCAATACCACTCGTTGAATACAGATTGAAATAATACACAATGAAATAATAAATCGTATTTTATAAGCTTGTTTAAAAGAATAAGAACAAAAAATTGAATCCAAAAATGCGTAAATTATTAAATTGTAATAAAACATATAGCTTGTACGAAATATATTATATTCGGAATGTATAGAAATATATTTTTGCCTTTAATAAAAACACATATAATCGTTCAAGGGACTTGTCCAATTTTTTCGTTTAATTATTTCAGTTTTGAGCAGTATAACAGCAAGAAAGTTAAGAAACAATAAAGAAATGACAGAAAATAGCCACAGAAAGTAATCTGCATTTCATCAGCAAAGATCAGCGACTTTAAAAACTCCCTTACTTGCCTTAAAAAGGTTTGAATGTTTTTTTTTCCGGAACGCTCTTTATGTGGGCTAAAAGAGGATAAAAATTAAACATTTTGACTAAAAATTCGATGTAAGTGAATAAAAATCTCCTCATGCGTTATGAAAAGACCTAAAGTGCAAAAAAATGGTCTATTTCATTTTGAGAGTATTCAGACCCCGAAAAGGAAGGGAGGTTCATAAAGAGTTTATTAATAAAATATCTTAAATTTTGGGTTACTTTAGCATTTTGATATTCTTAAAATCTTTTAAAAGTTATCTGATTTACTTTACAATATATACTCCCTTCACCTTAATGGCGCAGAGGTTAAAACTAAAAAGTTCCGCCTTAAAACGTATAGACTTTTTTTAGGGTAATTTTCTGAATCCAGTGCAAAAACCGCAAGTCAATACACCCAGCAAACAATTTTTTCAAAGGAATCAAAAAATTATACGTTCGTTTATTGTACTAATTGCCCTTTCTGGCTGACAAGTTATATTAGTTTTAAATAATATAAATAAATAATGGGTTTAATCCCCGTTTCTCAGACCATGTCTTTAACAGAGACCACCCACATGTTTATTTATTTGTTAAACTATATACGAATATACAATCAATTTTATGATATGGGTTGAGTTAGTTACTAGGTTTTTGTCCAAGCGACGACAGTGTGATCAATTTACCACCCCAATAACTATTCTGGTTCACACTGCCGCTTCCTGGATTAGAACCCACAATCCCAGCCAGTAGCCAAAGCAAGTAAAGATGCCTTAACTTGCTCGGCTATTGAGCTGGTATTATTATTACTTATCTTACATGTATGAATTTATACAACGCAATTTTGTTTTACAAGTGATAAATTTTTCGAACAAGCCCCTTCAAATAAAAATGCACATTATTTTATTTGTATATTTTAACATTTTATTTTATGATAAATTGAAGAGTGGATATATAATATTTGTCCGCTTCGATGACCATTTCACAGCAAATTGCGATCAACCTTTTACACTTGTCAGTCGTTAACAACTGTAATCAAATTAATTTTAAATATTGTTGCTTTGCTTTGAAATGCGTTTACTCATCTTTATATACAAATATAATGTCACTGTGTCTTCAAAAAGTTGAAGCTGTATCACATATTATTTACTGTATAGATAAGTTTTAATCATGATACACATTTTTAACGTGGAATACCGCTTTTAAGCACACAGTACAGTACAATTTGTGAATTTATAATTGCATATTCAAAGTTTTTTTTTTTTCAACTATTGGAACTATATTCCTTATCACACGTTATGATTTGTTTGCTGGTTGGGAGGTAAAACCACAAAAAGTTCAACAGATCCCAAAATCCAACATGTAGGTTACCTAAGAAACTAAAACTTTTGTAATCGATTCAGCTTGCAAAGTAAGTATACAAGGAAATTTTATGCTATGCCATATTAAATATCCTGATCAATTAAATTGTGGGTAATATATCATAAATCAGAAGTATATTTTTTTAAACTTACATTACAATTAATTCATAAAGTATAACTTCGAAGAAAACGCAGCCAACTTAACCTAGTTATAGGAGGGGCATAGAGATCCAACGGGGAATTAGTCGACCAAAAATACCTACAAGATGACAATTTTAAGCTAAAATAAGCAACTTTGGAACCCTACGACTGGGTTAAATTGGCTGAATATTTCTTGGGGTCTAATAAACACGTAACAAAAAGTTTCATTAAAATCAGTACTGTTTCCCAACTTTTCCACTATCGGCACTTTTTTTCGGCTTATTCACTGTATTACAAGTATAGGTGATTTAATGAATGTCTGCAAAAAAAGGAGCAAATAAAGCATAACTTTCTACCACAAATCTGCCATACTAGTAGAAGAAAATTCGTTTTTATATTATCTAATAAAATTTGTTACTTTGTCCGATCCGGTTAACCTAATTATTTATGATAATATTGAAATTTTGGACATAGTAAATTCATTCATAAGATAAAAGGGGCACTATTTACCATCTTTCAATTATACCACAAATATTTCTCACAGAAAGGTGTTGAGACTCAAGGATATGAATGGTAATAAATAATTGAATATGACGATTATTATTATTATTATTAAAATTATCAAAATTTACATTTGTAATAATAATAATTTATAAGACATGGCCACTGTAATAAATTTAAAAATATGATGTTAAATTTATATACGTGTATATTAATGTATATGTGTTGTGTAAATTCGAATAGTACATGTTTGGAGAAATATTATTTCGAGTAGAGGGTGTGAGGACTACAATTTCATCCACATGTATTTTAAACGAATAAATATTATCATATGATTTTGTAAAATACTAAATTAGAACTATCTATAATTTCAACATTCCAAGGGGTTTCCAAGTAAGATTTAGAAGGCAAGATTACTTTTTATGTTTTTATAGATGCCAATGAAATGAGAAAGAGATTTACTAATCTCATTTGTTTAATTTCAGTTGGGATGTAGTTTTTATAAATTTCTTGATAATTATAATTCGTCCTATAAATACCTTTGTAGCGTTCCGCCGTCAAAGATGACAAAACGGATCCTCAGTCCATCTATGTTACAAAAATTTCGAAATCCTTGTATTTTGCGCTTTCAAAGAAGTTTAGGCATGGCCTAAATTATAGAGGGGTGTCGCATGGTATCTGATGCCACGTTCCTTTGAGCAGAAAAAATAATTAAAACTTCTTTGAAAGCGCAAAATACAAGGATTTGGAGATTTTTGTAACATAGATGGACTGAGGTTCCGTTTTGTCATCTTTGACGGCAGAACTAAAAACAAGGCGATGATCTTCAAAATCGGTTCAGCTTGGAGAAGGCTTTAAGGAAAAAGATATTTTAATGGAGAGAGTTCTTAGAAATGTTTTAAGCGAGTTCCGTAACATAAAAATTTGTCGGGAGTTTTTTAAATTTTGTAAATTTCACTTGTTATTATTTAATGAATCTATTCTGATTCGAATTTTTGAAAACGCAAGAAATAAATTCTTAGGCTTACACCTAATTCAACATTTAGCAAACACTCATTACACATAAACATATCTACCTTCACTAGAATCGTGTTTTCGATTTTAGAAAGAAGGTATGAGGAAAATTGGTGGCGCAAATATACAGTGCTTGTATGTTCTATACACAAAAATACAAACATCCACATTCCATGTATGTACGATTCGTATATGTACGTGAATGTATGTTTGGTTCCATGAGACACAGACCGACCAGTGTATAGTAAACATGAAGGCGCTCGGTCGATGCTACTCGTTCCTACTACATTGTCGTTTTTCACTACCTCTCATACCCTTTGCATTTGTTCGCTTCGTTTATCCTTCCGCTGCTGTGCGTATGTAATTTGTTCTACTAGCGATAATGAGTAAAGTGTTCTTGGTATGAGTGTCGAAAAAAAAAATACAGACTCGGCTTTTTCATATATTAAAGGATCTCGCAATATTAGATAGGAAAATGGCTTTCTGTGAAACTTCTCCTAATCCACTCTAAAATTTTCTTTGTCATCCTGATTAAAAGCTCTCACGGCCACGTAAATTTTCAGGGAGTAGTTTAACCGCCCTTAAAAAGTTCTTCAAATCGTTCTGATCAAAAGCTCTAATTTAAAAAAAAAATCAAAGATACATATACATGATAGTTATATATCCCGTAGCTCGAAAACTAATTGTTACAAAATTTTGTGGCCATGCGAGTTTTTGATCAGAACAATCCGAAGAATATTTTGTGGGCGGTTTTGAAAAAGTTTCATAGAAAGCCATTTTCCTAGTTGTATAGAGACTATAAATATATGTGCCATTTTCCTAGTCATATACTAAAACTATAATATATTCGTAACTTTATTTTTTACCTACTCGTAAAAAAATTTTGTAGCCATGAGAGCTTTTGATCAGAATGATCCAAAGAACATTTTAGGATGAGTTTGAAATCCAAATAAAAATATTGTACAACTCTGTATATTATGAAAATAAATGCAAGGGAAAGACGGTCGATCGGTTGAATTGGTTAGTAGGTATGAGGCATGACAACAGCACAATGTAAAAACATAGATATAATTTAAAGAGGGAACATTTTCATATTTTGTAAACTTATTATATTTTTGTTGAGCAATCACAGAATATTAGAATTTGTATCATTTCTATATATATATATACATATACATTCGTATTAATTTTATAAAATATCAACTCTGTGTAGGTTGTAGGTTGTAGGATGTAGCTATATTTATACTAAATATTAGAGACCATTTTTTTTCTTTCATTTTAACTAAATTAAAATATTTAAAAAAAAAAAAAAATATTAATAATCGAATCTTCGAAATAAATTCTATGATAATGACTTGCCAAAGATATTTAATGGGTAAATTGTTTTATTAGGTCTATTGGGGATATCAAGAAAAAAAAGCACCACATATACTGCATCTGCGAAATAATATGAATATAAATGTGTTAATTAAAAATAACTAAGATCGTTGATTAACTTCTTCGGTTGGTTATCTCGAAAATTATATATTTTCTGTAGGAAATGCATAGTAAGTAAATCTGTTTTCCCAAATCTTTAGCAAAAAAAAAGCAACATCATCAAACGCCTATTTTTTGCATAGAAGACCAGTATCCTCATTTGAAAAGTGAGGATACCAGCAAATGAGAATAGAGTGAGAATTGCAATCAAAGTAAACTAAGTGTCTAGATAAAAATAGTGAACTTAAATAAACAAAGTACTTAAAGAATTTGGTGTAGTGATGAGCGAGACCAAGACCAAAACAGAGACTGTATTTGACTATCTATGTTTAACGTAATGTTCCCAAAAGGTAGAAAACATCCTAAAAATGTGAATCCCCAAAGGCATTCATTTCACTTTTATTAATTTATTTGGAGGGGCTGGGGTCTGATTAACATTTATTATCAATAAGTTATCCGTGACAGAACAATTCAATTTGGTTTTTTATATCGAAGTTTTATAACATATCAACCGACTAGTATTGGTTTTAATTGAGTGCAGATTGTACCTATATTACGAAACTAGACCAGAAAGTTGGATGTCCTGGCAAATTCAACTATCGTTTTCGACTATCAAATCTCACGACTATGAAATCGCAGAGTAGAAAAACTATTTCTAATTTTTGTACTCCTTAAATTTTAATATCAATATCACAGGTATTGTTACAAACACAAAAATAATTTTAATATATTCCGGTTTGGTACATTATTTATCAAATAGTTAATTTAATTGTCTAATTGATTTCACAATTGTGTTGAATATCACTTATTTGTTTAATTGAATTAAGAGAAGTGAATTTTAATTATGGTTCCTGTTCAATTTTAAGGATAATTTAATTATAATCAAAGTATTAAAATTCTTGATATTTATCTTATATTTCTAAAGCTTTAAAATTTTAATAATAAAAATTCAATTTTTTGTACGAAAAAACCTGGCTCGCTAAGAAGCCCTGATATTGCTAAACTTCAATGGTTTTGATATAAATCTAACAACAGTGACGCAGGAACTGCGTAAACTAAATAAATTCCCTATTTTGAATAATTAATAAAAATAAAAAGTGAAATAAAAAACTGAAAATCTCAACATAATTATTCGTAGTTCTCTATTTATTATTTTTCATCAAACAATAAAAATTAATCAAGCTATCAAAATGTTTTACTAACGATGGTCAGAGATTTTTAATCGAGCAACAAATAGATGATTTTCTGATTTTAATTATTTTTAAAAACGTTGAATAACAAATAAAATATTTTCTCCATCAAAAATATTTAGTACCTGTGTACCACCACGTAAAAAATTGTAATTGGATGGAGGATTTCAGTGATAGTCGGGGGGAAGGAGGCATAAATATTATTTGGTAATTTTTGTTTATAATGATGAAAGTGTTTGTCTCAAAACACTCAAGTAGTAGTGAGGTTAAACTTAAATCGCACGACAAAGAAGTGAAAACAAACAATTAACTGAGTTAATTGTTGAAGTACCCCGTACAGAGAGTTTAGAATGTCAGTGATTGACTTCTTTTAAAAAATTAGGCATTAGGAGTCTAAAAAGTTAACACAATTTTGGCGGCCTTTCAGCCGCCCTTTATTTGGTTTTCGAAAATTTTTAAAAGTATTGTCTAGAAAGTTTTTTTGTTTTTCGAAAATGTTTCAATAGATCTCTAGTTGCAGTTACCTGCCTATTTTCTACTCCTTATTTTTTATAGTTTTGGAGAAAATGGGAAATAAAGCTTTGTCCCAATTTGCGCTCTCACGGGTAAACAGTGGTTTATACGAAAAAATGCTTTAAATAAAACTTGTAAGTTTAAATGTAGGGAAATATGAACTTAGTAGTCGTACTTCTAGTTCTCACTATACTAAACTATACGAGGTCAATCTTGGGAACCAACTACTATACTAAACTATAAACTTAAACGATAAATTGTGAGCTTTCGTGAAGGATGTACGAGCGCCAGAGCAATTTTAGATTAGAGGATTAATTTTTTTATACGAAGTTGGACTAAGTCCAAATCAATTCTGAAAATTTTAGAGGGGGGGGGGTTACCTGATTATTTAAATAAATAAATGACTTCAGAAGAATGTATATTTAAAATTGTTCTTATGGGAAAACGGTAGATCCAAAACTAGTCAGTGAAAATTTAAAAAAAAAAAAACTAATTAAAGATAAAACCTTAATAAATTATTGAAAAAAACCATTGTGTCCGACTTAAGACTGTATGAGCACAGTAGTGGGGACACAAATTAAAAAAAATATATATTTTCAAATTTGATGGTGAATTATAACTTAACGATATGAGACGAAAAGTATTAATAAAATTTTTCGATATTCAAAATATCGAAAAATGAAAATTTTGATAAATTATTTAGCTTTCGATATTTCGAAAACCAAGGCAGAAATCGAAAAACTGTATCCTTATTTTTTGCCTACATTCACGAAGTGAAGTACAACAAAATTCATCATCAAAGTTGAAAATAAGATAAAAATAATTTCAACCCTAAATCTAAAATTGCCTGTACATTTTAATATAGTTTTTTTATAGACAATACTTTTGGACAGTGCTACTAATTTAAACGTATGCTTTGAGATATTTCATATAAGCTTTGACATGTTTATGATGCAGAAGCTTCCGTCACGTGAAGAGCAACGATTTTCAGCAAAAAGACCACCAAAATTACTGATCATTGATTTATGAAATACTAATTTAAAAACGATTTTATTTTAGAATTCTTCTATTTTTTTTTTTTGTAAATTTAATATTTTATTTAAGTGTCAATGTTTTATATGTGGTTGATTTTAAAATGTTTATATGAATTTAAAATATTTTTTTTTATACAATTTTTCCCTTTAAAACTTAATTCAGCGTGTAATTAATTTTCACATTTTTGTTATAAAATTGTTGTTAATTTTAATTTTTTTTTTTGCGTTGTTGTTATATATGTAGGTAATAATATTTATTATTAATGTTGTTTAATGTATCATAAATATAATTTTTTCATTTATTTTATTATTAAATTTGTTATTATTACTTCCTCATGTTTGTAGTAATAGAACAGTAGAGAGAAGCATTGCAATATATTAACAATATTTAATTTCCTAGAGTTACTTTAAATAATAAAGTGAGAAGCTTTTCGAGAAAATTTGGTATGATTATTTGAATTCTACTTCCTATTCAATTATTTTTTATCTCTTTATACAGAAAGAAAGGGACGTTAATGGAGGGTACGTGTTGTATAATAGGATTCGGTTTTCTCAAAATTTGTACAATATTTGTCACTTTTAGTCTTCAAGTAGTATTTTCGCCTTTGAATAATATCAGAAAGAGGTTGTGGGTTCAATTCTTCCTTCAAAGTACTTTTCGAAATATCTACCATGTCAAAAATATCATAAAGCTTATTTTTACATGGCATAAAGCTTTTGTTTACAATTTACGCCCTGTTTAGCTGACATTTGCCTGTGTGCGCAATGTCGGTGCCAGGGCCATACTATCTTCAGAACTTTTAGAGGTAGATTGAATTTGATCACAAATTTGAAAAGTACGTTCCCAAATTCAGTATAATTTCATTAACTAAGTTTATGAAAATTGGAATTATTTGGATGTGATAGAGGAAAATTCAATTTTTTGGATTTTGATGATGTTGTAAGAGTTTGTTCTAACATCTGAAAATGCTGCAATCTGAAATAGGAATAAAATCAAAGAAAAATTATATGGAGTATAAACAATATAAAAATTTGCATCTATCGAAAGTTCAAAAAATCAATTTTTTTCATAATGAACCTAAATTTTATCCGATCTAAATAAAATTTTTTTGAGACCCACTAATTTTGGGTCAAACTTTTCATTTCACCTTTGTGCGAAATATCGGTACCAGGCTCCTACTATCGGTACAGGCTGCTAATTTTACCACAAATTTGAATAGTAAAATTCCATACTGGCTACGTTAAAATTCGATATATATTTGGTTGTGTTAGAACAAATTAAATTTTTTGGATCAAAATTTTCGCTTTTGATGTTACCTTTTAGTTAACATTCACCTTTGTGCGAAATAACGGTACCAGGGCTGCACTATCTTGAAAACTTTTAGAGGAAGATAAAATTTGACCAAAAATTTGAAAAGTTTGACTCAAAATTAGTATAATGCCACTCTTAGCCTATTAAAATTGGATATAATTTGGATAAGAGCAACATTTAATTTGTTTGCATGAAATGTCGTCATAAAATTCAGAAAATCTTTTTTTTTAATAGTGACACAAATTTTATTCGATCTAAATGAAATTTTTTGAAACTCACTATTTTTGGGGCAAACTTTTTATTTTTGATGTTATGTTTTAGCCAACATTCACTTTTGTTCGAAATATCGATACCACGGCCCTACTATCTTCAAAATCTTTTAAGGTAGGCTAAATTTTATCACAAATTTGAAAAGTATTACCCAAAATTAGTATAATTCCATACTTGGCTTATTAAAATTGGATATAATGTGGATGTGATAGAGCAAAATTCAATTTAATGGATTCTGATGACGGTATAAAGTTAAAAAAAAAAAAAAAATCATAATACCCCCAAATTTAATCCGATCTGAATGAATTTTTTTTTTTTTGAAACCCACTCATTTTGGGTCAAACACTCTTAGGGCCACAAAACTTTTTAACGAGGAGTTATAGAGCTACGGGCGATCAAACACGCATATATAATATTTATACTATATGATTTGGAAAATGGCTTTCTGTGAAAATTTCTCATGTGTAGCTTTGATGTTGCTCGAAAACTACTTGTTTAAAAGTTGATTCCGAAAGTTTTTGATCAGAACGATCTAAAGAACATTTTAGGCATGGTTTGAAATAGTAGTCACAGAAAGTCATTTTCCTGGTCATATACAAAAACTACAATATATTCGTAGACTAGCTGTGAACTACCCGCTTTGCTGGGCAACATCCCCACTTGCACCCCTCCCTCCACATTTCCTTGCGTGGGATAACAGTTTTGTAATGTACACGTCATGCTCTTTTATTTGATACCCCACTTAGGTATATTTGTAAATATTCGATAATTCCTTCCCACTTTCTCGCTACACCTTTCTACCCTCCGAAGGTTAAAAGTAGATAAAAACAATAGATCTTTGAAGCTGGTTGTATATCGTGTCAATATTTTAGCTTAATCGATGCACAACTTTTTTAGTTTTTGAAGCATATCCCTTTCAACCCCTATTTCAACCCCTTACTCTACTATAATATGGATGTATTATACATAAAAACCTTCCTCTTGAATCATTTTATCTATTAAAAAAAAACCGCATCAAAATCCGTTGCGTAGTTTCAAAGATTTAAGCGTACAAAGGGACATAGGAACATAGGGACATAGGAACAGAAAAAGCGACTTTGTTTTATAATATGTAGTGATTAGAAAAAGTTTCACAGAAAACCATTTTCTTATCTAATATTGCGGGATCCAATTTTCATCCAATTTAGTCGAGAGAAAATCCATTTCCCATATAATGATTATGATCCTTCTCTCTCTCTTATGGTGAGCGTAAATTCCACACACTACATAAAAAAGTCATGTACCGTACCTTCAACGTGTTTTTATTTTTACGTTTTTCATCATTGCTCTATGTATTTGTTAAATAAAAATTATTCAAATAAACAAACAAACAAATAAAAACAACAAATAGTGAGAGAGATGAAAAGAGAGAGAGAGAGACACACACACACAAAAAACAAAAAAACCAGGCATCATACACACAGGACAGGGCAGAACAGAACGGGCATATCATTTTAAATAATTCTTGTTTATTTTTGTTTTTGTTTTAAACATTCTTTTGTTAATAATTACTTTGATGTATGTATGTTGTTATTATTAAATGGTATGAGAGCGTTATACTATAACTGTTACACTGTTACATATAATAATAAATTATATTTATATATTTTTTGTTTTCTCTGAAAAAAACACATTGTTTTATTGTATATAATGCTCGTTTTCCTCTTTGATCATAGCATCATAATTTTCATTAATTTATTTTTATTCTTTTTATTTAATTTTAGGCACAAATGTATATTAATAATTATAATCATAATAATATTCATAACATATTAAATTTTTTTTTTTTGTTACACATTTTTTGCAGATACATTGGTTTGGTTAATATTTTTAACATCAATGTTAAATATGACGAAAAGTACACTCGGGCTGTGGTCGAATCCACAATCCCTGATTCACAGGACCTACACTCTACGCGGTAAGAAATGTATGTCGTTTACTTCAATGCTGGTATGGTATAGAGACAGATACTATAGTATTTATGTAAGCTTAAGTAGTTTTACAGTATTGAATAGGGAATCCACCAGAAGTATTGTGATATTACCAACCAGTATGGGCCTGTCGTCTATACTTACTATACATTAGCTCGTCAGCCTTAACTATTGCTAATGTTACTATGCCCTCAATGTCAAATCAGTATGGCATGCACACCGATACTGACATAATGAAATCCACAAACAATTTCTTATCGTGTACCTTCTGATTCTCCTAATAATGCGATAGCTGTATACAAACCTATCTGGCATTTGATTTCCAGATTGTTTTTTATGTGCTTTGAATATCTGGTTTCCGCTGATAAAATGATGAAATTAGTCTATTGTAAGACTACTATATTGAACCTTTAAAACCAATTTATTCTTCCTAATTAAATTTAAACATATAACTTTATATTTTTATAATTCCTTTTTAATTTCCTTTATTTTGATTCCTTACTCAATATTTTTTGTTAATTTTTTTTAAATTTACGCATTAATATTTTGCTCCAAAAATCCGTCATTGTGTTTTGATTTTTCTAAAACTTATTGGAAGAATACAGGGTTTTTGAGACAAATATAAAGATTCCTTAAATGTTGAAATTGACTCATTGTATAAAAATATAGCTGTATAATTCGATGTGCCTTAAGTGATACTACCCGAATAGGCACCTTGAATTCCGACATAGTTTTAACACAAAATTTCCAGGAACGCATGCCTTATAGAATCCTTACTAAATTCTAAGAAGAAAAGTCTTTTGGCGCTCAATTTCATATTCACAGAGATATTTACAGTTGCAATACTAAAAAATTATTACATTCGGAGGGATGTGTAATCGTTAATGCGTATGATCGAAAAAAGGTCTTTTCGTCCTAGATTTTAGTAAGAAATTCATAGTTTCTGTTAGGTCCGGTGAGCCAAAAATTGGTCAAATATAAGTTGTTTATTTTTTTATAAAAAACATTTTTAACGTTTAAACTTTTGTTTTATCTCTAACGGTAATATAAGCAAAGCTCAAAATTTTAACATTTCTAAAAACCATGTAAATTAAAGTATCATATCTCAAAAAACTGTTAGACATACAGAGCTGTGGGTTGGCTTTAATTGTTCAAATTTAATATACTTTCAAAATGATAGTAGCTAATGTCAAAAGCTCACAGTTTTTCCTTCCGAAAATTTTGCAGTTTCTCACGGATTACGTAGGTAGCACAATTTTTTTTTCTTGCTTGTAATGATTTTATAATATATTTAATTGACTAATTATGTAGTAATAGCAAGACCAGTGAGGAATTTTCTCGGTACACTTAGACCGTGAATTTATTTTTCGTCAAACCTAGATATAATAAACTGAGGGGTGAATCGTGGTGGAATTTGATAAAGGAATGAGGAAGATAAGGGTAGGACAGAAAGAACGTGCTAGAGTCATAAGATATTTTTGAGTCACGAATGTACCTACAAATATTTTGAAAGAATTATTTCTACTAAACTTCAATTAATAAATGATAAAACTTATTACTTATATAAATATTTTTATTTTATCAAATACACTAAGTTTATTAAACTACAAATAATTTTGTTTATCATTTGAAGATCAAAGGTTACAGGTACTTGATACATAAAAAAATTGTTAAAATGTAATTATTTCTACTCAATTAAATAACTTATTTTCAAAGAAATCGAATAAAGTTCAATAACGTACACAATATCTATTCTTATTGAATGATCACATAATCTAAAAATTAAATTAATTTCTTTTATCTTATTCATCATCAATAACTAAATATCTCAAACAAATTTTAGTTATCATAACTTTTATATTCTATCTACTTCTCTTCGTTTATAAATGTCATAAAAGCCTAATATATAAAACCTAAAAATAAACTTTGTTTATTTATACCATTCAAATGTAAATAATAAGAACTAACCTGTTTATTTTGTTAAAAATAGAAAAAGTACTGGGTGTATCATTTTAAGCAAATTTTTTATCTAATTACTTATTTATTTAACCAAAATATGCCTCTTCATCCCTCATGTTAAGAGTTTTTTGCATTTTACAGTGAAACGATTACGAATTCTCAATTTTATCTAACAAATATAATCCTTATTATATTCTGCATCGTAAAAGATGCTTGCTACATTCTAGAGTTCCATTTCCAAACCATAAAAGCCATAATTTACGTTTATCTATTTATTCGATTCTGATAGAATTTATATCAGTAGACACTCCACATAAGTACTCCCTTTCTTTTAACTAGTAGTGTCTACTCGTCTGCTTGTCTGCTATCTACTTGCAACCGAAAAAACTTTTGATCGTTTTTTAACCCTTTTCCCGTGATCCAATCGATCTGAAAATTCGGTAAAAAATATTTAAAACAAAGTATAATTAAAACTTGGTTTTTATGGGTAAAGTTGGTTAGTGTTTTTTTTAATGTAAAGTTGGTTTCTTTATGCATAAAAAACTCAAAAAGTTCTGCTTCCGTTGACCTCCAATGACACGTCAACGATTGTTTTTAGCTATTTTTTACCCTTCGATGCAAGTGAGTATGAACAATCGAATATTTTCAAGAATAGTAAATAATAATAATGGAGTTTAAACTCCGTTTTCTGACATATACGCCTATAACAGAGGCCACCGACATCATTTTTTGTTATTATTATTTATTAAACTGCAATCATACATACAATTATATTTTTTTTAATGTGAGTGGAGTCGTCTACCGCCCCATTAATTATAATTGCTCACACTTCCGCTGCCTGGATCCGAACCCGCAACCTAAGTCTTAGTAGACAAACGGTCAAAGTTTAACGCCTTAGACCGCTCGACCACTTAAGCTCTTTCTCAAGTGGAGTATCAAATACAAAAATTATAAAAGTAGGTATAATTTTCTTATAAAAGGGGATGAAAAGTTCCGACCTTACGAAAGTGTAAGTTAGATGAAAATCAGGTCAGTCGCTTAAAATTTGTAAACACTTTTATCAGGGTTTATCAAATTTTATAAAATTTATATTATGTTTATTCGCGTTCGTAACACCGGACCGCGAGAAAACAGTTTTTTAACGCTCAGTTCTATAACAGCAACCCCGCCTCTTCTTCTTTGGAAGCGAGGGAATCAATTGCCCGACTACGTAACGACAAAAAACAGCTTTTGTGCCACAGAACGCCACTTCTATCTCTTGATATTTGAAAATTGTGTGTCATGCAGACCATTTTGTTGATTTGAGTTATCAAGTTCACGAATGACAGCCAGACACTAGAGAACAAATAAGGCAATTGCTTGATTTTTGTTTCTACCATCAATTTTATTCAGTCGTTAATAGGTTGCGTTATTCTCGCTTCAAGTAATATACGTGTTAAACATAATTTGTGTTTAAATTATTCAAGAAAAGGTAGTTGGTATTTTGAGTTTTATCAGATGTTTAGAGCCTCATGATTGTTAAGGAGACAAATATTTTCAAATAAAAGAAAAAATGGCAAGCATTTACTCTCTTCATGTGTGCCTATTTCACTAAAACCTTAAAAGTTCTAGAAGTAAATTTAAAATGGTTCCATTTTTGCCTATTGAACTACAAACCCACTTTTCGGTAGAATTTTAAGAGAATTACTATAAAATGACAAAAACCGCTTGTTTCACGCTAGGATTGGCACCAATAAAATCGTGGGATATTATATAACATAGGAACAAGTCATCTATCGTGTCTCATTCTTAAGTGTTTGTGCTTTATTCATTTTTTTTCGAGAAATTTTGAGAAGAAAATTTTGAAAGCAGTGATTTCTTAGCTTCAAAAAAAATCACTCACTCTGTATTTGAAAAATGTGTTGTTTTCTGACAACAGTACATGCAGTGTATAAACAATTTTCTTAACATAATAAATAAAATTGTCTACGGATCGTGTAGCACTTAATTGAATACAAAGGCATGTTTAATTGTGTTAGTTTATGGATATTTGATTTGAGAATTGAGCAAATACATAATCTTATAAGAATAAATATGTTAAATAAAGATAGAAAATACATATACATAAAGTAAAGAATATACATATTATTATCTTCAAGTATTGTTTGTTCTTTTAACATATATATATATAAAGTCATAACAACATTCTTCTTATAGGTTTAACATACTGGAAAATGTTTTTGTACAATTATTTTATTGTTTTTAAATTGTCATTTTCATGTTAGCTTTATATTAAGTTATTTATTATTATTCATTTTAGTTATTCATAAAGTTTTACTTTTAAATATACATGTCTAAAGACACATATTCAACTCTTTTCAAAACAAACGGTTGATAATCATAATTATGTAAAAAACTAACAGGCTAACTTTCATGCTGCCTTGTATATTCCAAAGGAAAGTTAACATACTGGCATTGATTGCCTATCTTATGGCCTATTAATAGTGATAAATTTTTTAGTCAAAGAAAAAAAAACAAAATTTAGCAGTCGTAGAAAGAAGTGTATTGAATACAATCAATATACGTAAGTAAAAGTGGCTGAAAGTGTTTAGTGGAAATATTATTTAACTCTTTCAGCACATCAACATGGATGCCAGTTTGATTGGTAGATAGTGATAAATTTTAGAGCATCAATTTTTCACTTCAACTTGGGGGAAGAATTTATAAATAAATATCTTTTCCAGTTATTTTACAGAACGAGAACTGTATTATATTACGTAAGTATTTGCCCATCCCGAAGAATTATAAACACAAACAACTAGGTTGAATCTGATGTCCATAATGTCCATAATGTCCCCCATCAAATATAAATGACAAAACGAGCTATTAGCCATTATCGATTAAAATGGTCCACCCAGTATCTATAGTTAGATAAAAATAAGTTTTATCTCCACTCATTTTGAGAAATATTGAAAAATAATTTAACAATGAAATATGATTGGTGGTCTAAGATGACCAAAATATTTCGTTCTGGATAGCTGGGAAACATGGCTAATTAAAAAACTATTTGAAGCTACTTGCAAATTTTCAACCCCCTATCTATTATAGTTTTATAGAAAACGGGTACCGTTTATAAGTTTAATCCTAATTTACGCCCTCACGGGAACATTAATCAGGTAAGTGGCAGAGCGAGTATAGGCGAGATTACAATTGTCTCGACTACTTAGACTGGGAGGATGCGGGTGTGCATCCAAGCAACGGCATTCTGATCAATTATAATTAATGGGGCAGTAAACTGGGGCAGTCACACTGTTATCGCTTGGATAAGAACGAATAAAAATAAACTTGGATAAAAATTTAATTGTGTATAGTATTATAGTATATATTCAAATGTATTTTAAATAAATAAAGATTAAAATTAATGATGGTGGTGACTTCTGTTATAGTAGTATATGTCTGAGGAACGGAGGTTAAACCTCATTATTATTATTATTTTTTTTTTTAATTTGTTCTATCTTTAACGGTTTCCAAGATGGGTCCTATGGGCTCAAGCCAAATTGCTCATTTACAGACTCACTTTTTAAGTCCGCAGCATGCTATAAAAATTTCAGTTTGATATTTTTTTCGTTTATCCTCAAAAAGTGTAAGCATTTCAAACTCGGACTAGAATTAGTATACCTTGATATGTATTTCATACATATTTAGGTATACATTATGTTAAAGTAACAGTTTTTCTCCAGCAATGGGCTCTAGTTTTTCAACCAGGAATCTGCAATCCTAATGCGACAAATATACTATATTAGGGAAAGTTTGCTGCAAGTTGTTTAGTTACTTTACTTAAGTTTTTAGTGCCAGTATGACCAGTGGCAAGCGGTATCCCACAGAGTAATAGAGCAAATGGTTCGAAATGAATAATTTTTATCGCATTATTATGATATCAAGTATTACAGAAATGATGCTCAAACGAGTTTACTAAACAATTAACACTTGCACAAAGCACAATTATCACTTAACAAACTGTAAAGGCGTGTTAACAACATCCAATAATGTACATTTTTTACATTTCTTACTTGTGATAATAATTTTAGCCTAGTACTATCCCAAATATTGGGCAAAGGTCTCCTCTAATGACAACCGTTCTTGCCTGTTGAACTCTCTTCTCATTCAGTGACCACCTGCAAACTTTACCAGTTCATCTCTCCTTCGTGGAGGGTTTGTTCTTTTAGAACTATATGTGTCTATATGGTGCTCCGTATAGTCCAACGATTATCTCTGAGTGTCGCCACGTGTCCTGCCCATTTCCATTTTTGTTTTTTTATAGAGACTTTAACATCTCTGACTTTAGTTTTGGTTCGAATATCATAGCATTTATTTTTTTGTATTTTTTTATGCTAAGCATACTACGTTCCATGTTTCTGTGACATTATTTTAATTTCATGTAGTCGGTTTGAATCAGAGCTAATGCTTGGATTTCGTATGTCAGGATGGGAAGCATACATACGTTGAATACTACCGCTTCCATGCATTAAGTATTCTCTGCTGCACTTCCTAGATATTTGAAAATATTAACGCGTCCAATTTCCAACTCCTTGAGTAAAATAGAAGTATTTGTCGTGTTCTAATTTGACATAACCTTGGTTTTCAGACTAGTAATTTTCAGGCCCGCTATGGCAATGAATTTGCCGATGATTAATAATTTTTGGTAACTGATCTGCATTGTGAGAATACAGAACTACATCGTCTGTAAATCGAAAATTCGTAAAGTTTTTTCCATCTATTTTTATTCCAAAATCATTAAAATTTAACGACAGAAACGCATATTCGAGTACAGCATTGAATAGTTTTGCGGATAAAGGATTTCCCTGCCTCACTCCCTTGTTAATTGGAAATATTGGTCCACTCTGAGTAGCCTTACTTGTGATATTAGTTTGAAATTACCATGACCTACATTTGAAAATAAAAAATTGTTTTATATTAAATATGCAGGATAAGTATTTTTTTCCTTTTTTTATTCAACGTTCATTTAAGTATAAAAATAGTATAAAAAAATATAATCGGTAGGTACGCCGCTTATATTGTCAACAAGTTGTGATTGTTTGTCCACTATGTTAGCATTATAATATACACTGACATTACATTATTACATAATGTGTATTGTAGGTATGAATGAAGATAATGAAATCAATTGAGCATTCATTGATTGATTCAATGAGCTGCGAGCACACAAAAAACCGTCTTTGTGGAATAACAAGTTGTTGTATAACTCTGAACTATATCAACGATATCGGGAGCTTTTATAATTTAATCAAGTATCTATCTATAACCCTTGAATATACTTTATGGTTTTTACATCATCATTTTTATTTGGGTTTCACAGGAAAAAAAGAAAGTCCAAGGTAGCGTTCACACTAACATATTCTTCTGTCAGAAATGTTTCATTTCCTTTATCTAAAAGAACACTATCATCCAACAAATTATCCCAAAATTCCAATAGTTTATACCAAGTAGACGTCATAATAGCCAACCCCAAAAATAATCATATGCCTGCTTTACAAATTTTACGCCAGATTGACATGAAAAGAGGATCGATTATATGAATTTTCCCAATTAACTTCAGACAAAGCTTTAAAGAAAGGAGTGTTAAAATTGTATACCTAAAAAAGTTGTACTGAGTCAACACGTAAAGGTCGACTTGGACTTGGACTTGGAAGTCGGTTTTCTTGTTGTTAAAAGTTTTTTTTATTTTGTGATTTTTAGTGAATCTGAAGTACACTAACTAATTTGTCACTAAAAAAATAATCATCGAAATCGGTTGACGTGATATTGAGTTATTCGTCCTCTTGCCGTGCATACTTAATGCAAATTTAAGACTTTTATGGTTTTCTCATGGATACCGTTGTCAGAACTAGACCGAAATGAAATGGGACCACACGGGAGATACCAGCTTTCAAATAGATAAAGAATCATCAAAATCGGTTTACGCAGTCGAAAGTTCAAAATCATTTAAAAAAAAAATACAATCGAATTGATAACTTCCTCTTTTGTTTGAAGTCGGTTAAAAAATTTAATAAGTAAAAAACAATATCAAAACTATAACCTCTCCCGCTTACATCTTGAGATAATAATAAATACTTTTTACGAGTCTATTATCAATGGTATTTATATGTTACAATTAAAATTTTCTGCTTTATCAAAAAGCTTATATTTTCAAAATTTAAAAAAAATTGTTTATTCAATTAGAAGTTTTGATACATCCAATAAATATAAATTATTGAATACTAAATTAAGACTGTGCTATATTTTTTAATAATTCTCATGCATATCAATATTATCTTTCAAAATTTTATAATATGACATGTTTTACGAAACGAAATTCACTTATGTTTCATCTAAAAATCTGTTATACAACAAGCCATATCAATTTTCTAAATCGTTGTAGGTGGTATAATTTTTTTCAATAATTTATTCTCACGAAGGATCAATATAATATGTAATATACCAACTATATGTATGGATTGCAGAACAGATATACGGGTGATTTTATTCTTTATGTTTTAAAGCTAAGCGGTAGTCATTATAAAGTATAACAAGTCGTGAGGTGGGCCGGGTATGACTCTTGAGGTCTACACGAATTACAAATTTCAAAAAGTAAAAATTTCACTTGCTGCTAAAATATCATGATCGAAGAAGTCTAGACGAAAAGATTAAGCTCCAAAAAACCACTTTACCATAATCTCTCGACCAAGAGGAAAGTTTGGACAAAAAGTGTCTTTTTTCGAAAAAATGTGATATTTCGAAAAATTTTCAAAATTTTTTTGTTAAATAAAAACTTAAGATTTGTGAACTTATTACTTATTACTTCACAGAATATCAACTTTAAAATCGAAGGAAAATTTATAAACAAAAACGACTATTTTCGCTCATTTTTTCAAGTTTTCTCGGCAGCTTCGCAACCAAACTGGATTTGCCAGACGTCAATCGATAAGTTTTTTGAGATCTAGAACATTCCTATTTAATTTTTTTTGCATATTACGTCAACTTTTTTTATCGCAAGAAAACCGATTTTTTTACTTTTGTGAATATTTTTGGTTAATCTTACCTTAACCATTGATAAGCTGTAAACAAAAAAGCTATGTTTCTTGGCTTGTTTTCTTCTGTAAGAAAACCTGCTATTTCTTTTAACTTTCAGTTTTCCTTGATTGGCTGGGTGAGCGTCATTGGTATGTTAACATTAAGGTTGAAATACATTTGGATCGCAGTTTATGAGTTATTAAATATTTATATGTCTAGTATAAAGATCGCCTATATTTATTTATATATATAAGCAAATACAAACACTGCACATATATACACCTATAAATCTGATAGAGATGTATATATGGATCAAAATAATAATGCATGGATAGAAATAACGAGTGGAATGCCTCTCTCTGATGACAACAGGAAATGAGAACCGATCGACACCAGGCTGGTAACGCATCATTCGAGTAACAGCCGGCAAACATAAACTTTCCTCATCATTACTATGAACTGTAAATGGTATTTCATGTACATTGAAAAATATTATATTGGATTACAGTGAAATATCTTTTGTAGCTTTTTTAAGTGTGTAGCTTCAAAATAAAAGTGGATAAATATGTACTTAACTGGTATTTGTCATCGTCTACATACCAGGTGTGTCCCCAAACAGAATACTGGCAAAATTGTGTGTTTAAAACAATATCCAGAGTTGCTTGAAGATAGTACAAGCGCCAAGGAAATTTTAGATTTTAGGTAGAAATTTTGTACCCGATGTTCAACTTTAAAAAATAGGAATCCATCGTTTGAGAAAAAAGAATTGGGAATACTGGTCCAAAGGCAACAGTCACCCAGACTAATAAATATAACCCGTAAACCCGTTACGAATATAAACTTAACATATATACATATAGGTATTATATCTACATATCGTTAGTTTGTTGTTGTTATACTTTAACTCTGTCCTCTGATGATATAGTGTTGTATTATATAGTATGTAGTAATATAGTAACAACGTTTATCTCTCCTAGTGTTACCATGACAACATACCGCCAATCAAGCGGAATTAACTGTGTGCGAAAAGATAACTTTGCATCCAATCAGGTTTTCAAGCTGTCATCATCATCATAGTCATCTCATCTAACTATATATATGTATACGTGTACAAAAATACATGTGTGTACGATAGATATTACATTCCTAGTATCGTATATTATTTTTTTTATTTTTTTATTTTTTTTTTATATAAAATATTATTTTTCATATTATCTCTAAAACATACCACTTTAAACTTTTTGTGTTTTATAGATAAAAATTTAATACCATGAACAAAAATTATCCAAAGAATATTTAACCATTGAATATATTTTTTAAATTGAGCAGTGACAAGAAAACATGAAGATATACAAGGGTGGTAGAAGAAAAAAAAGTTGTGGACTTTTTTTTAGACAATCGTATCAATCATAAATTTTTTTAAACCAGGTGGCCTATAGAATCCAAGAACAATTTTTATCTGTAGAAAATGGTTTTTTGTCAACAGTCCATGTGGTTGGTCATCGAATGAGTTGTTACCATAATGCCAATCATATTATTTGGGTAAATGGTGTGTCTTTCGAATTTTTCAATTTTGCAAGTGATCAAGTTGCTGAAGAAATTTCAATAAAGAAAGAAACGAAACGTTCAGCGAATGATTAAAGATTGATTTTAATTCTTTTTTGTCCATTGCCTTGTGACTTATTCATATTATTATTTTTCTGGGCGTAATTACGTTTTAATACACATAACATTGTTTTAATTTTTAAATGAAAGTAGCCAGATATAATAGAATTTAATATTGTTTAAAATGAAAAGAAAACCATTCCCCCAAAACAATCGGAACCCCCCCCCCTCCTAAATTACGTTCTTATGTTCTATATATACTAGAGAGATGGGGTTTTCACCAACGACCTACGACCTAAAATAAAGTATTTTGTTAATTTGACTTTATTTTTAGTCGTTTGGTGAAAATCAAACCTTTCTAGCATGTATAGAACAGAAAAACGTAATTTTGGAGGGTTTTTCCGATTTTTAGGGAGTCTGTGATGTGGTTAATAAAATTTTTCAATGTTTTCTGTTAACTTGACTTAAATTCAGTTCTATTAGTGAAAATTTCACCTTTATAGCATGTATAGAACTGAAAAACGTAATTTTTGGTGGTTTTTCCAATTTACTAGGTGGGTTGCAATGAAAAAGATGAACTTCGAAGTTTCCCGTAGGTTTTAAGCAATTCTACGACGAAAGCCAAAAATCAACAACCCAAAGTCGATAACATTTTTTGTTCCAAAAAAACGCAGGCTTGATGTTTCTTGGGCTCGCTGGCTTTAAAACCAAGACGGTTTTAGGTAATATTTTAGTTAATTTTTATACTATTGAAATTGAAACTATATTTGTACAATAAAAAACTTTCGATAGTTGTCAACTAAAACATGAATTATTGTTGTCTGTTATAAGCCATTTATTATTTCATATACATAATGAATACAATATGAATGATCAATGAATGCATTTCTCACTCATTAAATTCAAATGTTCATCACGTATCAATATTTTTATTTTTGTGTCTATAAATATCAAATATTAAAACAGATTCTTTGTAAAACGATACTGGTCTGAAATGGGCAATGATTGGTAAAAAAAAGATTCAGTGGAGACGTCACGCTACATCTATATGAAACTATTTACAAAAACTAGCAAAGGCAAGTTTAGACTGGTGGCAGAAATTATTTGTACCTTATTTTCAACATTGATGACGAATTTTAGTACATTATGATTGTAGACAAAAAATAAAAATATAATTTTTCTGTGCAGCAATATCTGTGCTGTCTCTGAGTTGGGTTGAACTAATATGGAATGATTTAACCCGGGCTGGGATTTGTCCATTCCTTTTTTTTGAAAAAGCAATTATTATGTTGTTAGTCGAATAATAAATAATCTGACTAAAATTAGAATCTGTAGTTAGAAATATGTTATACAATTGTAAAATTAACAAAAGTTTTAGTAAATGTTAAACTCGTACAACTTTCGAAACCAAACACAAACTCTCTTTACACACTTCAGTTTAGTTTATATATAGAGGTAAATAAATGTTTATACAATCTTTATCTATCTACGGATTCATTTCAATGTCATGCATTAAAATGTTACATAATAATATCGTAACTATGTGACTTCCAGTTTATGGAAAATGCACAAAATGTTGATTGCTATATTTATGAACTTCTCAAACTGCTGAGAACAGATTATTTTTCTATCTACAGTTAAGATGATGAAAGTGAGAATAAGAAAACACATTTCTGATTAAAAATATGGTTCGTTCCCTCCTTTCTTTTTAAGGAATTGTAAAGATACCTTTTAGCTTAGTAAATTTACCACGAAACAATTATTTGTTTGCTTAGTCACTTAAAAATTATTAAAGATGTACCCAAACCATTGGACCAAGCAGAAACTATTAATTTGTTATGAATTTCTAAGGCTTCGTATTATTATTTTTAATTTTAAAAAATTTCTCGATTAATACTACGGAAATATCAATCATTCTTCATAATAAATTTTAGGGCCTAGTATATCTTCCAAGTTAGTGCGATCCTACTGTTTAATTCCTTCTGATTGTTATTCTTGCAAGATAATAACTGTCCCAAATAAACAAAGTCTTCAATCCACTCTATACTCTTTCCGCCTAGTATTAGATCATCCTTTAAGTTTTTTGTCATTTTTCTGGTTTTGATAAGGTTTATGGATAGCTTAGCCTTTTCGCCTTCTCGTTTTATACCTTCAATCATTGTTTTGAGTTGTGGCATCGTTGTTGATATTAGGGTTACGTCATTGACGAAACTCATATTTGTTAGTGGCAGTCCATTTATTTTTAATCCATATTTTTTGTTTTTATGTGCCTAAGATAAAATTTGGTAATATTGTACCAATATTCGAGAATACTTGTCAATACCTGGCCCTTGCCTGGTTTCACAAGGTAGCCCAGTAAAATTGAATGGTAGTATATCTTCTTGTTCGATTCGAAACTTTTAATTACTTTTCTGAAATGGTATATGGATCTTGCTAATGCGAAATTAATATAAGCATGTGACTTTTGAATTTGTTTAATTTGTATGCTAAAAATTACAATTAATATTTCGTAAGATTATTAAGATCATCTTTAATGGTTAATGAAGGTCTCTGCACAAAATAATATCTTTATCAAAGTAAAAAACCACCCACTACTAATTAAACATTTTGTATAAATACCGACCACTTCTTTATCATTAGCATTAATTACAGTAATCATTAATTAACAATCAATTGTGTGTGTGCATTTTGTCAAAAATTAAACATTATTACAATGAAGGTACAGCAATTCTGATAAATTTATAAATAAGTAATCGACTGAGTGACCGAGTGAGTAAAGGCGTAACCTCCTTTAACCGTTTGACTACTGACAGGGAGGTTGTGGGTTCGAATCCAAGCAGCGGCAGTCTGATCAAATATAATTAATAGGGCACTAAATCGCTTGGAAAATTATAAAAATTGTATATTCGGAAGATTAGAAAATAATGATGTGGGTGGCTTCTGTTTTAGATGGATGTCTGAAAAACGGAAGTTAAAACTCCATTATTATTATAATTAATGCTGCATGAATTTCTACATGCAGAACGTATGACTAAAACTTATGGATTAAACAAAATGGATATTACGCAAGTAAGCCATTGGGAAACGTGCTACTAGTGCCCTAATCGAGTGTTGAATTTCTGAAATGGAGCTTTTGAACTGCTTTGTATTTCTATACTATTAATTTGGCGTACGAACACTATTAAATTCGTAACTCGAAAATTTCGATTGAACTTTCCTTGGTCCAATGGTACATACCCTCAATCATTAATCAAAATCAATAAAATAATAAAAATTTTATGACAATTTGTGTTTTAAGCGACTGGTCTAAAACCAACGGTACAAGTTTAAACCTTTTTTTATTGCAGATAATTTACGGTACTATTATAGCAGCAGTTTTGCTTGCTATTCCTTCAAATGCTGAGCCACCACGACAAAGGCAGAATCAAAGGCAGAATAATTTCTTTCAACGTCAATTAACACCACCAGCTGCATTTACACCTTCTGGATGGCAACCGCAAAGAAATTCTTTTAGTTTTCCATCAGTAGGACAACGACAACAGCAACAGCCACAACCCCAACAACCACCACAAAATTATGGTCCACCACCCACTGCATATGGTCCTCCTTCTCCACAACCCGAAACTACCACAGATAATCAAGATTATACCAATATTAACAGTGAGGTATGGAAAATTTTACTATTGATAATTATTTTCAATAAAAGTAAAAGGATTTATACGTTTTTTAAAATCATCCTTTTATACATCTTTTGTGAAAAATTCATATCGAGTCTCTGTACGGTTTTGGAGAAATTAACTATAAAAGTCAGTGTTTTTACCAAAAAAAATTTTTTAATCTTTAGGCACTGTTCTTAATTTTAGTATGATTTTAAAGCTTGAAACTTGAGGAATATTGATAAAAGTTTTTTATGTAAATAGTAATATATTTTTAAAAGCACTGAAAACTGAAATTGTTCACATTATCAAAGACCAGCCTCCAGCAAACTATGAGCATTTAAAAAAAAAAATAATCCATTTAAATTTTCATATTAATTTTATCTTTTGCAGGTTGAAAGTATTCAAAGTGGTAACAAGAAAAATGAAAAACAAATCGATAGCTCATTATTTAAAAACACTGATCGTGGATTTTACTACGTCTACTTACCAGATGGACGTCTTCAACGAGTGGTTTATATGACTTCAGCCGATTTACAAAATATGGCATACACAGCACGTGTACAATACGAAGATGTTGATCCTGTTGCTGCACCTATTTATTCCGCTGTAAATAGAGTACCAGTATTACCAGGAGAACGACTAATTGTTCAAGAAATAAACAAAGTACCAGTTTTACCAACAGAACGACTAATTGTTCAAGAAATAAATGAAGTACCAGTATTACCAGCAAAACGACTAATTGTTCAAGATATTAAATAAAACACTTGTAAATTCAATCTTATAATTACAAAAATACTAGAATAAATTAATAATGTTTTGCATATGCTAATTTTTCTTTTCTTTCTGAATTACAATTGTATGACCTAATTTCGAAGTAAAAAAGTTCATTCCTACACAATTACTTCAGTAGAAAATAATTGGTTCTTTACCAATTATTTAATTGCTCACTACCTATACATATATCATTATGGTTTATAATTTGATTATTAATAGAAGAAAACAATTCAATATAATAGTACAGAAAGCATATTTATAGCCCTGAAGCCATTTTAAAATAGAATTCAAGTAACTGAACACCAAATTGTTTATGTAAAACATACTTCAGACTACAGAGAATTTTTTTCTGCATTAAATTACAAGAGTTATTTTTTTATTTAAATAGGTTCAATATCACGTACTGAATTTAAATGCACAAAATTCTTACAAAAATAGGCGGGGGAAGTGCCTGTATTTGAAGGAAAACCATTTTGGGCTATTTCTCCATAACTGTGCACTATGGACCAAAATTGGTAACAGTCTTTGTAGATAGTTAAATTTCCTGTCTTTTTTATTAAATATTTTGTTGGTATCACTAACCGTTTATTACTTAAACGACGATTACGATTTACTTATTTTACTATTTTATGACTATTTACTTATTTACGACTATTTACTTACGATTTACTTATACGATTTACTATACGATTTACTTATTTACGACTATTTGACCGATATCTCTTCTAATATTTGTTTCAATAATAAAGTGCCAATAACTTAACTTTTAAATCTGTAAATTTTCTCAAACTTTTACGTTAAACTTTTCTTTCTTCGTTCAATATTACTTTAAAAAATAGGTTTATTATCACGTACTGAATGTGTATACACAAAATCCTTGCCAGTTTGGAGGAGGTAAGTGTTGCCATTTTCAGAAAAACTATTACGGCCTGTAATCCTGTAACCGTGCACTTTAAGCGAAAAATTGCAATAACCTTTTTAAATGTATCCAAAGTTTAAATGTAAAAAAAAATGTAAAAACTATAAAATATTAAATGTAAATAAAATAATAAAAAACTTTTGTTTGAAGCATTTTTTTCGTAAACGTAAAAGTTTAGTGTCCATTTTCTCCAAAACTATAAAACTAGTAGTTGATAGGAAAAACAAAGCAAACAGTGGCATTTAACACTTTCTATACAGGGCATTTCAATAATTACGCCCGTCAATTGTGTGTTTTCACATGTTAAAATATGTCTGTAGTAACACAATCATAATTTTAATTTGAATATTATCCAATCAATTAATATTCCATACATTAAACACCTACATACCATTACAACAAGATTCACTTACACTTATTGTAGGTATAGGTAATGTACATGATATATACGGTGTACATGTCGCAAGTGGATATATACTTTGTCATATTATATGTCTAGACAATTCATGAAACAGTGGAAACACATTTTTATCTAAGAGCCAGTCTAACGAAAGTATTGCTTGTATTTCCATCCGCAGCCATTTTGACGGTACAAATAGATTAATGTTGAACTAAGAACAAAACAAAGCAATGATTTACCTTAGCTTTTCACTTATTTGCAGCCTGTGTTGTGTTATAAATTTTTTTTCCCTAAAAAAATATAAAACCAAAATATTGATATCTTCAGCCAAAATCGGGAAAAACGGCCAAATATATACATTTATATGCTAATTAACAATACCTTGAAACTAGTTCATTTTTTTTTTAAATTTTATAAAAAAAAAAATTGAATGCACATTTTCGATATCTTTAGCCATTTTCAAAACGATCAATTATATACATATTTCTCCTTAATTAATTATCCAATCATTATCATCGAATTTTATGTAAAAAGCTCTGAATTTTGTTACTCGGGGGTTTTTCGGGTCTCTGATTGCTAATATGACGATAAAAAGGAGCCATAGCACATCTGGAGGTCGGTACGCCCTGGTTTCGACGTCGTCTATAGGAATTACTACACGATCTTTGGCAAGTGTAAAATTTAGGCTCCTTCATCTAGTTATATACATCATCGAATATCGTGGAGTACCCATATGTTCTGTATCATCAAGTTGAAGGATTTGTCAAAATTTCTCTTTTTTCTCAGTGTTAAATATTTCATTCATAACTTTGGAAAGGAAAGTTATGGAATAAATTTTATGCAACACCTTTTCTTTTCATTTAAAATTTATAATTAAAACATTTTTTTATAATTTAATACAAATTATCTTCTTATTATTATATTTGGCCGTTTTTTTCGATTTTCGGGGAAAAGGCTGAATATATCAAAATTTTTGATTTTTCATTTTTTTAGGGAAAAAAATTTTCAACTTTTTTTTTTGAAACTATTTTTATAAAGTAGATGGCTTTCGATATATTGGCCAAAAATCGTTTTTTTTTTTATACATAGCGTTAATTAGTAGGGTCTTAAACTAGATGTTGAAACTAAATCCTTTTTTTTTTTTTTGTTTCTTTTTGCTGTCTTTGAATAAATTCTCGCAAAAACATTATTTTGAGCGGGCCATCGATTTTAATTTTACTTTCAAATTTTGTCATGTTATCAAGTCTAGTTTTACATTTGTATGGGTAATATGGCAAATTTGACATCAAGATTATCACCTAAACTTATAAATATTTCTGTGAGGTGCTTGTATGTAAGTTCTGAGCTAAGCGAAAAAGCATTTGTATTATTTTTTTATCTATTTTTATGGAGTTTCGAATGTAGCAGTATATCAAGGTAACCCAAATTCTTCGACTAGCCCTCTAAACGGACATAATATATAAAATAATGATTTATAGACTGGTTTTTAAAATTCTTTATTGAATAAACGAATGTATGAATGAGTTACATAGATAGATCGGTTGATTATCTTCATGATAAATGACCATCGAAATAGCCATTAAAATTGTTGTGTAGTCCTATATACATACTACCAATAAAATGAGCAAACCAAGGCAATAAGTATAAGTAGTATATGATGTACACTACTTTAAATCGAACATACAAACTAGAAGGACGAAAGCTTGTTGAATTTTGCATGCACTAATAGTTTGGATGACAATGCTTGGTAAGTTTTCCCATCGCTTCCACCATATTTGATATATATATTTCTTACAAGCTTTTTTTAGTCTTCAATCAAAAATTTTAATAAAAGAATACTTTTTAAAGGGCAAGCTTTTATTGTACTAAAAAGTAGAAACTCATTTTTTCTATGAGTCAATCATACACGACTAATTGTAAGGCGCTGAATATCAAGAATGAATTGAAAAATAAGTAGGTATGTGGAGTGGATAAAGCTCTCCGATTTATTCTGGATATTTTAAAATGAGCTTTACGAATAGTCTTGAGTTTCTACTTTTTATTACAATAAAAGCTTGTCCCTTTAAAATTATTTTCGATTAAAACTTTTAATAATGTGAATATTCAAAATTTCCTTTCAGGATTAATTTACGAATGAAGTATATTAAGTTAAGGTAGTGCGTATGTAAACTCACTTTTCTGTAAAATAACATTTTAATTAGTTGCTCAAAATAACTATTGAAATAACCGATGAAAATTGCAAAATCAAAAAAACGATATTCGGTATCATATAATTGAAACTGTGAATTGAACACTTCGCTAAAGTATTATTTTCCTACATTACTAAGAGCAGAATGATAGAACATCGAATATCCCAGAAAATGATAGGTTTTAGGAAAATATACATTCCACATACAAGCGTGGGTAAGTAGGTTATGTTCGTAACGCTTTATTACATATATTGTATACAGCACGATTCGATTCTCTAAGTTCCAAAAAATGAAATAATCAGGCTGACATAATTTCGACCAGTATGTTGTGGTTTGTTTTAGGATATTTATAAGATATTAACTAGAAATAATTTGTATTATTTTAGCTTCCTTAGAAGCAAAAAAAGAAGCCTGGGATCAGCAAAAGCAAAAATTGAAATAATTTTTTGCTTTATAAATAATTACTTCTTTACAAATCATGGGTATTAATAAACTAAAAAATTCGTAGCGCATTAGCTGCGTTTGCTAAACGAATTCCCTCAGAGATTGAAAATTTTTCTTAAAATCGATCATAATGTATTTTTAATTTTTGAAGAATTTTTATTTCGAATACTAAGCGTCTAAATAAAAAAATCACAAGATAACTTTTATGTTTAAAATTGGACAAAAAATACAAAAATTTTTATTTTGAAAAAATTCAAAATTTTGTACTTACATGGAGTCTTAGAAAATATTCGTACTGCGACCAGTTTAATCATCCTACCTCATTGCCTCAAAGGAGCTCCAGAAACCCTATAGCTTTAATAAACTCTTCACCTTAAAAATTTCCTGCTCTGCACTTTATTTATTTCACACAGAATTTGTACTTCAATTTCTTCGTCCTCATAACAATTTTGCAGATATCGTTCCCTGTTAGATTGATTTTATATATATGCTTATTGAGTTTACAATGGCCAGAATTTTTTCCAGTTCCAAACAATTCAAAGCTTTTACCATAAAAAGTCGGTAATGAGGTTTTTTGCATTATTTTAGCTATAAATATTTGCGGCTGGACGAAAAATACCGGATCAATAGTGCTTGAACTCAAGTTTTTCATTTCTATAGTTTTTTATTGTGTTTTTTGAGGCCCCATGAAATGGGTCTTGCCAGCCTATTTGTTCCCACCGATTTTTTAGTTTACGAGCACCGAGTCAATAATAGCTATTGGTACTCTAGGCGAGTACTTTGATGGATCGAAACAATAAAGTAGTATATACAATTGCCAGAAAGTGGTTAACGCCACGCGTGAGAGTTATTTTGACTCACGACATGTATCTACAAGCAAATCCAACGTTCTCGATATTATAGCAAAATCAGAAATGCTTTTTTTTCGCACTTTATTATTTATTCCTCGTCTCAGAGAAACTATTTTGTAGAAAAATTATCAAAAATGTTTCATGATATTTCATCCTGTAACAATACAGTAGCCTTTTATTAAGGGTAAATAACTATAAAGTTTGGTATGTGTGTTATTTCACACTATATCTATCGCTATAGTCGTTAAATATATATCACCACATAGTACACTGTACAGACAAGTAGTTTATATACCATGATTTGTAGTATACCGTATATAATAAGTTAGTATGTTTACTATGTAACATATAACACCACGAATACAACATATACACATATAATACAACAATACCAACATATTATCTTTGTTAAAATAACAAACAATACCTACCATTGTCAAGTATCATTGTGATATATGGTGTTACACTTAACTAAGTGTTGAATATAATATACTTGACTTTATATATGTATATATATATAACAAAAACAATTTTATACATATATCTTAATTTTAAAAGTTTTCATGTTACAAATTAATAATAATAACCATTGGTAAAATTAATAATGTGTTTTATTAATATCGTTTTTGGAAATGCATTAACATATTGAACGAAATTAATTTACAAGTGAAATTTACAAAATTCAAAAAATCCCTGACAAATTTTTCAGGTACAAAACCCTAAACTCGCACTTGAAACATATTTAAGAACACTATTCATTCCATTATGTTTTTCCTTAAAGCCTTCTCCAAACTGAGCTGATTTTGAAGATCACCGACTCTTTTTTAGTTCTTTCTGGTACGGAACTCTGAACTCGCACTTGAAACATAGCTAAGAACACTCTTCTATAAATTACCTTTCAAACGAGAGTAAAAATCGTTCGTTTAGGCGCTACGATGTCACAGACAGACAGATAGGCAACAGCCACATACACATAGTGGTTAAACTTATAACACCCCTTTTTTGGTTTGGGGGTTCAAAATAGAAATTTGGCGAAAAATTTGTGTAAATGCTACCCTCGCACGTATTGATTAGCTTCTAAATTTCACATAAGAAACGAAAACCAAAAAAAAAAATTGCCAAAAGTTTTGAAATGTTTTTTTTTTTATCTTTTCAATTGATTTTTCCGACTAAAATAAGAACTATTATTACATGAGCCAGTACCGATAAAATATTTTAAGCTATGGCGATCACATATTTTTGTGTAAAGTTAAAATTTCAACAAAGGGGATGGTTAAAAATCCTTCACTATATCATAAAAATGGTTAAGCTTAGATATATCCAAAAGATAAATCCGGAACGGTTGTTTTAGTATCGGTTTAATCGCACAATGGCACAATTAGTGTTATTAACACTTAATAGAAAATGGAAATGCTAAAATATGGCATGCTTAGAGATTTGATTGTAATAACATTCGTTTTTCTCAAAATTGTGGTTATATATCGGGCTAAAATTTACCATACTTTTTTATGACCATAAGTTACACCTTTTTCCGAATTTCACCTTTTAAGAGGTTACTGCGGTTTTTTAGAGATTTTGGAGTCAACAGGAGGCAAGGTCGATGCAAAAATTTATTTATTTATTTATTCGCTTCAATTCGATCAATTAAAGCACATATATTCAAGAAAACGTCACAAAGAAAACAATGTAGAGATAAGTGTTTCAAAATAGCGTGTCAGAAAAGGTTTACTTTTTTTAAGTTCTTGATTTCTGGAACCAAAAGGGAGGTTTATGTATTTATTTTGAAAATTTTATATATCGACGTTAAACAACGCTTGTAGACATTTGCGAACTTCCAGTTATACTAATAATGGAATGACAGCCTTTTGATTTAGATTTTGAGACATTTTCTACGGTTTCCCAAGCAAAGCATTAATTGAGATCTTAATTTTAAACCATTCGATTTTCCGAAATAACAATAAGAGCAAAAATTACAACACCTGAAACAAATCCCCATTCATAAATAAATTTGAATTGTTATGTTATTAAAAGAGTACTTACAACTACAGAACAAGTATTATTAATGCTTTATGTAATAAAACCGAAAAATATTAAAATACATCTTACTTACCGAGTGAGTATTCTCGAGAGGCGATGCTATTTTTCAAAAAGTGTATATTTTTCAATTAGTTCCAGTAATAATATATGTTAACACATTTTGTTATGCATTCTATACAAATTCAAAGAACTGTATCAAATCGTAATTATAAACCGTAACTTATGTATGTCTTTTTTTTGTTGCTATGCTTTCACAATAGAAAATCTGAATCATTTAATAACTCAATTAATATGTCAAAAATATTATTAATATGACCCTATGTAAGTACATTTATTTATACACAATTGTAAGTTATACAGATATGTTTATATGGGATATTTTATAAAGATCATATATTATTTTATTATGTCTATACTTAGTTTTGTTAAATACATGTTTAATATTTAATTTAATGTTAAATTGCATATTTCAAACAAAAAAAATCTTACACTTTGCTGATTCTTCATCATTTGTCTCATTATACATTAATCGTATATAACAGTATCAAATATTAATCATGTTGATTCTACTTATATAAACAAAAACCATGGTCAAGATGGTTGTGTCGAATTTAGCCCTAAGAAGTCACACAACTAAATTTCTAATAATGTTAATTACATTATTCATAGATAAATTACAGTAAAAGTTTCGTACAACTTTGTTTTGATAAATATTCTAATTTTAAAACCTCATTCTGATTCCTAACTGACAAACATTAGATGAACACTTTAAATTAGAAAGTGGTTCTTCATAAATAAGCAAACATTTTTTATTGGAGACATTTTTTTTGTAAATGGAATAGTTTAGACATTAATTGATAGCAAAATAATAGTTAAGATAGTTATTCGTGTAAATGGTCTTTTTCGAAAAACAAACCACTTTTATAGGATTTATTGCAGAATTTTTTTCGAAGAGTGCCTAGATTTCGCAGAAACAATTATACGAAATAACAATTTTCTTACGAAAACAACTTTGGGTAAAACTTTTCAGTCCGTTTTTGACAAACTGTACCGTTTGCGACAAAATGTTACGAACAAAAAATGTTACTTTTTTTACCAATAACAACTTTCTAATTTAAGTTATCAAACTTCACAAAGTAGAAGAACGTTTCGAAGACGATTTGCAGTCGATATATGAAAATCTTAGTAGAATGTTACCATAAATTCTATTTAATAAGATAAATTTCGAAAAGAATGCATTATGATTTTTATGGGACCGAAACGAACACGTTACCTGTTAAAAGTCAGCCCAACAATCGTTAACACTTTCTTATTATCGATCTTTCGAGCGAATTATATGTTTTTCCGGTGATATTTTTTCACAAATGTTTCCTTGCGATGTGTTGTTCCTAAGGATCTGTAGTACCGACACCAAGGTCAATTAAACAAACGACACTCAGCTACTTTTTTTTTAAAGGAAGAGTGATAAATTCTTATTGTAACAGAAGAAAATGCATGAATAAAAAAAAATTACCTGGATTTTATGTATACAAAGCCTACACACAAAGTCTCTGATACAATATGTATTCGTAGTTTTTTTAGTTACACAGTTAGTATAGTTAGAATAGTATGAGACAACATGGGAATGTTGAAAATCGTGTCGTTTTCCTAGTAGAAATCGCTAAGCTTGACTAGTATCAAGATAGGGATAGTATTGAGTAATCTAGACTTGTAATTAGAGTCACCCAAGCCCCAAAAAATCAAATGAACCTGGTTCTAACGAACTCATCAAGTCTTGGTTGTCAGACTTTTTTTTCCTGTTATGGTAATAGTGGGAAACTTTAGAGAGGAAAGATATCTAAACCTTTTGCTCTCCCTTATATTTTATGTGTTTCCCTATAAATGTTTGTTTGTTTGTTACGCTTTCACGCAAAAACTACCGAATGGATTTCAATGAAATTGTAGAATAATATAGCTCATATATCAGAATAACACGTGAGCTATTATTTATAGAGATATATTTTTTTTAAAATTTTAATTTAAAAAAATTAAATTTAATCTGACATTTTACTGCTCCATCTATGATCATCATTTTGAACCATAAATTAAAGATTTATGTAAAAATTGAAAATGATAAATTAATGTAAATAAATTCATGGCCATCTTTTCTGATATTAGCTGTGTAGAACAATCACTTCGAGTGTTATAGAAGGATGATAAGTGAGATTAAGAGAGCTGGAGGCTATAAAGCGGTGGTTGTTACTTTTAACTCCAGTCGCTTCACTAGGCGGGTATCAAGCTAGTTATTGAATAAATATTTTTCTACAGTCCAGTGCCATGTCATACCAGATCAATATTTTATTTATAAATCAAACAATAATAAAAATATATCAATTCATAAGTGCTTTTAATGATAATAATAATAGTTTAGCTACTTTACTGACTTCAATACATTTATACAAAAATTACTCGTTTTTTTTTTTGTAAAGAGCCTATAGGACTATTGTCAATACGTTTTTGAAGAACATCTTGTATTATTAGGTGAGAGAGGGTCACACAAAAGTGCCGAAGTGTCTATTTGAAAAACATAAATTATGATTTTTAATAAAATATTTCTAGATATTTGTATGTATGTGTAGATATCTATAGAATTTTTCTTTCCTTTTTTTTTTTGTGAATTAACTAAAAGATGTTATAATACAAGTACACTTCTTCATTCATAAAATAAAACTTTTTTTTGAGTATTGTTTGCTATGTTTTTGTTAATAAAATTTATAGATATTTTGTGTAGCAAATATAATTTATTATTAGATGTTGTTGTTATTATTAGACTATTAATCAATAACAAATTTTTTGTTAAGTATATAAAATATACATATAAGTATATACAATTTATATATACAATGCTTGTATTATTAGTATAAAATTTGTATGTACATTTGTCATTTTGGCAATGTCCTCATGTATTCGATTGTTCGAACTATATTATTATTTCAAAAATGATTTAGATGGCAAACAAAATATCTTAAAAAGGGAATTTTTTGTCATATTTGGAGTTTTCGTTAATAAGATAATCTGTTCAACTACAGTTTTTCTGGTTAAGGTGTTTCGATACCAAAACGAAAATGTTACAAAAAAACCAAAATGTGTGGCTATTAATTAGTATTTAATACGCCTTCTGTATAAATTTAAAGTCGATTCTCTGTACGGTTAACGATAAATTCAAGAAGTCGTAATAAATGTTGGTTTTTTAGTCAATAAGTGCCTTTAAACATGTTTTATCATTTACATAAAAAAAACTTATCAATATTTCTCAAGTTTTAAGCTTAAAATCATACCAAAATTAAAATCTGTACATGAAAATGAAAAACTTTTGTTGGTAAAAACGCTGACTTTTATAGTAAATTTCTCTTGAACCGTATAGAGAATCGATATGAATTTTTCACAAAAGACGTATAAAAGGATAATTATTTGATAATTAAAATTTCAAATCGGTGGTATCATTTTCAATTTATGTTATCGAAATACCTTAAAGACGAAATATAACCTTGGAAACGAAAAAAATAAAAATCTGTTCAACCGCTTAGGCGTTACGATGCCTGCCACAGACAGACAGACACACACATAGTGGTCAAACACCTATATTTTTTACATACTTGGAACTTTTTAAGAGCTTGGTACATCTCTTAACATCTCTTGAATTGTCCCAAAAAAATTGCTGTGGTTTATTAATTGCTATGGTTTATTTGGGTGATTAATTATATTTATAGATTAATGTTTCTAACATAATTTTTGATTTAATTCTTCATGCCTCTTTTAAGAACATGATGAAGACTTAATTAAATTTGAAACGTTAATTAACACAAATTTGGTTTCATTCTCAAACACTGTCATTATTTTACAAATTTTACAAAAAATATAATAGAAAAGTGCGTGATTTAGGGAGACCATGAATTCAATGGATTTTATAACCTTTAAATTTCGCGCAATTGGGCTACGAAGCGAACTTATTATATCTTTCTTTTGAAGCACATAATTAGGTTACTTACAACACATTTTTTATATATTAAATAAGTTGAACTCCTTGATTATTATATTTATTTTATATATGTGTGAGAGCCAAGATACATCCCTTGATTTGATGCACTTAATTTAGTACCTAAATGATGTAAACTCAATGTATTGGAAGTTATAATATTATTTATTTACCTACTAATAATACTTATATAACTGCATTAAAGAATTTTATATTTGCATTCAATTGAGGTTAAATTTGTTGTATTTTTATTTTTATTTTTTTATTTGTGTAAACGCATTTTATGTTTGATTTACTCTGTTATTATTGAAAGGCGTTTGTTTATCGTTTGTTGTGTTACCATTCTTAATATTAAGTCATGCAAGCTAATAAAAAATGTTGTTATTTCATTTGACCTAATTTTAATTGAAATCGTTAATGTGTTTTTTATTCTTTTATTTAACACGAAAATATTACATGTATTTAATTTTAGTAGGTATAGAGTTATCAGAATTATCTTTTAAGCAATCTGTAACATTTGTAAATAAGAAGAAATTGGGAATTGTAAGTAAGGAAGAATTGTAAGCAATTGACGTTTAAAGTTATCTTTGGATTATGCTGAAAAACTAATTTTATAAATTTTTTCTTATTAATGCATTTTTATCCCACATAAAAAAACCTCGAATTAAAAAAAGTTTTCTTTATAGTCCGTAGGCCAATATCTCAAAAAATTATCGATTTAACATCACATTTCAGATTTTGTAATTGTTCTTTATGCCCTGTTGTACAATTTCTTGGAAAAGTCTCAATTGGCCAATAGAAGCAGAGATATTCAAGATAACGTCTCCAAGGAATACTATGATGGGATGAAACCGCGCGCAGATCGTTCGCGCGGATCGTCCGGAACCGGAAAACTCCTTTTCTGCATTTTTTACAGAAAATGTTTTTTTTTTTAAATTAGCCATTTGCAAAAATTTATCGAATTCTTTATCGAAATCCGGTAGATTTTGTCAACTATATTATATAATCAATGTTTTTATTTTTGTTATTTTCTAGCTTATGAGAAACTATGTTAGAATTTTTATCTATCTGTTACATTAGATATTATCTTATGATCAAAATCATAATCAAAATAGACTTTGACTAGTACCTACGTGTTAAAACATTTTCGATGCGATAAACCATATTTGTATAAATGATTTTCTATCTATTTGAGTTTTAGACGTGACTCTATGAAATAGATTTTCAATGGACATAGAAAACATATTTTTCATATCATTAAGAATAAATAATTTTACGAATTTATATGTTTTAGGAATAATTTTACGAATTTATATAGGTTTTAAAGTTTAAAGTTTTGGAAATAGGTAAGATATCCTTTTTTCAAAAAAAGAAAAAACGTATTCATTTAAGCTATGTGCTAAAAAAACAAGCCTAAAAAATTCAGCGCTAACATACTTAAGATTTACGTGTAACTGACTAAAATTATGCCTGTTAGGAATTAATCATAAAGTTTGAAGTTTTGAAAAAAAAGGTAAGATAACTTTTTTCAAAAAAAAAGAAAAAACATTTTCATTTAAGGTTTTTGCTAAAAAAGACAAGCCTAAAAAATTCAGCGCTAACATACCTAAGATTTACGTGTAACTGACTAAAATTATGCCTGTTGAATAACACGCGCACGTGTTGATCCAATGGGCGTCCTTATATAAGGTGGAGTTTATCAAGATTTTTAGGTGGAGTTTATATTAAACATTACCCTACAACATCGTGTAAAACAATCTTCCCCTATTTTATGAACGATAAAAAGAGATGCTCTATATTTAGTACGTTTATGATGAAATAAGAACGACATAGTATAACGTAAATCGTTAACAATATTAGCCAGATATTTGTTGTATTTATTTATTTATATTAAATAATATTCAATTTTTATTGTAATAGTTTACTATTTATTCGATTATACACAAAACAGAAGTTGTAATTTTTTTTATTAAATAATAATTTAATAATTTGTTTATTTTGTCAACAAAAAAAAATCATTTTGCAAGCACAGAATAGTAAGCCCGTTGAAAAATCGAAACTATTTTTACTACGCTTTTATGGTGGAAGCTAAATAAAAATTGTTTATCTTTTATTTACGTGAAAAACACGTAAATAAAAGATAACTTTAACTGCATCTGTTTAGTTTAAATCATTAATAATTTTTAACTAGTGCTGTCTTTCAAGAAATTAAACTATTAGACATGTGAGTATACTTACCAATACCAGTCGTTAATCGTACGGTTCGCAGGACAATTATTCCAACTTCATAATCAAATATCACCACTAAGAATCAAGCCATACGTTTTTTTGGACCATATTTCAAGATCCAAGGGCCTACCTCAAAACTTTTATTGCTATTAAGTAAATAGTTAAAAAACGATTTATAGAATATAGCTGTGAACTACCCTCTTTGCTGGGCAACATCCCCACTTGCACCCCTCCCTCCACATTTCCTTGCGTGGGATAACAGTTTTGTAAAGTACACGTCATGCTCTTTTATTTGATACCCCACTTAGGTATATTTGTAAATATTCGATAATTCCTTCCCACTTTCTCGCTACACCTTTCTACCCTCCGAAGGTTAAAAGTAGATAAAAACAATAGATCTTTGAAGCTGGTTGTATATCGTGTCAATATTTGAGCTTAATCGATGCACAACTTTTTTAGTTTTTGAAGCATATCCCTTTCAACCCCTATTTCAACCCCTTACTCTACTATAATATGGATTTATTATACATAAAAACCTTCCTCTTGAATCACTCTATCTATTAAAAAAACCGCATCAAAATCCGTTGCGTAGTTTCAAAGATTTAAGCGTACAAATGGACATAGGGACATAGGGACAGAAAAAGCGACTTTGTTTTATAATGTGTAGTGATGATTATTTAATAAATTAAAAGTTATTCAAGCCCCAAGGGCCGCCTATCTCAAAACTTCTAAACTCTTTTTGATTCCTGCCCTAAATAAATGTGATTTAATGTTGTATCTGCGGCTTGCGTCACCGTAGCGATGTAATATCTAAAGAGAAATTTTCTGTTCGTCGAAATTTTCCAAGGTTATTTATGAGCGATATATGAATTTTTTTTAATAAAATTTTACACTTAATGCATCAACGGCAAAAAATGGTAAAAAATTATTTTTTATTTACAAATATCTTGCTTAGTATAATATAGTTGATATAAAATCGTAAATTAAAGTAAAACACGCGATTAAAGTTAAAGTAAAGTTAAAACTAAGTTTATTTTACAATTTAAGATTTTTTTTTCGTTTAAATCTGATCAGATAAAATAGGACAAGCATCAAATCCCGTTATTTGAATGAAAAACCAAGTGATTATAACAAATTTCAGTTTTTCACAAATAAATAAAGATTACCCTTTTTAATATAATTTACAGGCATAAATTAGAAATATTAAAAGTTAATGAAAATACATATGACTTTATTACAACATTAAATACAACAAAAAAATCAACCCTTGAATAAATGTATGAAACCCAACACTGTGGGCACTTTATTTTCACTCTAACAATAAATATTTAATACTTATAATATCGTATTTCAATCATATTATCTACAAGGTACACCTTACATAGTTATACTTCTACGTTTTGGAAACTAAACGTACAGAGAACCTTGTTGAGAAAAAAAAAAAAAAAAGTGAAAACAAACAATTGACTCAGTAAATTGTTGAAATACCATGAATAGACAGTGTTGATTACTCTATCACATTACACATACATACAAGTCACACATACATAACTGATATTCCCATATAACACATACTATACAATTTGCGCTTAATTTGCGTCTTCACGAGTAAACAGTGATGTTAACGAAAAAATGTTTCAAACAAAAGCTGTTTATTGTTTCATAAGGAACATTTTTTACAATTAAACTTTTGTTCTATCTCTAACGGTTTCAAAGATGGTTCCTACGGACCCAAGACCCAATTGATTTATGTTGCTCATTTACGAACTCGACCTCACTTTTTAAGTCCTGAGTACGCTGTAAAATAATTTTCAGCTTGATATATTTTTGTCGTTTTTGAGTTATCGTGTTCACAGGCGGACGGACGGGCAAACAGACAACCGAAAATGGACTAACTAGGTGATTTTATGAACACCTATACCAAAATTTTGTTCGTAGCATCAATATTTTTAAGCTTTACAAACTTAGGACAAAACTTTATTATACCTTGATATATACTATGTATAAAAAGTATCTAAATACAATTACAAAATACTTTTTCCGAAAAGTATTTCCAATGCAAGTATAAAATACGTATTTTGTATTTGTAGTTTTTAAATACTTTTATTTCAAATAAGTCACATCCCTAAACCCTGAAGAAGATGGTAATATAACTGAAAAAAATGTTGAAAACTGAAAACAAAATAAAAGTTAACAGTGAAATTGGAGCAAAGTATAGGTTTACAATATGGGGAGTAAGTCAAAATATTAAAACTATCAAATTATGAGAAAAAAAAATCGATAGAAACATATCAGCAGCCTATAACTACAACACATACAAGATTCTGTTTGGGATATATGAGATATTATAAATGAAAAGAAATACATATATATCTGTATATCTGGAGGATACAATAATATATATATGTATACCAAATATTCAAGGGTGTTATTCCCTTTTGAATACCACAGCTGATACATTTAATCATATTGGGAAATTGAGTTGGACATGCGGAATGATTGAAAGAATTGTTTGGCATAAATATCAAAATAAATACATATATATAGATAGATAATATTATATGACGAAAACAGGTAAACAATTTTTTTTTGTTTTTATGATTTGGATTTTTTTTTTTTAATTTGACTTTTTATATTGATAATAGAGGTACACATAATATTAAATTACATTTGAAATTTATTTTTATTTTATATCAATGTTTGACAAGTCATTTTTAAAATTCATGTTTTTAAAATAGCGACGTTTTATATTGAAAAATATTTAACTGAAAAGTTGAAAAAATTATAAACTTTTCATTAGAAGTTTCGAGTTAAATTTGAGATAAAATATCCCTAAAAGAGAAAAAATTGAATATTAATTTCAGTTTTATTTTATTAACTGGCTTCAAAATAAAAAAATAAAAAAAGAAGAAGACAGAACGTTTTAAATTCGACACTTATGTATGTAGTTTTATTGACAATATTGCAACATATGAGTGATTTAATATGTGACTGACACTACATTCGACCCAAAATGCGTTTTATTTTGCATTATGCATTTTATTTTGCATGCCATATTATGAATACTATTATGTCAATGGTTTTAGTTTGAGTATATTTTATGGTTGATTCTACATTTATGTGCTAATATACCTTCAGGATTTCCGCTAAGAGATTATTTTTTAATGAACCCCCATTTCGTAATTTCCTAAGGTCTCGAGTTTAATTGTTGTTTACTATGTTACTTACACCCCAAACTCACATGTACTTATTAAATTTTGACGAAACAAAATTTGAATTACACTACACTAAATGCTTGACTTTTGATTTTAACTTGTATCTGGGGCCAAATTACATAAAACAAATTATTGGAAAATGATACTACAAAACAAACGTGACTGACATTACCGTCACTTTGGATTGCAAAATACTTGTGTATTTTGAGTTGTATTTACTTTTTAAAGTATAAAGATGTACTAAAATGATATTTTGTAGTACAATTAATAAGAATCTAAGAGTAGCTAATAAAATTTGAAATAACTAGAATTTTAACGTTATTTTCAATATAAAAACGACAGGTATCGTGGGACACCCGGTAGGAACTATATTCCGATTGTATCTCCGTACATTATAAATGTAGCGCTTATTTCTTTTCTCAGATTTGCTTTGATTTTCTTGCTGGTTTGAATGATTGATTATGCACATGTTCAATTTTGTAAAATTATTTTGTGCTTTTTTCTTTTGTCTATATTTTTTTTAATATTCAGCCCGGCTTGTAGTCGATTTGCTTTTAAAAAAACCCAAATCTAAAAAAAAAAAAAATTTACAACAGGATAAAAATTATTTAACAACAAATAACTTTATTAGTAATTAATTATGAATATCAGTTTTGTGGTACGCAAACTAGTAAGTTAAGTGTAATTAGTTTCTTTTGTTTTTATTTTTTCTCTCTCGATACTGTTTGCATATCTGTGCATTGGTAAATCTGAAAATTTAATGTATTAATTTAAGAAGTCAAATACAAACTTCTGAAAACTCCCAACTCAATTTTTTGAATGAAAAATACATAAAACACATAAATTTTAAATTTTTTTTTGCATATTCTCATTCTTTACATGACAATTTTTTTTAAATTTTGATAACTTTTTATTATGCTGGGAAGTTCTTTGTGTGGACCTCAAGGTTCGCTTCTCACTCTATCCACGACTTGTTTTATTCTCTACGTCTATATTTTAACAGACAAGAAATTTAGTACCCAAGCAATATACATAAAATAAACACCTCAAATATGAACCTCAAAACTCTCTACGTAGGTAAATAACATTTAAAAATATAAAAATAAAACAAAACATTTACATACAATATTTGCATATGATTTAATATAATTTGTATCAACTATATTTTTGTTCAAATAATACACATTTCTTTTGTCAAGACCATATCTTATTGGATTATATTTAATGATGTGTTTTGAGGGGGTTGTTTTTGGAAGAGAAAGAGGGAGGTGTCCATTCGAGTGTGTATAACAGCTGATGTCACTCGTTTACAACATACAAAAAAAAATACCCCTAACTAAGTGATATTTTTTGGTGGGTGCTTGCAGCAAGCAGATATAATATATAAACGTATTATACATTCGAAATGTTGTATAACTAGAACATACAATCTGACAACATGAACATAAAATTCTCTCCCTTTAGTTTCATTAAAATTATCAATATATCTCTTATATGAGCAATCATAACTTTGGTTTACATGTTATACTCTTGCTTCGTTCTACGTTATTCTACGTCAATAGATCAGTTTTTACTTTTATGTAAGTCCGTATTTCTAACAATAGGTTTAAGTCTTGTCATAGTGGATGCCACATAAATCCTGCGAAAAATTAAAATTTGAAGTTCCTCCAACAATTTGAAAATTATTCATTAACTGAATTTCGAAAATAGCCATTCTGACATTTATATGCCTTACGAGAGAAAATGCTCCACATCGACTCTGTAGCTTATTTATTACGCGGCAGAAAGTTAGGGTTCCTAGTCTTCAAAATCTCGAAAAATTTCACTTTTCCAGAAAAACTACGTATGCTAAACATAAAAATTTCAGATTTGTGACACAAATTTTAAGGGATAGTGAAAATCTTTTTATACCATGTATATATGAAATATACATAGTATATTAAGTTTAGTCCCAAGTTTGTAACGCTTAAAATACTGATGCTACGAAAAAAATTTTGGTATAGGTAAATCGATCGGAATTCGATCCGAAATATCGTTTTTTCGAAAATTCGCCAAATCGCCAAATAAATCAAATTCCGAAACAAATAATTTTTTACGATTTTTTTGAATTTTCTAAAGGGTACCCCTTGAAAAAATTGCAAAAAATCGAAACAAATTTATCGTCTCCAATTTCGATAAAACTCTGTATATAAGGTAATTTTGACCCAAAAAATGCAAAAATCGGTTTCATTTAACGATTGGGCGAATAATTCTCGAGATAATACCGGAAATCGATCCGAAATATCGTTTTTTTCGAAAATTACTCGGCCAATCGCCAAATAAACTCGATTTTTGAATTTCTAGGGTCAAAATTACCTTATAAACTGATTTTCATCAAATTCCGAAACAAATAATTTTTTACGATTTTTTCGAATTTTTCTAAGGGGTACCCCTTGAAAAAATTGCAAAAAATCGAAACAAATTTATCGTCTCCAATTTCGATAAAACTCTGTATATAAGGTAATTTTGACCCAAAAAATGCAAAAATCGGTTTCATTTAACGATTGGGCGAATAATTCTCGAGATAATACCGGAAATCGATCCGAAATATCGTTTTTTTTCGAAAATTACTCGGCCAATCGCCAAATAAACTCGATTTTTGAATTTCTTGGGTCAAAATTACCTTATAAACTGATTTTCATCAAATTCCGAAACAAATAATTTTTTACGATTTTTTCGAATTTTTCTAAGGGGTACCCCTTGAAAAAATTGCAAAAAATCGAAACAAATTTATCGTCTCCAATTTCGATAAAACTCTGTATATAAGGTAATTTTGACCCAAAAAATACAAAAATCGGTTTCATTTAACGATTGGGCGAATAATTCTCGAGATAATACCGGAAATCGATCCGAAATATCGTTTTTTTCGAAAATTACTCGGCCAATCGCCAAATAAACTCGATTTTTGAATTTTTTGGGTCAAAATTACCTTATAAACTGAGTTTCATCAAATTCCGAAACAAATAATTTTTTATGATTTTTTCGAACAAATATCGTACGATGAGGAACATAGATAGATCCAATATCAATTTCATTAGCACTAAGCAAAAACAGAACTGTTTTTATACGTTTATGTTATATTTGTATATTATTCTTCCTAACAAAGTTAGCGAAGAGAATATGAGCACATTACTGTGCACGTATTCCATCCACAGTTATACAGACAACAAGCGCTGCATACCTTTAAAATATCATATAAATATTTTATATTAAATTTTAAAGTTTTACCAAGAAAGGGTTCAAAGAGTTAATTGAGTATTGATTTATGTATGTTTCATGTTTCCATAATACTTTCTCATTCTTATTACATATTCTAAATAGTTTTACTTGTGTCAAAACATTATTTATTTAAAATCATATTTAAACATTTTATATAACAATAAAAAACTTTTATACTATAAATAGTGATTTTTTTTAAGCTTTCAAAGAACTTACAACGTTCGTGTGCTATCTCATTGGGTGATTTTTCAGCTGTTTACGAAAATATCATTGTTTCATTTAAAATAATGCCTCGAACATCGACAGTGATTTTCTACAATAATACAATAAGACAAGTTGTTTTTATCACTGGTGAGGAATTCTCACTGCCCGGAAAGAAAAATTAAGTTGGTTTTTGAAAATTTTTAGAAGTACGCAAAGTATGAACGTTTAAAATTCCTAATTAAACAAAGAGGAAGATACAGGTTAGTAACGCCATTGTCCTGTATTGCCATACAGATACATATAAAATTTATATGAAACTTTGTTTTGCTAAAAGAAGATGGACAACAATCTTTGAATGCTTATAACTTCTTCGTTTTTTAATCAATTTTAATTTCACTTTCATATTTTGTTATGGTATCAAGTCTAGTTTTAAATTTTTATGCGTTTTATGCTGCTGATAAAATTTACTATTTTCTCAATATTAATCAAGAAATTCGTAGAATTAAAATAATACGTATTGATCCCTATTCCGTCAATGGTTCATCGGATCGAAAAATTTATATCGATTTTTCGAATTATTTTGACTTCTCAAAGTTATTCCCAATTAATATTTAGTGAATTTTGATACACCTTGTAGGTATAATTTAATTGAATTAAGTAAAGTGAAACTTAATTTAGTTAAGTAAGTATGAAAGGTACTCCATAATCACACTTACTTATTTTCGTGTCGATACAAAAGAACTTAAAATGATGGCAATGGACAAATAGTCGCAGCATGTGGTCTGCTTTAGATAACCCTCAAATACAATTACATCAATTACTTCCACAATGTAAATTTTTGTAGTTTTCAATAATATTAAATCATTCACATAATTTATCAATATTTAGGTAATATTTTGCTCTACTTAAATCAGTCCATCAGTTTCACAATCGATAAGCTAGTACCTATCGCAAATGATTAGAAATATTGCAAACAATCAATTTAAATTTTCTTAATTTTTTTATCTGTAGCTAGAGTGAGAGTTGCTCTAGCAAACTGTTTGCAATGATCCTAGATTTTCCCCACCTAAAGCAGGGTACATCTCAACTACAGTAATTTCTCTAAAATTGTGTTAATAATATGAAAATTTTTTGGGAATATCCAAAAAGAATTACTTTTGTTTTCCTGAAGGAAGCAAGACAATTTGTTGAAGAAATCAATCTCACTAACATAAGTGACCCGCAAAGACTACCGCGTAATATCCTTTCTCTCACTTATCGCTCTCTTTTGTTCAAAACTTCATGGGTTTTAATTTTATGGTTTCTGAAAAACGATTTTATTAGATGAGAAGGGCCAAAATACAAAAAGATAGTCATGTGGGACTTTGACGGAAGTGAAAACTTAAAACTATGGAATAACTGGCCTTTGGAATGCCCTTCGGCCTTTCTTGTGCCTTCAGCAGTCGGCGTGACTGCGCTGGCATATAACTCTACTAAATATCTATTAACAATACCCGAGTAATAATAATTAAACCCTCAATACTATTCAAATAGCTGTGCAGAATTCTAGACAAATATCTATAAAAATATATACATTTGAATAGTAAGATGTAATGTAATAACTAACTATTTATATGCGTTTCCACCTTTTATTTCAAGGGTTTTAATTTTTTGGTGTGGAACCCTCAAAAACATTTTGTAGTGAACCTAATTGAGAATCTTAAACATCTTCGCATTCACTTGAACATACACACAAAATGTTATCAAAATTGGTCCATCCGTTTAGGTCGCTTAGGAGGACTTCAATTACAAGCACGCGATGACGTGAATTCCATAATTTTTGTTATTTTTTTGGCACTTTTGTCCAAAAAGTGCTCAACATGCCAAAAGAAGTTTTCGCTTCAAAAATTGTTTAGAATTGTTCAAAAGATAATATCCAATGAAATAAAATATTTGTTCGAAACTTCTTTTTCAATCACGTATACCTCTAATAACGGCGAAGTTTAGACAAAAATCGAGGGAAAATCGATTGTCCAGAATTCCAGAATTTACCACTTAACAATTAACAATCAAGCATTTAAATAGCAATAAGATAAATTTTTTCGGGATGTTGTCGAGTAAACTTTACACTACAAATAAAATTTTAAACACCTGCTTTTTTCATACACTTTTTGAGAGATAAAAATCGTAGAAATTGCGTTTTTAAAATTTGGCCAATTTTTATTCGAAAACTGAAGGAAAATTATTTTTTAAATAATTTTCCACTAATAAAATCATGCTAAAACCACCTAAATTCAGATCAGTTACAAAAATACGCTAAATAGTTTAAAGGCCACGTAAAACATTCAAATTTAACATATTAAAAATTCATAAATTTTACATATTCAAAATCAAGAGCTTTAGAGAGTCTTTAAAATATTTATTTTAAATAGATGACTCTCCCGTATTTTGCATCTAAAAGATATGGTTTGAGGGGTAAACAGAATCATTTCAAAATGTTTTCAATGATGTAAATGATTTTAAGTTAGGGGGAGCAAAAAAAAGGTAGGATTGTTGTCATAGCCAGCTAGCCTTGAGTTCATTCTGTTCTCCAAAAATTGGTGAGAAAATCACTAGCTTTTTGTGGAACAAAATTTGAGGATCAAGTGGGTATGCATCTTTTTATCAGGACGTATATTTTTCCAAGCAAGCCCAGATATTTGTGTTCAAAATATATTATCTTGTTTTTCCTCACAAATTTACTCGAAATTCTTGAATCGATATTCATAGTCTCAGAAACGAAGCAATGAAGTTCGAAAAATTTGAACAGCAAGTTTCATAAATAATATGCATTTTAAATTAACCGTAAAAATACTAAATTCACAATTCGATTATTAGTGTTGAAATCATTCCAAACTTATTACTCGAAATTTTTTGGGGTCACTGAACACGAATATAGCGTCGGAATTGATCTCCAAGGTACCTGGTGTTCAGGACACATCGGGTATCCTGGGAAACTCAATTGCATATTTTTAATTTCTTGTAAATCAATTTAGGTCAGACAATTTTCTGACGCTATAACGAATCGAATGCCGAAAACCGCATTCAAATGCGACTTGCTTTTCAAATTTTTCGAACTTTGAACGTTTTTACTGTCTTGTTTCTGCGACTATTATCCAAAATTTTAGAATCCATTTCTTAGTAATTTAAATTATTATATATTTTTTGGGAAATTGTTGAGAAAAAAACACTTTCCACTTACCAAAGAAATTTTTAAATTGTGGGTTTTCATAAAAACGAAAAATTTCATATAAAAATATGTAACTGAATTAAAATTGTTTTAAATTATAAATAAAAAGCAGAAAATTAAATAACAGAAGGAAGGTAACAAAGCGAATCATGACTGTGGTGATTTTAAGTTTATGTTAAAAATACTCTTGATAATACAATTCACGCATTATAAGTACAACGTTTCAAATAGCCCCCTAAAACAAACAAAGTTCCTCTATCGTGAATCTTGCGTACTATTCGTTAATATTCTCAATACATTACTGCCCTCTAGAGACTCTTCCAAACGAATGAGCATTACTTATGGACCAGACCCAGAATCAATGGCTTTGTTCTATAAACCCACCTTTATTTTATAAACTCCACCCTACAACCATAATACGATTGGTTGTAAATATGAAACCACCTGATCTCACATGAAATAAAATTCATCTCATAATAAACAGCATCCTTGTTTATAAATAATATAAGGGTTGAACTTGAATAACAACCCCTATAATCGTTTACGGTTTTGGGGTTGGTTTTGTTTAAATATCTTTTACCACCACCACTCGATTCAAATGTACGGTGATATTATTTACGTGTAAAGTGGTCATGTCAGTGTTTCGGATGCTGACTCTTTGATTTCATGGATCATTTCTATATGTGACTTGATCATTCAACGCAAAACTATCACTTAACTAAAACTTTTTAATCATAATCAAATCAGTTACAAAATTTATAATTTTCGCTAATAGATTATAAGCGCGGGATCTCTCATCAATTCTGAGACCATTTATTTATTTTTTTGGTCGTAAAGTGTTTTTTTGTTTTGTTTTTGCTACTTAATGGATAATTCTGTGTAAAAATTTTTGAAGAAAAAAGAAAAACTGTGCAATATTTTTTTTTTTTGAAGTGCTGAAACTTGAGTTTTTTGTGAATTTTTATTTTTGTATTTTTTTTGCGAATTTCTTTTTGTTTTTGAAACATCAATAACATATCAAGTAAGTAAAATTTTTATTAATATTTATAATTTTGATTTTTTCGAATTTTCTACAAGCGCCAAGGCTATTTTAGATTTAGAGTTGAAATTATTTGTACCCTATTTGTTATCATGAATGTAGACGAAAAATAAAAATAAAATTTTTCGATATCTGCCTTGGTTCTCCAAATATCGAAAGCTGAATAAGTAAACAAAATTTTAAATTTTCCATATTTGGAAATTTACTCCAGATAAACACTAATAATAAAATTATTTTTTATTATTTTAATTATTTATTATAATATAGTATGTACTACCAAAAACCTAATTTAGATTCAATTACTCCAGATATTTTATTTTTACTTTTCGTCTTTGTATCTGCGCTACCGTTTACATACATCCTTAATTAGTCGGGCATAACGGTTTTTTTGTTTTTAATAATTTATTAAGGTCTCAACTTTAATTTAAATAGTTTTTTAATTTCCACCGCTTAATTTTGGAGAAATCTATGAAAACATATCATCCATCTACCGTTTTACCATAAAACCACTGTTAAATATGCCTTCTTTTGAAGTCATTTAACTATTTAAATAATCGGAAAACCTCCCTTAAAATTTTCAGAATTGATTTAGTCCAACTTCATATGCAAACAATCAAGCCTTTTATCCAAAATAGTCGTGGCGCTTGTACATCCAAAAAGAATTGGCCGATTTTACTCTTATTAATAAAATATATCGAAGACAATAACGGCAATTGAGCTATGTAATTAACATTTATTAGCGAGAATGGCAAATATACTTTTTCTTTAAGGCTCTACGGCTACTTTATATATAAATACCAATTTTGTGCAAAGATCTACATTTTTAATCAGTATTGAATAGCAAAGTTGATTTATTGAGAGAAATCTAACCTATATTACCGCAGTAAGAAAATCCTAAATCATATTGTATGATCCAAATTATAATATCAAGTTTAATCTCAAGGGTCATTGATGAAAATTTTAAATAGTTCTAATTTCTTTCAATCAAATAACGTTGATTACTTATAGAATAATTATAAACAAAGTATTCTGACGTGCTATAGATATACTTTACTGATATAAATATTCGAAAAATAGTACATACTCATTATTTGATAAATACAAATCTAGGCGCCATTTACAATTTTAAAGTACAGAATACAAGACTACTTTTCATAGACTTTGAAATCAATGGCAAAACCTTGAAAATTGTAAATAATTTTCTTAGGCTATTTTTAAAAATCTGACTAACATTTTAATTTATATATATTTAATGGATATCACTGCAGTGTTCGTATAGCCTGAAAACGCTTTAGGATTAGAAATTAAATTGATTACAAAGAATGGAACTGCTGGGCTTTATTTGGAAAAAATATAACTTTATTCATAAAATTATCAAATAGACAATAAAATTCATAATTTTTATCAAATAATATTTATAAATCACAAGGTTACTTGGAAACAAATTCATGTAAATTCACTTTTTCATTTCAAGTAATTGTTTTAAAGCATAATGGGCTTTAAGTTTTAAAAATTATGGTAGCTAATTATGCCTAATTTATCTGAGGAAATCTATAGTTTCAAATGTGCTTACCACTGACTATTTAATAAAAAAGAAAATAATAATTTTAATTGTAGATAATATAAAATTTAATGTTAAAGAGCGTGGAGTGTTCTATATAAGTTACAGTTAAAATTATTTTGTATATAACAATAAAGATATTTTATTTTTAAACTGTTTCCTTTATAATTTGCTGAGGCTACAATTTTTGAATTTAACTCTGGCATTTTTGTATTGTAATCGGCTCTTGATATATCTGCAAGATATTGAATTGTTAAGACGTTCAGAAGTGGTTTAAATCTGAAATAAAAAATCCCATTATAGTTTCTATTGAAATAGTTACAAGTAAATAAAACTACAAGTCAAGCTTTTAAAAGCGACTGTAAGAATACAAAATAATGTATCTTCTAAAATAATAGACTATATACTTACTATCATCTGCAGACTATTGGCAGAAAATCAGTTTTTCATGGGATAACCGGTAGTTTAGAATAGAACTACGACAACAGGCTCAAACGTGGATTTCAGAAGGCGTTTCAGCCGAACGAAATGTAATTCAATCGTTGCTATACCCCCTATATATGAAGTACATATCAAGGTATACTAATTTTAGTCTCAAGTTTGTAACGCTTAGAAATATTGAGGATGCGAATAAAATTTTAGTATAGGAGCATAAAATTAAACTAATTAGTCTATTTCCAATTGTGCGTCCGTCTGTCCATATGTCCGTTTTATTTTCACTTGTTTTTTAGCCAAGACTTTACCCTGCTTATGACTGCCATATTAACTGCTTGACATTATTACCTAGTGATTTTCTAATAAAAGTTCGACCATATTCACTGCTTGACATTATAACATTATAAGTGATTTTCTAATAAAAGTTCGACTAAAAAATAAATAAATAGCTGCAGGCACTACGGTATATCCGCAATAATTTATTTATCACTGAGGTACAAAAGCCCATAATTATGATTAGTATAAATAATAAAAATTGACATTTCTAAAAACTAAATTAAAAGATTACTTAGGTACTTATATAGTTAGATAAATATACCTAAGGCTATTAACTTTTTACAGTTAAATACTGGTATATATAGTTTTTGAGTAATTGATATACCACTTCAGTTTTAAAGGGGACTTTTAAGAAGAGATTTTCATTTATTTAACTTTTAATGATTAGTGTTAAACACACTTCAAATTGATTTCTTAAAATTGCATTTAATGCTGATATGTTATTCTATCCCATAATTAAAGATTATTATTCAGTTAAATTATATGTAAGTTTATACGGAGTGATTTTTAAAAAGTTACCACCTATTTAAATTATTTACTTAAAAATACCACTTATATAAATTTTTTGCTTGAAAATACGAATCTAATTTTTAACAGATTATTATTCTATATTGAAAAATAAATAAATTTTCCTAAACTAAGTAAGGTGCTTCTAATTAACGAAAAAAGGCGATCTATGTCTAAACATGAAAACGGCATAAAAATGCGATAAAAGAGATGAACAGATACGTGTTTTCAGTTTTTAATTTTCTTGTTCATTTCTTTATAAGACTATTATTAAAAATTTAAAAAAAAATATTTTTTTAAGGGACAAGCATTTATTGTACTAAAAAGTAGAAAATAATTTTTTTTTTAATGAGACAAAATTAATGTAAAAAATTTCAATCAAAATTCGTATTGTTTATTTTTTTACCACTACAGACTCGTTTATGAAAGAATATATAATTAATTAAATTATAAATAGAGAAACAGTAAAATTAAAAAAAAAAATCATGAATTTAAACAAAGGATTTCTAAATTATAATAATGTTTATTTTCTTGAATTTTAGTTTAACTCGTTACCACTCACATTTTAATTATTTTTGTAAGTATCAAATCCGCCGGACAGCCACTTAATAAAGTCTCAATTAATAAATAGCTTATATTTTATATATAAAAGTGGCACCCATTTTCTTCAATTTTTCAAGTCGGGACACTAAACCATTGTTACTCTTCTAAGCTATTAAATTAAAACAAATTTTTCGAAACAAATTTTTTTGATATACCTATTTCTTACAATTTTCTTACAAAGATAGATATTTGACTCCTCCTTGATTTGGTTCGTTAATGAACTTTATAGATATGTTTTAAGGTATAGAATTAAATTCGTAGCGCAGGAGTTGCGTTAGCTAAGCGAATTTCCTTAGATATTGAAAAAATAACAAATTATTCTTAAAATTAAATATTGCATTTTTAATTTTTCAAATATTTTTATTTTGAAAACTAAGCGCCTAGAGAAAAATTGATATGAGTACTTTTTTGCTTCAAAATTTCACAATTTTGTGCTTTTGCTCCAAAAATTCCATTATAAGTACAAAATCAATAGCTCCATTTCCTTCGGAAATTCGCTTATACGCTGTTATAAGCTTAGAAATTGGGGTCTCCATTCGTAGCCCGCATGGTCGACTTTGCTGCTTACTGTGGACGATAGTAGCTTACTTTCGGGTAGCTTAGCTGCTTACTGTCGCGCACAAAGACAAAATTGTATTTCTATCGATAGTATTTCTTAGCGTTACAAACGTCAGACAAAATTTAACACACCCCTCGTTTATATATTTACATATATTCTTACAAAGTATAAAACCAATGTAAGCCTTTAACAAAATATAATTCATCTACAAAGTGGATTAAAACACCCGGTTCCCATAAAGACACATGTATTCGAATTCTGATATATTATAGGTGAGAAATTAGAAGATTTATTTATTGTTCTTAGATAAAGAAAATTATTTCTTATAAAATATTACAAAAATTATTAAAAAAATAGATCAGGCTGAGACGTAAATAAATAAAACTTTTCAGCTTCTACTGTTTTCATATTAAGTTGCGTTCTAATCTTCTTCGTGAGGTCTATTTTTATCGAAGAAAGCTGGTATCTAAGGATATTTGTTTTTAAAGTGGGCATTGATAATATAGTAAGAGAAATGGTTTTGTAATTAAGCTCACATAAAATGATCGAAAACTTCAATCACACATTTACAGTTAATAAGTTGCAAAATGTGGAAAAATGGTGAAACAGCTTTGATTTCAAAAATTCTTGTTTGTACGTGTTTTTAAGACCTTCAGGAACATTCAGCCGCACTAACTTTTACATTTCTATGAAAAATGAGAAAAAAGTTTTCTCACCCCCAAAGCACTCCAAATATTAACTGTAACTTTTTTTTTAATCAAAATTTTTCGTCGGAGTTTCTAAATTTTTATTATGGAGATTAGCAACCACCATCAGTCACTTTTTGACATCAGATTTATGATCATCGACCCCAAAAACCCCTGAGGATAAATTTTTAATTTTTTTTTTTCTCTATCACTTCTAGGGGTAGTTTTAATTGGGATGCAATCACATTCAGTTGCTTTTTGAAAAAAAAAATGCATAATCAGCGTCTCCGAAAACAGTCGAGAGGCAATTTTTTAGGTGAAATTTAAAATTTTCAAAAATTTTTTTTTATCATTGAGACTTTTAAGAGAAATTTAATTGGGTTGACACCATCCTTAGTTGCTTTTTGATCTCAGAGTTATGAACAGCGATTCCAAAAACACCTCAAAAGAGGATTTCCGAGGTGAAATTTTGAATTAAATAAATTTTTTATCTCTGACGCAATGGGGTTGCAACCTAATTCAGTTCCTTTTTAATCTCGAATTCAGCGATCTCAGAAACCTTCGAGCGACAATATCCGAGATGAAATTATGATGAACAAAATTTTTGGAGTGCTTTGAGGGTAGGAAAACTACCCAAATTTTTTCATTTTTCTTAATGCGGAGATTTGTGCAACTTAATGTTGCTGAAGGTCCAAGGAACACGTACAAACAACAATTTTTGAAATCGAAGCTGTTCCAACACTTGTTCGCATTTAATGATATTTTTCGGATTATTTACTGTATTATTTGTACTTAAGTCAGTACCTTCAAAGGATAAATCTTGAATTAAAGAACCAAAAATTATAATTATCCTTTATAAACTTATATAATTCGTAACTAAAATGAAACTGCCTGTATATAAATTATTAATGAAAGTTAAACTCGTAAGATATATCCTATCCAGATAAATTAGAAGAAAACTTTTACACAAATATATAGTCAGTATGTGCTGTATACGTCTATAGAGGAGCTCTACATGCAGCTGGAATGAGAGTTATGATACGTTATATTAGAAGTATATGTATGTGTGTATGTGTGTGTGCTTATAAGGGTGTAAGTGCGTTATTTTATTCCGGAACAAGTTGACGCCGATCCGCTAGTTAATTCCACACGTTGCGACGCCAAACAACGACGTCAAACATTGTCTGCCCCTTCAATACTATTTCATGGAATTGTGTATCATTCTCCTGTATAATACATAACTAAACTATATCTACTTTCTCTTTCTTGTATATTATATTTATATTGTATTCGTGTATCTTACCTACTCTTTAGAAAAATTCCCTAACTAAATATTCTAAGAATTACATAAATATTCCGTTTCGTATATTTTATCACTCACTATATTCTGTGTCTTTGTCAATTTATGTAGACATATTACTGAAATCACTGTAATTGCCCCTTATTTTTGTATGTGTTTTCACACAAAAGTTGTCAATATTATTAATAATATTCACAGCTTTTGTGAATAATAAAATAATTTTTTTCTTTCAAACTGTTTAAGGATGTATGAGCATGACAACAATGTTTGATTTAAAGGCTCAAAATTTGTTTGTAGGTAGTCTTTTACTCAAAGAATATGTGGTTAAAATTTCAGCTTAGGTATCCGTGCAAATTTTTAAGAAAAAAGTCATTAAAAATCGATATAAAATACATTGGCTCTTATGGAGGAATCTCAAAAAACGACATATTTTGGAAGTTTTTGATAATTTTCATTTGGAATGAATGAAAACAAATTTAAAAAAAACTTTTTAATAGAAAGTAAACATATTAGCAATGAATTAGAAAAGAAAAAAACTAAGTGTCCATATAAGGGATGTAAGAGCAGTGTAGATTAAGGGTTGAAATTATTTTTATCTTATTTTCAACTTTGATGATTATATTTAAATTTATCCTCACGAATATGTAAAATGATCCCACTTATTGAACTAAACAATGTGAATATATAATTATTAATTTTATAATTTTGTGTTTGTTTCAGGTGCAAATTGTTTGTGGAAGTGATATCGGCATCGTACATATAATAAATAAATGTGTTAAATTTGATACATAACAAATCAGAGTAAAAATATTACTCTCATTTAGTGCGAATCAGTCAAATAAACAAAAGCAACATCTATTTTAAAATCAAATAGCTTTTAGTTGACCGCCATCATTCTACCGGCGCAGCAATTAGGGGCTGCGGCCGTAGCCCCATGGCCGACTACGCCGCTTACTATGGACGATATGGCGCACAAAGGTATTGTTTAATTTTTAATGCCATTACAAAACAAAATATACGCCGTGCGCACACACTAAATTGTATTTATTTCAGAAACAAAATTTTTAAATAAATTTGTTAAAAGTTTTATTTTGTTTTGTTTTTCTTTATTATTTTATTTTATTTTCGTAGACATTTAGTTAAATATTTTTATAAAACTGGATTCATTGTAAATTGAATGTCCATTACTTGAACATATCAGTGTCATTGTCTTAATAATGTGCAAAGTTTTCAATTATTATCAATTACTCACATTGGTATCAAAACTAATTATAATATTTCCAGTTTTATTCCAATAGCTTTGGGTTTTTTTTTCAATAAGTACATGTACATTTAATTCTAATAGGGTACTTTCGGTGGTGAAAAATTAAATTTGATAAAAATTAAAATTTATGTAGAAATATACTGTAAAAAGTGTGAGTAAAAAAGACTTAAAATTTAATTTAAATTTATGGCAAGAATACCCTCATGTTATATATTTGCTTGTGATTGCTCTATTTTTGTAAAATAATTTTTCCGAAATTGTATTACATATACACTAAATTTTGTTACACTATCTACTCTTTAGATGTATAAAAAAATACATGTACTTAATGAACAAAAATACTTTTATCTAATGATTGCTTAGAAAGAATTTTTGATTTTACATTATGCATGCTTTAAATTTTTATTTTTTAAATAAATTGGTGATCAATTCTCTACTTTCTACCCCATGAATAAAATCTTAGCAGCATCATTGTGTATTAAAAATTGTTTTAAAAAATATTCAAATGATTTTATACTCATAATATATTAGTGTACTATTTTGGTTTCAAATGTAGTTTCAGTTCAAAATAACATTGAAACAAAAAAAAAAGGTAACAAAAAAATAAACAAATCGACGGTAGAATTAATTCATTAATTGAGTTAATAAATATAATCACTTATTTGTTTTCATTAAACTTTAGTTCGATTTTCTATTTTGATTCTCTGTGGAACCATTTTTGCGATAAAATTAAAATTTTGTAATATTAATTGAAAACTAATGAAACATATTGTATCTATATAAATTTTACATTTTGTTTTTAGTTGTAGTTTTCCAAATTTTATGTTGTGAATTAATATTGTAGATAAATTCTGAATCTGTTTTCAACAATTTCTTAAAAGTCTGTCAAATATTTGTTTCACAAAAATCACCATTCTGGTAGATTTTATGCATCATGTTCACATGTATTAACTTTTATGCAGGGTAGAATGGCACGAAACTATCTTATAGTCTATAATAAACAAAAAAGTTCATTTAAACCTATGGTCGAAAATAATTTGTTAGAATAGATACAAATACGCGGTATAAGAAGTTATTGCATAAGTTACTCGTCGGCGTTAATAGTAGGTACTTCCTGTAAGTGAATACCTGGTGTTCAATAGGTAATAATTCAGGGTAACAACCGTAAATTTCTACACTTTTACAAATATGTAGGCGTTTTTTTTACTCCATTTGCAGCCATAGAAAGCGTCTCATAGACAATTTCAGCCTAAACCTTGAAAGCTACAAAGCTGTGGCCACCTATAAATAAATATCTTTATGCTCCAATATTTTAGTACTAAATAGTTTTCGTATAGATATATGTTTATAGAAACTATTTTTAACAGCTACACAGTTAGAAAACTAGACAAAAAAAGTGTTTCACCGACAGTTTTTTTATAGTTTATTTTCTTGAAATATTAATAGTATTCTCAATGTATCCATGATTTTGTGGTTGTGGTGCTCTCACTTCATGCGGGAGGTCTGGTCGAAACCCATCTATGCTAATAAATTTTTTTAAATAACTATTGATTCTGGTTTTTGTTAACTTCTGATTACTGTTCCTAGATGGCTTTTGATTTAAAATTTAAAAATCATCTTTTTAATTTTTTTGATTTTTGTTTATAGTAAAATTATTCTGATTTTTGGTAATTTACCGAAATATATTGAATATTGAAAAGGTAGCAAAGATTGATAAACGAAAACATGAAAGAAAAATTATGAAATGCAATTTTATTACCATTCCTTTATTGTGCTTGCTATTTAATAATACATAACGAAAGGGGCATAGATTCTACCTGGTGTCCTACGAAACCTCTCGTTGTTGTTTAATTTTTGCTTAAAAACGCGCATCTAAAATAGTTCCATGCTATTCTGAAACACTCATATATAAATGTGAATACCGTAGTTTTAAAGAGAAACTTTTCTTGATATTTTGAAATTAGTGGCAGTTTTATTCAAATAAAATACATAACTAAGCAAGAGTTTTTAGAATTTTTTCTGTTTGCTTTGCCAAACAAAAAGACTAAACGATGATGGTTCTCTAATGTTTAAATTTGTCCTAAACACAATATCGTAAGATGTGATAACGTGTAGCAGCTTATATATAAATTCAATAATGTTTTTAAAACAAAAAAAATAGCTTAACCTAAATAAGTTGTTGTAAGTTCATTGCTTTATAAGTTATAATTTTGGGTAAGGAATTTATGAGAGCTGTTTACCATTTTTATGATAAGTATATTGAATAAAAGTATTATCTATATATAAGGTACAACCTACTAAGAACCATGAAAGACTTTTAAAAGAATGTATTCTCATGTTGGTTATTGTTAACTTCTAAAATATAATAACAATATATATATTATATAATATAATAGTATTTGATATAAATGTTATATAACCAACAAAGCAAAATGGTATTCCTTTTTTATACAAACACTATGCCGCGTTTTTGTAAATCTCATAAAGATACAAAAACAATTTTGTTACATATACAATACATGTATGTGTTTTGTTTCGTATGTGTTTTACGATAAAATCGATAAAATAAACTTTGTTTTTTTGGATGCAATATCATAAATAATATATTTTTTATATTTAATAAGAAAGAAAAAAAAAAAGAATAAGTACTGGACTGCCTCAAAAGGATCTTGTAATAACTAATATTTATGAAATATTTAATTTTATGTTCAGTTGTTTAAAATACAGGCCGAAAATAATACGCTTAGAAATTTTTGTGCAGTCTTAGTGTATCACTAGCATGTGGTAATAATCAACGTAGCAAAAAACTTGATTTTTAGATATTTATGTCAAAAATCTGCAAAAATTTTAGAATATTTTTATGACTATATTTTTAAAGTAATTTTTTATGTCCTTCCTTATAATAAGGAAGCTTATTATAAGCTTCCCAGACAGTTTAAAACCTTTTTTTACACTGCGCTTATTATTATTCTAATAATTCAAAAATAAATCTAGAAGTGTCGTGGGACACCCGGTTGGAACTATAGTCCTTTCGTACATTGGTTCATTATAAATGTAGCGCTTACTTTTTTTATTTACAAGATATTTTGCTGAAAATTTAAGGTATTAATTTAAGAAGTCAAATACTTGTTTGAAAGAATTTAATTTGAAAGCTGCTTTTAGTTTTTACTGTATGAAAAAATTGTATTAGTTTAAAAGACATATTTCTGATTTAGTAGTCAACCCAATATATGAGAACATTACGTTTGGTTTGATTAGGATAATTTATTTTGAAATAACACAAAAAATTGTACTTACTGTAAATTATCTCTATTTTCTTTAACTTCTGATAACTTTCACAATTCAATTTTTTTTAAATGATTTTGACAAAAAGTACATAAATATAAAATGATTTTTGCATTTTCTCAAAATTCATGGCAAACTGAATAGATTGAAAAAGTTTTAGTTTCCTATACATAACATAGATGTCGATTTTTAGATGTGTCTGTTGCAGGTTTTTTTGGCTTTAACTCCCAACCAGCAAACAAATATTGTGCGATAAGGAATATAGTTCCAAAAATCGTTTTCAAATCATTTGAAGATGGCTATGATTTTTCCTATGATTAAGTATTATAAAAAGTATAATTTTAATTTGCCAGACAGAAATTAGGATGCTTCACTAGAACGAATCCTGCGTTAATTAACGAAATCGCTCTGAGGTTCAAGTCGTACCTCATTTTTAATTTTCTACCTAGTGTTGCTAACTCTCAATATTCAAGCCCGCTAAACAGACGATAGAAAACTACTAAAAAACGATAAGACAGCAGTGTTACAAGAACATTTTTCGATTTTTATCAACAAAACTTTCAATAATGAGCATAAATAGTATTAAAATATTAAATTATTTTAAACTAAAAACCACTAAAAAATTATTATAATAAATAAGTTATAGGACATTATTAAAAAAATTAGTATTATGCATGTTCTTATACTTTTTTCTTTTTTTATTTAAAATAAAAATTTTCTTAAAAGTTTCAAAATAATTATTTAATATAGTAAACAAACAGAAAAGTAACTTTTCAGAAAATAGATTTTCTAAAAGTATCCTGCATAATTTATGGAAATGATTGTTTCAAACAAGTTTTGTTTGAAAGTGTTTTACCAAAGAATTTTCTTAAAAAATGTTTTTAGTATAAAAATAAAGAAATCGATACTATTTATACAAAACTTGTTGTTACACATTTTACTAATACTTTTTAATAAGAATTCCGAATCAAACAGCACACATTTGTTTTATAATTATAATACAGACTGCTTTTAAAGAGTTTTTTCCCATGTTTAATTAAATACACAAAACCAAATGATTGCAAACTTCCATCGACGAAGGACCTTCGTGGAATACATGATAAAACAGTTTAGCGGGCCTTATATGGCCAAGATAACACCTTTCAAGCATGACCTTCTCGAATAATTGATTTCCTAACAAAAAATATATTTTAACGCATTTATTTTGTCTAATACTCATGCCATTTTCACAAATCTAGTTTGCGGAGTTTTTCTATGGCAAGGTAGATTTTGATTAATATAGTTCGATAAAACCTCAAAAAAAGTCTGTTTCTCAAAGAAAATTTTGATATCTTTGATTATTTTTATAACTAGGTGGTTGTAGATAATGATAACGTGGAAAAAATGTTTACCAAGGATCAAAAAAAGAAAAAAGTCTGGTATCTATAAATAAGGCGTACGTCCTTAATTTTGAAAAATGTGGCCACTTGATTACAATCGCTTAGAACATGTAAGGTGTCCGTCTGGAAAATTACCAAGTATTGAACTATTTGCCTTGGTGCTCGAGGACTCCATATACAGTCCGGCATCATAATTAATTTGTAAGTGGTCGAATGTTGATATTAAACCCATAGAACCTAAATTAGTGGACCTTTGCGTTTAGAACATTTACTTCTGAAAATTAGTTTGCATCGGTGGAATTTCTAAAATTTTCGGTTAACAACTCTGATTTATGCTTATTTAATTATAAAGAACCGCTAGTTTACATGAAAATTTCTTTTTAACAATAATTAACCGGAATTTATTTTAATACGAAATAAATGAAAATTTAAGTAGGTAAAAAAATCTAACATAATAAGCAATTTCTTATTGACAGAAATCAAATTTTATGTCTTTTTCTTTTTCACTAATACAAAACATTGGCTTGGCAGTTAGAAATCAAAGTTGTAGGATACTTAAAAATTACAAATAATAAAATTTTTAATTTATTTAAAAACTTTTCAAAATTTAAGATCTTTATATTTAAATATCGATCCTGTATAGAAAGATCGAAATGAACCTGATAAAAGTTTTATAATTTTCAAAAAAAAAATAATTTTTTACTTCGAATTAATTTTTTTCTAAATCATATCAAACATTTATGAAAATTATTTGACTATAAAATAAATATTACTACAATATTTTGTGGAATATATTAAGATTACAATTTTATGAAAATGTTTTATGCTATACAGAAAAAAATACATCAATTTTGTATTTTGTATGATTATTTTTACCTTTTTAAGGATTCCGTATTAAAAATGTTAAATATAATTTAGCATTCATTTCATTTAAGTGTAGTATCTCTCATTTATTTTAAATCAAATCTACATAACTCCCAAATCAATATAATTTATTTTATTTTTGTTGTATCACATTTTTATAATATTGATTTTAAAGTTGAATAATAAGTATAGTCTTCATAATAGAGTGGAAAACGACCTAGGAACCGAACCAGCATCATGATATGTCGCACTTGATCGATTTATACTATTTAAGACAAATATACAGGATGTATACTATTTAGGTTTATTTATTTTTTGTTGGTTAAGTTTACAGTGGACATCTTACTTCTGGAAACTAACTCTTCTAATATTTCTTACGGGCTTTAACTATTTTTAAATGGATTCATTTGTGTCGACTTTCCCAAAATTAGAAAGAATTTAAAAGTATTGTTAGAGGCTATTAATAAGTAAAGATCCTAATAAGGCATGTTTTCGACAGGAAAAAGCCTTTTATGTGCATTGTAAAAGTTTTTCAGTTGTAACATTTGAATTTATCCAATTTTGGCACCAAATATGGTTGAATACGTCATGGAAATTTGGAAAAATAGTAGCCTGGGGCTTAGATACATTTTGGTACATTTAAAATACTTTCAAGTGTGGATATTCAAGCTGTCATATAGAATAATTATTAATTATATTCAATTCTGGATCTCATACTTTAGAAGATCTCATATCTTCTATTATATCTTGAAAGTTGTAGTCATTTTAAAATCCTTTTCATTATCTTATTTCTGAGTCTTACTTAATAGGATATTTGATGAATTCTTGCCACTGAAAGAAAACGATTGCCAGAGTTTTGGCGGGAATCAGCTTATTGCATGTTGAATAGTAGTTCACATTATTTCACATCAATATAAAAATTAACATATATAACGACATCTATTAATACTAAACCAAACTATTATCAAAGTTATAATCCAATGCACACAGTGGCCTTAATGAATACTAAAATACTAAAAGAAACCAAATTGTGATAATTAATGTGTAGTATAAACCCATGTCTTTTCCCATGGTCTCATTTATTTATACAGGGCGTTCTGTTATTGACTGCAGATCGTTATCCTGCAGAATAAGCTCATAAAGACGAAGGAAAAAGTTATTTACTACTTTTGGATCCGAGGCCTACTTTGCGAGATAATTAACAAAAGAAATTAATATATATTTAGCGAATCACAGTTCAATAACATTTTGAATGAAACCAATAAAACACTACTTAAAGAGAGGATGTGTTTTATCTTAGTGGAAGGCGTCTCTAAATGCAAAATTATTACAAAAAAAATTCTATTTGGCTACTTTTGTTATTATAAAAACTAACCCATTAAAACCTACACTACGTTTCTTGGTAAATTAAGTGTTGTACGCAACTAATCGTGCGAATATCACATACGTTAGGCATATATTTGGCAAGACGGGCAATTGTCCGTTTTGATAAATATATGCTGAGATACACATACACCGAGACAAACCAAAGTATGTAACACTTTATTCCCCCCTGCTCCGTACCTATATTATTATTTCTTATTAAAAAAATCAATCCTTTTTTCCAAAATTGCCCTGGCACTCGTACATTCTGAAAAAAAAGCTCTCACTATATTTTGCTAAATAACAAAGCACACTCTGTATATAAAAATGTATGTCGTATAGATTTAATGCTCTTTATAGGTACAGTATAAACATTTAGGTATAAAATATATGTTGAGATGGAAAAAAGGATGAAAATACAGCACAATAGACATTTAAACGATCCTATCTACATATATTATTATACATATATATATATATATATATATATATATATATATATATATATATATATATATATATATATATAAATAACATACATATAAAGGTATATATAAAGATATTTCTGTTGAAAAATATGAAAAAGATTACAAATGTTTTAAGAACGCGTACTGACTGCCATCTGCAGAAAGAACATACCTATCTATCTATCTATATGAAATATATATAAATACAAAAGAGTAAGTGAGATGGAGAAATTTATAGAACCAAAAAGTAACCAAGTAAAAAGCACCAAGCAGTACGAAGTTATTATTGTTAAGGATATATATATACGGTACCTATTTGTATATATATGCGAAGGGAAGAAGTATATGAACTTTCCCTCTTCTTCAATATATACAAAAATTCTTTTTATTTTTGTTTGAAGAGTGGAAATTTTACAGTCGAATTGGCACGCGATGCGACGGGAGGTAGGTCTGATTCGATCAATGTTGACGAGTCTGGGCCACCAGCATCAACATCTCATCCTATAACATTCATACTACTTTACTATCTTTAATATTATATGTATAAGTATAATATTTTGTATGGAAAAAAATTTTTTTTTTTGTATGTACATTAATATATCTACTTTCATCTATTTCTTTAATATTAAAAACAAAAAAAAAGAAGAGGGACTTATGTTAAAAGATTTTTTTTTAATATTTATTTTATATTAAAAATTAAATTATTGATTTTAAGTAATAAATTTATTAAAATGTATAGGGGATCTGTTCACATGAACGAAATATTCTTTGTCTAGTCAAATAGAAATCATTTTTTAAATAATTAAAATACTTGAAGACTCGGTTATGCTTCACTGTTGCTATATTTGAGAAAAAATGCCATCTTAAGGTGAAGTAACATTTTGAATATATTTAAAAAATTTATTATCCTTCAAGTATGTTATCCCGAATGTAGTGGACCAAAATTATTGCTATGAATTCAATGCCAAAAATTACAATTTATCTTTTATACTGCCCATAATTGGCATAAATTAGTGCAGACTTCTCATGCCAATCCATTATCGAACCCAATGTTCGATTCTTATCATTGTAATTCTCTTCAACTTGAAAATTGGTGGTGGCTTTGTATATAATTGATTCAGATAATTTAGCTGGACCCTTAGGTAAGACTTATTTATGACACGGGGTTCGTTGTGATACCAATGAAACGTTTAGATTTGTTTAAGAACAGCAAGAATGTTTTGACATTAACAGACTTCAGATCGGACAGATCGTCAAACAAAGACTTATCCAAATGAGTTAATATTTCAAGGCAAGGTACGCGTGCTCAAGATTTAAAGTTCGTAAATGAACAACATAGGTCAATTGAGACTTGGATTCATAGGACCCATCTTGGCAACCGTTAGGGATAGAACAGAAGTTTAAATGTAAAAGGCGTTTCTTATAAAAAAATAAACAACTTTTGTTTTCCATTTTCCATTTTTTAAGCAATAGTTAATATGTTTCTAAGCAAATTAATTTTTTTTTGTAAAAAGTAGGTATGTCTGATAAACTTCGTTGAACAGATGTCCATAAATTGTATCTCTTTCACCCTGTTTGTTTCATATTATTTTATTATTTGTTAATGGCCTGTGCGAGTTATTTAAGGACAAATAAATCTAGTTTTCTATATATGCTGGGTGTACAAAAATTCAATTTCGTCATAAAAATATGTGTTCCATGACAAATTCATTTGGAATGAAAATCCTTGCCGATAGATCGAACTTATGGAAAGAGTTAACTAAGGCCGAAAAAAGGGTGTTCAGGAAAAATTTACCCAGAAGCAGGGGTACCCAGTACACAATTTCGTGTTAATTATCGAGACCTTAGCCGATTAGCGAAAAGGAGTTTAAGGAATATTTTATATTCAAAATTATGTGAGTTAAAATCAGCCCTACGATAATAATTGCAGCAAAATTAGTATAATTATGCAACTACTGTGTGATAGGTTTTTTTTTAAAAATAATTTGATGATTATTTTGGAAACCTAAACCCTACAAATCATTTTCTTGTTTATTCACTTATAGAACATAATTTTTACAATGTGTATATAATTCTAAATATTCCGTTATTTTACATAAATATGTGTATTTATAAAAATTTATTGAATTCCAAAATATATTTTTATACAATAGTCATGTCTGTTATACAATAGTGTTATAGAAAACATGATGTCGTTCGTTTATATTTGTCATCACATAAGTACTTGTGACATAAATCTTGTTTGTGGTCAAAATACTTTAAATACAACACACATACAATAATGTACCAATGTTGTTCTGGATTTATACATATAAGGGACCTTTGAAAAACTTTTTTGTACTCTAGCTAGTATATTTTCAATTATACATATAATAAAAATGTATAACAACTATTTTAAAATAAAATATACCACCTGCAAATGTGTATTAGGTATCGTCTTTTTCTATTTCTAACATATATTTATCCATTATAATATAAAACTGTCATACTCAATATTTTTTTTAATGTATTCTACAGTGTCTTCATTATTATTTGTCAAAAGACTGATCGATGATTTTTCTATAATTTTTTTTCAAAATCATTATATCAAACTTTTATACGAAATTGTTCAAAAATTTTAATTGGGTAGATGACTAATATCGAATTGGACACATTATCCATATAAATGTAAAAGAACCTTTGATATCATAATAAAATTTGAAAGTTAAATTAAAATTGATTAAAAAACGAAAAGGCAATAAGTATTTAAAGATTAAGGCCAACCTCTTTCTTGCAAAACAGAGTTTTATATATAATCTCTAAGGGACAATTTTCCAAGAAATGTTTGGTACTTAACGCTAGAAATATTAAGTATGTTGTATTGACCCAAAGCATACATAGTATACAACAAAACGTAACTTTTCTAATTCACTTTATACATCCTACACTTGGTATTTCTTAGCCGCATGCACATAGGGTGAAAGATTATTGTTCTATATTGCCTTTTTCCATTTTTGATAAATATGGTGGGAGCGCAAATAAGTACATTTGAATAGTCAGATGTAATGTAATATATAATTTATATGCGTTTCCACCATTTATTTCATGGGGTTTAATTTTTTGGTGCGTAGCCCTCAAAAACATTTTGTAGTGGATCAAATTGTGAATGTAAACCATCCTCGCATCCACTTGATCACGAAAAAAATTTTTAGAGTTCAATTACAAATACAAAAACATGCGATGACAGTGACGGTGACGGTGACGCGAATTCCATGATTTTTGTTCCCTCAAAAAGTGTTCAGCGTGCCAAAACAAGTTTTTACCTCAAAATTTAGTCACCATCGCCATTATTAGGATGCTTTGAAACTAACCACTTTGGTGTTCGTTAGTTATATTGAGTTGCTGAATGAAGAAAGACCTAAATTTGATCGAAACAGAACTTCTTACGAAATGGGCAGTTTAATACATTGTTCTTTTAGCCCTAAAAAAAAAGTACCTATACATACGAGTTAATCTACATTGCCCCTTTGTGCACTTTCATTTCAATTTGGACTATCAATATTATAAAACAGAGAATATACACAGTATTTTAAATGAAGTATTTGTACTTTAAAATCCATTCAAATTTGGACAAAAGAAGCTATTTTGTAAATTGGTGAGTAACCAAATAAAAATGAATGACAAACGTATAAATAATGTTTGACATTATTATTAAATGACTTTAACAATTGAATTTTACAATATACAATCCGAATTCGAATATTTTGTCGGTGCTGGACTAGCCGAATAAAAAAGGTTCCAATAATTCAAAAATGTATTCATTTAGTTTTCATCAATCATCAAATAATTATTATAAATCAAATACTGATTACCTAAATAATTCTTAATTATTTCAATATCACAGCGTATTGTTTTACAAGCTTTAACTTTTTTGCTTCGTAGGGCAGTTCAAAATTAAAACAGAAAAATAGAAAAATGGGAGAAGCACTGAAATTAAGGTAGTACGAGTAACAAGGCAATTTTAGATTTAGGGGTATAATTATTTGTACCCTATTTTCAACTTTGATGATGAATTTTGTTATAACTTCATGAGTGTAGACGAAAAATAAGGATAAAATTTTTCGCTATCTGCCTTGGCTTTCGAAATATTGAAAGCTAAATAATTAAACAAAATTTTTAATTTTCGATATTTTGAAAATTACATTATATCGAAAAATTGTATTCGTAGTTTTCGTCTTATTTCGTCAAGATATAACATAATTAACCATCAAAATTAAAAATATACATTTTCTTTAGTTTATGCCCTCACTACCGTGCTCAAACATCCTTAATTATTCGGGCTTTTTTATTTTCAATAATTTATTAAAGATTTAACTTTAATTTAAATAGTTTGCTTTGTTTAATTTCCACCAACTAGTTTTGGAGAAATCTATGAAAACTTATCATCCATCAACCGTTTTCCCATAAGACCAATGTTCAATATGCTTACTTTTGAAGTCATTTACTTATTTAAATAATCGGGCACCCCCCCCCCGCCTAAAACTTTAAAAATTGATTAAGACTTAGTCCAACTTCATTTTAAAAAAATCAAGTCTTTTAGAAACTTTTCAAATCTAGAACTCGAATAGCCTGTTCGCGTCCTGGTTCGTCCCGGTTCGAGTGTATTTTTTTCAATTCTCTTTAATTAAGATTACTAGACAAGATATTTGTCAATTTAGTTTACACTGTATATGTATCATATTAAAAATATTAATGATAATCGAAGAGATCGTTATGTAAATATATATCGTATGCATGATTAAAAGTAAACAACAAAAGCATAAAGTAAGATATAAAGTTATATTCAGATTGAATAAAAATAAATCAATTAATTAAATAAATATAATTAACTTGAAACATTCCATTCATTAACAGAGTTAATCATAAACATTCACACTCATAAAAATAACATAAATACTATAAACATATAAATATAATACTAATATATTTGAATGAAGTCATCATAACTCATAAAAGTCATTATTACAATTATTATTATTGTCATATAAATATTTCTTCACATAACTTACAACAAATAAACAACACTAAATAATATCTATATAGCATGAGGAGTATTGTAAATAGTTTCCTTGTTGGTCTATAGTTCTGTACATACTTCTGTTCTATCCCTATTTAAGTTGGTTCCTGTTCTATGATTATACCCCACATCTACTCCTCAACAAACACTTCCATTCCATGTTAAATTGTAGTATATACATATGTGTTGTAAGTATATATTCCGTATAAAATAGTAATACTATAGTAATATATTACCCTATAAATACACAGTATTGTGATCGTAAAATCAGCAGAACGTATACAGTAAAGGGGCAGCAAAATCTAAAGATAAGCACTTTAAACCAGGAATAGGGTTTTAGGATTTTTCGATAAACAAAACTTCAGGAGTAATCACTTCAGGTGAAAATTTTCACTGCACGTGGCAGTAAAGTGAAGTTGGTTTTTGAAAATCTTTAGAAGTACGCAAAATATGAACGTTTAAAATTCCTAATTAAATAAAGAGGAAGATATAGGTTAGTGACGACATTGTCCGATATCACCATATAGATACATATAATGTATCTTTGTTTTGCTAAAAGGAGATGGGCAACAACCATTGAATGTTATTAACTTCTTCGTTATTTTATCAATTTTAAAATTTCACTTTCAAATTTCGTCATGATTTCAAGTCTAATGTTAAATTTTTATGAGTAATATGGCAAATTCGACATCAAGCAACTTCCGAATTGGGTTGTTGAATAAAAAAATAAAAATAAATTTTTATATTATTTGAATTCTTAACATAATATAGAACTTCGCCAAGGTAATTGTTAAAAAAGTTATGTATAATAAAATAAAAGTTAATTACATTGAATAAAATTTAAAAAAGAATTCACAGATTACAAACGTTCTTTTGACATACTATGCTATGTTCGTGACGTATTAATGCTAAAAAAAACAAAATCCAAAGGTATTTATACATTTTGATGTATAACTAAATAATACATAAATAATTAAAATTATTACGTCACAGCGATGTTTTACGAGAACTTTTCTTCGGGCGTTTTCGTCTTTTGAAAAGTTGTCTAAAACTGTATTTAACTCCCCAACCGAAAAAAGGGGTATTATAAGTTTGACCGCTCGATATGTGTCTGTTTGTCTGGCGCTCGATGTGTGTCTTTTTTGGTTTCGTTTCAAATTTAATGGGGAGTGTTCTTAGCTGTGTTTCAAGTGCGAGTTAAGGGTTCCGTACCCGAAAAATTTCTCGGTGGTTTTTTAAATTTTGTAAATTTCACTTAAGTTAAGTTTAATAATTACAAAAAAGTTTACGTTCTAGGTCTTAGGTTTCAGAAAAATGCTAGAAAATACTGGTAGTAAATCGGTTTTTATAATATTAGCCGAGAAATTTTGAAAATTAATAACGATAATTAGGCCTTAAATCATTAACGATGATCTAGATTGAAATACTTTAGAGGACTTAGAATTCCAGTCTCTATAAGCTGGTCGGTTTTCTATTGTTTACTATTTTTAAACTCTCTTTATCGTAATAATTAGCATACTAACACCATTTCAATTTCAATTTAGAATGACTAGATATTGCCTATAAATTTAATAAATTGTATAAATACATTTATTTATTAATATAATTAGTTAAAGTTTATTGAAATAGAATTGACAGACATAAAATTATTCATTATTATTCAATTAAATCACACTTGAATAAAAATCTGATACTTGATTACAGAATAAAGAAAATATAAGTAAACAATATGCAAATAAAATACCTAAACTAATAGAATTTTTTACTTACTAAAAATAATACAGGTATAATGTATACAAAAACAATAATAAAATATATGATTATTAAAATGAATAGTTTTCATTAAGGTAGAATAAATTTTATATAATAATGCGTAGATTAAAATAATAATAAACAATAGATACATTATAATATGATTATGATTAGTATTAGATATGACAGTTTATCTAGGAGAGTTATCTGGCATTTTAGATAAATAAATGTTCATATGTGTGTGTAGTAATATGTTTATGTATTTGTATCTACACCTATACCTAACTCTAATATTATAACAAGCGAAGCAAACAAACCGTTGAAAATTTTATTTAAGAATGTTCGAGCACAAAGGCTAGCTTTTTTCTATAAAGTTCGACTAAGTCTAGTTTTAGAGGAGTTACCCGAATTCAAAACTAGGCATATTTAACATTGGTTTTATGGTAAAACGGTAGATGGATGATATGTTTTCATAGATTTCCCTAAAACTAGTAGTTTTGGGGAGTTACCATTTACATTAAAAACTTTTATCAATATTGTCAAGTTTTAAGCTTTAAAATCTTACCAAAATCAGAACTGTGCATAAAAATGAAAAAACATTTCTCGGTAAAAACACTAACTATGATTGTTAATTTCTCCAAAACCGTACAGATAATCGATATGAATTTTTCACAAAACAATGATTAATTAATAAATAAAATCTCAGGTCTTTGGTATCATTTTCAATTTATGGTATCAAAATATCTTAAAGAGTCGAAATGAAAATAACAAAAATTTAAAATTTTATTTATCAATAAATCACCCTTGTAGAAGTTTTTTGTGAAAAATTCTAGAATATATGGTTAATTATGTTGAAATAAGTTTTAATTTTAACTTCTTAGAAATGCCGCATTTTTTATAGTTTCGAATGCTTGCAACTCCCAAGTAAAAAGTTTCATTTTTCTTTTTGGTACAAAATCGATATTTTAAAAAACTAGTCCAAAATTCAACTTCTCATAGAAAATCCTTTTTTCAAAAACTTTAAACTTGCATAATCCAACCGATTTGGTGTAAATCACAAGGTTATTTATTATTCGATGTTTTTTTTTACCATCTGAAAATTTCTTAAAACATGTGTGTTTTAGCGAAACTTACGATTTTTTCTTTGTCTCAAGTCAACATAATACGCCCTACTCAGAATTGAAATATCAAAAAATGAAGGCTAAAAATATCTGCTGTTTTTTTGCAAAATTGTTTATAAGGACTCGAGTAGAATGTATCCTTGCAGAACAAATCTCTCAGCATGTGTCTATTATATAAAGAGAAGTACACACAATACATCGGACACACAACGACATGATATATATGTGATATTCATTTTATTTTATGCAACAGTGATTATGTGTTATAATGTAAAATGTTTTTGCACATTAAAAACATACTATGAACAAATATCATATTTTAAACTATTTAAATTATTAATATTAATATGTTTATAATATAATAAAATGATAAAATAATAAATTATATTATAACCTAACACTCCTAGTTCAAACTCGTTGAAAAATTATGCCAATCACTCACTGTCTTTTAATCTAAATATATGTTTTTACGAATATATTTCGCACGAAATAATTTGATGAATAAAAAACTTGAGGCTGTCTAAAGCTGCATACACATATTCTATTCAGAGTTACTAGATTTACAACTTTGACCCTATCTATTCAGAAGTTTAGAGTTATCAACCCAGTTTATTAGTCCAGTTTACTGAAACCGCTGAAAAACCAGCCAATAGGAATTTTAGTTTGCAATTTTTTTTCTATTTTTTTTTTTTATTTTTTAAAGTAAATCTCTTATCATTTTACAAAAGAAAAATACAATAGTTTTACATACATAGTTTTCTCAGTCTTGAACAAGACTAAGGCTTAGGAAAACTTCGATCCACGATTCATTCCGCTGTAAAGTCAAATAAAAATTTTGTTTATTCATAGCAATTTAATTTACAAAACCTCTTATGATTTTGCCAAAGAAAAATGCTATCCACAGGTTTTTTTACTCTAAAGCTAGACTATCGCCTAGAAAAATTTCGGTACTCGCTTTTCCACTGCCAAGTTCAGATTTGATGGTGATTATATTTTTTATATAATGTTATTTATCTTAAAAAACCTATAAATTTACTAGATTTTGACATTTAATTGTTCTGTGAATATGAATATGTTCTAAAACCTCACAGCGTAGAAAGCAAGAAACATTAAATTATTATTACTTAAATCATAGCTAGCGTAGCTTTAACAACAACTTGGCTATTCGAAACTTTGTTTTTCAAGGAAAGATTTAACGTGGAAAGCGTGAGTAGACATGTGGCTGATTTATTTCAAAAATCGATTTATATTTCAAAAATTTGCTTATCAATAGAGTGGCAATGAAAATTACTACAGATAATTGCATAATATTATAACTGGTCATCAATATTTGCATTCTCTCATTTAATTTTGTCTCTAATTTAACCTCTGTATTTTGTATTTTTATAAAAAAAACAATTTTCATATTTTCATGTAGAAACCGAACAGGAAAACTGTATAAACTTTAGTTTTAATTTTGTGAAAATGCAAAAAAAATATATATATATGTAAAATGGGATTTAATGTTTTTTTTTTTTTTTTTTAATGAATTTGCATGTTATGTAATTAGTTTTGCAAACGTTAATTAGTTAATTAGTGATACCTGATAATTTTAAAATTATATAAATCAGTTTGATAATTTGGTAGACTTAAGCACAAAAACTACAGTATGTTTCATTTATCAATTAGTATTGCAAATAATATTTATTAAAAATCGTATAAATAATTTTAAAAATAATGCTTTCGGGTTGTTGAATTAAATTTACATTTAAAAATCGTGATTTTCAAATTTTAAGAATATTAAAATTAAAGTTTGATGAACCATACTCGAGGTTAATCGTGTAACTGAATAAAATTGGACTTAAAAAATTAAATAAATTATTAAAAAAGCTACCGAATCGATACATTTCCGCTAGTGTTTTTTTTAAACATTTACTAAAATAAGCCCTATTAGCCCCATTAGCTCAGCTGGTTAAGGCATAGCAATTCTGTCCCCGGTATGCTTAGGGTAGCGGGCTCGATTCCCGCCGTCACAACAAAATATAATAGTTGTGATGGGCTTATTTAGTACATGGTATATGTATGAAGGAGGTGCACTCAGCCTCTGAAATTGAGGAGCTGATAAAGGAAATTATCAGCGGAAAGGTGGTAAAACACATTATATGGTATCACAATGGGCTCTATAAAATAAGTCGAATTATTCCCACAAAATTGTTGACGGTGTAGGTTGTACGTCATTTTGCAAATTTCCCTTGAATTATTAATCACATTACATATGCAATAATTAGTAATTATTAACGAATCGTAGGTACTCTTTGATCAAATGGTTTTGATTACCAATTAAAATTATATTTCAAAATCAAAAGGATTATTTATAGTATTTATTGTAGTGATGTATAATTTTAAATTAGTTTTAAATATACCATGATAATTTTTTTTTCAGCAAATATAATTATTACTATTTTTAAATTAATTTTATATAATTTTTTGAAATTATAATATATTAATGATTTTGAATTGATCTTTGTAAATTAATTCATATTCTCAAAAAGACATTGACTGAATTAACAAAATTATTTCAAAAAATAATATAAATTAATTGGTAAGTATATTTAAAAAAATTTTGTAATTTTAAGACTAATTATGTGAAGAAAACATTCAGCAGAAAGTAAGTCGCACCAGTCACCTCGGTAAAGGTGGGATGAACCATGGGGTTGCCCATTTTAACTGTTACTCATTAAAAATATATCATCATTATTAGATTCATGATATTATGACTAAAACAGGTATGTGTAATGATGAGCAAATAAATTAAGGTTTTATGAATTACTACATTTTAAATTCTACTCTCTACTAGACGGTTAAAAATTTGTTTGCGACTTAAATTATATTCCTATGTATGCTAAGATCTTTAAAACTACGGATTTTGATGCAGTTTTTTCTAATAGATAGAGTGGTTGAAATAGGGTTTGAAAGGGATGTCCTTCAAAAACTTAAAAATATGTACATCGATAAAGCTCAAATATTGACAAGATATACAACCAGCTTCAAGGATTGTATTTATCTATTTTTAACCTTCGGGTAGTGGAAAAGTGGAACGAGAAATTGGGAATGAATAATCGATTATTTTAATATATACCCAAGTGGGGTATCAAATAAAAAAACAATATTGTCCAGCAAAGCCGGTAGTTCACAGCTAGTTTTAGTATAAATATAAGTAGCTGTGTGTTCATACAATTAGCTAAAGAAAAACAGATATCGAGCTAAAATTTACAGCATTTTCAAGACGTTACTTTGAAGACACACTAATATACAATTGAAGCAAAAAACCCGTTTTCAATAAAGCTTCTTGAAATGGGATCCAATAAGCAGCCTTGAGGATGCGTCTTAGCTGTGACTGAAAAATGTTTATTTCATACTCATACTTGTTTTAGTTTCATCGTGTCAAAGAACAAAAATTAGTTATATTTTGAAAAGAGTAACATTAAAATAAGTTCTATTTTACGTGATCGCATGTTTCACCCCACGTCTAGCGAGGGCCGGAGTTGACAACTTCAGTCTTAGCTTGTTCTTCACACCGCTTTGAAAATAAAGCACAGTAAAACTACAGCCAAACATAAAATAAATAGACATTCATTTCTTTCGTTCCTTTTTTATTCGAATTTTGATTTTCAATGTAGTCCCTAATTTTTATTTTACTTACTTTAAGATCAAGTAAATTCCATAATGTTGATGTGAACTTAAAAAATCATGGAACAAACTGGAATGATCTTGATTGAATCCCAATGTAGTGTTATGAATTCCTTGGTTTGTCTCTTGTCTAGTAAGATAGCTATTGTGTTTTGTTTTGGCAATCGAATTTTGCTCGTATTGTGACAGAACTGTGGTTTGACTGTGTACTTGGTTACTCAACGACAGGTCACAGCGGTGTGAACCAGCTAGGGGGGGTGTTCGTCAGCGGCCGACCCTTGCCAGATTCCACCCGGCAGAAAATCGTTGAATTGGCACATTCGGGCGCCCGTCCATGTGATATATCCCGTATACTCCAGGTCTCCAATGGCTGTGTATCCAAAATTTTAGGAAGGTAAGATATTAATTATATTTTTCCCGAATATTTTTATTATAACAGAAAAAAGTTAATATTTAACAAATATTTTTTTTTTTTATAATGATAGATATTATGAAACTGGTTCAATAAGGCCACGTGCAATTGGTGGTTCCAAACCACGTGTAGCAACTGCTGAAGTAGTCAGCAAAATATCTACATACAAAAGAGAATGTCCGTCCATATTCGCGTGGGAAATTCGTGATCGATTGCTTCAAGAAGGAGTATGCAGTAATGATAATATTCCAAGTGTAAGTTTTATTATTTACTTTAATTTTTCTATAATTTTTTTAAGTTTAGTTACAGCATATACCAAATAAACTAATTATTTTTACTTTTGACACCGCGATTAAATATTTTTCGAAAAATACCCACTTTTATTACTAACATTCGGTAGAAACATTGATTTTCGATTAGTTTATACCCAAATATAATCAATCAAAATTAAATATTACTTATGAAATTTTCTAATGTATTTTCTAGAGTTTTTGTTTTTTTTGTTTTCGAGAATGTTTCACGAGATGTCTAATTGAAACTACCTGCAAATTTTCAACTCCCTATCTTTTATAGTTTTGGTGAAAATGGTCACCAAAGTTTTATCTTAATTTGTGCCCCCACGAGTAAACAGTGATGTTTACGAAAAAATGTTTGAAATAAAACTTGTTAATTTTTTTATATGGAATAACTTTTATATTTTACCATTTTTCGATCTCTAATGGTATACAAGATGGGCCCTTTACATTTGATTGAATGAGCAAAAAATGCACCATTTTAAAATTGCAATATCTCGGTTAATTTTGAAGCTAGAAAGTCTAAAAAAAATGTGCACAATTACTTAAGCTCAGAACTTTCTTTATAATTTGATAAATAATTTTTATTTTTTGTAATTTGTAAAAATATGACTAAAACCCCCAAAAAGAGGGTTAGGCCCCTCCCCTAATAAACAGCAACCTAATAAACAGCTGAGGAAAATTTCAAAGATGCAAGACTTTGTTCATGATTTTTATTTAATTTTGTTGTGCTAACAAGAAAAAAACACACTGTACCTACATTGGATGTATTTCTAAATACTGATAAGCATCATTAATTTTCTTTTGGTTAAATCTTTACCAAAGAAAAAAAGATATGTTTTATCTAAGACTCATGTTTTCTAATATATATTTGTTCTACTTTTTCTAACATTGTTTTCTTAGAGACTGTCCAAAGAATTTTAATTAAACAACACCGTCCGTATTTCTAAATCCATTGTGATTTATGTAATCCCATATGTGTATAAAGAAAAATTGAACATAACCAGCTGCTGTGGTACTAAATTATTCAAAGGGAATATTACTTGGGAATAAAGAAGCTAACTGTAAAAGAGCTTTGCACGGACAGTTTAATTCTCAGTTTAGACTTACCTTTAGGATAAATGATTCTAACCATGTTGTTTCGAAAGAAAATAAATTCTTCAATCACTTGGTATTGGTCTTTCCTGGAATTTTTCAGCCAAACTAGTCTATAAAGCGTTTTCAAAAGGAGCAACCTCATTCACCAATACAATGTCAGAGTAGCTGAAACAATATTCTTATTGGATCCATTAAATGAATCTTTTTTGGTGAGAGATTATTTTATGTAATCAGATAATCGTGTACAAAAGTATAATATCTGTTTATAAAACAACAAAATAATAAGTAACACTTATAAATAGATGCTATTCTTGTGATATACTTAACATAAAATAATCTCCCAACAAGTAAAAAAGTATTTTTAAATGAATCCCATAAGAATAATGTTTCGGCTACTTTGGCATTGTATAGGTAAATGTGGCTATTCCGTTTAAAAATACTCCCTGAAATATAGCTGTGCTGAAAAACCCTGTATAATAAGGAGCGTAATTGATACCAGAGGTAAAAAGAACAAGTAGGTATATAGAGGTGTCAAAATTTGTTAGTTTGAGAGTTTCGAGAACGGTACCATGCAGGAATCTTTAATTTCATCTTTTGGTGTCTTTGGAGAAAGGGTTCCACAGTGCTAAGGCTATTTGCAGGAATAATTTTTGGTTTTTTTATTGTACCCTGTCGACTTATGTTGCTCTCGAACTGTTCTTTCAGATCGAAATTTTTAAGTAATATTTATAAAATCCATACTTAAAAAGTGATTTTATTTTATGTATTTCATAAAAGAAAAAAGATTTATGAAAATATCTCCATTAAGAAAAATTGTTTACGAAAGACGAGTCTATGAAAATAAAAATATGCTTAAAGTAATATTTAGAGAAAAACATAACACAAAAGATAATTTAATATACATTTTCAAATTGAATTATGATTTGCATAAAAAAATTTTTTGTATTCTAGAGAGTGTATTCTATATATGTTACATGAAAAAAAAAACAATTTTTATTCAAGTCTCATTATTGTAGGACTTTTCTCTATTAAACAATATGAGATATTAGAGCGTCATTCAACCGTAGAAGATGAAAATGAAACCTGTTTGTGCAATTTATACAATATGTATGTATATGGTATATATAAAGACTGATTCAAATCTCTTTTTAATACCATGTATATATGAAAGGTATACTAAGTTTAGTCCCAAGTTTGTAACGTCTAAAAATATTGATGCTACGAACAAAATTTTGGTATAGGTGTTCATAGAATCATTTCATTATTCCATTATCGGCTGTCCATCTGTCCGTCTGTGAACACGATAACTCAAAAACGAAAAATGATATCAAGCTGAGGACTCAAGACGTAAAAATTGAGGTCGAGTTCATAAATGAGCAACATTGGAACTTGGGTCCGTAGGACCCACCTTGTAAACCGTTAGAGATAGAACACAAGTTTAAGTGTAAAAAATGTTCCTTATCAAAAATAAACAACTTTACTCACGAGGGCACACACTAAATGAAAATTTTATATTATGTATTAATATGGGATTATCTGTTAAGTATTTGTGACCTGTATCGGTATATGTGTAATGTGACAATCCATATTGTCTATACATGGTAATTAAACAATTAACTCAGTCAATTGATTGTTTTCACTTGTTTTAATTTGATTTCAACCATTTTACATACTTTGTCTGTCCATTCCTTGTTAGTTTGCGGTTTCTCTTTTTTGAAAAATTATTTTGTAATCTAAAGGTAAGAATTTATAATATTCTGCACCAGCTCAAAGCCAATTTATCCAAAATTCAACTATCTCTAAGAATTTCTTATTGCTTTCAAGATTGGATGCAAAATAGGATCGAAACCTGGACATAAATATTTTATTTGTGTATATTTCCCGTGTAATTACTAAAAAAACTGTTCCAAGAAAGTTTTGATGATGATTTCTCAAAAAATTGCTCATTTAATTCCAAAAAAATAGTAGTTATTCTTTCAAATCACTTTGAAAGAAATATCCACGACTTGTATGTCTTGCACGCTGTTTAAAATTTCGCAACCAATGATATTGTAAAGACTTTAATGGTGATGTCAGTATGGAAATACTGAAATATCCTCCATTTGATGTCAGTACTAGAAGTTATTGCAACGATTGGATTTTGTGAAAGATGGCATAACTCTTAAATCAACAGTTGCCGATCTGCAAGAAGTATAAAATATAATGCAAGCGCATAATGGAAATTATGCAGGCCTGGCTCTAGGAATATAGGAATACAAAACATATTTTTCCTTCAGATCTACAAATTTTTCACTCTTATAACTTATAAATCAAACTATAGCATAAATGATTTATATTTTATAGTGGGTAGTATAATTCGCGCATAAATATATATATATATATATATATGTATATATATATATATATATAATCGAGGTTGGTATAATATTATCTATATAGGCATAAAACGGTTTCGTTGAAAACATGTAAATTTCCATAGCAACTATAATATGATCGTAGAGGAGAACTCTCTCTCTTGTTATATATATTATTATATTCACGTTATAACTTGACTTTCATTCGATATACTTTAAGTCGATTGTGTTCGGATTATCAAATAATATTTATCTACCTGTACTTATTTACAAATTGATCATTTTAATTTACTATTATTAATTTACTATAGTTTATAGGTATCTATATTTAATTAATATTATAGTTTAATATCATTTTAGAAAATTGTTAATCGCTATGAATTGATTGATTCATTATTAACAATGGAAGGAATTCTAAAATTATATTCATACAAAATAGGGGATTGGACTAAAACTTTTTATTACTTCAGATTAAGAATTCTCACTTCACGCATAGAAAGATGAAGTTGGTTTGTAAAAATCATTAATAGTATACAAGATATGAACGTTTAAAATTCCTAACTAAAGAAATAGGAAGATACCCACTAGTGACGTCATACGTGGGTATCACCAGTGATGTCACTATATGTCGACTGGCAGACTATATGTTTGTAAAGTATAGAATTAAGTAATATATTTTTTTCGAAAAATTGTCAGTAAAAATTTGGTTATTGAATGTCTGATACTGAATAAGCCAAGAGAAATAAGTCAACTAATGATTTCTTGTTTATTTACTATTTTGTGTATATCTTACGATTAGATGTTTGCAGTCACTGCTATCTTTAACGAAAAAAGAATCGAGAGGTGTCGTTGGACACCTGGTAGAAACTATGTTGCTATCGTATCTTCGTATATAATGAATGTAGCGCTTACTTTTTTGCTCAGATTTGTTTTGATTTTTTTGCTGGTTTGAATGATTGATTAAGCATATGTTCAATTTTGTAAAAACATTTTGTGCTTTTCAAATATTCAGTGTGACTTTCCAGCTCATTTGCTTTATAAATAAAAAACAAAAAATTAAAAAAAAAAAAATTAAAAATATACAACAAGATAAAAATTATTTGAAATTACAAATAACAGTGTAATTACTTTTTTGTAAATGGTTTTTTTTTTCTCTCACGATACTGTTTGCATATCTGTGCATTAGTAATTTTGAAATTTGAAGTATTAATTTAAGAAGTCAAATACTTGTTTTATTGTTTAAAGAATTAAATATTTTAGCTATTTTAACTCTATGAATTAATTGTAATATAAGTTTAAAAAAGAGAAACTCTTGATTTAGTATTATTATGACATAACATAAAATTTACTTGTCCTAACTTTAAATTATCTCTATTACATTTAATTTTTGATAACTCACAACTCACACTTTTGAATGAAAAGCATAAACTTTAGACAAAAAATATAAATTGACATATTTTATTGAATATTATTTTCAAAATATTTGCCAAATTAATGGCAAGCTAAATCGATTAAAATAGTTTTAGTTCCCTAGGTACACATTGCCAGATTTTGGTTTCGTTGTAAACTGTTGCACATTTTTGGGGTTCACCTCCCACCCAGTAAACAAATTATAACGTGCGATAAGGAACATAGTTCCAAAAAAGCCGAGGGGAAATTCAAATATATTCAGAATCACCCATTTGTTTTCTAATTTTGGCCATTTTTTGTTGGAGTTTTTTCTATCTGCATAAATCTTTAAATTACACTAGCTGTGAACTACCCGCTTTGCTGGGCAACATCCCCATTTGCACCCTTCCCTCCACATTTCCTAGCGTTGGATAACAGTTTTGTAATATACACGTCATGCTCTTTTATTTGATACCCCACTTATCAAATAAAAGTAATATATTTGTAAATATTCGATAATTCCTTCCCACTTTCTCGCTACACCTTTCTACCCTCCGAAGGTTAAAAGTAGATAAAAACAATAGATCTTTGAAGCTAGTTGTATATCGTGTCAATATTTGAGCTTAATCGATGCACAACTTTTTTATTTTTTGAAGCATATCCCTTTCAACCCATATTTCAACCCCTTACTCTACTATAATATGGATGTATTATACATAAAAACCTTCCTCTTGAATCACTCTATCTATTAAAAAAACCTGCATCAAAATCCGTTGCGTATTTTCAAAGATTTAAGCATACAAAGGGACATAGGGACATAGACACATAGGAACATAGGGACATAAGGACAGAGAAAGCGACTTTGTTTTATACTATGTATTGATTTACCTACAGAAGTAACAGTAACAGTAACATGTTACCGTTTAATTCACTCAACATATTTACAAAAATTACCTTTTTTGTAAATATCTATCTACTTTATTAAAAATATCATTTAAATTGATTTACTTCTTTTTCCTAATATTCATTTCTTGTTTTTTAATTTATAATTTTTTTTAAACAATGTATAGTGAAGATATACAAATAGTTAAATATGAACGCTACAGACTATATACCAGTTATACTTAAAATATTTGCTTGGATTATTTCAATGTATATGTGCAGTACACCACATATTTTCATACAGATTTTTATTTAGGTTTCTCTCATAAACGAAATACATTATGAAATGGATTTTTCCCCTGTTCTAAATACTTAAAATTAAAATCAGAATTCTTGCATACGGGAACCATGCTCACATTTAATATACGAAGTGAACTAGATTCGTACTTCAATTTAAGACTCGAAGTGTTGTCATGACAATCGAAAATTGCAGATAATTTGTAAAATAAATTACGATTTTTCCTGACGCACAATGTACATTACGTTTCTTTTACGAATTGATACACATTACGTTCCTTTTTATGACTATTGTCTTTGAAGAGCCCTGTTTTATCTCCAATTTGGTGTGGCTTTCAAAGCTGTATGTTTTTTCGTAAATCATACAATTTTAGTTCTATCGTATCTTTACAAGAAACGAATATCTACGTTACATACAAAACACAAAGATACAACTATTTAAGTCTATTTTACTTGGCTCCAAAAATAAAATACATCATTTTTCTAGTGAATTTTATGTTCTTTAAAATGACCTTGCCTATTTTCGAAGATATTTGCTATGCGGTAGATTTTTATCTAATGAGGGCTTAGAGATAAAATTACACAGGTGCAATATTTTCAGTTCTTAGCGCCTTAATCCTTTGTTTAATTCTAACCTGGCTTCCATTTCAATTTTCGTTCCCAATTCCATTCGAACGAAGTTGCAGTAAATTAAAGATTGAAAGAATACTCCAACATAAGATCTGATCGACTCACTTCTGGCATCGTAGTTCCTAAACAAATGTACCGATTTTGAATTTTTGTTGTTGTTTGAAAGGTAATAGGATCGATTTTGTTCTTAGCCTCACATCTTTTCTAGTTGTTATTGGGTTCGAAGTCTAACAACACTCTCGATACAATTACCTTTCAAAAAAAATAAAAATAAAATACGGTTCCGTCTAGGAGCTACGATGCCACAGACAGACACACAGATGCACAAATACACACGGCACGTAAAACTTAAAACACCCCTCATTTAGTCAGGGGTTAATCAAAAGTCCGAAACAAGAAGAGTGATAGAAAGCAACATTTTATATGCATAAAAGAGTTATTCTTAACTCGTAGTAAAGTCATTAGTAACACTTAAAATAATTAATTTTACCATGAAATATTTCGATTACAAAAATTCTATTTCGCCTATTATACAAATTTTGCTGAGTCATAAAAAAGTATTAAAAACGAAAAATTTTCTTATTTCTATTGCAATAACACTGTAAAATGGAAACTAATTTCTTATCAAACCTACATTTTAAATCAATACATGCAAATATATACCATAAGCTGCGGTAAGTAAAGGCTTTGTCATCCAGATCAATAACTTTATGATTCAATATATAATTGTAAACATTTGCATTTTAGAGGTTATGCCAAGAGAACAAACTTTTTTTTGTTTTGGTGCCAAGAACACAATTATATCATAATCAAGGGCACTGTCGACGGAAGTGAAAACTTCGAACTTTGGATTAACGTTCCTGGAGCCTTCAGTAGTGGAGTTCGCTTCACTCGCATATAGATTTAATAAGTACATATTCACAATACCCGAATAATAAGAAGTAATACCTCAATACTATTCAAATAGATAAATATGGTGGGAGCGCAAATAAGTACAATTGAATATTAAGATGTAATGTAATTTATAATTTATATGCGTTTCCACCATTTATTTCATGGGTTTTAACTTTTTTTGGTGCAGAACTCTCAAAAACATTTTGACTGAATTGTGAATCAGAACCATCCTAGCATCCACTTGAACACTTACAAAATTGCATTACAATCGGTCTATCCGTTTAGGAAGAATTGAATTACAAACACCGATGGCGTAAGTTCCATGATTTTTGTTCACCCAAAAAGTTCTCAACATGCCAAAAAAAGTTTTCACTTTAGAAATTGTTTAGAATTGTTCGAAAGATAATATCCAATGAAATAAAATATTTGATCGAAACTACGCAATCAACAATCGTTAATTTCGACAATATCCAATTTTCATCAAAATCAAGTTTTTTTTTTTTCAATCACGCATACCTCTAATAACGGTGAATAAAATATCAAAAGACAAAAAGTGCTGAAACAGTCCAAAATAAAAGGTCCTTGGATTGAAACTTCATGATTTTTAAGGAGAGTTCTATTTTTCAAACGTCTAGGCGAGCTCACACGTCCTCAATCAATATGATCCTGTTATTCCCTCTCATAAGAACATTTTGCGCCGAGTTCCATAAAAAACAATACAAAAACCGTACAGAGAAAAAATTTTCACTTCAAAAATTAAGTTAAAGGGTTGAGTACGAAAAATTGACTCAGCTATAATATATAGATATCCCAAAACCTCTAGAAATAATAATATTTTCGAATAAATTTTTCGAGATGAATGGAAGAAGTTTGTATCAGAAAATACGTATATATATTTTTAAATTGGTTATTGTGGTAAAGCTTCAAGGGTTGTTGGTGTATATTATAATATGCTTGGTAGTCGCTTGCTTGTGCTTACTATGTTACTGGTTTAGCTTAGAGTATATACAGACATTTGTATATATTATATAATATATACATATACATACAAGCGTTTTATATGGGGGAGAGATATGGTGGTGATGTTTTAAACTGAATCAACACGCTTGAATGGTTCACGCTGCTCCAATCAATGCCGGAGATTCAGTAAATGCACTCCCACACGGTCGATCGAACACACTAACACTCTTCAACTATGATATTATTTATTATAAAAAAAAAATGCGTTCGTTATAATGCTGATATTATATTTTAAAATTATCAACTATTTATTTTCATACTATTTTTGATAATAAATTTGTATTTCTTCGTACGTGTTTCCGGTACGAGTAATTGTGGAATGCTGGAAATTTCATAAAACAATCTTGTTTGCATATCTGTGTTAATAGATGACAATGTATCTGAGAAATGTTTTCAACAAATCTGTATATATAAAAATAAATTGCTGTGCGTTAGTTTCGCTAAAACTCAAAAACGGCTGGACCGATTTTCAAAATTTTTTGTTTGTTTTGTTCGCTATAGTTCAGGGATGGTTTAGGAAAAAAAGATGGATTATGAGTTTTCATGTGACATGATTTTTACATATCGACATTTTTTACTTCTTTTTTCAGATTTAAATTTGACCGCGAAACTTTTTTTTATGAGGTTATATTCATCGTTTATAATTTATGCCATTTGTAACATAGAGATATTGAGTTATCTAGGCCTATGTCTTTAGGCTTCTATGTTTTATAGTCAAGAAAAACGAATTATTAAGCTATTTTCATATTCTATGTAATAGACCTTTTCATTTTGAAAATTGATTACCTTTTGTTTCGGACAGTTTCTTAAAAAACTATTGTAATAAAATGAATAACAAATATCTTGGGTCTTTGTCCAACTTATTACTGTGTGTCCGAAACAGTAATGAATAGTAATTGAAATGAAAAGGACAATTTCGGAATAATTAGATTCAATGCGGAATAATTTCAGAGACTGAACGGAATGAAAATGTTGGCTCTACAGTCAGATTCATAAAATATCTCGAAAATTACTCATTTAATGGTCAAATAAACACGATTTTTGTAATTTTTGGGTCAAAATTACCTTATAAACTTAGTTTTATCGAAATCGGAAACAAAAACTTTTTTTACACTTTTTGCAATTTGTAAAAATCGAAAAAATCATAAAAAATTCAAAGAAACACAATTTTTGTAATTTTTGGTTGGGTTGGGTTGGGTTAGGTTGGGTTAGGTTGGGTTAGGTTGGGTTAGGTTGGGTTAGGTTGGGTTAGGCTGGGTTAGGTTGGGTTAGGTTGGGTTGGGTTGGGTTGGGTTGGGTTGGGTTGGGTTGGGTTGGGTTGAGTGTGGGTGTGGGTGTGGGTGTGGGTGTGGGTGTGGGTGTGGGTGTGGGTGTGGGTGTGGGTGTGGGTGTGGGTGTGGGTGTGGGTGTTAGTGTGGGTGTGGGTGTGGGTGAGGGTGTGGGTGTGGGTGTGGGTTTTTTTTCAATTTTATTGATCTGTATATATAAAAATAAATTGCTGTGCGTTAGTCTCGCTAAAACTCAAAAACGGCTGGACCGATTTTCAAAATTTTTTTTTTGTTTTGTTCGCCATAGTTCAGGGATGGTTTAGAAAAACCATCAGATCAGAACCAAAAATAAACAGAGCTGATATTAGAGTCATCGTAGAGTTACTCACAGGGCATGATAACCTGAACAAGTTCCAACATCAGAGCTACAATGCCACAATCAGAAACACAGATCCATAGTTTATGACTCTTTTTATTCGCGGTTAATAAGAATCCACTTTCATTTGTGCAACTGTGCGACTACATTCGAGATCTGAGAGTAAGAAGAGTATTCTTAAATGTACGATAACTGTTATGCACGACTATGTACATATGTTTCTTTTTTATTTTCGGAGTAATTCTATTCTAAGTTGTTCTATATTTAAACACAACTTAACAATTGTTGCTCTTTTAAATTCTAACATTAAAATTACTATAAAAAAAGAGAACGCAAACAAAACATTAAAATAATAAACACTAAATTATGCCAACACAACATTATCAGTGTAGAGGGGGGTAAAAACAAAAGTTATTTGCAATGATATGGAGAGAAGCATATAAAAAATGAAACAAGAAAAAAAAAACTCAACAATTCCACATTGTCACACTGTGAAAATATATTCAATAACACCATTTCGAGTCAGAAAAACCATTCCAACTTCACGTAATGCATAATGCATAACTATTATCCTACATCCATATATCCATACAAATATAGTTAGTTATACAGATGTGTATATAAATACCAAGTTTATAAAAAGTTTGTTGTACTAAACTTTCCTATGTTATACTAAATATGTTAATCTCTTTTATTTAATATCGGAAAACGCGATGTAAAGCTACTTTGTTTGGTAATAATGTATATAATTGTTATTTATATGCAATATACAACCTGAATAACAATTTTCAGCTTTAATAATTTCATTTAAATACCACGACAATCATGACTGAATCTTATTTATTTATTATACATACATTAGGGCTGACTGACCAGCTCTGTTCTAACATTTAACTGAATGACTGTCATAACTGTTATTTATGTCCAATATACAATATGTATAACAATCTTCAGCTTTATTAAATTCATTTAAATACCAGGGCAACCATAGCCGTTTCGATAGAATATATCTGACCCCTGTTCTATCATTCGGTTGACTGACCGCAGTATGTGTTACAACTATTATAACCAATCCTCAAATAATCAGCTTTAGTATATTAAAATAATTTTTTGTATGAATTGGAGCCTTTCTTGGTGGAATATTTTAACAAATTCGAGTAACTTTTTTTGGGCTGGCTCTTGATCTATAAGTAACTCAACAACTTATTCTTATAAATATGGTGGAAGCGCAATGAAAAACAACGAATATAGTTTTATTTACTTAAATTAATCGCTTTTTAATTTCAATTTCAAAAGAAAATCACCAAATACTTGTAAAATAATCAACTAGTGTTATTTCCTTCACATTATTTATAATATGGCTTCTCATTACAGATTATTAACAAGTTATTATGCTTGTAACTTACTTTTCAAAATCTTTGTATTTGCAAATATATATTTCTACTTCATAATGTCAATTCAATTCAAACTGGTTTAGGCCTTGGTACGGTAATTTACACCAAACAATATTCTCTTCTTATTTCAACATATAGTATTTATATATTTTCTATCTTTTGTTTTTAAATATATAGTTGTTCTCTCTCAAATTTATATACGGCTGGGTTCGTTCAAATCTGTCGAACACCATTACTAAAAATACAGGACAACAATATTTCGTTACGTAAAAAATATCATCATTTTAGTTTTAAACGTTTGATATGAAGCCGACATGACTAAAAGAGTATTAGCTAGTTAATCTAACTTGATTCAAAATTCTCGTTAATTCAGCATCACCATATCCCAATCATTGATTCAGTTTGAAGAGCCTCAGCAAAAATAGAAGGTTGGAAGATTAAAATATAAGTTTTCACCAAAAATGGAAGATTGGTCTGGCAACACTTTTTGATCGCTTCATCCCTACTAAATAATTAATTTTATAATTTATTAAATAGTTGAGAAATTACTAAGGGCGGCCACCAAAAATCTGTAAAGCATTTTTGAACTGATTCTAGATTAGATTTTTAAATAAATATGATACTCACTCAAACTGGATAACATCGAAAATTTGAGCAATTCAGGAAATAATAGGGGGAATTCTGACTGAAGAAGGTCAGCATTCAACTTCGCAAGATCTGTGATTTATTTATAAGCATTTATCCTTTGCGGAAAATTAAAGAATAAAATTCTTTGAAAAAGATTCTGGGTATCTGTAAATAATTATTAAACTTGAAGTAGTACTTTTAATTTTAGTAGAACTGTGTTTAAGGAAATTATTTTAATTGAAAAACAAATTTTTTGAATTGGAATAATACTGCCAAAAATACTTTTTTCAAATCGAATAACCTCAAGTTCCGTACTTACACTTATTGGAAGTGACATAAAAAAATATGTATTATTAATTGCTTAAATAATACATTCACATTGGACTTGGACATTATTTCCATCGCTTATGGAAATCGCTTATATTATTTATTACACATTGAAAACAAGACATTTATTACACATTGAAGGCAAGAAAATGCTCACCAAAAGCGGAATTAGTCGAAAAAATTTACGAATAACAAACAAGTTGCAAGTTGTTAAATTTAATAGTGAAAAGCTACGCTTGCCTTTATTAATTTTCTAAAACTTGTAAATCACAGTGTAAAATGGTGCAGCTGAATTGTGTGTCGCCTAACAGATTTTGTATTGCATATTACATAATATTATAATAATAACAGTCATCATTAGACATCCAACAATATTTTATTCAGCTATATATGGTAAAAAAGGGTGCATATATGATTTTGCTCATTCTTTTCTATGTATTACAATTGTTTATTCTGGTAAGGAAGGCGTCAAACCTAACTTAAAATCAACGAAAAAGATATTTATTTGTCTTTGATTGTGTTTGTCGATAAATATGTGATTTACATACTAAAAATATTTCCAATCTGAATTCGATTTATGTTATGTATATATAGGCAGGTTCATATATATGGGGCCATCAAGATACTATCAAACTCAATCAGAAAGTTCATTCCCGGCCACTACTCCGTGAACCATTTGGATGGGTTTAACAACAGTAGGAGTGCTTTGATGTCTTTGGACTTTAGGTTTGAGAGGTCACCAAACCTGTCATGGCAAGAGGCTTGCTCAAGTAAGTCCATCTTCTCATGGCAAGAGCTGGGCAGTGACAGAGGAGGTGAGGCATTGTCTCCTCCTTCTCCCCACTGTGACAATTCCTGCAATAGTCGTGATACAGTGTCAGACCCAGGCGTTCAGTGTGTCTGTCACAATCAGTGTCCTGTAATAGCTGCAACAACTTTGCTAATAGAGGCCCTTGGAAGGATATATATCCTTAGAGGATATAAGATCTTTCGAGCGCCTACGATTTTACTCGGACCATATGTGTCTTGTAGTACCACAAGTGCGTTCCTTCCTTCATTTAAGATTGGCCTTTTTTAAGGTATCCTCTTTAAGGAGTAGCTTGCAGTTCACGAACGGAACTCCCGAATGGTCTATTGATGCTTATGTTCGGCAGCATTGTGCCTTTTCTAGCAAGCTCGTCGACTTCACAATTTCCTGGAATGTCTTTGTGTCCTCAGGTACTTGCATTTTCATTTGTTCCACCAGCTCATTTAAGGACGTACGGCAGTCCTGCGCTACTTTTGAACCTATTGACTTATATGCTCGAAATTTTTATCTATGGTGTTTAATTTAAAATGAAAAGATTTTGAAGAGCTGTAGATATCAAAATATGTCATCAGATATTATTCGTAATTTGTTCCAGAAAAAATATTAAAAACTTTTTTTTCAATTAAACTGTACCATGTGACAGACATTCATGTGGAGTTAGTTATACGAAAATATACGAATTGGAATTCTCAATAAGATAGAAATACAGATAGATATATGTACTTATTTATACGTGAAATGATTACTTATTACATGGAAAATAAAATGAATGAAAAAGGTATTCATAAAATATTTTAAACTCAATTTAATCGTATAATGTTTTTTGAATAAATTACTACTATACTAGTTAGTACTCTGTATATATGTTCTACGTTTGTATAAATTTTGAGTTAAAAGGTTTTATTTATATTTACATAGGATATGTACCAAGACCGACCTACATTATTATTATTTTGTACTAAATTAATTGGTGGTGTCAAGTGGAAACAATTGATTTTCATTTAATTATATATGTAAATAACATAAAATATATTGATGATTTAGTTTAATTACTGTAGGTTTATCTAATTACCTCAAAGATTTGATTGTCATCGATTCATTTTCAAAAAATTATGAACTAGAAAGAAAGTATATATTCATGTATAGAGTAAACTAAAAATAAACTACAGACAGTGATGGATTTAGGCCTAGGCCCGTGAGGCCCGGGCCTAGGGCGACCGAATTTGAAGGGCGGCAAAATTTATGAAATGCCAAAATTTTAGAGTCACAAAAAAGTAAAAACAATCAATTATAAAAATTGGTTCAGAATAGTTTTTATAAAAAATTTTCGATAGAAAATATTATAATCCAATTCATTAATCTACTTCTCAATCTGTGTGGGTAATATGTTAATTTTTTAATCGATCAATGATATTCTTTATCGAGTAATGTTCTTTACTTTCTATTCCTTTAGTGAGATTAATCTCACGTGTATGAAGCATTTTGAAATTATTTAATCCAAAAAATGACTTCTCAATTTGTTTTTAGTGTGAAATAAAAATACCGAAGATTTGTATGTACCTGATTAAAAAAAAAAAAAGTTTGGAGACAAAGAAAAAAGTATTGAATGAATATTCACGGAATCTTCGAGATGTTTATCCGAATGTGGACATTGCTCTCCGTATTTTTTTAGGAAGATCTTTTTTTCCTCTTAAAAGGGTTAAAACCTATTTACGCGCAAGCATGGGCCAAGAAAGACTTAATGCACTTGCATTACTGTCTATTGAAGCCCAACTAGTCGAAGAAATTAATTACGACGGCATAATTGACGTTTTTGCACGGTCAAATGAAAATTTTCAGGTAGTTTTTTGTGAAAGATTCTCTAAAAACGGAAAAAAATTTTAGAAAACACTTTCGAGAATTTTCGAAGTCATCGAAAACCAAAACAAATGCCGACAAAAAGGCCCCCATAATTGTATTGGTTTTTTAACTTTTCCAATTTATTTAAAATATTACAAGAAATGCCACTCAACACATGCTATGCAAAGTATTTCAACAATTCTCTCCATGTTAATGCACCGAACTTAATAATTAAGTCAAATTTAATTTTTAAGTTTATATTAATTTTTAAGGAGCACCCTCAAAGCAAAATTTGCACCTATCCTAAATCCATCCTTGACAATGGCTGGTAGAACCGAATATAATATATTTTTTTTTAATACAACCCTCTATAGAAATACCATGTAATTATATTTAATATAAAATTTAATATACAATGCTCGTGCAAGTGATTTTATACACCTACTAATGAACCATTTTTCAGTAAAAAATGAAACCATGAACATATATTAAAAAATATTACACAATTTTTTTTTTTATTATTGTGTGAAATAAATTTCTTTTTTTTTAGTCTAAATAATAAAAAAAATAGTGTTGTGTACTCTTTTTCTGTAATAAATATGTAATATAATACAACAAAATAATCCATCTATATAACTGGTTTTCTTTATAATATTATTCTCATTTTATTTTTCCACATAATAAAGCTGTTTAGACACGTGACTCCAATATTATGGATAAAAATTGATGAATCGATTTGTTGCGCTTGTGTGATTATACACGTCTATCGTTCGCTGTTTGGTATATATGTGATATACACTACTAACTAGTTAGTCCGTGTGACCTATTATAATACTTTTTTATTTTTTATTATGTCATTTAAACGTTCTATTTATTATATAAAAAAAGTGAAAATACTAAAAAGAACCTCAATTAAATTTTTTATCACTTCATACAGAACGAAATAGGTAATAAATTAGACACTGTTAAAATTTTTTTTAATACCATAAATTTATAATATTATACATATCCTAAACTTTTGTATAAATAACTTCAACTCTTTACAATCAATTTGAAAACCTTGAATTTTAACTTGAAAAATAATTTAATCTTATAGAGATAGTATTTGCAGTTAAAGGTGTGCGAGCGCCAGGGCAATTCTAACTAAAAGTTTTGATTCTTTTTTTATATAAAATTGCAAGTCTAAATCAAATTTTAGGGGAAGTTCCCCGATTATTTAAATAAATACTATATGACGTCAAAAGTAGGTATATTTAATGTTGGTCTTATGGGAAAACGATAGATGAATGATATGTTTTCATAGATTTCTCCAAAACTATTTGATGGAAAATTTAAAAAAAAAAAACTATTTTAATTAAAGTTAAAACTTTAATAAATTATTGAAAAAAAAGCCGTTGTGCCGTACTAATTAAGGATGTATGAGCAAGAGATAGTGGGGACATTTAAAAAATATTTATAATCAATTTTGATGATGAATTATGTTACAACTTGACAAAGTAAGACGAAAAGTATGAATAAAATTTTTCGATATCTGGAATAATTTTCACAATCCTTACCATTATTTCAAGTGATAGAAAGGTGATAAGCGAGAGCAAACTTTATCAATCTTTACTTTTAAACCCATCGATGCGGCTGGGTATCACTCTAGTTTATTTATAAAATTCTTTTATATAAAAATGTGTTTCATAAAATAAATTTCAATTTTGACCTATACTAATAAAAAGATAAAAAGGCTCTTTTTTTATAAATCGAATCACATGTTTTTTACTCAATTCAAATAATATTATTAAACACTTGAAAAAGAAATCCTTTATAATCTTGATAACACAATATAATGAAAAGTATCCTACTTATTGACAGAAATAATACGTTATTAATACCTACATAAAAACACAACTTGATACAGAAACAGAAAGATAACTATCATAAAAATAAATATAAAAAATTTGTTATATATCGTTCAAATATGGATGACTGAATATATTTAATAATAATTTTTTTTGAAATATATTTATTAATACAAAGTATTTATTTTATATATTATTTGATAACTTAAATTATATCGTATATCTCTCCCCCTCAATATAATATAATATTCAAAAATTCATATAATAATGAGATCGGCACCGATAACGATTCAAGTATTTTAAATAAAGATTAATATATTAAATTTGTTGAGATTATATCAAATGTATATAACGCTACAACGGCGTCGTTAAGCGTCCGTCAGACACGTGCCACGTGCGCCAGCTTATTTCACTCTCTTTACATAAATGATCATATATGGAAGAGAATATCGTACCAGGGATCATAAAACTTTGGAAATAGTCTCTCTATAGCACTATTATTTCTACATAGTATGCATCTTTAAAGAATTCAATATTGAGAATATACACATAATAAAAATCTTATGCAAGAGTTTAATAACTATGTTCCTTATCGCATGTTATCGTTCTTATAATTGTTTACGAGTTGGGAGATAAAACAAAAAAAAATTGTTACAAAAAAATCCTACACCAAAAACCGACCATTTTCACGTAGATCATCTAGAAAACTAAAACTTTTTCAATCGATTCAGCTTGTCAAAATTTGTCAAAATGTTATGCTTTTACATTAAATAATGAGCTGTGAAAGTGAATTATCATAAGTTAAAGATAACAGAGATAATTTAAAGTAAGTACAAGGAAATTTTATGTTTTGTCATAATAAATGTCCTGATCAAACCAATTGTAATGTACACACATATTGGGTTGACTACTAAATCAGAAGAATTTTGCTATTACAATTAATTCATACAGTTAAAAGAGTTATAAAATTAAATGTTTAAAAGAATAAAACAAGTATTTTTGACTAAAATTAATAACTCAAATTTTCAAAAAAAGGCTACATTTATAAAGTAGGAAGGTACGAAAGGAACATATTTCTTACTGGGTGTTCCATGACATCTCTCGACCTTAGAGCTCTGATTGGCGAAATAACCTCTAGGTCTAAAACGTACGATCGAATACGCCTTAATTTATTTGTGATTGATTCACTTCTTGGATCGTCCAGCAACAGCTTTAACTGGTTTCTTGACTGACTCAAGGTCAATAGGAGTACGTCTGTGCGTGATAACATCCAAAAGTAGACAAAGTAATTGTAACATTAACAACCCATCTTTATATAATCATGCTGACAAGTGATTCAGTGTTTAAGCAGAATCAGACTTAAAACACAAAACACTGTAGTTAAATTTATTTCTATTTCATTTGAAAACAAAAATTCATGTACAAGAAGTTTTTTGATTACTTGCGTTCCGATGGGTAAACTTTTTTTCCGAATAAGTACTGCCTAATAGATAGCAATAACTATGGGATATTCTAATATGAACTGCAAAGTGATTCTCTTCCTAAGGTACAACACTATTCCCTATAATATATATTGTATACCATTATTAAAGAAGAGTGTATAATATTATGTCGAAATATTTAGAATCCCTTTTCCGATATTTATTTTATAAGATCGTTTTTGTTTTGTAAAGTTCCGCTGTTTAATTCATTTTTACTATTTAAACATTGTGTTATAAGAGTGTGTTTGTATGTTCGTATGAGATATGTCAATTTATATATTTAATTTTAAGCTTGTTATTGTGATTAACAATATTGTAACAATGTCTCTTTTTTATTAAAATAATTAATAGGTTGGCTGATAAGTCCCCGGTCTGACACATAAATGGCGTCGCTAGTATTAAATGCATATTATTTTTATATAGTACCAACCTTCAAATGATTCGTGTCAAAATTTGACGTCTGTAAGTCAATTAGTTTGTGAGATAGAGCGTCTTTTGTGAAGCAACTTTTGTTATTGTGAAAAAAATGGAAAAAAAGGAATTTCGTGTTTTGATAAAATACTGTTTTCTGAAGGGAAAAAATACAGTGGAAGCAAAAACTTGGCTTGATAATGAGTTTCCGGACTCTGTATTTTTTCCCTTCAGAAAACAGTATTTTATCAAAACACGAAATTCCATTTTTTTCACAATAACAAAAGTTGCTTCACAAAAGACGCTCTATCTCACAAACTAATTGACTTACAGACGTCAAATTTTGACACGAATCATTTGAAGGTTGGTACTATATAAAAATAATATGCATTTAATACTAGCGACGCCATTTATGTGTCAGACCGGGGACTTATCAGTGTTAAGATATTTTATTCATTAATGGCAATTACACTGAGTTAAAAAAATGAGAAAGGATATTGTTAATTTATTTGGAACTTACACCCGATTTCAATGTTTGATTACTGCTTGAAATTCTACTAAGAGATCAGTTGGCTATTCCGATACAATATGTAAATGTTTCAATAAAATTTTTTTTAAGCCACAATAATTAAATGAATTCAAACAAGGGAAAAGAAACAATTGACTGAATTAATTGTTGAAATACCATGTATAGTCAGTGTTGATTTTTTTATCACATAACACTTGAAAAATGTATAGACAGTGTTGATGCGCAATCGTTTGTTTTTCTGACGTCACGTAAATAACAAAAGATATTCACTTTTAAATAGACACACACACAACTGATATTCCTATATTAATACATACTATAAAATTTGCACCTAATTAACGCCCTCGTGGGTAAACAGTGATGTTTACAAAAAAATGTTTCAAACAAAAGTTTTTTATTTTTTTATAAAGAACATTTAAACTTTTGTTCTATCTCTAACGGTTTACAAGATGGGTTCTACGGACCCAAGACCCAATTGACCTATGATGCTCATTTACGAACTTGACCTCACTTTTTACGTCCTGAGGACGCTGTAAAAATTTCAGCTCGATATCTTTTTTCGTTTTTGAGTTATCGTGTCCACAGACGGACGGACGGACGGACAACCGGAAATGGACTAATTAGGTGATTTTATGAACAGCTATGACAAAATTTTTTTCCTAGCATCATTATTTTTAAGCGTTACAAACTCTGGACTAAACTTAATATACTATGTATATTTCATATATGCATGGTATAAAATGGTGAAAGCGCAAATAAATACATTTGAATAGTAATATGTAATGTTATATATCATTTATATGCTTTTCCACCATTTATTTTGTAGATTTATTTATTTATTTTGTGGAGAAGCCCGTACTATGATGTCACGTCCGTATAAAAATTTTAATTTCCGTTTAAGAAATTTTTAAATGCCCTCACTGAATTTGTACTTTTATTAATTAACTTTAAGTGATTAAAAAGATATTAATTACTAAAATAATGGTTTAGTTTAAATGTCCAGTCAATAAAGTTACGGAAGAAAAATATTTGAACCTTTAAATTTCATGAATATTCCGTATTGCTCAGAATATACCCATAATAAAAGATGTTAATAAATAAACGATTTATTTGAAACTTTAATTAACATTGCAATTCAGTTAAACATAGGAATGTTTGAAACGTATGAAATACTAATATTTAATGAAATTGTTTGAGGTTGGTTTTTATCGATTACAACACTTTCTCTATTCAAACATTCTATCAATCATTATTAATCTTTAATTGAAAATAATTATTCGTTAACAACTTTTTTGTAAAATTTTTATTTTTAATGCTCACGACATTTAAATACAGGAAATGTCAAATTATTGTCAACTTAATGTCTTTTTGAATAGATTACGTATGTTAGGTATTTCTATTTATAAAAGTGGATCTTTTGTACTTTATAAACGGTTTTAAGCTATAGTAGTTAATTATTTAATGCTTTTTTTTAAAACATAAACATTTATAATGTTATGCGAATACATTTTAAAAGCATAATCTGAAAAACAAAATTCGAAGCCGTATAAGCTAAATTATCAATTACTTCATGCTTGCAATTGCGTAGAAATTGTAAGAAGGCATGATTAACTGGGTTGTCGTTTAACTGTTTACAGAGAATAATTTCGAAACAAAGCGTCATTTTATCATTCATTACACGAATTTCATAATGTGAGAGGATAAAAAAGGATAGGGCTAATATTAGCGTTGGGTACCTCAAATATGGCACCAACCACACAAGCTGCCACTTATAAGTCTTAATTATTATAAATAATTTAATTATCAATGATTTCAGCTCCATAATCTTAATATAATTTCCCTTTTTTTTGCTCATGTCATTCTTAATTCTATTTTGAGTCTCTCGGCAAATTTTCTTCCTTTAAAGACTATTTCAATTTGCATTACCGAGAGAGACTTAATTTGCTATTTTGTGAAATTCCGTAATTCGATTCTGAAGAAATAAAACTTGAGATTTTGCTTTTACTACTTTTTATACCCTGTATATATGTAATATATATCAAGGTATACTAAGTTTAGTCCGAACTTGGGACTAAACTTAAAAATATTGATGCTACGAACAAAATTTTGGTATAGGTGTTCATAAAATGACCTTATTACTCCTTTTGCGTTTTTCTGTCTGTCTGGAAGCTCGATAACTCAAAAATGAAAAGAAATATCACACTGAAATTTTCAGTACAAGTTCATAAATAAGCAACAAAGGGTATTTGGATATTAAGTCCGTAAGATCCATCTTATAAACCGTTCGAATTCCCATTCTCAAGCACTAAGTTATTAATAATTGTGCATAAAACTTTCCAAAATACGAGATAATTCACTGACAACCGTTTGACTTTGATGTGTGTAGATAGCATTTAAATATACCAACGCTTAATTAAGATACAATAGCAATGCATCTAAAAATCGATTCATATCGAAATTCATTCTCCTTTGCTCCGTTTTTTCTTACATCATAATAGTTAACTTATGTATATGTACTTATAATATAATAAAGAAAGAAATATATTTTCGAAAACAATAATAAAATTTATATAATATAAAAGAACTGAATATAAAGAATATAAAACCCATAAACTAAATTCATTCTTACATTCTTGTTGTTCCAACGAAATCTATAAATATATAAGAATCGAAACGACATATCGTACAACTTTCAAAATATTATAGGCAATAAGTTAAATGCAAAAAGCAATTGAAAGCATTTTATTTTCGGTGTGCTGTCAAATACACTTAAAGAAGTTAGTAAAATTATTATTTTTTTTATTTATCGTTTTTTATTTTATCCGTACAACTACTACAATCACAAACGTTAAAAAATATTATTTCAAAAGATCGAGAGCGACATACACAAAAAAAATAAAAAGATGTTAGCACAGACCCAGAGGAACGAGCGAGTGTTGTTATTGTTGTGTAGTAAGGAGTACAGAAGAGGGGTTGTTTTATGAATTAAATGCCATATATATATAAGTAAAGTCGTCTAGAGTGCATACTTCCAATAGTGAGTAGCTATGGGCGCACGGCAGGCGTTCATTGTAACTGGTTATACCCCCCGTATTCTGCATGCTGCTGATGAGAATTCGATATTAGTCTTATTGAAAGAAATTTATTAATATGTAATTACAACAACTTACTGAATTTATTTTAAAATTTTGTAAAGATTATTTGCTATTTTTTATTTTGGAACATAACCCTCTATCAGGATCAAAATCTCTCTTCAAAAAATATCTAAAAGCTGTTTGAAAAATTAATTGAATTATTTTAAATATCAATGAGAATATATTAACAGATAAAATCATTTAAAGAATTTGTAAGGGAAAACGCTTTCGAACGCGTACATTTTTGAAAAAATCTGTTGAGCTTCATAAATTTCCATTGCAGGCTTAGTATAGAAATGGTAAAATTCATTCCATCCCTCAGAAAACGTTGTTTGGAGTTTTGAACGTGAAGAAGAGAAAACCGATAATTATAAAATACACCAACCTCCGTCTGAAAATAAACCTAATAAAATTTAAGAAATAATAAAATAAGAAGAAGAAAAAGATTTATCAGCCTTTCTATTCTAAGAACAAAAATCAAAGAAAGAAAAGAAACTGAATCGGCTAAAATAGTACCTTAAAGACTAAGCTATAACTCTTATCAGATATATATTATAATCGAGAAAGTTATGGATGGATGGATGTTTGTTACTCTTTCACGCAAAAACTACCGAACGGATTTGGATGAAATTTGGCACAGACATTTTTTGATCCCGATAAAATGTATGGTTCCCGTGGGATATTTTTATTTTTTCATAGTGCAAAGGATTGACATGATTTTTTGCATATTTGGGGTCAGAAAATGAAATAGGCGAATTTTTATCCCGGGAAAAATCACGGTTCTTATTTAATGGGATTCGTAATAATTCGTAAAATAGATTTTAACGCAGTTCTCCCAAGAAGGCTTGATTAATTTGCACAGAAACGATAAAAACTCTCAAAATCTCGTTTAATCGCGTGTACCACCGCAGGGGCGTAGCTAGTCTAATATAAGCCCTTCGATGGTAATTACTTCGTAAATGCTTATATTATATGGCTAAAATTACAACATGGCTTTGTTCATTACAAAGACAACAAATGCCAAATTGACTAAAAAGACAAATTAAATTAGTATTTATTGAGTAACACACTTTATTTGTAGCATTTTTCTGAAAAAATTGTAATAATTGTTAATTTTAAAATTTATTTTCTTACAGGTTTCGTCAATAAATCGAGTTTTAAGAAATTTAGCAGCACAAAAAGAACAACAAACACAGCAATCAGGCTCATCACCAATATCTTCATCGCCTCATGGTGCTGATTCAGTATACGATAAATTACGAATATTGAACGGACAAACAACAGCCGGTTGGCCAACACGTCCAAATCCATGGTCATCATATCCATCATCGGCCGGTAGTCCGTTTCCCTTACAACCAATAAGTCCTGGACCTAATCCAGTTGGTTGTACTATTTTACCAGACGACATGCATTCAAAAAAAGGTAAGTGAAATCATTTTTGTATATTTTATCTTCTCTCAAATTATTTATACTAAAAATTTTCTTATTAATATATCTCTATATTGGTTATATATAATTTTATGGACGAAGATTAAGAAAGACTTCTCTTTTGTTAATAAAGTTGAAGGTTTTAGTGTCAATGGTAATCACTAATTAAAACTAAATTCTGTTTTTCGAAATTCCATCTCTTAAGTCAGTCCAAATCTCATTGAAGACTTTTCAAACTCCTTTTTGTACTTAGATCAGCACTTTTTATTTTTATTCCAATTGTACGAATCGAATAAATAAAATAAATTGTGTTGACTCATTGATTGACATACTTTTTACTTAGTATGGTATGAATTCTGTTGGATACTATAAGGGGTATAGTTGGAAGCAGTTGATTAACGTAAATCTGAGAAATGAGTCATCTATTTATTCTTGAAGCTCCATAACATTTTACTATTACTACTATATTTAAAACTACGTAATGGATTTTGATGCAATTTTTTATAGATAGACTGATTCAAAGAAGGTTTTTATGTATAATACAAGCATAATATAGTAGAGACACTTATAATTTTAGAGGGTTCTAATGTGATGTCGTAAATAAACACATTTTTGCATATAAAGACATTCTGAAGTATACTTAGTATCAGCATTGCACCCGTATGAAGCCGGGTCAGGTCGCTTGTCCATTATAAAAACGTGAAATTCAATTAGTACCTATCTTTGATATAAAAGTCAAATATCGAAAAATATTTTTGATCCCTCGAGCCGCATGTTAAAATTAACTGTTAATTGAATCTCGCTATGATACTTTACCTAAAAGTAAATATCCACATTTATCTGTGAAATGCACTTTTGTAGCTATTATATTTTAAGGTAGTACAAGCATCAAGGCAAATTTTAGATTTAGGGTTGAAATTTATTTGTACCTTATTTGCGACTTTAATGATGCATTTTTTTATAAAATTTGTTTTCAATAAATTATTAAGGTTTTAACTTTAATTTAAATAGTTTTTTAAATTTCGCATCTCCTAGTTTTGGAGAAATATATGAAAACATATCATCCATCTGCCGTTTAACAATAAGACCAATGTTAAATATGCCTACTTTTGGAGTCACATTTATTTAAATAATCCAACTTCATGTTAAAAAAAAGCTTTTTATTTAAAATTGCCTTGGTGCTCGTACATCCTTAACGTATTATTACAGCATTTTTAATACAATATATAATTGAATATATAAATGAAATAAATAACTAACAAATTTACAAATTACATAAAATTTATTTTTAAAAATAATCAAAATTATAACAAAGATACCTACATCACATCACAGAGCATGAGAAACATTTTGAATAATAATAATATATGAATGTTATGAAAAAGCAACCACATATAATATAATTATTAAATTGTATAAATTTATATAATCAAACATCCTGAAGGCAATAAAAATAAACAAGTGTTTTTGGTTAACCAATTTAACGAATCTGTCATTTGCATCCCCCGGATAATGGTTGTAGATTATTTCTATTTATGTATATAAATGTTGTTTCTGAAAACTAACTCTAAAACAGTAAACACCGAACAACAGCCAACAGTAACATTTACAAGTGCTACCAACATTTAATAAGCTTACATACGTATGTATGTATGTGTGTGTGTGTGTGTTATTTTGTTTTCAATGTTACAAACCTTTAACAAACAAAATACCGTCGACATATGTTTTGTCAGTGGTGGTTGTTATTATACAAACAAAATGAATTCGATACATTGTAACAACAATTATTAAATAACCCGAAGGCTTTTCTATGTACCAAACATAGACACAGGGTTCGTATATAGCAAACAGTAGTATAACTCGAAAGATATACCTATTTTACCGTTCTCATTGAATATTATCATCAATTATATACATAGTGTTCTATAAATGTCTGCACAACTTTCGCTTCCTGAATAAGCTAACAAAACAATAGAAGAAAATGGTCTTTACTTAATTTGGATCGGAGCCATTAATTAACTTACTTTATAATAATAAAAAATATATTCATCAAAATAAAATTCATCGAATAAAACACTACTTAAACTGAGGATGTGTTTTATCATAGTGTGGAGAAGTGACCTAAATGTAAAATTACTACAAAAAGAACACTATTTGGCTACTTAGGTATTATTATAAAAACTAACCAAGTTTTATTACTCTCCCTTTCTTTGTAAATTAACTTTTGTACGCAACCTATCTTGCGCATATTACTTACCTTAAGCATGTATTTCATCGAAACGGTTCGTGTACTCACGGACAAACTATGTAGGGTGTATTGAAATTGTAAGTTGATATAATGTATTTTGTTTTAGACTTTTTTTTTGTTGTAATTTCGCATTCAGGTAACTCCTTCACACTATGATAAAACACATCCTTTGTTTAAGAAGTGCTTTATTGGATGAATTTTATTTTTATGAATGTATTTTTAATTAATTGATTAATATAAGAGTAGATTAATTATCTCGTAAATTAAGCCTCAGATTAAAATTTGGTAAAGAACATTTTCTTCTTGTTTTTCTCAGCTTATTCAACTAGCGAAAGATCTGCAAACAAATATAGAACACTCTGTATATGATACCCATTCTTTGTCGACCACACCAACAAGATATTGTGGTTTTGAGGGATAAATTTATATATAATTCGTTTATTTACGTTAAATTTTAACCATTTATCTAAATGTCTGTCTATGGTTAATTTTCACCATTATATATATATTATATAACCTATGTATAGTAGATTGTTTTTGTGGAAATTTAAAATAGATATTATATTGGTACCTATATATAACTTATTATACCCTTTTTAAACTTTGAATGTAAATAATTGAAATTAATGTAGGTATTCAAACATTTATCTTTGATCTGAACATATATACAGTGTATCATATTAATATTGAAAAGATTATTATGAAGAAAACTCTAGCAAATAAAAGACAAGCTGTATTAATACCACAAAACCTGTTTCACTTGTGCTTTTCGGCATGTTAACCAGTTTGCAGTATTTGTTCAAAAACATTTTTATGTGATTTATTGAATTAAGTGTGAATGAGAAGGCTTGTACATTTTTTTGGCACTTTCAGATTGGCCTTGGTTTTAAATATTGCAAGTCTATATTCGACTACCTTTTACACACTTCCTCTGGGATATCCCTCATGAGCTTATCTATGTAGGATCCAGGAGCTTTAGTTTTAAAATTCTAAAGTCAGTAAAAATTTTTACTAATTTTTACTGACTTTAGAATTTTAAAGATGAATGCATAATATTTGAATATAATTTTAAATCGACTTCAAAAAAAGTGTTTCCGTGCTACAAAAACGGCTACAAAAAGAAGTAAGTCTCGTATCCAGACATTATCCAGATCAAAAAACACTTATTTGGATCGCGACCACAGTCTATTTTTACATTTAAATTGCTTATTATATGCATAAAAGAGTTGATACTCCCAGAAGTTATTTCGAAGCTAGGGCGCCGATTGCCTTTATTGTCCTTTATCCGGTGTGGAAACTAACAAAAAGTCTGCTTAAAATAAACGACAGATCAATAATATAAAAGTTGTGCTTTTTATCAATAGATATTTTATAAAAATGAAAATAATGAAACAGCAATTACACGAGAGTTTATTATGTTCACGACCCCACTAGTACTTGCTTGCTTTATTCGTTTGTATTTTAAAAATCTTCTAATTAGGCTTTACCTTTAAAGAGTTAAACGATCCTTAATCTATTATCGTGGAAGTATAATGGGACTGTGTACTCAAACAGGCCGGTCATCAAAACTTATCAAAAGTTGGTATGATTGAAAAGATCCTTCGATATGTCTTATGCAAATAGGAATAAACTTTAAGGTTATAGCCTTGATTTTTTATTAAGTTTTAAATGTAACAATGTTTTATATAAAGCTCAATTAATGTTTGTAAGCATTTTATGCTATCGGTAAGCCCTTATCTTTTTCTCGAAGTAACTAATAAACTTGGCCGAAAGATCATTATTTTTGACTTACTTCTAAAATAATTTTTAAAATATCAATTTTGGAAAAAAAAGGCCATGAAAGAACTATTTTTGCAAAGAAATTTTGATAAGAACTGATGTCTCTCGGTTTGAGAATTTTTTGTTACTACCTAATAAAAATTCATATGTTTTTCTTTAACTACCAGCGATTCCACGTTATTAATTCCCTACCCAACTAAGAAAAGTTAGTTTTTAGCTTGTAATAAAAAAAAATAAACCAAAATAAAATCATATAGTCAGTCTCTGGTGCAGGTATTAACACAAATAAACCGACATAAAGTTGAATACATACCACCTACCTAACATACATACAAGAATGAAAACAAAAAGTGTATTATCAACAAAAAAAAGTGTTAAAAAAGACAACAACAATTGACTACCGACTGGCATTGGTACAATCAGTTAGTAGTAGATACCTTAGATACTAGAAATGTTGTGTGTAATACAGTAGAGAAGAGATATTATCATCTCCTCTAAAAACGTATTGAATAAAATGCATGTGAATGGTTTTATATATGTACATAAGTAAAAGACAGCGGGTGTCGCGTGAGGGCGGTACACGAGGACAAAGACACCACAGGGGATGTGAGATCAATATCTCGCACATCTATAAAAAAAAAGGACGATGGTGAAAATAAGAACACTAACACCTACCACTACACTCCAACAATCTAATATAGGATGAATATTAAATATTAAAATTATATTCGACCGAAAAACAAAATCGATATAAATATTCAGCCAAACAAATTTGTTACCAACTTACCAAAAGAAACTAAGCAGCAAAGTCCTAATCAGTTTTCTGATCCTATGTACCATGAAGGTTATAAAGAAGGAGAACGATCGCTATGTACTAAAGCATTAGCGCACCTGTCCCTGAAAATTTGTAGAATTTATAGTTCATTTTCAGCCACCAGCCGCGCTGTCGTCGGTAAGTAGTATATTAGCGCACAACAGCCCGCATTTAATGATACAACTTAGCAATCCCAGCGCCTCACTTATTTTTTCAAAATATTGGGACAATGTTTTTTATTGCGATCGTTCTCCTTCTTTATAACCTTTATGCTATGTACCAATAAACACGATAAATAAATTCACTGCACGAATAAGTCCTCTATTTTACGATCATCAGTGGATATTATAAATTTTCGGAAGGAACAACTATGGCTTCATGTTAGATCGCAAGCCCAGCTAGCGTAATTAAAACTTAAATGTAGTGATGAGCGAGACCAAGACCAAGATCAAACCAAGATTGTATTCGACAATCTTTGTTTAGCGAATTTAGTGTAATAGGTTTAGCACCTATATTTCTTGTACGTCTTGTTTGATCTTATGTATAAGAGCAAGATCAAAGTACCACACCAATTACGCTAGGCAGAAGTAGTTAAAAAGAACCGAAACCAATGTGGAAGGCAAAGAGCAAAGTTCAAGCCTAAGTGTGTAAAATAACGACAGTGAAATTAGTCTTGTTTTGGTCTTGGTGCACATTGCTACTTAAATGTCGGTAAGTGTAATAAGAAAGCTTTTCTAAAACAATTATTTACTTGTAATTTCAATATCTAGCATAGTATTGTAAAAAAGCGATCATTGGCGGTAATTTTACTATACAGTAGAACCTTAATTATTGAAATCTCACGGTGAGGTGTAAGAAAATTTGTATTGACTATTTGGGTTATCAACCTTTCAATTAGCTAGGTAGCTTTGGTCGTAGATGTATAGCATAAATCGCAAAATCATAAAAAATCATTTCCGGTGAGTTGATGTAATTTTACTTTCATCATTACATACATTTCTATTTTAAGTGATAGGTATAAAAGTAAAATTGTAAAATATTTGTCACAAACAAAGTCGCAGAAAATAAATTTCCAGGCTGTCATTAAAAGCTCTCAAAATATACACAGCAGTAAAGTATTTTTGGCTGTCGACCTTTGCGGCATCTCGTGTTTTATTTTGTAAAACAGTGGTTAGAAACATCACTGTCACATTTTACAAGTGGGATTAAATCATGATTCAATAAAATGATTAAAAAACGATCGAATTGAAAGTGTTGTGTTGTTAATTGTGAAAACACACTCAATAATAACCCAGAACTCTTCCATAATATTCTTGAATGATTTTAAATGGAGAAAAAAAAGTAACGTTTCCAACCATAAAATAAACCACGAGTTGGCGGAATACTTTACTAGCGTATACCGGAAGATAAAAATTGGTTTTCACTTTAAGTATATGATATAATAAATATGAAATTTTTTTGTATATTTTAATATCGGATGCAATAATTAATTACTTAATCAGTTTAATTTAAGTTTAAGTTAGCTTAAGTTATTAGTTTGGCTGCACTTTATTTCTACTTCGCCGCCCTTCCTACTAAGCGCTTGAATAAATACTATCTCTATTTCACAATTATTAACGTTACTTTCATGTCTCAAGTGTTCAAGATACAATACAGGCTCCAAAGTGTTCAGAGTATTTTAGAAAATTCAATTACTGAGAAGCCAAGTCCAATATAATTTTGTTTTAAAGTTAGAGTGACCTTATCTCTGTGTAAAACTGACCACTGTGGAATACTGAAATTTTCTTTTAAAGTTAGAGTGACCACAATCCATTATATTACCCAACGATGCCTAGACTGACCACTGTGGAATACTGACAAAAAAAAAGAAATAGTATCTTTTATTTTAATTTCGAATCAGAGCTTCTTTCACTTTGATTAAACAAAAAATATATATAAATATTTTAAAAACTGGCTAAAAAAATTTTTTAGGTCAACTGAGAATAAAACATACTACAAAACCATTTCGTTAATCACTCGAAAAAATAATAAATGAATATTGTATTTCTATAAATAGAAAAAAAGAACATGTTAAATTCACAACAATACGTTTATAAAAGAAGTCACATTAAAGATGAATTGAAATGCTATACTATAAGTATTATTCATTGTATAGGTATATGACGGATTGAACTTTTCATTTTTATATATCGCGACGATGATGATTACACAAAATAAAGAAAAAAAAAAATCGTTGCGATAGCAAAGAATCACCATCACCAGTGAGGAATATAAACTGTCAGTCAGCTAGCGTACTATCTGTGTAAATGTGATGAAGATGATTATTATGATGACGATGTAGCCCATTATACCGATTGTCTATCTGTCAGCATGTTATAGTCTGTCTATCACTATGTCTGTTTGTCAATTTGTCTGTTCTCACTTATTTGCTAGCTCTAACTTGCTTGGCTTGTTCATTGGTTTTCTCTTCGTTTGTGTATTGTTAGTACGCATCATAACAACTACTACAACTACTGTTCTTCTTCTTCTTCTAGTCTGAACTGTCGACTTTTTCACAAACATTTACTTCGAAAATAATAAGTGAACGAAAAATGCACACAACCATTTTCTATTGTGATATGACATTGCTTTTTATGCTTTTTTTATGTTTTTATTTTTATTTTTTTGTTATTAAACGTAATATGAAGGGATATCAATCAACATTTATTATTCTTCGAAGATATTCTTACAAAATCAGAAAAATACTCCTTAATTACATGAATAACCATAAAAACATTGTTACTGAAATAAGAACCCTTCTGGAATATTCAAAACAAAACTATAGAGTCTTTTTTTAGTAGGTATTTTAAAATAGTAAATTGAGTAACACTTTAAGAATATATATTCAAAATTTCAAAAAGTACATTGTTACTTCTCGCCACTTATAATGGGAAAATTGCTCAGATGTGCGGCCGACGTGGTAACTGTGTGCTCGTAGAATCGAACAGGAATCTCCGCCCGATAGGAATTTTCATATACTCATTTGCACAAAAAATGCATCAGATTACATACAATATTATATGTAGAAAGTGCATTTTTTATGCAATGCATACATATACCAAATGATCGGGCCATCGGATCAATCCATCGGTATATTCTCAGGCTATTAGAAAAGACTTGGCAACCCTGCAACGTCAGGAAGATCATAATGATTCCAAGTGTACCGAGCACGGCCAGTATTTGCCTGTTTTGTTTAACACCAGTCAAAGGTTAAAAGTGCCAAATTGCTCAGCTAGGTAGAACGTACCACCTTGCAAAATTGCTTTCTGCCGTCATAACAAATCTTGGATAGTGCTTGGAGGAATGCACGAGTGGAAGTAAATGGGGTACTGAAATAGTCAAGAAAATGGAGGTACCACAATGGTCCTTATGGCATAAGTTTGTCCCGCGATAACTTAGACAGTCACTATAACTTAACCAACGTCACTACAACTTAACCTTCTTTAGTTTATTATTCAAATACCTATTTCTTGAAATCTGTTCAGTCGAAAAAAGTTCCAAACGAAAGTTCTTTATCGTATTGCTGTATTTAAAGTTATTTAAGAATTTTCTTCATTATTTTTATAACACCTATACAAATTATAACTTAAACGATTTTGGTCCTTCAAGCCGGATTTATAAAAACACAATTTCAAAACTTGAGTTTTTCGCTGTTTTTATTAATTTGGATTAATATTTTTTTACAATTATTATACATTCTGTTATATTTTATCACCCTAACATGTTGTATACTATAGGTATATATTATATAATTGGTATTAAATAAGGGAATGATTTATTTATTTAACATCATATATGTTATAACAAACACACTATGTGTTGTATGTTTGTATGGTTTTAATTCCTAATATGAATGTTGTACCTATTATTATCATACATATAATATACGGATAACAAATATACTTCTCCATGTAATAACAAGTATATTGTTATAGTACTAAAACATGTAAACACCATGTAATATAAACGGTCAACTATTTATTATAACACAATAATATGTAGTAATATTACAGTAAAACGTTACAATAGTTCCTAAGAACTATTCCAATACAAATTTAGTTACAACGGAATGCTGTACCCGCATGTTTTATCTTTGTCTCAAATAAGTAAATAATTCAACTCAATGGAACATTTTCCTGAAATTTGCAACCATTGTTCAGTAGGTAAGCGCTAGTGATAAATATTTGTAGTTTTTTAATTCCAACACAACCAAATTTTTAGACTTATTCACTTGAAATTCGCGGTATGCCTAGGGTAACGGGTTCGATTCCCGCCGTCACAACAAAAATTAATTTAATTAATGGCTGTGATGGGTTGGTGTAGTGCATGGTATATGCATGAAGGAGGTGCAATCAGCCTCTGAAAATAATTGAGTAGTTGATAAAAGAAATTTTCAGCGGAAAAGGTGGTATAACACATATATAGTTTCACAATGGGCTCTATAGTCTAACTGTATTCTTCGTGTACAGCCAATAAAATCTAACGTCACCTCATTATATTGGCAATTGTATGGATTGCATTTAAGACTTACATTGAAAATTTAATATTATTGTCTCAATACAAATTTAAATAAATAATTATGATAATTTACATTTGAAATGTAAAGAATTGTAAATTAGTCATAACAGCCTCCTTTAACGCCAAAATTTTTCACTGGAAGCGTTGGCATCGATTTTATTGTCCCTACCATGACTACGCACACAACGAATAAACAGAATTAGAATTCAATAATGATATTATATAAACATTCTTATAAAGACGTTTAACTTTACATTCTACAGGTTGTCCTTTTAATTATAAAGTCTCCTCCTGTTAGAATATTACTACATACAATGAATAGACAGACTAATGAACTCAATAAACGTATTCTACGTACATATATAAATATTTATTTGAACCCTAAGTTAAACTACGTAGTACATTAGAAAATAATAACACAATCAATTGTTTTTAAAATTAATAACATGCTAAAAACAAGTGAAAACAAACAATTGACTGAGTTAATTGTAGAAATATCATGCATAGTCAGTGTTGATTTCTTTATCACACAACACATACAAACATGTGACACATACATAACTGATAATGAAGTATAGTACATATTATAAAATTTCCGCCTAGTTAGCTCACGGGTAAACAGTGATGTTTACGAAAAAATGTTTGAAACAAAAGTTGTTTAATTTTTGATAAGGAACATTTTTTATATTTAAACTTTTGTTCTATCTCTAACGGTTTACAAGATGGGTCCTACTGACCCAAGACCCAATTGACCTATGATGCTCATTTACGAACTCGACTTCACTTTTTACGTCCTGAGTACACTGTAAAAATTTCAGCTCGATATCTTTTTTTGTTTTTGAGTTATCGTGTCCACAGACGGACGGACGGACGGACAACCGGAAATGGACTAATTAGGTGATTATATTTTTAAGCATTACAAACTTGGGACTAAACTTAATATACTATGTATATTTCATATATACATGGTATAAAAATATACATATAAATCTATTTTTTAATTATTAAAATTCATCCTTTAAAATTGAATAGAATATACAGATAGGAACTATATTAATACCATACTTATAAATGTATTAGTTTTGAAAATAATACATATAAATCCATTCTTATAAAATTTCTATTAAAGCCCCTTTAATATATTATTCCTTAAGTACTCCTTCAAAATCCGGTTAAATACCTTTATACAATTATTTAATACAGTAAGTTCAATTTCATTTTTTGTATATATAATATGCATTCACAAAAGGATTCTTTTAATTTATAAAACTTCAAGTTTTTTGGAGAAGGATATAATGTGTTTAAAAAAAATATATATCACCAAGGTTTTTAATCTTAAATAGGTTACATTCAAATGTTTTACGATTTCCGTAATTTTAAGATTTTTCAAAAGATGTTCTAAAGTGACAAAAAATGTGAATTCTTTGAAAACAGACTGAAATCCTTGCTATAAAATCCCCGTTGTTAGTGGAACGGAATTCGTAGAAATCCAACACGGTGAACAAAATTTCAAATGTCATTTGAAACTGAACGATGAGGTTAGAGTTATTCAAATTTTTTTCAATTTTTCAATTTTATTAGCCCCTGAACCAAAAATAACTCACCCCTTATAAGTTTGACCGCTATGTGTGTGTGTGTCTGTCTATCTGCGGCATCGTAGCGCCTAAACGGATGAACCGATTTTTATTTTTTTGTTTCGTTTCAAAGGTAATTTAATGGGGACTGTTCTTAGATATGTTTCAAGTGCGAGTTTAGGGTTCCGCCTGTTCCGTTTCTTTCACTCAATGGAATAAGAAATCCAAATCAAAGAACAGCCGTTTTTTCGAATAGAAGCAACCGTAAAGAAGATCTGTCGTACAGAGTACAATAGTACTAGCAGTAAGAGTGGCTCTGTCGAAAACAAATATATAAAAAGAAATATTTTTCAATTTTATTCCAAACGATTTAAAATGGCCTAGATGTTTACCAGATTTCTTTTAAATTTCCCGCCACATGTTGTTTTCTTTATATTTGAAAAAAAAAGTATATGTCTCTAGACTAAAACCCTCCCCTTAATAAAAATAAGATTATAAAATTAATCGAAGCCATAAACTGTGCAATTTTTCGAGAAGTTTTGGACAAAGGGCAAATATACAAAGTAAAAGCCGCCCATCTGAGAAGAAATCATTTAAATAACAAATGAAGTTTTTCAAAAGAAACTTTGTGGAACTAAAATTTGAATCAAAAAACCCATAAAAAATAAGTTTAGTGAGATCAAAAACGATATCCCTATAATATTTTTCAATTATTAAATGCAATATTTTAGATACATGTTATTCTAAGAATGATTCTATTTCTCAAAAAACTTTGCTGTGTCAGTTTTTTTTCTTGATAAAAAATAAAAAATGAATAAACGATATGCTTACTTTACGTAACTTTGAAAATGAATTTTCTCTACTTTTGAATTGAAATATCTTTAATATTATTTTCAATATTTTACTAAACCAATCATCGTATGAAATGACATTTGTGTTATAAAAATAAATATTAACAAAAACTTTATTAAATATTTTTTTTATAGGTTTGTTTTGATTCTTCCGCTTAATATTTCTTATAAATTTTTAATTAAATGTAATCATTTCTTTGTTTTTATTGTAGTGCAAAAAAGTGGCCAATAAATATACAAATTGGAATAAGAAATTTTCGCGTGTTATTCAAATAAACCTTTAAACATGAACCAGCAACTTTTAACATTATTCGCCCTCTCTTAGTTGGTCGAATACAAAAAATGTGTCCCAAATTCGAAAATTTTAAGTTATTCACTCCAAAATTGAATCTCAAGGGTTTTTAGGATCACTAATTACAAATTTCTGTTCCAATTCAAAATGTTTTTGAGGTCGTTCTGTTTCAAAATGATTTTGGGGTCGCTGTTTCAGTTCAAATCATGATTTTATTTAGCCAGTACTATTGACTCGTATGAGAGCACGCAGATTTTACCATTTATTAAATCAATAATATTACTTCAATAATACTGACCGTGTTAAATTAGTCTAAACCTGGAAAAATCTTTCCTGGTAAACGGAAAATAAAGACATGTAGCATAGAGGGAAGAGGAGAATTGGACAAAGCATAAATAATTTATTATAATTCGATATATTTTTCTAAGTTACGCCAAAAGTAGACGCCTAGCTGTAAGCTATAGGATTGGAAATAAGTATTGGTGTTTGATATTATAAATTCGATAACAGTACGCCGAAAGAAGGTAGGGACAAATCTACCTTCAATTAGAATTTTCTGGAACGAAGATCGAAAATCTTGATCTGATCTTCAAAAATTATAAACGTAATCAATAACTTGCTGCCTTTTTATACAAGAATAACTACTGAATTTAAAACATATTTGAACCCATTCAAATTTTTATAAATACCTATAAAGTGCACATGCAGAAAAAATCTAAAAAAAATTATTAAAACATGCAAGCACATACATAGCCTTTTAATTATTCGATTGTCATACTGTGCTTCGTTGTTTGTAAAATTATTGTTCTTTCGTTACAACAGCAGGATACAAAACAACAGTAATAACAATCAGGAGTAGGAAAAAAATTAATTCCAAGGTCTTCTTTAAATAACAACATATGGATTGAAATATATATAGATTATTGCACTCACTCAAAAATGGTTTTTGTTAAAGTTAATGATGAAATTGATAAAAATCTTGCACAGTTGGGCGTTGGGAAAAATGATTTTATAAATTATACATACAGAAATTTGCTGTCGAAGTGATTTTTTTATATTGATAAATAAATATCAAAGGGTAAATTTAAAAAAAACAAACCCTTACCGTTTTAATATTAAAACCTTTTTACCAAATTTTAAGGTAGGCTTATTACCAAGGACTTTATAATTTAAATACATGTTGAATTTTTGTGTAAAATCTTCCCAAGGAAAATTGTCCCTGCTTACAGTACTGTTTTTCCTCAACACCATTTTCTTGAGGATTTAAATATAAAATAACTATCGATAAAAACGTTAATAGTACGTTATGATATTGTACCATGGGTCACAACCTAAGGTAGTGTCATTTAATAACTCGGAGTAAATGAGACTTTTTCCAACTTGCACTTCGCTTTTCTGTTCTTGCAAACCCACTTAAGATAAGAATACAATTTTAAAATTTGAGGTATATGTATCACCATATATATTGTTAGGTAAAGTTGATTCAAGGTAAATGACTTATATTCAAGGTAAATGGCGTATTTTAAACTTTATTTAAAACAATATGCAATATGTAAATAGTCTTTTTGTAAAACAAAACCACATTGGTCGCTATTCTGCAGCCTACCGTCATTCTCATAAAATATCTTCAATTTTAAGCTTATGGTAAAGGTAAATGCATTAAACTTAATGAGACATATAAAAAGGCTGTATCTACAGCACTTTCAGAACTGAAAAAAGATCGATGTGTCGTGGGACACCCGGTAGGAACTATATTACTTTCGTACCGTGATAAATTCTAATGTAGCGCTTACTTTTTTTTCCAGATATTTTTCTGAAAATTTAAGATATTAACTTAGAAGTCAAATTACTTGTTTGATTCTTTATGGAAAGGAACTTCTGATTTTGTAATAACCTCATATGTTATTACATTACGTTTGGTTTGATCAGGATATTTATTAAGACATAACATAAAAACTGCATTGTACTTACCGTAAATTACCTCTGTTTTCTTCTGATAACTTTCACACTTTTTCAAGTCAATTTATTAAAATAAAAAAACATAAAATTATGACAAAAAATAAAAATTGAGTTATGAAAAGATTTTTGAATTTTATCAAAATTCATGACAAGTGGAATCGATTGAAAAAGTTTTAGTTTCCTAGCTATTCTAAATGTCGGTTTTTGGCGTCTGTTGCAGGTTTTTTTTTGTTAACTCCCAATCAGTAAACTAACATCGTGTGACAAGGAACATAGTTCCAATAAAATTGAATTTTCGTGTTTTCGGAAAAGCTACACTGATTACGAACAGTTTTTATTATTTATACATAAAATCAATGAGTAAAAGTAATATAAAAGATAATTGTAATCAGTAGTCTTGTAAAATAATTCATCAATAAAATTAATATAAAGACATTTTTAAATCTTGTTTTAATCAAACAATAAACAACCACACATATAATTAATAAATTTATAATTAATCTTTATATTTAGATACTGTAAAGGTAATTTGTAGAAAATAACATGAATTTAATATGACCAAAAAAAAATAAACATTGATATAAAAAAACAAGAAACAACTGAATATCAAATAACATAGAAACATTTTAGAAAATACATATAACTAGTTTTGATGAATTTATGATTTTATCACAAAAAGATATATTATTTATGTTGCTGGGAGGTCCAATGTGTCTATAAAATGTATCTTTATCTGGATATATGTATTAAGTCATTAGAACAACTTGTCATTAATGGTAAAACCAAAAGGTATAGGTTGTCTTATATAATTCTGTCATAAAGTAAATAAACCAAACCTCCAATGTTTGTTATAACAACATTGTATAGGTATTATATATGTATAATCAAGCCGCATTGCATATACAGAGGCATACCATTCGATTCCAGTCCTATGTATGTATGTCTATGTAGTAAATAAACTCTTGTAATAATATGAGATAGTGACAATTCAGTATTAACGCATTGAGACATGTGAATTGACCTGGAATTAACCACAATCGCATACCTATCTCCCACATAGGTGTATTATATTATATATATACATTTTACATATATACATGCTTACTATATAAAGCTATGGTTTTTCATTTTATTTTTGGAATTTTTTTTTAAATGCCACGTATAGGTAAAATTTTCTTGCAAAACATTCATTTCGTCTTAGAATATATCATATTATATCTTTAGTAATATTATTTGTATAATATCTTTACAATGGTTTCGCAGCAAAGTGATAAATTATATACATTACTGATTTGTAAAAGAAATTTATATTTTGGAGATCCAACATGGTAAGGACACGTCTACTTAAAAGACATTCTTCTTTATCCGCGTAATTTATAGAAGCCCTCCAACAATCTTATACTTACGAAAATTTAGTCTGAAAAGCTCACATTGATTCACAACGATCCACTTAAACTACACCTTGGTAATTCCGTTATATCTTAAGTATTTACGCTTACTTATCACATTCTAAATTTATACATATAAGGTAATTTAATTACTAAACTAGTTTGCCACGACAGGGAATTGAAGCAGTACATGTGCATGCTATAAGTTAGAAATCTAATCTCTAATGGTCATTCTCTTTACTACCATAGCAGCAAAAACATATGATTCACGGTGTTGTTAAAGGCTTGGGAAAGTTTTGGCAAACTAAGAATTAATTTATTAGCCTTGATCAAGACATTAAAGGCTTGGGAAAGTTTTGGCAAACTACAAATTAATTTATTAACCTTGGTCAAGATTGGAGAAAGAGCTGGTAAACCAAGACTAGGTTCATTAGACAATGGTTGAGGCTTAAACTTGATTCACGGTGTTGGTAAAGGCTTGGGAAAGTTTTAGCAAACTAGGAATTAATTTATTAGCCTTCGTCAAGACTTGAGAAAGTGCTGGTAAACCAAGACTTGGTTCATTAGATAATGGTTGAGGCTTGAACAAGAACTGGAATAACAAGGTTGAATTGCACAATGCTACCCAAACTCGATTCCATAGTCAAGTAGGCATAGACATTTATTACTTTGATTTGACGAGAACTGTCATTGGTAAAAACTTATTAGGAGCCGGCTAAGTGGCCGAGTTACTTAGACTGGAAGGTTGCGAGCTCGAATTCAGGACGTATTTTTAAAAGAAAGCTAAAAATTTCAATGAGTCAATCAATTAATCTACCAAGTTTCTTCTTCGTAAATTTTTAAAATATTAAAAAAATTTATTTGGTTGCCGCTACTTATCTACAAATATTTGCAATGCGATAACCTTCGACTACGATTAAATTCTTCTTAAACATGATTTCAGGCGTAGATTAAATAGATAAATATTAAGAAACCCTAGTAATTTACAACAAAATTGTTTAAATGTATGAATGGACGGTTTAATAAAAAATAGCCCTCTATTTTACGGGTTGATTTTTTTAAGATTTAAGCCTGCTCAGGACCACCATATTGACTGCTTAACGTTATTAGTGATTTTTACAATAAAATATAGAACTTTTTTTAAATAGGTAAACAGTTTCCCATTTTCTAATGTAAAACTCGCGAGAGTATTAAAGTAAACTGCAGATCGGTGTGGTATCTGATACCTTCCACTTGTGAAAGCGTACTAAGACCTATTATTCAAATTTTCTTCAAATGAAAAATTGAAACGTTAGTGAAAATATTTATATATATATATATATAATATAATAGCATTATATTATATTCTATGAATATATAACATACAATATACATATAATATTTAATGAAATCATTCATGTATGTTTTGAATTTGAGTTGTGTTAGAATTAGCAACACAACCAGCATGTGTTATTTTGTGGTTAAAATTAACATATTATATTAAATATACGTACATTCATATATATATAATGTTACTATACTTGTATCTATCTATGTTATGTACATATTATATTTATATTATTTGAATTTATTATTATTATTAATAATATTTAAATTATTAACTAGACAGAGTAAACCCGGACAATTGATACACACCAACAAAATTTATTATACTTACTCGGTAGATTTCAATGTAAAGATCCCTGCAAATTTCGATATTTTCAAAGACACGATGAACCCTTAAAGTGATGCTACCCTTCAAACAGAAAATTTCGTATTCAAAAACTAAAAAAAAAATTGGAAGTTTCATTTGTTATACCTTGTAATGCTGCATTTCTGCATTTTTGTTTTGGAATGTTTCGGCTCATAATCAGTTTTTGAAAAAAAAACCACACTGTCCAAAATTACATAAAAAACTGCAATTTAAAAAAGCGAGAAAAAGTTAAAATGCGATGATTTTTTTATGATCATAAGGTACATTTTTTTCCAGAATTTCAACTCAATTCCTTCATTTTCCGAAAATTTATCGGAGAAAGTTGAAAATATGAGGCTACTGCGGTTTTCTTGAGATTTTAAGGCAATTTTGCTTTGCTCAGGGTTCGATAGTAAAATCAAGGTTGATATTTTTTAAAAAGAATTAATTTTTTGGTTCGTCCTACTTAATCCGATCAATAGAAGCAAAGATATTCAAGAAAACGTCACTAAAGAAAACAATATAGAAACTAATTGTGCAGAAAGCCGTACGGATCGCTCCGGAGCCGTAAAACTCCTTTCCTGTATTTTCTTAGAACGAAAGAAATCAATCTAAAATAAATTAGCCTTCTCCCAAAATTTTCCGATTTACCCAACTAATTCCAATATACACTTCCACTTTTGACACCTTGTATGTTGGTACATTGTTTATTGTGTTAAATCATTTATTTCTTCTTGTTGAAATTAAAAATATTCAATTTTTTAAAGCAAAAAAAGAAAGATTGTTTCTGATTAATTAATAAACCACTTGTATTTATTATTATATGATAACCTTAAATTATTCACGCAAAAAGGTGTTTAATTTTTTGCTTTGGTTTTCAAGAACAATACACAATGTATTTTATTTACTCATTCTTATAATAAAAATTGCATACTATGGGAAATTTTTTAAGAAATATATTATCTAAATATGCATCTTACAAGTTACTGATAAAGAAAAAAATGTATAAAAACTGCAAGTAAAGGGTATTACCCGTTCAAGGCCAAAATAGTTTACTTACAAGTTAAAATAAAATAAAGAATAATCTTATATATTATTACTCTAGCAAGTTTTTTCCGTCCTCCCCTTATCTTCTTTGTTCCTTTATCAAATTCCATGATTCACTCCTCATTTTCAAGCTTATTATGTTTATTATGTCTAGGTTTGATGAAAAATATACTCACAGTCTAAAAATGTACCGCTTAGGAAAAAACACGCTAGACAAGTTAGTTTGAAAAAAAAATTATCTAAATATAATAATAAATGTAAATAATAAGTTTATTAGGCAAACATGTTAGTTTTTACAGATGCTCTCTAATATTCTAGACTTATAATTACTATTTTTAATAGATGTTCTCCTAATTTAAGAACTTGATTTTTTTCACCGCTTTTCTACGAAATTTGTTGTTTGTTGTTTTTAGCCACGGGTACAGGATAGCCGTGGGTTACGGTAACTACGACTTGGAATTCCCCACAAGTCAAGCTAGTATTTTTAATGTTAATGAATCTGGCGACTTTATTAGAAAGACAATTTCTTTGAGCTATTAATGTTTGAATATGATTTTGGTAATATTCAACGTCTCTGGTTTATCGACATGGACAAGTGTCTTTAAAGATAAAAATCTAATATCTGATTTTCAAGGGGTACCCCTTAGAAAAAAATTGAAAAATTGAGATTTTTTTTTGGGTTTCCAATTTCGATAAAACTCAGTATATAAGGCAATTTTGACCCAAAAAATTCAAAAATCGGGTTCATTTGAAGATTAGAGGTCGCATTGTCTGAGAAAGTGTCATTTCATTGTGAATTTTGGACGATATCTCCGAAACTATGCATCCAATAATCAAATTAACCCGATTTTTTAATTTTTTGGGTCGAAATTACCTTATATACTGAGTTTTGTCGAAATTGGAGACAATAAAATTTTTTCGATTTTTTGTGATTTTTTCAAGGGGTACCCCTTAGAAAAAAATTGAAAAATCGAGAATTTTTTTTGGGTTTCCAATTTCGATAAAACTCAGTATATAAGGCAATTTTGACCCAAAAAATTCAAAAATTGGGTTCATTTGACGATTAGAGGTTGCAGTATCTGAAAAAGTGGCATTTCATTGGGAATTTTGGACGATATCTCCGAAACTATCCATCCAATAATCAAATTAACCCGATTTTTGAATTTTTTGGGTCGAAATTACCTTATATACTGAGTTTTGTCGAAATTGGAGACAATAAAATTTTTTCGATTTTTTGTGATTTTTTCAAGGGGTACCCCTTAGAAAAAAATTGAAAAATCGAGAATTTTTTTTGGGTTTCCAATTTCGATAAAACTCAGTATATAAGGCAATTTTGACCCAAAAAATTCAAAAATCGGGTTCATTTGACGATTAGAGGTTGCAGTATCTGAAAAAGTGGCATTTCATTGGGAATTTTGGACGATATCTCCGAAACTATCCATCCAATAATCAAATTAACCCGATTTTTGAATTTTTTGGGTCGAAATTACCTTATATACTGAGTTTTGTCGAAATTGGAGACAATAAAATTTTTTCGATTTTTTGTGATTTTTTCAAGGGGTACCCCTTAGAAAAAAATTGAAAAATCGAGAATTTTTTTTGGGTTTCCAATTTCGATAAAACTCAGTATATAAGGCAATTTTGACCCAAAAAATTCAAAAATCGGGTTCATTTGAAGATTAGAGGTCGCATTGTCTGAGAAAGTGGTATTTCATTAGGAATTTTGGACGATATCTCCGAAACTATGCATCCAATAATCAAATTAACCCGATTTTTGTATTTTTTGGGTCAAAATTACCTTATATAATGAGTTTTGTCGAAATTGGAGACAATGAAATGTTTTCGATTTTTTGTGATTTTCTTAAAAATCGAAAAATTTGAGAATTCTTTTTTGTTTCTCATTTCGATAAAACTCAGTATATAAGGTAATTTTGAACCAAAAAATTCAAAAGTCGGGTTCATTTCCGCATCCAGGCAATAAAAATAAATTTTCATATTATTTTATTTATTTTTAAAAGATCATACCAGTTATTTACAGACAAAATTGCGAACGGAGCCGCAGGTAAAAGCTAGTTAATATTCTTAATAAGACACTTTACTAAAAATTTCCCGTTCTGAATGCATCCATTTTCAGTTCTTTACTTTTTTAATACTAGCTATTTCCGAAGAAAACTTATTGGCTTAAAAAAGTTGCAAAAGTATTCCAACAGAAATCGAGGTGAAGATTATTTTCTACAAATTTTGCCATGCTCGACGATTGATGAAAATCTCAATTAATAATTTTATGCCTTTACATTTGATGCATCGTTTGTGGTTATAATTTTTATTAACAATAAAAAGTTTGGCATCAATGTGTAGTGCAAATAAATATATTTTCTACTTGGCAGATCACTAAGATTTACTTACCAGTGATTTGGATAAAAGCTCGCTTTTAAAAAATATTTTTGCAAGAGTCATTTATAAATTTTTATGAAACTTTTTTTTTCGTAAGCTACTAAGTATGGTTAAAAAATATCGCATAATCTAGAAGTAGACATATAATGAAACATATAAATACATAAATGGAACTTAATATAATAAGAGAATGTGAAAAGAAAAATAATAATTTCATAAACTTTGTTATAATCAAATTTCAAGTTTAATACACATTAGTTAACAAGGTTTTATAGTAGATAAATTATAGCCGTATTTTAGAGTTTAATATCGAATAATATATGTATTGAAGTTACAACCCGTTGATAATATTATGTGATTCAATCATTATCTTTAGAAAAATACCTTTTTGTGTCTAGCCGATCGATACGAAACTAAATACGTGTGTTTCTGAAATTGTGTCATGCAACGAATAGCAATATTTTTCAATATCGACTGCTTCATTCACTGCAAATATATTCATGCAATGATTTGGAGCCAAGTTCTTATTTTATGGTTCTGTTGTTTTTTAAAGTTCTTTGCTAGTTAATCTATCCCATTTGCAAGTAACACAAAGCTTCCCAAATAATAACATATTCGGAAAGAGAAACAGCTTCATCTTTTTAAATAGGCTTCCTTCGGAGAATAAAAAACAGAGAAAAGGGTTTTTCCCGGTTGCGCAACGATCCACACTACCTTTTGCTGGCGGTTTTGGGACAATTTATCTATACATTGTTTTGTTTGGTGACGTTTTCATGAATATCTCTGCTTCTATTGATCGGATTGAGGCGAATCAAAAAAAAGAATTGCTTGTTATAAATTTCTACAAGTTCGCCCTTTCCTATCGAACTCTGAACTAAGTAAAAATAACCTCAAAATCTCAAGAAAACCGCAGTAACCTTTTATTTTCAACTTTCTCTGTATATATTTTTGAAAAATGTAGGGATTGAGTTGCAATTTTGTAAAAAGATGCAACTTATAATCATAAAAACAACAGTTCGTACAGTTCAGGTAAATCGGATCAGATCGGATTTTAATTTTTTTTTAAATTGCATATTCCTATTCATATTCCTAGGTTAGGTTAGGTTAGGTTAGGTTAGGTTAGGTTATATTGGCTGTCCACGAAGGACACACTCAAGCTATAGAGCCCAATGTGATACCATATATGTCTTTTACCACCTTTCCGCTGATAATTTCATTTATTCCTCAATGCATTTACCATGCACTACACCAGCCCATCACAACTATTAATTAAATTAATTTTTTTTTTGGACGACGGGAATCGACCCCCTGCCCTGAGCATACCGCGGACGAATTGATTACGCCTTAACCAACTGAGCTAATAGAGCGACATTCATATTCCTAAATATGAACTAATATATCGAATTTTTCGTCTGGACAATGAACAGAAGAGTAAGAACATATAATATAATTATATATATCGAAACATAGTATACGCAATGAAACGAGAAAATGCCGCGTGCTCAAAACATATACCACAAAATGAATTCCAGAAATTTAATATCCTGAATGCTTATACATATATGAATTTGTTTGTACATACATTTCATGTATTGTTATATTATTATTATAGAGGAAGAGAAGATATTATATATTTAACTATAACGTTAACTATATATAGATAGGCACTACATAAAACCAAAGCTGAAGATAAAATTCCATTTCAAAACTATTTAGGCACTCACTATAAACATATATGCATGCGTATATATCTATACTACAAGAAGTTATATATACTTTTTATTTATAAATGCATAATTTTCAACCAGGGGTGTAGCGTCAATTTATAAGGCCCTGGGTTAATATACTCAGGGACCTGCTTATTTACTCAATTTATTGCCATTTTGTCAAAAAACTGTTTTCTATAGTAATGTAGGATTGCGGTATAGAAAAAAATCGGAGATTGAAAAATTAAAACATTTTTCTTAAAATCGACTATAGGATTATAAATTTTTCAAGAATTTTTATTTCGCAAACTGAGCGTCTAGAGAAAAAATCAGTCCTTTTTGCTTAAAACTGATAAAAGAGTACAAAAATATTTTTTAATTTGAAAAAATTCAAAATTTTGTATTTGTAGCGCAACAAAAGCAATAGCTCCATTTCCTTGAGAAATTCCCGTAAAGGAGAAATAAATATTTTATTTTGCTAGCGTGTCTAACGGATCCTATCTTCTTAGTGTGTCCCACCCCAAGACAGCCACTCTAACCTAACCTAACCTAGCATGTCTACTTAAGTTGGCTTTATATGAAAAACTTTTTAATTATAGGGCTTATGAAAAAAGTTTTTCATTGAAAAAAACTTCGTTTCCAATCTTACAAGTATTTTAATAGCTATTATTATTGGTACCTTATTTTCAACTCTGATGATGAATTTTATTATAACTTCATGAATATAGACGAAAAATAAAATGTGCCTTGATTTTCGAAATATCGAAAGCTAAATAATTAAATATAATTTTCAATTTTCGATATTTTGAGAATTATTTTATTCTTACTTTCCGTCTTATATTATCAAGTTATAACATAATTCACTATCAAGATGGAAAATATAAATTTTTTTAAATTCGTGTCCCCATTAACGTGCTCATACACCCTTAATTAGTCCGACACAACTTCTTTTAATTGTCACCGACTATTTTTTGAGAAATCTATGAAAACATATCATTTATCCACCGTTTTACCAAGATGTTAAATATACCTACTTTTGAAGTCATTTATTTATTTAAATAATCGGGCAACCTTCCCGAAAATTTTCAAAATTGTTTAAGACTTAATGCAACTTCATATAAATACCTTAATATAAATAACATCATTTGAATAAAAATCAATCCTTCTATCTAAAATTACCTTGGCGCTTGTACATCCTTAATACGATGTTTTTTACGCTATACTTTAGAATGAGAATAAAAACATAAACAATTAATTTATTTAGATTATTTATTTTCAATAGTATTTACAATATCTGAATAAGTATAAAAAAAATATCAAAAGAAATTGGCAAATTATTGGACTATCAATCTTTGTGGCGCTGCAACAAGTGGAGCTACTGGTGCGCCATTTACAGCGGCGGCTGAATAAATTGGTGCTGATACGGGATCAACGTCTTCATATCGTACACGGGCTGTATATGCCATATTTTGTAAATCTGCAGATGTGGTATACACAACACGTTGAAGGCGACCATCGGGAAGGTAGACATAATAGAATCCTCGGTCTGTATTCTTAAAAACAGATTCAACTTGTTTTGCATTTTTCAATTTTTCACTTTTGATATTTTCCGCCTGCAAAAAAAATTATATTAGATTTTTCAGTAATTTAACAGAGTTAATCATCATAAACTTTGGCCTAAAACACTTAAGTTTTCCAAAAACATTGAATAATAACATATTCTTCACTTAATGCGAACACATTCAAGTGATAACTGAGGGTTAAATATCGACTGCTATGTCGGTTTTGAAGCAATTTTCGGCCCCAGAGAAATTTTGACGCAGTGATGATACAGAAGTTCAAAATGCTGTCGAGAGGCTTGTGATTTGACGCTGTTCAGGCACAATCATCCCTATTTGGTATCCGCAAAGCATTAAAAAAAGAACGAGAGGTGTCGTGGGACACCCGGTCGGAAATATAGTCCTTTCGTAATTTACAAGAAGAATTTAATTTGAAAGAGTTTACTTTGCTAGTATCTTGAACCAATATTTTGGACATATTTACCTGTGGTTCTAGTGTTGTTAATTCTTCATTACTATCGGTTGTTGTTCTTGCTTGACGTGGATCTACTTGATTAGGTTGTTGGGGTGGTGGTCCATATTGATTATCTGGTTGAGCAGCAGGTGGACCATATTGATTATCTGGTGGTGGTGGGGGACCATATTGGTCTTCTGGCTGTTGTTGTTGTTGACGAGCAGGTAATGTAAATGCTGCTCCTTGTGGACGCCAACCAGATGGTGCATATGGAGCTTCATTCGGTTGTTGTTCTTGACGTTGGAATCCAAAGTTTTGTCTTTGATTAAATCGTTGATTATTAAAGAATTGTCTTGGTGCTTCCGCTGATGTCATTACAATTATCAACTCCAAAGCAAATAGTCCCAAAATAACCTATAAAATCATATCAGGCAATCAACAAATCAATCAACAAAATCAATTATTGAAAAAGAAAATCAATTAACAAAAATTCATCATTTATTGAAAAGGAATTTGGTGTTGCAAATTTTTACAAAATTTTCTCTTTATATAGAAATAAACTATTTTTAAAGTTTTCCAAAAAAAAAAAACTTGGTGCAAATAATTTGTAAAAATCGTTCATAAACTTTTGTAACAAAAAACGAAAAGTTTGAAAGTTTTTGATAGAAAGTAAACCGTCCATATAAGAGATATAAGAGCAGGGTTGAAATTATTTTTATCTTATCTCAAAGATCAAATTTTTCGATGTCTGCGTTGGTTTTCGATATATCGAAAACTACATATATTTAAGCAAAATTTTCAATTTTAACTTTGATGATGAATTTTGTTATAACTTCGAGACGAAAAATAAAAATACAATTTTTCTATATCTGCCTTAGTTTTTGAAATATCGAAAACTGAATATTTATCAAAATTTCCAATTTTTGATATTTTGAAAATTGCGCCAGATATCGAAGACTCTTACTTTTCGTCTTATATCGTCAAGATACTACATAATTCACCTTCAAATTTCAGATCAGATTATATCTCCTTCACAGAGGTCGTATTTCGATTCTAAACGATAATTTGAAAGCTCTGATATGCAACTACTAATCTTTATCTAATTTTTTTTAATGATTTTCACGAATATTAACACATCAATTAACCGTATCGAAAGTAGTATTAATTGGTCAAATTTTACTTATCGTTATGTAGTTTTCGTTTCGAAAACATAATAGATTTAGCACAATTTTTACTGGATAGATCATAGATAAGTTTTTGTTTCGCAAATTAGTAGATTATTTTACTTTAATGAATCGTTAAATTAAAAAAGCTAGATATTATCCACTGCCTGTACCAAACAATGTATTGTTTTTCACAAAATAAATCCAAAACTTTAAAACAATTAATTTCTTAGATCCTTAGCGATTAGAATATCCTACCTTCATTTTAGATTTAGATTATAATCACAAACACACAATAATTAGTTATTATAATTAAATTATATTGATTTGATGATAGATAAACTAAAACTGATATCAATCGAATAATTCACTAGGGTATTTATACAAAAATTAATTATAATTCAACATTCATAGAATCACAACACAAACAAAATATAATATGTGAAATTTCATTAAAATAATTGAAGACGCCATGTTTATACAATTATTGTTGCATGTATAATATCTCTAAGCATGAGACATTATATTTTAACACCTCTATATGTATAGTCTTCGACATCAGTTTAAGCTTAAGGTATTTCGATACCAAAACATTAAAAAGATCCAAAATAATTGAATTTTGTCCATTATGGATGTCCATGTCGATTCTTTGAACGGTTTAGGTGAAATTAACTACCAAAGTCAGTGTTTTTAGCAAAAACAGGTTTTTCATTTTCATGCATAGTTCTTAATTTTGGTATGAATATTGATAAAAGTTGTTTATGTAAATAGTAAAACATTTTTAAAAGCACTTATTGACTAAAACACCACCATATGTAAAAAGAGCCGTTTTCAATAATTAATTTCTCGTAAACCGTACAGAAAATTAAATTCTCATATAAAATGGTCATTAATTGACACACAAAATTTCGATATCGAAACACCTTAACTAATATCAATGAGGGTAACAATAATCCTGCAAAGTTATCTTTGAATAAATTAATATTATTATCAGTATCAACATCATTATGAAGACTAAAACGGTCTTTGATTTAAAAATATTTACAGATTAAGTCCATCTCATGCTAACACATGTAATCTGGCAGCCAGCCCTGCCTGCAGAATGGTGTGTGTATCAATAAGTAATCTCCTATATTTTTAGTTAAGCACCGTATATGATCATCTTCGAAATAATTATGGGAGAGACTGGCTACACTCATGACAAAAAGATAAGTATTTTTTGAGCTTTAGAAAGATAACTATTATCAAGCTTTTAATGCTGAACAAACTATCTTTATGCAAGACACAATGTCGATGCCTCAACGGCTTCTAAATGATTGAATTAAACTTTTCATTCATTGAAATTTGTGAAATTTTTTTAGCATCTAGCATTGTTCAATGTTCAGAAATGTTAAGCTATATCAGTAACTATTAATGCTGCATCGTGGTTTTATATCGTGATTATTAATTACGAAAATACGTAATGCTTAATGTTTTATTGGAACTATGCACAGAGGTCGCTTGATGGGAATTAAGCATCTTTTTTTATTTATATTTCTGTTCAATAAAATTCAATTGAGTAATATTCCGTGAATATTACGATAAGCCATATACGTTTATGTTCAATAGTGTTTAGCAGTGACATTGAACATTTGCATTTAATTTAAGAATTAAAAATAAATAAATCGACCTTTTATCTTCACTGCATTTTGGAACCTCTTTTATTTATGAAAACTTCTTATAGCCTCGACGTATAACCTTATGAAATAACACAACATAGAAATCAGCAAGTAAAAACTATGTTTTTTACAAATCTAGTTAAATTTTAGTCGAAATTATTCATTAGAAATTCCAGACTTAAATAAAATATGTTCCCATATTCCACAATTATTAAACAATTTGGATGTATTCGCGTGTTATTTAACACGCGTAATAAAAATCACTTGTAAAAAACTACAAGTTAAAAAACAGCAACTTAAGAAACAGAAAATATCTTATTAGGCTTTATTTGATTTAGTATATGGTCTAGGAATAGTTGACTAATGAAAGTATATTGAGTATATGAAAAAACTATTGGGCCCATCAACTTAAACCTTTGTGGATCATAGTAAAAATAGCTAAAACTAGTCCTCAAATGTCCAGAATCTGTCACAAAAATAAATTATTTTATTTGATTACTATTTTTATATCAACTTTTATCCAAAAAAATCGTGTTCTTGTGATGACATTACTTAGGTGCCAACAAAATTTTGCTTAATATTTTTGTTTCTGACTGCTGAAATCAATGCTACAGTGGGACCCGATTCGCACTCCATTTTACAGATATCATCCTCATTGATTTCTAAACATGTGTTTTTTGCCGAAAGTTAAAAATCTTTTTGTTATACTCTTTAATACACATGCATAATATATTTAATACTTTTTGTTTTTCTCAAAAAAAAATCCAAAAAAACGTCGATATTTTGTCTAAAAGACTGAAATGATTCCTTAATTCGTGTGCTTCTTACTAACGTTTGATGAAAATCCAATTTTACAGGAAAAAATCATCAGTTACTTTATAAGTAGGGTTTTGAAAATATATTTCCTAGGTAAGGACAAAACTTATTATTAAACTACTCAAGATGCTCAATGATAAAATTAGCCTTATCTATTCCTATATCTATGTCAATTTTAATAAGACGACTGTATAAATGACAAAAATAATAAATCAAAAATTTCCCACAAAAAGGACATAAATGTCAATTTTTATAGTAAATTTTATCCAAAAAAGGATAATAAAAAAAAATAAGTGCACAAATCAAAGTAAAATGTTTTTGAATATGTAATATGATAAATGTCTTTTATATGCTAATGTTTACAAATGTGTTGTTGGATCAATGACTTGACGAAATCATCACATCATCACACTGTTGAGTTGAATAATGTGTTGAGTTGAGTGAGTGACAAACACAAACAAACAGCAAACAGAATAGCGTAGCGTAACGTCATAAAATAGTATGACGCGACGTGCGTCCCATACAAATGTTCATAAAATACCATATTACCTATCTACTCAATATAAATAATGGTTTTATTATTACATATTATCAAATATTCAACCCATTCGAAAAAAAGCTATCTTCATTCTTCACCCAATAATTTAAATATTTGATTCAAGTCCTAAGTAAAATTTTGATGATTATTCCAAAAAATCTTTAAAATTTGTTTAAACCGGCGTCATTTTGGCGGACAGGCAGAACATAGTCTTTGTGGTCGGGTATACTTTACTCATGAACATTAAAACAATTTCATCAATCAATCAATTTTATGTCAATATAATTATAAATTTTATCAAAGATAATAAATGAGATCTCAAGGATATTTCGCAATAAATTTTGATTTTTGCTCCAATTTGCAACGATTAACATAAGCAATGAGAGTAATTACGATTAGCTAATTCATACTGATAGTGACTACCTGGTATGCGAAATACGTATTCATATAATACGTATAAAAATTGATCTAGGAAATTGGGGCAAAAATCGAAATTTATGTCAATATTAGTTTAGGTAAATACATAGTTTTATGCATTATTTATGAAAATTAAACATTTATTAATTATGAAATAAGATTATATTCATCAAAAATTGAAAAAAACTAAACTGTTCAAATATTATATGTCCATTGTGCCCGAGTATAACTTACCGACACGGTATTCATGGACTTAGAACCTGCAAACTCCACTTTATCAGCCGACAGTAAAACGTTAGCTTTCGTAGGAATTGCGACTTAAAAATATGTGATTATTGTATTTAATCGAAAAAAAACACGCTAACCACAGAAAAATGCTAAAAATTTTCCAGGGCAATAGAGGTCGTTCGCCCGTATCCATGACTTTGACCTTCAATTATTGATAAACTTTAAAGCGTATTTTCTTTCGATTAAATGACATATTTTTAAGTCCGAAAGCTTACGTTTTTCGAAAAAATATTTTTAATTTTCTAATTTAAAGTGTTATATTTGTTATCTTGTAGAATCTAAATTGGCTATTAAAGAAGCCTAAAGAACTAAGTCCAATCTTATGTTAGAACATGATGTCTATTATCAGACACTACAACTTTTGTTTAAATTATTTTTTGATTAGTTAACTGCAAAACGAGATATTAAAATGTGTATAGATTAAAATAGCCAACCCTGTAAATGTAATATACATCAACATATACTAGTTTAGTTCCAAATTTGTAACGCTTAGAAATATTGATGATACAAACAAAGTTATGGTATAGGTGTTCATAAAATCTAATAATCTCCGTCCGTGAACACCTTATTAAAACGAAAAGAGATATCAAGCTGAAATTTTCCTAGTGTACTCACTACCTAAAAAGTGTTGAGTTCGTAAATGAACAGCATAGGTCAATTGGATTTTGGATCCGTAGCACCCATCTTGTAAACCGTTAGAGATAAAACAAAGTTGAAATATTGTGAAAAATGTTCCTTATAAAAAAGTAATAAAATTTTGTTAGAAACAATTTTTTTCGTAAACACCATTTTGTTACCCGTGAGGTTGCAAATTGGGGCAAAACTTTAGTGTTCTCTTTCTCCAAAACTATAAAGGACAGGTACCTTAAAATCTTATGACAGATTTTCGATAGCCCAAAACAAATTGTGTTTGATATTTTTCTGATATATTAAAAATTGGTTGTTTTCATTTATTCAAAATTTAGAACTTACCAAGCTTTGTTATTTTCACCGTGTCTCCAATCACGTATCTAGTCTCCCCCGATATGTTTTTAACCTTTCATAAAAACTTATCATTAGGAAGATTTATTTTAATTTAACTTTTTTAATTTTCTAATTGGATAAGCCATATATGATTTATATATTTTTATTAATCATTTGACTTTCAAAGTGTCTTTTAATTACCAATTGAATTTGATGTTCTACTAATCTAATTATTATACTCATTGAAATTTAACAAAAGAAATTTCAATGTCGTTCGTATTCTTTTCACTTATGGTAAATTTCTTTAAATAAAATACATTTAAGTATTATGTAATCGATAATATTTCTATAATTGACCAAGATATTCGAAAAATGATTAGAATATTAAGGCATATGTATCTATTTGTTTTATTTTTATTACTTATTGTTTAAGAATATTTAGTAATAATCAATTTATTGATATTATAAGTAATACTATTTTTAATTGTTCTTACGTAATGTAACAATTTTATGAAGGTTAGCTAGACGCGTTCGTTAGTCAGTTTATAGTACTTACACTGTTTTGTGGTTTTTTTTTTTATTTGTTATGAAATCAATTGACACTGATTACGTGAAATAAATTATATATTTGTTTAAATTATATTAATCATTTTAAACAATACACTATTATCAAAGTACGTGTGACTAGGCTTTGTACGTGTGTAAGTAATTTTCTTTACAGTTTACTATTATAAAACTGTTATAATCACGCAAAAAAATGATTCAAGTCAAACTGGCCCTCGGCCTGGGTGAAGCCTTCAGCACTGTAGCTAGCTGCGCTCGTATATAGCTCTAATAAATACCTATTCACAATACCTGAATAATAATAAATAATACCTCAATACGATTCAAATAGCTGTTCACAATTCTAGATAAATATGGCGGAAGCGCAAATAAATACATTTGGATAGTAAGATGTAATGTAACATATTATTTATATGCGTTTCCACAATTTATTTCATGAGTTTTAATGTTTTTGTTCGGAAACCTCAAAAACATTTTGTAGTGGACCGAATTGTGAATCTAAATCATCGTCGCATTCACTTGAACACACACACAAAATTTCATCAAAATCGGTGTAACCGTTTAGGGGGAGTTCAATTACAAACACACGCGATGACGTTGACGGTGACGATGACGCGAGTTCCATGATTTTTGTTCACACAAAAAGTGTTTAACATGCTAAAACAAGTTTCCACTTTTAAAACTTTATTTGCGGATTTTTTATAAAATTGACTTTTTCAAATTTTGTTAGATTTACGACACTGAGCTAAATAAATCTATACAAAATATCCACACTAATTTGGGAGCGAATTGAGCTCTGAAGACCATGATCGAAGGACTACTTGTGGTCCAAAAGTAACAGATAAAGCCAGCATTAAAAAAAAGCTTGCAGAAAAGGCTAGGGGAAGGATATTATGTGATATTAGATTTTGTTTAAAAGTTGGTATTGACCAGTAATGGCAACGGGTAGCGGCTACAAAAATATAACACTGTTACGAGAGTGCTTTCATTGTCAACTATTGATTTTCAGTTTTTGTAACTTATCTTTAACTTTGGAAAACAAATTTATGGGCACAAATAAATTTTTCCCCTGATTTCACTATAAAAGCTTCTCTTATAATCCGTTACAGTTCTTCGCTTTGAAAGAATCTTCTTCTTCAATCTCGGTCAACTTTTAAACATAATAGTGGCTGCTGATAAGATAGCGTAATGAGAACTTATACTCATTGATAGCAAGAAGGCCATAAATCCATAAGCTTGGCTTTCCCGACTTTTGGGGTCCTAATCCCTATTCAGAACTACTTATTGATTAACTGCTAAATGATTAGTCCTAACCAATGATACAATTCATTTAATAAGACTTTACATCTGAAAACAGGCCAGAATATAAGATATAAAAAAGATCGAAAAGTGTGCGAGGTATTTCTAGAATATGCATTATATATTTATTCGAATGTTCTTCGAAAGAAAATAAAATTCTCAGAATACGTCTGGTTGTATACTTTGACGATTTTATCTGAATCTGACATTTGGTCTATTTGGAAATATATACGGATTTTAACCCAATATCATAACGATCTGGAGAAAAAACAATATATTTTCCCCAGAAGCGCTGCCTAGATCTTATAACGAGAATATTTACTGATCTGGATTATTATTTAGGATATCTTGAATTGAAAGAAGGACGGCTACAATATTATGCGGTTCATGTAAAAATTATTTAAGGTTTCAAATTGACCTTAAGTTCTGTATGTCCTCCCAAGTAAACTTTATTAAACTGAAGTTAATTTGCATCATTTAATTAATCAAACAATCATTTTTTGTCACTTCAAACAATTTTATGGACGTTTATATTTCTTACAAATTTTATTTTATAAAAGCTAAACTGTAAAATAAAATTTACTCATCTAAGAAAAAATCTAATAGAATACTAATTTCATTTAATAGAGCCGCTAGAACAATATAATAGGATTAATTTTTATTAAAACAATTGTGTATCTATATTCAAAATCAAATTAAATAAAAAGAAACAATATAAAAAAATATATATATATTTATTTTTTTTGTCTGAATACGCAAAATAATATACGTTCGTACAATATTAATAAAATTTTATTTATAATAATTTAACATAATATTAATAAATTGGTAAATTATTCACAATAAAATAAATACAAAAAAATACTGTAACCATTAATAACATAATTTAACATTACATTACAGTTCGTTAAATTCAAAAAAATAAAAACGAATAAAAACTGTTCAAAAATAAAAAGAACTAAAACAAATAACATTTATATAAAAAAAAAGATTCTTTGTAAACAAAATAACTGTTTTAAACATACATAGACGACGAACATGCCATGCTTTTATATAATATAGAAACAGACACAGACGAGGCGAGTAAAAGATTTTTAAAAAAATACTTAATGAAAATAACAAATAATAAACACTACCACTCGCTCTCTAAACCAAAGAGAGTGAAAAGAGATGTATGAAAAAAAAATTGTAGAAAATTGGGGCGTTTTACTGCAAATATATTTTCATTCTATATATACACAGTCAGTGCAAATAATACATGCTAAGTATTTAAATATACATACATATAAGTACATACAAATTCAAAAAATATGTTCACATTTGATTTTCCACGGCAAGTGTCAAATATATACCAACTGTTTTTGTACCATCTAGGCATATACATGTCTGTAGTATGACTGAATACATCCGTTTAGTAATGCATCTAAGCGAGATGTATTATATACATATATTGTAAGGCTACAGATACGATACACAAGACTTTTCAAGACTTTTGTTGTGTGCATGCAGAGAGTGGGAGTTTTGTTGCATACAAATATTATTAATTATCTAAAAAACTTCCACTCTCCAAGCGTCTCCCAACTAATGTTAAATATATGTATATAATACATCTCGCTTAGATGCATTACTAAACGGATGTATTCAGTCATACTACAGACATGTATATGCCTAGATGGTACAAAAATAGTTGGTATACTGAAAGTTGCAAGTAGTTGGAAGACAAGTGAAATTTACAAAATTTAAAAAAAAAAAAACAACTCTGAAAATTTTCGGGAACGGAATCCTAAACCTGCACTTGAAACGTATCTAAGAACACTTTCCATTAAATTATTTTTGTCCTTAGAGCCTTCTCCAAACTGAAACGATTTTAAGGATCATCGCCTATTTTTCTTCAAACTAGAACTTGCAAGCATAGCTAAGAAGACTCCCCATTAAATTACCTTTCAAACGAAACAAAGAAAAATCAAAATCGGTTCATCTGTTTAGGCACTACGATGCCACAGATAAGACACACATAGACAGATAGACAAATAGCGGTCAAAATTATAACACCCCGTTTTTTGGTTCCGGGGTTAAAAATTACACACTTTTTCATATGATTGTCTGTATTTTTTGTAAAAAGAAAATATCTGCCTTTTTGTACGGTTTTAAATTTTTAAAAGTTATTAGCCCCAAAACTATCAATAAATAATAATGGAGTTTAACCTCCGTTCTTCAAACATATGTCTATAACAGAGGCGATTTATAACAGAGGTTATTTATTTGAACTCCATCTGAGTACATAAAATAAAATTTTTATGTTATGGGTGAAGTCAGTTACTTCATCCATTCTTATCGAAGCGACGGCAGTATGAGCAATTTATTGCCCCATTAGTTATAATCGATCAGACTGCCTGGATTCGAACCAGCAACCTTCCAGTCTAAGTAGTTTCTCAGGTGTCAAATATCATTATTAAGGCATGACTTACTGGTGCAAATGTTTCTGTTTGTTAATAAACAATAAATTGTTAATTCAATGAAACGCTCAGTGTTAAAGTTAACTTCCAAAATTAATCAATAGGCAACTTGAATTACGTATACGTTATACATGTATAATATAACTTTCGATTATTTGACAAACACGTCATACAAGTTGCCTATTTACTCATTTTTTAAATGAAATCTAACATTAATCGTTTCATTGAATTAAAAATTTTTTGTTTATTAACAAATAGAAACATTTTTACCACTAACTCAATCGTTACTAATGATATTTGACACCTAAGAAACACATTCCACGGGGTTTTAGCAAAATGTGATCGGTTTCTTTCATTTTCCTTGATGAGCCGATTTTTGTCTTTTACTGTACTACATTTCAATTATACTAGGGAAGCCTACGCTTTTCCTTTGTTTTGAAATGAAAATTTAATCTATCTCGCCGCAAACTTTATGGAAATCTGCACGGAATTTACAAATTTATTGTTTTACTTTTGTATTCTTAAAAAATCGTTATATTATTATAATATGTCGATATACTCATCTAAGAAGAATGAAAATTATCGAAATAGTATAGAATTCCTGTTGGAAAGAATCCTAACCAGTTATTTGAGTGGATGTTCCGCCTCATTTTTTGCCTAAGACGTGGTCTTTATTTTTATCAGAAAATTAGAAATTATGAATGAATATTTAACTTCAACTAAAATGTATAAAACTGTACTCTGAACGTATAACACGCAAAATAATATGTATTATCAAATGTGTTGTAAGTTGTTGGGTTTTTCAATGGAGTGATGTTGTTAAAGGGTGACTTGGGAAACGGGAACGACGTACGAAGAATTGATGATCATAAACTGTACTGTATATATATGCTCCCCAAACTGATTTTAATGAGATTTCAACTAGCGGTACTAAACAGACTCAAGGGGGTTAATTTTACCCTATCATTATTATTATACTATTTGTTGTAAATTGTATATAGTACTTATTTTTAAGGTATTTTATTCTGTAGATGTTTGGATTATTATTTGTTAATATGTATTTTATAAACAACAATTTTCTCTAAGGAAGACGTAAATACTGAAAAAAATAAAGCTTTTAAAATGTTTTTTTTTTTGTGTTTTTTAAATGTTTCTTTATTGTTTAAATTATTACTTTTGTTATTACTTGTTCTTAATGGTAATATTACTAATTTTATTGCGTTTGTCCATAACATGATCTCAGTCATGAAGAGCCACATTATTAACGACTATAAAAAAGTAACATTTTCACGCAACCCATTATGTGGGATATGGGTTGGGCATTTTCTAACAAATGAAAACTTTGTCTTCTTAAGATTGTGAAATTTTTATTAACAAGTGAAAACAAACAATTAACTGAGTAAATTATTGAAATACTACGTATAGACAGTGTTGATGATTGTTTGTCTTTTTACGTCATATAAGTAAAGAAAAATATCCACTCTTAGATAGCCACACACACATAATTGATATTCCCATATAATACATACTATAAAATTTGCAGATAATTTACTACATCACAGGTAAATATTTGACCATTTGACCTATATGGATCATTTACGAACTTGACCTCACTTTTTACGTCCTTAGAGCGCTATAAAAATTTCAGTTTAATGTCTTTTTCCGTTTTTGAGCTATCGTGTTGACAGACAGACGGACAACCGGAAATGAACTGCTTAGGTGATTTTATGAACATTTCTACCAAAATTTTGTTCGTAGCATCAATATTTTTAAGCGTTACAAACTTGGAACTACAAATTGCAAAGGTAAACTTAGTTTACCTTGATATATATTACATATACACATTGTATAATAATAGTAAAATAATAGTCTGCAGCCAAAGAGTGGCAATAGTGCGGAAAAGGGCATTATTTTTGAATGTATGAATGGTTTATAGAGCCAAATTTTATATTAAAAGTTATAGTGACACCAAAGTTTAGTTTGGATGACAATGCATTTTTGGTAAGCATGGCCTGATTTTCCTATCGCTTCCACCATATTTGATAAACATGCCTTTTCTTGGTTTGTAAATTAAAAATTGAAACAAAAAATTCTGTTTTAAAGACATGCTTTTATTGTTTTAAAAAGTAGAAAGTAATTTTGTAGGAGTCACTTATACATGACCATTTGTAAAAGCTTGCGGCGCTCAATACAAAATATCAACAATGATTTGGTGAACCTCAAGCATTTACGAATAGTCATGTATGAGTGACTTCTACAAAATTATTTTCTACTTTTTAGTACAATAAAAGCATGTTCTTAAAGTATGTTTCATTTAAATTTTTATTTTATTTACATTATGTTATCGAAATAATCATTTGGAAACTTTTTGAATAATCACCTGTATAATAATAGCACCTTTTCTGACCAAAGATAGCTTTTTCAAAAGAGCGTAGAGAAATACAATCTCACATCTTTTCATCGTTCTCTAGATTTCTGGAAAAAAATTTGCATTTCGTATAAAATATCACATGACCCTTTAAAAATGTTTCTCAGTACAAAACTAATCAATCTTCACGGCAAAGTTGGGAATTGGAAATAACATTTGCACCTCAGCATTTTTTTCGTGTGATTACACGGTACGAAAGGTTAGTTGGTACAGGTTGGAGGAGGTTTATTTGAAATTCCAATATTCTTAATATTATAAACTTAATTTATAAATTGAATATTATCTCTTTAAAAGAAATTAGGAAATAAAAAAATTAATTTTATTATTATAATATACACAAAAAATTAAATATACCGTAAAAAAGGGGCATTATGAAATAAATTTAATTATAGATTAAGTATATAAACCCAATTTCGAAACATCTTTAAGCCGGAAACAAATATATATCATACGCATCCAGTAGCAAATATCTAATAAGTATTAAAAATTCTGTAAATGGAAAAAAAGTTTTTTAAAGCATATGTCAGTTAGTAATAACTAGTATTGTTATTAATTATAAAAATTAGTTGACCAAAAAAAGTAAAAATAAATATATTATTCTAAACATATTTGTTACCAGTTAAAGAGAGTTGTTTGAAAGAAATCTTTCTTTATTATTTACTAAATTTTTGAATAATTCCGACAAAGGACTAATAAGTATTGATCTGTCTAATCTTATTGAATTATTAGTTTAGTGAAATGTACTTTTTACAAGTTTGTATGTATTCTTAAAATTATTTGGATCATTGCATAGCCGTAGGACGAAAAAAAAAGTAAATAATAAAATTTTATTTCTATTTTTCCAAAACCTGTGTTAATGTATCAGGTAGCTGAAAGAATGGAGTAGACTCGTTAGAATATTAATACAATAATAAAAAATAATTTTAGCACTTACACAAGTTAAGAGCACATGATTTTTCAAAACCATTTAGTGAAAAATTTAATAGAATTAGAAGGTTGAAATAAATAATCACACAAATTCTTAACAAACTGAGCGTGAGTTGCAAATATCTGTTGTTCGCAATCATGATCAATTTATAAAATCGCATTTTTGGTAAATAGATCAATTAATAAAGACAGTTCTTTAACTTGACAATAAATACTTATTTGTTAAATAAATTGATCTTTATGCAACTCGATTTCGTAAAGTCACAGTTTTAATCTAGTCATTTTTCTGAACAGAATTTTATACGCTTTAATTATATCAATTTGTTCATTTATTATTTTTTTTTTTTTAATTAAATTGTTAGTGATGGTTTTCTTGAAAGGCACCTTTAAGTAAGTCGATTTTTATTACCTTCTTTAGACTCAATTTTACATAGGCCAAAATCATCAAAAGTCATTATAAAACAAGTGAAAACAAACAATTGACAGAGTTAATTGTTGAAATACCATGTATAGACAGCGTTGATAACTCTATCACATTTCAGATATACCTGTGTCCTACGGACACAAGACCCAATTGGCTTTTGTTACTCATTTACGAACTCGCTATAAAAGTACGCTATAAAAATTTCAGCTTGATATCTTTTTTCGTTTTTCACTTATCGACTTGATAGACGGGCGGACAACCGAAAATGCACTAGTTAGAAGGTTTTACGAACATCTATACCAAAATTTTTAAACTTATGACTAAACTTAATATACCTTTGTATATTTCATATATACATAGTATAAAAATCTTAAAGCTATATAGGGATAAATATAATATAAAATTTAGTATAGTTAGATATACAAACAATAGACATATTAACTATGATAAGTAAACTATAGTAATGTTATTTGTTAAGTTTAAACACTCATTTGAATCAATTACAGTTTGTGTTATAAGCAGTACGTTGCACGTACGTATAGTGGTGCGGTGGTGATTGCAATAAGTCTCTAGGGTGTACTTTATAGTACTAATAACTATGACTATATGTACACCAACATGTAACACAACTCTATATACTTAAGGATGTATGAGCATGACAACAATGTTTGATTTAAAGGCTCAAAATTTGTTTGTAGGTAGTCTTTTACTCAAAGAATATGTGGTTAAAATTTCAGCTTAGGTATTCGTGCAAATTTTTAAGAAAAAAGTCATTAAAAATCGATATAAAATACATTGGCTCTTATGGAGGAATCTCAAAAAACGACATATTTTGGAAGTTTTTGATAATTTTCATTTGGAATGAATGAAAACAAATTTAAAAAAAAAACTTTTTAATAGAAAGTAAACATATTAGCAATGAATTAGAAAAGAAAAAAACTAAGTGTCACCGTCCATATAAGGGATGTAAGAGCAGGGTAGATTAAGGGTTGAAATTATTTTTATCTTATTTTCAACTTTGATGATGAATTTTGTTATAACTTCATGAATGTAGACGAAAAATAAGAATAAAATTTTTCGATATGTGTCTTGGTTTTCGAAATATCGAAAGCTAAATAATTAAACAAAATTTTCAATTTTCGATATTTTGAAAATTAAGCCAGATATCGAAAAATTTTATTCTTTTAAATCTAAAAACTTTTCGTCTTATATCGTCAAGTAATAATATAAATTTATCATCAAAATTGAAAAGATCTATTTTTAAATTTGTGCCTCCACTACCATGCTCATACATCCTTAATGTATCTTTTCATTTACATTATGTGTATTTTCCTATTTATGAAAATCTATGGAACAAAATTCTTAAGAAATTATTATGAAGAAGAGAGAAATATTAAGGATCAAAATGTTTATGTGTTTTTTCAAATATACCATGTGGATTTCTGTTGGTATCATTATTATTTCTACACACTCTTCAACATGCAGTCTTTGCATACAATTGATATTGGAACTATTTTCCTTCGCACGATATTTTTTTGCTGATTGTGGAGTTAAAAACCAAAAAGAAACACCAAAAACCGACATCTAGGTTTCCTAGGAAACTAAAACTTTTTCCATCGATTCAAGTTGCCATTAATTTTCAGAAAATACAAAAATCTTTTTAATATTTATCTAACAAGTATTTGACTAAAATTAATATCCTAAATTTTCTGAAAAATATTTTGTAAATAAAAAAAGTAAGCGCTACATTTATAATGTACGAAGCTACGAAAAGAATTTAGTTCCTTCCGGGTGTCTTGATTGTTCTTTTACAAAATTGTTTAAGTACACTCCTACATATCTCGCAAAAGAATCAAAAAGCAAAAGAATCAACGAAAGTCTAAATTCTTGTATAAAATTTAAATTTCTATTTTTTTCGATAGAAGCAAACTTTGTTTCACTAACAAAGAAACAAGTATTTTATTAAAACAAAAAAAAAATGTTTACTTTAGCTTTTGTAATACACAAATATTTCTGTAACTTATAAAGAGCTTTGTATATATTAAACAAACTAATAACTTTCACAATCAGCTGTTGATGGTGCGTCTTTTTCAATAAGGGGAATACAAATTAAACGATACGACCGCTATTAAATTATGTGATATATCGAAATATTGTTTATAGGATGGTTCTAAATTGACCGTATTTCAAAATCAAATTTCTTTTCTTTATAATAACGGTGGTGCTACGTTGCTTCTAAGACTGGCGAATAACTTGAAAATTCAATGCAACGTACCCTACTTTGTCGACGGTTAAAGCGATGGGTTTTAAAGAAAATATATTAATGATGTGAAAACTTCTATAAACGCGTTAGACGATATGTAATATATGTATAATAAATAATATTTGGAACGCTAAAATCTTATGGTTTCGCGTCAGCAACATGCCATGAAAATAGCTACAGATCTAACATAGTAACCTAGGATACTATAACTTTTTTCAATCGAAAAAACGACACCTATGTAATAATAATTAACACTAATTGGTTCTGATTCTTGATAACTTATGATTACTGTTCATAGATGGCATTTGATCTAAAATTTGAAAAACATTATGATTTGTTTATATTTTTGTAATTATTATTAGGTATAATAGTTTTCTATAAACTTGTTAATTATTTAAACTTAAAAATTATGAAAATTTAATTATTCACACTATAATTAACTAAAAATTTGAAAAAACACAGTTATTCCAAAGTTTTAACTTCCGTCAACAAGCCTCATGACTGACTATTAGTTATTAAAAACAAAATAATTTTAAATTTACCTGTAAGTTTGCTTTATCGTCCTGCTGAAATTCGATTAATTGCCTTAGCCATCACGCTGTGACTTTCAATATTTCCTTTCAATAATTACGTTATTCGAAGCTTTTTTAAGCTTTTATATTTTATCAATAATTCTTTTGTCAATGAACTACTATGGAACGTAAAACTATACCTTGATCGCAAATTCAGTCATTTTTACAAGACAGCATTTTATGGCACTGCTTTTAATAAAAAAGGGCTATTATTTCTTATTCACCAATATTGCTGTAGGTAGTTATTTTTTTGATCGAATTTTTGCAAAACATTCACCAATAAGTTTAGGAAAAAATCAATGTACAAAGCAAATTTGACTTGGCAGTCTGTAAAGTCCCTTGCCGTTTTATGGCATATTCCTTTTATCTATAGAACAACAGTTAACATTTTCTGTAGAGTTTTTATTTTATCTGTATGTGTACAATAAAGCAGTGGCACAGGAGCGGAGTATTTATTATACAAATTTGTGTGTAGCAGAGCCCTTCTTTTGTTCTGATATAGAAATAGATTCATTTGAGTGTTAATAATTTGCTTTGGCGCTCTCTGACGACCCTCTAGCTACACACACACACACACACACACACACACACACACACACACACAATGTTGCTGTTTTTAGATACAATGTTGCCCTTCAAATCATAATATTTTATATAAATTCATATATTTTCTGTTTATACCTAAAATATACAGTCGAATTTTTACAACAGTCATAATTTTAGGAGTTGTTGGGTATTTGTTACATACTGAAACCCGTTGAAAAAACAATTCCTTGCGTGCAGAAAGCTATTTAATGCCGACGAAAATTTTTGATCGTAAAACCTACCACTTTATAAAACATCTGATATCGAGATTTACTCCCTCCCAACTGACAACAAATGGGTACGAAACCCTTTTTAAAAAAAATGTAATCTACTGAAGAAAATGTGTTACTCGATTAAAATAGATCATCTTTATATTCCGGAAAAACGCAAACAATTTCATTAGCCTATTTAGAGCAAATTAAATTTTAAAACAAATTTCCTATTAAAAACAAATTGAAAGCATCAAATTAAAAGGATATTGCTAACAGAAGCATTAACAAAGTTTGAAGTAAATTAAATTTTGAGTTAAAAATTATTTCTTATTTTTTTAATTATCAAAACAATGTTTACGGATTTATGTAGGAGGAAAATTATTACTTAAGAAAAATGATTATAAACGCGATCTTTATAATAAAAAAGGTAGGTACTATTAGTTAAATATCACGTAGAAAATTAACACGTCAATTTATTCTTTAAATATAGTAGTACATCATGTTCGAACAACAACTAAATTAGGTTACAAAAATTCAATTGTTCATTATGGATACAGCAAAGCGTTTAAACATAACATCCGTAAAAAAAATGATGAGTATTGATACATTTCATGCATATTTATTGTATGATTTATATGTATTGTTATGTATTTAAATCTGGGTTTTAGTCAACACATACATAAATATAAAAATACCATTATGAGCTATGTGTACATAATATGTGATACAGGGCACAGGAAAAGAACATACTAAATCACTTTTCTTTTTCTTTTTTTTTTAACTGAAAATGTCATTTTATAATCCAAAAGTAGAATGCAACAACGAAATAATTTTTTGTGGCAACAATCGTAGTCACGAATAAATTGGGCTTTAAAATTTCTTATGCAGTGCAATAACATGCTAAGGCCAAGCCATACAGGCGATATAGTATATACATGCTGTCCCATGGTTTTATACTACTATAATATACATTATTAAATAGAGAAATATTCGCGTCTTAATTTTAACAATTTAAAATTAAGGCCTTACAATAAAATTATCTTGAATTAATTTTCAGTTTTTCGTTAAAGGATGTTCAAAGATTATTCACAAATTTTATTCAGCCCTAAAAATGGCCGTTTTGGAGTTTTTTTAACATTAAGCACAATTTGAAAATAACCAGCTTTACTTAAAAACTACGACTTAAAAGCTTTCGTATGCTCTTCTTTATTTTTTATCTGTATTTTATGGACATAGCATGTTTTGACTAATGCTTTATTATGCAACAAGAGATACAAAATACATTTAAAGTGAAAACATGAAAAAGTATAGAGGATCGGACTAAATTTTTTTTATCACTTCAGATGAATAATTCTCACTTCTCGAATAGAAAAGTGAAGTTTAAAAATCTTTACTGGTATGCAAGATATGAACATTTAAAATTCTTATTTAAACAAAGAGAAAGATCCCCACTAGTCGCGTCATACATACGTGGATATCGCGATAAAGATTACATATAAAACTTTGCTAAAAGGAAAGAATGCAATCTTTGATTGCTATAACTTCTTCGTTTTTAATTAATTTTAATGTCACTTTCAAATTTTGTCATGATCTCAAGTCTAGTTTAAACATTTTAATGGATAATATGGCCAATTCGAAATCAGGATTTTCCCCTATTGTGGAAATGGCTCTACATTATGTCTATAAGCCACCAACTGGGATAAAAATACAGACGAAAAGTATGTTATTATAAATTCGATTTTTAGAAAGCCAATTTTTATTTATGCTTCTACGGAACCCTAATATATGCACATATTATTAATGATGTACGTTTAGTTATAGAAAATGTGCATACTTATTACAGGGTGACAAAGTACTCACGATCAAGCAGTTCAATGGACCACCTTTTTTTTTCAATTACAACACACAATCTGTGTTTTCGCTCGAATGAACTTTCAGAAAAAAAAAAAACGGCATTTTGTGTAATAGTTAATGCAGTCAGTATACGAGGGGTTTTAAAAAAGAGGACACATGTTTTATTAGGAACATACAACATATATTATAAAAATACATGGATAAAATAGTTCGGCGTGGCATCGGATTGGGTAGTAATCTTATAGTTATTTATATATATTTTTTTATATATATTTTTTTCATTATTTATAATTTTTTTCGTGTAGGTATAATTTTATTTGACAGTTAACCATCTTTGTTTTCATCGAATGTTATTGACATATGAATAGAAGTTACTACGCTAACTATGGCACGCCGTTTTGCTTTTAAAACCTCAAGTTTTTTTTTTCAAATTTAAACCACGAATTATGTAATTCAATACTCATAATTTTAATTCACAGAAAGCTGGTTTCTATAAGGAACTTACGAGTTAAAATTATCAATATTCCAAGCTTGAATTTAAATTATCAATTTTGATAATTTTAATAAGGTATTCTACTATGTTTGAAAATGTACTTCAGAATGTTGATTTTCATAATAAGAAGAAACAAAAAAAATATATTTCGGCAAAATAAACACGTTTTCGTACTATAAAATTTAATTTAAATTTTAAACCTTTATAATTCTCGCAAAAACGTTGTCAACCATTTTGGTGACGTAATATTGGTAAAAATAACAGTCGTGTGTGTAATTATTATATGTATAAATAAAGTTGATGGTAACATTACCGATAATTATTATGAAAGCCATCAACAAATTAGTAATTAATATATAGATTAAAAATAGCGACTTTTAATTTTCATAAAATAAAACAATAATGTGCTTTTATGACTCAAAATCAGATTAAAGTATATTTCTATATAAATTTTAATTTTTTTTTTTCAGCGCCATTTATTTTTGAAGCCAAGCAAGAATGAAATTTGAAACTCAAATAATTTAATATTAGAGTACTACATAGCTCGTATAATGCTACAGTTAATTACAACTAACAATTTAGTTAAGGTTTATGGTTTTTATATTTATAACTGCACTCGGGAAAAAAGTTTTATTATTGAATTATGATGAAAATTTTTATTATGATTTCAGACCATTGAACTATTTTCTTTAACTTTATTTGAAAATAAATTACATGCGAATAATCCACAAAAGTAGGCATAAAAAAAACAACTTGAAATTCAGACAATATTTGAAACTTAAAAACATTAAAAAAGCGCACTGTAAAAAGGTTCGTGTTTGGCATATTATTTTTGATACATTAATCGCATGCAAGCTTTCATTTTTATTAAACATTTTTGATTTACTATCATAAAAAGACTGTTTTGTTTCAAATTTAGAGAGTCAAAATAGATGACCCATCTTTATATTTAATCATGAAAAGACCCCACAATACTAGATAGGAAAATGGATTTCTGTGAAACTTTTTCTAACCCATCCTAAAAACATGGATCATTCTCATTAATAGTTCTCACGACCACAAAAATTTTAGCGAGTATTTTTCGAGGTACGGGAAATCAAAGCTACGAAATTATAGTTTTAGTACTTGACTTGGAAAATGGATTTCAGTAAAAATTTTTCAAACCGTCCCCAAAATATTCTTTGGATCGTTCTAATCAAAACTTCCCACGGTCACAAAATTTTTTCTAGAGTAGTTTTCGTGCATGACAAATTTCTTTTCATTTGGATAAATACTTTTCGAGGTATTGCTGCATGTAAATTAGTTAATGTAGAAACCTACATTTAGTGACCAAAATAATGTCTTAAGGCTTGTCAATTTTAAAATTGATTCCACGCTCAAGTCTTCTATCATTGATTTAAAATTTATCTACTGAATTACTGACAAATTTTTAATATAGATTATTCATAAAACATATATTTAATAATTAGGATTTGAAATATTAGGAATTGGCTTTCAAATATTAATCAATATATTTATAAGCAGATAATTTCACATATGAACTTTTAAGACTTAAACTTTATGTTTAAATATTAATGTTTTAATAAAAATCTATTCATTAAAGCAATAGTTATTATTTGCCTTTATCCTTTTAAAACCTTGTTCGTTTCGTACTAATTTTTTAATTTACACATTTCTGTAGAAAAAAACACAATAATTATAAAATAAACATGTAAAAATAAAAAAAATAAAACTTATATGTTCAGTGATGTAATAAAACTTTATATTTAAAAAAAAAATACCTACTTGAAGTAATTTGTTCCACTTTATGTTCGTTATTTGTTGCTCATATAAATGTTTTCATTTAATAAATAATATAGTAACTTTATAGTTTTTTTGATCATATAATTGAAGTGTTGAAGGGTTCAAATATCGTTCAAATAGCATACAATTATTTTATTTTTCAATAAATTTAATAAGAGGGTATAAATTACAATCACCCTATGTGTGTGTATGTATATAAATGTAACATACGCGCGCATACGCATATTATTTGTTACATAATATATACTTATGTACATATTTATATATTATTTATTATTAAATATGAAATATGAAACCGATTTTAACAACTAAATTATATTTATTGAAAGTATTATGTATTGTATATAATACATAACAAGCGTTTATTTATATTACAGGTTGATTTATTTACTTAAATTATTTTAAATGCTTCTATTTAGTTTTTTACAACATTAAGGATGTACAAGCGTCAGGACAATTTTGGATAAAAAGCTTGAATTTTTTTAAATATGTTGTTGGTTACTAAATCTAAGAGCCTAAATGGCCGAGCGGTCTAAGGCGCTAGTTTTAGAACGTTGGACTGTTTAGACTTAGGTTGCGGGTTCGAATCCAGGCAGCGGCAGTGTCAACAATTTAAAATTAAAAATGGAAGTGCAGAATTGATCACATTGTCGTCGCCTGGATTAGAACGAAGTAACCGACTCCACCCACATCAAAAATGTAATTGTAAATATGTTTGTAATGGAATAAATAAAGATTAACAAATAATGATGTGGGTGGCCTCTGTGATTAGGCATGCGTCACAAAAACGGAGGTTAAACCCCCATTATTATTATTACTAAATCTAAATCAATTATGAAAATTTTAGAGTAGGTTGCCCGATTTAAATAAATAAATGGCTTCAAAAGTAGGGATATTTAATATTGATCTTATGGGAAAACAGTAGATGGATGATTTATTTGCATAGATTTCTAAAAAGCTAATCAGTGGAAATTAAAAAAAAAATATTTAAATTATAGTTAAAACCTTTATAAATTATTGAAAACATATAAAAACAAATTTTCGATCTCTTGACAATTACTTACTCTTTGTCATTTGTTAATGATAATGTAAATTGCCTTCTTTTACTATAAACGCTACGCATAAAAAAAGATAGTCAGTCAATGGAACTGTCGACAGAATTAAAAACTTAAAACTTTAGAACAACGGTCCTTCGGCCTGGCTGGAACCTTCGTCAGTGGAGCTCGCATATAGCTCTAATAAATACCTATTAACAATTCCTGAATAATGATAAATAATACCCCAATACTATTCAAAAAGCTATTCTCAAATCTAGATAAATATGGTGGGAGCGCAAATAAATACATTTGAATAATAAGATCTAACGTAATATGTCATTTATATGCGTTTCCACCATTTATTTCATGGGTTTAATTTTTTGTTGCGGAACCCTCAAAAACATTTTGTAGTGGGTCGAATTGTAAATCTAAACCATCCACTTGAACACACACACACAAAATTTCATTAAAATCGATTCATCCACCTAGGAGGAGTTCAATTACAAACAATGATGACGCGAGTTCCATGATTTCTGTTCACCTAAAAAGTTCTTAACGTGCCAAAAGAAGTTTTCACTTCAAAATTTTAAACAAAGAAAATTAAACTCGAATTTCTCAATCGATTTTCTTCGAATCCTATAAATTTCGCATAAAATTAACTTAAAATGGACTAAAACAAGTTGGGTTAAATAAAAATTGTATAACATTCAATTAACTGAATTAAATCATCTTGTATAAAAAAAACTATGTAACAATAACCGTAAACACTTTTAAACATACAATAATTTTTTTTTAACTGATAGTTATTAACATTTATACTAAATACACATATTAATAATGTACACTTGAGTGAATATATTATGTGCTTCTAACAGTAAGTAATATTCACAATACTGTACTAATGTACCTGAAAAACATATATAGGGACATATATCAAACCAAAATTTTCAACTAATTATTAGATGAATTTCATGTACTTAATAAATATTAAGGGGATATTGTATTTCAATGTGTACACTTATTTGACATAATGTTTAGTTTAGAGAGAGAGTAGTCAATGACTTTTTACAAGCAATAAATTTTTAAATAAATATGTAGGTATTGTAAGGATTTCTTTTTTTTGTAATTCAGACATAAACAAATTTATTTTAAACAATATATTTTTATAATGGCTTTTTATTTGCATTTATTCATGAATACTATTCGTGCGTTTTGACTTAACGTTAGTATTATTTTGAAAAGCTGCAAAAACGATGAATGCAAACACGAGTGTACTTCAAAATTTTATAAAATATGTAAAATCTGGTAAATAAGTACGACAATCCTTTATAAATAATGATACACCATATTTTTATGATAATACTAGCTGTGAACTACCCGCTTTGCTGGGCAACATCCCCACTTGCACCCTCCCTCCACATTTCCTTGCGTGGGATAACAGTTTTGTAATGTACACGTCATGCTCTTTTATTTGATACCCCACTTAGGTATATTTGTAAATATTCGATAATTCCTTCCCACTTTCTCGCTACACCTTTCTACCCTCCGAAGGTTAAAAGTAGATAAAAATAATAGATCTTTGAAGCTGGTTGTATATCGTGTCAATATTTGAGCTTAATCGATGCACAACTTTTTTAATTTTTGAAGCATATCCCTTTCAACCTCTATTTCAACCCCTTACTCTACTATAATATGGATGTATTATATATAAAAACCTTCCTCTTGAATCACTCTATCTATTAAAAAAACTGCATCAAAATCCGTTGCGTAGTTTCAAAGATTTAAGCGTACAAAGAGACATAGGGACATAGGGACAGAAAAAGCGACTTTGTTTTATAATATGTAGTGATGATATGTTTGAAAATGTACTTCAAATGTTAAAAAAATATATTTCGGTAAAATAAACAAGCTTTCTTGTCATAAAACTAAATTAAATTTTAAACCTTTATTTATTCTAAACGCTGTCAGCCATTTTAATGACGTAATATTGGTAAAAACAACAGTAATGAATGTAATTATTATATGTATAAAGTTGATGGTAACAGTGTCTACAATTACCTACTATGAAAACAATCAACAAATTAGTAATTAATGCATATTATTCTTGCGTATATAATGCACTACCGAAAGTATACTCTTTTAGTTATGTCGAAAGAAACAATTTCTTTGCAGTCTTGTTAATCAAAATTGATAAATGATCAAATAACACAATTTTTATCCTACTACCTTTCTTCCCCTTCAAAATAGGTCCAATTATATGCAGCACAAGTCATAATTTTTTCCATACTTGGAAACATGTTTTATAGGCACTTAAAAGAGAATCCTCTTAAAAAAAATTGATTTCTTCGACTAAAAAGTTTCACAACAAATTCACAAATATAAAACATACTTTCGATTATTTTTTGGCCACAATAAGTAACAATTTGCTATAATTCGTGTTTATCAAATTTTATTTGTTTTTTAATCAAACTGAAACACTCAAATAGTATTCTTTATAGGCTGTTCATTTTGCCAAAACCAATTCATGGAGAGTTAAATGACAATTATAAAAGCATCACTTCGACTTTTGGACAATGTTTTTTTTTTTCTATATTTACTGAGCATTTGCTATTACTTTAATTTTTATACCATTATTTTTAACGATACGCAAATCGTCGTTTGTAACACAAAGTTTAAGTAAAACTGTGCTCATATTAGACATCATAATTAAGGATGCATGACAACAATGTTTGATTTAAAGGCTCAAAATTTGTTTGTAAGTAGTCTTTTACTCAAAAAATATGTGGTTAAAATTTCAGCTGAGGTATCCGTGCAAATTTTTAAGAAAAAAGTCATTAAAAATCGATATAAAATACATTGGCTCTTATGGAGGAATCTCAAAAAACGACATATTTTAGAAGTTTTTGATAATTTTCATTTGGAATGAATGAAAACAAATTTTAAAAAAATTTTTTAATAGAAAGTAAACATATTAGCAATGAATTAGAAAAGAAAAAAACTAAGTGTCATCGTCCATATAAGGTACCGTCTATGTAAGAGCAGGGTAGATTAAGGGTTGAAATTATTTTTATCTTATTTTCAACTTTGATGATGAATTTTGTTATAACTTCATGAATGTAGACGAAAAATAAGAATAAAATTTTTCGATATGTGTCTTGGTTTTCGAAATATCAAAAGCTAAATAATTAAACAAAATTTTCAATTTTCGATATTTTGAAAATTAAGCCAGATATCGAAAAATTGTATTCTTACTTTTCGTCTTATATCGTCAAGTAATAATATAAATTTATCATCAAAATTGAAAATATCTATTTTTCAATTTGTGCCCCCACTACCATGCTCATCCTTAAATTAAAATAATTGTACAGCTTTTTTAAAGCTTCATGACTTCGCTGGATTTTTCGTTTTAACGTTAATAGTCTGAATTAAATCAAAGTTTTTTCAAAAGTTAAAATTGGTTTTCATATTTGAAATAAGACAGTAGGTTAAAATACAACGATATACCAAAGCAACTATATCTGTTTCGAGAAAATTTTATCACGAAATATGCATACTTGGTGTTGTAGAACTTGATGTCGGAACAAAGTAATTCGTGTCGAAACAACGGATACTAAAGAAATATCAAATATCTACTTCTATAATAATAAGAATATCTATTATATTATCTGTAGTAGGTACCTAATAGTAAATTGTATAACTATGTAAATCACAGAAGTGAAAACTATATAATATACAGGGTGTCTGTTGTAGTTGTGTTTGTTTCAAACTCTTAATGCTAAAAATGGGTATGTCGATATCACTACATAGTATAAAACAAAGTCGCTTTCTCTGTTCCTATGTTCCTATGTCCCTTTGTATGCTTAAATCTTTGAAACTACGTAACGGATTTTGATGCGGTTTTTTTAATAGATAGAGTGATTCAAGAGGAAGGTTTATATGTATAATAACATCCATTAAATAGTGGAGAAGTACTGCTATTTTTGAGGTTAATAGTTAAAAATGTAAAAAGTAAATAAGTAAAAATGTAGTGTATGAATTTAGATATTCCAAAGATGGCAGGAAATCTTCATGGTATAGGGAAAGGGGGATTGTTTTACTCCAAATTTAACGCGTGCGGACCACGGGCAGTAATGAATAAATCAAAACTACTGGATCGATTTTAATCACATAGGCTATATATTTTATACCCGTGCGAAGCCAGAGCGGGCCGCTATGTTTTTATATACAACGTTCACAGTTTTTCTGTAGTGTATTTAGTATCAGCATTGCACCCGTGCGAAGCTGGGGCGGGTCGCTAGTTATTTTATATAGGCCAAAAAAACCTACATGAAAATTAAGTTTATTATTAATCCCACTGACGTAAAATATGGGGATTTTAGATTTCAAACCTTCCGTATTTCTGCATCCATAGAGGTAAAGGATTGAAAGTATCGAATTTAGGTTGCTATTTTGTTGAAAATGACTCCAATAATTGAAATTGTAAGTTGTAGTGCACCAGTGCACAGTTTCCTGAATCTAAATTCAACACTTTCAATTCTTTACCATCATGGCCATAAAAATATGTGAAATTTGAAATATGAAAAACCCAAGTTCTACGCCAAAGAATGATAAACTTAATTTTTAAGTGGGTTTATTTATCCTATAAAATATACCCACCCAATTTTAGCAAAATAGAATTTAAGTTACAAAATACGATTTTAAAATTGGCTCCCAAACGAAACAAATTGGTATCAAGGCAAGTTTGGCTAAATCATCTTACATTGGGCTGTGTTTTGGTAGAGCGTTATACAGAACTTTTAAAGACACCATGTATGTATCTACTACAAATTAGTAAGATACAAGTAAGTTAGGTAACGGTTGTTTTGCTGTACCGTGGCCAAAACAATATTTATGATGAAAACTATTAATGTATATAACCTAACTCGTCACCAATGATGATGACATCACCTATACTCTCATGTAAACTCCACCAAATACTTACAACTGACAAATACAGTAGAACTTCTATCAAAACTTTGCTAAATATACTTTTTCCGCAAATCTAGAACGAATAATTACTAGTAATTGTTAATTTGGCGTGTTTTTTTACTTTTAATTCGTAATAGTAATAATATAAATCCGTAATAATAATATAAATCCTTTTAGTTTCTATAAAAATACATCGAGCTATAAGCTTTAGAGCAAAAAAAAGGTTTTTATTTAAGGCTATTTCTCTTGAAGGATGAAATTTTTATAATTTTACAACTTAAAACAAATAGCTTAAGTAAATATGGTGGAAGCGCAAATAAATGTATAATTCTTGTAATACAACGCTTCATAAATTTCATTAATAAGGTTGTTTCCTTTCTAAAATATTGTAAAAACAAGTGAAAACAAACAATTGACTGAGTTAATTGTTGAAATACCATGCATAGTCAGTGTTGATTTATTTATCACATTACACATACAAACATGTGACACATACATAACTGATAATCAAGTATAGTACATATTATAAAATTTCCGCCTAATCGACGCCCTCACGGGTAAACAGCGATGTTTACGAAAAAATGTTTTAAACAAAACTTGTTTAATTTTTGATAAGGAACATTTTTTACATTTAAACTTTTGTTGTATCTCTAACGGTTTACAAGACTTACAAGACCCAATTGACCTATGCTCATTTACGAACTTGACCTCACTTTTTACGTCCTGAGTACGGACGTAAAGTCCACAGACGGACGGACGGACGGACAACCGGAAATGGACTAATTAGGTGATTTTATGAACACCTATGACAAAATTTTTTTTCCTAGCATCATTATTTTTAAACATTACAAACTTGGGACTAAACTTAATATACTATGTATATTTCATATATACATGGTATAAAAACCGCATTTGTAAATTTTACTTGTATTACATAAACATATAGATAAGTTTAGCAAATAGTAATGATTTAAATTTTCGACTTTTCGAAGTTCTACTGTAAACATACGAATTTAAAGAGACATACACAATTATTATTATACATACACCAACCAACATACATACATATAGAATATAGAATATAATATATATAATGTAGTACATACCTACAAGCTCCACTACACTGGAAACGAATGTGTTGTCCTCACACCGATGCCGGTCCTTATCGCCAGTTTCCGCCTGAATGCGTTTAGTAAAACGGAGAGATGCCGAGAGCGTGATTCACGACTACACATCATTCTCATACCATCCAATAATAATAATATCTAACTGCACAATGTTGAAAATACACACACACACACACACACATACAACTGAACACAGAACGTAGAGGACATAACGTAGTACTACGTACACATATAATACCTCAACATCCTCAGCATATACAGCATAGTAGCATCGTTATTATATCATCAGTAGCGTCAAAAAATAAAATTCTACCATCTTGCAAAAAAAAAAAAAAAAAAAAATACAGAAAAGCGTACGAAAAAATCATGAGACACTAGATATTGAAGAATTATGGTACTTTAAAAATGTGTTAAAAATTGTTACCTTTGCAAATATACTGGTCATTCCCGAATAGTGAACTTGGATTAATTTTTTGTTACCACAAATTCAAATGTAAATGAAAGAATAATACATCTAAAATATATTTAAGTAACTTTTTTTTAATTAATAATAAAAAAAAGTTATATTTTCTAATAAAAAATACGGTAGTGACGTATTTACATCCGTTGTGTCTGTGAGGCGTTGAGGCGTTTAGTTTGTTTCTATGGAAAATTAAGTTATAATATAGTGAAAGCAAATTTAGAAACAAACCATTTATCATTCTACATGTTATTTTATAATTTCTCCGTGCATTGGCGTTGCTAAAACGATGTATTAACGTCACTGGCGTTTGAATTTATAGTTTAAAAAAACCATTTTCTTTTGAAAAATTACATGAAAATCAATTTTTTTCTTAAGTTTTAATTTAATTTTTCTCAGTAATTTTTAGTAAACTTTCGAAAAATAAAATTAAATTAAAAAACATGCAACTTCTCTATTAGCCGTAAATTATAAAACTAAAAGAAGACGTGCATTGTCCAGACAAAACCCCGGGAGTGGATGAAAACTTCAACCACTCTTGCTCAAAATTAATTCCTTAGGTATTTTACAAAAAAATCTTGAACAGTATCTCTTTTGTAATACATAGTGCCGAATACTTATCGTATTCCAAAAATTATTCCAGGTAAATAGATTCTGTCACGTCTTCCGAAAATCTCGTCGTCTTATCCGAAAATCTTATCGTCTAAACTTTGCTCTATAAGGAACTTTTGGCCGCTGATTATGAATCCGATGTCCGATTACACGGATTCTGTCACATGTTTCAAAAATCGTGCCAGTTTTAGTCAAAATTTTCATTTTTATAACATAAAAGCGGCAAATTAAGTGTTCAAAAATGACACGATTTTCGGAAACGTCATAGAATCCGTGTAATTCATCACTTTTCCTATGAATCCCGGCTTATTAGTTGTACTATAAGTACTCATAATGTTTTTTTTTATCTTATTAAGGTTTTTTTTTAACTCTTCTGAAATAAGATTGAAATTGAGATTATAAACTAGATACCCTTGGCGGTGATACTAGACATCTTAAATTGCGTTAACATTCACTCATAAAATGTTAAATGCTACTACATCTTTACAAGCTCAACTTCACTACCAAAATTTAAGACTTTTTTAAACATAAAAATCTAAATTTCTATTACAGATATAGAAATCATATCATGAAAATTTTATAAATAAACGAATGAAATAAAATATTTTTCTTAAAATTATTATTTTATTCAAAAATAAAAGTATTAGGTATAGATATAGGTAATAGAACATTACTGCATACCGTCACTGCTATGTTTAGTTATTTATCGATATCGTTTTCTTAACGTCCCTAGTATAAGTACGACACCTCGACAATGTTGTATTTCGTTGTTAGAGACTCTTCTTCTTCTTGGTCTTCCTTATCGCTTATATTAACTAACTATGTAGGTATAGGAAGAACTCTCATATATACATTCAAAAATATATATTTTATATATGTTCAAGTTGAATTTATATATATATATATATATAGATATAGGGAGTTAGTAGTTCTTAACCTTCTATAAGAAAGTTTTTGGATTCTATTCAAAATCGAAAAAAATTTTATTTTTATTACGATAAATTTAGGACTTGGAAAAGAAAGCTTAGGCGAAGGGAGAAACACATTTAAAATTTCTGGGCTAATAAGATTTGTAAAATGGCAATATCTACCTATTATAATAAATATTTGCATGATATTTATAAAGAAACCCCACTAATACCAATAGGGGATGATCCTGATGTATAATTGGTCATATTACCCATAAAAATGTAAAACTAGACTTGATACCAAGGCAAAATCTAAAAGTGAAATTAAAATTGATTAAAAAACGAAAAAGTTATGAGCAATCAAAGATTGCATTCAAAGGTTGTACATTTCCTTTTAGAAAAACTAAGTTGTATATGTAATCTCTATGGCGATACCCACGTATGACGTCCTTAATTAGTCCTCTTTGTTTAATAGGAATTTTAAACGTTCATATCTAGCATACTAGTAAAAATTTTCTGGAGATCATACCAATAAATTCGGAGATTTAGCGTTTTTTGTTTTGTGTTAATTGTGGGGTCCTTTCGCCTTCAATGTTAGTTAAAAATATTTGATTACAAGGAAAAATAATTTTTATATAATAGTTTAAGTCTTTATCTAGCGTACAATGAAGTTTCGATCATACTTTACCCTGTAAATTTTTGTGCCAATTTTTTCAAAAATGTTAACATTTGTTGACAGTCTTACGAGAAAGTAAAACCTTACCAACTATTCTCGAATTATAGAATTATACTACCAGTTGCATAAAATATATAAGTTATCGTGAAATTTATTGAGAAATAAATAATAAACTGAAAAAAAGGTATTAGCAGGAAAATTTGTTCTTAAGGCAGCAAGTAAATACTTTGAATGAGGGCCACTTGGTAGCCTCGAATAGGTTTCTTGAACAAACATGAGAGCGAGAAAAATTCAGACTTGTTTTTGGTTGTGAACTTTATTATTTTCTTACCATTTCACGAGATGAAGCTCAGAGCTCAGTTTGCAATTTTTCTTTTGGGACTATTCTTTTTTTTCTTTGGGACTCTCAAGCTGTAAAGTAATCTTTCAAGACTTATTGGACGAGATTTTAAATTTTCTTTAAGTCTTATATTTACAAAGACACGATGGTTTAAATTTTTTAAACCGATTTATACCGGTAAAAAGTGAAATATTCGGAATCAGAAAGCTATTGGTAAGACCTGTAAAATTAATATCCAAATCTTGTTACTTCTGCTACGAAACTGAACTTAGAACGTTCTTCGTATATAAAACACACGGACGAATGTACATTTAAAACGATGAACATAAAACACACAGACATTTTCTTACACATCTATACCGAACTTTCTCAACAACTTCGCACTAGGTACACGGTGTAGATATCTCTATGCTTTTAGTGTGTGTGTGTGCAACAACAGTAAGTATAACAACAAAAGATAACAACTCACAATTTCCACAGTGATGAATAAATTAAAAATCATACTTTGCAGTAAAATGACAGTTTTTTTAATAAAAATATCTCGTAGACACAGAAGTTTTTTTAAATTTTTGAAAATGAAGAAAAAGGTTTGTGAATAATAATAGGTTGGGTGTACTTCTTTCTGCCAACCATTTTCATATCAAAATTGATAAAAGCAGTGAGTTAGAGCGCCAAAAATATTGAGCACTATTTTCTAACTATTTCGCTTTTTAAGTACAGGGCCCGATTGAGGATGTACGAGCGCCAGGGAAATTTTAGTTGGACTAAGTCAAAATCAATTCTGAAAATTTTAGGGAGGACTGAATAATTACTATTATACAATTAAAAAAATAGAAAGCCATACAAATATTTTACCTGTGTAAAACAATCCTTGCCATTATTTCGAGTGTTATAGGAAGGGGATAAGCGAGAGCAATCTTTATCAATCTTTACTTTTAAACCCAGCAAAGCGGGTGGGTATCACTCTAGTATTTTATATTGTAAATGATGTAAACTAAATTCTATATTGAACGCTGTAATATGTTTACAACAAATGCAATTTCATTCCAAAGAATAATATTTAAAAAAGGAAAATAAAAATTTGAAAATATTCTAATTTTCTTTACATAAATTCATATTTCTACATCATATTAATGAGTATTCTTCAATTTCAGTTACAGATTTGGACGCGGGTGTTCATTCAGATGAAACAAATTCAGGCGATAATTCAAATGCAGGTTCCAGTGCGGGAGCTCCAGAAGATGATCAAGCTCGTTTACGTCTCAAAAGAAAATTGCAAAGAAATCGGACGTCCTTTACAAATGAACAAATAGATAGTTTAGAAAAAGGTAATTTTTATTTCTTAGTTGTTAATATTTTGTAGCTTCATACCATTTACTATTCAATAATATAATTAATGTTTACAAAATTTGTCGCCAAATTAGGGAGTAACATCTCTCATGATAAACTGATAATGACAACATTGTAATTGAAATCCGTATTTATAATAGAAAAATTGATCTAGTCGTTGAGGAAAATTTGAAATTTTATTTCCAATACATAGAGTAGTAGAGAACTCATTTCTATGATAATTTTATATTTATATATGGTGGACTTAAAAACTCGTCGGAAAATACGAAAAATAACAATCTCGATTTCCATATATTCGACACTCAAATCACGATTAAAACATCGAATTATTCTTTTCCAAATTTACATTTATCAATCCTCAAAAAAAGGCAAATAAAATTTCTTTATACAATTTCTAAAATTCAAGTTTTGAATTTTTTGTAAATGGACTGAAGCTTTTAATACAAAATAAACACTATTTACGATAAAATTGATGAAAAGTAATAATTAGATTTAATTTCAGAATTTGAACGTACTCATTATCCAGATGTATTCGCACGTGAACGTTTAGCTGCAAAAATTGGTTTACCTGAGGCACGTATCCAAGTGTGGTTTTCCAATCGACGTGCAAAATGGCGACGTGAAGAAAAATTACGTAATCAACGACGTGGTTCAAATTCAAATAATAACAATAATAATAATAATAACAATAATGTACCGAATACGGTACCTGGTTCAATTCAGAATACTGGTCTTATTGAACATCATCCACCACCTCCAAGTGTTTCACCGCCACGTTTACAATTGAATGGTGGCTTTTCAAATACCAGCATGTATTCATCGATACCGCCACCAATGTCCATGACGGATTCGTATAGGTATGTATTTTGTTACAATTACTAAATATGGTCAGTTTAGTTTTGGGTTTTGTACCTACTTTTCCTAAAAATTAATAGGGGTATTAGCGTAGCGAGAGGGGGCAGGAGGGTGTATCATGCCCCGGGCACTACTCACAAAGCACTACTCACTGAATAATTTTATAATTTTACTCACAAATATCCCGAGTGTTATAATTTGTAATTTTTTTTCAGTTCCATGACATCAATGTCATCATTCGGACATCCACATCCTGGTTCAACGTCTGGTTTAATGCCAGGTGGTGCAGTAGGACTTGGTACAGGTATGTCATCTAGTCCTGGTGCGTGCCTTCAACAGCGTGACAATCCAGCAGTAAGTGGTGGAATGGGTGGTGTAACTAGTGGATATTCTTGTATGACACGTCCACCAACATACGATCATCTAGGGCTTGGCTATGGTACACGACCTTCACCATGTAGTCCGACGCAACCATATCAGATGAATGGACATCAATATAATACAAATGGATCGTCTTCAACAGGTAAGCAAAACTGATGATTTCCTCTACTCTTTAAAAAATTATTAAAAATTTGCAACTTCGAAATACTTACCTGATTTCTACTGATTAAATTATGAACTCACGAGTTGGGTATAACCATTACTTACAACGTATAATAAAATGCGAAAATGAAATGAATTTCGACTAATTGCCGACGGAGTTGTAAATGGTATAAAACAGGTTAACTTAAGATTTAAAAAAAAATAATTCGACTTGCAATGAAAGTTATTGGATTTTTACACCTTCACACACACCTTCATCTGACTATAAACAGATTTTGTTTTCGAATTTCGCCGTATTTATTAGTTTTACTGTTTTTATATTAAAAATAGCTTTCTAATTTATAATTTTCCTTTTCTCTAAAATTGCCAGGTTAGAGCATACGTTAATTTTGAAACGACCTTACAAATCAAAACAAAATTAACAATTTTTTAAAGTACCCCCCTTCAAGTAGAACAACTTCTCACAAAAACCATTATTTTGGCGTTCCTATAAAAACGCTTGTTAAAAAAACTTAATATTTATCAAAATATTTTCATATTTTTCTTTATTTACAGGACTCATCTCACCTGGTGTTTCAGTACCTATAGCTGTTCCAGGACAACCTTCTGATATGGCTTCACAGTACTGGCCCCGTATACAGTGACCTTGGTGGGCGTAAATAGCCCAATAACCATAAACATTTGTATTATTATAATTATGTCGTACACAACAATTTTCACATACCAAAAAATTCATCCAAAACAATGAATAGTTTAATATCAATTATTATAATTAATTAATATTTTTAATTAAAACATAGGTGGTATATATGTATTATATTTATTAATTTTAAAAGATTTTTATTCACAATAATTTTAAACAAAATGAAGACAACAAACATTTACGTGTAATTTTATTTGATCGTGACATCACTGTTTTTTTTTTTTAAATTCGATGCAAATTTTTATTTTAAGCCTTATCTATGAAGCATTTATTGCTCATCCAATAAAAAATAGTTCGAAAACATAATGGACAAATTTTCAACCTTTGTCCAAGTCTAACAAAAAAAATTTTATGATCCGCTATCTTTGTGTGCGGGGGTAGAAGATATGAGAAAAGTTCACCTTTCTATTTTAAGCGTTATTAAATAAATTATTTCTGTTTAAAAGTTGATTTAACGGTATTTCAAAAATTCAAATTGAAAGAAGAAAATAGATTTTTGAAAAACACTCTCAGCTTTCAAATGATGATAGAAAAATTTCTTAGCATCATTTCAGAAGATTATCATCATATGTTTAATTTTACGTATGTATCCATTAAATTTTGGTGAATAAATCATCCAGAAAAACTAACACAAGAATGCGAATAAGCAACTAAGTCCTTGTGTAAGCTTTCAAAGTTCATACAAAATTAAGAGGTAGATTTTCTCATCCTTTCAACTCTCGACACAAAGCTTTAGAAGATGGTATAAAATTGTTATAGTCTTTAATTATAAACTAGGAAGCTTTCGAATGCTTCGTAATTGACTCTGATCGCAATTGATTTTCTCGAAGTTACACCTGTTTATATTTTCGGACAAATTTGAATATTTCTAAATGGTCCGTTTCTTTTTTATGGGCAGTGTAGTTTTAGTAAATAGAATTCTACCCCCCCCCCAAAATTTCTACTTTTCTCTTGGATGACTATGTGTTATAACTTCAATGAAACAAATTTAAATCATCTGAAAAAAGAAGAAAACTCCTGCGGGGGGCAGACCGCTTATATATTTTAGGTATCGTAAGTACGGAACCTTAAAATTGACCACGGGTAATTTAGTTTGTAATTTTAAACTTAAAGCGTCCATCTATATGCAACGAAAAGGAAACCTACTTCCAAACTCAACAAATCTCGTTACAAACCATTCACTCAGAGTTGTACGTGCGAAAATCATTCAGACTTGTCACAACACGTTCGATTGGCAATAAATTCTTCGTAGATATATGGTTTGATTCTAATTTAAAATAATTATTACAAAACACTACTAAAATAAGATTGAAAAAATTAAGAAGAAAAATTGTAAAGATTGTTTGTTAAAAAATATGTTTCAATTTGAATTATACCAATATTACTTAAAATTATTTTCTCATGTTTGTGCAAATAAAACTAGAAATACTTAACTACTTCATTAATAAATTTTATACTTTTTTGGGTACTTTTTAATTTCATTATTCTCAGCAAAGTCTCAGTAGAAAGATTATGTGACAAAAGTTATTTTAAAACATAGTAATCAACGAAAAGGTTAAACAAAACAAATTTATAAACTTTACCTTTATTCATCCGTTGTTATTACGGACTACAAGTACTCGAAAAAATAGAATATTTCAAAGTCAAAGAATATTTCAATTTGTCACGAAAAACTTCTGGTAGTTGTATAAACAAAATTTGTAAAAAAACGTTGTCGATAATAGAAATTTTGAAAACTTCAAATAGAAATTTTTTATATGATCAAGTACAAATAAAACACATACGAGTGTTTATAATTACCATTATCAATTTTCTTCCCCCAATATCAGGCTGAATACATTGAGCTTTGTGGTTCTTAACGATTCTCAAACCCAAAATTTCCTTGAAAATGCTTTAATTAATGTATTCGTTGTAAAATACTTTCATAATTGGTTACCCAAACAATTAAATCACAAAAAAAACTTTGCTCATTCAATTCTCTCATCTCAATTGAAAATCTAAGTGAGTTAAATTTTGTAAAACTTTTTATTCATTCTAGGGGTTGGTGCGTAATATTCCTTCCTAATAAAAATTTTTGTAGGCAGAAAATATTAATATTTAAAAATATGTTATTTACAACGATTTCAAATTATAAACAAGACAAAATCTTGAAAGTATAACTTTTGAATAATAAATAATTCACGGTTATTCGGAAAGTCATTTTGCCATGCGATTTCCAGTTCTTTAATATAAAACTACCATACTAAGCGTAAACTGGGTTTCAGCCGGCGTTGAATAAATAGATGGGTTTTTACTTAACAATATTGTTCAAATGGGTGAATGAATTGTCTAATGAAAAATTTACTCATCGAAAGTTTAAAATATCAATCTAAAAGTCGTGTTAACACATTGTCTTCACTATGGCATTTTGATTTGCATTTTCGGACCCATTACAAGAACTTTTCTATAATTATTAAATTACATGAAGACACGACACATATTCAATATTTCAATATTTAATAATTTAATACAAAGTATAATTAAAACTTTCTTCTGATTTTAATGCATAAAAGTACGTATATAATTGTGCAATATAATTATTATACCATGTATATATGAAATATACATAGTATATTAAGTTTAGTCCCAAGTTTGTAACGCTTAGAAATAATGATGCTAGGAAAAAAATTTTGTCATAGGTGTTCATAAAATCACCTAATTAGTCCATTTCCGGTTGTCCGTCCGTCCGTCTGTGGACACGATAACTCAAAAACGAAAAAAGATATCAAGCTGAAATTTTTACAGCGTACTCAGGACGTAAAAAGTGAGGTCAAGTTCGTAAATGAACATCATAGGTCAATTGGTTCTTGGGTCCGTAGGACCCATCTTGTAAACCGTTAGAGATAGAACAAAAGTTTAATTGTAAAAAATGTTCCTTATCAAAAATTAAACAACTTTTGTTTGAAACATTTTTTCGTAAACATCACTGTTTACCCGTGAGGGCGCCAATTACGCGGGCATTTTATAATATGTACTATACTTGATTATCAGTTATGTATGTGTCACATGTTTGTATGTGTTATGTGATAAAGAAATCAACACTGACTATACATGGTATTTCAACAATTAACTCAGTCAATTGTTTGTTTTCACTTGTTTAAATATGATTTTTAATTAGGAATTGTGTTTCCGTTTTATCTATTATCGAGTCCGTACTAATGATAATACGCTTCAGCTCCTATAATGAAAAATGGTAACAAAGTAGAAATTTTAAGTTTTTTAAATTTTTCAGAACTAACAAACTTAAATTATTTTCTTCAGAACTGACAAACTTAAATATCATAGGCTTTATAGGCTTAAAAATCCTATGATACGATTAAAACTTACTTTTCTTATAAAGATAATTTCGATTATGGAGAAACTAATGATTTCATGGCCCGATTGCAAAATGTATCCTTGAAAGAAAGTCATTGACACCACAATACGTAAAAACAAAAACTGAAAAAAATTTTGCAACTGTCGAAAGCATTGAAAAAATGGTGGTGCAATAGTATATATAATATTTTTCAACCGTCTTGACAGTTGCAAATTTACTGAACTTACTTTTAGGTACCTAAACAAAGGAAAATTATCTATTATACCTTTATCAATCTTCAAAAACAGTAGATAAAATTAGAGTTGGATAAAACGAATCAAATATTTTTCAATTCACTATAGGTACGCCAATTATTATTGCTGGCTGTATTTAAACGTTATTTTTTTGTTTTGCAATTTATCTTGATATGTTAAGAAAAAACGCCAATTTTGAGGGAATAGGGAATATTCAATACCGTAAAAGAACACAGTATTTGACGTCATATATGTATATTATATTGACCATTATCCACGCTGAATTCTGTTTTGCTAGAAAGAGATATAAATAATTCTTTGATTGATTTTATCTTAGTTGTTTTTATAGTCGAAAACTAATTTTTCTCAGCTTTTTGTTACATAAATAAGCATAAAAAGTAATGAATATTCCCTAATGGTGAGCAATGAAACCCAATTTATTTTTATAAGGAGTGAGTGAGTAATTCAACACAAAATAGCGTTTATACAGGGTATCATTTTTAAGTTTACATATGCTTGAAAGTCCATACATAAATTTAATCGAGGAAAATACCGGCTTCAAATTCGATCTCGATTCGAAGTTATCCGGGAACAATTAAAATCTCACTCTGATTCATAACTGACAAACATTAGATGAATTCTTTAAATAACAAAGTTATTCTTTATAAATACGCAAACATTGTTTGTTTGAAACATTCTTTTGTAAAGCGTATAGTTTAGACAGAAATTGAAAGCAAAAATCTAGGTTTTTACATTTATTCATTCAATCTGAATAAAAATAGTCTTTATAGAAAAACGACTTTTATTGGATTTATTGGAAACATTTTTTCGAAGAGTGCCAAGATTTTGCAGAAACAAATGAAGTAACAATGTTGATACGAAAAAACAATTTTGGGTAAAACTTCTCACTTATCCGTTTTTGCATAAACTGTGCAGTTTTCGGAAAAATAAACAAAAAATGTTAATTTTTATTCAATAACAATTTTCTAATTTAAAATATTCATCTAACTATTACCATTTATGGAGTAGAGTGAGCAATGTGTCCATACACCCAATATTTTTTGCTTAAAGCATTTTTATCGAGAAAAGTTACCCTGTAAAAATTATTATCCAAGTTTAACTCCTGTCCTGACAAATGTCCTGATTTAAACACAAAAGTCCTGTTGTAAAATGAAAGTAAAGAACATTGTCACCCATTTTTGTCGTCTTCTGATTGTCTTAACTAGGTTGTTCATTATACTTACCTTACTTAATAATATTAAAAATGTTCATAAAATAATATAATTTAACTTTTTAATGATGTAAGTAGTAATAATATTGCATATCACAATAAGCTTTGATTAAAACAAAAGCTTATTTTAATTTAATAAAAAAAAATTAAAAAATTTAATTGTCAAATAACACACACACACAAAAACACACATTGTACATTTTCTTAATATAATTGTAGTGTCAAAATTTACTTATTATGTACATAAATCTATTATTATAAAAATTTTTATTTTTAAAGAAAAAAAATGAATCTGTAATAACAAATTAATATAATTGTTCATAAAATTAATAAATAAAAAGATTTGTTATGTGTATTTTAATTGTTTTATTTACTACAAATTGGTGAGTAGAATCCAATAAAAGAAAAATTAGTACAGTTAAAGATGTATCAAATAAAGGAAAATGAAAGAAACCGCTCTCATTTTGCTAATATCTCGTGGAATGTGTTTCTTAAGTGTCAACTTTCATTAGTTAGGCATGAAGTTAGTGCTGCAAATATTTCTATTTGTTAATAAACAATAAATTGTTAATTCAATGAAACGATCATTGTTAAAGTTGATTTGATGAAACTCAGTTTATAAAGTAATTTTGACAAAAAAAATTCAAAAATCGAGTTTATTTGGCGATTGGCCGAGTAATTTTCGAAAAAAACCATATTTCGGATCGATTTCCGGTATTATCTCGAGAATTATTCGCCCAATCGTTAAATGAAACCGATTTTTGTATTTTTTGGGTCAAAATTACCTTATATACAGAGTTTTATCGAAATTGGAGACGATAAATTTGTTTCGATTTTTTGCAATTTTTTCAAGGGGTACCCCTTAGAAAAATTCGAAAAAATCGTAAAAAATTATTTGTTTCGGAATTTGATGAAACTCAGTTTATAAGGTAATTTTGACCCAAGAAATTCAAAAATCGAGATTATTTGGCGATTGGCCGAGTAATTTTCGAAAAAAACCATATTTCGGATCGATTTCCGGTATTATCTCGAGAATTATTCGCCCAATCGTTAAATGAAACCGATTTTTGTATTTTTTGGGTCAAAATTACCTTATATACAGAGTTTTATCGAAATTGGAGACGATAAATTTGTTTCGATTTTTTGCAATTTTTTCAAGGGGTACCCCTTAGAAAAATTCGAAAAAATCGTAAAAAATTATTTGTTTCGGAATTTGATGAAACTCAGTTTATAAGGTAATTTTAACCCAAGAAATTCAAAAATCGGGTTTATTTGGCGATTGGCCGAGTAATTTTCAAAAAAAACGATATTTCTGATCGATTTCCGGTATTATCTCGAAAATTATTCGCCCAATCGTTAAATGAAACCGATTTTTGTATTTTTTTGGGTCAAAATTACCTTATATACAGAGTTTTATCGAAATTGGAGACGATAAATTTGTTTCGATTTTTTGCAATTTTTTCAAGGTTTATAAGGTAATTTTGACAAAATTAATAAATAGGCAACTTGAATTACGAATACGTTATACATGTATAATAGTTTTCGATTATTTGACAAACACTTAACATTTACGTCATACAAGTTGCCTATATACTTATTTTTTAAGTTAACTTTAACATTGATCGTTTCATTGAATTAAAAATTTATTGTTTATTAACAAATAGAAACATTTGCACTAACTCATGCCCTACTAATGATATTTGACTCCTAAGAAACACGTTCCAGTGTGAGGTTTTGGCATAATTCGAGCGGTTTCTTGCATTTGCCTTTATTTGCCGATTTTTGTAACATCTTTTACTGTATAATATCCCATGTTCATGAACGGTTTCACACACCCCCCTCCAAATCTTAATAATCGTTTCAGGATTAAATATGCGATGAAAAATAACCACAACACAATATCTATTGAAAAGAAATAACGCCCAAATAACCACGCAAAAAATAAAACTTATATTCAAAAATAACCAGTAACAAATTAATCGCTTCATAAAATCTCTTAATTAATCTATCTCAAATTGCCCGTTTGCCTGTCATCACGATCACTAAAAATCGAAAAGAGATATCGAGTAGAAATTTTGTAGCGTTCTCCGGATCAAAAAAATGAGTTTGAGTTCGTAAATGAGCAACATAGGTTAATTGAGTCATTTGTTCGTGGAATTCATCTTGTAAACCGTAAAAGATAATATTCCTTATAAAAAAATTAACTACTTTTGTCTGAAATATTTTTTTGTAAATATCGTTGTTTTTGGACATGTTTTAAAAACGAAAAGTGGGGAAGTGATAAAAGTTTTTACAAAACAGTATGCCAGGGCTTAAACGAGGCAGCTTAAGTATTCAAAGAAAAATTTCAAAGAAAAATGAACAAGCTTTCGAGTGGTACCAACAAATATGTTGTTGTAAAATAATTTTTAAAATTTTGGTACGCTTCTAAACTTCATATAAAATTTAGGGATAACATTTCTCATAATTTCCTATAATTTCCTATATTTTTCTATAATAGATTCCTAAATTACAAAGTACAAGTTTTCAAACGAGCTATTTCGATTCGATAGTCGATGATTTTTCGCAGTAATACAGCTGTTTGAAATTATGATAAAATTTTGTGTTAATACTTTGATTCTGTATATATATATCCCTGGAATTACGTAAATTACTTTTAATACTAATAAACTTAATAAAATTGTTAACCACAAAGTGATAATATCAAAACACCATAAGGTTGATATTAGAAAAATAAAATTTTATAATAACTTTTATTGATTGAATAGATCATTTTACGCAAAATTATTTTATTCTTAACTTTGAAAATGATCAAATAACTTTTATTTTTCAAAATAATATCATATTTCAAAATATATTTACAACAATGTTATACAAAATATACTGTTCTTTTTTGTACCAAATACGCAATTATATTACGCTTATATTTGTTACCGTGAAAGTCGATAAATGAAATATAAATAGTATATTAAGTTTAGTCCCAAGTTTGTAACACTTAAAAATAATGATGCTAGGAAAAAAATTTTGTCATAGGTGTTCATAAAATCACCTAATTAGTCCATTTCCGGTTGTCCGTCAGTCTGTGGACACGATAACTCAAAAACGAAAAAAGATATCGAGTTGAGGTCAAATTCGTAAATGAGCATCATAGGTCAATTGGGTCTTGGGTCCGTAGGACCCATCTTGTAAACAGTTAGAGATAGAACAAAAGTTTAAATGTAAAAAATGTTCCTTATCAAAAATTAAACAAATTTTGTTTGAAATATTTTTTCGTAAACATCACTGTTTACCCGTGAGGGCGCCAATTAGGCGGAAATTTTATAATATGTACTATACTTGATTATCAGTTATGTATGTGTCACATGTTTGTATGTGTAATGTGATAAAGTAATCAACTCTGACTATGCATGGTATTTCAACAATTAACTCAGTCAATTGTTTGTTTTCACTTGTTTTGTATATAATTTTTAGGTGCGTTTGGCAGAAAAAAGCGCTTGAGAGAGCTTACTAGCGCTGAAAAACAAACTGTACAGTTTTCGGCCAGGACATGTTTGTCAATATCACTAGAGGAATATATTTACTATTTGACAGCGCTTACCGCTTAACAATCGCCATTTTGCTTACCAGCGCTTCCTAGCGCTTTTTTCTGCTAAACGCACCCAATAATTTGTAAAACTAACGTAAGCACAGTATAGAAAGTATGAACAAAGTATACTTGAATTATTTTTCATGAATTTGTATGTTTACCAATACTCGAACTTTTACAGTAACATGTATACAAAAAGTCTTTTTGTATACATGTAGGTAACAACTAAATAGCATTCAAAGTCAGACGTCAAACGATCAATGCATATTGAATTCCTTTGTTAGTTATTATAAAAACGACATATTAGATAAATTAACTTGACTTAATCATACATGCATAATAAAATCATAAAATATCAAGTGTGTTGAAAATGTTACTGCAAAATATGTATCGTATTACAAACTTGAATAAGCAATATAAAACTGACAATCATCTATAAACAATACAAAAAAAAAAATTATAAGTGAAAAAATATTACTATAACTAGATAAAAAGAAAAGTAACAAAAACTTCACGCAGATAGCACTAAAAAAAATGTTTGTTCATTTCGAAAAAAAAAACGGATTTACTGCCCTTAATTAAATTAAAAAGAATCGAAAAAAACAGAAGTCGAGCCCCGATTTCTTGGATTCATGCCAAATGCCTTAACCAACTAAACTATAGGGGAAAGTGGTCTATAATAATCCCTCAGGATAAAATGATCGTTGTTTTAATCGTCTCTGAAGGTTTTTAACATGGGTCCTGCGAACCCAAGTTCCAAATGACCTATGTTGCTCATTTACGAACTCAACCTTACTTTTTACGTCCTAAGTACGCTATAAAAATTTCGCTATTTCTTTTCGTTTTTTAGTTATCGTACTGACAGACTGATGGACCGAAAACGGATTAATTTGGTGATTTTATGAACACCTATACCAAAATTTTGTTGGTAGCATCAATATTTTTAAGCGTTACAAACTTAGGAATAAACTTAATATACCTATCTTGATATATTTCATATACATGGTATAATAATTAAAGCAAATACTTTATGTTTAATTTATAAATGTTATGCAACTTGTAATACATAATTGTAAAGTACTAGTATATAAATCACAAGTATACAATTGAATGATTGTTAATAGTACAATATTACTAAATGATTTCACCTGATTTAAATTTCAACTTTTAAGACTAATTTGATTTGAAATGAATAAAAACTTAAATGCCTGTATTAACTTTCTTGTTTGGGAGTAATTACACACTAACTTAAGGGTTTCAAAAAAGGAAAAAAAAGGGCAATGAAAAGCTGTTAAGACTGCAAAAAGTCTGTCTAAAAAGTAAGTAAGTAAGTCTATAATAAATTATTATGATGAGCAATGAACCTTTTACTGTAGGAATATCACCAAGAATTCCCTTGTGGAAACAAATCTGTTCTGGAACTCTTATTAGAATACTTATTATAAATATTATCTACTCTACTTTTTCGTTTGAATGCGTTAATACATTAATTTTTTCTTTATCACCGTGATATTCTATTTAATTTTATTAAACTAAAAAAGTCTCAATATATTACCATATTCGGTCATTAAGTGATTGATTAATCATTTATTTATTGTTTTCAGAATTTTTCAGAGATAATTTCACTTCACATATTCTTTTTCTGAGTTTCAAAATAAGTTCCAAAACATATTTATTTCCACAAGGGTTAAATAATAAATAAAACTTTAATCTACGAATATCGTATATTGTGCTTATATTTAAAATTACAGGTTTCCAATAATCCAAAATTAATCTAGCTGTCTAGGCTCCACCCATTGAAATCTTTATAAGCTGATGTGTGGATTTTAATTATATTCTGAGCCCATTTTGCATGGTGCGAAAGTTTTGTAAATGTGGTATATTTCGTAGGATCACAACTTCCAGTCTTGCTGGGTCCAATACTGGAAATACCCATTAAATAAAAAATTTCTCCCGAATGATGTACATCATGCCCCTGGAATGCTAAACCTCCACCACTATCACCTTTGCAAATATTTTGACCTGTAAAATTGATTGTTTAAATATAATTCGAAAATATAATTCATCAAATTGTAATCTAATTAAGGATGTACGAGTGCCAGAGCAATTTTGGATAAAGGTTTGATTTTTTTTTGTATATGAAGTAGGACTAAGTCTACAAAAATTCTGAAAATTTTAAGGGGAGGGATTTGCCAGGTTATTTAAATAAATGATTTCAAAAGTAGACATATTTAACATTGGTCTTATTCGAAACCGGTAGATGGATGATATGTTTTCCTAGATTTCTCCAACCCTATTAATAAAAACTATTTAAATTAAAGTTAAAACCTTAGTAAATTATTGAAAACAAAGAAAAGCCCGTTGTGCCCGACTAATTAAGGATGTATGAGCACGGTAGTGGGGACACAAATTTAAAAAATATATATTTTCAATTTTATAACTTGATAATATAAGACGAAAAGTAAGAATAAAATTTTTCGATAACTGGAATAATTTTCAAAATATCGAAAATTGAAAAATTTGTTTAATTATTCAGTTTCGATATCTCGAAAACCAAGACAGATATCGAAAACCAAGACAGATAATCAAAATGCATAAATTCATCATCAAAATTGAAAATAAGGTACAAATAATTTCAACCCTAAATCTAAAATTGCCTTGGTGCTCGTACTACCTTTAGTAGTTTATTAGTTTAAAAATCATGGCCCCCGTTTTTGAAACAGTGTATTCCAGTAAAATAGTACCTACCATCAGTTCGTCCTGCACAAAATTTATCAGCCAAATTTACAATTGGTCGAAAATTTTGATCAGATTTACTATAACATTCGTCATATGGCACAAATGGTAACTGAATATCTTTTAATACTGCACTTTTTTTGCCCCCTTCTTGGTCCACACCCCAACCAGGAACCTGTACAATACGTTTGTAAATTCAGTTGGTTTAAAATTTAATTTAAATTTCTGGCAAGGAAACGTGTAACTTCAATTTATTAATGTCTCTTAATATGTGCCTTGGAATAACTTACAAATCCTATCGATCCCATTTTAAGAAGGTCCTTTTTAGTGTTAGTAGTCCAATCTACACAAACTGGCCGGACAAAGTTATCAAATACAAATGGATCATTCACAACTAATATTGCTACATCGTTGGCAAAGTTATTTGATAGACCTTTATATGACTCCGGAATAAAAATTTGTTCAACCTAAAAAAAAGTTTAAGCAACTATAATTTAAAGTATTAAAATAAAATTAAAATTTGTTACATTTCTCAATTGAGCGTTTTCATCTCTATTGTCTTTCCATGGTCTATAATATTTCCCAGCACCAACGCCGTAGTTTTTAGGATCCTTACTTTCGAAACAATGAGCGACTAAAACAAAAAATTAACCTCTGTACACAATTATTCGTCGAGGAAATGAAAGTAATCATTTCAATTTTCTTTTTAATGAACCGATTTTGATCTCCCTTTCGACTCACGATTAATATAAAACCCGATTTAAAAAAATATTATTGACTTGGGGCTTTTCGAGATTGTAGAATCCAAAATTTGAACTTTTTTCTTTTTTTTATTCATAAAAAGTTTTGTATATATTTAAAATTTAATTTTTGACTTATCCAAAATTCTAATAATTATTATATTATTAATTGAGTTGAAAATTACAAATGAGCCCTACAATTCTGTCGCGGAAAAAAGATGTCTGAACTGATGGTGATTTGGAGAAAGACGCTTTCAAAGCAACACAAACGATTGATTTTGGCCGCCATTTTGAATTCAGCAACCTCGAGACGCCCAGGACAATATTATTTTCTTAATATATTTGTTTAAATCGTGTTTTATGCTATCCGAATCCGAAAGAGGGCTTATAGTTAAAAATTGATATTTCTTTTAAGGCAGGATAGAATTCAGTGACCTCGATAACTCTTATATTTTCGGAGAAAAACTAAATTTTTCGGCCGACATTTTAAATTTTCTAGTTTTTTATAATTATATTCGAATTTAGCGACCTTGAATTCCCTAAATATATTTTCATCTTCAGTTATCTATTTTAATAAGTTTCGAGAACTCAGAAGCTTAAAAGTCAAATTCCCTAGAAAAAAGGAGGAGTAGGTCAATAACTAATTTATCAAGTTTTTCTAAATTCAATTACAAACAATATTTTGATACATAACATTTAAAATCGTACCTGTGATAACCACCTTCGGGTTAATAATAGATCCACCACAAATCTGAGAATATACGGTTTTTTTCCTTATAGTTCTTTTGCTGTAGATGCCAACATGCCAAGGATATTCTCCAATTCCAGTATTACCACCTCCAATAATTCTTCGTACTCTTTTACTTTTTTCGTTTTTTTTACCACAAACTGAAATAACAGTTTAGTCAATTAGCAAGTAAGTTTTACTTACTTTAAATGTGGTAAATATAAGTCGTACTTTTTAAAGCATGTCAATAAATTTCTTATTACTTAAGGGCGAATTTGTCAATTGGGGGGCGAAAAATAGTTATCAAACCAAAAAATCGTTTCGATCCTCATAATACCATTATTTTAAGGATGTACGAGCGCCAGGCCAATTTTGGATAAAAGGCTTAATTTTTTTTTGGTATGAAGTTGGAAGCCTAAATCAATTTTAGAAAATTTAGGGATGGATGATATGTTTTAAACTTTCGTTCTACCTCTGACGGTTTTCAAGATAGGTCCTACGGACCCAAGATTCAAGACTCAATTGGCCTATGTTGCTCATTTAAGACATTAGCCTCACTTTTTACGTCCTGAGCACGCTATAACAATTTGAGCTTGATATCTCTTTTCATTTTTGAGTTAACGTGTTCTCAGACAGACAGACGGACAACCGAAAATTGATTTTATGAATAGATTTTGAGTCATTATATCAATAAATTAAAGTTTAATTATTTTTACTAACTTGGAATGCATGGTAACAAATTGTAATCCCATAAACCATCCACGCACGCTAAACGATTATAGAAAGATGGTATATTATCGTATGGTGGAAAATGAAAAAATGGCTTGCATGAAATTTCTGCAGTTGTACCATTTAAAACTGGTTTTGTACAATCAACTTCCAATCCATTTCTATTACATTTTATGTCCACTGAGAATGATTTTAACGGCTTGCAAGTTTTTTCTGATTTCCCTGCATCGCTAAAATAGAAATATGAATAGAAAATGGCAAAATGAAGTTCGAGTACTATTATGTTTTTATAGGCAATATCTATTTAATTTTTTTCCTATACTTCAGGCAACAGAGAATTTTTTCTGCATTAAATTACAGGAGTTATTAATTATTTTTTATTTAAATAGTTTCAGTATCACCACTGAATGTGAATGCACAAAATCCTTACAAAAATAGGCGGGGGAGGTGCCTCTATTTTAAGGAAAAATTGACTAAAAAGATTAATTATCTATAAAAAAGGTTATTAGCATTTTTGCGTAACCCCGCTCCAAATTTGTAAGAATTTTGTGTATTTTTGGTCTCAAGTGCACGGTTATGGAGAGATAGTCCAAAACGGTTTTCCTTAAAATGGTAGCATTTCCCCCGCCTATTTTTGTAAGGATTTTGTGTATTTACATTCAGTACGTGATACTAGACTTTTAAATAAAAAAATAACTCCTGTAATTTAATGCAGAAAAAAATTCTCTGTAGTCTGAAGTATATCTATTAAGTGATCCTTATTTTGCTACATTGCAGATTTTTTGTTGAGTTAAGGCTTCTCTTCATCCAATTTAATAACAATATATATTTTCTTTATCCTCTAGCCGAAAACACAGTCTTTTCGGTCGCATTTAGGTCCAGCGACTTTTGGTATACTGGGACTACTTTTTACAATGCCTCTTTGCGATCATGACCTGAGTCTAATCTAACATTATCAATACACAATATAAAACAAAGTTTTGTAAATAGTTGTCTGTAAATATCATGCCCCTATGTATGCCTAAAACTTTAAAACTATACAATGAATTTCGATGGCAAACAAGGTTTGTCATTAAGAGCATTTAGGTATATCATAAGTGAAGAAACGTCATAACTTTGTGCGTCAAAATACTTACGTATAGAGTGAACCATGAGTCCAACATTGTGTACTATAGCCTGCATAAAAAAGTAAAATAAATCATTATTAAGACGATGGGAAATTTTTAGGTAAATATTAAAAGTTGAACACTAAACACGAAAGCTAAGTTCAAATTAATATCAAAAAATTCACTAAACAGAACCACATATGAAACAATTGAATTTTTAGCGTTCAGTAACTGTAAATTCGTTTATTTATCGTTAATTGTTGAAATACCAAGTATAGACAGTGTTGATTATGGGATTGTTTTCTTTTTTTTACGTCATGCAAGTAAAGATAGGTAGCCACTCTTAGATAGCCAGTCACACACACATGACTGATATTCCCATATACTAGATACTATATAATTTGCACCTAATCTGCGTCCTCAAAAGTTGTTAATTTTTTTACAAAGGCCATTTTTTACGTATAAACTTTTGTTCTATCTCTAACGGTTTACAAGATGGACCCTACGGATCCAAGAGCCAATTAACCTATGTTGCTCATTTACGAACTCGATCTCACTTTTTGCGTCTTCATCGCGCTGTAAAAACTTCAGTTTCATTTTTGAGTTTTTGAGTTTTTGTGTTGTCAGACTGAAAATTAACTAATTAGTCACATCAATGATTGTTTTTACCCCAGAGTCCTCAATGACAGCTCTGATTTTGATGATTTTTTTTTTCAAAATCATTCTTTTTGTATTTAAAATCAGAAACATTTTAGATAGAGGAAATAATCTGGAGAAGAACTTTTATCCCCTATTTCACCCTTTTAGAGGATGAATATCTATACCAATGTTTTGTTCATAGCATCAGTATTTTTATGCATTACAAACTTAGGACAAAACTTAATATACCTTGATACATTTCATATATACATGGTATAAAAATAAATTTTTCTAAACTAAAAATTACTTTATTTTATTAATTGTGCACTTACTTAAAATAATAATAAGAACACTCCATGTAAACATTTTTAGAAAGAGGCTAACTCAATTAATTTTTAATCACTGAATATTAGAGGAAAAATAATTAATTAATAAGATAAATTCATTACGAATGCTCCATCTATAGGAGAAATGTTTATAATGTCAATATATTTTGTTCTGATTATATTTTAAGGAAAAAAAATTTAATTATAGTGGGAAAACCGATGAATGTTGACGTCTGACGCAGATATTAAGACTAGTTTTTATTATTTTTAATTGTGGATGTACGAGCGCCCGGGCAATTTTTGTTAAAAGGCTTGATTTTATATAAATTTGAACTAAGCCTAAATCAATTCTGAAAATTTAAGGCGGGGAAGAGGGGTTTTCAATATATCAAAAATTGAATCGTTTGTTTAATTACTTAGCTTTCGATATTTCGAAAACCAAGGCAGATATCGAAAAATTTTTATTTTTCGTCTACATTCATGAAGTTACAGCAAAATTCATCATCAAAGTTGAAAATAAGATACAAATAATTTCTACCACAAGTCTTAACTTAATGCTCGTACTACCTTAATAAAATTTTATAAAAAATTTTTTTTTTCGACCTTTGTTTAACATTTATAATAAGTTTAGAGAAAATCGAGAATTTGTCTATCCCATGGCTGGCACAAAAATTAGTCAAATATATTTTCGTTCGGGCACTATATATTTATAGGTCCCTCCGGTAAGTTAAAGTTTTAAGGTGTCTGATTGTAAATTTTGAGGATATCTGACCAAATTCTGGCTTGCTTTTTAGATGCAAGATATTTAAATTCCCGAAAAAAAATAAAAAAAATACTTAGTATGTGGTAAAAATATTCCCATAAAGAGAACAAGTATTATTATACCTATTTTCTCCTAAGTAAGTATTTATATGTTAGGTCGCAAAAATATTTTTAATATTGCAAACATTGGCCCAAAAATTGGCCTTATTCTTGGTACTGTTTATTATATCATCGAAAATCAGATTTTACTTTATAAGCTAGAAACTACAAGTGTAATTTATAAAATTTAAAAAACGCCCGGCCAATTTTTTGGGTAGGGAATCCATGAATCCCACTTGATATATATCTAAGAACACTCTCCATTAAATTACCTTTTATATATTTTTGTAATTCTGTTTTAATTTCCATTATTTTAATACCCTAATCGATTATTTCGCACCAAAAATCCGTCATTTTTTTATCAAACACGAATCTAGGAGCCTTTGGGTTTTTAAGGCAAATATAACGGTATCTCAAATGTCGAAATCCCTCGAGCCGTTTTGAAGATACGAGATAATCAAGAAATTTACAAACATAACCACTCCTTGACAGTCGTATAAAAAATACGTTGAAATTTCTTTTGAGTCAACTTTTTTTTTTTTTTAATATTATCAATTTTCAAGAGTTACTGAAAATACATTAACAACCAGGAAAGGAACAATATTAAATCCTTTCAAAATTTCATTGGAATAGGTATATTGGGAATATCGGTAGACTCGATAAGATCCTATCACTTCGTTTTAGGCTTTCTTGATTTTTGATGATGGTCTGCGATAAATTTGGGATTATTTCGAAGTTGGGTGTAAACTGACGATGAAATTTTTAATAATAAAAATCATGACATTAAATATTTCTAGTGATTTCAAATTATTCGTACCGGAAAATAGATCTATTCTCCAAAACTGAGAATATATCCTTACCTGGAGAATTAGAAGAAAAATACAAGTGTTAATTCTGTGTTTCCTATTTTCGTTGGTTATTTCAAGTCAAAAACTATGAAAATTTAGTAGTAACCTAAAAATAAAAGCAAAGCTAATTGGATACATTAATTTTAAGGAATATTTAGCAATATCGGTTTTCTTAGTAAATCAACTAACACTGTTTTTTCAAATGATAAAAATGTATCTAAATAACAATAATAAAAAATACGACCAAATGAGATCATCTTATACAAAAAACACTACAGTGGAACCTAGATAACTCAAACCTCAAGGAAAATACAAAAATATCGAGTTAATGAGCTTTCGGCCTAACAAGTAGGTTGACTTACAGAGGATTATATTCCTAAAATTTTGTCTTGAAAAGTGCGATTACATTTTACTAACTATGACTTATAGAGTCTGCTTTTTGAAATTCAAGTTACTTACACAGCATAAATATGTACTATCAATACTTCGCAGGGAAATAACATTTTTTTCGAATTACAAAGTCTAAATAATTCGATATAGCGCGTATTTGGGGATTCAGCGTAAGGGAATGGCATTTTTTTCAACTTATTGAGGATTGCGACTTAACGAGGTTCGAATTATCGAGATTCCACTTTTACATCCAGTGATACATGTAGTAAACGATTTGATAGATATTTGAAATTTTTATAATACCTAACGTTTCTTAAAAAAAGAGAGATGTACAATTGTTTTACTTTTTACCTACGGGTGCATCAAAAGCTAAGTATGGGAAAATAGTCGTTTCCATGTTCATTTTTCTCAACCATAACATAATTCCATGCACGAAACTGCATATAGCGGGTCAGATTAGATAGTCAGTATACTAGGGGGTTTATGGATAGAGCGAAAAAAAAATTATCATAGAAGAACCATGTGTCCGGAAATTTTACATAACGTATCGAATTTATGCCAAATCACAAATCGGGAATTTTTTTTTTGGTATTTTAACGAAAAACATTATTGGCATTAAAAATTTTTGTTCTCTATAGGTAACAGATTGTTAGAGATACAGCAATACTGCATTTAAGATGAAGACACATTTGAATGTTAGCACAGTCATACAGGATAATGATTTACATTTTTTAAGATACTTAACCGAAATCGGAACTCAGCCTACTACAAATTGACAAATAGGACCTATTCTAAATATTTTGCTTACCTATAGTAGAGATATCGAAAAAAAAAAATTATTAGAAAAAGTTGGGCATAAAAAATATTTTTTTTTATGCCCATTATGACAAAATTCGTATCTTTAATTTTTGCATTTTTTATCTATAATCAAAATTATTACAAGTTTATTTTTAAAACCTGGAATTATCAAGAGAATAAATCGCTCTATCTGTCAACTAGGACCACAGTTAGACGCATTAGATCCAACGATGAGGGGGGTATATATTATCCAAAACTATAAAAGATAGAAGTTTGCTAATTTGTACATAATTTTGAATAGAGAATCTCTATTGACTTTAATTTCATACCAATCCCATGAGACAATTTTTAAGGGATTAAAAAAAGCAGTAAAATATGTCCAAGGAAACAAAAATGTTCTAAATTAAAATGTGCACAATTTTTTCCCAGACTCAATTACAATAGTTCTCTAATATTAATATTTTGCAAAAAGGAGAATTGAAAGCAAAATTTGAAATTGTATCTAATATCTATAAATTTCTTTGAAATATCATAAGGTCAATTCTCAGATTAAAATTTGCTTAAAAATAATTATTATATAACATTGATTAAAATTATTAAAATATAAATATTATTAAAGACGCAATTAAAATATTTATTTACTTTTTTGCTTTAAAATGATCAAAACATACAAAAAAAAATTTTTTTTTTTTTAAATATAAAACTTTTGTACTTTGCGCGGCCAACAGATTCGTTATCTATGTAAAAAAAAAAAAAGAAGCTTAATTTTCGGTTGTTCTCGACATTGCATTTTTAAGTAAAGTCGCTAAGCTTAACTTTTACCATTACTTAGATTAATTTTTTTTCTCGATCATTGGTATTTCTGAAATTGGCTCTTTTTGTATTAGTGCAATTAAAATTACAAAAACATGTCCAAAAAAGACGTAACGGTTCCAATTACTCAAACCATTATAATAAGCATGACAAGGCAACAGGCACTTTGAAAATGTTAAAGCGGAAGGTTGAAAAATTAAACAAATTGATCTGTTATTTACCTTCTATGTGTGTTCATTATACACTTTAAAAAGTGGTTCGATTGTCACATAACTAGTCAACTAGTCACTGAAATATATAGATACTGAAACGCTCTCCAGCCTGCCGGCAGCGAAGAGACGAAAATGACGGATTTACATTTCTTTCTCGTATAGCCTGGTTCGAAAGTGACTGACTATAAAGTTGTATGATTGTAAGTGTCTCACCGAAGCTTCGGTTTCGACTTCAGCTTCGGCAAAAAAAACACCTTCGGCCAAACATTCGGCTTCGGCCTGAATTACGGTCGAAACACAAAAAGTGTGCGCATTTATAAAGAACAACTTTCTAATTTAAAGCATTCGTCTGATGTTTGTCAGTTATGAATCAGAGTGAGGTTTTAATTTAAACTCAAAACTTAGATCGAACTCGATGCCGGCATAAGATTGCCACTTTGAAACTAATATTTTTCGTTTGAAGAATTTTCCTCGATTAAATTTATTTATCGAGTTTCAAGCCTATGTCCATTTAAAACACCCCGTATATGTTATGTAAAGGGCGGTAAATATTATTTTTCCCAGAGCGACAAATTAGCTAGATCGGGCCTTGACTTCAAGAGTCGCACCAGACTCTATTTACGGCTTGTTAAGAATTTTCAGAGGAAGTCGCGGGTGCAGCTGAGAACTCTACATAGGACGCTGAAACGGGAGACAGAGATTTAGAGACATAGAAAAAATTATTTCTAGATTTTTTTTAAAGAATTTTCGGACGAAGTTGCGAGCATCAGCAAGTAAATTTACAAAAAAAAAACTTATCAAAACATTCAAAATGAAAATTGAAAGTTTGTGTGAAATTATTTACAGCGTTTGTTGATAAAAATTTACTATAAAAATCGAACACTTATCATTTCCCTCTATAATCCGATTATTCTACTTCAATAAGAAGCAAAACAATTAGTTGTGTTTGGAAAATTTTATAATAACAAAACATGATGTATAAATTTTTATTTGTAACTTTAATGGTTTTAATTTGTGTAACGCAAATTACACAAGGTTTTAAATTATCTGAAGGTATTTATTGAAGCATTGTTTTCTAAAAATTAAAGACTAATCATTATTATTTTTAAAATTTTATAGAATATCGAGATATTTATGGAACTGCAAAAATTGTGAGACGTGATACTGGATCTGAACAGACAGAACAGACAGCATCTAGTAAGTACTTATTATACATACACAGTGAACTATATTTCTCAGAAAAGCATTATTAAAAAAAAGGTTTATACAAGCTTGATCTTTAGGATTGTTTGAAAGTCAAATATGCGTATAAGTTGTATTGCAAAATTTAGTCCTAAAAATTATTACAATTTTCTGGAGGTCGAGTATAACGGACAACCAATTTGATTAAGGTAGTACGAGTGCCAAGGCAAGTTTAGACTAGTAATTGAAATTATTTGTTCCTTATTATTAGTGTCCGACCGAAGCTTCGGCTTCGGCTTCGGTCACCTTCGGCCAAAAAACCCACCTTCGGTCAAACATTCGGCTTCGGCCTGAATTCAGCTTTGGCCGAAGGTTCTTAGCAAACGTCGGAATTGTACGAATTGTTCTAAATGTTATTATTTTGAAATAAATTTCAAGGTAATATTTTTAATCATCTTTAGATTGACTTCTAGATCAACTTCTCAAGATCATAACCTCTAAATCAACTTCTATAGAGATCAACTTTAATATTAAAGTTTTAAAATCATGTTATTAAACCTTCGGCTTCGGCTTCGGCCGAAGGTTGTGGCGATAGCCGATTAATCGGCTTCGGCTTCGGCCAAAAATCGACCTTCGGTCGGACACTACTTATTATCAACTTTGATGATGAATTTTGTAATAACTTCACAAATGTAGACACTAAGAATACAATTTTTCGATATCTGCGTTGGTTTTTGAAATATTGAACGCTAAATAATTAAACAAAATTTTCAATATTTTGAAAATTACCTACTCCAGATATCAAAAAATTTTATTCTTACTTTTCGTCTTATATTGTCAAGTTATAACATAATTCATCATGAAAATTGAAAATATATATTTTTTTAAATTTGTGTCCCCACTACTGTGCTCATACATCCTTAATTAGTCGGACACAGCTTGTTTTTTTTTTTTTTTTGTTTTCAATAATTTATTAAGGTTTTAACTTTAATTTAAATAGTTTTTTTTTTTTTTAATTTCCACCGACTAGTTTTGGAGAAATCTATGAAAACATATCACCTATATACTGTTTTACGATAACACCAATGTTAAAATATGCTTACTTTTTAAGTCCTTTATTTATTTAAATAATCGGGCAAGTTCCTCCCACCTCTTTATTTTCCGAATTTATTACCCAATTTTCAGAATTTATTTAGACTTACAACTACATAAAAAATCAAGCCTTTTACCCAAAATTGCCTTGGCGCTCGTACATCCTGAAATATCGAACTAAATGATTTTTCCATTTATTATTCGAGCTTATTCTTGTATTCGTATGTTATTCTAACAAGATATGCTCGAATAATAAATGAAAAATACATTTTGTTCGATATTTAATCAAATTAGATGTCAGTTACTCGATGTCCAAAAAATTGCAATAATTTTTAGGACTATATTTTGAAGAAAAAAAAAAACAATAAAAAGGTTTTTGTTTTCACTCTTCAATATCAGGGTCAATAGGTCTTCTTTTTTAAACTTATATACATTTGGCTTTCAAACGACCCTAACGATGAAGTGTTTGTATACGTTTGAATTTCAAGCACTGCGATTATCCTGCCCTGCGTCCTTTTTTTTTCGAAAATCCTGTTAATTTTACCAATTTTCATTGTTTACATCCAGGTACAGTAGAATAGCAAAAAGTGCCGAATTTTCGAAAAATAAAAGTACCCAGGGCAGGTACAATATGAATACCTATAACATATCCCAATTTCAAATCGATAAAGTAAAGGGTATAATCGCAGTGCTTGAAATTCAATTGTAAATTTAACCATTCTTATCTGGAAAAGCGCTTTTCTTTATAAATTTTTTTTCCACTAATGAATAGTTAAGAGGATCCTTAAAAAAAATTATAAAGTTTCAAGCCAATCAAAGAATGATTTCCCGCTAATAAATAATGTGTATAGAACAGCCTTAAAATCTGATAAAAATATTGAATTGTTCTGTAGTTTCATTTTATAATTTACAGGCTGTACTCCTGGAAAAGTAACCAAAAAGAATGAATGTTACACTTGTGTTTGTGCCGAAGATGGAAAAACCGAGCGTTGCCATGGGAGAATGTTTTGTTAGAAAGTTAGAGTTTAATGAACATAAACATTGCTTTTAACATAAAAATCTAAAAACTTTGGAATTATTTTGTTTAAATAAATTATATAAAATTTACAAACAGTTGCTTTAATATTTTGAATAAAGAAAAATAACAATCGTTAATATTTATATGAGTTAAAGTATTAACCTTTAGCTGCGGCTAAAGGTTCGTTTCCATAATGCCACAAATCACAAGTGCACTTGTTAAAAGTTGGTTCTATACTTGTGGATAGTACACATTTAAAAAATAAGCTACTTTCTCATAAATTGACAGTGAGACATTCAGGTTTCCGTTACATAGGTTGTAGCATAAGTTTAGTCCCAAGTTTGTAACGCTTAAAAATAATAATGCTATGAACAAAATTTTGGTATAGGTGTTTATAAAATAACCTAATTAGTCCATTTTCGGTTGACTGCCCGTCTGTCTGCCAACACGATAACTCAAAAACGAAAGAAGATATCATTTTTACAGCGTACTCAGGACGTAAAAAATGAGGTCAAGTTCGTAAATGAGCAACATAGGTCAATTGGGTCCTTACCTATGGGTCCGTAGGACCCATCTTGTAAACGATAACTCAGAAACGAAAAAAATTTTTGCAATAAATTTAATTAAACTAACCCAAAAATTAGATAGAAACCTTAAATTATACTTACTTTTAGCTCAGACCCTCAATCGGGCAAAAAACTTTTTTGAGGTTCCCACTTTGTGCCCATTCCACAAAAATTTGCCCCAGAACGATCTTTTAGGTGGGTTTTTTTTGAAAAAATTGGAAGAAAAGAAGATTTTTTGGAAAAACTATTGACTTTTGCTGTTAACATTAAATAGGAAAGTTGAAGATAATTCAAAAATACGCATTTTGAGCTAAGACTCGACCCTGTATCTTTACCCCGTTCTCTAGTTGACAAATTTTTTCTTCGGAAACGGCGGGGTGGGCAATAATAATAGTGTGAAAAGGTAATACTTAGAAATATTCAAGAGTTTCGCTTAAATCTTTTTTTTTACAGGTTGTACTCCTGGAAAAGCAACCAGACAGGATGCATGTGGTGATCTTTGCTTTTGCCTAGAAGATGGAAAGTCTGAAGCTTGTCTTTTGAGAGGCTGTTGGAAAAATAAATGATTCAAAAGTTTATTAAATATATATTATTAAAAACATTGGAATTATTTCATTTAAATAAATTATTAAAAATTACAAAAAAAAAAAAAAAAAAAAAATATTTTGAAAATTACTCATAATAACGAAAAATTTTATTTTTACTTTTCGTCTTATATTGTCAAGTTCAACAATTCATCATCAAAATTTTAAAAAAATAATATTTTTTTTGTGTCTCTATTACCTTGCTTATACACCCTTAATCATTCGGACACAACGGGTTTTTATTTTCTTTTCAATAATTTATTAAGGTTTTAACTTTAATATAAAAAATTTTTTCTAATTTCCACCGACTAGTTTTGGAGAAATTTATGAAAAAATATCATATTCATCTACCATCGCTACGTGTTAAAGGATTAGCCCGGCTGTCCCTGAAAATTTGTAGAATTTATAGTTCGTTTTTCAGCCACCAGTCCATGCACCAGTCGGTAAGTAGTATCTGCGAAGTTAGCTGTTTATGAGTACAAGTAGATGAAGTTAGTACCATTCAAATTTATAAAGTAGTATAGATAAATTTATAAAGTAGAATAGATAATTTATAATTTATTCATTAGGAAATAATAATAATAATAATTTCATTATTTGCTTCTTTTTTTCCTTTGAATGATATTATATACACGTATATTAAACGTTGATAGATCATTTGAAATTAGCGCACAACAGCCCGCTTTTAATGAGACAACTTAGCGATCCCAGCGCCTCACTTATTTTGTCCATATTTTGGGGACAATATTTTCTATAGCGATCGTTCTCCTTCTTTATGACCTCCATGTGTCTATCTATGGTTAAAGTACTGTCAATGTCAAAAAACCAGTTTGAACAAACCTCAAAAAAATAAACAAAATTCTTGTCTCTATTTACTATGTGCATTAAACTTGAATTCATTTAAAAAAAATTAAAAAACAAATTTAATTCATAAAAAAATTAAAAAAATCATTAAAAGAAAAAAACAAAATGTTTATTCGTCAAGTTAATTTAAGATAAAATGTTAAACATTTTTCGTTAAACAAACAACCTTTACAGAAAATTAAATCACCCTGCATCCTCCAAACTTGGAAAACTCTATCTTTAGAAATATGATATTTTAAAAATAGACATTACACAACACGGAAAACAGCAAAAAAAGGTTATTAGTCATTCTTATTGTTTTCATTACTTCTTATAAAAACACGACTTTAGAAAGAGATAAACTTATGTATTCATCTACGCATATCGGTAAATAAAAATATTATTGACAAACAGCTGTTTTTTTATAAAGAAAATGTTACTGAAGAATTCAGACTGAAAATAAATCAAATCAAAATTTTAGTTTTTAAACTTTAAAGTATATATTCACAAAATTAACTAAATAACGTTAACTGTCTAACCATTTTATGGTTTCAAATTTGAATTATGAGTAATCCAAATGAAAATATTGATGATAAAAAAAAATTCGTTTCGGAGAATATTCCAATTCCACAAACAAGTCGAATTCGAAACGATAGTGAAACTTCTACACCAGGCGATGAAGCGAATAAAGGGTAAGTTACTATAGTAATGGTTATTATAAATTAAATTGACATAACGTTTACATTTTTATAAATTCAATGTTTTGTAAAGTTCAAATTAATCAGTAAAAAAGTTAGTAATTAAATCTACAAGAAGTGATAATTATAATTAACACTGAAGTTTAAACTTAATTTTGTTAAAATTAGGTGTAATTAAATTTTTTTTTTTATTTCCAATTATATTGCAACGACTACTACGCTTAATAAGTTTATTTTGTTTATTATTTGAAGGATGCTAGAATTTATTAAATGTTTACTGGCGTGTTGTATTGTTTTATATTCTTATTCTCAACAATAGCATGAGCGCCAGGTATTGTCTCTATTGTTTCTTAAGGTGTTTTGATACCAAAACGAAAGTGTGACCAAAAAACTGAATTTTTGTTTTTAAATTATTGAGTATTTTTATACACTTGTATAAATTTCAAGTCGATTCTTCGTATGGTTTACGAGGCTCCCCGGTTTACGATATAATTATTAAAAACAGCCCTATTTACATGGTGGTATATGAAGAAGCCGTAATAAATGTTGATTTTTTAGTCAATAAGTGCTTTTAAACATGGTAGCATTTACATAAAATACTTTTATCAATAAATCTTTAAAATGCTGCGCATAAAAATGAAGTACTTTTTTTTTTTAAAAACACTGACTTTAATAGCTAAGTTCTCCTAAACCGTACGGAGAATGCATATGAATTTTTCACAAAAGACGTACAAAAAGAATGATTGATAAATAAAATTTAAAATTTCGTTTCACTTGTAATTTTTTCGGTCTCGAACTACGTCTTTTTTTTTTTTTTTTTTTTTTTTTTAAATAATTAACTTTTCTTTTAAGATTGATAATCTATTTGATAAAAATTTCTTTTAGACAAAAGATCACTCATCAATTTATGGTTTCTGGGAGCAGTACAATTGGCGCATCTCCACCGAAATTTGTAACATTAGAGGAAATTATGCAAGCAGCAAATGGAATGACAAATATGGCATTAGTACATCAAATTGCTGTAGATCATGATTTTAAATTAAATCCTGTCAACTTACCAGAGAATAGTGCACAAAAAACATGGGTTGATACTATGAAACGAGCTTATTGGGATTTGTTACGTGAGGATTTGAATAAAACGCCACCTGTATATTCTCATGCTTTACAATTAATTGAAGATATTAAAGAGGTTTGTCAATTGCAAGTAAGGTCAGGTTAGGTTAGAGTGGCTGTCCTCGGGTGGAACACACTTAGACCATAAGATCTGTTGTGTTACCGGAAGCTACTACTCCGTGAACCATTTGGAGCTGTTTAAGAACAGCAGGAGTGCTTTGACAACAACGGACTACAGGTCGGAAATGTCTTCAAAGAAGGCTGGCTCAAGTGAGTCCATCTCCTCGTGGCAAGAGCTGGGCAATGGCAGAGAAGATGAGGCATCGTTTCTTCCTCGTCCTCACTGTGACAGTTCCTGCAATAGTCATGATTCAATATCAGGCCCAGTCGTCCAACGTGCCTGCGGTCTAGTCAGTCAATTGCACGCTAGGATAATCACCACAAAAAAGATTCCAAAATAAATGCTAAAAACTTGAAAGCGAATGTCCATGCTAAATTTTATAAGAAATATTATCTTTATTAAAATTTTCTTTATTTTGATTTTTTACGCAACTATCTAAGTTTACGATATAAAATTTCTTAATTTTGTATATTTTTGTATTTTACAAGTTTACATTTTTTCAGGGATTGTTTGCAGTTCTACTTCCACAGCATACTAAAATTAAGCAAACTATTGACGAAGTATTGGATTTAACTCTAATCAAACAGCAAGTGGAAGCGGGTACATTAGACTTCAAAGTAAGTTTCCTTTTAATTTTATATAGTTGGGAAGCTATTTTATTTTTATAATAACACCGAAGTACAATTTTGCATTTATTTAATAGTTTTTATAGTACGTCCTAAAACAAACCCCTTCCAGAAAGGCCCAATTAACCAATCCGAGAATATTTTTAAGATCTCAGCGCCACGGTAGTTATAATACTTTTTATCAGATCTTCAGCTGATTATTTTCTTTGAATAAAAAGATTATAACATTTGACCTGATGTGATTATTGTTTTGAGTGAAAACACGTCGATTTAGCTATTGAGGGGGAAGTTCAAAATTGGTACCGAGAGAATTTTAAGTTTCACTCCTTCGCCCCTAGCCACCCCAACTTTGAAATTTTAAATGACATCTCCTCTCTTGTTATACATCATTTGAAAAGGCATTCAAAGTTCAAAATTCTCTATTCACCATGATAAAAAAAAAATGAAATCGTTCGATTTGTTCTCAAGATAGACTACACAGAAGATGGATTTACTACGGTCACTTCTTGGCCCAATATCTCTTGAAATAATCTTACAGTAGAATTAAAATAACGCTGCTGTTGTTTGATTTTTCAGCATTACTCCAGTTACGTTATAAATGTTATGTCAAAGTTATGTGCACCAGTACGAGATGATCGAATTAAAGAGCTTTCTGAAACTGAGGATATTGTTGAAACTTTTCGAGGTATTTTAGAGGTAGGTATATTGTTTGTTTATTGAAATTACAGCTTAAATATGTTCTGATATTTTCCAGACTCTTGATTTGATGGCTTTAGACATGGCTAATTTCACATTAAATATGGCACGACCAAACATTATTGCACAAAGTGTGGAATATGAACGGGAAAAGTTTGCAAACTTTTTAAAGATTACGCCTGGTAAGTTTAAAAATTAATCATGTGTTATTTTTAACGATTTTTCCTTCTAAATTAATGAACATAGCACTGAGAGTGTGTGTCTATCTGTCTGCCTGTCCGTGGCATCGTAACCCCTAAAAGGATGAACCGATTTTGATTTATTTTGTTTCGTTTGAAAGGCAATTTAATGGAGAGTGTTCTTAGCTATACTTCACGTGTAAGTTTATGCTTCCACAACAGGAACAACTAAAAAATAAGCGGTCATCCTCAAAATCGGTTCAGTTTTGAGAAGACTTTAACGAAAAAGGTAATTTAATGGCGAGTGTTCTTAGATATGTTTCAAATTGCGAGTTTAGGGATCCGTACCCGAAAATTTTGTAAATTTCATTGTTAAAATTAAAGACAGGAATTATTTGTACCCTTCGAGTACAACAATTTTTGACTTGATTATTTTTCTCATCCTTAATTTAATAGGGGTAGTTCCGCAATATTTTGAAAACCGTGTAAATGTCATATAAAAAATTAAGATAACTTTTAAAAATTTTATTGAATTTTCGTAGATGGATTAGAAAATACACGAGCATGGTTATCACGACATTTTACACCTCCTACGGAAGATTACAACACTCCTGATCGAATGTTAAAAGTGAAAAACTTAACGACCGTAATTTTGAATAAAGCTTATATGGAGCTAATTAATTGGGATGGTAACAATGTTTTTCCAGAAGTAATTAAAATATTTATTTTTATCTTAGTTCTGTTATTTCACAGTCAATTTTGTATTTCAAAAGTTAACCTTTGTAATTAAAAGTAAAACGATAATCATTTTTAGACACTTTCCTTGGATGAAGAAAGATTATATGAAATACAACAACGAATTTCTCGTCTATCAATTATTGGCGCTATATTATTAATAAGTTCAACATGTTCTCCGGTTTTACAAAGTGACACGGTCTTCAAAGAAGAATCCAAAAAACAAATATCAGAAATACTACAACATGTATCAATTTCTAATGAAAAGTAAGTTTTTTACATAAATTTTCATAAGTAAATATTCATACCAATAACCCGCATAGTCACTTTGACCTTCAGGATTATTTCAAGGTCAATCTTAGTTTTTAGATCACAAGCCCATGCTGAAATTTTCCGGGTGAAATGACCCACCAGGAAACATGTTGAAATAGATGCTTATACATGTAAAAGTAAGTATAAGGTATCATGGCGGTTTACAGGTGAAAATATGGATGTCACACCTCTTGGTATCTCACTCCTGCACCAGAAAATATGTACGGCGTTGCTGGATACCAACTCTGCATAAGTATTCGAAGCGAATAACATAAATGCAGTACAGAAATAAACATGTAGGGTTCAATAATTGACGTGAGTTCAAAAGAATTTTTTTACTTTCGGTGCCGAAGTTACCGAATTTATTTCTGTAATTCGCTTCGAATACTTATGCAGAGTTAGTATCCAACAACGTCGTACATATTTAATGGTGCAGGGGTTAGATACCATGGTGCTTAAAGTTACTTTTACATGTAGGAGCTTCTTTTTCAACATGAATCCTTATGGATTATTTCACCATGGGCTTGTAGTCTCTTAACCTTATTCAAGATTCATCACCAACTTGCAATGATTGAATTAATTTTTCCTTTTAAGACAATTACAAGATGCACTCAAAACAATTGCAGAACTAATGAAAAAGAAAATAAATGAACGATTAGAAAAATGTAATGATTCAACATTAAATGCTGAAAATTTAGCAACACTTTGTGGACAAATTTACGATGTTGGAAGACCAGGTCACAAAATTTCGCTACTTATACGTGAGTGTTATTAAATTGTCAAGGATACTTAGTGAAAACACTAGTAGTTATTAGAAAAATAATTGATTCTCGAAGTGGGTGGAGAACCGCCCGAAAGTTATGTTTGTAACCAAAACGAAATTTTTATTTTTTCAGGTAATAGAATTTTAGAATTTTTACAACTTATTATTTCATCACCAACTGCTGCTCCGGAAAAATTACCACCAGGGCTTTCATCATTACAAACAGAAGTATTTAATGTGGCTGGAAACTTTCTACGAATTGTTTCACATAATCGTTCGGTATTCGGAAAATATTATATTGATATAATTGATGCATTAATTGTTCCAAGTTCAACTAATCAATAATTTATTAAAAAATACCTTATATAGATTATTATATATTAATAAATATATAAAAATATATAATATATATATATATTTTCATAAAAATACTAAAATATTTAATATATTGGAAAAAATCTTTATAATATTATGATTTTTAACTTTTATACTTGCAATGCGTCATCTAGTTAATAATGTGTTAAGTTATTACAATTTTCATTTAATATTTTTAAATAAAATTTGAAACTTATCTAAAATTTTTGTTCATTCAATTTTTCTCATTCGATTCGCGAAATGAAACTTCCACAAATGAGCAGTGCTTCATAAAAGTATTAAAATTATTTAAAAATATATTAAGAAGTAGAATAGTGTCTTTTAAGGTCCTAGAATTGGCAATAATTCCTATAGTTTTTTTGGATTTTTTTAATCTGAATCTACATATATGTTAAAGTAATTCGGCTGTTTGAACAAGTACGGTGAATGTTCATTTTTCGCGGTAAATGATAGTTCAAAGTCCCTTGATCACAATAAACACAGTTTTGGGACCTCTTGCGGAGCAGTTAATGCAAAAAAAAACATTACCTTACGGCGCTTTCCAAAAAGAAAACATAAAAAACTAGTCAAATTGACGTATATATTTTATCTTTTACGATATTTTTAGAGCATTAAAAAACATTTACGTGATAAAAATATTATTTTTATGCATAACATTAATTTTATTCATAACTTAGGTTTAAATTCAATAAATATAAATTAGTTGCTAACTTGACTAGTCATGTGACGGCCGAACTACTTTAGATTTAGTTCTTGGGTAGCACATTTAGTTGGGTAAATCTACCGGATTTTGATAATAAATACAGAAATTTTTGGGAGAAGGCTAATTTTTTTTATATAGGTTTCTTTCATTGTAAAAAATACAGAAATTTGGCACGCGGTTTTGAGACAGTTTATCTCTACATTGTTTTCTTCGATGACGTTTTCTTGAATATCTCTGGTTCTATTAATCGGATTGAGGCAAATAAAAAAAATAATTGCTATGAATTTCTGCATCGACCTTGCCTGCTATCGAACCCTAAACCAAAATAACCTTAAAATCTCAAGAAAACCGCAAAACCTTATGTTTTCAATTTTCTCTGATAGCTTTTCGAAAAATGATGGAATTGAGTTAAAATTCTGGAAGAAGTTCAATTTTGAGAAAAACAAATTTTTCTGAAAAATTTTAACAGCTCGTACAGTTCAGGCAAATCATCGGATTTTTGTTTTATAATGTTTCGGCTCATAATCAGATTAAAAATATTGACACTATCCGAAAAGTACATTAAAAACCTGCAATCTTTTTTCAAAGCGGCAAATCGTATGATATCTCGTATTTTCCGTCTAGTACCAATTTCCAGGACCAATAAAATGCATTTTGTAAATTTTTTATTATTCTAGTTAAACACAGTTGCTTCCAGCCTTAAATATTTTATTATATTTATATTAAAATAATTATAACAGATAAGATTCCCTATATTTCCCTATATTCCCTATATTTTTAGATGGTGAGTTAGTAAAAAAAAATATTTAGCAAATAAGTTAACAGAACAGAGAACATCAAAATGTTGAAAATTCTTAATTCAGGTGTCGTCACTCCTGAATTATTAACATGATAATCGTTAAATAGTCTATATTGGAATTACATTTATATACATTAATAAAAATTTAAATGGATAAATTAAAAAATTTTAATGGCCCATGGGAGGATCGAACTCACGACCTTCGCGTTATTAGCACGACGCTCTAACCAACTGAGCTAATGGGCCGTTGATACACTTTCGCATGATTAAAATAATTTTATTCATTTTGTTTTCCTGTTTCATTTTAAATTCTCATAAGTGATAATTATAATCAAAATCTAATATGTTGTAATCTGCAATAAACATTGGGAAATAAATAATGAATTAAAAGTTTTTATGAAGCACAAAAATCCTTTTCACGTTCTCTTTCAGATTTTTAATCGACTTGGTGAAAAATACACAGTCCAATTCAATTCTCTTGAAATTGAATCGGAATGAATACGAAATGAAATTTTTTTTTAACGGGTTTAAATAATTCCTAAAATCAGTCAACTAAAGAAATAATTTGTTTATAAATATGCAATAATTATCTACGCGACGGAAAGCTAAAACCGGGGAATTAATTTACCTAAAGTGTGAAGCGAAAAGTCACTGGAAGACGTTTACTTTATTTTTAAACATCTGGCCAACGAATTGGAGTGCTTAATTGGATATCATATCTATGTATATAAGGTGTTCTATAATTGATAGCAGAACTCTTCACTTCTTAAATGTGCTTGTAAAGACGAAAGAAAAGCTCTTTACCAAATTTTAATTTGAGGCCTAATTTTGGAGATAATTAACCAAATCAATTAATATAATTTATTGAATGGCAGATAGATAGCACTGGGTGAGGTTTAGTAAAAATTTATAAAAGTGAGGTAGATAATTTGATAATCAAACACAACGATAAAGACAACAATAATTGCTGTCTTTATCGTTGCATTTAATTATCTATCTCATTTTTTAAAATTGCTATTTAACCCCACCCAATAATTACCAAAATGGTTACTCGGTTGGGATTAATAATTTAGATAGATAATAAAAGTGAGATAGATCATATAATAATTAAATGCTACGATAAAGACATCCTTCTATTTCTAGTGCTCTGTCATTGGATAAATTTATCAATTGATTTGGTTAATTATCTCGGAAATTAAGCCTCAGATCAAAATTTGATAAACAGCTTTTTCGTTTGCCTTTATAAGCTTATTTAGGAATTGAATATTGACTACAGACCTATGTACTTCCTAAATAAGCTAATCAAGTCGAACGAAGAAGCTCTTTATCAAATTTTCGATCTGAGGTCTAATTTCCGAGAAATTGTTGTTGGAAAAATTAAAAAAGCCTTCTATTCACACAGCACTGAAATTCAGTAGACATGGTAGGTGCGCACTTATAAATAGGCTACTACCAAAAAAAAAAAGTAAAGCGATTGAATTGGGCAGTCCCATTTGAAAACGTAAACAATTTGCTATCTTTATCGCCGCATTTAATTATTATCAAAGCCAGCTCTGTGGGAGCACCAGGTATTTTATATATTTTAGAATTAAGTAGAAGAATAAAATCTAATACGGTGTTGTTCTTTCATTTGACTTTTGACCAAAGAGGATAAATCTGACAAATTGACAACTGTAGTTGATGTTGAGTACGAATTGAAAAGGCATTAATAGAACACAACAATAAATAAATTGAGTAGTACGTGACATATATGTGGATAGTGAGTAGTAACCATTACCCCTAATTGACATAAATGTCAAAAAATTAAGGGTTGTTCGTGTTTAGTAATTTAACAGTTTACTACTGTTAAATATGGTGTCAATAATTAAAAATCAATTGCTTAAACATTTATCCAGGTATGTTTAATAAACATAGAAATTCCTTTTAATTTTTTTTATGTATATTTTTATTTATTAAACAATATATTTACGTTCAATTATTGTTTTATTTGTGTTTGTCAATAGTTTTTACAACAATAAAAAATACGTTGAAAAAAAATATTTGAGAAAGTGTCACATTAATTCATACAAATTTGACACGGGCTAATTATTTGCAACAAAAACAAAATATTTTTTTAAATAAACTTATCAGTTTGTCATTGGTTAATAAATACGCAGTTTATTTTACTTTGATTGAGTGAGAATGAAAATGCGATTTTAATTTATAAATAAAAATTATAGTACATTTTTTATAAGTAAAAAATAAATTTAGCAGTTTCAAATAAATTAAGGATTTATAAAACTACAGTAGTAATAACAAAAACACTATCAGAGGATTCAAGTATTGCATTTCTTTAAATAGTTTTTGAATGATCACACCTTCGTAACATAATCCTTTTAATCAATAGCTTTAAAAAATTCAAATTCAATATAAACCTAGATACAAACGAAACTTAACTCCAAAATGTTTTCTGTTTGATGTTAGATCAAGAAAACTAAAAAATTGCCGAAAATTCTACTTCTGATTTGTTTCTATATTTTTAAAATAATTAATAGGTTTGTAATCCTATACAAAACAAAAATGCGTACTTATGGCGACCTGGGGTTAAAAGTATAATTTTTTAAAAACAGTTTATAGTAGGTTAAGGAGCGACATCAGTTCAGTTACATACGGGCCAGATTCCTTATACGGCCCTGCAAAGAATGTTCTGCACTGACATATTATAACTTAACTAGCTGTGAACTACCCGCGTCGCTGGGCAACTTTAATTTTTTAATACAAAGATTATTGTGTTATATCCTTCACTTCATATGCCGTCCTTTACCTTTCTTTTGTTCACAATTTCGCCAATCTTATTATTTTCTTGCGAAACGATAATTTTTATGAAAACACCCCTTGTTACTCGTTGATAATGAAGCTTTGTATACGTGAAATAATTTTTGAAATCTGTTAAGTATGTAGTACTTACACCTATATCTTGAAGGCTGTGAACACCTATTTCGCGTTATTGTGTTAATTTCAGTTTCACATTTTGTAATGACTCCGTAGTTCACTGTATTTTTCCTACATTTTAATTTTCTGGGCCGTAAGCTTTTTTGCCGACGTCATCACACAAAAACTTTCATTCACTTTTTTTACACCCTTTATGGGATAATATTTTCACAAACTTTAAATGTCGTATTTATTTGTATCTAATCAAAAGCCTAAGTTTCAAGTTTCTAGCTTTAAAAATGGCGTAATTTCCATACCTTACATCCATTTTTCGCATTAAAAAGTAACTTAATTCCTTTCTCAGACTCTAGAGTATCTCTGTACCAAATTTCATTTAAATCGGTTCATAACACTTTTTAGTAGCATCCCCTATTTCAACCCCTTACGGCCCTTTTTTCGCATTTAAAAGTAGCGTATGTCCTTTCTCAAACTTTAAATTTGATTTTATGTTTTATAAAAAGAAGTATTTTTCGATTTGAAATTTTCTTCTACCTCTTTTTATTTAATAAATTAGATTTTCGGACCCGAAAATCAGTCAAAGCGGAATATGGGATAGTTTTGGAAAAATCAATGAAAACATATCATCCATCTACCGCTTAACATAATACCAATGTTAAATAAATATGCCTACTTTTCAAGTCATATATTTGTTTAAATAATCGGGCAAACCTTAGACCACCCCGTCTTAAAATTTTCAGAATTGATTTAGACCTAGTCCAACTTCATATAAAAAAGTCAAGGTTTTTATTTAAAATTGCTTAGTGCTCGCACATCTTTGACAATAAAATGATTAACTATTCATAAGCAATATTTTTTTACAGATTTACCAAAAATTTATCTGCCGATAAAATAAACTTAAGTACATTTAAAGGAGAAGGAGAATTATCAAATTTAGAATTAGATGAAAATGTCCTGACAGAATTATTAGAATTACCTTCTTGGCTGCGACTTACACATGCTTGGTGTAATCGGGTTACGTTCCGTATTCAATGGACAAAGTTAAAAAATGTTCCTATACAATTGGTACGTATATTTTATAGGATTTCATATTTACAATAATTAAAGTTGATTTTTTATTATTATTTTTATAGAACTTAGATGAAGTACTTATTGAAATTGAGACATGTACAGAATTAAGATCAATGTCACAGCAAGCTGGACTATCTTCTTATATGAGTAATCCAGGAAAATATGGTGTAATTCAAAAAATTATTGATGGAATTACGGTATCTGTTAATACAGTTAGTGTGACATTTAAAAGCCCTGCTTTTGTTGCAACAGTTCAGGTAATTCATTAGAAAATTTATTCTATTAAATGATGTTGATATAAGATCAAAAAGTTAATAGCCTACCATGTTAATTTAAAAATATTAGACAATAAGGAAAAATAATTTTTTTATAATAGTTTCCATATTTATCGTATAGTAATGTTTCGATCATACCTTACCCTGAAAATTTTTGTGAAAAAATTGTTCAAAAATGTTAAAATTTGTTGAGTAGGTAATTTAAATGAACGTAAAGTCGTATATATAAAATAACCCCCCCCCTTTATAGAGTAGTTAAATTGTAGAAATTAAATACAATTTTTTTTACATTTCAGATGTCTCGAATTACAGTTGAATCAGTTTCACCATTATTTGAACGTTGTGAATTAAGATTAACACGTTTAAAAGATCCATCGAAAGGGCAGCTGCTAATATTTAAAGAATTAGTTTGGCAAACTGTTCGAATTGAAGCTCAGTCAACTAAAGATCCTAACTTAACACCTTTACGTTTATTAACTAACCAAGCTAGATGTAGAATAGTTATTAAAAAGAGAATATCAGGTAGGTTTTTTTGAAAGAAAATTTTTTTCCCCACAATTTTTACCTCTTAGCAAATTCAACTGCCACGCATGCTTCCGTGCTATGGTAAAAAACACTCTTTAAAAAAAAAATTATTAACTTTTCTGTATTTATTTTAATTTTCAGACTGTTTTGTTATGGGATCTCGTTTAGTTTTAATTTTAGACGACTTATTATGGGTACTAACAGACTCTCAATTAAAAGCAGCATTATTATTTTTGGATTCACTTGCTGGTCTTGTACAAAAAGCAACTGAAGTTACAAGAAAAGCAAAAGCAGCAAGAAAACTCGAGGTAATATTAAAATTATTTTTGTTTTAGTGCCTAATTTACATCTATAAATGATTTCAACTCAGATTAAATTATATCCGTGAAATTAACTTGAAATGAAATATAATCGATGTAATTAATCAAAATGATAAATTATAGTCTTTATTTTTTAATTTTATTTAGGTTTTACCTGAGTATCAAGCCCAAATTTCGCAACAAGCTCGTGCCAGTGAACCATCTTCTGCGATATCAAAAATATTTTCAAGGCACGATGTTATTGAAACGTCTTATCATTTTTTATCACGTCGTATTGATTTACATCTGTGTGATGATCCAGGAGGTAATTACAGAAGTATATTTTTAATTATTATTATTTTTTTTTTTTTGGCTTTGTGGTTAATATTGTGGGATCACACACTGATCCTCGGGCTGACCATGCCTTGAATGGGGTCGAGCTAGCACGGGTCTGCGGGTTTTTTGGCTTTTTGATTAACCTTGAGATTGCGATCACTTATTATCCGCTGCATTAATTTAAATATTTTAAAATTTCGCACTTCGAACATTCTGTAAATATCTACCTACGTCCGTGAATATCTGTTATCTGTTTTTAAAATTTCAATTGACTCTAAAACATTCATTTCGCAACCTTTTGGAACCATTTGTAATATATCAATATCTGATACAAGGATATGATTAGTTTTCAGGGGATGGTTTGCAAACGCTTAAGTCTCTTTTTGCAGATTTCTTTTTCTTTCTGTATCTGAAAGAGTTTAATTGTTCTTGTTCTCGCATAAGTAAACTTTTACCTGTTTGGCCAATGTATGCGACTCGGCATTCACAGGTCAACCGGTAAATACCAGAATTTAAAATTGTAAGAGATAGACGAAAAATTTAAGTACAAAAAACGTTCCTTATGAAAAAGAACAACAACTTTTGATTGAATATTTTTTTTGTAAACATTATTGTTCTTCTCTAAGGGCGCAAACGCTCAAAACTTAAGTTTTTATCTTCTCTAAAAGTATAATAAATAAAGAGAAGGTTGCAAATTTGTAGATACCTTCGAATATTGGATGTATTGATTCTAATTTTTAATCAAAACCATCGGATAATATTAAATAAGTCAATTTTTGAGAAAAAATTATTATACTTTATAGATGGGCGTTCATGTCATCCGAACTTAAAAGATGGTGGAGCATTACAAATTAGTTTAGTACATTTTCAAGTGGATTTTTATCCTTATCATTTGGCAGCAAGTGATCGTAAATATTGGGTACAATATCGTGAGACAAATTCACCACACACACAATGGTCTCAACAAGCTCTATCAGCATTCAAAAATAAATTTATGGATCTAATTGATTCTGGTCGAACTCAACATACTCCACTTTCTCGTCAACAACCACATACTCAAGTAATTTCATGATGAAAAAATAATAATTTAAAAAAAAAATTTGTATTTCTCTATTATTTTTGTGTAATTTAGGCCAGTTTTACCAGTAATGGTGATGTAAACAGTACTCATGTGCAAGATACCCAACAGAAATCCCCAAGTAGTCATTCCAGTGGTAATCCAGTAAGAAATCATGTACTTAGTGAATTGGCAAAATTGATGACATCGTGTGTTGTGATAAGAATACAGGATTTTACGCTGTATAAAATTACTACGACTAAAAAACAAACACCCAAGGAACTTATTGCTGGTATGTATTATGCTACATAACTGAATTACCCGGAAAAGTTTTAATAAACGAAGTCTCCGGTCCAAAACCGGAGAGGTGGCAAGATCTGACTATTTATTATGATTAATTATTTAAATGAAAGACTTGAAACATAATTTTCTCGAAATAATAAATTAAGCAAGTGACATCTAGTGACCAAAATGAAAACAAATATATGTATGCATTTAGAAATTATGTCTGTTTTCAATATAGCTACTTGAATTTTATTATTTAAGTTCAATAATATTTAATGATTTTCCACTGAAGTTACTGTTAACGATAAAAATGTATATTTGTGTAAAATATAACCTTAATACATAATATGATTTCCTTTCAATGAACAGCGCAGCATAAAAGGAAATTCAAAGGACATGCACCAGGTAGACGTTCATAATATTTAAATCAGTAGATCATTCGAAATTGTTTTGTTTTGTACAATGTTTGATTTTATTTGAATTGGGTGAAATTTTTATGTTTACAAAGTGTGAAGTACAATATCTTAACAGTTTTAGATATTTAGTAGATTTTATTATTTGATTTACTGTCAGTATAAACAAATTTAACGTAAGAACCACTGTTGCATTGCATCCTTTTGGTAAATTACGATATACAGTGTGTCTAGTTAAGCTGGCACCATATGGAAAATTTTTTTATTATTTATTAATTTATAAAAAAGTTATTCTTGATAAAAAGTTCTGCAAGCCCTAAAACGCAATATGAAATAATCAGATATCAATTTTTTGCATTCATATACGAGGTTTGTCGAAAAATGTAATATTATTCCCATGAGTAAAGTACGTTTATTTTTACACTTTCTGGCAATATTTATTGAGAAAATTGATTCTAATTGAAAATTATGGATGGATAATATTGGATGTATTAACTTAGTTTTCAGTTAGAATCAATTTTTTTCCATAAATATTGACGATATTGTAAAAACAAAGGTACTTTTGGGAAAAAATTACATTTTTCGGAATACGAATGCAAAAAATTGATATGTGATTATTTCATATTGCTTTAGACTTTTTACTTAAAAGAAATAACTTAACTTTTTTTCATAAAAGAAATAATAAAAAAGTTTTCCATATGCTGCCAACTTAATTAGACACACTGTATAAAGCATGGGTATATTTATCTAGTTAGATAATTAGCGGAGATTTTAAATAAGATTTTTTTTTTTAATATATATTTTTCATTTTATAGGTGATCGAGATCGGTATTCTTTACCTGATGATATGCCAATCATACACGCGGAGTTTACATATTATTATTACCCTGGCGAGACTCCATTTCCACGTAAGTTATTAAAATATATAAATTTGACCCAAAAAGTTTTTATTATAAACCTCGAACATGGTGTTGTTCTAGAATAGGTCTTCAACAACGAATTCTTGATTATTTAACAAGATGTTTGTCTACTTATTCTATAGAGCAAGGATGACGAACCAGTATGTATCAAAGTGACATTTATCTAAAGAAATTTTAATTAGGTTACGTTATTGTCTTAGTAATTGCGAAGGATCTTCCACATTTCCAAAATATTAATTCTTAAAATTAATCATTTCAATTCAGTATAACTGCCCCTAGTAAAGAGTCTCATTTTTCATTTACCATTTTACTTAGTTAGCACTCCGTTGCTAATTTGATGCCATTTAGATTGTAAATAATTATTCATATAATTTTAAAACATATTACAGTGCCTCCTTCAAAATTTTACGTTCATATGAATCCAGTACAAGTTAATTTTGATGTTGATAGTTGTTTATGGGCCAATTCATTTGTATTAAATCTTCATAAATCGATATTATCTTCCAAGTCAGAAGCAACAAACGCTAGTCTGCCATATTTAGATGTTAAAATTGAAGCCATTATGCCAAGGGTAAGTAACTTTCCTTATTACAAGTAACCCCAGAAAATATAGTTAAGTGTTTTTTTAGCTAGTTTACTAACTATTTTCTTATAAACAGTCAATAAACTGGCCTCTTTAATTTTCTTTCCTTTACTATTGAGCTCTGGAAAAAAGTATACAAGATGTTTTCATCTTGAAACTTCTCATGGAATGCTCGAATATAAATTTCTTCGCATAACACTTATTATATTAATTTAATTTCAGATAATATTTGAATGTAGTACGGAACATAGTAATCAAAGAGATAGACCAAAATCACTTCAATTTCTGGTATCTAGAGCATTAATAACAAATGTACGTTCCAGTGATCATGCGTCAAGAGCAGATCTTGCAAAATGCATCGATACTTATCATTTAGGTTCATTATTCTTTGGAACAGAATTTCCATCAGTTGAGGGTGATCGTTATGTTGTAACAGATAAATTTTTGCGACATATCGAAGCAACTGACAACGTTCGCAATGTTCCAACTAATTTAAATTGTAATTCATCATATGAATTTGTTAAAAATTTAACCAAAGAAATGTTTTGGACTGAGGCTAAAGATGTATGGAGCGTTAATTTGGAACCTATTTTTGGTGATTTTCTTGGTACACGAGCTGTGGGATCGAATAAACCAATTCCATTCTTGGATGCCGTTCCAGTTATGATTTGGGCACATATTCGTCCGGATATTGGTCGACCAAGAAGGGATGAAGATACATCTGCAGATATTCATTGTTTAGCTCATGTATCGAATTTAGTTAGTTTACAAATTAATCATTATCAAGTTTTATTTTTACTACGATTAGCAGAAGAATTATCAGAGTTGACCACGTTTTTAGGATTAGATACAAATCGAATTCAACAAGCTTCAAAAAGTAGTTCTATTGTGTTAGGAGTGGTTTTACCACAAGTGGAGGTTAGTGTAATAATGCCATCTAATACACCTGGTAAAGAATCATCTGGTGGTGATTTGGAGTCAGTTGTTCCTGATTCATCCAGTATTGGAGATGAATTATTAACAGGTAATATTTTACAATTAAAAAAAAAAAAAGATTAATTAAAATATAAACACTTGCTTTTGATTTTGTCCAAATTTTTTAAAATTTGGATTTAAGGATTTTTTTTACACATTTTTTATTGGCGTGAAATCTTAAATATTCATTTACGTAAAAAAATTTCCAGATAAGAATGGTTATAGTTACAATTGAATTTCAAGCACTGTGATTATACCCTTTACTCTATCGATTTGAAATTTGGATATGTAATAGGTAATAATGTTCTACCTGCCCTGGGTATTTTTCGAAAATCCTGTTAATTTTACCAATTTTTCATTGTTTACATCCTGATATTGTGGAATAAGAAAAAGTATCTTGAAGTTAATAATGAAAATAACCACCAGGTAACTAGGATAGGTAGAATATGAATACCTATAACATATCCAAATTTCAAATCGATAGAGTAAAGGGTATAATCGGAGTAATTGAAATTAAATTGTAACTTTAGCCAGTCTTATCTGGAAAACCGCTTTTCTTTATAAATTTTTTTAAATCATATTTAAGAGGATTTTTACAAAAATTATAAAGTTTCAAGCCAATCAAAGAATGATTTCACGCTTATCAAAAATGTGTATAGAACAGCCTTAAGTAGATGTTGTTAGCCATCGCGATCGGGAGTAGTCTTAATGAAATTTGGAAAGACCACAGTTTGCATTCTGGAGATGGACATTACCCAATTTTTACGGGAGATTATCTTATTCTTAAGGAAATTCATATTTAAATATAGTGGTATTATTTTTATTGCTTCTAAATTGTTATGCCGTGCAAGATTCACTAAAGGATCAGAGAGATATTTTTGCGAAACCAGACTTTTCTTATCAGTTATTAAAACACAATATCGAGCACGATTAATAATTAACCCGGGCATATGTATTCAGCCAGAAATATGCAAAGCAAAAATGTTTATGTTGTCCCAACAAAAGTATGGCTGAAGAGTGAAAACTCAGCAGGCCACCAATTTTAAAAAATGGGAAAAAATGAAAATTTTACTCATTAAGCTCAAAGCAGGAATAACAGTTAATACTAATCTAATAACGAAATAAATGTTTATAATGAGCCTTATGGGTCAATTTTTTCTCGAAACAATAACCTTTCTTTTGGTATGAAGCATATTTTTCTCCAAAGAGGTGTTACAATTTTTGTTTCGTTATTATAATAATCTCAACTGTTATTTCTCCAGATTTGAGCTTTATTAAAGTGAGTAAGAATTATCATTTTATTTCTATTTTAGTTAAAATAAGAATGTAATCGAGACTCAAAATTATAATCTTTGATGAAGTATGGCATAATTGTTTTAGGTTGTACTCAATGGCAATCAGCAAATCCCCTAGACAACGCAACGTCTACTAAAAGAGCCTCTTTATGCAGTGGAGCTGGCGGTGGTGCCTTAGGCACACCAATCAGTGAAATATCGTCTTCCTTTTCAATGGACTTTCCAGCCAATGATAATATTACTACACAGGCTGGTAATAACAATACAAAATCATCCAATGGAACAATATTGAGTAAATCGGTGCCTTCAACACAACCTTTCCCAAACATAAACATATCAAAAGATTTAAATGCAGGTAAACTTTTTTTTTTTTAATTAATGATGATTAAATCGCCTAAAAAGAATAAATTCTTTTAATTTATTTAATTGTGATGAGGTTGATCGGACATTAAGGCAATGTACGAATAAAAATCTGAATTCTTGATGTTATTAATTGCTAACTCATACGTACAGGGTGGGCCATTTTAATCTATACACCTAAATATTCGTTTTGTAGTTAATCAATCAAGAAATAACTTACACAAAAGTTGCAGAGTTTGATTGTGGATATCATGTTCTGACATCAGATTGGACCTAGTTCTTCAGGTTTCTTTAATAACCAATTTAGATCCTAAACGGTAAATTTATGACATTGCATTTAATCGAAAGAAAATATGCTTAAAGTTTATTAATAATTGTAGGTCAAAGTCATGGTCAGCGAATGTCCACTATTGCTCTTGACAACTTTTGGCTTAATTATATTTCTAACGCTTTTCGAAAAAAGATTTTAAATAAAAACAGTTTATTTTTTTATGAGGGTCAACTTTCTAATTTAAAGTGTTATTCTATCTCTTACCGCTTAGAATCTAAATTGGCTATTAAAGCAACCCGAAGAACTAGGTCCAATCTGAAGTTAGAACATGATGCCCCCCCATAAAACTCTACAGTTTTTCTTTAAGTTATTTTTTGATTGGTTAATTACAAAATGATCTATTAACCATTGTAGATTAAAATGATCCACCCTGTATAACTAATGTATGGACCACCCTATACATAGAGATTATTGACATTCCAACGTTCATTACTTAAAATGTATTTGATCCATTGTGTCTATTAAGACTTTTAATCAGGATGCCAAGGTGGTCAAATTCCTGAAATATGTGCATTTTTGATCGATACTCAATTTCTCTAAGATTAGTGTCTTTTCCGAAAAATACTAGTGTAGGTAAATCAACTTAATTTGAGCCGCAATGTATAGAGGAGCGATTTAAAGATTGTTTTGTTGAGAGGCACCTAGTATTTAAAATAAAGAATTGAATTTTATAAAAATTATACTTTTAGGTTTGTCATCAATGAAAAAAGGATTTAGTAGTTTGATGACATCCATTGATTCAGCATTTAAACCAGGTGCTGACGATGCAAGTGATACAATGTCCGTACGTAGTGATATTAGTTCAGATAGTGAAAATTATGTTGTTGTTAATCATATGGCCGAAGAATGTAGTGATGCTATTTTTCGAGTTCATAACGATAATCCACAAATTAAAGCTACAGCTGTTGAAGTTGCTTGTGAAGTTGAAGAAGATAATTCCGTCACTACACCCAGTGAACATTCCTTGGCGAGTTCTTATAAAAGAAAAGATATAGTAAGTATGTATTTATTAAAATAATGTTAAAAAAGCGACTGATACCGTAGTTAGTTTACCATCGGCACAGATTTTTATAAATTCACAATATTATACGGATACCTTCGAATTTGTTTAGGGTTATCGAATATTTGATGTTTTTCATTACTTATCACAATGTCTATCTATAAACTTTCTGCAGATAATTTTTTCGGGAAAATTTTGGATGGTATTTTTGATCAGGGTTTTTAAAAATTTTGTAAATTTCATTTGTAAGGGGAGAAATAGGTCATGTCGAAACTTTATTTTTACATTTTTCAATTTTTTCAAAAACAAACTTCACTTTTCTCCCCGTAAAGTGAGAATTCTTCACCTGAAGTGATTAAAAAAATTTAGTAAGATTTTAAGAAAATTTTAAAATAATAATTTGTATTTTGGTTTACTAGGTTTCAATGGCTACATTTAAATTAGGGAAAGTGGAATTCATTCATGAATCGGAAGGTTTTAATTCATCTGTTAAATTACAAGTATCAAATGTGAAATGTGAAGAATGTAACTCCATACCATGGGATGAATTTCAAGTATGTTTTATTTACTTTTTATTATTTTTGTAAAATATATATATTATATAACTAACTATATATATATAAATATTACATATATATATAAACTAATATTTTTTAAAGTTTCAATGTTTTTAAATAACCTATTTATTTATTTTTTATTTAATTGAGAGGACAACACTAGCTTTCTCTATATGTTGACTAAAAAATCGTTCGTTATTTTTATTTACTCAAATTTGAATAGTATTGCAGATTTTGACGTATTATATTATGAAACATGGACAACCATATTAGATTTATAAGCACGTCTCTAATGAAAATTACAATAATAACTAGTAATACAATAAATAAGCCGGAAAAAAGTGTCGGAAATTGGGGAAAGAGAACCGATTTTAATGAAACATTTTATAACGTGTTAATAGGACCCCAAGGAACATTCAGCTAACTTGACCTAGTCCGAAAAGGGCATAAGACCCCCAGCAGGGGGCATATGTCTTCCAAACTTGTTTGAAATGCTTATTTTGGCTTTAAATTGTCATCCATTAGATATTTTTGGTTGCTGAACACGAATCCGATAATCAGTTAGCAAAAAAACAATTTAGAGCACAGTTTCGACAATAAATACTTAATTTGCCGTTTTTGTGCCAAAAAATTAAATCATTTGCCAAAATTGGTAAATCAGATTCGTAATCAGCAACCAAAAATACCTCCTAGATAACAGTTTAAACGTCAAATACTTAGTTTTCCGTTTTTGTGCCAAAAAATGGAATTTCGGGTCAAAAATGGCACGACTTTTGGAATAAGTAACAGAATTCGTGTAATCTAGCCTCAAATTTTTATTTAGCGACCAAAAATACCTCCTAGATGACAATTTTAAACCAAAATAAGCATATCAAAAAAATTTATACTACTTATGCCACTCGCTGGGACCCTATGCCCCCTTATGATTAGATTAAATTAGCTAAATATTCCTTGAGGTCCTGTAAACACGTTACAAAAATTTTCATTAAAATTGGGGCTGCTTCCTCACTTTTCTGCTTAAACCACTTTTCAACCCATAATCAACACCTGTCTTTAACGTTGCTTTTTGACGAAAATATTTCCTACCATTAAAAATAATATTCAAATGAAATAATAATGAGATACGCTTATGAATTTAATTAATTTTTATGCATTTTTTTATATTCAACATTTTGGTTAGTAAAACAGCGTGATCATTTCAAAACAAGATGTTTTATTAAACTGTGTTAACAAACTATTTTTTCTGTACGCATGCTTGAATTTAGGAAATGTTATTCCTATTTAAAACACCAGTATCGTACGTGTATTGTAAATATCATTTGTGGCACGTGTATTGTTTTTAATTTTTACGACGTATAATCAAAATTGTTTTGACACAAAAATTAAAAAAAACTTAATTAAATCACAATTAATTTACTATTGGCTTGAATCTTCTATTCTGAAAAGTGTTAACACGACGATTTAACTTGTTTGATTAATGAACGCTAAAAATTTTATTTCATGTAATAAATATTTTCAATATATTTATATTGTATAAAAATATTTTCAATATATTTAGTCATTTTCAAGGCTAATATATCGATTTTCTTGTGGGTTAACGAAATCATTATACACACTTTAATTTAGTTAATAATAAAAATTTTAATTTAATTTTTAAGTTGGAGCTATAGATAATGTAAGAAATTTTTTTTAAAGAAACGGGAAGTTTTAGGTAAAATTTAAGATGATTAGAAGATGGACGGGTTTTTGATACGAAAAACTATCATTTAGATCAATTTTTGATCGTGGAAACCCCCCAAAGAAATATTGAGTCAAAGAAAATATCTCATTACCAGATCGATTTGTGCGGAATTCCGGTCCCGTGCTATCGGTACCCGTGGCTGAAAACAACAACTTAATTGTTTAAATTAGTATTAGGTCCTCTGCATTAGGAGAAAATCTATAAAAACTAACATGTTTACCTAATAAATTTATGATATTTTTTCGTTCAATGTCTAGCGTGTTTTTTCCTAAGCGGAACATTTAAAAGAGGGGTGTATCACGGAATTTGATAAAGGAATAAGGGAGATAGGGATTAATTTTTAAGTAACATTTCCTCCGAAAGCTGACGATTTTCGAAAAAATGATTTCGATGAAAAATGCTAGTTTTTTATGAGGATCAACTTTCTAATTTAAAGTGTTATTCTATCTATTACAATTTAGAATCTAAATCGCCTATTATAGAAACCCGAATGACTAGGTTAAATCTGATGTCAGAACATGATGTCCCCGATCAAACTCAGCAACTTTTGTTTTAATTATTTTTTGACTGGTTAACTACTAAACGAGATATTAGCCATTATAGATTAAAATGACCCACCCTGTATATCTGGATCTGGAAAATTTTGGAGCAATAATTTATTTTGATGTAGAAAGGTTGTTCTTTTAAGTTTTTATTAGTTTATTCTGGGATTATTATTATAGTAAAAACCCAAAAATATTCTATTTTTAATATTAACAAAAGAGAGTGTATTATGATCCAGTCGACCCTAAAATAAGTTGAGTAAAAGTCTTTGAGCTATGTTAAGTACGAAAACCAGTCTAACAAAATCTGCAATCCTATTTGAATACGATAAAATAAATATTTCAATTATACTTGAAACAATTTAACTTAAGTGATGTTTTTCGATAATTACAATAAGTTTGTGTATAAAAAATTTTTCTAATTGAAACACAAATTTTAATTACTTTTTAATCTTTTGTATTCTGCATTATTGTTTGCATTTTTTTGTATATGAATACCTACCTACTTCCTAATTTTATTAAAAATTTTTAATATTTTGTACAATTGTAATTTATAATATTGCACCAAACTGAAATGCACTTCCTAATATGGAATTTTGCTTTGATTTTATCCTAAAACTTGCCTAGGGAGAAAATTTGCTTACCAAAATTTGATAGATGATCTGAGGACTGTTTTCCACTCCGTTTAAACAATGTGTCGCATTTAAGATGAAGACACACCGTCATATTTTCGTTATTTATAGGAATATCGATTTGAAATTTTGCACAGTCCTACAGGATTATGGGTTATATTTTTTAGGACACTAAACCGAAATCTGAACTTTATACTCAACCAACTACAAATTGACAAATATTTTGTCTATCGTCAGAGATGGTTAAAGATATGGAAAAAATTATTAGAAAAAATTTTTTAGAATATTTTTTTATTCCCATCACATGAAATATACGGATTATGTTGGATCCATTTTGAGCCCTGGTTGGAGTCTGTCTGTAATTTTGGTATATTCTAGTTTAGGTCTTTCTAATTAACTTTTTAAATAAGAGAAATTTTTTTGCAAATAAGTTCCACCCAAAAAACCTATAACTATTATAATTCAGTTTGTTGCAATTTATTGTTGTCAATTGTACTTGTTGGTATTAAGTAAAAAATTACTGATTTCCTGTAACGAAAAAAATCACTTTTGTTATTTTTAACATTTAATTAGATAATGTAATCAAAATACATTATCTCATTTTTTTTAAATATATTTTTTGCATGCCTTCTCCTGAGTCTTTTTGACTTGAATGTTTAATGTGGCACTTGTGGCAGGGCAAAATGAAGGTATTGGCAGACTTTTATAAAAATTATTTGCGTTTTTAAGTAGATTGTGCATGTTTGTAGAAATCACATCTTATCTCTTATCTTATCTTGTACAATTATATATACATAAATGTTTTTCAAAGAATGATTGAGACCGGCATCACACACAAACGTTAAGAGTAGTATTTTTTTCAAAATGAATGCACCTTTTTCAAAACTTTTAACATAAAAATCTTACTTATTAAATTTCTAAGGTTGAGCTTGGCCTAACATATTTAGATGAGTATTAAAGAATACTTTACATAAATTCAAAGTAGTCAAAACATGTGACTAAGAAAAGTATGTCTTGGCTGTGGTACAAAATACTCTTTTAAGTCAATAGTTATATATTTTTAATGGCATTCTTAAAAAAAGATTCAATATCTCGTTACCAGATGAAAACGTATATTTGCGGCGCTTTTTTTATAACAGTCTTGTTTACAAACAACATGCTACATTTAGAGGTTATATCCAATTAGAATTTTCAAAGAATCGATTTTTTTGTCTTTTCATTTCCGGAATGTACATATATTTAAGTATATTCTCTGAAAATTTCAAGTTCCAAGAAATATTCACGAAGATAATCGCATTAAAAATTTCTTTTAAACTAAGTTTAAACGTTTTTTGAAACTTTAAACGCGTTTTTCTCGAAACAGCGTTTTCAAAGTCGTTGAGCAAGCCTATCTCTGAAAGGGCAAAGAGGAAAGCATATTTGATGATGAAATCATAGAATTATACAATAAAGTATTCTTTATTGATCATTCGAATGTACCAACACTCCAACTTTTTCACTCTCTATTTCAAATAAATTTATGGATTTATGTAAATGTACTTTTAATGCTTGTGTGAAAAAAAAAACTATTCCCATGAAAAGTATGCATTTTTTTAAGGCACTAATTTGTATTTAAACTTTATTCAGTCAATCAATTTATAAAAAAAATTATTTTTGATTCTCTAACAAACTTTAATGTCTGTTTGTTTACATTTATTTTCTTGCAATTCGGCTCGATAATGCATGTTTCTTCAGATATCAATCAAAATACTGTAGCAATTAAGTTAAAACTAAATTAAAAGAATAAAGTTAAAATTTAAAACTATTGAAAGAACTATTTCTTTGATATTAGGAAAATAAACTTAAAAATGCATTTATATTTCAAAAACATCTTATCTTACATAAAATTTTGATCTTTTTACATTTTAATTAATCCCTAAAAACCTAATTAACGCAACACAAATAGTAAAAACAAAGATCTTCGAGATCCAAAAGCATGTTAACATTTGAAATACATTCAACGTGAGTGAAAAGACCATTAAACGCAAAAGTATAAATAAAGGTTTTTTTTATTAATTTGCATATCAATCCGTGTACATATGTCTCCTAATTCGAAAAATATTTTTTCGAATAAATAAAAGTCGAAGAAATCGTGAATTTTTGGTGAAACTAGTTTTAATGTCTAAAATATAATTAGTTCACTAGCCAGAACTTGAAAAAATTCTTTGACTTTCTTGAAAATCATTAATGGATAAGATATACTTTGAATTTACGAAAAAGTTTGTTTTAAAAGGAAAGACAAAAAAGAACTATTTTTTACATTTAGACTTTTCTGTTATCTTATTCGTCTGTCCTATTAAAAAAATAATTATTAAATTATGTAAATATATTCAACAAGCAAACGCAGCTCAATACTTTCTAACAATTAGGCGTTAGAAAACTAAACATTTCTATACAAAGCTACATTATGCCTTATGTCGCATTAAGGTCTCAACGGATTTATGTTTCTTATATTTCTATTTTGTAAAAAATCAAAAGCTATCTTCTTTTATTCAATTAAAAGCTCTTATAACAAGATGCTTTGCATTTTCTTCAGCTTATTGATGTTAAAGCTTTCATATTTCTTTACAAAAATAAATGTTTCTATATTATACTATTATAAAGAATTTTTTCTGTATATAAAGAATTGAAAAATCAAACTTTTTGTTCATAAAATGGACCAATCAAGAAACAACAAACTGCGAATATCACTGAACTTTTTAGGATTTGTTTCTTGCGCAAAAATAAGAATCGAAAATACTTTGTAGTGATTTTTTTTAATTACCAGAGCAAGATTAAAGAAATTGTGGAAAACTATAAGGAAACAGCAGACACATTTAACAAATTGTTGGACTTGTTGAGACTGCACTATAAATATCTCAAATTTTGTTAATTTTATCAACTGCAGGGAGTATTGATGGTAATTTTGTACTGGTAGCGCAACCAGCACTTTGTGGGACCGTTTTTTTTAAATAACAAAAAATAAATCCCTGTCATTTTTAAGCTTGTTTGTGCAAACAAAAATTTTTCAGGTCTTGATCATGAGAACACCTCTCTTACGACAATTTTCGTAAAGGATAAAGTTTTTAGACTAAGCATAATTAAGTCACACATCTTTCATTTGCCGTATGTGCCATCTTGATACGACTTTTCTGAGCCAAGATATTCAATTTGTTTATTAGTCGTTTATTTTCCAAGAGATGAGAGGTTGGTGAAAAATAAAATTTTTTTGGCAAATACAACATTTTGACTAAAATAAAATATGCATACGACCCTTTGTTGAGCAGAAAAAAAAATAAAATTTTTTTTGTTTTGTTTATAACAATTAAACGGTCAAAGAAAAAAGGTAAATGCAACTAGTCTTCAAAGACGTATTTTGTTAAAATCTTAATTTTTTGGCTCTTTAAAAGTCGAAAAACCAAAACCAATGAAAATTGCCTCAGCGCATCATCCTATTCAGCGCATTTTTTTTATATAAAAATAGTCAATAAACGGGCTTCTTTAATTTTCTGACGGAAGTCGATGGTTTTAACTTCAATACGACTCGGTTATATATCTAGTCTATTAGTCAGACAAGTCTCGCCCTGGTAATTAATTAATTACAAAAAATTTCGATTCCTATCACATTTCCTATTTTCCATCACAGTGGCACACAAGCTGCAACTCTTTTAGTTTGGAAACTCAGAAAGATCAATAAATATACTCAACTGAAAATATCTTCCCAAAAGAAACTCCTTAAAAGTAAAACAATCTATTGATTGGTCTAAAAATTAAATGTAAATAAAATTATTATAGTTGATATTGGAAATGTTTCCATTACTTTCTCATTTTTTGAATACATTTGAATTACGGTCTCATAAACTTTAGTAGTTTAAAAAATTTGTACAGTTTTAAGAAAATCTATATGAAGGTAATTTTTCCTGTAAATAAAAATTTATTCAAATAAGTTTAACTTTTATTTATATTAAGCTGTTCTTATTTAGAGTAAATTTGGATCACGTTCCCGAGCCTGGATTGAAACGCCAATAGATAGCAGTTGTTCACCGTGTATTAAATTACGTTTTGATCATGAATTAAGACCAGATCAAATGGAACATTTAGATATTAAGGAAAAAATGTCGTTTACGAAATTATTCAAAGATTTTATTCAAGTTCATGTTAGTAACATCGATTTGGAGTTGTCGATGAGCACAATAAATGGTTTGGTGGATTTATTAGAAGACGAAGTAATTAGAGAACCTGTTCCAGTAAAGGTAATTGTATAATCAGTAACCAAATAATATTCGATATTTATTCAAAGCGTAATAAAGAATAACCCTGATGTCAAATTGGCCATATTACCCATTAAAATGTAAAACTGGACTTGATATGATAAAGAAATGTTTATATTGTTCTCTCTTTTTTTTAGATTGATTTACAATGCTTAAGTATAAATTTAAATGAAGATCGCCCACCTAATAATATTACATCACCTGGACCAGTTCCTATTAATGTGAAAATTCAAGAATTGCATTTATCAAGAGATTCAGATGGTGTCATTGTGATAGAACCATCAAAGCCTTTAACAGATCCCGCAGCAACAACGCCCAATAGAATGGATAATAACGGTATTTGATTTTTTTTAAATCATTGTGTTTGAATAACCAGAGAAAATAAATCAATTTCCCCCCTAAAATTTTCTAATTTGATTTAGGCTTAGTCAACAACATATATAAAAAATCAAGCCTTTTATTTAAAATTGCCTTGGTGCTCGTACAACCTTAAAAGTTTAAGCTATCGCTAATACGTACCTTGGGCTAGAAAAATCATTTTTGGATTTTTTTGGAGTTTTATGTTTTTTATTTAATTTTACGAATCTCAACTATTTGAATTTATTATTTATTGTTTTTTGTTTACTTATAATCATGCATACGATATTTATTAACATTATGATTCGACTATATTTTATGAAATATGATACATACAAGCGTAAACTAAATATTGACAAATATCTTTTTCAATTCTCTTTAATTAAAATTTGAATTTAGTTAAATAATAAAATCATTTTTCAGATATTGAAAATTTATACAGAGCGTTTGAAGAAATGAAACAAACAGCATCACAATTAAGAAATGATAATAACGAACTTAGAAGACAATTAACAGCTTTTGAACGTGTATCCGAAGAAAATCGTAAATTACGTCGATCACAAGAAGAAACTGATGCATTACGATCATGTTTGTTAGCAACACAAGATGATTTAGCAAAATTGTTAGATGAAAAAAAATCATTATTAGATAGAATACGTGATTTAACACATGAATTGAGCTATGTGGAATTACATTCTGAAAAGTTAAACAACAAAAGATAGCAGTGTTGCTTTGACTGTACAAACTGCTGTACGGGGAAGAAGCATAGTAATTAACTTTTATTATTTTAAATCAATATCAAAAGCAAACTTTAAAAATGGAATTATAATTATTTTAATTTTAAAAATAAAAAAATTTTATTTGTTATTTATTTTAAAAAATGTCCACGAATCTCGTTATCAATAAATATAATTTAAAGAAATCAACTTCGTCAATTTAGGTTCACGCGCAACATTAGAATTTTACTTTTAAAGATATTTTGAAGCGAAACTTTTTTAGCAATGAAAATCTGTGGATGTTATTACGTGAATAATTGTGCTAAATATTTGTTGATAGTTTTAAAATTTATTCACCATCGAATAAGGTAAATCAAAGTCTGATTTGAAATAAGAAAAAATTCCGGTAATGCCGGAAACCAAGCGAATTTCCTATTAAGAAAATTTAATTATTCAGTGTGATCAGATTCTTAGAAATATTTGTTCAAAAGTCTATTGAACTTCGTATGTACACACTCGTATATATGTACAAAGTGGGCCAAATTCGATGTTTTAATAGGGTGTTTCCATAACTATACGAGAAAGAAGAAAATTGATAGTATTCTCTCGATCCCTTTTTTGAGACAAATTCATTGGCGTTAATAAAAACTCGATTTTTTTTTTTTTGAATTATTAGCAAAAGTTCGATTTTTTTACTTTTAAACTTATGTGAGTAACGTCGTTGTTAGAAAAGTTAAGAGAATATAACTTTGACATCCTAAAGGCACTTTTTTCTGTAGTGCTCCAGTTATATCATTAATTTAAATAAAACGTTCGGTTTTAGAGTTATGACCCAAATTGGTGATTTTTAAAAAGCAAGCATAGTTGGCTATGGCTTTGTTAAAACATATTTTATTTACTCTTTTAAACCTTGTATTACTTGCTGCGTCACCATGTATTACTTGCTGGGCTTTTGGCCCATAAGCCCGAAATAGCTAAAGATAAAAAATAATCAACCAAATATTCAATTCAATTTGAATAGTTGAATTAATTTGTTTTTTATCTGGGACCTGATTTCTGCTCACGATTTAAAATTGAGGGGTTTCAATCGCCATTCCAATAATAGAAATATATTTCTGGATAGCGATTGAAATATATTTCCAATGAAATGTTCAATAATTCTTAATATATTAAATAAAACTTTCTAACATATATTATACTTGAAATTTTAATAACCTCCTAGAAACAGATATTAAAAAACCCAAAAATAATCGAGCAAATTATTATTTTCGATTTTTCACTATTTCGGGCTTAAATCCTAAATTAAAGTTGGTTTTTTTAATTTTTTATTTTTAACGATACTGGCAAAAGCTGTGAAATTTGGTTGTTTTTATTAAAATTGTTAAAAAGAAATTTATAAACAGCTTTTAACTTACCCTAATTTATACAAAAATCAATACGAATAATATTACTTTTGTTGTGTGAATCCAACACATTATGATTTCAATACGAGTGATTGGTACAAGCTCTTTGTGAATAAACTTGGAAAAAATTGCAACAGAAGTTTTAATTATGTATAATGTTAACACAAATCAGACAACTGGAATTGCCCAAAAAAGAGATTGAAAATTTTTTACTACTGCCATATCTCCGTAACTTTTCAATTTTAACAAAAAAAATGTTTTTTTATTTCGAATTTAATTTGGTTTAATTATGTTGACAATGTTTACGATAGAGTTTTTGGTAAACATTTGTCTGCCATTTTTACACATCACAATAAATATTCTAAGCAACTTTTAGGTTAGGTTAGTATAAAGTGGCTATCCTGGAGTGGAACACACTTAGACCATAGAGTTCGTTGTGATATCGAAAAAACTTTGCCCCATCCCCGGTCACTCCTGCTGTTTAAGAACAGCAGGAGTGCTTTGACGTCAATGGACTTCAGATCGAGGAAGTTGTCAGAGAGAGGCTGGCTCAAGTGTTTCCACTTCTTAACGGCAAGAGCTGGGCCGTGACAGAGAAGATGAAACATCGTTTCTTCCTCTTCCTCACTGTGACAACTCCTGCAATAATCATGATACACTGTTAGGTACAGGCGTTCACCGTACCTCCCACCTAGCATCTGTAATTTTAGTTTCGTTATTCATCCCTAACTGGTCTAGGGACAAAATTTTTTTAATGATTTGTTATTTCGGCAGATATTGGATAATTCTAAGATTTAGGTAAATGACCCTGAGATTGGAATAAAATATAAAAGCTTAAAAACACAAAATGTTCGTTTTTTTTAAACAAACAATATTAAAGTATCCGTTGTGATTTTTTCGCAGGTTTGGAGTAATTTTTTTGCAGAGAATGCTTGAACTAGTTATGAATTCCATGTTTAAAGTATAAATTATGTAGTGGTTTTTAAAAAAAGCTGTGTTTGTTGAATAATATTAAATATTGTCTAGTAATCTTTTAAAGTGTTTAAAATATCCATGTCCAAGTTGGTTTTTTTAACTATATTAGTAGTAAACAAAATTGTAAATTTTATACGTTTAGTGTGCAAATTTTTTGTGTGCATACAAAAAGAGTAGGTAACATGTACCCCCACTCAAATTAGGTGTAAATTAATGAAGTAAAAGAAGCAGCAATATGTTAAGTTATAGCTTTTGACGAAGTGAAGTTGGTTTATTAAAATCTTTAGAATTCTGCAAAATATGAACTTTTAAAATTCCTAATTAAACAAGGAAGAAGATATTATAGGTTAGTGCCGACATTGCCCGATATCACCATAGAAATATACGTAAAAATTTATTTTTCTAAAAGGAGATGGGCAACAATCTTTGAATGCTTATAACTTCTTCGTTTTTAATCAATTTTAATTTCACTTTCAAATTTTATCATGGTATCAAGTCTGGTTTTACATTTTTATGCGTTATATGGCAAATTCGACATCAGGCAACTACCGTATTTACAAAACATTATGTATTTTAGAAAAATGTACTCCAGTTCAAAATTTGAACATTGCGTAAAATTAATCGTTCTGTAGGGAATAAACTTATGTACATGCCGCGGCAGTTTTATTAGGCGTTTAACTAGCGGCCTGAATGATATTCGCCCGTAGCATGTAATACAACATTTATTGAACTGGACTTCTGAAATTTCTTTTTCTGAGCATATGCAAATTTTTATTCTGCAAGTCAAAAGCTATAACTTGGCGATGTAATTGCTTCTTGTTTTACTTCTGAAAATCAGCGAAAATACATTTATTTTGAGTAATAGAGGAGTAGTATTAATTCTGCTGATTAAGTAATTATGCAGATGTAAACAAATTTAAATAAAAATTGTTTAATTTCTTCATTGGTAATAAGTAATAATAAATATTCAGGGATTCTCCACTCTATTGTTGTAATTTTTACGATTGTTATATTATGATTTAAATATTTATTATTTTAATTTCTTCCTTTTTTGTATATTGAATGTTTAATATTGTTGTATATTTATTGTTTGTCAAGTTAATATTAATTGCGAAATTTGACATCATATTAAATTTTGATAAAATTAAGAATTTTTTCATCAGCATTTCTTTTTATCCAGAATTTTAATTTGCATTTCATTAACTTAATATCCGAAAAAGGTCATTGACTAACTCGCAATTTTGCCTCGGAAAAAGTGAATTTTTTTGGGATGGATTTTTCGCGGTAAAAAGCAAAACTCATAGAGCTGTGAAACTTGCACACGTTATTAATAAATACATACTTTACATTAAAAAAATATTTGTAATTGTTATCTTTCGTGAAATAACAGCTATCATCTTGTAAAAAGCGAGTGTTTTTGTATCCCAAAAAAATGCACTTATTTCAAGCCCAATTTCGGCATCAAAAATCAAAAAATTTTAAAAATTAAAAACCGCTCTACCATAATCCCCCGACCAAGAGAAAGTTTTTACAAAAAGTATTGTTTTTCTAAAAATGCGATATTTCGAAAAATTTTCATAAACTGTAGGTTTGTCAACGTATTACTCATAACTTCACCAAATATCAACTTTAAAAACGAAAAAGAAAAACAGTTATAAACAAATTTAAAAACGATTATTTTTGCTCTTTTTCAATGCTCAGTCTATGTACTTAATGGTCTATGATTTTGATAAGAACTGAAATTATTGCATTCGGTCTAAATCCCGTCAAATAAAAGCTTGATATAAGTATAAACTAAACATTCATTATACATAGTGTATAGATCTAGATAGTCATTTTTCATAAGAATAAAGAAAAGGATCAGTTCAAATAGTAGAGTAAGGTTTTAAGAAACAAAGATATTTAGAAATTAAAAAATAATTCATGTAATAAACTTTAAATAAGATATTCTAAAAATGGACCTCATCTACATATTTTTTTGTTAATTTATTCAAATAATGTAGTTAGATATAAAATAAAGAAAACGACTTATAAAAATTAAAATCGGTCTTCAAGACATTGATTTAACTAGATTCGACTCTTTTTTTACACCAATTTGAAGTTACAACGATTAAAATGATTTAATTTTTTGAATAACAAGTGAAATTTACAAAATTTGAAAAGCTCCAACAAATTTTTCGGGCACGGAACCCTAAATTCGCATTTGAAACATATCTAAGAAAACTCTCTATTAAATTACCTTTCAAACGAAACAAACAAAATTAAAATAGACATACACACACACACACACACACACACACAATCAGCGGTCAAACTTATAAATTATCCGCGGTATAAACTTATAAATTACGTGGAGCCGCTATAGCTGCCTGCCACTGTTATTCATATTCTTAACTAATAATAGTATTAATAGAGAAACCCAAGAGGGAATTTGAGTAGTAACTCGAGTGCGTCAGATTCACATATGGGGGGTTCCTTGGACCTTCGTTAGTACTTCTACCTAGTAAGGAAGACGTTCAGATAAGTAAAACAGAAATTGCGATGAGTGAATTAACTCGGGTGCGTCAGATTAAGATATGGTGGGTTTATTAAATGCTAAGAAATGTATATTTGAATAATCTGGCAATATAAACATGACACAAGGAAATGGGAAGCTTGCAAAGTTTGCAAGTCTCTATGCTTTACCCGTGGTAACCCGAGAACGATCAAGATTTTTTCAGATTATTGAAATGTGCATTTTTAGTATGTCAGTAACCGACCATATCTTAATCTGACGCTCTCGAGATAATTCACCTATCGCAATTCCTTCTTTACTAATCTCATCGTCTACCTTATGTGCGTTCTCCCATATTTAGGGCTAATATTTGGTGGAAGTACTAAGGAAGGTCCAAGGAACCTCTCGGTCCATGGAACCTTGCTCCAAATTTCATGTCTTTCTAACGTGACTTAATAGGTAACACCGAATATAAAAATGAGTCCCCATTTCATGTACAGCGAGTATAAGAGAGTAATAGACGAAAATATAGTGTTTGATAAAATACCGTAAATTTTACGGCCATTCTCAGACCAACATACAAGTTTTTCTTCTCTTAAAAAAAAAAATAAAAAAAAAAAATATTGACTATTTTTTAAGTAAAGTTAGTTCTTTACTTTATTATTTATCATTTATGAGACATTTTTTTGATGAACGTATTTACTGTGTAAAAAAAGAGTTTGGTTTATACTACTTTCTCGAAATATTAGAAATTCTTTGGTAACATGATAGATGATATTTTGTAAATTCTCCGAAACAAATTTTCAAGTTTAAATTTAAAAAAAAATCTATTCTGTATTTACTATTTTTATATTTTTTAGAGTTTTACAATTTTAATATTTTTAATTAAATCAAAATTTGTATTTATTATGAAGTATGTAAATAGTTTTTATAAAAATGTGTTCGAAATTATTGATTGTTGTTAAATATAAATTATTATGTGTAGAGGTCCCTTAATCTGTCCATATTGCCTCGATAAAATCAAAAAGTGATATCACAAACTTAATCAAGGAAATCGACATTTCGTAAACTGGTTTTCCAATCAATTTCTACATCCTGACATGGGAAAAAAGACACACAGCTATCATCTGATAGCTTAATGAGTAAAGGCAAGGCAATCGTACAAATTTCTTCTTATTTAACATTCATGTCGAAAATGATTCAATTTAAACCGGTGTCATTGTGGCGACTAAACAGAAGAATATAGCCGTTGTGGCCGGGTTTTACCCATGTACATTATTACACTGAATCAAACTTATTTATGAAAATTAAAAATTTATTTATTATAAAATGAGCATATAGTAACCAAAATTTGAAAAAACTAAATGTATCTATAAATGTTACGTGGCCATTGTGCCCCATCACTAATACATAGTATAAAACAAAGTCGCTTTCCACTGTCTGTCTTTATGTCCCTATGTGTGCTTAGTTCTCTAAAACTACGCAACGGATTTTGATGTGGTTTTCTCTAATAGATAGAGGTGATTCAAAAGAGGAGGGTAAGTGACGGCATATAAAGTGAAGGTTATCTTTGTACTTAAAATTGAAATTGCCCAGCGAAGCGGGTAGTTCACAGCTAGTAAACAATAAAAAATAATAACATGTTGTGTATATAAATGTTACGTAACCATTGTGGCCGGCTATAACTTATCCGTTCAAAGAGGTCAACGACTGCGGCTACTGTCTTAAATGACGCCGGATAAAAACCTTTGAAATATATTTACTTGACAAAATATGTCCCTATTTTTTTAGTTTCTATCACATATTCGGAGCGTGAACACTGCGCATGCATGTTTTGTAAATGCATATTTTTAAAACAACCGTTTGTTCAATTTTGTTTGCTGGACTTCATTGTGGGTATTTAAATTTCATTGCAAGTTAGGCATTGCGGAAACTAGAAATATAAGACCATGCCTTCCCAGAGACTTCCTTTTTACTTCTCCAACCGGCCATAAATTTAGGCACTTATTAAAAGACTACAAAATTGATTTTTTTGAGATATCACTTTTTGGTTGTAAGAGCATAATTATTTTTAAAATTGTAAAAAAAAAACAATACCCTAACCTAATATTTGATTAAAAATATTTTTGTAAAGGCTGAATTCCTAACATCTAGATGAATATAATGGGCCTTTATCCTAAAAAAATTTTGTATTGCCTCAAAAGACGTTCGTTATCCAGCCAAAATATCGTCTGAAATCAATTTTTGGATAAGATCAATAACTACGAAAATATAAAGGATTTAAATGTTCAAATAGAAAGAAGAGAAAATAACACTTGGTAACGTCCTAACTTGCAATTGCCATAGAGATAGAGCATGATTCGGGCGAGTATACGTGTTTTTTTCTAACTCTTCTGCTTATGCTCATCCGTCACATATCTGTACAATCATACAACTTTATAGTCAGTCACTTTCAAACCAGACTGTTTTACGAGAGACATTTATACCCGTTATTTTCTTTCTCTGCCTCCTCGCTGCCACCAGGCTAGAGAGCGTTCCAGTCTCTCTATATTTCGAAAATAGAAAAAATTATTTAATTGCTTATATCTTTTATGTTTATCAATCGATTTTAATTTTGATTTCAGATCTTGTCATTTATTCTCACATATATTTACAAATTTTAACGAAAGGTACATTGAAATCGACATCAGGACAAAGGCCTATTATATTTAATTTGAATATTTCTTGTTAATTGATTTTATTAATTTAATATATGTTATTAGTTTATATCTGTATAAAATGTGAACTTAAAATATTTTTGAATCCAGTAGCATTATTTTCTAAACCCTCTGTACATTTAAATGATAAGGATATTAAATTTTTATGGTCCAGAATACTTACTAAGGTGCTACAGAATACAATTTGCATTTTAATTGAAAATTTTAATAAATTGTAAATTGCTAAAGATATATATTTCTTCTTTCATTTTAAGTGAGCCATTTTAAATTGATTTGGCAAGTACACCTTAAACCTTAAAGTGCATATCAATACAAAAAACAAACAAATAAATAAATAAATGTATGTGTCGAAAATTTCCACAGAGGGGAGTATGGAAATGGGAAACCCCCAGCCTACGAGCGGATTATTTTCCGGAATATGCTGTAATATAATAAAAGAAGTATATGTCATAAATTTCCACGCGGAAGGCGGGAATTCTTTTGAAGAGCTTGAATTGTGTTTGTTTAATAGAAGCCAAAAACAGTTACGGGACACAATTGACACCGTTTGATGTACAGTATAGTTTATTTAATTCCATCCATACCAAATCAAAATTAATTTGATGCCTATTCATAAATTAAAATGGATCACTTTTAATGCAATAATGTTTATTTAATATACATAATTAAATAATAAAAGTTATTATTATTATTAGAAAGAAGGTGATATTTTAAACGTAATGAGTGATAGAATTTTCTATGTAGTTCGCTTTAGATCTTTTTTGGAATTGAATGCAATAAATACTAATTTTGATTGAATGAGTTTTTTTGTACCTTTAATCCTTGAAATTTGTAGCATAATCGTTTTTTAAACCGCTGCAATTGTTTTTAATGTTGAATATGGGTATAGACAGTAAAATTCCTGATTAAGGTTGATATTTCATCCTTCCAATTCCCGTAAAGCAGATTGCAATCTATTAAAAATTCAGACCTTGCGGTCTATCCATAGTTAATAAATTTTTTTTGAAACATTTATTCCATTTATTTTTGGAATTATGCAAAAAAAAAAAAAAAACTATTAGGGCGAATAAAACGTTTCAAAGCTAATTTTGTTCGTTGAGATTTCAGTTAGAAGATAGAGATTAATTGAAAAATAGCTTAGTCAATTTTTAGGAAATTTTTCGCATTTTTTTGCAAAAATTTACAATAAAAAATTTGTTTTTTTTTCTTTTTAAGTTATAGAAAAACACCTAAAAACAGATAGTTCCATAGCACCAGTATCCTAAAGTGCGCTATTTACGAGTTTATAAAGAAGTAAAACAAAATTTCCAGCCGAATTTGTATAAAAACTCCAGGCCTCATATTCCGGGTGAGTGGACTCTTCTAGATATAAAAACAACTTTTGACCTGTAACCGAAAACAACACGTAGAATCCATAACTTTATTGGTATATTTGTAAAATATCCTAATAAAGATATGTATCGAGATCATTGATTAAAAACCTTTTCGCAACAAATTGACTAAAAAAGCCCATTTTTGAAGGGGTAGGGTTGACACCTGTCCTGATTCGATCGGGAGACTTCCGAAATCTTGTAATCTCTCCCGACCTTCGATTTTCTCAAGCTCGGTACGTAGATTCAGTTTGGTCATAATTCCAGGCGATTTTTTAATTTTTTCTTAAAGTCTTTTTTTAAGGGTACTTCCCTCTAGACCAAAACAGGATTTTTGGGGTTTTCTCAAAAACGACTCTAACGATTTCGATTAAACTGGACACAAGGCTAGACCTTAAGGTGTTTCTAGGATTGGTATAAACCACATATCCGGGAAAATTCGAGAAGGCTCACACTCTTGAGAAAAATTTTTTTTTGGGTTTTCTCAAAGACGGCTCTAACGATTTCGATTAACCTGGGAACAAGGCTAGACCTTAAAGTGTTCCTAGGATTGATATAGCCCACATATCCGGGAAAATTCCAGAAAGCCCACACCCTAGGAGAAACCTTTTTTGCGGTTTTCTCAAAAATGGCTCTAACGCTTTCGATTAAACTTGATACATTAAGGCTAGACCTTAAGGTGTTCCTAGGATTGGTATAGGCTACATATCGAGGAAAATTCGAAAGTCTTGTCCGATGTTTCGGACCGTTTATTTTTAATTTGTTCGTTTTGAGTTCTTTGAGTTTCGAAATATCTCGGTGAGACAACTCCAAACTTGTCCAAAATATCTGCCACACCAGTAAAATGTAAAAAAATCCTGGCAAAAAATATTTCTGCCAGGATAAACTCTGGCACACCTAGTCCATATTGTACCTATCGTTAAATAGTATTGATTCATATGCGAAATTTCGAAATCCGTGTGAGCGCAGTTTTACTGTCACGGGCCCAGGGCTATATTATAATTCGGTAGTATATAATTGAATTAATTTCACTATATCTCGATTTCTTGGAACTTCGATTTAGCAATCCTATTTTAGGACCACTTTTTAAAATTTTAAACTCATCATGAAAAACATGGACATGAAATAAAAATAAATTAATCGAATTAATTTTTTTTTTAAATTAAATAAAAGCTTGTTTTGAATTATTGATTATTTGTACATATATAAAAACTTATTTTGAATTATTGATTATTTGTACATATTACGTTTGCGACTTTTCGAGATCTATTTAGCGGCGATTATACAAATTTTATTTATTGTTAGTTACGTATAACAATTTTGTTATATATGATTATTAAAATAAAAACTGATTACCATGGTTTTTTAGATCGTGATAAATACTTTATTTTCCTTAAATAAAACATTCAATTTTGATCTTATTAAAATTAGGGGATTCTATGATTGAAAAACTAAATGTGGAAAGAATAAAGTGAAAAATATTTTAAAATAGTAGAATTAAAATAGCATTTGTATTTAGTTCGTATTGAATTTAAATAAGTGACAAATGAAAATATAATTGACCGGAAACAGATGACAGTAGTGTCTGAGTAACTAAACGACGCCTGGGACAAGTGACGAGTACATAGTGGTAAGTTGTCATTATTTTTAGTTTATTTCATATTTTTGTTGTAAACAAACAACATATTAAGTGAGGTTGATATATTTTTCGTTTAAATTCATTATTTTCGTTATGCCAAATTCGACATTTGCTATCGACATGCCTCGTCCATATTACTGGTACATATACATAGCTTGCCCATGCTGTTTTTAAAAATATGACTTAGAATGTGTAAATTCTATTTAATTTGTGATAAATAGTGCTTATTTTTACTTAATAAACGATTTTACATGTAAATACATGTTTGTTAAATCATACTTGAAAAATGAAAATACTTTAGCCTCACTTAATATTGAAGACCTACTTATTACTGTATATCTAAGCCACCTATTTTATTTTAGGGAACAATTGGATAATTTTTTTCATAAATTAACTGCAATGGAGTCTCCTAGAAAAAACAATGATTGCTATTTTTATTATTATTCAACGTGTACTAAGGTAAAAATTTTTAAATCTGTTTTTGTAAAATGAAGATGTTCATGTTTGATTATTGTAGGGTGACAACTGCACTTTTCGTCACGAACCCTCTGCTTTAGGCTGTGAAACTATGTGCTCCTATTGGCAACAAGGAAAATGCTTAAATCAACATTGCAATTTTCGTCATATGGAACTTAGGGTAAGTCTTATAATTGATTTAACCTTCGGAGAACACTATGGGTCATTTTGATCCATACATATTTTCTTTTGCATATATATTACAATACCACTCACTATTACCGCATTTATACCAGTTAATTAAACGTAAATGATATTCAAAAATCTTTCAGAGAATTTTTTTAGAATTGATCGCATGCGTTGATCTAAAATGGTGGACAATCGAAATTTAAACTACGGGTCTATTAAGCCCTACGTTCTTGAACGGAAAGGTTAAATAAAATTTATTCACGAGTATTTTAAGTTTAATTTAAAAAATATCAGTTTTCTGGGAAATTTTATGCTATTTTTATTTCAATTTAAAGTAATAATTACACGATTATAGATTATAATACCTACACGAATTATGGTTATAATTCCTACAAAAAGACCAGCTGCAATTCATCTTTTAAAGAGAAAATTTCTAATCTCAATTGCTATTTTAGCCCTAACTTGCAAATTTATACTATAGTCTACAGTAAATAGGGGGGTATGGTTTCGTGAATAACACTCTTACTAAACTTCGTGAGTGGCTTCATTTCAGTGTAACATTTGCATTTATGAAAACTTCGCAAAATGAGTGCGTTTTCAATGTAGAAAACGGAAAACATGCCAATTACAATGGCCTATTGAAAAAATATGAACAACCATTTGATTTTTTCTTGAATTCAAGATAACTATAATAAGACATAATAATAGTACTCTCAACATATCGGAAAATCGAGTATATGAAAATTTATCAACAACCGGCTAATTTTTACAGAATTGTTTAATAAATATTAGTAAAATTGAATGCTCATAATGGCCTACAAATTTCATGAGTGTTTCCTCAGACCTTCGCCCTAAACAACACTCTTAATTTTTTTTTCGGACTTTAAATGAAATGTAGAATGCAATAAAATATGTGATCCATAACATAATTGGGCCATATAAGAAAAATATATAATAAAAATTTTTATATCTCGACATATAAATTACTAATAACAAGAATATGGAAATTTATAAATAACCGGCTAATTTTTTACACAAATGTTAATTGATTATCAGTCAAATAAAATGCTCATACTGGCCTACAAATTTCATGAGCCGTTTTGTCAGATCTATGCCTTTAACATGTCAATTTAACGGCTATATGTTTTATTATAAACACTTGTAGGCCACGAAAAGCACTTGAAATTTGAGCTTTTTTATGATCAAAAAATGTTGTGGCCTACAATCTAAATGGAGCATATTTTAAAAGAAAATTATTTCATTTTAATTTTACTGAATAACATTTCAAATAAAGCGTCAAGTAGAACATCCTAGTTTTATTGTTCAAAAGGCATATTATATTGTATATACATGTACTACGGTTGATAACCTATAGTCTTTAAATTGACATGCTTAAGACGTAGATTTGAGAAAACGGCTCATAAAATTTGTAGGCCACGCCAAAAGGACCAGTATTTTTGTAGGTCACTATTTATTCTCTCTTATTATATTCATTTATCTTACATTCAAGAATAAAGCAAATGGTTGTTCATATTTTTTCAATCGGTTGTTTAAATGACATTTTTTCCCTTTTCCACATTGAAAACGCCCCAATTTTCAAAGTTTTCGCAAATGTAAACGTTGTAAGTTACACTGAAATTAATCCACTCACGAAGTTTCGTAGAAGTATTATTCATGAAATTATGTACCCCTCCTCTGTACTGTAGACTACTAGCAATATTATCTTTCGAGTGCTTATAGTTGTTTCAACCGTAACTGAGGCTCTCACTTTAAAATAGTCCTAAAGAAAGATGTCTTAACGATGTTAATTTTCACGATTTGACTGGCCGATTGGAATCATCATTTAGAGGAATTATAGAGAAATTCTGTAGTTAGTTTTAGCACTTAGCATATGTTGCTATGTTGTTAATTAATATAGTTATCCGCATCAAAATTATTCACTTGAAGCTAAAAAAAGTTAAAATCTTCCGGAAACATATATCTACAAATACGGTTGAGTCTTCTTTATTTCGGAAATATATCGTCAAATAACATTGATAGATGAAGAAGCTTGGGATAGGTTATTTATATTCAAAATTTAATGGACATGTTCAAATTTATCAATTGAATTCACAATTCTCGAATGTGACGAGCCCCCTTTTTACAATCAAAAACGGTACCAGTTATGAAAATTCTTTAAAAAAAATTTTTGTATTGAATTTTTGCTACTCTCATGTTTACAAGATGGGTCCTACTGACTCAGGACTCAATTGACCTATGTTGCTCATTTACGAACACGACCTCACTTTTTACGTCGTGAGTACGCTATAAAAATTCAGCTTGATATCTCTTTTTGTTTTTGATTTATCGTGTTGACAGACGGACGGACAGACAATTTAAAATGGACTAATTAGGTTATTTTATGAACACCTGTATCAAAATTTTGTACGTAGCATCACTATTTTGAAGCGTTACAAACTTGAGACTAAACTTAGTATACCTTGCATATTACATATATGTATGATATAAAAATGAAAAGTTTTTGATTAAAATCGTGTCAAGTACAAATGTGTCACTTCCCAGAGCAGATTTATTATTTCCAAAACAAATCTACCTGTACGAATGTATCTGCAAAACCATAGCTAGAATCAGATTCATAAATATGTCTCTAGAAATGTGCTTTTTTAATCTCTACGAAGTTTCTTGTAAATAGGCGTCCAGAAAATTTTCAATTTAATAGAAGAACTAAAATTTATGAAATATCCGTTTTTTTGTTATTTTGTAAATTCTAATTGAATATGCAATTTTGAAAAGGGCACATATCTGAAAATGTAAAATGTTCAGGAAAAAAAACACCAATTATTTTAATGTATACCCTGTATATATGAAATATATATCATGGTATACTAATTTTAGTCCCAAGTTTGTAAGATTTAGAAGTATTGATGATACGAACAAAATGTTGGTATAGGTGTTCATAAAATCATCTAATTAGTCCATTTCTGGTTGTCCGTCTGCGAGCACAATAACTCAAAAATGAAGAGATATCAAGCTGAAACTTTTATAGCGTGCTCGAGATGTAAAAAGAGATTTCTTTTTTTAATATAGATTTATAGAATCTTAGGTCCGTAGGACCCATCTTGTAAGCCGTTAGAGACAGAACAAGAGTTTAAATTTTAAAAAATACTCCTTATAAAAAACTAACAACTTTTGTTTGAAACATCTTTTTCGTAAACATCACTGTTAATCCGTGAGAGCGCAAATTATCCAAAAATTTTGGTGTCCATCTTTTCCAAAACTATAAGAGATAGGTGGCTGAAAATTTGCAGGCAAATAGTGGTCTAGTGAAAAATTCTCGAAAAACGAAAAAATTGTAGTTGTATTGGTTTTATAGACTTCTAATTTATAGAAAATATTAGGCAGGCCTTAACATTTAACAATTTCTATACAGGGCATTTCAACAATTAATTCAAATATATTTTGTTTTCACTTGTTTTTTTATTTTTCTTGGTATTATAATTAATAAAATTTGTATTATTATTACAGAAAAATCGTAAAGCAATACCATGTTACTGGGAGACACAACCTAGTGGATGTCGTAAACCTCATTGTCCCTTCCAACATAAGAATCCACGAGAACCAGTAAATGTTGAACCGCCTCCGGTTCCTGCTGAAGGTACGCATGAACAGAAAAATGAGCGGTCTGACTGGAATAGACGTCAAGGTACAATCAATAATGTGAAATTGATTTGAATAGATTGTATTGGTGGCTTTATTCAGTTATCTTAAATTTAAAAAAAAAAAAAATTCAAAAATCAAGTACATATTTACGTTACGTTATTAAATCAAAGGGATCATTTTTAGCAATGGAAAATAATCAACATGCTGGCGAATTGTCTAATAATGAAATTGAATGTGCACGACCGACATCCCGCCGTATTAGTCAAACTAACACTGAGCCACCAACATATGGAACACCATCTGTTGATCCACTTGTTGTGAACTTCGAAGAAGGTATGCGTCTGTACTAGCTTTACCTTCATTGTGTAAATTAAAACATAGCTAGTTACATATAAAAAATAAACACAATAATTCAAATCTACCACAAAAATATAAACAATTACCAATAAATATTCATTGAAGCAAAACTTAGAAGTAACTTTAAAAAAATTTACTTTGAAAACTAAATCAAGTGATGTTATCGAATATTATATAAAACAAATTTTTGTAACATACCTCTTTGAATTGAATTTGTTAGTTGGAACTGATATGCTCTGATGCTAACGTGTTTAAACGTACTACATACAGTACTCTAGTTTCATTTAGAATCAATATTTTTTGACAATTTTTCATCACATTAATCCTAAAACTGTGATGCTTTAAATATAATTATTACATTTAATAATATTAAATTTATCCAAGTCGTCACAGATAATTTTTTTTTTTTTAAAGAAAAAATTAAACAAAGTCTCCTTTTCTTATTTATATTTAAGGGTATTAATCAAAGTGAATTAATTCATAATTATAAATAGTAAAAAAAAAACATAAATTAGTTAGCGCCAAATATTAATATTTGATAAAAAATTATATATCAAAAAATTGTTCCTGAAATGCTCTTCCAGAATATACAATTTCTCCACTTAAATAATTAGTAATTATACATAATTAATAATTTTTAATTCCCGATTGTCTCTTAATATTAAAAAAAAAGAAAAAGATGGCGTTAGTGGGGATTAAATGATAAATTAATTTGATGTTTTAACTATTAATTATTTAACTGAAGCAATTATATATTCTGAAGGAGCATTTTTAATCCTGAATATCTAATTCACTGTCTGTTAATTATATAAGTGGAGCAATTGTATATTCTGAAGGAATATTTCAGGAGCAATTTTTTGAAATATAATTTTTGTTTAAATATTAATATTTGGCGCTAACTAGCTTATGGTGTAAAAATATAATAAAATTAATTCTTTCTTTATAAATAATATTAATTGTAAAATACATTTTTTTTTTGCTTTGAATTGTATAGTTGTTCGGTTCTTTCTAACTTTAGGTTTGTCGTTTTTTTTTCTTCTTTTTATTTAGTATTATTCATTGTACGAATTCACGAAATTTATTTTGTAAGTTTATCCATTTAATTTAGTTAGTAGACACTTTAAAAAAAATTATTTCTTATTGCGTATACCATTTTAGAAAAATTCGTACTAAAATAGAATTAATTTGGACACAGAGTTAAAAAAAATTTTTTGTTTGTTTTAAGATTTTGACACTTTTAATATATAAAATTATCTGTGGCTGTATTACATTTTTTTCTGTTTAAATCAGTTAGAAGATATTGTGTCACTTTCTAAATAGAATTTTGTTTATTATTTCTCTTGAAGTGCATTCTCTAACAGTTCTAAATATTTATTTATTTAATCATAATTTATTTATTGTTGAGATTTTCTTTTTTTTGTTTGTTAAAAATTTTTTGTTTCAAAATGCTCTGCAGCTACGAATTATAGGAAAATGTTTATTTTTTCTTAATTTAATGTGCAATTGTTATTTATATTTTATACATTATAAATATTACTTGGCAAATAATGCCAAAATGCAATTATATATATATATATATTTTTTTTTGTAATAACAAAATTTATTTAGGCACTGCCATAAAATATAATAATAATGAATGTAATTTGCAACAATCTAATTTCCTGTTTTTGGTTTACAAAAATTGATTTTTTGTATGTTATGTGAATATAACTAATAAATTGTACTTAAAAAAAATATACAATTAAGAATCTCGAAAAAATTGTTCAATAAAAATTGCCGTCACTCGAATTTAAAACTTATTCACAAATAAAACAGTTTTAAAAAAAAATATGACAAAATTTATAAATAAAAATATGTTAAGAATCGTTTTCATCTAGTATATTATAGTCTGGTGTATTTAGGAAAAAGTTTTTGAAAAATATATCCGAGATTCGTTCCTAAAGCGAAAGTGGAGTAGAATCTGGGACCAGAAAGGCGAGACTGTGTCCAATGGTTTCCAATCACATTATTGGAAAACAGGAATGTTGATGTATTTCTGTTCCTTTTTTTCTTGGAAAATTACAACTGTTCGAGAAATAATTCTTGTATTTAAAATATTATATGCTCAATTGTTAATATTCAGGATGGTGAGCAACCGGGAAAATTCAAAAGAACTGAGGTTATAAAATATTTCGGCAATATTTTCGATTTATTGATTTTTGACAGCAAATTTTGAAATTCGAATTATTTATTGTTTTATAGACGTGAATTCTAGCGCATCATATTTCGATATTATCGTGATTAATCAGAATTGAACACAAGTAGTTCATGGGAATTTCTCTCGCCATTTAAAGGAAATTTCGTCAAAAGTTTTTTTTTTTTTCAAACGAAAATACATTATATGGAAATATATGTCGATTTTATATAAAAATTGATATAAAATTCGTGGTTCTTGAAATTCTAATTTAATAAATGAATTTTCGTCGAAATATGGGAAATTAATCCTAAGATTCTGTAATAATTAATAGTTCCGCCATCGCTTTTGCCATCAGAATAATGTCTCTAAATGGATCATCTTCTAACAGCATTCTTTTTGGAAATTTTTGCTTCAATTGTGGAATAATCAGAGAATTTCATAATATCATTTCGATCGATTCATTATAGTGGAAAATCATCTAACATTCAGTTTGTGAAAAGATCGAAGTTGACCGTTCCGATAAAAGTTCATCTTCTTCATCTAAAATTTGTATGCAAACTTTAACAACACGAAATTCCATTCAGTTGATTAAGAGAATCATTTTTTCGAACATCTGTATTATCACTCCTGGAAAAAGTTAAATAATAATCGGAAGATTTTACAATTTTATCGGAAAAACGGACAAAATTGCGTTTTTCAATATAAGATTTTCTTGATGCCCTCGTTTCAAAAAAATCTTCTGATTTATTTCAAAAACTTAAGTCTTCGATCTAAATACATTAGACTAAAAACCAACATTTTTAAATTTAATCGAAATAACTTTAGGATTTTTCAAATTGCCAGAACAAAATTTTTTTTATGTTTAAGAATGATGGGGTAAAAGGTTGATGTATACAGAAAGTAAACAAGCCTTAATTTTGACAGTATTTCTAGTTGAGAATGATTTTATTCATGATGACATGAAGTAATTGTCTCCCTGCTGTATATATGTATATTTTTATACAGTATGTCCACGGATAGAGGTAGCTATACTTGGAAATTTTTTTATTTTGCATTTTAAGAAAAAAGTCTTTTTTATAAAAAGTTTTGCTTATTCTGAAAAGTATGTAGGCGTATTTAAAATTTCTAAATAATGTACAGGGTAGAAAAAAAATTAAGAACCTTTATTTTCTTCTTTGGAAAACTACCCTGACTTTTTATAAGTTGACAAAATGTTACTAAGGAAAGTTGCTCGCAACAATTATGACTCTAGTACAAAATTCTCGATAAGAATCAAGAAGATCTTTCCAACTTAGACATTTCCATTTCTATATTTTTCTGAATAAGCATAATTTTTTATAAAGAATGTGTTTTTTTCTTATAATGGAAATAAGAAAATTTACAAGTATAGTTACCTCTATCCGTGACACACTGTATATACATATATATGCATATAGTTATATAAATATAGCTAGCTATTATTTATAAGAATATATAAATGGTATCAATTAAGTAGAGAAGTTGCCAAGAGCAAGAATAGCTCTCACATTTTTTATAATTAGCTGATGATATGGGTGCGTACTACGTACTTTGGTTGCATAAATTATTATGTAATACGTATTAAAAAAAAAAAAACACGTCTGTCTGTTAAAACAATATTTAGTAGTACATTTGTGATAATTAAAAAAAAAAAAATAATAAAAATAATAATAAAAAATAGATATAATTTTTATGTAACCATGATGTTATTATTTATTTAATTGCTCATTAGTTTTATATCAACACATATTTGTAAATTGTGTAAATTTTGTGAGGATTAATAAATACATGAAAACACGTGAACAAAAAATAAAACGATCGAAAAATAAACGACACTAAAATCGAATTTGAAAATGTTCATATGTTGGAATTTGTGTTAATTATTCCGCTGGAAAAAAACTATCATTTTTTGTTTGTTTTGTGAAAGTATTTTGTAAAACCACACACTCTTATGCCTATTGAATTAATTTTTACTGGGTGAGGATTATTTGGGAAACGATTAAACGATTTTTTTTTATGATAAAAAAAATACCTTCCTACAAAACTTGTTACTAATTTTTTTGTTTTTACAAATTGAGAGTATATTAAAAGAAAATTATAAACTGATGATCATTAAAAGAAAAAAGAATAAAAGAATACCTTTAAAAACGATATCTGTCAATTATTTATATATATATTTTTTCTTTTTTTTAAAAACTGAACTGCAAGAATGCACTTGATTTGAGAATATGAACAAAATTTATTATTTACCTACTAAAATTTAAAAACTAAACCTTTTTTTATGTAAGTATTTTATGGTTTAATAGCGAGTGTATTCTTGCATTCAGGTAAAGGATGCCTCCAAAAGGTTTTTACAATGCTCATGTATAATAAGGCTCAAAAATTGTCGATTTAGCTAAATTGTAAGTTGCTCTATACTATCTTTATACGACCCTTAAGCAATTTTGAACTCATTTTTTTAAATACTTTTAATAAAACCAAGTATTAAATTTTTTTTTATATTTCGGCGGCGATGGTATATTTTATTGGCTAAAAAATTATGATTAATACCAATTCATAAAAATTGGGGCAAGGGAAGGGGGTTGGTAATTAGCATCCCCCAAATTTCTAGACCAAGAAATTTTAAGATTTAAGTTAAGCAAATTGTTTATTACAAAAAGCGTTAATCTTATGGTTTTCTCGTTAAAAATTTAAAACATTTGCCGAAGTTTAGACTAAAAACTTGTTAGAAACTCTTCAAATATAAAAATTTCCCTTTTTTTAGTATATTATGCTCATACCATGCCTAAAATCCATTTTTCTCAGCCTATTAATAAAACTAGAAAAATTTAGGATCGTTTCAGAATTATAAAGTGTTAGGTCTTGAATTGGCTGCTATTGGATTTGGTTCAGTTGTTCTGCTTTATTAGCAAAATTTTTAAACTTTAAAAATTAAAACTTTTCAGTTCGTTTTTGCCTAAACTGTATGGTCTGCGGAAAAATGTTTCTAACAAAAAAATGTTATCTTTTTATTCGATAACAACTTTCTAATTTAAAGTTTTCATCTACCTATTACCAGGTATGGAATAGTGTGAGCTTTTCATTGAGGCCGAAAGCCTGGATCAAGTTTAATGTCTGCTTAAGATTTGATTTTTTGCTTGAAGCATTTTTATCGATAAAACTTTGTTCGAGTTTCAAGCATATTTCAACTTAAAAAAGATACCCTGTATATAATAGAGCGTTGTGAGTGTTGTTAAAACATTTTAGAGCCAACCTGTGTATATTTTTTATTTTTTTTAACTGAACTGCAAGAATGCACTTGATTTGGAGAATTTAAACAGAATTTATAATTAAAAAAAATTTAAACACTAACCAATTTATATGAAAATTTGAACTAATAGCGGGTGTATTCTTGCAGAATCAGACAATGAAAGCACATCCAATACTCCTGTTAAATTCAACAATGCAAGATTTAGTAATATAGGTGTTAAAACATTAGAAGAAATACGTCTTGAAAAGATTCAAGAGGCATCAGCAGCTTTATATTTTTATGGAAATCAAAATTGTTTAGAACAAGAAGATTTATTAAATAATGACGAACAAGATTTACGCCAAAGACTTAGATCAACCCGATTATCACAGAAAAAGGATAGTGATTTTGAAATTTTAACGTTAACAGAGATACGAAAGAGAAAATCATCAGATACTCGTAATTTACCTAAAGTTAATGTTTTGGAAAAAGTACAAAATGTATTATTACAAGCTAAAAACGAATTAGAAAAAAATAATGCAACCAATATTACGACACCGGAAATTAAAATAAAAACTCTGGATGAAATACGTGCTGAACGTGCGTTAAAAAATAAAACACAAGATGATGATAAACCACAAAATCGTGTAAAACGATCATTATCTACCGATTTAATGGACAGTAGTAATTGCAAACGATTAAAAATACAAAGGAAAAAATCAATATCTTGTGAATCAATCACAGATTGTAATTCTAATAATAGTTTTGTTCAAATTCCGGTAAGTGAAAAGTCTGTCGATCAAAGATTGGTGGATAATGAAAGTACTGTTTGTGATACTGATAATTTAAGTGGATCGAAAATGATAACAGTGCCTAATTTAATGTGCGATATTCAGGATGAGGAACCACATAAACAAATAGACAGTTATAATGACGATGTTACCATGGATGAGGACACACATATAAGTGATGAAAAACAAAGGCATGATAATACAGATTCGAATGACATCTTACAAGATATTGATCAGCTGTTGAATGAGAACGATTAGCAATTATTACAATTTTATTATATAAATTCATTGACTAATGCATTTGTTTTAAAAAATATCATTATTCATTTTGTTTTTGTTGTAGTTTATAATTTATTTTAATATAAGAAATTGAGTGCCTGCTTAATCGTTTTTTTTTTATCGTTTAACCTTTGATTTGGTAAAAAGAAATACCTTAATATCGCCGCACCTTGAATAATAAAATTGTGTAAAGCTCATTGTATTCAATATATTTTGAGCTAGAGACGTCTGTTGTATTATTGAAAGCTTTAGATTACGAAATAGGTAAGAGGTTGAAAGAAAGTAGATCATTTATACATTATGAATACTGAATCTAAGGTGTTATATATGCGTTTTTTTTTAAGGTGTAATACGTTGAGTAGAAAGGTAAGGTAGATATATGATCTATGACTAGAGTACATTTATTTTAACTATTTGGTGTGTTTATTTTACACTCAGTATGCTACCAGCTCAAAAAGAACTAATCTTTCATATTTCCATATTATGTTTTGAAACATTATTAAAATATTCTAAACGCAAACATAAGTAGTCATTATTATAGTTAGTGTAGAATGTAGGACTGTTATTATAAAAATTGGATAGGAAATAGAATCTCTAAGTATAAATGAATATAATAAATTTTATTTAAAAAAATGGAAATATAAAAGAATTAACTATAAAAAAAATGTATATAAATCAATGTGAAATATGAATGTTGACATTTTGGCTTAAAGCATTAACACTCGTTTGATAGGCTGTCTCTTTCTATGATTAACACATTAAAATGAAAGAAATAGAATGAAGTAAAACATTTTCTAACATATGTATTTCTCAAATTCTCATATGTGTAAGTATTTATAATATGTGTGGAAAAGGTAGGTAGGTAAGTACTTGTTATAATGGTAAGTATATAATATGTTTTTTAAAATATATAAACCTTTGATAAATTTCTGGTTGTAAAAGCAATTTATTCTTAACTAGTGACTGTCATGTTTTTTATACCATGTATATATAAAATATACATAGTATATTAAGTTTAGTCCCAAGTTTGTAACGCTTAAAAATAATGATGCTAGGAAAAAAATTTTGTCATAGGTGTTCATAAAATCGCCTAATTAGTCCATTTCCGGTTGTCCGTCCGTCCGTCCGTCTGTGGACACGATAATTCAAAAAAGTTAAAAGGGATATAAAGCTGAAATTTTGCAATTTTTTTAAGAGGTACCCCTTTATACAAAATCGAAAAAATCGAGAAAATTTTTTTGTCTCTGATTTTGATAAAACTCTGTTTATAAGATAATTTTGACCCAAAAAATTCAAAAATCGTATTTATATAACGATTAGAAAACTAGTTTCGGAGATATCGAGCCAAAATATGGGATAATGGGTGATATTTCAAAAACTATGCTTCCAATCATCAAATGAATACGATTTTTGAATTTTTTGGGTCAAAATTACCTTATATACTACGTTTCATTCAAATCAGAACCAATAAATTTTTTTCGATTTTTTTGAATTTTTTTAAGGGGTACCCCTTTACAAAAATCGAAAAAATCGAAAAAAAAATGTTGGCTCCGATTTCGATAAAACTCTGTTTATAAGGTAATTTTGACCCAAAAAATTCAAAAATCGTACTTATATAACGATTAGGAAACTAGTTTCGGAGATATCGAGCCAAAATATGGGATAATGGGTGATATTTCAAAAACTATGCTTCCAATCATCAAATGAATACGATTTTTGAATTTTTTGGGTCAAAATTACCTTATATACTACGTTTCATTCAAATCAGAACCAATAAATTTTTTTCGATTTTTTGGAATTTTTTTAAGGGGTACCCCTTTACAAAAATCGAAAAAATTGAAAAAAAAAAAATATTGGCTCCGATTTCGATAAAGCTCTGTTTATAAGGTAATTTTGACCCAAAAAATTCAAAAATCGTATTTATATAACGATTAGGAAACTAGTTTCGGAGATATCGATCCAAAATATGAGAAAATGTGTGATATTTCTAAAACTATGCTTCCAATCATCAAATGAATACGATTTTTGAATTTTTTGGGTCAAAATTACCTTATATACTAAGTTTCATTCAAATCAGAAACCATAAATTTTTTTCGATTTTTTGGAATTTTTTTAAGGGGTACCCCTTTACAAAAATCGAAAAAAAAACGCTTAAAAATATTGATGCTATGAACAAAATTTAGGTATAGGTGTTCATAAAATCATTAAATTAGTCCATTTTCGGACTGTCGTCTGTCCATCTGTCATCACGATAACTAAAAAACGAAAAAACATATCAAGCTGAAATTTTTATATAATGCATCTAAGTGAGCATTATTATATACATGTGTTCTCTCCCACTCTATGCAGGCACACAACAGAAGAACTGTTGTATAGCTGAAAAGACATCGAAGCCACGATACAAGTCTTTTTTTGCAATTTCATATAACATCTATAATATCTCTTACTTAGATGCATTGCTTTACGCATGTCCTTTGTCATACTCGCGATATTTATATGCCTAGATGTAAATCGAACTAGTGGTATATGTGTGACATGTATGTATGTGTAATGTGAAAGAGTAATCAACACTGCCTATACATGGTATTTCAACAATTAACTCAGTCAATTGTTTGTTTTCACTTGTTTTTTTGAGTATTTCTTTTGTTTATACAACATTTACATGTTGTATAAACAATACAACATTTACATGTTGTATTTACGAACTATACATTTAAAGCAAGTTTTTGAGATATATGAGTATGCAAAATAGGAGAAACATCTATTAACTGATTCATAAACCTGGGAGACCCTTAGGAATTCAATATTCTACGTTGCGAGATTGAATGAATCTTCAGAAAATTGGAACTACATCTTTTGTCAGGTTGTCCTAGACATTATACATTATACATAACAAACAAATTATAACGTGCGATAAGGAACATAGTTTCAAAAACTCGATTTCTATAAAATCAAATTTTATAATTATACCTCACTCTTGTATACAAAATACTGTAATACCTTAAAGTTTTAAAAACGGGAAATGATGTGCGTAAACATGCTGTATAAATATTTCTTCCCAATGCTATAAATGGATACTTTCATAATATTTAATCCTGTGTATGTTTTTTGCGATTTTAAAACATTTTGAACAGTATTTTATAAATGATAATCTTCATTTATATTTGCAAGAAGTAATTTAAACAACAGTTGCTTTTATTCTGAAAATCATTTTTGTAAATAATCAACTTGATAATAAGTATAAGGATTTATACTATAGAAGCGTGTAAATTATTCGTTGTGTGCGTAGTCATGGTAGGGACAATAAAATCGATGCCAGCGCTTCCAGTGAAAAATTTTGGCGTTAAAGGGGGCTGATTATTACTAATTTGCAGTTCTTTACATGTTAATGTTATAGAAATGTCAAATTAAAATTATTGTAAAACACGAATTAATTAAACTTAATGCATTAAAAATTGTGAAAAAAATAAATCAAATTGCACAAATATTATTTTTCAAATGTAAATTATCATAATTATTTATTTAAATTTGTGAGACAATAACATTAAATTTTCAATGTAAGTGTTAAATGCAATCCATACAATTATATATGTATCCATAGAATTCTATAATTAAAGTAGTGTATCGTTACCATGGAAACGAAACTCACGCGCGGAGCGAATAGAGAAACACAAAAAGACACAAAGTCACTGAATTATTTAATAAATTTTTGAATATTAAAAAAAAACAATTTAATCGAATGTTAAAAATCTTCTTTATAGGCAATGGGTGGCGATCAAATGATATCTTTTCACAATCCAAGTAACCAGTATTGCTTGGCCCACTTCTTTTCAAGTAATTTTTAGCTTACTTTAGCGTTACACACCTAACATAGGATAATTTTTCTGATGTTCTTTAAGAAAAATTGAAAAAAAGTTTAATAATTTCGAGTTCTTTATTAAGTGCTTTTATTCATTTGAGAAATTTATCATCATTGAAAGAAAAACTTCGATCTACCAAGAACGGGTTCAACTTCAACCATAGATGAAATTAAAGTTTAAACACTATATTTTCATAATTAAGTTGTCTGCTGGCAACTTGAATATCCGACCTGAACAGACTTACATATTGACTTCAAAAACACGAACCCGGTATAGACCTTTTTCATATTTCTTTTTTTAAATGACCGAGAAAACAGGCAATGAAAATAATTAAAATTCAAATTGGCGAAAACGATCCGGAAACACACGAAGTTACACGAATGTCGTTGTGACATCATTTAAAGTTGATAATAATGATATATTAATAGTACTGTTGACACTGTTTTATTGTCATTGCTTGTCGGATTGACATCACAGATCACGTGTGCGGTGGAGCCAAAAAAAAAGTTTTAAATTATTTTAAATATTGTGACTTTTTTACAATTTTTTCATAGCGTTTTTATTGTTAAAAATGCCTAATGAGTTCATTAGAACATTGCAAGGAGGTTTTTATTGAATACTAAATCTGCTAGGAACATTTTTTACATTTAAAGTTTTGTTCTTCTCTAACGGTTTACAAAATAAAATTTTGCGTAAAATCGTGTAATTTGAAAAAATTGACAAACTTTGAAAAGCTGTATCTCCGAGACTATCGGTCCTATAAAAACTGCCTTAGTCTCAAATTGTTGTAAATTTGACCTTCTTTAAAAATGAATGCCGCAATTTTTGGTCAAAAACCAGTCCTTCTAGGTTCAAAATCTTTTAGTTTTCGATATGACCCGGTCATCTGCCGGGGTCGAAAACTTGGATTTAACATTACCTTTACATTGCAAACAGCATATCAAAAATATCTGATTTGATGCAGTGTTCAATGTTTAATTTGATTGGCCTACTAAGCTAGTTTATATATTGATAACTATTCAATATTGAATTTGAAATACCCACTGCATTTAAAACTTTTAAATTATATGGGAGTAGGTAGTTTACTCAACTGTAAGAGAGTGAGATGTGATAATAAAATAAAAAATCAATAAATAAATTAATAATATTTGTTCAATCGATATAGTTGATTGTGTCGGAGTAGGTAGGTATTTTATTTCTAACTATATAATGTAATTGAACATTAGAGGTATCTTTTTGAAAAGTACAAATATAACAATGTCGTAACTTCATTTGTTAAGTCTTAATTTAGTTTTGTTTGTACATAGAGAAATAAAATAAACAAACTCTTTATAAAACTAAAAAACACTGCAAATAATTCCACACAATCTTCGATCAAAATAGGTAAATGGCAGAATTTGTTTCAAAGCAAGTAGATAAATTAAAAAAAAAACATATCGACAAATTTATTTTATTTTTTACTTTATTATTTTATAAATATCTTACTATATTATTATATTATAAAATTGATATCGGGGTTTCAATGGAAATACACGTTTTGAGGGTCCCTGATTCCAAAAAAGTGGTTTTTAAAAAATGTTGCGTCCGTCCCCTCTAGGCCAAAACACGATTTTTGGGGTTTTCTCAAAAACGGCTCTAACGATTTCGATTAAACTTGGCACAAGGCTTAGACCTTAAGGTGTTCCTAGGATGGGTATAAGCCACATATCCGGGAAAATTCGAGAAGGCCCACACCCTAGGTAAAACCTTTCCAAATACAGGAAAATGGGATTTTCTAGGGAGAGGTTGGGGGGACAGCAGTTAAACTTCGTATCAGGGATTATATCAACAAGGTCCTAGGTTTGATATAACTCCCCTCTGGGACCCCTCCCCCTGCAGCCGTGGAGCTGGAGCTGGGATGGAATTGTCAAAAGTGGTCAAATGAACCCTACCCAAAATTGATAAAATATTATTTAAAATGTCTTTTTAAGTAACTTTTGTAACTTGATAATCTTTGCTTAACTTCACCCTTAGCAAACTACATCCTTTTAAATATTAGGTATATTAAATCCAATAAATACCAAAGCCTGTTCCTCATTACTTGTTTTTAAATAATTCTTACAATTGGCTGCTTTCAATAAAAATATTACAAGAATAATGTATCAATTTTATAATATAATAAAGTCTTGTCCGATGTTTCAGACCATTTATTAACTTGGCATATGCGTGAAAATCGAAAATAAGTTTAATCAAGGAAAATACTTCAAACGAAAAATATTAATTTCAAAGTTCAATTACAACATTCCTCTAATTCATAACTGGCAAACATTTGACTAACACTTTAAATTCTTTATAAATGCACAAACATTTTTGGTGTGTGTGGAAATTTTTTTTTAAACCGAGTAGTTTAGACAGATAATTCATAACAAAAATACCCTATAAGACCCTATAAAAAACTACTTATCATAGCTTTTTGCTTGTTTCTTCATTCACTTTGAATAAAAATAGTCTTTATAGAAAAACAAACCACTTTTATTGGAAATTTTTTTTCTGAAGAGTGTCTAGATTTCGCAGAAACAATTATACAAAATAACAATTTTGACACGAAAAAATATTTTGGGAAAATTTTTCAGTCCGTTTTTGCCTAACCTGTACGGTTTGCGGAAGAATGTTTCGAACAAAAAATTGTACTTTATTAATCAGTAACAACAATGGGCACGTTCAATGTCTGCGTACGATGTGCGCCTATCTACATTCCAACTTTCAACTTTCTATCGCTTATAGTTTCAGAAATAAGTTCTGCAAGTTTTTTCATACAGCGTAGGGCGAACATAATTTTTTTGGTGTTGTTGTTTTCGAAATCTGTGTACTCTGAAATGTAAAAGCGTTGATGGGGACCTAAAAATTTTTTCGCGAGCTCGATTACGGTAACTTCTATTTATCGTTTTTTTTTGCTAAAACAGGAAAACAAATTCAAAAATTACTTTACTGTTTGTAAAAACTACACAAAGCCATTATATTTATTGATACAGTTGATTTTAAATTTTGTATACAATTGATCGAGAAAATTCTTTAGATTTAAACTCATTTCTGTTTTATTTTCATTTTCATTTTTGCGGAAAAATAACAATAATAGACTGCTGATGTAATCCAGCCAGGCGGGAAATAATATTAATGGGGTTAAAACCACACTTGAGTTAAAAAAAGTAAGTTTTCTGAAAATTTAGTATGTTGCTCTTTGTATGATCCTGAAAAATCTAAGATTCTTGTTTGACCATGAAGACGTCCCCGTATAAAAGACAAAATACTTATTGTCATCATGAATACGTGCTATTCCGTTTTAAGATTTTCCATTCCGTTTTCGAAATATAACTGATAGAGCAAAATTAAATTTCGTCTTCTGATGACGTCATAAAGTTAAAAAATTCGATTTTTTTGATAACACAGGCAAAATTGATCCGATCTTATTGGAATTTTTTTGATCACAAATTTGAAAAGTATGACCCACATTTAGTAGGATTATATGCTTGGTTTATCAAAATTGCCAAAATGGTACTTTTGTATTACTCTGTATTATTTACTTTATTTATTATTAACAAAATTTTGATTTTGAGATTAATCAGCTCCTTGTGCAAAATACTCCAGTCTCATTTAGAAGCGTGATGATGTCCTTAACTGACTACTTTAATTTGATACTTCATACTCTCCCTAATTTTGCCGATCTTGTATGCATGTATGCATATGTATATTTGCTTGTAAATTTCTTTATTATCTCGTATCTTCCAAGTGGCTCAATGGATTTCAACATTAAAGGTATCATCATATTTGTATCAAAAACCCAAGTGTTCTTAGATAGGTGTTTGAAAAAACAAAACAAAATGGAGGATTTTTGGAGCGAAATAGTAAAAGGTTAATAAAAAAAAATTAACAAAAACTATCCAGTAGGCTTTCAAAATTAAGGAAATTTAAAGGGGGGATTGCAGATACATTTATAAGTTATACGTATAAATTTAATTAGGATGTATACATAATAATAGTGTTTTTTTAGTGTCGGGATACTAAAATATCTAAAATAAAATAAATAATTAAAAAAATAAAAAACCCGGCTGCGTTAGATAAAATCTGAAAAGAAAGAAACAAGTCCAGTAGTTTACATAGCGACTTTCACCGTCGGGATCCATTAAAAGCTAGACAGACTCATTTCTTCCCAATAATAGGCCCCGGCTATAAAAGTCGCTATGTAAACTACTGGGCTTGTTTCTTTCTTTACAAATTTTGCCTAACGCAGTCGGTTTATTTTTTTATTATTTATTTTATTTACAGTAAGTATACAGTAAGCAAAGTCGGGGTTTTACTTAAAGTTTTACGTTCATGAGTTTAAAAAAAAAAAGAGATAACGTAATAAAAATTTCACCTATATCTATTATCAAGCATACACACGGTATACAGGGTTATTTACGTTATTCGAGACGAAAGATAAAGGCTAAACTGCTTCATTTTTAGAAAATTTTCCTTCTGGAATAGATGGAAGCTTATTGGCTGTGCATTTTAAAGCTATTTAATGTACAGGATGTGTGTAAAAGTAGATAAGTATCAAAATTGTGTTTTTTTTAATTGAATATCTTGTAAAATTGAATATCTTTTAAAAATTGCTCTAGATATCGAAAATTTTACTCTTACTTTTCATCTAATATTGTCAAGTTATAACATAATTCACAGTCAAAATTGAAAAGTATATTTTTTTAAATTTGTGACGCCACTACCTTTCTCTTACATCCTTAATTGGTCGAACACAAGGGGTTTTTTTGTTTAGAATAATTTATTAAGGTTTTAAGTTTTTTTTTTAAATTTCCACCGACTAGTTTAGGAGAAATCTATCAAAACATATCATCCATCTACCGTTTTCCCATAAGACAAATCTTAAATATGCCTACTTTTGAAGTCATTTATTTATTTGAATAATCGGGCAACCCATCCTAAAATTTTCAGAATTGATTTAGACTTATTTCAACTTCTTATTAAAAAAAATCAAGACTTTCATCCAAAATTGCCCTGGGGCTCGTACATCCTTAAATAGAAAACCCTGTATTTATGTCAACAGCAGATGTAAAATTCTTCATCAAACTTATTCTTCATCAAATACCATATCAACTTTTCAATAGCTAACTGTTTATGTTTTAAAGGAAAACGCATATTTTCCTAATGCGAATTGATTTTAACATATTTAATATTCAGTATGAAAAATCCATTAAAAGTAAACCTGTGACAGAAAATGAAGAAACTAAATCAGCGGCTATTATTTACGCCAAATTTTTTATTAAAATTTCGGACATAATTTTCTTATAATCAAGGAGTTTAGCCTTAATATTTCATGTCGAATAACGTGAATAACCTTGTATGTTGACCCACAATAGGTAGATAATTGTGGTGACATGTAGGTATTGTATTTTTACAAAATAATTTCCAATAGAAGCAATAAAAACTATTATAATGACAACAAATACAATATAAAGATAATAGAAACTATAATAATAACAGATAAAATAAAATTTATCTATTTGTCTTAGGCTCTTTAGAGCTTGTCTGTATCTAATACCTTTTATACCATGTATATATGAAATATACAGAGTATATTAAGTTTAGTCCCAAAAGTTTGTAACGTTTAAAAATAATGATGCTAGGAAAAAAAATTTGTAATAGGTGTTCACTAAATCACCTAATTAGTCCATTTCCTCTGTGGACACGATAACTCATAAACGAAAAAAGATATCGAACTGAAGATATCGATTTTTACAGCGTACTCAGGACGTAAAAAGTGAGGTCAAGTTCGTAAATGAGTATCATAGGTCAATTGGGTCTTGGGTCCGTAGGACCCATCTTGTAAACCGTTAGAGATAGAACAAAAGTTTAAATGTAAAAAATGTTCCTTATAAAAAATTAAACAACTTTTGCTTGAAACATTTTTTCGTAAACATCACTGTTTACCCGTGAGGGCGCCAATTAGGCGGAAATTTTATAATATGTACTATAGTTGAATATCAGTTATGTATGTGTAATGTGATAAAGAAATCAACACTGACTATGCATGGTATTTCAACAATTAACTCAGTCAATTGTTTGTTTTCACTTGTTTAAATTATTTCATAGATTAGCTATCAGCTATTACAGTTTTATTAATTAATATAATTGTTTATTTAAATAAATATCCAGGGTGAAAAGGTCTGTATAATGGTCTATCAGGAATAATTCAGTTCAAAATATTCCGATTCAGCTAATCTTGCCTGATTTTCTGGTCAAAATACACATTCGAAGGTGCAAAAATTCGCACCCAGGTCAAAGTTGATAGGATTCTTCAAAACACAATAATAAATGAAATCGAAAAAGTCGTCATCGATCCGATACCTGTGAAAAAATTCACACAAGTCACACACACGGGTTTTTCGCGATTTTCAGCAAAACGTTAAGTTTTAACAAAAAATTAGTTCAGAAAAAATTGTAAATCATTAAATATAAAAAATATTTGCATACTTTTTTTTTCCTAAGAGTTACCGTTTCTGAGATATAAAATTTAAAAAGTTGGAAGAGTTGTAATCGTCATGATATGTAACCAAATTGTGAAAGTAAGTAATCCTTTCGGTTTTGCACTTTGATTTAGGACATCAAAAATGTTACGACTGATATTGATTAAGGATGTACGAGCACCAAGGCAATTTTAAATAAAATGTTTGATTTTTTTATACGAAGTTGGATTAAGTCTAAATCAATTCTGAAAATTTTAGGGGGGGTTGCCCGATTATTAAATAAATAAATGACTCCAAAAGTAGGCATATTTAACATTGGTTTTATGGTAAAATGGTAGATGGATGATATGTTTTCATATAGATTTCTCCAAAAGTAGTAAGAGGAAATTAAATTAAATTGTGCTCGACTAATTAAGGATGTATGAGCACAGTAGTGGGGACACAAATTAAAAAAATATATATTTTAAATTTTGATGGTGAATTATGTTATAACTTGACAATACAAAGAAAGTAAGAATAAAATTTTTCGATATCTGGAGTAATTTTTAAAATATCAGAAATTGAAAATTTTGTTGTACTATTTAGCTTTCGATATTTCGAAAACCAAGGCAGATATCGAAAAATTGTATTCTTATTCTTCTTCTCTTTTCGTCTACATTCATGAAGTTATAATAAAATTCATCATCAAAGTTGAAAATAAGGTACAAATAATTTCAACCCTAAATCAAATATTGCTTTGGTGCTCGTACTACCTTAATTATTATTATCATTAATACTTTGATCATTTAACAAAAACTTGGCTTCTATAATAAATAAAAATAAGATATAGACCACTCCTAGTTAATTACGATCAAATCTACTGATTGAATACATTCACAAATTGATATAAATTACTACAATTAAGGGTCGATTCATTTGTAATATTATTAGGTCCAATAAATATGTATAGAAAGGTAACCAATGTTTTAGTGGTGCAGAATAAATTATTCAAACTACTATCTACTTGTTAGTCAATTATTAAGTTGTTTATTCAAAATATATTATCTTCTTACAAGAACTTCGGTATGGTTTGGAAAATAAGACTAACAAGTGAAAACAAACATTTGACTTTGAAGCAGTTAATTGTTGAAATACCTTGTATAGAAAGGGTTGCATATCAGTGTTTGTATTATTTTTTTTTATAATTTAGAAGTGTTAAAAAATTATTGGGGCCTTTCAACTACCACTTATTTGTTTTTCGAAAATTTTGATAGTATTTTCTAGAATTTTGTTTTTCGGTTTGTGAGAATGTTTCACAAGACAACTAGTTAAAGCTACCTGCAAATTTTCTCCCTATCTCTCCCTATCTCTTATAGCTTTGGAGAAAATGGACACTAAAATTTTGTACTAATTTGCGTCCCCACCCACGGATAAACAGCGACGTTTACGAAAAGATGATTCAAACAAAAGTTGTTTATTTCTTTATAAGGATAATTTTTTTCATTTAAACTTTTGTTCTATTTAAACTATTGTTTTATCTGTAAACTTTTGTTCTAGTCTCATTTTTTACGCTCTGTGCGCGCTATAAAATTTTCAGCTTGATATCTCATTTCGTTTTTGAGTTAATGTGTCCTCGGGCAGATGGATGGACAACCGGAAATTGAATAATTAGATGATTTTATGAACACCTATACCAAAAATTTGTTCGTAGCATCAATATTTTTAAGCGTTACAAACTTGGGACTAAACTTAGTATACTTTGATATATACCTATTACATATATACAGGATATAAACAATAAGGCATCGGAAGTTTTTTTTTATCTATACAGATGAAGAATTCTCACTTCACGAAAAGTGAAGTTGATTTTTAAAAATCTTTACTAGAATGCAACATATGAACTATGGAGGGTAGAGATAAGGAGAACTATCTTAAATAAGAGTTAAAGTAAAAAAGTGTACATCTAAAAACAGCTAATAACAGTTACAAAATTGACCAGAATGGCGCTTGTGTAGCAGGAGGTGTTTGATGTGAAATTCTCTATCCTTCTCGAATAACTTGTTTAGATCTTTATCTTAGCGCCACCCTTATTTGCTGCTTTTCGATGGACACTTTTTATATACAGAGATGGTTCTCGTTATCTCTACCCTCCATAATATGAACGTATAAAATTCTTAATTAAACAAAGAGGAAGATAGATAGATTTTTTAGTTAGATTTTTCATACCATACCGTTAGTATATTTTACCTAATAGACCACCTATTGAATTTGTGTACTGTTATCGAACGATAAAGCATAGACTATATAGTAACTAGAAACAAAACTATTTTTGATATATGATTCTCTTGAGTAATGGGCTAATCAGTTATGAATTCCTAATCCTTTTCTTGGTACGAAAACTGGTTACTTTTTCGAGAGTTTATTTTAAGATGCCTGAATTTCGGTAAATTCTTTATTAAGGATGTATGATAAGGATCATGACAACAATGTTTGATTTAAAGGCTCAAAATTTGTTTGTAGGTAGTCTTTTACTCAAAGAATATGTGGTTAAAATTTCAGCTTAGGTATCCGTGCAAATTTTTAAGAAAAAAGTCATTAAAAATCGATATAAAATACATTGGCTCTTATGGAGGAATCTCAAAAAACGACATATTTTGGAAGTTTTTGATAATTTTCATTTGGAATGAATGAAAACAAATTAAAAAAAAACTTTTTAATAGAAAGTAAACATATTAGCAATGAATTAGAAAAGAAAAAAACTAAGTGTCACCGTCCATATAAGGGATGTAAGAGCAGGGTAGATTAAGGGTTGAAATTATTTTTATCTTATTTTCAACTTTGATGATGAATTTTGTTATAACTTCATGAATGTAGACGAAAAATAAGAATAAAATTTTTCGATATGTGTCTTGGTTTTCGAAATATCGAAAGCTAAATAATTAAACAAAATTTTCAATTTTCGATATTTTGAAAAATAAGCCAAATATCGAAAAATTGTATTCTAACTTTTCGTCTTATATCGTCAAGTAATAATATAAATTTATCATCAAAATTGAAAATATCTATTTTTAAATTTGTGCCCCCACTACCATGCTCATACATCCTTAATTGACTTAGATAAGGATGAAGTTTGTCTTGCATCTGAGAGCGATTGCGTTAGTTAAGCTTGGGATACTTGCCCAAGGTAATTAAACTGAATTTATACTTATAAAATTAAAATTTATAGCCCCTCTAAAATAGTTTGATTTTTTGAAGTGAAAACTTCTTTAGGCACGTTAAGAACTTTTTTGAGAGAACAAAAATCATAGAATTCGCGTCATCGCATGAGTTTGTAATTGAACTTCTTTTAAACGGATGGACCAATTTTGATGAAATTTTGTGTGTGTGTTCAAGTGAATGTGGTTAAGAATTATACTGCGGTCGACTACAAAATGTTTTTGACGGTTCCGCATCAAAACATTAAAACCCATGAAATAAATGGTGGGAACGCATATAAATTATATATTACATTACATCTGACTATTCAAATGTACTTATTTGCGCTCCCACCATATTTTTTTAGAATTGTAAACATATATTTGAATAGTAGTATTGAGGTATTATTTATCATTATTCAGGTATTGTGAATGAACAATTGGCTAAATTAATTGTTGAAATACCATGTATAGTCAGTGTTGATTTCCTTATCACATAACACATACATACATGTGACACATACATAACTGATAATCAAGTATAGTACATATTATAAAATTTCCGCCTAATTGGCGCCATCACGGGTAAACAGTGATGTTTACGAAAAAATGTTTCAAGCAAAAGTTGTTTATTTTTTTATAAGAAACATTTTTTACATTTAAACTTTTGTTCTATATCTAACGGTTTACAAGATGGATTCTACGGACCCAAGACTCAATTGACCTATGATGCTCATTTACGAACTTGACCTCACTTTTTACGTCCTGAGTACGCTGTAAAAATTTCAGCTCGATATCTTTTTCGTTTTTGAGTTATCGTGTCCACAGACGGACGGACGGACGGACAACCGGAAATGGACTAATTAGGTGATTCTATGAACACCTATAGCAAAATTTTGTGCATGGCATCAATATTTTTAAGCGTTACAAACTTGGGACTAAACTTAGTATACCTTGCATATTACATATATGCATGGTATAAAAACCAAGCTTTTTATTTAAAACTGTCTTGGTGTTCGTACAATAAAATGATTTGTTAAAATATATACTGGTCCAATATCTTTGCATTTTTGTTGTTGTGAAAAACAAGCGTTTCCAATTTTTGTTGAACACGCTTGTTTTGTGTAGGTGTATTAGATAGATACATATAATATTAATAACGGATATTTGCAACAACGAACTCGCGACGCAACAACGGTTTGAGCGTTCTACATGTATCTTATGCTTTTCATATTATGTATAATATATATGTGAAAGTTTTCACAAGTTAATGAAAAGTGTAAAACGTTCATTTGATTGGTTTAAATTTATGTGACGTTGCATGAGTCGACGCTCTCATTGGATGAACGGTCTTGTATTAAACGTGAAGTTGTCGAGACTTTTGGGTCAGTATATTTCAATTGTTTCAAATAAACGTTACCTAAACCAACAATATCTACTCCAGTTGTTATATTCAAGCGTCACTCTTATATCTGTATACGTTTTCAAATATTATTATTGTTATCATAACAATATAATAATATAAAAACCGTTATATTGTTGTGGTAAAAATACTTTTTCGCGCTATTATATCAACTGTTGCTACCCATTTTAAAAGAAGGTAAGTGTCATTTTATTAGTTTTTGAGTGTTCATTTCTAAAGCAAAATAAATTTGGGCGATAATTTTAAATTAATTATATTTTCATCATTTCACCATTTCAACGCAATTATCGTGGGAATTATTCACCCACATGAACAATTTTTTTTTGAATTTTGTTTTTTGTTTAAATTTTGACAGATTTTTTTTTTTTTTGGAGTTTAGGTACATACTACAAGAAAAAATTAGGCAAATTTTTTAAGTTATTTAGTGATTTTTGAACGGCTATATCTAAGTGAAAAATATCCGAATCGAGAATAAAAATATAGTAATTTGAAGCTTCTAGTTTTGGGACCTTTTAAGAGCTATGGTTTTCGCAAAAAAAAAAAGCACAAGAAGACTTAATTTTTTGTTTGTTTCAATTTTCTATTTTTATTAGATCTACGTCATTTCGCTGAGATATACGTCTTTTTATGAATACGGATCCATTTGTCTTTGATCATCGATGTCTAACTTGTTGTAAAATTAACACAAATATATAAATTTTTCAACTTTTCCATATTGGGATTTTTCCGCTTTTTATTCGTAAATTACCTATTCGTGAAATTTTTAATTTTTTCGCTTAATTATTTTTGAAAAAATGGGGATGGTACGCTAACTTAATATTAAGTTAGCGGCCACTGTTCGAATTTCCTAATTTTTTTGTGCTGGGAATTTGCCGTTTTTTATTCGTAAATTATTCGTGAAATTTTTAATTTTTTCGCTCAATTAGTTTTTGAAAAGAAGGGGTGGTTTGCTAACTTAATATTAAGTTAGCGGACCACTTTCCGAATATCCAAATTTTATTTTACTGGGAAATTGCCGTTTTTATTTATAAATTATTCGTGAATTTTTTTATTTTTCCGCTCAATTACTTTTCAAGAAAATCAGGGTGGTTTTTCAAGAAACCGTTATTTTATAATATTTATTTAGGGTACCAACTCCTGAAAATTCTTTAATTAAAATTTAAGATTTTCATTTTAATTTATTTAACGTATATTCTGAAAACCCCAAATCATTTTAATCAAAAAAATTTTGTCATTATTTATATTTCTGAGAAAAAAATTACAGTTAAAAACACGACTCTCTTCAGTAATTAAATTTTGAAGCAAATACATCGTAACTAAATTTCAAAAAATTTCACTAATAATTTACAAAAAAAAAAAAAATAATAAATGAGCGAAAAAATGAAAATTTTCACGATTAATTTACGAATAAAATGGCAAATTCCCAGTATGTAAACTGGAAAATTCGAAAATGTGTCTGCTAACTTAATATAGGTAATAAATTCACATGTTCAAACAAAATTTTTTCTGAAAACACAATAATTTTTACAAATTTTTAAATTTATATTTAATGCCTAAAAAATCTATTTACTGTGAGATGCTCGTTTAAGACGCTATTTTAACAATCTAAAAATGACGCAAAAAGATCTATTTTCAACGTAAAATTAAAATTATAAATAATGGAGATAAAGTTTTTTATTAAAAATTTCCTAATCTTTAAGAATTTTTTTTTTAAATTTCTTAAATATTAGTATTTTATGAAATATTGGCGAAAAACCCTTCTGGCACATATTTCTAGACTCGACTACGAATACTCTATTACGAATTCAACTAGATTTCAAACTTATTTTTGCGACTATTATTTTTATCTACATTTCACCAATTTGAACTTTTTGACTAGACTATTAGGTATATAATTTATTTAAATTACAAAAAAGGGTATTATATTAGACCAGATATATTAACATAATTTTACTCATAAAATAAAAAATAAATTGTAAGCAGCAGTTTAACGATTGGGAATGGTGAAAAAGGTTATAAAGAATATAAAATAAGCCTATTTCCCAGGAAGAAAGTTGGAGCGTGTTTTTGGGGGGGGGGGTGAAAAAAGGGTAGTAATTTATATAATTGCGTTTTCTGACTAAAGTTGCGGTCAAAATGAAATGTGTTCAGTAGAAAAGTTCTTGATCATGCCAAAATCTAGAACTTCTGAACTCTGAAGAAAACCGGGTTTTTAACGAAAAACTTGAATATCTCAAAAACTGCTCGATAGATTTACCTACTTGAAAAAAATTGTGGTTATTAAGGATAAAAACTGATAATTTTTCCATAATAATCATTTAAATTGTACTATTTTTGGAGAAATGAGAGTAAAAAAAATCGGTTTTTCACCATTTTCTCAGAAACTTTGAGGTTATGTTAAAAATAATTCACATACAAGTTCTAAATTTTGACGTGATCTAGAACTTTTCTATTGAAAACATTTCATTTTGACCACAACTTTAGTCAGAAAACGCAATTATACAAATTCTCACCCCTTTTTCACCCCCCAAAAACATACTCCAACTTTGTTGCTGGGAAACAGGCTTATTTTATATTCCTTATAACTGCTTACACCATTCCCAATCGTTAAACTCCTGTTTACAATTTATTTTTCAAAAATGTTAAATTTTTTTATTTATAATTAAATCATAAAATTATATGTTAATTTATGTTCTCTGTAGAAATTAGTCAAAATTATTTTTATCTAAATAACATCAAACGATACTAATGAAAATTTGTACGAACTTTTATAAAAAAAATTAAATATGGATATGACTATAACTATGGTCTAATATAAAATTAGTTTTATATAAAGAATAAATTTCCAAAATTAACTTTATAAATTTAATCAAATTTTATATTGAATACAATGGCCGATAAATATTTTTTTTATTTTAACTTAAATTTTTCGGAAATCATATGGATTTCCACATTTATAATCTCAGTTTTAATTTTAGTAGATAACATAGAAAATCCACTTTTTTCAGCCATTAAAAAATTTAAAATCGTTTCTGAGATCGTAAAATCTAAATTTTACATTGAAAAATGTGAAAATTGTTAATTATTTTTGTTTAGAATCAAAAGTTTTTAATGTTTTATTGAAATTATGAAAGTTTTCCAGATCAGTGAATCTAAACAAATTATGGAAAAAATTGTGAATTTTTCCAACAATTTTTTTGCTTTTGAAATCAGGATGCCCAGGTTCACAGGTACTTCGAGTAATTTTTTTCACATCGGATTCGTGTTCAGCGAATTCAAAAACCTCCCATGTAATCATTTTCAGTCAATTTGGTAAATTATTGGCGGGAAAGAAATTGCATCATAAAAAACGACGGAAATTATTTCCCAATATTCTGCAATATTCACAAAGTTTATAATACCTTCTAGAACCCAATGAAAAATACCGAATCTCGATCCATCTTACTTCGGATCATAAATTTTAGAGGTAAAATGCTAAATTTCCTCATCTAATAAGTAAGCTATGCTAATGGTATATTTTTATTACATTATTAGGTCATGTGACTTTAAGAAAATGCTGCTATCTTGCATTATTTTATCATTTTCTATTTGTGTAACGAAAGAGTTGATGTACCCGATGAGAATAACATGCTTGTAATAATTGATCTTGCATCATTAGTAAAAACGACAGCTTGTCTTGTGAGTTTAGGATGATATCGGGTTGGTAATCTAGTATGTTTTTTTCAATGAGTTTAAACTTTTAAAGCTTTAATTGGCATTATTAAAGAAATACACTTTCAAATTCAATCAATAATCACATCAGGTGTTGTGTATAAAAATTCTGCTAATGATTCGATAAGAGTTTTTATAATCGTTTGTACGTTTTTATACCATGTATATGAAATATATCAAGGTATACTTAGTTAAGTTCCAAGTTTGTAACGCTTAAAAATAATGATGCTATGAACAAAAGTATGGTATAGGTGTTCATGAAATCACCTAATTAGTCTATTTCCGGTTGTCTGTCTGTCTGTCATCTGTCTGTCGTCTGTCCGTCTGTCATCAAGATTACTCAAAAACGAAAAAAGGTTTCAAGCTGAAATTTTTATAGCGTGCTTAGGATGTAAAAAGTGAGGTCGAGTTCGTAAATGAGCAACATACGTTAATTGAAGTTAGAGATAGAACAAAAGTTTAAATGTAAAAAATATTCCTTACAAAAAAATAAAAAACTTTTGTTTGAAACATTTCTTCGTTAACATCACTTTTTACCCATGAGATCGCAAATTATGCACAAATTGTATAGTATGTATTATATGGGAATATCAGTTATGTTCTCCATAAGATCAATGTATTTGATATCTATTTTTAATGATTTTTTTCTTAAAAATTTTCATCGATACCTAAGTTGAAATTTTAACCATACTATTCTTTGAGTAAAAGTCTACTTACTAAAGAATTTTGAGCCTTTAAATCAAACATTATTGTAATGCTTACACATCTTATACATTCAGATACTGCTAATAAATATTTTCGAAGTAATAATTCTGCTCAAAGTAGCTAAAGAATCTTCACTGTATTTCATTCTAGATTTAAATCACACGGAATTCTAAAAATATATAATAAGTTCGATTGGTTATTTCATAAATGATCCATGTATGTCCATTTTGTGTTCAAACCGATCTCTTGGCAATATGCCTTCGTAAGTTCATAATTTCTTTGTAAAAAATTATAGTAAAACTGTTTATATGAAGAAAAAGTTCCTCTACAAAACTATTTGTTTGTTGTGACGGACACTGCAGTTTTGGAAATCTATGAAAACATATCATCCGACCATCTATTGTTTTCCCATAAGACCAATGTAAAATATGCCTACTTTTGAAGTCATTTATATATTTAAAAATCGGGCAAACCAGTCCAACTTCATATAAAAAAAATCAAGCCTTTTATCTAAAATTTCCTGGGCGCTGGTACATCCTTAAAAATTATAATTATATACCTCTTTACACGCCAAATTGATCTTTATTGAAAAAAAAAAAACACTTTTCATTATTTTACTTTCATTAAAATCAGCAACAATATTTTTCCCTTTATACATTAAAAAAATTTTAACATTTAATGTTTATTTGCCGTTGATTGATGATGAATATAGGTACTAGAGTAATTTGCATATCAAACAGATTATAACGATGATACAACATATCAACTATATGATGGCATATAATTTATTAATAACGAGGTTTGACTGTAGTTTATTTAATATATTTGTTGCAGAGAATCGTCACGTATGTAACATTTATATATATACATGTGTATTACATGTAAGTTTTCTAACCAACATACAAGCTCTATAGTAGCCAATAGTTTTATTTTAATACATTGTATCTTTTATATTATGTTGAGAATTTTTCGTATAATAACGAAGAAAATTTTTCAATTTTCCTCTTTCATTTCATATCAAAATATTTCTTTATTTTTAGTAATTATCTTGAAGAAATTCTTATAAGCCACCGACAATATCTCGAATGATTCGATATTTTTCTAACGGATCTAAATTATTATAATGAAATCTATTTCTTAAGTTTATGAAATGAAAATAAGTAAATTTATAAACATAACTAGCTTGTGCACATATTGCCTAGAATACAAATAAATACCTAAAACTTTTGGTCAATTTCTTCGTTATTTTTGGCTACTATAATAATAATAATAATAATGGGATTTAACCTCCGTTTCTCAGACATACACAAACCAACATTTTTTTAAATTCTCTATCTCTATCGCAGAATTAGTGTTGCCAATGCAAATCAACAACAAAAAGAAGGTTTATTTTGTTACCATTGATTCGATCCGCCAAAACATGGGATCAATTAGACGCATCGTTCTGTAAACATCGAGTGAATTTGAGGCACCAACGTATATCGAATATCCCGAATTTGAAAATGCTTAAAGGGAAATTGAACGGAGAACGAGAATTGTTAATTAGTGGGTTAAGAGTCCATAGAACGAGTTGGTAAATCGTGGAAGTACGGTAATAATGCGTTATCACACGTTTAATTTGTTGTTAGTTTTACATTTTAACAGTATTTTCGACTATTTGGAGCATGGTAATGAATTCATTACGGAACAAGTGCGGTAATCAATTCATTACCGCGCTAGGGCGGTAATGATTTATTTTTCGCACGCATACTGAGTCAGAACAGTAGTTCTTATCTTACGGAAGTAGATAAATATAATTAATAATCTCAAGTTATGTTTTGCAGTTACTAATGATGGAAGAGCAAGGCCTAAAAAAGTCGTTGAATTTTCTAAAGCTGATCATTTGAGAATTGGTTATAGTAGTTGTGTGCCCACACATACTGCGGTCAGTCAAGCGAGCGATAGAACAGAGGTCAGATATATGCTATCGAAATAGATATGTTTTACGTGGTCATAAATGCATTTACTAAAGCTGAAAATTGTTATACAGATTGCATAATGCATATAAATAACAGTTATGACTGTGAGTCAGTTAGGTGTTAGAATAGGGTCGGTCAGTCAGCCCTTTTGTATGTACAATAAATAAATAAGATGCAGTTATGACTGCCGTGGTATTTCAATAAACTTATTAAAATTAAAGCTGAAAATATTTAATAATTGCATATATATATATATATAACAGTTATGACAGTCAGTCAGTTTAATGTTGGAACAGGGCTAGTCAGTCAGAACTTATATATTAGTATGAACAATAAATAAATAAAATTCATTTACGATTTCCGTGGTATTTAAATGAATTTACAGATTGTATATTGCAACAGCTTGTATACAACATGAACAATTATAAATAAATCTTATTTATTTATTGTACAAATAAGGACTGACAGTAACACCTAACTGACTGACAGTCATAACTGTTATTTACATGCAATATGTAATCTGTATAACAATTTTCAGTTTCGATAGCATATATCTCATTCCGGTTCTATCGTTCGCTTGACTGATCGTAGTATATGTGTGTACACAATTACTATAACCAAACCTCAAATGATCAATTTTAGTAAATTCAACGATTTTTTTTTACCGGGCTCTTATTCCATAATTATTCACTAACACTGTTAGTACACAAACTTGGTTCAAATATGCAACAATATTCATTTTTTCACAAAAAGGAAAAAGATCCAATCAAATAGGTTAGTATTGAGAATTAAGCTTTTAATACGAATTTCAATAAATACAAATTTTCAAAACTTTTCATAAAATTTTATTTATGAAAATATCATAAAACAAGAAAATTTACAATTAAGTTAAATTTGATAAAACAATGTAAACTCATCAATTTGGTATTTGATTTATATAGGTAGTACCTAAATTAATTTATGCATTCGTTTTATCTAAATTCAAATCAAACTAATTGTACGAACAATTACCATAAATAATACAGATGGATACATCAATAATTAATAATTCACAAATATGGATGGATGAAAGCCAGGTGGGTGTATGAAAAAATTACCAATATAGTCTAGTTAACAAGTTCAAATTGGTGAATTATAGAAATAATGGTCGTAAAAATACGTGCGATAGCTTGTTACGCAATAACTTCTAGAAAAATGTAACAGAAGCATTTTTCAGCACATAAAAAATTGCGAAAGATATTATAAGAGTTTGCTCTTACATCTGAAAGTGTTAAAATCTAAAATATGAAATATGAAATAAAACCAAAGAACTATGTTTGGGAATTTATTCCGCAATTATATGGAGTACAAACAACAGGCGTTTAGGTAATATTTGTGTACATAGCAAAGTCGCATCTATCGAATGTACATAAATTCGATGGAAACGCAATTTTAATGTCATTACATTACCTCCCCGGGCCAGAAAAAGATAAGTTTTTCTGAGTGAAATCAATAAATTCAAAAAGAAAATTTTGATTTAATTTTGTGTGATTATTCGTAGTTAGGGAAAAGCCACACAAAAAAACTGTGGCCTTGCGGTGAAGTACTAGTCCCGACAATAAAAAAAGTTTGTTTAAAATATGGTGATATCCGGGGCACGGGAGTGCTCCCGCCAAGTCGAGCGCGAAACAAACACTGCCGTACCGTCCTTTACTGGAACCATTTCGCCGTATTTTCAGGCCCCTATTTGAGAATCTCTGATTAAGACCAGAACGCAGAAATTTTCGTCATCCAGTATGCTATAATCACATACTTAAAATCCAAAATTTAAAGTCTGTGGGTCATTTAGTTCCGAAGTTAAGCGAAAGAAAAGTTTCGCATTTATGACACTCACTCACTCACTAATGATCATCAGAATAGAACTAGTGCTTCCCATAAACTCAGAGAGTTGAAATTTGGTACAGAGTTAGGGTTTAATGGCCACATAAAGGAATGACTATAAAAACTGGGATAATCGAAGATCTGGAGTACTTGGTGACCCTGAAAAAAATAAATCAATATACCCACGTTTCTACAAAAAGAAGTGAAATGCCACTAAAAAAAATTCTGTAAAAAACTAGCCAAGTCTCGATGGAACTGTTTGTTTATCTCTAAAAAGTAATGAAATCTTGACAAAGTCGGGCCAAGTCTAAGGTTCCTTACTGCGATTTCTTTATCATTATAGTTAATGTTGTGTGACTTGGCCGTTGAAGGTTCACAAGGGTACAAAACCAGGTGCTCCATGACACCATTGCACCAATCTGAGACCACGTGAACGTCCATGTCCAAGTCACACAACATTAACTATAATAATATAGAAATCACAGTAAGGAACCTTAGATTTGGCAAGTTTTGTTTAGATTTCATTACTTTTTAGAGATAAACAAGCTCCTCAATCGAGACTTGGCTAGTTTTTTTACAGAATGCTTTTGGTGGGATTGAAAATATCAACAATTTTGAAAACCAATTTTAAACACTTTCTAATTACAGTGAAGAAATACTTAAGAGTCTGTAAATTCTTCAATGTTGTACTTCATTGATGACGTAGTGTTGCTGAATATGACTTGGTGATGTTGAAGAACAAATCGAAATTATAACGGACGATGTATGTTGGAAGAAATTGAATTGAACCACAGAATGAAATCATGATGTCGAATATGATGAATTAACTCACCAAACTGATTGCTGACATTCTGTAAGTAATCAAGATTTTTGCATACAAATCTTGAAAAACATAAAGTCAACAAATGTCTAAATAATTAATAAAATGTCAAAATATTTTCTCAATTATTCAAAACGTTAAATACAATATAAACAATTATCAATGTCTTTCTTATGGTTTGAAGCTCTACTTTGTGATAACATGTTATCAATGTCGTTACAATATAAACAATTAAAGATGAAAAAAAAAGTATTTCTTTTTTCGCCAATATTTCATAAAATATTAATATTTAAGAAAAAAGATATTTATTTTTTTTTTGTATCCTAATTTTCTATTATCAATTCCTAAAGGAACTATAAATAGGTCTGATGAATAGATATCATGAACGGCAACTACCCACTGATAGTCACCTAATCGAGTTTATAGTATGTAAACTATAATTAAAACTATTTACGTAAATCTAAATCTTAAATCTAGAACACTTTATCTATTTAGTCTATTTACTCTTTCACTATTGTCTAAGAGACTGATTACTTCAACATTTGGGTGCCTTTCAAGGCGAGGCATTTTATTATTTTATATTATTTGCATTCTTTGCAATATTCGTGCTCAGCGACTCCAAAAACCTCCGAGTAACAAATTTGGACCGATCATATAACAAATTTTCCGAAAACTCCAGAAAACGACAGGTACCTCGGAGATCAATTCTGATGTGGATTTCGTGTACAGCGACCTCAAATATCCCCGTGTTACAAGTTTGGAATCAATTTCATCACTATTAACCGAAGTGTGAATTTAGTATATTTACGGTTAATATAAAATGCAATTATATAAAAAAAAACTTAACAAAAAGAAAACCGACTTTTCTAAAACAAATTAATATATGCACTAAAAAGTAAAAAAATAACGATAATATAATGTAGTTAAAATTATTGTTATTTTTGGAGTCAGTGTCAGCCAAGGAAACAACTCTGACAGAACAGTTTGCTACATTAGCTTGGCTAACACCGACTCCAAAAATAACAATAATTTTAACTAGATTATATTATCGTTATTTTTTTACTTTTTAGTGCATATTAATTTGTTTTAGAAAAGTTTTTCTTTTGAAGTCGGTGTAAATGGTAATGGTAAAAATGCATATTATTTATGCAAATTGCATATTTTTAAATTCTTATAAATCAATTCAGGTCACAAAATTTCCTGACGCTCTAACGAATCGAATGCCGAAAGCCGCATTCAAATGCGACTTATAGTTAAAATTTTTCGAACTTTATTGCTTTGTTTCTGCGACTGTAATAAAGTACTTTTTGTTAAAATCGAAGTATCGTTATGGATGTTGAATGATCTTATAGTAACAGCAGATTAATTGGTTTATATTTTTTTGGTTAATCCTGTTAACTGGTAATACCTATTATAGTTACCTGTATATTTATATAGATTATAGATTATAGATTATATAGACAACATAAATAATATTTACTCTTATACAATATTTTCACAATAATGTGAAAAAGGTATTTTCTATATAGTTCGTTATACGAACCACTTAAATAAATAAACAAATAAATAAATAGATACTTAATAAAAGTTTAATAAATAAACAGTTTCCTGACTGATTTAATTTCATTTTGATAGCCTTTTCATCAAGTATTTATCAATGAGGTTTTATTTTTTAGTTTTATTAATACAACTGTATTTGTGTAAAGGTATTGTTATGTTACAATGATAGACTATTATAAAGTCCCAAGGGAAATTAACAAACAAAAAAAGGGTATAAATGAGGGTTAATGTTAAGTGTGTATCAAAATTATAATAAAACCCAGGTATCAGCTTGGTAAAAATTAAATGCTGAAAAACTCTGCTTTGAACGCCAGCAAAATTAAAAAAATTTGATTTGCTCCACCATAAGCAAATTTTAACCAATTTTGATCAATCAAGTATGTAATCCCAATAATTTTGGGTCATGCTTTTCAAATATTTGGTCACATTTAACGTCTTCAATAAATTTTGAAAGTATCCTTGTTTCCACATTTGGTATATGGGCTAGTAATAAACAAATAACTCAAAAAAAAAAGGAAAATATGACTCAAAGTTAGTGGGTTTTAAAATAATTCAATCAAATACGATAAAATTTGGCCAAAATAGCTAAGAAATTAATTTTTTGAATTCTATTACGTCATTTAAATCAAAAAAATTTGATTTTGCTCCACCACACACAAATTTTATCCAATTTTGATCAATAAAGTATGTGATCTCACTAATTTTGCGTTATACTTTTCAAAAATTTGGTCAGATTTAACGAATCTTCAATAAATTTCGAAATTGCAGTAACGTACGTTTCCACATTTGGTAAAGGGAAACTGTAGAAGATCGAAGATAAATCGAACAATAATGAAAGGATAGTTTTAAGTCGCATTTCCTCCGAAAACCAAGTTTTTTTATGAGGATCAACTATCTAATTTAAAGTGTTGTTCTATCTCTTATCTTTTAAAATCTAAATTGACTATTAAAGCAACCTGGAGAACTAGATTCAATCTGATGTCCGAATATGATGGCCTACATCAAACTCTGTAACTTTTAATAATATAAGCAGGAAAGGTATGAAAATTTCTTGAATTCTTGACTCCCGAATATCGTGGTATATAAATAAAACCTTCTTTTAAAATCACCTAGTTAGTTTTACTTACACATGAAAACTGTTGATATGTTTTATAATGACTGCTTATTTCTACTTACATTTTGTGACATGCTTGTTTTTCACAGTAGTTTATAGACGACGTTTTAAATGTGTTTATATAATATTACTTTATTATTATTATTTTTAAATATAATTAATAAACTATTGTAATTGATGCAGAGGATCAATGCAAATAATGATCTCAATCTAATGGAAGAGCCAGACCAAAAAAAATTCGTTGCATTTACTAAAGCTGATCATTTGAGGTTTGGTTATAGTAGTTGTGTACACACGCATACTGCCGTCAGTCAAGCGAACAGGGATCAGATAAATCCTATTGAAACCGTTTTACGTGGTACTAAAATGAATTTACTAAAGCTGAAAATTGATAAGAAAGAAAGCTTTGTATAGCAAAATCTTAAAACCCTTGTTACCTTGCCATTTGCCGAATCTTAAAATCCTTGCAAATTTTCTAATCAAATGAACATAGCGCCAGATTCGAAGCTTCAAAAGATGTAAAAATTATACCCTTCTCTAACATCTAAGCTTTACGATTTGAAGAGAAGCCTGAAAAAATGTCGATAGAAGTACTCAATGAAGATTTTAATTGAAACTTATTTTATACATAATTCATTAATTAGGGGTCTGTATAATATCCTTTCTCAGTTATGTTAGACTACCTCAGGACTTGAATCACAAAATTTTTTTACTTGTTGCCAATATCCCTTATATCCTTTCCGTATCCCTTATATGATTTAAGCTTGTATATAACTGGCGAGTCCATTTTATTCCAATCTAGATGGATTTCAGGTTTTAATTGAAGATTTCAAAAGGTGTCATCAATGACACCAGTAATTGTTTCAAATTTTTAATCGGACAGGAAAATAAAATAGTAAACCTCAGTTAAATCATTTGAAACAATTTTCATGTACGTTTTGGTGTTTTTATATTATAATGTCTTATATTTAAAAAAAAAATGTACTTTAACATGCAACCTTATTTAAACCTGACACGCATGTACATATATGTAAAAAAACAAAATATTTAATTCATTGGAGCTGATTTAATTCAACAGATAGTGAAAAAAAAAATATTGTCATTCGAATTAAAAAATATGATGCCTGTAAATAAGTATATTGATTTATCCACGATGAATACTGTTTTCAATTATACATTTCAAATTTGTTGTTGTATTTCGCGTAATTTTTACATAAATATTATCATTTTTATAAAATCAGAAAAACACCCTTTTGACCTTCAAGGTAACTTAAAGAAGTATGTTTTCCATGGCCATTTTTAACAAATTTATAATAAGCTGGGAGTGTTTTATTTAAGATAGTGTAGATTACTTTAATTATTAACAAGAAAGTTTAATTATTAGTATAATTTTTTAAATAAAAGTATATTCCACCCTCAGCCAGCCATTATAGTAAAATTATAGAACAAACTTCGAAAGATTGGATCTAATGTAAGTAATATGTTATTACTTAATTATACATTCAAATTGTTTGGTGGGTCTTTCACCTAAATCAGGATGTTTCAAAATTAAATTTATATTTGAAAGGTTCATTGCGCAACCACAACACTTTTGAGGGTCACGTAACCGGGATATCAATTGAAATCTTGCTTATTAAAGTTTGTAATTGATATGAAGCTTTTCTCTTGAGTAGACTGGTTGGACCCATTAAGCCCATCAAGACAAATGGAAAAGCTCTTTAACAAATTTCGATCTGAGGTCTGATTCGGCAGATGTAGCTATTGGAAAAATAGAAAGATTTATGAATTCACAGACTTACTAAATTCATTAAAATAGTTGGTGTCACTTTAGAATATAGAGGGGACTATCATAAAATAATATGTAATTGATTGTAAATTGATTTAATTGGGTAGCGAATACTAAAAAAAATATTATGTTGTCTTTATTTATAAAGATAATAAAAAAATAATAGATATTTGTCAAATTATTTCACCAATGCAAAGACACTTAGTTGTGGGAGGTATCAAATTATACATACAGGGGGATTAAATTGTGTAATACATATCACATCATGTCATAGCAAAACACAACAACTTTGATACTGCAACTTTGATTGTGTTACCCCAGGACATTCTGTGTTATGTATTACACAATTTAATCTTCCCGTATGTATAATTTGGTACCTAGATGGAATTTATACCTTCCATCTCCTGAGGAATCTATTTTTAGAACCAACCGATAGATTTCATTTTTATCATGGTTGAAGAGACAATTGTATGCCCTTTCAAATGAGGTATCACAAGGTAGGGGTTGTCATTTGAAATCAATGTTGTGGTGGGTACGAGTGAAGGGGTGAATCCTAAAATTCTCTAGGCACCATTTTTTAACTTCCCCCTTGATATCTAAATCGACATGTTTTCACTCAAAACCATAATCATATCAAGTCCATAGTACCAGTGCACCATTTACAAAATTTATCGCTTAAAAGGAAGTAAAAAAAACTTATTATGTGAATACACCCTCCCCCCATCGTTTCAGAAAAGTTTTAGCTAATTATCACCTTAAACCTTTCTCAAACTGAATTTTAAACATGAAACTTTGCACTATCTATAAATAAACGTCGTAACTAATTTCGAGTATTTACTTTAACATGTACACACACATCTGTATCACACGCAATACACGCAATAAAGTCATTGTAAATTTTATTTTTATGAAAAATAAATGCAATTTTTAATATTTAATTCGATGTAAAATAAACAACATTGTTTTTTAAAATTTAATATTCATAAAATGTAACAACACACAGCAACAAATGTCTTTCAATAATATTTTGTTTTTTAATTTTAAAAGTAATTTGAAATAATGAGGAGAGAAGGTCCGTGTTTTGGATTATTATTTTTATTTCCGTGTACAACAATTATATGTATATGACACTTTTTTTTAAACATCATTGAATTTAATAATACAGGCTATTAGTAAATATAACCATCTTGGGTTTTCATCTCTTCTTTTAAGTTGCGGAAACGAGATACTAAAAATAGTGTAAGTTCGAAAAATTTGAACTGACTGACTGATTTGAATGCTACATTCGATTTGTTAGAGTATTGTATAATTTCATTTTAAATTAACCGTAAATATACTAAATTCGCAATTCAAAATGATTCCAAAATTGGTCTCCGAGATTCCTAGTGCCAGGGTAAACAGTATTCCCGTCGCCCCCTGGAGTTTTCGGAAAATTCGTTATACAAGGTGTTCTGTTATTAACTGCAGATCGTCGGCCTACAGAATAAGCTCATAACGACGAAGGAAAAAGTCATTTACCAATTTTGGATTTGAGCCCTAGTTTGGGCGCTACAGGTATGGCAAAAATTGATAAATTTGTTCATTCACTGACTATGATTCGATAACCAGCAGCCAATGATAATCAGTAGATATTAGTATATTTTAATTTTATTTTGTTTACGTTAAATTAAAACAACGTCTTTTTTATTTTTTGAGTCCAGGAATCTAGAAGACCCGGGTTCGATTTCGACCATTGTATAATTTCTCCCTATTTTCTATTTTTTAGATTAAAAACGAAATAAGCGTTAATCCATTTAAACGTGCAAATTGGTTACACATATATAAAAATGTGAAATGTGTTCAACATAGAAAAAGCTATTATTGTCATTCTGAGCAACCTCGACTTTAATATTAATTTTTATTATAGAAAATAACATATACTGCAGTATCATTATTATAGTAATGTGAAATACGATTGTGTACACAAATACAAACAATTCTAGCTGCGTTAGCTAAGCGAATTCCCTCAGAGATTGAAAAATATTAACACATTTTTCTTAAAATCGAACATTGCATTTATAATTTTTCAAGAATTTTTATTTCCAAAACTAAGCGTTTAGAGAAAAAATCACAAGAGTATTTTTTTTGCTTAAAACTGACAAATACAAAAATATTATTTATTTTGAAAAATTTGTTTGACCCTCTTGTTTACCTGTCGATTTTTCCCATTAACGAATTTGACTATTCAAATTCCAAAACTCTTCTTGATACCAAATATTATTCAAATCGGACTTAAATTGCGACCGCTAGACAGTTTACAGACACATAAACTTATAGATATATACATATACAGGGTGTCCCACGGAGACCGCCAATTAGAAGTTTCGGAAAACCAGACACAATAGAAATCTGAAAATTGGCAGTCTACCATAACTGCATGGGATAAATCCGAACTAAAATATTTTCAGATTTGTGACACTTCCGATTAAATATGAATTTGACCCTAAAATTGATATTTCAAATAGAATGCCCTATTAGTTTTTTCTCGCTTAAGTCAATAATTCTGAGTATCTTTTGTAATAAAGTGACTCCCCTCAATCGTTAAGGTTTTCGAGATAAACCATATTTATTAGAAATTTTGCAGCAAATGGACGTGTTGTTAAACGAGTTTCAATCAGGTTAATTTAAGAGCTAAAGAATTCAGCCACACGTGAGATCTTAAAAAAATAATCACCTGTTTGGAGTATTTAAAATTGAACCTGCATTCGACAAGTGTTAAATTGCATCAAAAATCAACTGTTTTAAACGGAACCACTATTTTTGTATTCTGTAGTTCGATTCTTTAAACCCCCCCCCCCCCTAAAAATTTCAAAATTGATTTGGACTTCAACTTCCAACTTCATTTAAAAAAAAAATCAAGCCTTTATCCAAAATTGCTATGACATTCGTACAACTTTAATTGATAAATAAAATTAAAAATTTTTGGTATCATTTATATTTTTATGGTATCAAAATAGTTTAAAAGCCAATTTCACCACAAGTTGTCGAAAGTGGTTGACATCATGTTTACAAATTATATAAACATGATTTTGTTAATGTAACAAAATTTCGAACTATCCCAAAGATACGCAGTATCCCTCCTGAGAATTAGAATTGAAGAAGAAAGCCTTTGTTAAGTTATACCTACATAATATAATAATAATTTAATGAATAATAATATATGATGTTGAACAGTAGAAATTTCGATTTATATTCTGTGAGTAGATCATTCTCAGAAATTGTTTATATAGAGTGATGAAAAGTGAAAACTAAACAATGTTTGTTTACATTATTGTATATATGTCACTGAATTATTATATGATTCGTTTGTTTATAATCAATCTAGTAAGATTTTAAACTGACGATATTTATCATATAACAATGTTTACCAGCCAAATTAGATATCTTTTTTCGTTTTTTTTTTTTTCGATAGACTGGCAGGCGGACAGCCGAAAATGAACTCTTTAGATGATTTTATGAACACCTATATCAAAATATTGTTCGAAGCATCAATATTTTTAAGCGTTACAAATTTAGGACTAAATTTATTATACTTTGACATATTTCATATTTACATGGTATAAAATATTGCTGACAATAAGAGAAACTGAGCCTGGTTTGGGGCAGGATCAGGGTTTAAACAAACGATCGTGGTAAATAATACCAAAATGCTAAAAAATATAACATCATGGCTGTTTTCTTCCTTCTTTACCTCTTACAGCGTCACGCGAATTATAAACGATCTCGATTCCATATAGAAATTTATCCCTTTTTATAACACGTTCTGTACAATATTTGTTTTGTTTAAGAAAAAAAAATGAATAAATTGAATTGAATTATAATCTAGAAGTTAGCCATTGTTTATTTATAAATTTACGAAAATAGAAGCCTTAGATTGTAAATATTATTATTCGATTATAATTCGTCAGTCTAAGATTTTACTAGATTTATTATAAACTAACGATTCTTACGATATTCCGGTAACATATACATTTACATTATTGTCTATATACCTACTTCTACTACATATTGTGAACTAGGTACTGTTTATGAATAATAAACACCAGTTGCGTAGATTCTTGTTGTACAATTGCATTCAACATAGGAGGTGGAGCACAGTGGAATGTGGAGCATAATGGAACAATGGAACAATCGAAATATTTGTTCCTTATTCCAAGAAAATTTTAGAAAACATACAAAAGATTTTAAGTGTAAAATTGCGGCTTCAGAGAACGGGGTTCAAGGGTGTAATAAAAAAAATGGACTCGGACAAAACAAATATATGACGAGTTTTTGATAACAAAAAAAACCGTGGTTGCTTTATGGCTTTATTTAAAATTTATGCAGGATATCGTTTAAAAAATACTCCTGAACGTAAAAGTGCACGTTGCCGGTGGGTAACCCGGTAGGATATTGTTTAAACTAATTTTTTGTAAACAATGAATAATATTGTGCAGAATTGCTTCGGAAAAAATTTTCTACATATAATTGGGGTCAAAATTAACAAAAAATGTTCTCAGACATTTTTCTCTTCAGTTTTCGAATAAAAAATGTGAAAAATTTGAAAAAACGCGAAATTTACGATTCTCCTCAAAAAGTGTAAGAAAAAATTTTTAATATGTATAAAATTTTTATTTGTAGAGTAAGTTTTTGAGTAAGCTTTACACTATAAATAAAAATTTTGTACACTTTTTGAAGGATGAACATCATAAAAATCGTATTTTTACAAATTTTACGAATTTATTATTCGAAAACTGGATGGCTAAGACAAAAATATCTAAGAACATTTTTGTGTTAAAAAAAAATTTGTTTAAACAATATCATACCGGGTTACCCACCGACAACTTGCACTTTGCATGTTCAAGATGTGAAAATGATGCATGCTAAATTACGGATTTTACCGGGTCTAAATCAAATAACCATATTGTAACTGATGACTCCCTAATTGTTTTAAGAAGTGTATAATTTTGTTTTTAGTCGCTGTTGTCATGGTAATAAAATTATTTTGTACATTATCATAATAGCTACTAATAAAAGATTTACGAATAAAAAAGTTTGTTTTCAGAAATAGAAATTTTTTCGAAAATCAAATACTATACATTAAGGTAGTACGAGCGCTAAGGCAAGTTTAGACTTGTGCTGAAATTATTTGTACCTTATTTTGAATTTTGATGATTAATTTTGTTATAACTTCATGAATATAGACGAAAAATAAGAATAAAATTTTTCGATATCTATCTTGGTTTTAGAAATATCGAAAGCTAAATAATTAAACAAAATTTTCAATTTTTGTTATTTTGAAAATTACTCCAGATATCGAAAAATTTTATTCTTACTTTTCGTCTTATATTGTCAAGTTATAACATTATTCACCATCAAAATTAGAAAAATATTTTTTAATCAATATTTTTTAATAAATTTATTTATTTAAATAATCGGACAACTCCCCTTAAAATATTCAGAATTGATTTAGACTTAGTTCAAATTCATATCAAGTTTTTTATCCATCAGTGAATAAAAGCTTGTACATCGTTAATATTACGTTTTATCGTTAAAAGTACTTGACGAGAGTAATTTTAGATGTTGAATAAATTTTATGATCAAAGAATATTGTTCGCAGAAATCTATTTGCCTCTGGGTGATATAGTATCTAATTGGGTGTTTACATGTATTAATCCATTCATACATATAGTAATTAATGTTCTGTTTCAAACTATCTTATTAGTTATTTAAAATATTCTTTAAAGTTGTAGTTAAACAGGAAATTGTTGTACGAGAATGTACAACAAACTATTAAAATATAAAATTGAAGTATGGTATTATTTTGTGATTAAGTTTTCACATAAACATTCAATTTACTGGTAAAAAATTGCAAAGAAATATCAGGAAGTTAAAGAGATGGATAACGTTTTTTCATCACCTTTTATGCAACAAGTAATGAGACTATATTTTCTTATTAAAATATAGAGAAAAAATAGAACCTAAAGCTGACCAGCTTCATGAAGTTTTGATATATAAATGAAAGAATAATTCATCTAAAGTACATTTCAGCATTTTTCTTTTTTTAAATTATTAATTAAAAAAAATTATATTTTTGAATAAAAAAAAAACGGTAGTGACGTATTTACACCCGTTAAGGCAGTGAGACAATCGGAATCACGCTAAATTCACATTTTCAACTTGTTTCTATGGAAAATTACGTTATAATATATTGAAAGCAAGTTTAGAAACAAACCATTTATCATTCTGCATGTTATTTTATTATTTCTTCGTGCGGTTTTAATTATAGTTTAGAAAAATCATTTTCAATTGCAAAATTACATGAAAAAACAATAAGAAAATTTTTTTTTATAATTTTTTTGTAACTTTTAGTAAACTTTCGAAAAAAAAGTAAAACAACATGGAAGTTCTCTATTACATAAAATTTTTTTAGACAGTGTTTTAACGAAAATTTTGACTGTACAATTGTAGACAAATCGTGGCCAAACGAATTCTAATATCATTTTATGAGAATTTACGTTTTCGATTGCTTATTTAAGTTGTGTTTCCTAAAAGTATCAATAGAATGTAAAAAGTTTTTAGTATTTATTAAAAGTTAAAGCAGTAATATACCCTATACCTATACTTATACCTAGCGTCCCTATACCTATAACGTCATGCATTTATTACCATGATGAAAATGTGACAACATGCTGTTCGGTTAATTGGTGGCTCTTGTTGCAAGTCGATCCATTTGATTTTCAACTCATTTAAAGTATTTTATGATATAAAATAGTAATTATTAGAAAGCATGACATATGGTAAATTTTTAGTTACTTTAAAATGATTATATTATGATAAAACACTCATTTATCTATAATTTATTGCACTGAAATCCACATGTCTATCTATATCTTTACAAGTTTATTTATTAGCATTGAATAACTGACACAACCCACTCACCATTCGCATCCCTAAATTAAATAAAAAAATTTTTGTTGATTATTTTGATAATGTTATTTAAAAAAATGAACATTAATATTTATTTAAAAAATGAATATTAATAGATATTTTTAAAAAAATGAATAATTTTTGTTATCATGAAAAATATTTACTATTAAAAAAATTAAAGTTTATTTATAAAGGACCCAGCACAAACCTTATGGAAATTGAATTTCAGCGGAATGGTAAGACTTTTTTTGTATTTTCTAGCTCTGGTCATCTTGTACGATGACCACGCAGCATGAGTTTACATTTAACGCATTTAAAAAAAAAACATTCGACACGTGTATCCTTGCATTACGTATGGGTGTAAGTCTTGGGCACTCACTGAAAAGCATCGCTTGAAGCTAATAAGATGCCAACGAGCTATGGAGAGAAGTATGTCTGGAGTAAAGCTCAAAGACAAAATCAGGCAATCTGGAATAAGAAACAAAACAAAAGTAACCGATATTCTCTACCGCACTGATCACCAAAAATGGGGTTGGACCGGCCATATGCTACGGTGTAATAAAAATAAGTGGAGCAAACAGGCTACTTTATGGTATCCAAGAGACAGCAAAAGAAGGCAGGGTCGCCCAATAAGAAGATGGGAAGATGAAATACACCTCACTTTCGGGCCTTATTGGACAAGGGTTGCAGGAGACAGAACACAGTGGAGATAGTTGGAGGAGATCTATGCCAAAAGGCACACCGACTTGAGAGATAATATATAAACTTTTAAGAAATGACTTACAATTCGGAAAAGAAAGGCCATTATTATTATTATTATTATTATTATTATGTGTAATGGAGAAGAACGCGCAATGTTCAACGTCAACCAAAAAACGAATACAAGCTTGATTCAGAACCTACTACATAAATATAAATCTCCTTAAAAACAAATTATTCACCGAAACCCAACTTTCATAAGGTTTGTGCGGGGTCCTTTAGATTTAATAATTAAATTGACATTTAACGTTTTTTTTATTTATTTAAATTTTCTATTACTCAAACGGTGCAAGTATTGAAGTAATTCTTTTAGTAACACGCTTTTGTAAGCTTCGGTTATACTCTTCAACAAACTTGTCGGTAAAAAAATCCTTCAATATTATCATTTTTCTATTTTAAATGCGGGTAATTGCATCAGTTTTCAACCCATAATGAAACCAAAAATCTGTGTTTACCCACCTTTAGTTTGGTTGATAATAGTAAGTTTGATAATTCAGAAAATAGAAAGATTTTAATCGTTGCACAAGTGTCTCGAAAACATGGTTTGAAAAAAATTTAATATTTACAATGATGTGTGATTGAAATTCTACTGCCCCTCTAAAATGGTATTTTGCAAATTAAAAACCCACTAAAAATTTAAAAGTGAAAAATAGTCGTATTTCTCTCAGAATCCAAATTAACTCCATTCCAGCCCAAAAAAGTTTTGAAATCATGAGAGAAAATTGGTCGAAAAAAATTAACAAAAATAATATAAATTTATGGAGTAAAAAATAATATAAAAAATTAAAATCGGTTCATCCGTTATGCGCTACAATGCTACAGACAGACAGACAGGCAGGCACACACACATAGCGGTCAAACTTATAACAGCCCTTTTTTTAAGTTCGGTAGTTAAATTTAAAGTATTTTCAACGTTAAAGCTAACAGCTACTTAATAAAGGACTAATTTTTTTTTTACTAAAGTACGAAAATGATTGGTATAAATTTCTTGTGTAAGTTTCTCTTTAGTGTGTATTTATTTAATATTTATCAAGGCAAGTTTTCGAAGTATTACTACAAACAATTCAAACAAGAAACTTGCCTTGTTTGTATTTATTATTAATTGATGTACTCATAAATACATAAAAAGAATATTACAAAAGTCTTACAAAAAAATATAATATAACACATTATATGGTGTTTCAAAAATTACGCTAAAAAATGAAAGAGTAAAGCCTAAATAACCAAATCCCTTTTTGTTTATATAGAAAATTTTGCTTAATAAATTTATTAAGTTTTTTCCCGTAATTGTTTTTGCTGGCGTCCTTACTTTGTCTAGGAGCGATGCCTAGGAGCGAGATTTCTTTTCTACCCTCTCTCCTAAAAACCGTTGTTAGTATAAGTTGAAAATTCCTGTTGTAGGTATAATAATCCAACTAATCGGCTATTCTCTCGCGGTTCTTTGTTATACTCTCGTAACTTTCTATATAAAATGTTTCATGTTCCCTTTCCCATGTTTCAACTAATCCTATTACATGAAATTGCTTTAAATAATTCACTATTTCCTTATTACTAATTTTTTCACAATTTCTTTATTTTCTTTAAAGTTAAATAGTTGTACTCGAATTGGCTTAGTATTTGAGTCCGTATGTAAGAGTAATATAGATTCGTTCGAGAATGAACAACCATTTCTAGTTCAGTACATCTGGTTTATAATTGCTGGCTCATATTTTTCAACTCCTGAATTTCCCGCATAATTTTACTTTCATTGAAAGATTTAGTTATTGCTTCCAACAGAATTTGGCTATCCCCAGTGAATGGTGAGGCCATTCTTGATCAAATAAATGCATACTATAGTTACTAGATTAATTTTTCAAATAAATGTACATACACACTAGCAATCACATGATTTTAGAAAAATTATAAAAGTATGCTTTCATACCAATACCAAAGTACATATGTTTTCATACCAATTTATTTAAATCCGAACTATAATAAAAACACTTCCCTATAGTCAATAAATTATTATATCTAAATGGACAATCTCTTTTTAACAATGTATACTTAATGATAAAATAATCGAAGTAATTAACTAGCAGTTATATTTTAAATGCATCAAATATTTTTATAAAAAAATCTCCTATAAAATATATGGGTTTTTTCCAATAAAGTTGATGTCTTGTTACCAACCATATAATTATACCATGTATATATGAAATATACATAGTATATTAAGATTAGGTCCCAAAATTTTGGTGTGGTGTTCATAAACTCACCTAAGTAGTCCATTTTCGAGTGAGGTCGAGTTCGTAAATGAGCAACATAGGAAATATGGGTCTTGTCAACATAGGTCGTCATTCTGTAAACCTTTAGAGATAGAACAAAAGTTTAAACGTAAAAAATGTTTCTTATAAAAAAAAAAAAACTTTTGTTTGAAACATTTTTTCGTAAACATCACTGTTTACTCGTGAGGGTGCAAATTAGGCGCAAATTTTATATAATGTATTATATGGGAATACCAGTTATGTATGTGTGACATGAATGTATGTGTAATGTGATAGAGTCATCAACACTGTCCATACATGGTATTTCAAAAATTATACTATTTTGAACATTCGTTGGTCAAAAAATTTTTTGAGGGAAACTTTTTAAGCTGAAAATACTTACCTCAGGTATCAAAATAAAAAATAATCATGTTTCAAAAATTGTGAAATAAAAATAAATATTCAGACAAAAGTTGCTTTTTTGCGGAAAAGAATAATAATAATTTACTATAAAAAGGTTGTAGTTTCATTTAAAAAACTGGGCACGCGGAAAATGAGACTAGGCATATTTTTTTCTTTCCCTCCAAAAATAATAAAACTCGTTGTTCACTGTTTACTGCGGTAATGTAATCTTTCTTTAATTTAAATGTCAAAAAACAACATATACAATGCAGAATAATTCTAATAACGACTTTTTGCGTTCTATAACGTTCTATAGTACTGCTTCGTCTATAATTAGTAATTATATTTTGAGTTTTTTATTTTGTTATCTATAATTGTTTATCGTTAAAAATGTGATCTATAAAACAGTGTTACATCCTATTTTTATACCGATTAGAATAAATAGATTATCATGAGTGTTTTTGAATAAATTATTTTTTTATTATAATTCGTATCGATATTGTTATTATCCATTTCCAAAACGATATCCATTATCAATAATAATAATTCTTTAATGTTTTCGTTATTACAAACATTTATGGATTTTATTTTTTTGGATTCATTATTTACATTATTTAACTTATTGCTTTCCATTTTAGTTTCTAATGAATATTAGTAATTCTTTTATTAGTATTGAAATACTATTATTGGATTTCAAAAGAAAGTATACTGTACGCAATCGTAAATGATCCGTATATTATAATTTTAGCTACAGAAAATTTAAAATTTCATCTTGTTGGATTGGTAATATCCTAGAATTAATTTTAAGACTTAATATAAATAAGAACGCTACTATATGTTACTCAAAAATTGTCCAATAGTTCGATAAATATACCGGATTTTGATAATAAATTAGGTAAATTTTTGAAAATGGCTAAACTGCACGCGGTTTTAAGACAATTTGTCTCTATTTTGTTTTCTTTGGTGATCTTTTCTTGAATATCTTCTATTGATCGAATTGAGACGAATAAAAAACAAGAATTGTATATTAAGAATTTCTGCATCGACCTTACCTGCTATCGATCCCTTAACATAGAAAAATCTCAAGAAAATCGCTGAAACCTCATATTTTAAACTTTCTTTAATAACTTTTCGAAAAATGAAGGAATTGAGTTGCAATTCTGGAAAAAGAAGTAGCTTATGATAATAATATAATGTAATTACAATTATTGTTATTTTTGGAGTCGGTGTCAGCCGTGTAAACAACTGTGACAGAACAGTGCTACAATTAACTTGGCTGACACCGACTCCAAAAATAACAATAATTGTAATTACATTATATTATCGTTATATTTTTACTTTTTAGTGCATATTAATTGGTTTTGGAATAGTTTTTCTTGAAGTCGGTTTTCTTTTTGTTAAAATTTTTTTTTTAATTCAAACCTTTAAAATGGAAATTTTGCGTAGTCGGCTTTTAATTTTTACCTTTTTTTTTAAACTAAAAATCAACTTTACCTGTAACATACATAAGTAGTCGAAACGATTTCTAGGTGTTAAGAATTTCATTAAGTTGTGAATAGCTTATATACACTTCAATGTGATCATGATATAATAAGTATTAAGTGGAATGGCGTTTGATTGATATCATTAGGTACATAAACACATGATGTGATGATAAAAGCTTTATTTAAGGTTACCTTGCCTCTCTTATCATCATACGTTACGATATCATACGATACGATAGATACTTATCAAAAAACCATCAAACCAACAGTAGATAGGTATATACTATATACAGTGTGTCCACGGATAGAGGTAACTCTACTTGTAAATTTTCTTATTTTGTATTTTAAGAAAAAAAAGTCTTTATGAAAAGTATGTAGACATATTAAAACTTCTAAATAATGTACAGGGTAGCCAAAAATTTGGAATCACTATTTTTCTTTTTTGGGAAACTACTCTTCCTTTTGATAAGTGGACAAAAAAGTTACTAATAAAAGTTGCTCGCAGTTAAAAATTATGACTCTAATACAAAATTTCAAGAAGATCTTTCCAACTTTGACAATTCCATTCGTAGTGAATGTTGCATTATCCGAGAAAATAAATTTGCATATTAATTTCCTAAAACAGTCCACAGAAAAATACACTCATACGAGAACATTTGGTTTTACAGATATATCTAAGTTACTGTTTATATCTTAGCAGATTAGTTTCATCGATTTAAGATTCGATTGTTTGGAGACAATGGCGTTCATCGTTGAGTGTAGTTGGGCGAATCCTGGGCATGTCTCGATGATGTGACTTACAGAGGCTGGTTCGTTGTATGCTGGGCATGTTTTGGGGGTGATCTTACTCAGGAGATGTCCATGAGAGAATGCTGTGTGTCCAATTCTCAGTCTTGTGATATAGCACTGGTCTTCCCTTCTCTGAGTGTATGGTCATGATTCAGTTACATTTTTTTCTGTTTTTGTGGAGGTGAGACTGTTAAAGCAGTGAGTGTTCCATTCGTTGGTGATGTGATTCTTTACAGCCTTCTTGAAGTCGGCGGAAGTTGTTGGAAGTTAATGGGCTAGATCTGTACCTCTGATCGTAGCTTCTTTAGCTTCTTTGTCTGCTAATTCATTTCCTCTTACACCTTGAATCCAGATTATTTTTACATTTTTATAGTTATTTAAAATTTTTTATTCTGGATTTATAGTTTTGGATGATTTGGTTGAACTACAGAAAAATAGTGTTTTCAATTTTTTGGCGATCTTGTACATTATTTAGAAGTTTTAAAAATGCCTACATACTTTCTAGAATAAGAAAATTTTTTTATAAAGAATGACTTTTTTTCTTAAAATGCAAAATAAGAAAAATTACAAGCTGGTTACCTTTTTCCGTGGACACGCTGTATATACTACTATATAGTCAAGGGTTTTATATACTTACCATTTGAGATATTATATTTGATGAATTAGTTTGAATATATCATCTGGATTCACTTTAAAGATACAGACTCAACTATAGACATTAATGTTTAAAACGTAAATAATGAGGTACTTTCGGTTGAAAATAAATTATGAAATTTCTTAAAAATTAAATTTTTTTTACAAATATACTTAAATATTCTGATTTTCAGCCATAAAAGCACATTATAGTTTTAGTATATTAAATTAAAAGTTGCAATTTTTAATCTGTATATTATCACGTGACCTAAAACACAAACCGCCACGATGTGATACCAAAAAGGCAAAAATAATATGCAATAATTACTAATTTGTTGATGGCTTTCATAGTAATTGTAGGTTATTTTACCATCAACGTTATTTATTCATATAATAATAATTACATGCACGACTGTTGTTTTTACCAATATTACGTCACCAAAATTACCGACAGCGAAGAATAAAAAAAGGTTAAAATTTAATTCTATTTTATGACAGGAAAGCGTGTTTATTTTACCGAAATATATTTTTATGTATCTTTTTAATAGCAAAATCAAAATTATGAAGTACTTTTTTAATTTGAAACAATCCAGCTGAGAATTTCTTCAAAAATGAGTTTTTTGAAGAAAATGATCCAAGCAAAAGTTGTTCTACTCAGAATGGGATATCTCACATAGGCGTCAAATTTGATCTCAATCGAAAATTCAACTGAAAATTATCTTAAAAATGGTAGAAGACAGAACGGAAAGACTTTAGAAAGTTAATCTGATAATATAAGGTTAGTATACCTTATAATGTCAGCGGAAATCGAATGCTAAATTGTAAAGGTTATTTGCTTTTCTATTCGATTTCCACGAAATCTAATCAACTTTTCATAAAGATAAACTTTCAGATTTTCGCTCCTGATTTTCACTGAATGTATTACGTTGCAAAAATGTTTCGAACAAAAATTTGTTCTAATTTTATAAATAATTACATTCTCATTTAAACATATACCCTATGTTTTGCTGTTTAAGAACATGAGTTTTTGGAAAGATCCATATAATCAAGATTAAATTCGATGACTTGGCGAGATGATCCCTTCGAGCAGAACAACTTTACATGGATCATTTTTTCCAAAAACCCCTTCGTTGAAGAAATTTTCAACTGAATTTTTTCATATTAAAGACAACTGATAATTACTCGGTTTTTATAAATGATTTGACATCCTAATGAAAGTGTTGCGAAGAAATACTTTAACCATTAGTTACAAATAAGTTAATTAATAAAACAATGAATAAATACGGTTAATACAAATTCTTACACACATTCTTACACGAAAAAATATAAAGAATAATATATTAACAGGGACTTAATAAAAACGCACTTTAACATGAAAATATTGTGTATTAATTCTGATATTTTATACTGGCGTGTTTCTGTTGCACTTATTTTTTTATCCATTTAATTATTATAAGAATGCGAATTAAGTGATTGCATTATTGCTAAAAAACTGACTATTATTATTATATGGTAGGGTAGTTCCAGATCTGTATAGTTCCATGAACTATATCTTTTGTTGGGTACGTATACGATTACTCCTCATCTGATTTTATATTTTTCCTCACAGGATTTCTCGTTGGACAACTACTAGAAATTATTTATCATAATAATTCCACGAAGGGCACATTTTAAAATATTAATATAAGGAATCATTTGAAAATTATATGTAGTAGAAATTCCAGATTGAACATTTTTATTACAAAAAAATATTCATTTATGATATAAATAGTAATCATATCGTAGTCGGTGAACTATACCTCTAATTATTTTATTGAGAAGATAATCTAAGCTTTATCTAACGTGAAGTTAAATACACGTAGTGGATCTGTAATCCCAGTTGTACATACCAGTATTTTCAATTACACGATTAAATATGTATCAAGCGACATTACCTGTAAGGAATTTAAGTGCATATTTATTGTAGTCCAATAAAATGAAGATTTAAACTACCAACAAAACGGAAACCTGCATTTTTGAATAAAAGTTCATTTCGACATAAATTTGAAGTATGTATAGGGATTTTTGGGGTAGTTTTTAACAACCCCCTTGGAAGAATTCAATATTTTTAAACTATGAATATTTATATTAAAAAGCCGTGGATTAGAGTCTGGCGTGACCCTTGAGGTTCACACGAATAATTTCGCAACATAACAAAAATTTTAAAAATAAAACCTTCACCGATTCGATCGAATACTATTAAATTGTGTTCAAATCATATTACCTTTAATACGCATCGATCGACACGTCAACAAAGTCGATATTATTTTGTGTTCGTGCGATTTCGACGATGAAAAAAAAGTCTACGGACGTACGTACACACGCTTCTTCTCAAACTTAGTGTTAATGCCTTGTCCTAACCATGAAACGTAAAGATATGTTGATAATTTCGATTTCGAAAATCGGACCCATTACAATAACTTCCTATACTGAGAAGTTAACAATAAGTATGCTTAAAAAGTCTAAACAAATTTATGTCAAAACTTAAAAATGCAGGCTTCCGTTTTGATGGTAGATTATTTCTTCATTTTATTGGATTAGTGTAGGTATACTGTTTTAAAATATGTTCTTACACAGCCATATTTGTAATAATAAAAATAAGAATAATATTTCTTTTTGTTTTCAGTTTCGCATAAACATAAAATTTTATAATATGCACAAAACTTTAATAATAACCATTCATTTTAAATAAATGTAGGTACGTGATATACCTGACCCTATTAGGGTAGTAAGCACGCCCTAAAAATAGACAAAGTACGTATAATTAAACAAATAAAATATAAAATGCCTAAAAAGAAATTTTGATAAGGTTAATATCCCATAGATATTCGATAAGATAATTTAGTTGTATAAAATATATTATTGTGGATATTTAGAAAAAATTTAACGTTGGAAGTCATTTTACGCTAAATTAATAGCACTAGAGATGTATTTATTTAAAATTACACTTTGTTTTGTAGTTTTAAGTCGCATTTCTTCCAAAAGCTAATGTTTTTTTGAAAAAGTGTTCAAAAAAATTGTTAGTTTTCTAATGAGGATCAACTTTCTAATTTAAAGTGTTATTCTATCTCTTACCAATTAGAATAAATTGGCTATTAAAGCAACCCAAAGAATTCAAGAAAGAGGTCCTATCTGATGTCAGAATATGATGGCCCCCATCTTTTGTTTAAGTAAATTTTTGGATGTTTAACTGCGAAACGAGCTAGTAGTTATTATAGATTAAAATGGCCCATCCAGTGTTAATAGTTAATTAGCAATTAACATCATTTATTTTAAATTAGTGCTACAGATTTACCGAGATTAACTATCAAATTAGAAATAGAAATCACAATTACCGAGATTACAATTTTGCTAGATACTGAAACCAAAAATCACAAATATTTAACCATGTATGCATATCAAAGGAATCTACCTACATGCAAATTGTTGTAAGTACACAGTTTATTTAGGTATCAACTTTAACGAAAATGACGAAAAACACGTGAAAATACAATTGACTGAGTAGATTGTTGAAATATCCTATACAGAAAGTGTTGAATATCAGTGCTTGTATTATTTTTTATAAATTAAATATGAACATTTTTTTCCGAAAATTTTTAAATGTTTCTTGGATTTTTGTTTTTTGATTTATTTGTTTAATATAATTGAATTTTTGGAATTATGTTAGAATTTGTTTGCTGGTTGGGGGTAAAACCAAAAAATGTGCAACAATTTAAAACGGCCCCAAAATCCGACGATGTTACCCTAGGAAACTAATAATTTATAAATGGATTCAGCTTGAAATGAATTTTGAGAATATTTTGAAAATGGTTAACAATCTGTCAATTTATTATATTTTTAGTACAAAATTTATAAATTTAATTCAAATTAAAAAAAAAAAAAAATGAGTTGTGCGTTATCAGAAGGAGTTAAACATAATAGAGATAATTGAGAATAAGTACAAGGAAATTTTATGTTATGTCATATTAAATATCTTGCTTAAACAAATTATGGAACGCACATATTTAAAACAAGTATTTGACTTGAAGTATAATAAGCTATAATAAATATTAAATTCTTTAAACAAAAAACAAGTATTTGACTTCTTAAATTAATAATTAATAATTTAAATTTTCAGCATTACTAATGCACAGATATGCAAACAATTTTTTTTTTTTTTGGATAGAAAATTGACTATAAGCGTATTTTTTAAAATATAGACAGAAGAGAAAAGCACAAAATGATCTTACAAAATTGAACATCAATCATTCAAACCAGGAAAAAACTCAAAGCAAATCTGAGTAAAAAAGTAAGCGCTACATTTATAATGTACGAAGATACGATATTAACATAGTTCCTACCGGGCGTCCCACGACACCTCTCGTTCTTGTTTTCTTGCCAGAAAAATGGAAAATAAACGTTTTGTCTATACTTGCGGTCTTAGGACAAGGGTTGAAAAAATAATATGTGTAATTTTATCCAAATAAAATAGGTATAAATGAAAGGTAATATTATTCAGTTTTTCGATGATTTTTTCAGCAAGATTTTAACTAGTATATTGATATACAACAGAGTATTTAATCAGTTAACACTGTTAGTACTAATATATCTTGTTTCATTTAACTTTTATGTAATAGCAATCAAGTATTATGGTTGTAATAGTAGTTGAAGCATTTTTCTATCATATTTCGAATTTTCTATTGTGTGTATAGGGTACCAAGTTGTACCAGGCATCAAAGTTTACATCATTGTGTTGTTTTAAAAAAAAAACAATAGAAATAGTTTCCCCAATTCGTACTGTGCTTGAGTTTTCTTTGTGGCGTTTTCCATAGTAACGATACGCTATGTTAATATAATTATATCAATGGGTATATAAATTCTAGGGTTTGTATATACGGTTTACATTGAAAATTTAATAATATTTTCTATAAAATTTAAATAAGTAATTATGTTGGTTTAAAAATATAATTTATGCAATGGAAGTTATCAGAAGTTAAAGATAATAGAGATAATCTAAAGTAAGTACAAGGAAATTTTATGTTATGTCATAATAAATATCCTGATCAAATTAAATTAAGAGACGCACCTCTAAGGTTGACTATTAAATCAAAAGTAGGTCTTTTTTAAACTAATATTACATTGAATTAATATAAAATATATTAAATTCTTAAAATAATAAAACAAGTATTTGACTTCTAAAATTAATACCTTGAATTTTCAGAAAAATATCTTGTAAATAAAGTAGTAAGCGCTACATTTACTCTCGTTCTTCTTTTTTATTGAAACATTAAAAAATATCTTTCATATTTTACTTGAAAACAAATGCAAACATGAATTCATTAGTATTGTTAACACCACAAAAGTAATAGTATTCATAGTACTACATTTTACCCTCTCGATTACTTGTCTTTCCGTAAGTAAACTTTGTCTGTATTTACCTACTTGCTATCTTCGGATTAATATCACATACATAGTGAGTGATATTATCCGGGAATACTTTAAACTTAGTGATTTAAATTGTAGCGGTCTTAACGAAATCAAATTTGTGTAATGTCTATACTCAAATAATTATACGAATTTTTATTGTTAAGATTTTTGACTACATACAAATATAATACAATTCACAACACTTTTATTTTAATGTTATTATGATAGATGAGTTCTTCACTCCACTCGTTCTGTAGTTAACTTGAAGAATCTGTTTTCTAATCTGAACTATTGTAATCTGTCTTATTGTACTCGTATTATCATATGATCGTATCGCACGCTGTTGTTTATATAGATACAATCCATTGTTATCGTATCGTCTAGAACTGTCACGTATGTTCTATTGCATATATTGTTTCCTATCTTTGTTTACGTAATATAAAACGATATTGTTTATTTATTTTTAGTATTGTCTAGATTACATTTGTTTTTAAGATAGTATGTGTGTGAACGGATTGTTAACGCCAGAAAAGTAATAGTATTCATAGTACTACATCTTACCCTACTATGTATATACAATATACAGATATAGAATGGAAGTGAAAAACGTTATCATAATGAAGTCATAACACAAGAGATGAGATAAACATATTACATGTATCCTCCCTTTGGGTATTGTGACAAATTCGATACAATTCTACAAACACAAAATTGTGTGTACACACATTTAACAATTTACTTTATATTTTATATTACAAACAAGTATTGAAGAACCTATATTATATCAAATGGCAAGGAGAGGTATAAGTTGTGGATATCTATAAACATATATAATAGAAGTTCTATACTGACTAGAATAGATCGAAGTCTTCTACATATCTATTTTAAGTTCAGTTAGAAATAAGCAAAAATGTTAATTTATGTTCTCTTAAAGATGATCGAGTATCAGGGCAATTTTGGATAAAAGGGTTGATTTTTTTAAAAATCAATTCTGAAATTTTAGGGGGAGTTGCTTGATTACTTAAATAATACATGAATTTCAAAAGTAGGCATATTTAACATTGTTCTTATACTAAGACGGATAATATGATTTTATAGATTTCTCCAAAACTAGTCGGTGGGAAAAAAAAACTATTTTAATTTAAGTTAAAACGTTGTGCTCGGCTAATTAAGCATATATGCGCGCGAGTTGGGACACAATTACAAAAAATATATATGTTTAATTTTAATGGTGAATTATGTTATAGACTTATTCGCTCCGTGCGCGAGTTTCGTTTCCATGGTAACGAAACACTACTTTAATTATAGAATTGTATGGATACATATATAATTGTATGGATTGCATTTAAGACTTACATTGAAAATTTAATATTATTGTCTCACAAATTTAAATAAATAATTATGATAATTTACATTTGACAAATAATATTTGTGCAATTTGATTTCTTATTTTCACAATTTTTAATGCAGTAAGTTTAATTAATTCGTGTTTTACAATAATTTTAATTTGACATTTCTATAACATTAACATTTAAGAACTACAAATTAGTAATAACAGCCCCCTTTAACGCCAAAATTTTTCACTGGAAGCGCTGGCATCGATTTTATTGTCCCTACCATGACTACGCACACAACGATTGACTAGACACTATAAGACGAAAAGTAAAAATAATATTTTTCGATATCTGGAGTTAGTTTCAAATTATCGAAAATTGAAAATTTTGTTTAATTATTTCCTTCGATATTTTGAAAACCAAGGTAGATATCGAAAAATTGTATTCCTATTTTTCGTCTACATCATGAAATTATAACAAAATCTACGTCAATTAAACTAAATTGGGCCATGGTCGTTAAATATAAACTAACTTGAGCCATGGTAGTACAAAAAAAAACAGAAACCACATATAAAATATTATTGTGAGAAATGGAAAATTCAAAAAGTATAATAGTTTGGTGCCACACATTGATTAGACATTTTTATAAAAAAAACATACCATCCGATTATTTTATTCAAATTTAATAACATTTCGTTGTGTTAGATCTGTGTGATCCAGAACGTTAGTAAAAAATCATTCAGGAACAAATCAAGGTACTGAATCCAAGTGAGGTAATTTAATATATCACATACTTGGTTTGTAAAAGTCTAATCGTATATAGGTAGCTTTAATAACCAATATCCCATGTATATCTACCTATAAACACGAAGTAGTAATAGAATGAATGGTATGTCAGAATGGCATTCTTGTTGTATGATGGATACAACAAATATTATTATATTATTATCATACAATGGTTTCGCGTTTCTATGTTTTCTTCGTCCTTTTTTTATATTAGGTAAAAATGGTACATGTGTTTATACTTTTTATATGATGTAGTAGACCTATTACTTAATACGATAATATTTCATCAATTCTCCAAAGGCTGCTTATATTTCATTGGATTCAATAAGTAATATGTTAATGATTAATTTTAGCATTAAGGAAATTTTGTATAGCAAAAATATTGACCGGTTTAATGTTTGTTGAGGCGTTACACGAAAAGAAACACCGTTAACTTAAAATTTTGAGCCAATGCTCTTGAACATGTTAAAAATTGATAACTAAATTTTTAATAAAATAAATAATTTAAAAAACTGGACTGCGTTAAATAAAATCAGAAAAGACAGAAACAAGTTCAGAAGTTTACATACCCATTTTAATAGTCGGGGCCTATTATTGGGCATATTTGAGTCTGTTTAGATTTTAATAGGCTCCGTCGTTTAAAGTCGCTATGAAAATTTCTTTCGTTTCAGATTTTATTTAATGCAGTCGAACTTTTTATTATTGTTATTTATTTTATTTCACACTTTTTAGTGTTCTGGCACTAAAAACACCGCTTATTATACTTTATTAAAACTTTTAAACCAATTTATTATTCCTAATTATATTTAAACATATAACTTATATATAACTAGCTGTGAACTACCCGCTTTGCTGGGCAACATCATCACTTGTACCCCTCCCTCCACATTTCCTTGCGTGGGATAACAGTTTTGTAATGTACACGTCATGCTCTTTTATTTGATACCCCACTTAGGTATATTTGTAAATATTCGATAATTCCTTCCCACTTTCTCGCTACACCTTTCTACCCTCCGAAGGTTAAAAGTAGATAAAAAAAATAGATCTTTGAAGCTGGTTGTATATCGTGTCAATATTTGAGCTTAATCGATGCACAACTTTTTTACTATTTGAAGCATATCCATTTCAACCGCTATTTCAACCCCTTCCTCTACTATAATATAGATTATTATACATAATTATTATACATACGTATTATACATAAAAACCTTCCTCTTGAATCACTCTATCTAATAATAAAAACCGCATCAAAATCCGTTGCGTAGTTTCAAAGAATTAAGCGTACAAAGGGACATAGGGACATAGGGACAGAAAAAGCGACTTTGTTTTATAATATGTAGTGATTTTGAAATACGCTTTTAATTTCCTTTACTTTGATACCATACTCGATATCTTTTGATAATTATTTTAAATAAATTATTGTTTTATTTTTTATTTTTTTATTAACGTATTACTATTGCACTCCAAAAATCCGTCATTTTGTTTTATTTTTTAAAACACCTATCTAAGAACACTTGGGTTTTGTTCTTCTAATTTTCTGTGTTTTTTTTTAGGTATAATAGTTAATTAGTCACCTGAACCAAGCGTTTCTCTTCTATTGGTTTGCTGTAAGGTAAGCATAAAAAACATATTTCATTATTATTTTTAACTATGTGATTGCATTATTATTGGATTATATGTGATTACTTTTATTTATTTATTTTATAAGGGTACGCTTTTTTATCATGCCCTTTTAGGTACAGTTCTGAAAGTAAGATGGAATTCTACAATTTTATGAGCCAATTTCATTTTTCGATGAAATTGGGCATATAATTCTTTTTTCCAAAATAGCCAGTAAATATAAGAAATGGAATCAATAGGCGATCGAAATATCATTTCCACATATTTCGGACTTTGCAAGTCTTCTTAAAATTTCTTAGAGATTATTTAAAAAAATGAAGAAGCAAAATTGCATAAAATCGTAAAAAAGTAAATTTGACTCCTATTTCAAGAATGTTTTTCGCCCTGCATATAACAAAAATTCATCCCTTAGAAGAAAAATGATTAACTCGATTAAAATGTTTCGTAGTATACAAATATTTTTTAAATATCCAAACTTTATTTTTACTTCCATATAATTAATACTCTAGCGTTAATATAAAGTTTAGCAAAAATATTCAAGTTATATAAAAATATTAAAACTTAAATATAAATATGCGACATAAAACAACCATAAAACTAACAAAACTTATAATATAGTGGGATGAAAGGAATCAAATGAGGGGGAGGGTGATTATAATATAAATATTTGCATCGAGAATTGAAGCAGTTGTTTCTAAAGCTAAATAGATCGCAGCAAAAATATTTACTTTCGAAATAAGTATTTATATGATTTTGAAATAATATTATTATACAGAAATATATTTTCTTTGAATGTTTTAGTTCTTAAAAAAATAAAATGGGATAATTAATGCGCTAATTAGGTGCAAATTTTATAGTATGTATTAATATGGAAATATCAGTTATGTGTGTGTGGCCATTTATGAGTGGATATCTTTCTTAACTTACGTGACGTCAAAAAATAAACGATTGCGTCATCAACACTGCCTATACATGGTATTTCAACAATTAACTCTTAACAATTAGCTAATTGTTTATTTTCACTTGTTACTAATAGCAAATTAAGTGTTAATAATTCAATCCAAAACCATTTATGATGTTAGGTGAATTTGTCAACAATAATATTTGATTTACATTAAATTAGAAACGCATTAGTGAACTAAAGTGTAGGTACTTCAGGTATATTAGTATTGACATAATATCTACCGAATTATATCACCAAAAAGAAGGTGATAAAGTTCAGTAGACATTATTAATTTAAATTAATAGTTAATTATTTAAAAAAGAAAATCAAACGAATATGTAATCTAAAATTGAGTGGGCAATTTTGGCAATTTTTAACAAAACTTAAGCGACAGGCGAAACTATCCGACGTCTGGAATTTAAGGCAAGGCTTAAGAGTCACAACTCCCTATAAAGATTTCTTCTCTATGCTATAAATTATGAAAACCAGTTTGAAAGGTTCCTTCTTGATTCGAAATGGATAGGGGAAAATGGGGCACAGTGAAACAAAAAAATTTTGTTGAAGTTTTAAAGAGAAAATAATTTCATCCTGTTTAAAAATTCGCCGTTTAAAATTAAAACTTCCAATTTTCTTGCTAGTATTGCATGTCCACTTTTATTTTATTTTAAAATTTTAATAATTTAAAACATGACATGTTTCGTCTAATATAGACATTTTCAAACTGTGAACAGTTTGAAAATTTTTATCCAAAATTGCCCTGGCGCTTATACATCCTTAAATATAAATATAATAACATTTATAAAGTATATATTTGAAGTGTATATTGAACGACGATGTCATGTTGATGTATTTGGTCGAACTGATTAATTTGATTTTAATGTTCATTATTGTAACCTAGTTTTTGTTTAGTGCATTTGTGGTAGTTGATACCTTGATTTAATTATATACCGTTATAAGGTCCTGGAATAATACCAACTGATCCCCCAACCGTTCATATTTGATCGCTATGTTTCCATTATATAAAAATGTGAATATCTACTGCTATTTAAAAAATAATTTATTTACGAAACATAAATAAAATACACTATATATATTATATATATGTAAACATGTAGTGCCTAAAGTGAAAATATTAATTACTACAACAAACTTCGATCAGCGTTAACATAAGCGTGAGTGGAACCATTTATATACAATTATACTGTTATTGTTAATTAATATTGTTCTTATACACACATTCCATCATGATGGCTGAAAATTGAACGTTAATTGAAAAATTCTATGAATAATATCAGTAGCAAAGAAAACATGTTTAGTTATATTTCATTTGAAAATATAGACTTATGCCCTTCATTAAAGCTCAGGGGAAATTTCATGCTAAATTTCTATACTGGGAACTTCTTAAGGTAGTACGAACACGAAAGCAATTTAGATTTAGGGTTAAAATTACTTGTACCTACCTTAACTTTGATGATGAATTTTGTTATAACTTTATGAATGTAGACGAAAAATAAGAATGCAATTTTTCAATATCTGTATTGGTTTTCGAAATATCGAAAACTAAATAATTAAACAAAATTTTCAATTTTCGATATTTTGAAAATTACTTCAGATGGCGAAAAATTTTAGCCTTACTTTTCGTTTTATATTGTCAAGTTATAAAGCAATTCAACATCAAAACTGAAAATATATAATTTTTTTAATTTGTGTCTCCGTGGTCATACATCCTTAATTTGTCGGGCACAATGGGTTTTTTTCTGTTTTCAATAATTTATTAAGATTTTAAATTAATTTTTTTTTTACCGATTTACCATAAAAATGTTAAATATGAATACTTTTGAAGTCATTTATTTATTTAGATAATCGGGCAATCCTACCTCTAATTCATAGGTTTCAAACGGAAAATCCAATGGATGAATCTCCTTTATCTCCTTTCCTTTATATCCTTAATCTCCTTTACCGTTCTCGGTAAAGGAAATTTGAATAGGAATTGAAACAAAATTACAATAAGGGTTGAATTGTTTGCAGGCTTAGACAATGTAAAGAAATTGGCTTTTCGTAGCCAACTTCGCAGCTATCTTTTCTCCTTTTTATGTCAAAATATTTTTGTGTTTGTTTAATCAATTTCCTCTGTTAAACATTAATATGTTACGGTAAGAAAGCGCCTTTTGGTAGTATCAACTCTTTCTCCTTCTTCCTGCTGTCTTATTTGTACACTTTATGTTTCAATATAAAGCATTTAATAATAATAAAACCAGTTTAATGAGAGGAGGGGGTAATATGATTTTTGTATTGGAGCCCTGCTACTCTAACTAAAGAGTTTTTGTTTTTTTTAATTTTTTTCTAAACAAAATATTCATAAATGCGCATCTGTTATTTTTGCATGTAATAGATAAATGGGAAATTTAATTAAAATGTGTAGGCGATAATCTGTTTATAATGTTTAACACTGATATTGTTGTAATTATATGGGATTTATCAAAGTAAATTAAAATTAAAGTAGTAAAATAAATTTCCATGGTCTTTTTATAGATATTATGTTAACAAATCACTAAAATAAATTAAGTTTCTTGAAATTTACTTTTCTGAATGTTATATTAAGAATAGGTTCTTAATGTTCGATAACCAACGTAGAATATTCGACAACTAAAGAAGTATAACAATCTTCGAGTGATTTTATGCATATTTTCACTTAGATATTACCTAAATTGAGGTTTTATCCAATTCCAAAGTTTGAGGTTCGTGAAAATGGAGAGAAATTTTTTTTCACATATTGTACTTTTTAATTTACACTGCGTAATAATTGATGATATAAACGGATTATATATATTATAACTGCGTTAGCTAAGCGAATTCCCTCAGAGATGGAAAAAACACATTTTTCTTAAAATTGAATAAATTATTTTAATTTTTCAAGAATTCGAAAACTATGCGCCTAGAGAAAGTATCAAAAGAGTAATTTTTTGCCTAAAACTGATCCAAAAATGCAGAAATATTTTTTATTTAAAGAAAATTCAAAAATTTGTACTATACGCCACTTTTTTCTAAGACATTGTAGAGCTTTCTTTAAAAGTATCGAACTTTTTAGAAAAATTTGGAAAATTTTTATTGAAACGCAAACTTTATAAAAGTTTTTTTAAATTTAGTATTTTTTAGAAGAAAATGCAAATTAATATATTTTCGAAATTATTAGTGCACAATTCGAGACACTATTGTCTAAAATTGTGGATTTAGAATGGCCCTTCAATCACTTTTTCATAAATTGACAGTGAGACATTCAGGCTTCCGTATATAAGTGTATTGTGTATTCAAAAATTGTAAAAATTATATTCGTTTAAATTTTTACTCATAAATATTTTAATACTTTTTTATGTTCGATCATTTAATGGAAAATATATTTTTTATATCCTTGTGTGTATAGAAAAAAAAAAGAAAAGAACACACACACACACATAAACAAAATGGTAAAAACACATAAGTTTATTCAAATATTTCAGAAGAAAAGATAAAAATATTTGTCATAAGAGATGCTTATAATTCAATTCATGAGATTAATTCAATTCATCGTTCTTGGGGTTATGTCTGCCTACTCTTGTATATTTGTTTGTTACAACTTAAATTCTGGTTTAAATATCGATTTTAATTTTGTTATACAAGCTTTTTGGGCTACTGAAATGAAATTTCAAAGTTATAAGGCCTAAATTTAGATCAGTTTGATTGTGAAAAACTATTTTACAAAGTTGGGTTTTCTTCTATATATGCAAAATTTGAAAGTGGAGTCTAGACAACGATTCAACGAGAAAAATTACATGAATAATATATATCCCTATATATTATAAATGTGAAAGTAAGGATGCTTGTTTGTTTGGGTGTTTGCTACGCTTTCACGCAAAAAGCAAATGGATTTGAACGAAACTGTACAATAAAATAGCTCATTCATGAGACAAACGCATGAGCTATAATTTAGAGACATTAAAAAAATGAGTGTTATTTCGAACCATAAATGAAAGATTTCTGTAAAATTGTGTGCAATATACAATTCATGGCCACCTATTCTGATAAACTCAATGAATCAAGATATATAACTATGTTGAGTGGAAGTTATAACGCGGTGGGTCTTTACTTTTAAGCTCAGCGAAGCGAGCGGGTATCCAACTAGTCAATGAATTCAACTAAATGAATTTTCTAGATTGTTTGTTATCAAATGGAATATTTATCATCAAAGTAGATGACTCGGTGAACTTCGTTTCACTTAAATTTTATTTAATTGTAACTATTCATCAGCGATTATTAATCTTAATTGATCTACAGCTCAAAACTAAACTTACCTAAATACCAAGTAACAATACCTTAATAATAATGAATAATTCCTAAATAATAATAAAATACCTGTTCACAATTGTTTCTAGATAAATATGGTGGGAGCGCAAATAAATACATAAGTATATAAGTAAGGCAATATAATACATCATTTATATGCGCTTCCTCCATTTATTGCATTTCTTATTTTGTCTTAAATGTTCCGTTAAACTTTTAATTTTTTCTTTCATAAGGATCTTGTGATGACTAGAGGAAGTTCGATATTGAAATATAGATATCGATGGTCGATACTTTATTTTAAATAAGTTTTTCCCTTTTCCCTGGTTTAGATCTGCTAAATATTTCAAAGTCAACAAATGCGATAAAATTTTGGATCTTTAGTTATCATTTTACTCCTGTGATATCAGAAATAGATGGTAAATATTTAATTTCTTCAGCTACATCTATAGCATTTGAAAATTTTCTAAAACAGGAGTTTTGTACTTATAATTTTTCAGCTGCTCTCCACTTGATATCTGTTAATAATACGAAAATATTAGAAAACATCATTTTACAGGTTGCCATAGATAACTTCAGATAGAAAAGTTCCTTTGCAGTTTTGGAACCGATGCAGCATTAACGAGATACGAAAAAATTTCTCTTTCATTTATCCACAAAATAATTTTTTAATAATCAATACTTTTATATCAATTTTATATAAATATGGGCCCTTTAAGAAATGTTTTATAAAATTTAAAGAAAAATTGAATGAAACTCAATTAATTTTTTTTAATCGGGAAGGTAAAATACATTTGTTTATAATCCTTCTATTAATGATTTTATAAACAGTAATAACATCCTATTTAAAATGATATAAATAAATTATGAAGTATTCATTAAAACTAGTTCGACCCGTGAGGAATTCCGCTCCTGTGATACCGGTACCCGTGGCTTAAAACGACAACTTAATTGTTTAAATTAGAATAAGGCGAACAGGTTGAAAAAATATTTTATATAATAAAAAAAACTTTTAACAAAAAGAAAACCGACTTCAAAAGGAAAAGTTTTCCAAAATATATTAAAATGCACTAAAAAGTGAAAAAATAACGATAATATAATGTAGTTAAAATTATTGTTATTTTTGTAGTCGGTGTCAGCCAAGCTAATGTAGAAAACTGTTCTGTCAGAGTTGTTTCCTTGGCTGACACCGACTCCAAAAATAACAATAATTTTAACTACATTATATTATCGTTATTTTTTTACTTTTTAGTGCATTTTAATATATTTTGGAAGTTTTCCTTTGAAGTCGGCTTTCTTTTTGTAAAAAGTTTTTTATATTTTGTGATTTTTAGTGAATCTGAAGTACACTCACTAACTTGTCATTAAAAAAAGAATTATCGAAGTGATATTGAGTTATTCGTCCTCTTGTCGTGCATACTTAATGCAAATTTAAGACTTTTATGGTTTTCTTATGGATGCCGTTGTCAAAACTGTACCAAAATGAAATGAGACCAAACGGGAAGCATCAGCTTTCAAACAGATAAAGAATCATCAAAATCGGTTCACCCAGTCAAAAGTTCTGAGGTAACAAACATAAAAAAAAACTAAAAGTTTTTTGGATTATTTTCATTTTCTCTTCGGTATCAAAATATCTTTAATCTATAAAAATTATCCCTGGAAAAAGTAAAAATTCTGAAGTCCATACGCAGTTCAATCGACACAAAATTTCTGTAAGTATCTATCAATCTACAATCACAAATTAATATAATCAACATCCGTGGTTACCGTTACCCGTGGCTCGATCAGAGTATCAGGAGCATCTGTAAAAACTAACATGTTTGCGTAATAAACTTATTATTTAAATTTATGAATATTCTTTCGTTCAAAATATTTGTCTAGCGTTTTTTTTCCTAAGCAGTACATTTTTAGACAGTAAGTATATTTTACGCCAAACTTAGACATAATAAGCTTGAAAATGAGGGGAGAATAATGGAATTTGATAAAGTAATAAGGAAGATAAAGGTGGGACAGAAAAAAACTTGCTAGAGTTATAATATATAAGATAATGAAGTTTAGATATAATATGGTGATGATCTATTGTATGTATGTGTTACCTATATGTAAATTATATGGTTACTACACCAAGTAATTAAATTTTCAAATTATTAATTAGTCAGATTTAATAGGGAAGGTTTTATATATATCTATCTATGATATGGTAGCTTGCCCAGGTATGTATCAGAGATATACATAAACAATATATTATATTTCGTGGTTATTTATGTTATGTTGTGTTTATATTTACTAAAATTACTCTTAAATTACCGTTACTACCGAACATTTAATTTTCATTTAATGTGTGTAAATCTTGTCAACAAATTTTCAAAGTAATCCGTCTATTTCGAATACATATTACTCTAATCATCTTAGGTTATCACGTTCGAATCTAACGGAATAAGATGAATTTTTGTAAAAACTTTTGTTTTGATAGTACAAATGTTGTCTCAAAAGTCACTTATGGTCACATGTGTGACTAGATCTTCAAGGTTAAAGGTCGCAAAAACGAGCTTTTTTAAATATCTCGTTTCCTTTGCCTTTAATCGTATTTATAATTTGTATAAAAGTTGTAAAGAATAAAATTATCTACAAAATTTTGCGTAAAACTGAACTGTTGAACCGTTTTTGAAATAGAGGGCGCAGAAAATGGAGCTTTCAGCCTAACGTACTTCAGTGCTGGGTCAATATTTATAAATATACAGTATTTAATAATTATTTAAGCAGCATTTAATGAATAATTAAGTAAAAAAAACCGTATAATAGACATTGGTATATCGTTAATTATGCGGTTTTTTAATTACTTATTCATTAAATACTACCTAAATAATTATTGAATACCTTATATTTATGAATATTGACCCACTGAAGTATGTTACGCTGGGCGGGCCATCTTCTGCGGCCTCTATTTCAAAAACGTGGAAATTTTAAAATTTTAAAAACATAAGTTTTTAAGGATGTATGAGTATGGTAGTGGGGGCACAAATTTAAAAATAGATATTTGCAATTTTGATGATAAATTTATGTTATTACTTGACGATATAAGACGAAAAGTTCTGTTCTGAAAAGTTTTTCGTCTACATTCATGAAGTTATAACAAAAATCATCATCAAAGTGGAAAATAAGATAAAAATAATTTCAACCCTTAATCTACCCTGCTCTTACATCCCTTATATGGACGGTGACACTTAGTTTTTTTCTTTTCTTATTCATTGCTAATATGTTTATTTTCTATTAAAAAGTTTTTTTTAAAATTTGTTTTCATTCATTCCAAATGAAAATTATCTCCAAAATATGTCGTTTTTTGAGATTCCTCCATAAGAGCCAATATATTTTATATCGATTTTTAATGACTTTTTTCATAAAAATTTGCACGGATACCTAAGCTGAAATTTTAACCACATATTCTTTGAGTAAAAGACTACCTACAAACAAATTTTGAATCAAACATTGTTGTCATGCTCATACATCTTTAAGTCTTAAAATAATATAAGAATATTATTAATATAAATGTAATATTATTGTTTATATCGAATTACGTATTGTATACCTATGTATGGTCTTGCAACAATAAACAAATATTATTATTATTATTATTATTATTATATTATAATTATTAGCCTAACTAATTAATATATATAGCAATTTGATTTTTTGATACAGTAGATAGTTAGTGCTATATATGCAGAGGTTAGTAATTATACGTTATGTAATAGTTCTGACATTTCGAATGAAAAGTGTATTTATGTTGAGTAAATAGTTTGTAGAACATAAATAAAATTATTTCTCTGGAAATTATGACATGAAAATCGAGTGAAGATAAATGTTAGTCAAATGATTAATTTACAAACCCATTTTATATTTACAGTATGATTCAGTTAAAATAATTTTGTGATCTCAATAAGCAATTTCTAAAGTTAAGACAATAGTAGACATAACACAGTGCGCTTCTTAGTACAAAAAATTCGTAGTGTAGGAGCTGCGTTAGCTTAGCAAATTCCCTCAGAGATTGAAAAAAACAACACATTTTTCTTAAAATCGAATATTACATTTTTAATTTTTATTTCGAAAACTAAGCGTTTATCTATGAACATTTGAAGAAATTTTCTTCGACCAATTTTTTCCATCTTCAGTACAAAAGAAATAGCTCCATTTCCTACCGCAATATTCTGTAATCTATGAATGGATGAATGGGTATTGTCTAATTATATTTTAAAATTAAAATTAAATTGAAATACTTTACAATATTTAATGTGTCCGCGACTTCCGCTTGTGTAAAACCTCTTGATTCATTTCAATGTATTCCATAAATGATTAATTTAATGATTCATTTAGAGAATCAATTTTAAAGACTTAGACAACCAACTTTACTTGCATCCCCTTGGAAAACAACGCGACATGGAGTTCGCTATGATCCTTTAAAGAATGAAATAAAAAGTGATACAGTATACTTTTCTCTCATTTGCTTGTGATAATGATTAATGATTTAGTGAATCGTTGATTCATTTAGATCCATCCAACTTTTACCCACCTATGGAGGAGATGACTATATATACTGCAATATACACAATGTTGACTTTTAAGACCCAAAATGCTACCCTTCAAACCGTCTTTGCTTAGTCCGTCTCCTAAAGGTCAAGTTTGCTTACATTCCGTTTTAAAAAAAAGGCGGCCCTCGGTGATGTATTTCGCTGTGCTCGTTTAAAGAATGAAATATAACTGTGATACAGTATATACTTCTGTCTCAAACCATGAGCACATATATCAATTTGTACAATTCTACCTTAAAAAATGACAAAGTTTCATATAAACTTTCACCTCCTATTGAAGAATCTTGAAGAATGAATTTTTTGAAAATAGTTAGTCATACAGTAAACTTTTCTTTTGAACCATAAGCTCATATCTCAATTTTTGTAATTCTAATTTCAAAATTAATAAACTTTCAACCCTATTTTGAACCCCTTATATACATGTCACACACACATAACTGATATTCCCATATAATAAATACTATATAATTTGCGCTCTCACGGGTAAACAGTGATGTTAACAAAAAAATGTTTCAAAAGAAAGTTGTTTATTCCTTTAGAATTCCTTTTTATAAGGAACATTTGTTACATTTAAACTTTTGTTCTACCTCTAACAGTTTACAAAATGATTCCTACGAGCCCAAGACCCACTTGACTTATGTTACTCATTTACGAACTCGACCTCACCTTTTATGTCCTGAGCACGCTATAAAAATTTCAGATAGATATCTTTTTTCGTTTTTTAGTTATCGTGTTGACAGACAGACGGTCAGACAGCCGAAAATGGACTAATTTAATGATTTTATGAACACCTATACCAAAATTTTGTTCGTAGTGTCAATATTTTTAAGCGTTACAAACTTAGGACTAAACTTAGTATACTTTGATATATTTCATATACATGGTATAATAATAACATTAGGCCTTCAATTGTGGTTTTTTATGAGTAGGAGTTGTTTAAACTTTAACATTTATAAATGATTATATATCTTACATAATTATCTCCAAGTTATTCTTAGAAATTTTCTAATCAAAACCATGAATTTGATTAAGTGAAGAATATTTGTGACATTTAACCACAAATATATAATTTAGTGAGGCACTAAAGGATGATTTACCCTTTATGTAAGTGTGTTCATTTGGTGGTATTTTATTATATATGTGAATATGGAAGTCTTATGGATAACTGTCTATTGTACCCATGAGTTTATTTGTTTCAACCACATAACAATTTTCCCTATACCTACTAACTAACTAACTAACAACTAATCCAACAAAACCATATCGTAAACATGTTTTGTTTATATTTTGTTTCAACGCCTTGCTCCCGAATATGATGTGTGTTTATGTAATATTCGCATTCATTCATATTTTAATACATATATAACAGTGAATACATTTGTACAATTATAAACGATCAAGTATGAATATGACGATGCAAATTATATAGATCTTCAAAAATGAATTTGTATCGAAATAGCCAAAATTATATTATTATATTAATTGTAAACTGATAGCTACAGAAATTTTATATCGATTGAACTGTGTATGGCCTTTTTTCCAGAAATTTTGTCCTAATTTAGAAAAATTGGTTTATAATTAAGCACCCAGAATAATTAATAACAAAATTTAAAATAATTAATACGCTTCGATCGGCATCTCAACGAAGTCGATATCATTTTTTTTCACGCGATATCGATAGGTTTAGGTTAGGTTATATTGGCTACTCCCGAAGGACACTCTTAGGCTATAGAGCCTATTGTGATACCATGTATGTGTTTTAACACATTTCCGCTGATAATTTCGTTTATCAGCTACTCAATTTCAGAGGCTGAGTGCACCTCCTTCATGCATATACCATGCACTACACTTTTATGAATTTTTCACAAAAAACCTAAGCAAGAGATTAATTGATAAATAAAATTTTAAAATCCATTAAAATTTTTGATATCCTTTTCATTTCAACTCTTTAAGCTATTTCGATACAGTGAATTGAAAATAATACCAAAGATTTGAAATTCTATTTGTCAATTAATCATCTTTTTATACGTCTTTTGTGAACAATTCATATTGATTCTCTATACGGTTTAGGATATTAACTATCAAAGTTCGTGTTTTTACCCAATTAAATTAATTTAATTAATTAAGGATGTATGAGCATGACAACAATGTTTGATTTAAAGGCTCAAAATTTGTTTGTAGGTAGTCTTTTACTCAAAAAATATGTGGTTAAAATTTCAGCTTAGGTAATCGTGCATATTTTTAAGAAAAAAGTCATTAAAAATCGATATAAAATACATTGGCTCTTATGGAGGAATCTCAAAAAACGACATATTTTGGAAGTTTTTGATAATTTTCATTTGGAATGAATGAAAACAAATTAAAAAAAAACTTTTTAATAGAAAGTAAACATATTAGCAATGAATTAGAAAAGAAAAAAACTAAGTGTCACCGTCCATATAAGGGACGTAAGAGCAGGGTAGATTAAGGTTTGAAATTATTTCTATTATCTTATTTTCAACTTTGATGATGAATTGTGTTATAACTTCATGAATGTAGACGAAAAATAAGAATAAAATTTTTCGATATGTGTCTTGGTTTTCGAAATATCGAAAGCTAAATAATTAAACAAAATTTTCAATTTTCGATATTTTGAAAATTAAGCCAGATATCGAAAAATTTTATTCTTACTTTTCGTCTTATATCGTCAAGTAATAATATAAATTTATCATCAAAATTGAAAATATCTATTTTTAAATTTGTGCCCCCACTACCATGCACATACATCCTTAATCTTGGTATGATTTCTGGCGCCGTATCATCTATCATTCATATTTAGCATTACGCATTCATATCATCGCACCTGAATCCTTATTTTGAAATGTATGTATATAAATGTTAGATGTCATATAATCTTATAATTGTAATTATAATTAATAAGAATTTATTGTCAGTAGATTATATTATTATCCACATACATATCGTACTGTTCGTAAATACACAATGATAAAAAATTGCTTTTTCTTTATTCATGCAGGTAAGTACTTTCTTGCTGCACTGTTTTCGGTGTAACCAGTAATAAATTTCCCATTCAGTGCGTCAAAATTTACTTGTATTATTCAAATTATAATTTGCCTGCGACAATTTTTATCACATTTTTATATTGTTATCATGGGCAATTAGGTATTTGATTTGTTTAAGGATGTACGAGTACTAGGGAAATATTGCATAAAAGTCTTGGTTTCTTTTTAATATGAACTTGGACTAAGTCCAAATCAATTCTGAAAATTTTAAGGGGGGTTGCCCGATTATTTAAATAAATAAATGACTTCAAAAGTAAGCATATTTAACATTGGTCTTATGGGAAAACGGTAGATGGAAGATATGTTTTCATAAATTTCTCCAAAACTAACCGGTGGAAAACCTTAATAGATTATTGAAAATAAAACAAGTTAAGTGAACGACTAATTAACGATATATAAGGTAGTGCATATTTTCAATTTTCGTGGTGAATTACTTGACAATATACCTAAGAGAAAAAGTAAGAATATAATTTTTCGATACCTGAATAATAAAATTTTGTTTTTCGTCTAAATTCATCAAGTTATAACAAAATTCATCATCAAAGTTGTAAATAAGGTATATAAATAATTTCAACCACAAGTCTAAACTTGCCTTAACGCTCGTATTACCTTAAATTCAAGCATTCTTAAAACCAAAATCTATAAAACCCGCATTGGTTTGAAATTGACAATTAGTGGACTAGTTGAACAATCTCTATTTATTGTTTTTGAAAGGGTTGCCTATTTGGTAAGAAATGTATGGTATAGAGTTTACTACAATCCTGATATGGTATAGTGATAATATAGTATCTATATTCGCATAAGAAATATTACAGTATTAAATAGGGCTATCCAACAGAAGTACTTTGGGTATCGCCAACCAGTGTATGGGCTTGACGCCGAATTGGATTGACTCGTCTGTGATAACTATATCAAAAGTTACTATTGCTTTAATGGTCAAATCAGTATGGCGTTCACACCGATACTGACATAGTGATTTCGACACAAAAATTCTTACCGTGCAGTACTAGTTGCATAATATACTAATATTTTACATAACATGTCATTCCTCCATATGCAGTCATAAATTACATATTCTTACTAATTGCAATGAATATTATTTATATATTGAAAACTTAAATTGTAAAATTTATTGTTCATATTTGAAATTTATTACCGATCAAATAATTCTTCATTTAATTACATTTCATCGATAAATACTCATTGACCTTGAATACTGCCCTTCATCTCCAACTCCTTTTTAACGAGAGTTTAGAGTTTTAGTAGAAGATCGGAAGATCGTAACGGAAAAAAGTATGTTGTTCAAATTAAGGGGTAGTTAATCATCCGGACCCTATGCCTGACTACGGCCCTCTATATGTAAGTTATAATAATCATTTAAAAGTACTGATCATGGGAAGGATCAAGACAACATCTCAAGACAAGATGAAAGGCTCGAGAACCATAATAGAGATTCTATTTTTGTATGGGCCTCAACACGCTACGGTTTCTTGTCAGATCTTTTTATGTGATATCTATCATAGCCGGTATCCAATCGTTTCGCTGAACAAACCCTACTCCTACTTCGAGCGTTATGGAAGGGGGATACGTGGGAGCCAGCAAAATTTTAATATAATTATGAGTTCATTGAAAATCCATTATTTGATGAACAGAGACGACTATAGTTAGTGTATTGATGATTGGAGATAGATATCTATATTATCAAATTTATAAGCATCACTTACACACAATATATTATATATTTTTGTAGTTGCGTGGTATTGTAAAGCTAAAAATAACTTATTATTTGACTACAAAGCATGTATTTGGTTTATATGTATGTACCGTGCAAAAAACCAAAACTTTTTTTACAATACTGTAGGGAAACAAACACCTTAACCAGAAAAAAGCGAAATATTTTCAAAACCGCACATCAATTCAATTTCCACGAAACTTGTGCACCTTTGAGCATTAAGATTTGTACTTTAAACCATTTTTGTCAATTAATCATATTTTTTAGTTTCAAGTTTTATAAAAAAAAAAAACTGGATATATTATATGATAAAAAGTATTTATTCAATTTTTGTAGAAGAAAGATTTATTCATTTCATTCATAAAATTATTTAAATTATTTCTAAGAATATTCTTTTCGCAAACATATAAAAATATTTTATTTAATAAAAATTTAACGTTATTAATGTATAATATTAAAAACATGTGTATCCATCTTTTTTTTATTAAAATATACATAATCCTAATTACTGCTGAAAAAGCATTTCAATAAATAATATTCATAATAATTCGTGATATACATATCAAAGAACTGTTTTCCTGTTTAAGATATAAAAATATAAGAAACCTATAATTGAAATTTTAAATCCAAACTAATTTTATCCAATGTAAGTTACAAGTACTTGTAATGGTATTTATTTTAAATGAGGCATCTACACAATAAATATATTGAAACAAAACCTATGTTACTTTACAAAATGTGCTAGATTTAAAATTTAGTTTTATTTAACATTATCACTAGATTAAGGCTATTCATATACTTAGTTTAAGCATACTAAGGTGATCACCAGTGGGTAGATTACCGTTCAAGTTAACCTTTTAGTCACTAGATCTATTTATAGTTCTTTTAAGAACTGATAATAGAAAATAAGGAATTAAAAAAAAAAAAAAAACTTTATTAGAGAATAATATCTAACAATTCAATCACAGATTATAATTTATTACATAAATAGATAGGCATCTCTACTGAACATGAAATGTTGTCCAAAAAGCCCCTTGGAGTAAAGCACTTACAATGAACAAATTAAAAAAAAAAAATGGCGGGAATTAGGTATTATTTGAAATATTTCTATTCAGTTTATCATTTTTTTTTATTTTATTTTTTTTTATTTGTCTTCTAATAAAATAAAGTGGTGTTTTTTAAACAAAATAATAAGTATTAATAAATTAATAATTTATTGTAATATTTGAAACAAAATATCATTTATTTTAATATTAACATTATTATTATTAACAATTATTTACTAGTTTGATGTAAGTTTAATGCTATATCTAACCGTTTTAGTTCGTTATTAGTCAATAATAATCAGGTATTGATATTCTTGAGGTCTTAGATAAAATCGAAATTCCAAAATATCTAAAATTTAAAAATATTTTATCGGGAAAATTTCATAATAAGGTACTTTATTTAAGGGGATAGTCCTGTTATCGAATTAGCCATATAATGTAAAACTAGATTTGATATCATGACAAAATTTGAAAGTGAAATTAAAATTGATTAAAAAACGGAGAATTTATAGGCAATCAAAGATTGATTTTAAAGATTGCCCATCTCCATTTAGTAAAATAAAGTTTTATATGTAATCTCATATGGCGATATCCACGTATGACGTTATGAATGATATTAATGACTATATCAAGAGTGCCCATATAACCTTAAGATGTATACTTTTTATTATGATGATATTATGATATTCTTTCGTTGAAAAATGAAAAAAAAATATTATTTCAGAATGAAATTAAAGCAAAACAGAAACGTTTCACTATTAAATTATATCTGCGGCAATGAAAAGTTTTCTTTTTAAACGTTAGTCGTTTACTCTTATTTATAGAATGAAACTATTAGACAGTGCATACAGAATGTTTGTTTAATGGAAACGCAACGACTTGACATTTTGACGATAAAATAAATTTCATCTGTTATTCTCACAATTTCTAATGCAACAAGTTTCATTAATAACTGTTGTTATATACCATGTATATATGTAATATATATCAATGTATATTAAGTTTAGTCCCAAGGTTGTAACGTTTAAAAATATTGATGGTAAGAACAAAATTTTTGTATAGATGCTCATAAAATCACCTAATTAGTCCATTTTTGGTTGTTCGTCCGTCTGTGAAAACGATAACTCAAAAACGAAAGAAAATATCAAACTGAAATTTTTACAGCGTACTCACGACGTAAAAAATGAGATCGAGTTCGTAAATGAGTAACATAAATCAATTGAGTCTTGGGTCCGTAGAACTCATCTTGTAAACTATTAGAGATAGAACAAAAGTTTATATAAAAAATGTGCCAAAACATTTTTCCGTAAGCATCACTGTTTACTCGTGAGGGCGCAAATTGTATAGTATGCATTAAAGGGGAATATCAGTAATGTATGTGTGACATGTATGTATGTGTAATGTGACAGTTTAATCAACACCGTCTATGCATGGTATTTCAACAACTAACTCAGTCAAGTGTTTGTTTTCACTTGTTTTTCAAAAATTTTAATTTGGAATTTCCTGTACCATACACATGTATACAATTGAAAATTAGTCAAAAACGCATGATTTATTGCAAATTTTATAAATTAAGAAATCCATCAAATATATTTCAAGTATAAGCTTTATCCCAATCCATCAAATATATTTTAAGTATAGACTTTTCATCATATCCACAAAGAATTTTATAAATTATTTTAGATTATAGTGTACCTGATAATACAATATATGTAATTTTATCGAGATTACATATCGATACATTTTTCTACGGAGCAGAAATAAACCATTTTTGCAGTTTATATATCTCTGTTTTATGTCTCTAAAGCTATCATGGCAGTGGAAAAACTGAACCTAGTTTATATAGTACAGTAAATAATGTTACATAAATCGGCTAATAAAGGAAAATGAAAGAAACCGCTCCCATTTTGCTAAAACTTCTTGGCTTGTGTTTCTATTATGTCAAATATCATTAATAACGCATGAGTTAGTGATTCAAATGTTTTTATTTGTCAATAAATAATAAATTTTTAATTCAATGAGACGATCAATTATCAAGTTCACTTAAAAAATTTGTAAATAGACGTAAATGTTAAGCATTTGTCAAATAATCGAAAATTATTATACATGAATAACGTATACGTAATTCAAGTTGCCTATTTCTTAATTTTATAAGTCGACTTTAACATTAAGTGTTTCATTTAATTAACAATTTATTGATTATAAGCAAAAAGAAAAATTTGCACCAGTAACTCATGCGTTACTAATGATATTTGGCATCTAGGAAACACACTATGAGGTTTTAGCAGAATGCAAGCGGTTTATTTTATTTTCCTTTGTTTGTAACTCCTTTAATGTACCAATATTTTTTGTCTATTTTATTGATAATTTATTACCGGAGAACTAAATTTATTGCTCCAACTATTTTCGAGAAAGTATATGACAGCTCAATATTAATAAGCTACCATGCCCATGTAATAACGACACAACGCCCAAATGGTACTTTGCTAATATTTTTTGACGATTTTATCCCAAGAACAAGAACAATAATTATATTGCTCCAGTATTTTTTAAGAAACAAAGAATATACTACTATGCATGATGCTTTCTAGGAACTACTGAAGCAATAACTTTTCCTTGGCCAAAAAATTATTTGTTTGGTCCCATTTATACCTTGCCATTTTTTTGGTTCCATTTATAAGGTTTTAATGTACTAATTAAGATAGTTTAATATTTTACAACCAAGTACCAGGTTTCCTTTCTCAAAAACAACTGGAACAAGGAATTATTTTTATGGGTAATATATTAGCAATAAATTAGCAAAAAATATGGGCTAAATCACATATTCTTATTTTTAAGTCGTTAATAAATTTATAATTTGTGGGTTCGGTCCCATTTGTGTGCTTTACCATTGCCATAGTAGCTTAATAGACAACTCTATTTTGCTTAAAGCAATGAATAGAAAGCATAACAAACATTTGTATCAATATACACTATATTTTTTCAGCTTATTAAAATTATTTTCAAACTTTTGAATATAAAATCTACACCATTTTCATTGCAGATAATTTGAATAAATTTTTAAATATAGAGAGTTCAAAGTATATAATACAATTTTTAAGCATAGATACTCTTTATATACTATTGATAATAGAGCAAAACACATTGCAGTAAAAATATTTCAAATCTTTTGAGTTAAAATGTTTTGGAAAATTTTTTTAAAAGATTCTTTTATAACAAAAATATTTATTTGGTTTTCTCTTTATTTTCACTCTCTCTTATTTTCTCATTTACACTTTGTATATATTTATAAAAAAAGTTTTGTAACAAAAAGGTTTAAACAGAATATATGGACATGGAGTTTGGTTGATGATACGTGAGTTACCTACTAAAATTAAGACATTGGCGTGGTTTTGAATATTTTTATTACATAATGTGTAAAATGTGCGTATTTTTTAACGTGCGTTATTGAAAAAATCACTAATAACGTCAGTTAGTCAATATGGATGTTATACGCAGGCTTAAATCTTGGAATAACACAGCAGTCGTCTATGTAATGCCTAGATCATTAACCAAACAGCACTCACGTTATGAGCATTTTGCTCGCGCTTGAATAAAAAATAAATAACTTTTATTTTTCAAATGGTATTTGTGGTTGAAACTTTTTATACCTTCATATCATTTTATCTATTTTCTAGGGTTAATGGGTTCTCGACCTTTTTTATTTCTCTAGGCGCGAGAATTACCGATTCGCATTTTTCAAGTTTCACGAATATCTTGATAAATTTTGAAATTTATATTAAAACACAATGTTATTTTCAAATTTTAACTTTATCACAAATAAGACTGATAGATTGGCTCAATTAAATCAAGATTCGTAGCGCAGGAGTTATGTTAGCTAAGCGAATTGCCTCAGAGATTGAAAAAATAACTGCACATTTTTCTTAAAATTGAATATTGCATTTTTAATTTATTTTTATCTTGAAAAATAAGCGTCTAGGGAAAAAATCTATATGTTTTACTTTGCACTAGCACCTTTTGATGACCTTTCAAAAACCAAAACCCTTCGCTAGAGAGACACATAAACGTATAGATACATGCATAATTGGATATATATGCAGCACCTCAAGCTTTTTTCGAATTGTCACGTATGCGTGACTTATAGAAAATTATTAATTTATGGTTTTTAGTACAATAAAAGCTTGTACAGTGAAAACTATTTTTATTTAAATTTTTAATTTCAGAATAAAAATCGCATGTATATCAAATATGACGGAAGCGATGGGAAAATCAGGACGCCACTTACCTTACTATGTATTCTCACCCAAACTCAGAGTGCAGTCATTGATAACTTTCGATCAACACATACTAAACTATCTATTAATAATATTTCGTATAATTTCATCGAAACCTAATTTCCCTTAAGAAAATAGTGATGTACGTTTTTTTCTACGTATATTCAGATATGTTATAAACCTATTAAAATAAATTACAAGATAAATCTTTCTTTACGTTACGGTAAAATAAAAATATTATATTTGTGAATTCTTTTGTTGCTTAGTACGGGAAATAAGTAAAGTATTGCGGAAATGTAGTACTTGAAATATTTTTGTTTTGTAATAAATAAAAGAAAAATAAAAATGTTTACTGATTTTACTTATATAATATAAGTATATACCAAAGTTTCATTTTACAACATGCAATAATAATATGTATATGTACTTACACATGTTCTTCACTTTTAAAAATGTATAAAGTGGCTTCAAACAAAATAACTGTCTATCGTCTTTACTTGTATGTTAAAAGTTGATTGTATTTATTCGTTGTGTGCGTAGCCATGGTAGGGACAATAAAATCGATGCCAGTGCTTTCAGTGAAAAATTTTGGCGATAAAAGAGGCTGTTATGACTAATTTGCAGTTCTTTACATGTTAATGTTATAGAAACTTTCAAATTAAAATTATTGAAAAACATTAATTAATTAAACTTAATGCATTAAAAATTGTGAAAATAAGAAATCAAATTGCACAAATATTATTTTTCAAATGTAAATTATCATAATTATTTATTTAAATTTGTGAGACAATAATATAAAATTTTCAATGTAAGTCATAAATGCAATCCATACAATTATATATGCATCCAGGCAATTCTATAATTAAAGTAGTGTATCGTTACCATGGAAACGCCTTCAATAAAACTCACGAATTGGGATTTCCAGTTGTTACGATGCGAATTTCGTATGTTCGGGTTTTTTGCTGTTTTCCTTGTGATATTCTCCTATTTGTTGTTTTAATTATGATTGTGGTTTGTCGCTATGTAAACCCCAAATGATTTTCTGACGTTCATTTTTCCTAGAAGCGTAGACTTTTTAAAAATATAAGATTGTTTTGATAATTATAATAATTATATTTTTTAAATGTATATCGTCGTGTTATTCTCGACTCATCTGTTTATAATGTGAATAAACAGCTGACGGACATAATACAGTTGATTTTGAAATAAAAATTATTATTTAAATGTCTAAAAGCAATGTTCTAGTTCAGTTCTAAGTAATAAAGTCTTATTGTTATAAAAAAGGTTCCTTCTATTTAAATAAACAGCTTCCTTCTCTTTAGAAATATTGCCTCGAATTAAAAAATTACAGCTGTTTCATTTTTGAGTTTACTCATCCATGTTTTACTTGTAATATAGTACAGTAAAAGATGTTACAAAAGTCGGGAAATGATAAGGGAAAATGAAAGAAACCGCTTGCGTTTTGCTAAAACCTCATGGAATGTGTTTCTTAGGTGTCAAATATCATTAGTAACGCATGAGCTAGTGATGCAAATGATTTTATTTGCTAATAAACTATAAATTTTTAATTCAATGAAACGATCAATGTTAAAGTTAACTTAAAAAATAATAAATAGGCAACTTGTATCACGTAATTGTTAAGTAGTTGCCACATAATCGAAAACTATTATACATGTATAGCATATACGTAATTCAAGTTGCCAATTTATTAATTTTATAAGTTAACTTTAACATTAACCGTTGAATTGACAATTTATTGTTTATTAACAAATAAGACACATTTGCACCACTAACTCATGTGTTACTAATCATATTTGACACCTAAGAAACACATTCCATGAGGTTTTAGCATAATGCGAGCGGTTTTTTGCATTTTCCTTTAATTGTAATATCTTTATCTGTACTAATACATTCAAGTGTATGTTTAGCTTTTGTTCTTTGATGGGCTGTAGTTTTCCTTGCCATACTTGGACACCTGGTTAGCAAAGAAGGTGTAGGTATTTAGTCACTGTAATAGTGCTGACGCGCTGAGTATTTCTCGTTATTTCAACAGAGATTGCCGAGAGTACCAATGTGTGCCTAAAACTGCACTGAAACAGGAGAGTTAGTTGTATATGATTTTTTTAAACTTTTCATTCTGATAGTGTCTCAAATTGGAAACGGGGATCTTAAATGTTCCCTTATACTTATTTCTGGACCTACTTTATTACTTCGAGTCCCTCCATCTTCTGTTCTAAATATAATCTAGTGTGTAAGGGATTTTGGACCTATGCCTTTAGATAATAAAAATAATAATTCGAACAATACACAATTGACCAGTAAGTTGATAAAGTTTTTAGACTATGAGCTCTTACTGAAACGGAATTACTGTGATTATTTTTCTCTTCCACTTCAAAGATTCGTAAAATTTTATTAAGAATGAAAAATTGAGATTTTACCTAATCATGGCTCTAGTGTCAAATTTAATGAAATAGAAGTAGGTTTTGATATTTATAATACGACTTTTATTTGTACCTACCGTATATTTTAAGTCATTTACAACATAATAACTTAATTTTAAACACAAATAGAAGAAAGTTTTCACCTGTCGAAGGGGGCTGTGTATTTTTTTAAAACGATTTTTTAACTCTTTTTCGACAGATTTCGACATATGTAAACTTTTTATCATTTGTTTTAAATATTATGTTGTCAACAACGATACTCAATGTGTTTGGTATTCAATCAAAGAATTTGAATAGTACATTCTAACACTATGTGCTATACAGAGTGGACCAAAAGTCGAAGAAAAATTGAATAAAAAACAAGTGAAAACAAACAATTGACTGAGTTAATTGTTGAAATACCATGCATAGTCAGTGTTGATTTCTTTATTACATAACACATACAAACATGTGACACATACATAACTGATATTCAAGTACGGTACATACTATGAAATTTCCGCCTAATTGGCGCCCTCACGGGTAAACAGTGATGTTTACGAAAAAATGTTTCAAACAAAAGTTGTTCAATTTTTGATAAGGAACATTTTTTACATTTAAACTTTTTTCTATCTCTAACGGTTTACAAGATCCAATTGACCTATGATGCTCATTTACGAACTTGACCTCACTTTTTACGTCCTGAGTACGCTGTAAAAATTTCAGCTCGACATCTTTTTTCGTTTTTGAGTTATCGTGTCCACAGACGGACGGACGGATAACCGGAAATGGACTAATTAGGTGATTTTATGAACACCTATGACAAAATTTTTTTCCTAGCATCATTATTTTTAAGCGTTACAAACTTGGGACTAAATTTAATATACTATGTATATTTCATATATACATGGTATAACAAAGAGTTAAAGGAATTATTCTCTAACAGTAGTTTCCAGAAATAAACTAGAGCATGCAATTGAATTCACCATTGTTGAACTAAGCATCAACACTTCATTCAACTCCTTTTCAAAAAGGCCTACTATACAGGCTCACAGACTTCTTATATACTGAACGATTTTTAAATCCTCTCCCTAAGCACACAATAAGGGTAAAAGAATAAATAAAAATTAAGCAACATGTATAAGAAAGATATTATAATATGTCTGCTTGCTTACTTGTGAATAGTACCAGTACAAAAGTAACAATACAAGAATATACAAGTATCTTTCTTATACATAATGCTTAATGCATATGTACTGTCTCCAAGGAAAATGCTTTAAAAAACAGTTTGTACAAAAAAGAGGGGTGTCGTGGGACACCCGGTAAGAACTGCGTGGCAAGCTAAATTGATTTAAAAAGTTTTAGTTTACTAGGTAAACTAAAAAGATATATTTTGGTTTTACCTCCCCACTATAGTTCTAAAAACTCACGTTACCAAGATTCGGTCTCTACGTTTTTCTGAAAGGGTTAAGAACAACCAGTATATTAATTTCTTTCTTTCAAAATGTCTAGAAATTTTCTTTTTATAAAAAAAAAGCAAAAGTATATGATAAAAAACTTGATGTACAAAAAGTATTATTGTTGGTTTTTAAAAACATACTTAAGAAAATACAATAATTCATGCTGGTAAGAAGTAGGTATTCCTCCTTCACATACATTCATTCCTATTTATAAAATGATACAAGAAACAAACATTTAAAGAAAATAAAAAAGGGGAAAATGTGCGTGTATTCAAACAGTCAGTCGTGTTGTATATTATATAACAAAAGTGAACAACTAGAAAAACATTAACTGCTAATGCAATACCTAAACACATCATCATATTGTAGTCGTTTTTCCGCTTCTTTCAGAGTTTTTATTTTTTATTCTTAGTTTATAAGAAATTCATTTTAAAATAAGGATACTTTCGTCAGGTTTTTTATATTTGTTTTTTGGTTCTAAATTGCACTGTCATGGATCAAAATTTACATTTAGTGGAGTGCTCGAATGCTTTCCAGTTGCTTAAATCGTACCTGTTGCTTCTTTCATTACGTATAAAGGTGTAGTAAAATTCAGTAATCAAAACATGAACCAAATGATACACGATAAGTCGGAAATATAAACACTAGAACGGATAGTTTTTTCATGGCGATTAAATACATTGATATTAAAAAATCAAATTTTTTGGGGATAACAGGAAGGTGTGATTGATTATTTTCATGGGGGATAGGAAACATGTGGCTCGGTCAAAAGGAAGAGGGATTAATTCAAAAGCTATGCTTAGCTACATCAGGGTAGGGTAGAAAGGAAGTAAAGTTCCGTAATTTTGTTGACCAATTTTTTTTGGCACAATAAAAATTATTTGCAATACACTTATTCTTACAATGCCGTCCGTAATGTCATTGTTTCAGAAAATGCAAAATGTTTTCTTTAGTTTATAACAAAAGAAACTACGTTCCGCCAGAAAGAAAATCATAGTAAAAGCTGCGGTAGGCTACATGGAGGGAGGCATGGACTCTAAAGAGATTGGAATTGAGCCATGTACTTCATAGACGCTTCCTTACTAAATAAATGTTTTTCTTCGTTAAAGTTAAGAAATAAATTTAGGAAACACACGGTACATAATTTTTGTATTTAAAACTCGAAATTTGAGTATTTGAGACATACACAAATAGTTAATGCTGCCCGTTTTCGAAAATATACGTTCGTAATTTTTGCGATGTAATTTAAATCACAAGAGGCTATAAAATGATAGCACCAGCTCAACTTATTCGATGTTTGAACTCCAGTACAAAACTATCTGATACGTCTCCTCGAATAGTAAAAATTATTTCAAAAATACTTGTGTAATTATGTTCAAGGCGAAGCACTTTGTATATAATAAAATTTTAACGTCCAATATTGTGAATATAAATTGTTTATATAATATCAACACGAGCTATGTTATGTAGCAATCGATTTTATAAGTCTGATAAAGTATGTTCGAACACCTGTTGAAGCTTTCATTTTCTAATGTTCTAGATAAAATGAAATATAGAAGTAAAATATGAACAACATGAATAGTTGTATATTTCTATTCATTGCATATAGTGTAGTCAATAAAGCAGTGAAAAGACCCAACCTACTTATTTTTATGAGATTTGATGCACAATGTTTCTTGAGATGCGTATAAAATAGATAATAGAATCTTGTAATTATCTTTCTTTGCTTATAACCACAAGAAAATAAGAAGTACCTACATAGATTAAATTGGAAAATTATTCGTCTTAAGGTAACACGAGCGCAACGCAAGTTTAGACTTGTAGTTGAATCTACAATGGATTTTACCTAAGCAATTACCTCAGCTGTTGGCACGATTACAATCGTTTGACACTCAATCTATGTAACTCTAAGGTCAATGAAGGCTTGATAAGTTGAAGAAATTGAATTCAACATGATAGTGCTTGCAGACGACTCAGTATAACTTTTTATGATGATCTATAGCTCTCAAGTTATATTGAACACCTTTTATATAAAAATTTTTTCCTCTAATTCGTTGAAACTTATATTTATGCTAAGTACAACTAATTTTTTCACTTTTTAGACATTCAAAATAAGTATGTAATTTATTATCGTAATAAAACAATTATAATTTTGATAATTTATTTAATTTGTAATATAAGCAGCATTAATAATAAAATATTCTGCCGCATAAAATTATTAAATTTAAATTATTCCTATTTTGTAAATTTAACTACATTAAAATTAGCTGACGTTAATTGAAAAATCAATGTTATAATCACACCGTAATTTGAGAAAATTATATTTTTCATATGCCTTTTTGATTGCATATTTTTCATCGCACAAAGATTTCAGAATTAACTATTTATCATTTTTTCGTGCTTTATTATAAATTTTTATGCTACAATCTGCAAAAAAAGGCATTAGCTCATTAACTAACGATTTCATATTTGTTGTTGTGGCGAAGCTAATGTAGCAAACTGTTCTCTCAGAGTTGTTTCCCTGGCTGACACTTACTTCAAAAATAACAATAATTTTAACTACATTATATTATCGTTTTTTTTTTACTTTTTGTGCATGAAGAAGTTACACTCAGTCTCTCAAAATAATTGAGGGGATGAAATGATCAACGGAAAATTGGTCTATGACCTTTTTGTGCTCCTCGTTGGAAAGCTACTATAACCTAATCAAACAGGAATATTACCGTGAAAATTATTGGATGCTCTTGTATAAATTAATACATTGATACATAAAATATTTGAGTATATAAAAGACAACTTTATTTTTTGCGAAGTGCATGAAAAATTACATATTATTCACTTCGATTAAAGAATCACATATAGTTCGTTTAGGACACATAGAGATTTTATAAGATATTTTCAATCCTCTATTGAAAAACCATTTGTTAAAAGGTCATTTAAACAAAACTTATTCAATTTGTGCATATTTACCAGTGGGATTTCAATGATACACTCTTTTAACTAATTTTAAATAGAAACAATTTTATATAATCATTTATCTTAGAATAAATGATATTGCAAATATTAAATCACTTTGACTACAAAAATAAAACTTTAACTTAAATTTTATTCAATATTTATTTTCATATAATTTGGGAAATATTATTATTAATACTCCGCTTAAAATATGAATAATATTAAGTTAGATAATAGCGCAACTTCGAAGAAAAAAGAAGAAACAAAATCTACGTTATATACGAAATTGAAGTTCTAAATATGAACGCTGGAAAAACCGACGTGAGCGTGAGAGGGAAGTAAACAATTTTTAAGAGAATCGTTAGGTTTGGACTATTTAACTTCACTATACACTGAGTGAGAGTAGAAAAGGATATATTTTGAATCCACCCTCAAAAATTGAAACGTGCGTAGGTCTCAAATAATTTCATACATTAATTTTTTGGGAAACGCCCTTAATAACGTACAAGATAAAACATATCATTTTAATTTACCTTTCTTAAGTGTATATCCCAGAATTATGTAGGTACTTCCATTCCCGGAATTAGGATCAAATCCATATTTTATCATAGAGTTAGAGGAAAAGTCGAAGCACAGGAAATAAGCGTTTTTTATCCTATAAATTAAAGATTAAGATGTGAAAAAATGTACAAAACTAATTTCCAATAATCATTTTGTGCGACAAACTTTTGTTTTATTTGATTTTTTGTGGCCAAAACAATAACTCTCTACTACGAGTTAAGGAAGTATGAGCGCCAGAGGAATTTTTCATAAAAAGCTTGATTTGTTTTTTTATGAGGTTGGGCTAAGTCTAAATCAATTCTGAAAATCTTAGGGGGGGGGTTGTCCGAATATTTAAATAAATTAATGACTTCAAAAGTAAGCATATTTAAGATTGGTCTTATGGCAAAACGGTAGATGATATGTTTTCATAAATTTCTCCAAAACTAGTGAAAGTTAAAAAAAAAAAAAAACTATTTAAGTAAATTAAAGTGAAAATATTAGTAATTATTGAAAATAGAAAAAACCCGTAGTGCCCGACTTATTAAGGATGTATAAGCACGGTAGTGGGGTCACATTTTCGTTGCGGGGTCACATTCATGAAGTTATAAAAAAATTCATCATCAAAGTTGAAAATAGAGTACAAATAATTTCAACAAGAAGTCTACACTTTCCTTGACACTCGTACTTCCTTAATAATCTGACAAAGTTGAATTGTAATCTACTTAGTGTCATACATCAAAAATACTTAAAAATATAATTATTATTAATCAATCAGTGTTTTACAAAGTATGTTTACGTAGAAATGGCCTCTATAAACGTATAAAGTATTAAATATTTGGAATCTTGTATATTTATAAAACTACTTAACGTAGTTTTTTAGAAAAAGTTCAAGGTTTAATGTTTTTTTTAAATAAATATAATGTTTAAATATTAAATTTTCTTGTTAGTGAATTTCTTCTTGAAGGAAAATGGGCTATTGGTGTTGCACCGATTATTATATTAGATTTCCAAAAAATTTCATTGATTCCATAAAGTGTAGAAAATGGTCTACGTAAAAGGTTATATCCAAATACATATTCACAAGTGTGCGTCGAGCACTAACAGATACTCCATACTCCAAAATAAAAGAAAAAGTATTTTCTTTTATGATTGGCAATATTTATGTGAAACTTGAAGTTGAAATTGTTTGTACCATATTTTTCACTTTGATGATGAATTTTGTCATAACTTCATGAATGTAGACGAAAAATAAGAATAAAATTTTTCGATATCTACCTTGGTTTGATCTATCTACCGATATCTACCTTGAAACATCGAAAGTTAAATATTCATACAAAATTTTCAATTTTCAATATTTTGGAAATTACTCCAGATATCGAAAAATTTTATAAATACTTTTCGTCTTATATGGTCAAGTTATAACATAATTCATCAACAAAATTGCAAAAATATATTTTTTTAAATTTATGTCCCGACTAATTAGACCGGATTGTTTTTATTTTCAATAATTTATGAAGGTTTTAACTTTAATTTAAATTTTTATACCATGTATAAATGAAATATACGTAGTATATTATGTTTAGTCCCAAATTTTGGTATAGATGTTCCTAGAATCATCTAATTAGTCCGTTTCTGGTTGTCCGTCCGTGCGTCCGTCTGTCAACTCGATAACTCAAAAACGATAAATGATATCAATTTTTAAAGCGTGTTCAGAACATAAAAACTGAGGTAAAGTTCGTAAATGGGCAACATAGGTCAAATGAATCTTGGGTCCGTAGGACCCATTTTGTAAACCGTTAGAGATAGAACAAAAGTTAAAACGAAAAAATGTTCGTTATAAAAAAATAAACAACTTTTGTTTGAAATATTTTTTCGTAAACATCAGTGTTTACCCGTGAGAGTGCAAATTAGGCGCAACTTATATATGTATAGTATGTATTATATGGGAATATCAGTTATGTATGTGTGACATGTATATATGTGTAATATGACATCAACACAGTCTATACATGGTATTTTAAGAATCAACTCAGTCAATGTTTGTTTTCATTTTTTTTTTTTTAATTTTCACCGACTAGTTTAAGAGAAATCTATGAAAACATATCATCCATCTACTGTTTTCCAAAAAGACCAATGTTAAATATGCTTATTTTTGAAGCCATTTATTTTTAAATTATCTGGCAATCACCCCCCTCCTCTCTAAAAATTTCAACATTGATTTAGATTTAGTCCAACTTCATTAAACAAAAAATTGGCTTCACAGATCGTCCTTATGGGGTCGATAATTTGTATAAAATGTAATAGATAATTTGTATAAATTGTATGATAAAAGAACATTTAAGCCTACGCAGTTCTGCGTGGCGAATTTGTTTGTTTTCTATGCATAACATTACATGAAGCTTGTATATATTATTGTGGCTAGTGTAGTTGTTTAATCTATCTAGTATCTACCTTCATAAATAATACACACAAAACTAAATTAAATTGACATCAAGGGAATGTAAAATGAAAATCATCAGCATAAACGAGTGACTAAAATAAATAATTATTATTAAACAAAAAGGTCACTCAAATTATAAAAATTATAATTTTCTTTAAAAACAAGTTTTAAAGGATAAAATATATATTTTTTTAAATGTTTCTCATCTTTTCTAATGCGATACAGCTTAATAAAAAGAACAACACAACACGAGATATGATTTAGTATCCTGCGACTTTGAGCCTAAAAATCAATGAAGACGTTTGTACTCCACTCCCTAAGTTAGTGACGCAATTAACTAACTATCAATAGTTGCGTATCGGAGAGTAAGCCTGACCAATTTTTAGAGAAGTCAATTATTTATAAATATATTTGATACATTTTTGTAAATAATTTGAAGTAATTGACATTTTTTCAATAATCTACAGTACAGAGGGGGGAATGGTTTCATGACTAACACTCTTATCAACAACCGGCAATATTGAAATTTTGTGACCCGTGTAATTATACATATTGTGAATGAAAAATAATTAAGATTATTTTTTTTACAGAAGCGCAAATCACATCAGACAAGCAATTTTTCTCCACAAGGTAAGTTTGTTTAACCTTTTTTTATAAATTATGTTCCTTATCGCACATTATAATTTGTTTGCTGGTCGGTAGGTTAAACCAAAAAATTTGCAGCAGTTTTAATAGATTCAGTTTGCCATGAATTTTGAGAATATTATGAAAATAATTTACAATCTGTCAATTATATTTTTTGTGTAAACAGACAGAAGAAAAAAGCACAAAATTGAACATGTGGATAATCAACCGCAATGCGAAATTCCACACAGAATTATACAAAATTCAATTCTGGTTAAACAAAATTATTCAAGAGGTCTGTCTATTTTTTTTATGAAAGCTTATAAGAATTATTTTCTTCTTTTAACCAAAATAATATGTCTTCAAAACAAATTTTTGTTCGAATTTCTTATGTAGCAATTTATTTATTCTAAATATTTAAAGTTAAAGTCAGTATACAGAATGTTCGATTTACATTTAGGCATATAAATATCATGAGTATGACAGAATATATGCGTTAAGCAATGCATTTAAGTGAGAGGTATTTTATACATGCGTTGAAGCTACGATATGCATTGAGATAGTTGTAAGACGCTTGGAGAGTGGGAGTTTCTTTGGTTGAATAGATGAACTACAGCAGATAATCCACGATACAAGTCACTTTTGAAATTTCATATAACACCTATAATACCTCTTACTTAGATGCATTGCTTAACGCATTGAAAATCAAACATTCTGTATATGATCTCACACACCTAAGTAAACAGTCAAGTAGGTATAATATTGTTTGCATATGATTTATGTTACATTATTCCTTGTTTATTTTTTACCGCGTTTGTATTTTTTCGAATGAAACTTGGTATTAAAAAATAACAATACTATGAATGTACGGGATGTAAAAATGCTGTTATCCTAAAATTACTGGGTAAATAATGGTTTTAGAAGAATAAAATTAAATACAAAAATAGAAAGGTTAAAAAAATTTGAACTCTGCGATGACTTTAAATTGTAAACAGAAATACCTTTTGAAATATCGGAAACATGCATACATGTCCATACTCATAATATTTGCTATTAATAATCAGACTTTTTATACCATGTATATATGAAATATACATAGTATATTAAGTTTAGTCCCAAGTTTGTAACGCTTGAAAATATTGATGCTACGAAAAAAATTTTGGTTTAGGTGTTCATAGAATGACCTAAAAAGTCCATTTCCGGTTGTCCGTCCGTCCGTCCGTCCTTCTGTGGACACGATAACTCAAAAACAAAAAAAGATATCGAGCTGAAATTTTTACAACGTACTCAGGACGTAAAAAGTGAGGTCAAGTTCGTAAATGAGCATCATAGGTCAATTGGGTCTTGGGTCCGTAGGACCCTTCTTGTAAACCGTTAGAGATAGAACAAAAGTTTGGTAAAGGTGTTCATAGAATCATCTAATTAGTCCATTTTCGGTTGTCCGTCCGTCTGTCCGTCTGTGAACACGATAACTCAAAAACGAAAAAAGATATTAAGCTGAAATTGGAAACAATAATAAGAACATGAAAATCTCAAAAAATTAATCACAACCATAATTCTCTTTTGATTTAAATAGTTAGTTTAAATCCAATTCATATTTAACTATGATAATTTTATTTAAACCACAATCTAATGCTTTCTAGTCAGTGGTATTTGATACGTATACATAAATGTGGACTGACAGCAATGTTTGTCATTATTTTTCTCAAAGAATTTAGTGAAAAGTAGCTGACAATGACAAATATGATCGCACTAGCTATACAAATATTGTCCAAGAGGGATTAAAATGTGGATGTCTATTGTTTTGTTTATTTACTTTTCTTTCATTTCAACATCACTATCTTTAAATGTTAGTAGGGGTTCCGTTCTAATTCATTATTATTCATAACGGCATTAAAGAACGCTTGCAACAATCTTGCAGAGGATCACTGTATCTCCGAAATACATGGCAAGCTGAAAGGACCCCGTAATATTAGATAGGAAAATGACATTCTGTGAAACTTTTTCTAACCCATTCGTAAATGTTCTTTGGATCATTCAGATCAAAAACTATCACGACCACAGCAAATTTTTACGAGTAGTTTTCGAACTACCGGCGATCAAAGTCAAAGCTACAAATATATTTTAATTTTAGTATATGACTAGAAAAATGGATTTCTCTGAAACATTTTCAAACCACCCTCAAAATATTCTTCAGATCGTATTGATCAAAAGCTCTCACGGCCACCAAATTTTTTAACGCATAGTTCTCGAGCTACGGAAATCAAAGCCACATATATATTATAGTTATATAGCCCGTAAACTACTCGTTAAAACATTTTGTGACCTTGAAAGATTAAAATCAGAACGATCCGAAGATCATTTTGGGGGCGATTTGGAATAGTTTCACAGAAAGCCCTTGTCCTCGTCATATAGGTACTATAAATATAATATATGTAGGTATAGCTTTGATCGACCGTTTCTCGAAAACTAATAGTTAGATAGTTTTGTCACCGTGAGAGTAAAGTTTCGGACAAGAGTTATAAAAATTATTTATAAAAAGTTATATATATTTGTCGTATTTCTGGCAAGGCTAGAGTTTCAACATATTAGTGAAAAATTTTTCCTACAGGAAATCTGAAGATCCTCAATAAATACTATCGGAAAAACCACACACGGCATCCTAAAAAATTAAATCTACATGCATATTATGTATGTTTAAAAGATCAAACTGAAATATAATTTTTATTTGTATTTTATATATTTTATATTCACAATTTTATCTGTATTTTTAACTTACTGATAGGAAGTCATTGCTTGCACTTCGAAAGTCGAAAATTTTGTCAAATCCTTACGTTTTGATCTGTTCAAAACTACTTTTAGAACAATTGATTATTTTGGAGAATACATAATATGGATTTTCTCAATAAATATTAATAAAATCGAAATTTTCTACTGTTGGGGGGAAAATATTGTCTTTTGTTCAGTATCCTATTATTAAATATCTTCTGATTGTCTAATTGGATTTATCAGGAAGTTAGTACTTCGCCCCTTAAAAGTGACATCCTTCGACTTATATAATATAACGGACGGCACTTATTATATATAAGTGCCGTCCGTTCTTTTTCATCACTTTTTCTTTTGTATTCATAAAATAATAATATTTACATATAAATAAGGTTATTTTTATTACATGTGAACCAAAAAGAAAAATAAATAATGGAAGACTAAAATGCAAAAAATATTTAAATAGATTTGTATAACAAAACAACATTCTAAGATTTTGATTTTTTTTTTATCTAAATATATAATTTTACAATAAAATAATAATGGTCAAATAAAATGAAAATAAAAATTTTATGTCAATTCCGCCCACAAAGCTATACAGTCAACTAAAATGTTTATATATGCTGATTTTAATTTAATTATTCTGGAACTTTTTTAAACGTGATTTGAGTATGCTTCTTTTGGTATTTAGACCTGAGCACATTGTATGTACAAACAAAAATTTATTTTACACAACCTAAATAGGAATATTTTCTATTTTACTTTGCCTAAATGTTGGAAGATAAAAATATTTGATACCATGTCTCATACCGATATGTAACACAATATTCAAATTATATACTATAATTAATATAAACCAATATTAAGACAGAAATATTGAGATATACGAAATTTCGAATATCAAATAACGTAGACATTTGTATACACAAACGTAAAACATCTCAGAAAAACAATTTTTTTTTTTATTTTTCAAATGAAATTGGTAAAAAGTTAATTAAAAATTTTTTAAATATTTCTTGTGCAGATTTATCGATTTCATAATTGTCAATAAAGTATTACATATCATATAAGGATGAATTGTTGTTGTATCGAGTTGAGACATAGGTATTGAAATAAATACCACGATACTCGAAATAAAAAAGTAAATTTTTTTTGTATAAGTTTTTAGTTAGGAAATGGTTTTGCTGGAGGCAATTTTTGTGAGAGCATAGTTTTTGAAACTTGTTCCGTAGTTTTTTAATTTCTATTTCATTTTATGAGCGATTACGCGATGCATATCATGAAAAGATTCTAGAAAATTTTCGTAATCTACATTACATAATTTCTCATTTAACTTTAAGTGTAATCTGCAAGCTTCCAGTTCTAAATAACTATGCCAGGCGTAAATGAAATTTTTTGAACAACGTTTTTGGACGTGGAGTCAATTCATATAAGGATGCATTTTTTGTTGACTTTGAGTTGAGACAAAGTTATTGAAATATCTTTTGGCATGAACCGAACATTACAAAACAGTTTTTGTTAACATTTTAGCCAGAGCGGTTTTGATTTACAATTTACAAAAACTTTTTTTACGTATTCTATATAAGTATGAAATCATAACTTCAAACATTTTATAATGTCTTAAAATACTACTTAAAATTCAAAATGACTAATAGTCAAAAAGGCTATTCTAAAAAAAATCCTAAATACTATTCCTAATATAGTTTACCACTTTATATCTATGTTTCTTCCTCAAAAAAATACTGTTTGAAAGTTTAGAAATAACTTACAGACACATAGGCCAATAAATAAAAACCCATTTCTAGTATGAGTTTGCTGGTTGATAAATTTCTGTTTATACCATGCATATATGTAATATGCAAGGTATACTAAGTTTTGTCCCAAGTTTGTAACGCTCGAATATATTGATGCTACCAACAAAACTTTGGAATAGGTGTTCATATATAAAATCACCTAATTAGTCCATTTCCAGTTGTCCGTCCGTCTGTGGACTCGATAGTTCAAAAACGAAAAAAGGTATCAAGCTGAAATTTTTACAGCGTACTCAGGACGTAAAAAGTAAGGCCGAGTTTGTAAATGAGCAACAAAGGTCAATTGGATCTTGGGTCCGTAGGACCAATCTTTGTAAACCGTTAGAGATAGAACAAAAGTTTAAACGCAAAAAATGTTCCTTATCAAATATATCAGTTATGTATGTGTGACATATATGTATGTGTAATGTGATAGAGTAATCAACACTTTCTAAGCATGGTACTTCAACAATTAACTGAGTCAATTGTTTGTTTTCACTTGTTCATATATAAAATTATAAGGAGTTAATTCAATCCTACGAAACAAGACACTAAAACTTTAAATTTACAAAATTCTTCCATTAACAATAGAACTACACGTGTCCTATAATATTTTTTCTAAACAATAGCCTAGATTCTAGAATAAAACAAAACACCACATAAATACTTCTTCTTATTACAATAGAAATGAAACAAAAAATTAAGTGATAAAACTAGCTTTTATAAATTGTTTTAAAACTATATGATTTTATTATAACAATGAAATACTAGGTGTATTTTCCTGTTACGTAACTTTTTTTTTTGTATCGGAAGGAATTTGATGAAGTAAAAGTATATAATTATTATTTATATGAAATATGATGAAGACAAGAACTTTTTCACAATTATTTCAAGCAATTTTATTTTATGTTTGATATTATACCGTTCCTTTTACCAACTCAATAAATTTACATTTTTAAGAAAAGTTTGGCTTACAATTTTAAGAAAAGCACATTTAACCTTGAATTCGGTTTTTGGTTTAAAAAAAACTTCATTATAACGTCATATAATGCATACCAATTGAGAAGAAAGGATAATTTCAGAAAAATTTTTTCTAGGAACTTTTAACTTAAATAACAGAGCGTAACCAATTTCGTTCATGGTATGCCTAGGGTAGGGGGTTCGATTCACGTAATCACAATAAAAAAATTAAATGAATTAATAGCTGTGATGGGCTGATGTACTTCATGGTATATACGTGAAATAGCTGCACTCAGCCTCTGAAATAGTTGAGGAGCTGATAAATGAAATTGTCAGCGGAAAAGGTGGTAAAACATAAATATGGTATCACAATGGGCTCTATAGCCTAAGTGTATCCTTCGTGGACAGCCAATGTAAACTAATCTAACTTACATCATCAATTATTAAGAATGTTATTTTGGAAAGATAGTAATGGTAGGGAAGCCCCTGATGCTAAATATGCAATTTTAATAATTTTAAGAAAAAAAGGGCGTCAGATATTGAAACTGTAAGTTCTATCAAACCAATGCAATGTAGCACTGAGCAAGAGAGAGTGTAGATATGAGTGCATATACATATATATCTCTTGTTCAGTGCCACTTTGGGGTTTGATAGAAGTATACTCCAACGTATCTCTGATAAAGGAAATATATTGAATCAGTCGGTTTAGGCGGTAGGGTAGCTGTACGGAAAGGTTAAAAATGGAAGAAAAGGAAAGTAAATCGAGCACGTTAGATTTTCACTGTAGATGTTTAGTGGATTTTTGAAAATGCTGATCAAAATCTTGCGGGGTTTTCTTAATCTGATGGTTTTATTATAATTTCTTGACACTCAAGGTAAATGTACTATATTACGGGATGTTTAGGCATAATGCACTCTAGAGGCTCTGAATTTTTTTTAAATAAAAATTTATATAGCGTTTCTCATTTTTGATTAAAATAAAAAACTCCCGGAATAACGTACTACCCCGTAATAATGAACATTTATCTTACACTTAATTATTTTTAGTGTAGTAGCCGTGATACACTGCCAGGCTTACGCGTTCAGCATGCCTGCCGCCCAACCAGTGTCCTGTAATAGCCGCAACAACTTTGCTAACAGAGGCCTTTTGAAGTTATATAAGATCTTCATAACGCCTACGAATGCCTTTTTATCCTCTTTGAGGAGCAACTTGCAGTTCGCAGATGGAAATCCTGGATATTTATTGATGCTGGTATCCGGCAGCATTGTGCCATTTCTAGCAAGTTCCTCGATATCACAATTTCCTGGAATGTCCCTGGGTCCCGGCACCCATACCGGTAGCTCATTTAAGGACGTACAGTTTTCTTATAAGACCAATATTAAATATGCCTACTTTTGAAGTCATTTATTTATTTAAATAGTCAGACAACCCCTCTCTAAAATTTTCAGAATTGATTTAGCCTCAGTTTAACTTCATATTTTAAAAAAAAATCAATCTTTTTACCCGAAATTGCCCTGACGCTCTAGATTTGAAGTAAAACATACTGAATTTAGGATAAAATATATGATGGGGTGTAGTTAACACAAAGATGTGACAACTAACAGTATTTTATTTTCAACATGTCTACAACATTTCTTCAATTTACGTTTTGAATTTATTTATTTTCTTCCACACATTTTTCGTTTCAATATTTTTTGGATAACGTTAAGAAGCGAACATAAGAAGGCCACCTGTAGTGTTAAAAACAACAGGTGGTCTTTTATGTATTGTTTTCTTTTATTGAGTTTTGTTTTTTTGTTGTTTTTAAACTGAAATAACATTGTTTTAAGTACATATATATATTTCATTATTATTATTTATTTGGATACATATAAAAATGAAGTTATGAAAAAGGTATTAACGTCTTGACACCTTCATATTAAATGTGAAAATGAATATAACCTAAATCAAAATAAAATAACAAATGTGTTGCTTAAAATGTGTTTCCTATTTAAAGCTAAGAAGATGATATCCATATGGTGGATTTAGCTTTAAGAGTTTTCCAACTACCTTATTAGTAAATTTTTTCTAAACCTAACCAAAGTGTTGTCCTCACAAAGACGGTTCTATATACATTTTTCCATGGCGTGAAATCATTATTTGATTGGCGTAAAACTTTATAATTTTTTTAAGACTCTTCTTAAATATTAATTAGTTGAAAAAATAATTTATAAAGAAAAGCGGTTTTCCAGATAAGAATGGTTAAAGTTACAATTGAATTTTAAGCACTGCGATTATACCCTTTACTCTAGCGATTTGAAATTTGGACTCGTTATAGGTACTCATATTATGCCTTTGCCCTGGTTACTTTTATTTTTCGTAAATCCTGTTAATTTTCACAATTTTCATTGTTCACTCTTAGTTACCATTTTGTTTTCCACTATACCTTATAAATTTGGGAAAATTTTCATTGTTCACCTCCGAAAACAGGATTTTCAAAAATAAAACTACCCAGGGCAGATAGAACATGATTACCTACTGCATATCCAAATTTCAAATCGATAGAGTAAAGGGTATAATCGCAGTGCTTGAAATTCAAATGTAACTTTAACCATTCTTATCTAGAAAACCGCTTTTCTTTATAAATATTTTTTTCCACCAATTTAAGACAATTCTTAAAAAAATTAGAAAGTTTCACGCCAATCTAATAATGATTTCACACCATTGAAAAATGTGTATAGAACCGTCTTAATGCTAAAGTACGGTAATCGAGATCTTTTTAAACTGATAAAATCGTTTCTATATATACATATAAACAGTGAAACTTAAGGTTAAGTGGGACCTGGATAAGTGAGAAATCTCCATAACTAGAACTCATGCTGAGGTCCCAGCACTTTGGCACTGAATTACCTCTGTTAGTGGAACTAAAGTAAACCTCTATATCTGGGATTCGTTCTTTCGATTTTATGGTCAAAGTTAACTCTATAACTGAGACAGCGAGTGAATTTTATATGCATTAACCTCTGTAATTGAGAACTGAGGTAGTATGGCTTTGTTTGTTTACTTACTTATATTAATTTTGAGCCTCAATGACCTTCAATTTTAATTTTGCTTTTCTATCATACGGATGTTTATTTGATAAATGCCAAAAAAAGACCCAAATCGTTATCAATACGTGAAAAAGTGAAGTTTATATCCGTTTATGAAAGTGGGAATACAGAATAATTTAAATAAAGATTGTAGAATAATTTAAAATAAAGATAAAAATTAATCACAATGTTCTGAAAGACAAGGAAAACTAAAACCTACAGGTATATAAGAATATCCTGAACTTGAACAGTGTTTGCTAACATGGGTTAAGAAACTTCGCGCGAAGGCTCGGTATTCATAATTTTTGTAGCAGTAATGGTTGGTTAGAAGGGTTTCAAAAAGAAAATGTTTAGTTTTCAAAGCAATTTGTGGAGAAAGTAACGCTGTTGAAGTTAACAAATGTTGCCAATGCATTGAATACATTATTTTATTTAATAATCGCACCTCTATAACGGAAATAAGCTGTATTCTGAATTCTATTAATGGAACCCTCTGTAAATGAGACAGATATTTATTTTTACCTGGATATTTGAGACACTGGGTTAGTGGAATACCTCTAAAAGTGAGTGAGTTTGCAGTTACTTTGAAGGCTCACTTAACCAGGTTTCTCTGGATAAGCTTTCACAAAATAAACGCAAAAGTTGAACCATTCAAAGTGATATTACTGTAACGGTACATGAAATTTACATATAATGTTACAATATATAATAACAATTAGTATGAGAAAGGATGTGCCTTTTTTGTGACACAGAGTGTACATTAACTATGTAATATCAGCTGGTATTTTCAAGTCTAATACAAAATATAGGTATCATAAGAAAGGATAATGTGTTTATAAATAATAAATTAGCTAAGATTATCAAGCTCCGTATCATGTATGGCATGCTAATATCTTCGAAAATTAATCGGATAAAATTTGTACCACCTTAAATTAAGGGATAATTGCTTATGCCACTGATGATTTTAAAGTTTTAAAGTAAAAGATTTAAGCAAAAAGAAATTTATTAGTCTTAAAGAGTTAAAGATAATAAAGAGTAGAGTAATCATTATTAATGGCAGATATGCAGTGCCTATTCGTTGTGTGCGTAGTCATGGTAGGGACAATAAAATCGATGCCAGTGCTTCCAGTGAAAAAATTTGGCGTTAAAGGGGACTGTTATTACTAATTTGCAGTTCTTTACATGTTAATGTTATAGAAATGTCAAATTAAAATTATTGTAAAACACGAATTAATTAAATTTAATGCATTAAAAATTGTGAAAATAAGAAATCAAATTCCACAAATATTATTTTTCAAATGTAAATTAGCATAATTATTTATTTAAATTTGTGAGACAATAATATTAAATTTTCAATGTAAGTCTTAAATGCAATCCATACAATTATATATGCATCCATACAATTCAATTATTAAAATAGTGTATCGTTACCATGGAAACGAAACTCACGCACGGAGCGAATAGTATAAAAAACATATAGAACAATCAAATCTCTTACCGTTGAAACAAGCCCCTTTCAATTTTCGATACATGTAGGCGTTTAAATAAAAAGAGATCTGGCTTTTGAAGTTTTATTTGATCACTTGGCAACATCTAAAGATAATTTCATGCATGCCATCTGCAGGTACAATATGTAGTTAACTGGATACGTATTTCAAAGATCTCAAGAATAGTCTAACAGAACAAATGTATTATTATTTCATCCACAAATCCTTTCGAATACCTTTTGTTCTATCTCTAACGGTTTACAAAATGGGTCCTACGGACCCAATTGACCTATGTTGCTCATTTACCAACTTGACCTCACTTTTTACGTCCTCAACACGCTATAATAATTTCAGCTTGATATCTCTTTTCGTTTTTGAGTAATCATGATGACAGACGGACAGACAGACAACCGGAAATGGACTAATTTTTTTCGTAGCATCAATATTTATAAGCGTTACAAACTTGGGATTAAACTTAATATACTATGTATATTTCATATATACATGGTAAGAGTCGAAGCTAGGAGGTCGTGAAAACTATGAAGAATGGTCTTTCGCAATGGAAAATTTCCTGGTGTTAGAAGATTTAAGCAAATGTATTGGACAGTGTACAAACACCAAAGACTAAGGCAAAAATTGTTTTGTCAATTGATCCTTCGTTGTACGTCCACTTGAGAGTGTTAGTGTAAAGTTAAATCCAAGTTTGAGTGGTTGCGACCCATTTCCCACGGCTACCATCTTGGAAAAGGGATACAAATGGTTTTTATGGTTTATCTGACAAACTATAGGACTCACAAAAAAATTATTAGAACATTTTTTGAAGCAAATAAAATTCTCGACAACAATTAGTCATAGAGCCACAAAAAACACGGTTATCAGCGAAAATCGATGAAAATTTTTGGAAAAAATGATATCAGACCATTTTTATAGAGGGGTTTTAAGGAATAGTTTTTTTTCATTATAAACTTTTTAAATTTTTTTCATTAATTAACGTTTTACAAATAGTATATCACCGCTCAGAGATATTAGTTGAGGTGCTATTAACGTCAAATGAAATATTATAAAAAACATTAATATTTTCAGCCCAACTAGACTCTATTGGTTTATATAAATCGGAAAACACCGACCACGAATTACTTTTTTGGCGAAAATCGTCATTAACTTAAAGCTACTACATTTATCAAAGATATATTAATAAGTAAGGAAACTGTGTGTTCTTTCCGGAAGTGTATTTCCTTTTTTATTCTGCCTCTTGGTCCATTATTTTATCATTCTTTTCAAATAATTTTACATGCATCCTCAATTTCTTCAAGAGCTTTTCTACAGTGTAAATACTTGAAAACAGTGATCGTTATACGTTTTAAGCGGACTTCAAAAAAATTATTCATGAGGAGGTTTTATATTTTATGCATCATAATGTCTTCCATTGTGGACCGATTTTAATGTTTCTGTTTAATAGAATTCTGTTTAATAACCGAGCAGCGTGTTATAATTTTGAACAAAAAATAATTTAATAAAATTATAAAAATAATTTCCTCCTCAGCAATTACCTTTTGAAGTTTACTTCTATTCCATAGAAATCGATCTAAGAACGTTTATTTCGAAAAACAGAAAAAAAAATTACAAAAATTTGATAGTATAAATAATAATTTTATTTTTTACATCCTTTGTGCATCCTTTTTTGAAGTCTGTTTCATTTTTTATGAAAATCTTTTTAAAATAAAATAAAATAAAGAAAATGTTGTTAACTCGCTACCACTATGGAAATCCATTACGGAAAATTATTTTTAATGCCACTTGAAAATTTTATATACTTTGCGATAATTTTATTTAAAATATTATGTACAACAAACCAAGTGACTTCCGCAGGTGGAAAACAATTTTAAAAGAATCATTTTATGTCATTTTTAACCAAAGCATTACAATATTTTAAAAGCAAAATATGCACTTTCTGTTTTCAATTTAACATTTGGAAACGTCTAATAGTAAGACTTATTTTTAGATATAACTCTGTATGCATGCGATCGATCTTCCGCTCGAGAAAAATTCCGTTTACCTGTACGCTTACCAAAATTTTTTTCGTAGCATCAATATTTTTAAGCGTTTCAAACTTGGGACTAAACTTAATATACTATGTATATTTCATATATACATGGTATCATAAAAGTTTTATATGTTTTAAACCATGTATGAGCAAACGGGAGCAAAAATTCAGCAAAATGTAGCAAAATTGATTTTATAACAATTTGCAAATAATTCACATAAAATTGCTTAAATATTATTGACTTAAAGATATTAGTTATTAGCATGGAAGTGAGAGTAAGATACATACTTTTGCCCATGTGTTTTTGTATACAGAGGTTAGGTATCCATATTTGCACATGGGGCGTTGATAAACGAAGCTTTTCATTCAGCTGTTTTTTTCTTTTATGAATTTTAAGGTAAGTTTGTTTTGTTATCACAATGGGTATCGATTTAGTGTACGAATTTTTTTGTTTTGCTTACTTTTTGCAATTCAATTGATTCTGTTAGACAACTTGATGTTTGTAAACAAAATCTTATTTATTCTTTTAATTCGTGGTTTACCTTTTTGTAGATTCAAGTAAGCTATAGAGTTTAAATACTCCTAACAGGAAAACTACTGTATACATATTTGAATCTTGGACAAAAGCAAACACTGTTTTTTTTTACTTATGCTTTAAATATTCGTCGGATTATATTTTGCACCTTTCCCAGGCGCGGTTCTAGAATTTTTTTCAGGAGGGGATCACAAGATTAAAAAAAATCAAAAATAACAAAAATAACCAACTAAACAAAGCAAACTGAATTTTTTGAATGAATTAAAAACAAAGCCAGAATAACCTTATGCAACTCTCCGTCGCCTCAAAACTTGGTTGAGATCAACTATGGCAGAAGACAGACTTACCGGACTTGCATTGCTACACATCCATCGCAACATCGAATTAGGCATCGATGCGATCATTAATGCAATCGATCATTAATTTCAAATGTTGGGTAAAAAATCCAACAGCTGAATTTTTGCCGGTGAAGAGAGGTAAGGTTTTAGAGGGATGGCAAACGGTTTTTTGCGATTTACGGCGTAAATACTTGTCCTATCAAAAAAAGTTAAATAATAGTAGTTAAGTATTTGTGCCACTAAGTCGTTTAAGTAAAAGACTAAGGAGACAAATATGTGCACAACACTTTAAAATGTTTAATAAAGTAGTTATTTTTCTCTTTTCATTCAATGAAAAAATCAGCCAAGTATAACAGGCATTAGTTAACATTTTTTTACTTGTGACGCTGACATCTTTGCGTTAAGTCTGGACATACAGTGTGGCTTTATATTTGGAATCGTCAAAAAATAGCTTTTAGGAGATAAAATAACGTCTCCTTCAAATGCTTTTAAATGTTCTTGTACACTTCTGGATTACGTTCTGCTGCATTTCTGGCTCCAATGGTCTACCTGACTATTAGTTATTGCTAAAAATAAGATAATCTTTATTTAATAAGAAACAATTCTTATTTGAAAAATTTTTCCATACTTAGTAAATTCGTCGAAAATCGAATGCAAAACTAATATTTTTACACCCTAAACAAGACATTTAATTTATTAGCGTATTAGGAAGTCATGTGATGCCTACATCAGATTTTTTCTAAAGGGAAATCCTAAGTGAATGATTTTATAAAACACGTGTAGTCTCTGTTGCAATATGACAACAGTAAAACATTTTATGGTATGATAGACATCTGAATCTGTAAACTAGATAGACGTACCTATGTACTTACTGTGATCTCAAGCATGGATAATTCACTTTGACACATTGTCCAAAGCTTCAGTTAAGTGTAAAAGTTACAAAACTGAAAATTTTAAAATGAAATGTATTTTATTTAACATATATATACATGAGAATTTTTATTTTTATTTTACTTCTAAATTGAAAATCTACATAAATTTTATATATAAGGTCGAGTGCTGGTACTTGGGATCATCATTTACATACCCTGTATATAGCATGTTATTTGGATCATTCTAATCAAAAGCTCAAAAGGTTTCGAGCTAATGGTAATCAAAGCTACGAATATATTATATTTTTAGTATATGACTAGGAAAATGGCTTTCTGTGAAACTTTTCCAAACCACCTCAAAAATGTTCTTAATATCTTTCTCAACAAAAACTCTCTAACCACGAAACTTTTTAAGGAGTAGTTTTCGAATTACGGGCCATATAGCTATTGCCCATAGCTCGAAAACTACCCGTTAAAAATTTTTGTGGCTGTGAAAGCTTTTGATCAGAACGTTACGAAGAACATTTTGAAGGCGGTTTGCAAAAGTTTCACAGAAAGCCATTTCTCTAGTCATATATGTACTATAAATATAATATATGTGTAACTTTAATCGCCTAAAATCGCCCTTTAATCTCGGAAACTATTCGTTAAAAATTGTTGTGGCCGAGAGAGCTTTTGATCAGAATGAATCAAAGAAAATTTTAGGGTGGGTTACAAAAAATTTTACGGAAAGCAATTTTCCTATCTAATATTGCGGGGAATATTTAATAACGATTTAAAGTGCTTGCTGGGTCTTTTTTCTGTTGTTTTTATTTTCTTAGATTTCCTTAGAAAGCTGTATTTAAAAAACACCATGATTCCGGCTCACCTTCTGTTGACTTTATGTTAGTATATTGTACTTGTCGAAAAAGCAAGGTAGAACAATTTGGCTTATGTTCTTGGTTCCCATATTTTTCCCCACATTTATGTGTAACTTGATTGGATAAAAATGGTATGTTCAATACGCTTTACCATTTAAAATATGTAGCAATGTTTTTTTTAAATAAATAATACTAAATTGTTTCACAACTTTGTTTGAAATGTTCATAATGAAAGTAATATTTTATTTAATAGGTAAATTACAAAAAAAAAATCGTAGCGCAGGAGCTGCGTTAGCTAAGAGAATTCCCTCAGAGATTGAAAAAAAATATTTTTCTTAATATAAAATATTGCATTTTTAGTTTTTCAAGAATTTTTATTTCAAAAACTAGACCCTAGAGAAATATTTACAAAAGTAATATTTATAACAAATATTTTAAAATATTTTTTCAAAAAATTCAAAATTTTGTACCTTGCCCCCCTTCCTGGTTTATCTGTCGACTCTTCTCATTAACTTGACTTTTCGAATACCAAAACTCTTCTTGATATCAAATTTTATTCAAATCGTACTTAAATTGCGCTAGAGACTTTACAGACACATAATAAATATTTCCAAAATTCCATCATCTGTACAGAAGCAATAGCTCCATTTCCTTCGGCTATTCGATAAAAATCAATTTAATATACAAAAATATAACGCACACTACTGATGTACAGCTGGGACAATTGAGGAACAAATTTTATGTTATATTTTAAACGAAATGAATGAAATAATATTGAGTGGAATCTGGCTCCGTTTTTGCAATTCCGTGGATATAAATCAGAGAGAGCGTAGTACTAGAGATTCTCTATTCTTCTTTAGACTTAACTATTTAGACAGACACACATAACTATCAAACTTAAAACACCCCTTATTTTGTTTCAGGTGTTAAAAAGTCAAAAAATAAAATTTTTGTGGATACTTACCTATTCTCATGTATCAGTGGTTTTGCGGTCAAAGGTAAAGACGGTCTTAGTGTCTTTTCAAAATTAAAATTCCTAAAATTTTTTGTGTAGGTATTTTTAAAGTATGGTATAACAAAATATTCAGTGATTTCGACTATGATACACATTATTCAACTTTTAAATAAATAAAAGCATCGTTTTTTTCTTTGAATCGCTAAATAATGTTATTATCAGTAGGAATTTTTTTCTCTTTACTTGAAAAAAAAAAGTAAAAAGATAATCATTCTCTATCATTCTCTACGTTGCTTGTCTTATAGAGTAAAAAGTCTGTCAAGAAACTAATGAGGTACAATGACGAATGAATAAGGTACAATGTCTCTGGAGGGTTACCCAATATACGAAACTATTCAATAAACTAGCTTGAACGATTTAAACTATTTTTGAAAATATTCTAGGCAAAAATATATTTAAAATACTTTTTGATTTTTTTAAGAGTTTCGAAGATGCACCATTTTTAAGATAAAGTTAATTGCAGAAAACTTAAATAGGACTTAAAATATTATTTTTAAACTGTGTGATCTTAAAATTTTCATAAATCAATGAATTTTTTTTATTTGTTGCATTGTTTTTTTGAAATTCGTAATAAACTGATTTTTTAGACCCCATTCCTTCTCCTTAGTAGTCGATTTTTCGGTACGAAGTTGTTACAACCGTATAAACAGTTGAAATCTCAAAGATGCAACCTTTTTTCCTTACTACCATAATTTTTTTGCTTTATTTAAGATTACAAAATAAGATTAAAAAACACGTTATGGTAATTGTATGACTTACTGCATTAAAATTATGTCTAAAATAATAAATACTGGTATCTTTTCTCTTGTAATAATTTTTTGTCTGAATTCTTCATTAGTTCACTTCAGTAGTTTAACAACTTTTCGATGTAAAATAAATAATCAAACTTATTTTCTTCTCGAAACCTCGATCAATTCTCAACAAAATCTAAAAAAAAATATATTTTGTAATTGAAATGACTGATCTTATTCATTATTTTTAATTTTGTACCAAATACTTACTAAATAGTTAAGACTTTGACAGATTGATTATAAATAAAAGTGATACGAAATCTCTTTTTAATGTACTGTTTTTCGTAGGTATAATATTCTTGATTCCATTCAATCCTGAACCATACGGATGCGAATCTAATGTTTTAAAATAATATGTTCCCTTTTCTCTAAAAATAAAATTAATATAAACGCATGGGAAGGTTTCAAATAATTTGAACACGAGCATATATGTATTACCTTAGACTTGGCGTAATATGTACCACATTATTGTCGTCGCATTCAGTTTCATTACATTTAACACCAAAAAATAATTCTTTATCTTGATTTTCAACAATGCTTAGCCAGTATGAGCCTGCTAATAGATGACTGCATTCACAATTCTCAAGAGTACCACAATTTTTTGTTGGGCATCCAGGTTGTGGATGTATTCCTTTATTGGCAATCAGCTCCAAGTCTGCAGTCCATTTAATATTACCTAACACGGTTGAATCAGTGCGTAAAGCTAACGTAAAATCAGCTAAACCGCGTTGAAATGTTTGAACAGTGGTTGACGGATCTAATCCGATTAATAATTTTACGGGTGTCCTCATATTTTTAATTGTAGCAGCAACGACATGGGCTCCTGCCGAATGTCCCATGAATTCTATTTTTTCTGATGGCAAACCCAGCGTGATAAGTTTATCAATTCCTGGACCAAACACTTTACCAACCTTAAAAAAATTAAAATAAACGATTCAAATTATCTGGAGTATTAGAAAATTGCCTGCCTGCTTTGCTCGAACATCAAACAAAAGTTAATGCACTGATTTCGATGAAATTATTTGGGTCTAAAAGCTTATTATTAAAATTGAAAACTGTAATATTGTCTGGTTTTATTATTCAAAGTTGGTCAATAAGATGTTACCACATAAATGAAAGAAAATTTGTCTAAGAAGATGTTACCACTTAAAATAAGTGATCCATACCATAATCCGAGCGAGGTAGGCTCTAAGATCGAAGGCAGAAGGCGGTTCAAAGTCATCCTAAGTTTCCAAAGGATGTAGTAGCCATTTTCTTGGACAAGTGAATTTTGCGCTCTCAATGAACAATCAGTTAACTCGAAGGGACTTTCCCGCTCAACGGTTCTTTTATCCAATAATTTATTAAGACCAATGTTAAATAGTTGATTGAGTTAGACTTAGTAGAACTTCATCGAAAGAAAATTTTAAAAAGGCAAACATAATTGCAATTAATGAGATCGTCTCAAAATTCAGTTATACTCATTAAAGAAAACTTTCAAAAATTTATATACAGATGTATTTTAATTTATCATAATTTCGAAATCCGGACAATAATTCATTCGGGCCATAATTTTAAACCCTTAATTATCTAAGTAGTTGCATTGGTTGTCCCATCATTGGTTTTGGTACTCAAATTTTTAAATAATAATATTTACGTACTATTTCTCCACATGTTGATTTCAGTATTTCTGTACAATAATACGCTTGATATAACAAAATAAAGTTATATGTTTTTAAATTGGAATATGTTTTAAAATAGGGTGCATATACATCAAGTACTTCCTTAGTAAATGCTGACCCAACACCGCCACTAAAAACCATTGTTCTTTTTGATGGGTCAAAAAAATTCAATTCCAGTATTTTTTCTGGTGTAGTTGCATTTATAATCACAAAGTCTTCGGTTGTCCTGAAAAAAGTTTCTTAAATTATTTTGAGGACTTTCTATAAGGACTAATTACTCGTTTTGTAGTTAGCCAATTAAAAAATAACATGGGGGACATCATGTTCTGGCATCAGATTGGACCTAGTTCTTCGGTTTGCCAAAATAGGCATTATAGATTCTAAACGGTAAGAGATAGGATAACACTTTAAATTAGAAAGTTGATCCTCATAAAAAAACCAACAATTTTTCTTTAAAACATTTTTTCGAAATACGTTAGCTTTTGGAGGAAATACGACTTAAAAATTTATTATTCTCGCATTTCATCGAAACAAAATACGCTTCAGTTTATTGATAATTTTAGTGTGTTTTCTTTTGATTAAATGCGATTATGACATATTTTTAAGTCACATTTTCCCCGAAAGTAGACGATTTTCGAAAAAATCGTTTATGAAAATTGTTATTTTATGAGGATAAACTTTTTAATTTACTATTTTATCTCGTTTACCGTTTAGGATTTAAATTGACTCGTAAATCAACCCGAAGAACTAAGTCCAATCTGATGTCAGAATATGAGGTCCCCCATCAAACATTGCAACTTTTGTTTGAAATATTATTTAATTGATTAACTACAAAACGAGCTATTAGCCATTATAGGTTCAAATGACCTACTCTGTACATTTCTTATAACCTATCTTAGACTACTTTTAATGCTTACTTCAAAACAAAATATTTTACATTTTGTGCAATTTGATTCCATTCATCATCAGAATCATTTGTAGTTACTAATGATAAATTTGAACTATTTCCACTAATTAAACATAATATATTTAATAAAATTATTATAAAAAATGTCATGAAATTCATTTTTAAGAAATGTGAGTGTTTTTAATTTTCACTGTTATAGATATTTTATGCAAGGTTAAGGTTTATATGTGCGTAGCTGTTGTTTTTCAAAATACATATCTAAAATTTACTTTTATTTTGTGGTATTATAAAACAGTGTGAGCCAGGAGATTCACATCTATGAAAAAAAATACAAAGACAATTACAATTTAAGTTGCAAAACTAATCTCTTACTGGTCGGTTTGCACATAATTTGTATTTATTTCAATTTGATTGGCAAATTGATGTTAACTTGTAATAATTTTGAGTAAAGACCAAAATAACGAATAAATTAATAATGCAAATTTTGTCATGGAAATCTAATAATTTTTTTTCGATATACCTGACCATCATTGATTAATCGGCCATATTTGTCAATTTGTAATAGGCTGAGTTTCAAGTTCAGACTTCGGTTAAATATCTTAAAAAATGTGACCTATCACCCTATATGACTGTTCAAAATTTCAAATCGATATTTCTATAAATAAAGAAAATATGAGGGTGTCTTCATTTTAAATGCGACACATTGTAATATAAATAAAATAAGAAACTGACCGACCGACCGACTAACTGATTGATCTACGCACATCTGAAACCGCTGGGTCACAAACATTCCTGAAATGATGTAAGTGTGCACTAAGAAAGAATTTTGGGAAATTCATCCCTAAAAGGGCTAAAATGAGGGTGGAAAGTTTGTATGAAACTTAATAATTTTTGAAGTTAGAAGTGTTAAAATGATGTATGATCTCATGCGTCACAATAAAAGTTTATTCTATTACTATTTTCAAAAAATTCATTCTCCAAGGGGGTATTTACTATATCACTTTTTAATGAAAATTCTGGGGATAAAATACAGTATGAAATTTTATATGAAATTCCGTCATATTTTAATTACTTGGTATGTAATTAGAATTTATGTTACCCGGCGAAGCGGGTAAGTAACTGCTAGTAGTTACATACAATGATAGAAACGGGCTTAGTGTACAGTTAGTTCTCATATCAAACCTTAATTCAAAATTTCAAAAATTCTACCGTTACAAATCTTAAAATTCTAAAGTCAATGGTTTCGGATCAATAAATTTTATGAATGAAAAAAAATGATTCGTTTGTCCTGACTCGTCTTACGGTTTTAGTAAATTCAACGAATTTTTTTTGGCCTGGCTCTCCCATTATATCTATTTCTTAATTTTATTACAAAAAAAAATGTAATGAATTTATTTTCTTATGTTTAATACTAAGAATTAACATGTGCTGATAAGAAGTAATCTATTACTTAAGTCTTAGTTCCTTTCAATGGGGCATTCATTTAAGAATGGGTAATATTTTATGGTGTAATAATTTAATGTTTTCACCCTGAAAAATTATTTTGCTCTAAATTTGTTTAAATTGCTTAAGAAAGTTGTATATCAATAAAATTAATAGTATGGTAAGATGCAGTAAGCTTGCTCAACAGGTATTAGTTATCTGTGAGATAGCGACCAACTAAAAACGAGTTGAAATTTAAATAGCGTAATCAGGTCGTTAAAAATGAGTTTGAGTCGTCCTAAATGAGGAACATAGATCAATTGGGTCTGAGGTCTGTAGGGCCCATAATTATCAATGTAAAAAATGTTCCTAATAAAAAAACAACTTTTGCTCGAAACATTTTTTCGTAATAGTAAATATCATTACTTTCCCGGAAGGTTGCAAATTTGGGCAAAATTTAGTGTTCATTTTCTCCAGAAAGTGATTTCAATTGTATTAATTTTCAATTGTAGGCAGCTTCAACTTAAACAGAGTCATGGAAAAGATTTTTTAAAAAGCAAACAGAAATAAATCTAGAAAATTTTTCGAAAAAGTTTCTTTCTTCGAAATGGAGTCCGCAACTCCAAATGTGTTGATTTTTCTAATGTAAGTTTTTTCTAATTTAAAAATAATGCAAGCACTGATATTCAGCATTGTCTATACAGAGTCATTAAACAATTATCCCAGTCAATTAATTATTTTCACTTTGTTCTTTTCTTAATTTTAGCTCATTTCCATGCTTTTTTTACACTAGTATGAATAAGACGATGCTGAGTTCACAAGAAAAACGTGTTTAATTTATTATTGTTAATAAAATATGATGAGTTTGTTGTATTTTTTTTTAAAAAGAAATTTAAAGTAGGGCCTAAAGGCATGCTATATTCTTATTACATAACTTTTAAATTACTTGTATCTAATCTAGTACTTACAAGTTGTTATACTACCTACATATAAAGAAATCTTATGTGGACCTCGCATAAACATGCCCACAAAAAACTATGGGAATAGTGTGGCTGTACAACTAGATAAATTTAGAATTAAAATCTAAAACTAATAATTTTTAAGTTATGCGTTAGAATAAATATTTTGGTAAAAATATAAACACAATTTTATGTTAAAATAACAAACACTAATTTGCCAAAGCGCTAAACATTTACTACAATACCCCAAGTAAATTTAACGTCACTAAAGCCCCCTCCCCCACTTTAACAATAATTTGAAATTTAAAAAACATTCAAGTTAAGGTAAATAATTAAAAAAATTTGGCTTTGAATATGAAAGTAATAGTGTAATTGCCTGGATTGGAAACCGCAACCTCGCAGTCAGTAGCCGAACATTCCAAGAATGGTTTAGATCGCATGACCACTAGGCAGGCGGTACTAGCCCGGTAGCCCAGTCCACAGCGGGGGACTTAAGACACTAAAATCAATAATAATCCATAGGTGGCCCGTTCAAGTCCGATGAAACCAATTTTATTAACTATGGAATACGAAGTTAACTAGACCCAATTGACCTATGATGCTCATTTACGAACTTGACCTCACTTTTTACGTCCTGAGTACGCTGTAAAAATTTCAGCTCGATATCTTTTTTCGTTTTTGAGTTATCGTGTCCACAGAAGGACGGACGGACGGACAACCGGAAATGGACTAATTAGGTGATTTTATGAACAGCTATGGCAAAATTTTTTTCCTAGCATCATTATTTTTAAGCGTTACAAACTTGGGACTAAACTTAATATACTATGTATATTTCATATATGCATGGTATAATTAAAATAAAACTACTTTATTAATGATGAAAATAATAATAATTATGAAAAACTTGCATTCATATTTTCTGATCATTTTAAAAATCAAAGTATTGAATCAGTAATTTTTTTCGTAATCAATCATAAATATATGATAAGCATCTTAGTATTGGTATATGTAATGTGGTATTGCATGTGAAGTTAATTGGGGTAAAAAATCACTATATAAATGATCAACCATCCCACTGCTACAGGTTCACTATCAACTACAGGTTCGCCTCTCAAGAATTCCACCAGGTACAGTACGATGGAATAAACTCGTATGCTTAATCTTACCTTCATCTTACCTTCACATTAATATTGCTCAAATCAAATTTTCCTGGAAATATAAACCATGCCTCGAAGAAATGTCAATCGATAACATGTTATCGCAGCCCACGTTGGACCAAACTTCTGGCCACGGACTTGAATAACAACATCATATCTCAAGCATAGAATTCAGATCCAGAAATTAGGTCCCAAATAAGGCATACCAATATCGCACGACAAAAACCGACATTTAGGTTACCTAGAAAACTAAAACTTTTTCAATCGATTCAAGTTGCCACAAATTTTGGGAAAATGCAAAAATATTTTTATAACTGTCATTTACTATTTTTTGTCAAATTTTTATGTGCTATCATTAAAAAATAAGAGTTGTGAAAGTTATCAGAAGTTAAAGAAAACAAGATAATTTAAAGAAAGTACAATGAAATTATTATGTTATGTCATAATGAATATTCTGATCAAACCAAACGTAAAGTACATACTCACATATTTAGTTGACTACTAAATCAGAAGTATGTCTTTTTTAAACTATTTCATACAGTAAAAACTAAAAGTAACTATAAAATTAATTTCTTTAAAGAATCAAACAAGTATTTGACTTCTAAAATTAATACCTTAAGTTTTCAGAAAAATATGTTGTAAATGAAAAAAAAAGTGAGCGCTACATTTATAATAGATACGAAAATAATATAGTTCCTACTGGGTGTCCCAAGACACCTCTTGATCTTTTTTATGTTCTTGTCGAATTTTTACATACTTTTGAACATATCTGGATATTTTTGTCAAGTTCCTGAGCACCATAGAGTGCGAGAGGGAGGAAAAATTATGAACGAAAAAAATCAACTTTCTTATTCAATCAAAGAAAGATCATGGATAGTATATTCCTAGTATATATGGGCTACGTACAAAACAAAAACAACATTTTAAATTTATTGTCATAAAATATCCTAATTTCAATACAAATGCTGTCTAGTAAATAGTAATACCTACCTAGAAACTATAGAAGATTTAAGGGACATTTAACTCCAGGTACTTCATCTTACCCTACTATATAAATATATATGTGTCAAACGAAGTAAATACGTATGTTTTTTAACTATAAATTATGACAAAAATATGAATTCACAACCAATGAATAATTTACAAAGAATAAACAGATTAAAATTATTCATTTTCGTTTAGATAATTTTTTCCCCGTTTTTTTACATTTAATACACCGGCTGTCTATACATAGGTAATCTCTATATATTATAAATGCGAAAGTAAGCATGTTTGTTTGTTTGTTTGTTACGCTTTTACGCTAAAACTAGCGAATGGTTGTTAATGAAACTGTACAGCAATATAGCTCAAACATCAGAATAACACTTGAGCTTTAATTTATATTTAAAGATATATTAATTAAAAAAAAAATTTAATTAATTAAATTTGACATTACCATAAATTACAGATTTCTGTAAAAATAGTCATTTGACATTTCCATAAATTGCAGATTTCTATAAAAATAGTCAATATAAAATATTTCACGACCATCTTTTCTGATATACTCAATGAATAATTACGACTATTATACATTTAAAAAAATAGAAAACCATAAATGTATTTTACCTGTATTTAACAATCCTTATTTCGAATATGATTCTCCTACGAAAAATAAAGATTGAATACGATTTGAAATTCACTTGAAATTGTACTTGAAATTGACTTTAGAAAATGGCGTTAAAAACATGTGTCTCAAGCCAGAGCGAAAACAGAACAGTAATGAAGGACTGATGATCAAGTAGCACGTACTTTTTACAGTTTTAAACAGTAAACACATTTAAATTGTAGGTGCTACCAACTATCAATCATTTAATTGTCAAAGACGGAACTTTAGCCTAAGCATTCATTAATTACTTTTAAACCAATTTAGCCAAATGCCATTTCCCATAAAAAGTCTTTGCGTTATCAAAACAATGTTGCCAATAGGTATTAAACCTATGAAATAATATGATATTAATAACATTATTTAACCAACTCCTTCTGGATTATATAATCCTTGGGTATAGACAAGTAATATTTTTATTGTTTTATATGAAATATTTATAGATAATAAAAATTGTTGGTGTAAAACCATTAAATATATAAAATAATGAAAAGGTAATAATTAATGGCACAAATAATAATCAATAACGGATAACGATAAATTATGTGAATTATAATAATGAACAATAATTAAATTAAGTTTTTTTTTTTTTCTTAAAAATGTATAATGTTAAGTAATTTTTTTATTTTTATTTTATAATATTCTTAAATTGTGTTAATAAATCACATGATTTTTTTACATGTCTTTATGAATATTATTCCACTTCATGTATTTAAAGGAAAAATTATTTTTTTAAAGATGAAACTTTGTTATCGTTTTTATACCATGTATATATGAAATATACATAGTTATATTAAGTTTAGTCCCAAGTTTGTAACGCTTAAAAATATTGATGCTACGAAAAAAATTTTGGTATAGGTATATCGATCCGAAATATCGTTTTTTTCGAAAATTACTCGGCCAAATAATTTTTTACGATTTTTTCGAATTTTTCTAAGGGGTAAAAAAATCGATACAAATTTATCGTCTCCAATTTCGATAAAACTTTGTATATAAGGTAATTTTGACCCAAAAAATACAAAAATCGGTTTCATTTAACGATTGGGCGAATAATTCTCGAGATAATACCAGAAGTCGATCCGAAATATGGTTTTTTTCGAAAATTACTCGGCCAAACGCCAAATAAACTCGATTTTTGAATTTCTTGGGTCAAAATTACCTTATAAACTGAGTTTCATCAAATTCCGTAACAAATAATTTTTTACGATTTTTTCGAATTTTTCTAAGGGGTACCCCTTGAAAAAATTGCAAAAAATCGATACAAATTTATCGTCTCCAATTTCGATAAAACTTTGTATATAAGGTAATTTTGACCCAAAAAATACAAAAATCGGTTTTATTTAACGATTGGGCGAATAATTCTCGAGATAATACCGGAAATCGATCCGAAATATGGTTTTTTTCGAAAATTACTCGGCCAAACGCCAAATAAACTCGATTTTTGAATTTCTTGGGTCAAAATTACCTTATAAACTGAGTTTCATCAAATTCCGTAACAAATAATTTTTTACGATTTTTTCGAATTTTTCTAAGGGGTACCCCTTGAAAAAATTGCAAAAAATCGATACAAATTTATCGTCTCCAATTTCGATAAAACTTTGTATTTAAGGTAATTTTGACCCAAAAAATACAAAAATCGGTTTCATTTAACGATTGGGCGAATAATTCTCGAGATAATACCGGAAGTCGATCCGAAATATGGTTTTTTTCGAAAATTACTCGGCCAAACGCCAAATAAACGCGATTTTTGAATTTCTTGGGTCAAAATTACCTTATAAACTGAGTTTCATCAAATTCCGAAACAAATAATTTTTTACGATTTTTTCGAATTTTTCTAAGGAGTCATAAGGTCATTTGGGTCTTTGCTGCGTAGGACCTTTCTTGTAAACCGTTAGAGATAGAACAAAAATTTAAATGTAAAAAATGTTCCTTATAAAATATTAAACAACATTTTTTCGTAAACATCACTGTTTACCCGTGAGAGCACAAAATTGTATAGTATGTATGTTATGGTTATATCAGTATCAGACAGAGTAATCAACACTGTCCATACATGGTATTTCGACAATTAACTCAGTCAATTGTTTGTTTCGTTTAAAATATGATTTACCAGAATATTAAAACAAATTGTTTGTTTTACTCGTTTACTTGTCCCGAATGTCAATTTTTAACATACTTATAACAATAAATTACGCATATTAATGAAATGAATTTAACTTTATGTAGTTCTGAACATAGTCTGTAAATTTCATCCATAGTCCAGAGGGTAGGTAACTTTCTTAATATAAGATTTTGGTTATATAGGGTGCGCCATCTTTTATGTCGGTATGTAAACATCGAATAACTTTAGAAAAAAATTATCTACATACGAGGTATTTTAACCTCCGAACTAAAAAAGAGGTGTCTGTAGCATTATTTCCTCATTGTAGGGGAATATCTATAGGTCTTACTTTAATAGGTTACATCTACACAATATTTAAAAAATTGAAAACAAGATTTTGTTTTAATTATTATTAAGGTATATCATGAAAGGTCATTTTTTATAAATTAAATTTTTATATTAGCAGACAAGTTAGTTCTTACTTGATGGTTCTAGGTTTATAATCATAATTATGTTGATTGCATGTTAATTACGTTTTTAAATAAGACTTCCATACATTACATTAAATATGATATTTATAAATATATAATACACAAATAATACAAATATATTTCGCATAGCTAATACAGCAGTCTGTAATAAATAATAATGATTGAAAAAGTTACCAAGGAAATAGAAGTTTCGAAAAAAATCGAGGTTATATGTGAAATTTGTCGATGGAAATCTGAATTTAGTATGCGAGGTTCCGTTAACCAGTTTTAAAATCGATCAGAAGCCACATGGTCCAGTCTTAAAAAGAAATGAATTCTAAAGATTCTTCTAGAAAAGTGATGGCTACTTTATATTCAAATCCAAGTCATTCTAGTGGCATTGGTGCAACCTCAGGCAGAACATTGGTCTTCACGCTAGTTTAAAATTAAAAAATGGTTCGGAACATTTAATGAACTTTCGAATTCAAATCGAACTGTAATTTGATAAAATTATTAATAGTTTTGACAATCCAAGTTGTACTGATTCCCGTAGGCTAGGATATTCAATTCTCAAAATAATTGAAGAGCTCAAATTATCAGTAAAAACTTGAGGTAATTTTGGTGTCATAATAGGGCCTCTAATCACAGAATGAGTGTCGGTACTGCCGAACCGATCCTTCAACTTGCCAACCTAATTACAGCTACATTCAAATGTTTTCATTTAAAACATGTTCTCCTAATATTAATTTAATAACTTTTGATTTTTTCACCACTTTTCTGCAAGTACAGGGTAGTCATATGGTTACAGTAGCCACGGAAGCGGAATTCCTCACTGGTCAAGCTAGTGCATACAATTCTTCATTAGCGTTAAAGAGTCCGACGTATAAGTCTATTAAAAACAAACCATATAAGCCCCATTATTTACTATAATTGAAATTGTCCAACATTCAAATTTAACAGTGATTAAAAAGTGATCTAAAAATATGACTAAAGTATGAGAAGTTTGGGGTTATTTTACAATTTATGACACAAAATGATTTTTTTGTCAAAAATATTCGCAAAACATTCGCATCGTTTTTTGCTAATGCGAATACGAATGTTAAAAAATAGGTGAATATTCGCAAATGCGAATATTCGTCCCAACACTAACGTGTACGGACAGAATCCATACCTGTATCACTTACCATATTAAAGTGTTTTAAGTTTAACAGTTTTTAGATTATTAAAATAATATTACATTGTATTTCACACAAAAACACACTTTCTATATGATTATATTATAAATATATAAAACAGTTACTAACCACCATATTACTTTATAGTGGTTTTTATTCAAAAAGATTTTAGTGTTTATATATATGTATATCTATCTATGTATAATATATTTTAGATATTCATAATATACTTACCAACGATATTTATATAATATACCTATCTAGCTACCTACCTAACAAACTAAACCAACTGGCCAGGTGAAGTTAAAATGTATATATAGAGTGGCGAGAAAATAAGAAAAGCGATCGATTCTTTCAAAAGAAGATAGTCATAAAAAATTGCTATTAAACTTTATTTTTAGCACGCTTTTATCAGCTTCAAACGTATGTTAGTGTATGTTAGTATGTAACCGAAAAGTTTAACATGATTTTGACTCCCTTCATAACGTCGGATTAATTCGAAATTTGGCATAATTAGGCCGATGGAAATGAATTCTGTTTGATTATCTAGATCAGAATTTTCAGGAATAACGATTTCATTACTGAAAATATATAAATTTATTTGCGCTTCCACCATATTAATACTGAATCACTACATATTATAAAACAAAGTCGCTTTTTCTGTCCCTATGTCCCTATGTCCCTTTGTACGCTTAAATCTTTGAAACTACGCAACGGATTTTGATGCGGTTTTTTTTAATAGATAGAGATTCAAGAGAAAGGTTTTTATGTATAATACATCCACATTATAGTAGAGTAAGTGGTTGAAATAGGGGTTGAAAGGGATATGCTTCAAAAACTAAAAAAGTTGTGCATCGATTAAGCTCAAATATTGACACGATATACAACCAGCTTCAGAGATCTATTGTTTTTATCTACTTTTAACCTTCGGAGGGTAGAAAGGTGTAGCGAGAAAATGGGAAGGAATTATCGAATATTTACAAATATACCTAAGTGGGGCATCAAATAAAAGAGCATGACGTGTACATTACAAAACTGTTATCCCACTCAAGGAAATGTGGAGGGAGGGGTGCAAGTGGGGATGTTGCCTAGCAAAGCGGGTAGTTCACAGCTAGTTTTTGATAAATGAATAATAGTATTAAAAAAAACTAAAAAACACAAGATAAATAATAGTTAAAAAAAAACTAAAAAACTCGCTTTTGCATCTAGCTGAACTAAAAGATAGAAAATAATTTCTTCAAATTCAAAAAAATCATTTTACCGTAAAAAAAGCGTGGGTGCTTTGTAAGATATTTTATAACTGCTTTTTTTTGAATTGAAAGAAATTATTTTCTACCTTTTATTTAATTCAGCTACTTAAAAAGCGTGTTTTTTAGTTTTTTCATGTTAGCTGTTATTTTAAAATTTTTATTTGGCGTGAAACATTCTGTGATTAGCGTGAAAACCTTATAGTTTTTATAAGAATCCTGTTAAATATTCATTGAGGGAAAAAACTTTATTAAAGAAAATCGGTTTTCCAGATAAGAATGGTTGAAGTTCCAATTGAATTTCAAGCACTGCGATTATACCCTTTACTCTATCGATTTGAACATGTTATAAGTATTATTATTCTACCTGCCCTGAGTACTTTTATTTTTCGAAAAGCATGTTAATTTTCCCTATTTTCATTGTTTACACCGCTTTTCTTTATGAATTATTAAAAAAAAAGAAGTCAAAATGCTATAAAGACATGTTATGACTTAAGTGTGAAGTCTAAAGACAAGTTGATATGCGACAAATATTAAAATTCATATCAGAAGCCGTTAGTATATAAAATTTAAAGAAGTTAAAAACGGTAACAATTTGAGTAACTACAGCTAATTTTCAATATTGAATTCGTATGAAATAGTTTAATTTGTTGAATGTGTTGTACACCTTTTTAAGGGAGACCTGAAAATACAAGCTATTTAAGAAAATTACAAGATTCGTAAAACTTACCCCGCCGTATATAGTTATGTGTATAACAATGATTACACGGTAAGTAGATGTATAAGATATAGGTAGTCATTCTCTCTTGTGGTCATGTAACTTAAAATACGTCATTCGTGCTAATGACTAATAACTGTTTTTCATCAACATCTTCATTTAGTTGCATCCTAGATGGTATATGTTCGATTAACATCAGATTTTTGATCCAGTTTAAGACAACTAAAGAGTTGAGGTTTTCTGCATTCACTAGCGAAAATTATTCGAAAGAAGTTTTTATAGTTTTCAATGTAAAATTTATCTGGATTTGTCCGAACCCCTACCTCATTTTCTTGGATTCAACTGTATAGAAGAAATCGTTGACTGTAAAAACCACAATAATCTTGATTAAATGGAAAAAGTTAGCCAATATAAAAATAACTTACACATATACTGACTGGTGTTCTGTAACTATCTGTGTAAATTAATAATAATAATTAATAATACCACCAAAAACAAGTGGAAAAGCAGCAAAAAAAAGCTGACAAAGCGCAACAAAATATATCAAAGAGTGATAAGAAGAAGAAAAGGAAGCGCAAGGAATCATATGCAATATTTAGTTTACGCCTGTATGTAACATATTACATCAAAATATAGTCGAATAGACCATGATGTAAATATCGTGTGCATGATTAAATGTAAACAACAACAATAAGTAGTTACATTTACAAAGTATTAAAACAAGTGATCTGATACTGGCATCTCTAATAAAGCTATGAGTATCATGAACAGTTTTGTTAATGATATTTTTGAACATATTGCTGCTGAAGCATCACGTTTAGATCATTATAACAAACGTTCAACAATCACAACTCGAAAAATTCAAACCGCAGTTCGATTATTATTACCCGGTGAATTGGCAAAGCACGCTCTTAGTGAATGTACTAAAACTGTAACAAAATATACAAGTTCAAAATAAATAAATCAAAATTATTATTTAATTGATAACATAAACATACATACTTAAAAAAAGTTAAAGATATAAATATTATCAAAGATAATCAATGAGAACTCATTATTCGTTAGCTAATTCATACTGATGATGAATACTTGATAGTCGAAATATGTATTTATATAATACAAAAAATTTATATAGGAAATTGGGACAAAAATCGAAATTTAATGTAGGTTAGGTTAGATTATTCTTTGGTTGCCCAAGAAGGACACACTTAGATATAGATCTAATTCTCCGGGATGCATTATAGTCAGTTCAGATTCTAATTAGTAAGAGATAGAATAACACTTTAAATTAGAAAGTTGATTCTCTCCTCGAAATACTATCATTTGTATGTGAAACATTTTTTTCTAAAATCGTTAGCTTTCGGAGGAAATGCGGCTTAAAAATATACCATTATTGCATTTAATCGAAAGAAAATAACGATACCTACAGAAAAATACTTTGGCCAAAAGTTGTCTAGAGCAATAAAGAACATTCGCCTATGTTCATGACTTTGACCTGCAGTTCTAGTTCCAAGATCATTTGACCCCGACCTTCATAATATCTTGAAAGTTTACCAGACGAATGATCTTGATAATTTTTTTCTAAAACATTTTTCTAAACCTAGCGTATTTTTTCTTTCGATTAAATGCAATAATGATATATTTTGAAGTCACATTTCCTCCGAAAGTTAACGATTATCGAAACACAAACACTCAAAAAACGAAAAGAAAATAGCATCGAGTAAAGAAGTAACGAATTTATTTGTATATGGCATTATTTTGTTAGGTTTTGCGTGAGTTAACGGATTTTATTTCTACCACCAATGTATACACCTTAATGTGGTAATAAATGAGCCCTTTGAAATGGGAAACATAGTTGACAATTTTATCCTTATATAACTTTTTTATGTAACGTTTATGTCGTTTATTGATGTACGTTTATTTGGTAACTTGCTTTTATTTAATAAAATGCTTTTAACAAAAGGATAACCAAATAATCATTTTTTGAATATTCTTTGCACATTATTATTTAAATACCGTGTACATTTAAATACCACACAAAACATTTATCGAATATTTAAACCGGGGGGTACCACGATTTTAAAAAAAATATTGAATACATACTTGAAACTTCGTGAGTGACTTTCTTTTGACGAGTCTATCAAACTAAAGGCTGAGTTTTCAAATGAGCATGATGATGTCATATTTGAGTTATTGTTTTGAATAAACGCAACAGAAAATTTGACGGGCACTATGACCATATAATTATAAAACATTTCAGCAAAAGTGAACCATGTATGAATTCAAAAATAAAAATACTTAATAACGGCATGTTCGAGGTGGTATACAATTATTAATATTATCAAATGGTCATAATCCGAAAAATTCTCAGTTGTGTGCTCATTTAAGAACGCAGCATTTTCGAAAAAAATCGTAGAGGAAAGTTTAGTAGACTCGTCAAAAGGAAGTTTACTCACATTTAATCGAAATAAAACACGCTCGTAACAGAAAAAAGCTTTAGTCAAAAGTTGGGAATGGAGGACATTCGCCAATTCGCCAAAGAAGACATTCGGTCATAACTTCGACCTGCAATTCTTGTTTCATGGTCATTTGACCATTGATCTTCAAATGATTTAAAAATTGAACTGGACTTAAAAAATATTAACACAGGCGAATGACCTCTATTGCCCTTGATAACTTTTGCCTAAAAATGCAATAATGATACATTTTTAAGTCACATTTCCTCCGAAACCTAACAATTACGAAAAAATCTTTTAGTTAAATTATGTAAGTATTTTTATGAGGATCAATTTTCTAATTTCCTTTTTTTTAAGTGTTCTTGTCTTATTATATCTCTTACCTTTTAGAATCTTAATTGACTATAAAAGTAACCCGTAGAACTGATATCAGAAGATATTTGATACAAAACGAGATATTTGACTCATGAACAGAGTATGTGAGAAAATCTCTCGTCACGGGACCAATAATTACCGAACGGTTGACAGCAATGCTCATGGATTAATTCAACTGTATAAAATAAACTTTTGTGAAATTATTTGCATGAGTTTGTGTACAAATGTTTCAATTTGAGGATAATCTACCACCAAAATGGTTAAGAATATGTTGAATATTTCAATTGTCTACATAAGTCTATGATAAAAATCAAAATGTACTGAAAGGAATTAAAACAATGTTGAATGACAACTGGGATGCATAAAATTATGTAAATAGTCTCATAGGTTTACAGACTAAGTTTATACATTAACATAATACAAGTTGTCGACAATTGCTGTTAAATTATACTTTTTTTCTTTAAAAATTCTCTTGTGTCCTGCTCTTGTTAGTATTTCTGTTTAAAATTTTATATTAAGTAATGAATATAAGTTCGTTTTGACATAAATTTGAAGTATACATAGTTAAAAAATTTTGAATTCTATTTAGGGGGTAGGAAAACATTAAAAATTACCCCCAAAATAACTTTTTTGAAAATATCTCGAAAACATGTGGGAAAAAGTTTTAGATAAAAAATTTAGAAATCAAAATTTTCTATAAAATCATTTCTAAACACTTTGATATTTGCAAGAAACAAATCTAATTATTAGCTCATCTGACTGGTGAAAATTCCTTCTTTCTAGAATGTATAGAACTGAATGTTTTGTCTACTAAGAGTATTCGCAAATGAATTTCTGCATTAATTGAACTAAAATGAATATTGCCACTTAAAAAAAAAATAGTTAATTGAATTATTATCCTTTGGCATACGTACAGGTTTTAGTGTTTAGTCCGAATTGCTAAAACTATTCAGCCAAAAACGTGGGAGAAAATTAAGCCGTAAAAATATTCGATAAAGCTTATACTTTTTAGCAAATTAGTTTATTAGACAATCGAAAATGTTGTTATCTGTCGTTCTATTTGTGTATTTGGCGATAGAACCTGGACCATTACCCATAAATTAAATACAAATACCAATCTGAAATCTGAGGTAATCATGTAAAAGAAAATATTTCTAAATCATTCAACACAGTGAAAAATATTACCAGTATATTACACATTACAAACGGGTAAAAAAATAAAAAGTTCATATTTCCTGGATATATTTTATTTTTAGCATAACTTTTATTTTTCGTTGACAAAACACATATATTTTATGACAATAGCGATAGAAATAAATAATATGATGTACAAAATGCAAAATGATAGTAAACAAGTGAAAACAAACAATTGACTAAGTTAATTGTTGAAATACTCAGTGTAGACAGCGTTGAATGCCAGTGCTTGTATTATTTTTAATAAATAAGAGAAGTTTAAAATACCAACACAATTGGGATTATGAAAAAAAAAATCGTTTTTTCTTGGCAAAAATGGAAAGATCATATATAAGTTTTATAACAAAATTGCTTTTATTTTTTCATGATAATTTTAAAGATACAGGCAGTTTTATTAGAACTTTTCAAAAGAGAAACGAAAACGCCCGACAAAAAAATGTTCGTAAAAGATCGTAAAGCGTCATAATGTTAATTAATAATTGTATACTATTCAACACTTTATGTGCCAACTATTCAATTAACATTATTACGTCACAACGATGTTTTACGAACATTTTTTTTTGTCAGGCGCTTTCGTTTCTCCTTTGAAAAGTTTTTTTAATACTCTCAATAACTTCAAAAATTATCATGAAAACATAAAAAATAAAAACAGTTTTGTAATAAAACTTATATGTGATTTTTCAGTTTAAAAAAAAAATTTGTGGAAAAACTCAATTATGATCCGCTATTGGTTTTGGTTTTCGAAAGTGTCTTCTTAAAAATGTTTTTCCATTTTTCAAGAATCTTTCACAATACCACAAGTTGAAGCTACTTGCAAATTGAAGCTACCTGCAACTAAGGGAGTTGACACTATCTTTAATAATTTTGGAGAAAAATGAACATGAAAGTTTTATAATGAGGATCATTTTTAACATTTAAATATTTGTTCTATCTGTAATGGTTTACAATTTATTATTACGGACCTAAGATGAAATTGACCTATGCTGCTGATTTACGAACTCAAGCTCATTTTTTACATCCTGAGCATGCTGTTAAAATTTCAGTTTGATATCTCTTCTCGTTTTATCGTGTTCATGGACGGACAGATGACTTATTGAGTGATTTTATGAATACCTATACCAAAATTTTGTTAATGGCATCAATAATTCTAAGCGTTACAAACTTGGGACTAAAATGAGTATACCTTGATATATATTTCATATGTCCCAGGGTATAAAATTCAAAAAACATATGAAATTCAAAAACATTTGAAATATTAGAATGATAAAATCGATTCTTGTTCCGTATGCACTTAAAACATACCAATTATAATTTGTTTTCAAACAAATGAACCTATAGAATCAAAATTGTAGGTGTATCGGTAGGTACCTCTACAACAATATATTTTACATTGATAAACATACATTAATAAAGTTTGTTGTTCATCTTTATGCATAATTTTCTTGAATATCCAGTGTTCCTCCAAATTTAAATAAGTCGAAAAGTCTCCAAATCTTTCGAATTCATGTACATTTAACGAAATAGGCTTTGCTAATTACCGTTTATGATATTGAGTAATTTCTGATTAATATTAGGGAATTTTTTTTTGCAAAAAGTATTATTGTTGCAAAAAGTATTGTTAAAAATGCTTCAGAATAACACATGAGATATAATTTATAAAGGTATATTAATAATAAAAAAAATAAATAAATAAAATTAAAATAAAAATTAATTTAATTTGCGCTGCCATAAATTACAGATTTCTGTAAAAATATTCAATATAAAATATTTCACGGCCATCTTTTCTGATATACTCAATGAATAATTACGACTATTATACATTTAAAAAATTAGAAAACCATACATATATTTTACCTGTGTAAAACAATCCTTACCATTATTTCGAGTGTTATAGAAAGGTAATAAGCGAGAGCAATTTTTACTTTTAAACCCAGCAAAGCGGGTGGGTATTACTTTAGTAGATAAATAAAGTTACCAAAAGTGTGTTAAAAAAATTTAGGATTTTATTGGCAATTTTTCAACAGACAATTTTCTAGTCTATACAATATTGTTCTTAGTAACGTTAGTCATGAGTAATTTAATTTCCATAATTCATATTCAGCTACAATCATTTGATTTTCATTAATTGAATTCATGAATTTCACTGATTTCATGAATGATTGACATAATAATATTTGAATAATGTTTTAATTATAATAAGTTACCATTATTGAATATTTAGTTTATTCAAAAGAAATTAAGCATTGAATATATTTAATTTTGATGTGAAAATTGATACCATAACTACGCATGTTCTCATGTGATATTTTAAAAATTTAATTTAAAAACTAGAATTACATGAATTGGCGTAATGTAATATAAGTACGCTAAATTCTTCGTCAAAATAAATAATGTAACTCTACACCATTTTTACAATAAATTTTAAAATTGTTGAAATAGCTTGACGAAATTTGTCGAATCTCCCCACCTTTTTCATTTTGTTTTCCAACTTCCACCATTTTATCTAGCTTTATCTAATAATAAGATATATTACGTAGGTGTACGAAAATACAGGTCGAATCTCACCCACCTGTGCCATTCTGATTTTCAATTTCAACCTTTTTATATAGCTTTATCTAAAAATAAGTTATATTACGTAGGTGTATGAAAATGCTGGCTGTGTCATAATTCACCACATGCCTTAAATTGTTACTTTGTTAGTCCTTAGAAGTTTTTTGATTCGATGCCCCATTAATGAGATATGTGGCTTCGTTAATTATAGTTTTTAATTTACAAAATTTTGTAATAAGCGAATTTTTAGAAAATAAGTTTTGATACATTTTATGATTATGATGTTTTTGCGTTCAAAGTTTTAAACTCACAATTGATAATAAAACAACATATTTTGTATACTATAATTTTGAGAAAATTTCTCTTTAAATATTAGACTTTGAGAAAGGACGTTTCCAAAAAAGTGATTGTAAGAAAATATTTGACACTTATGTTTCAAATTTAGAGGGAAGATTTTGTTAGAACTTGGAAAAATTAGACAATTATCAATTTTTTTGATATATACCATAGTTTTGAAAATATTTAGTTTTTGAAATACCATAGTTTTTGAAATATTTGAAATATTGATGCCTAAAGATTTAGAAAATGAAATTTCTGTGGACTTTTCGATATATTTAGAGTCGACGATTTTATTCTACAGTGCTCGTTGTGACTTATAATGTACCCTGTATAATCGATAACATATTAATAATTGTAAAAAAATTATTTTAGTAAACATCAGCTACAGTTTGTTTACATTCTGAATATTATTAATAATAATGGAATTTATCAATCATATGTAACACAATCAATATACATATGATTGATTCGTGATTGTATTATTTATGAACCTATTTACAATTACAAATATCAATTCAATATATTATGAATGTAAATGTAACATCTATATATTGCTAACTGACATTAAACTAATTAACAATCCTCATTATTGACCCTAATACAGGATGTCCATTTAATGAATTCAAGTATACACCCTGTCAATCGATACGATGATATATTAAATACAGTAGAACCTCGATAACTTAAACCTCGGTAACATAAAAACCTCTGTTACTTCAAAAAATACTATGTTCCCTTCCCATCAGAGCCCAAAACCTCTATAACTTAAAATACGCAACCTCTATAACTTAAATAAATAATCTCTGTATAGGCCCTCAGTAACTACATAGAAACATGTACATACCTCTTTATTAACTAGGGTACATAGAAACATGTACATACCTCTATATTAACCTTTACCTAACATAGACCCTTGATAACTTAAAACCTCTATAACTTAAAATATTTTGTGTTTCCCTTGGACTTTAACTTATCGAGGTTCTACTGTATATACAAAGGATGTCCCAAAATTAACGCAAGTAGTAATTAATTAATGAACTGGTATCATTTAATTCTTAACAACATTTTAAGGATGTACGTGCACTAAGGCAAATTATGTGTTGCTTATTTACAACTTTGATGATGAATATTCTTATAACTTCATGAATGTAGACGAAAAATAACAATAAATTTTTTTGATATCTTGGTTTTCGAAATATAGAAAGCTAAACACTAAACACCTAAAAAAATTTTCAATTTTCGTTATTTTGAAAATTACTCCATATATCGAAAAATTGTATTTCTACTGCGATTCCCTGAAAATTCGTAATAAGTGGGAATTAAACCTGGTTGCTGTATTAGATCGCTTTACGTCAAGCGCGTCAATTTTGTGTAAACAAAGTATTATAGACCCCTTATATTCAAATGATAAATGATATTATATACCTATATATAACTCCATAGATTTATTTCTTATATTTAAAAAAAGAAAAATCATTTTTTACAATTCATTTAAAATAATGTTCTAGGTATTATGTAAAGTAAAGTAACTATATTTATTTAAAGAGAAAGAATAAAAAAAAACATATTTAAAGCATAATTTGATTAAAAGACGTTCGACTAGCAGCAGCCGGGTAGAAAAATAAAAGATGTAGAAATGTAAACAAAGAATTCTTTTTTTATATTTTTATTTGAACGTTTATGAATAATTGATTAAGACTGTTATAATTGTGTTTGTATGTTAAAATATGAACGTATACTGGAATGAAGACAGGATGTGCCATGATCTTTGGTTTATTTTAAATATTTTGTTTTACCGTAATTGGGGAAGCAAGACAAACAGGGCCGAATTCAGGACCGGGCCAGCTGGGACCCCCATCGATTTGAATAAAATAGAACAAGTTTTAGTATGTTTTTTAATTGGTCCCAAATTCGATAGAAACTCAGAAAGGTTATTTAGTGTAGTTGTTGAACTAAAGGCCAAAAAATCTTATAGATCATTACATTGATGATTTAAGATGTTATTTCATGATGACGCTTCCAGCGTCAAATTTGATTACATGATATTCTTTTATTCCAAGTGCCATCTGGATAAAAAGCACCGTCAAACTGTAGCGTCAAGCGTCAAGTTAACTTACAGAATTTACTCGTTATTATTAAGTTTTCTAATAAAAAGCCGTAGAAAAGTATAATTTAATGAAATACCATATAAAATGTAAGTAATTAATATAATACTGTGTGTCAACAAATTTGACAAGCCAGTACTATGATGTCACGTCCGGATAAAAATTTGAATTTCCGTTTTAGAAATTTTTAAATGACCTCACTGAATTTGTACTTTTATTAATAAATTTTAATGGTTTAGTTGAAATTTCCAGTCATTAAAGTTACGGAAGAAAAATATTTGAACCAAATTTAAATTTCATGAATATTCCCTATTATTTATTATAAATGTATATTTTTAAATTTTATAACTCTTGTAGTATGGAATTTAAAAACTGGACAAATTGATAATTTATTATTGTTATGTATTCAAATATTTCAATAAACTTGAAATAGTTTCAAATAAAGACCAAAATAAAAATGCCAATTTTGTCATGAAAATCGCTATATAGATATATATAAAAAATATTCAAAGCAACTTTTTCTGATAGTTTTTATTCGAAGTATGCCAAACCAAAATAAGTGCAACTGAGCTAGTTGCAGTTCATAATAATTCTTGAAAGTCGTTGTAACATGTATGAGATATGCAAATCAAATAACATTTATAAATTCAGTAATGACGAAGTTGTATTATATTAGCAAATACAAAAATTGAATATAAATTCAATTATTGTGATATGATCTTTATCGATGAATGCGTTATTATCATCTTCAGATGTTTTTTTTTGTTATAATTTTTTTTTTTCAATCAATGACGTTGAAGATAAATTGTGGTTTGAATTTTTGTAAATGATCACCATTCAGATTATTAAATACATTTATTATTTATTCATAACAATTTTAAATTTTTACTACTTACTGGAATATTTTTACCCTGTATGTATGAAATATATATCAAGGTATACTAATTTTAGTTCAAAGTTTGTAATGCTTAGAAATACTTACGAGATACGAGGGAAATTGGTATAGGTGTTCATAAAATCATATAATTAGTCTCTTTCTGTTTGTCCGTTTGCTCTTTTGTCTGTCCGTCTGTCAGAATGATAACTCTAAAACGAAAAGAGATATCGACCTGAAATTTTTATAGCGTGCTTAGGACGTAAAAAAAGAGTTTGAATAGTAAAAGTTGTTCCTTATAATAAACAACTTTTGTTTGAATGATTTTTCAATAAATTAATAAAATACTCGGCTATAGCGGTTAACAATATTCCTGTTTAGAAAGACGTTTACATTGGTATTTATCAAAGGTAATTTTAAGGCCATATTCTCATATCGAATTTAATTTTTTTCAGTATAATATACATTTTTCTCAATACAGTTCGTGTCTATGCGTGCCCGTCCCCAATTTCTTGTCGCGAGATAACTCATAAAAAAATTAAACTATTTTTAAAAATTTATTCTGTTGATGGGATAGTTTTGGGGAAACACAAGAGAGTTTTGGAGTTTGGAATTTCCAGCGTAAGTATTAGGTATATATAAAGTAGAAAATGTTTATAGAATTTATGAACGAAATATTTTTTCTAATAAGGAATATATAAATTTCATGTTAACACCGGATTTTAATAGGAAACAAAAAAAAATTTTAGGCAAAATTTAAAAAAAGTTTTCTTATACCTTTTTTTTAAAAGCTATAAAACACCTGGCATTTTCAACATGAAAATTAAAGTAAATATGGAACCGTTATTAATTTTTATTAATTTTATCCTTTTAAACAAAGTTGGCAATATGCTGACGATTGAAGACAAAAGAAATGAGATATACACAAAAAACTTATTTTTGAGACCTTTGGCCTTGAATATCTACGGATCATATGTGACTTTTGAGACAACATTTGTACTATCAAAATAAAGGTTTGTACAAAAAATCAGCTGATTCCATTAGAGTTCGAGGTGAAATCCTAAGATGATTAGAGTATATCTAATTATTACTTTTTTAGCCTGTTTTTCCCCTCCACACGATATCTTTCATATTCCTTTATCAAATTCCTGATTAACCACTCATTTTCCAGCTTATTGTGTCTAGAAATCTACCGCTTAGGGAAAAACAGGCTAGAGAAAGATATAATTACCATTTAATTTTGTTCATTATGTAATTTGTACATCATATATGAAATAAAATTGCCTACACATAAAAATAAACTAAATTACTGTTGAAGTTTATTTTTACGCACGGATATCGAAGACTTTCGTACTCTCTTTCGTCGAGCTAGTAAGTAATAGTTAAAATTATAATATGCAAATTATAAGAATAAATAAAAAAAATGATAATTATTACAATAAAAATAAATAAACTATTATTATCAGGCCTGAATCCAAAATTCCATATCCACAAGGTTCGTTTACTAGACGAGTATTAGATCGGAATCCTAAGCTGTAATTTAATTACCAGAACTTTTTCAACATATTCTTTACGTCAATCTTCGAGGAACACTTACGTACAATGTAGGAAATGAGTGGGATATATTTTTCATTACTTATAAACAAAAACAAAAAAATAAAATCAAAAGATTAGCCTTTGTAATAAGTTTTTCCACAACAATGTTTTATAAATTTTAAACTATGTTATTTATCAAATTATCAAATTACAAAAGAAGCGTTCGTTTACCGTTCACTTAAACTATTTATTAAAGATTCAAGATATATTATTATCCACTACAATAGAAAAACACTTAAACAGTATTTTCTCAAAGGTAAACTTGATTTGTGAAACATATTGAAACTTTTCACCATTTAATAAAAATTATAATACAGTGAATAAAGAAAATTAATTATTTTCGGACACGAACATTTTTTTTTTATTAATTAAATTTATTGAAAGATTATATGAATGCATTTTATGTTCCAACTTATATTCATCGTCTTTCTTTGCAATTTAATTTGTTTTTTTACTCCGACGGCAGCGAAAATTATGCGTTTGACTGGTATGTATGTATGTATGTTATGTTAATGTAAATTTTCCAAATAAATGGTTCATTTGCATCTAAAGATCAGGTGAATATTTTTCTCGAAACGCTATAGCACTCACGTTAGGATTTTTCTTGTTCCCACTTTCAGCCTATCGTCTTGGATCACCAAGTAATTTTACTTTATGCAATTTTGGACTTTATTCCTTATCGCAAGTTATAATTTTGAAACCCATAAAAAACAACAAATAAAAACGATCCCTAGGAAACTAAAACTTTTTTAATCGATTCAGCTAGCAATTTTGTGAATATGCAAAAATATTTACAACCTGTCAATTTGAATTTTTTTTCAAAATTTATGATTTTCCATTCAAAAAAATTAGTTGTGAGTTATCTTAAGTTAAAGATAATGGACATAATTTAAATTAAATGCAAGGAAATTTTATGTTATGTCATAAGAAATATCTTGGTCAAGCCAAATGAAGGCCAATGTACGCACACATTGGGTTGATTACTAAATCAGAAGTATGTCTTTTTTAAACTGATTTTACTATTACTTAATTCATAAAGTAAAGAGTTAAGGAGGATCCCTTACCAGTAATAGAAAAAAATAAATTAGTAGAAAATGATCCAAATTTTTAGTATGTTGTAATTAACGATACATATTATTAAATCAAAAAAAAATTTGGGTATCTTAATTAATTACTTTCTTAATTGATCGATAAGATACCCAAATTTTTTTTTTGATTTAATAATATGTATCGTTAATTACAACATACTAAAAATTTGGATCATTTTCTACTAATTTATTTTTTTCTATTACTGGTGAGGGATCCTCCTTAAAGTAGGTATAATATTAAATTCTTCAAAAAATAAAACGAGTATCTGACTTTAAATTTTCTCAGAATTACCAATACATAGATATGCAAACAGTATCGTGAGAGAAAAAAAGAAAAACTAAAACAAATTAAACCTTAAATTAACAATGTACTGAATTGCAAATAGTACCATGAGAGAAAAAAATAAAAAAAAAACTATTTACAAGAAACTAATTACACTAAACCTGCAGGGTAGCGTACTACAAAACTAATATTTATAATTAATTACTAATACAGTTATTTTGTATTTTCAAATAATTTTTATTTTGTATATTTTTCATTTTTTTTAGAATTGTTTGTGTTTATTTTTTATAGCAAATCGATTACAAGTCGTACTGAATATTTCTAATAATATAGACAGAAGCAAAAAGCAGAAAATGAGGATGTGCATAATCAATTATTCAAACTAGCAAAAGACTTAAAGCAAATCTAAGTTAACAAGTAAGCGCTACATTTATTATATACGAAGATACAATAAGAACGCATTTCCTACCGGGTGTCCCAAGATTCCTTCCGTTTTTTATTATTCTTGTGGAATACCTCAAAAGTTTAATTTAAGAGAAACGAAAAAGTAGATCTTTCATGAAAAGTTTTTAATTTCTATTACATTTTCTCGCTGTAATGTTAGAAATAAGTAAAATGTACAAAAGCAGATATTGTGTGTACTATTTGGATTTATTAAAGTAAAAATGTAACAAAAAACTTCCTTTATACTTGTTAACATTAAAAATGGGGATGTTTTTTTTAAATTTATTTTACCGCAATAATTGTGTTAAAAAAAATAGAAAGTATTTTAAAGATTCAAGTTTATGAAAGGATTAACTACTTGAATGAATCGCAGTACACGCATTTTGACGTAAGACGTAATATTTAATTTTCGAATAAAAAGGAAGAAAAAACAAACATATTCAATTATTAAATAATGTCGTTATTTACTTTGAAAAGGAAAAAAAACATTTATAAAAACAAATAAGTAGGAATGAAAAAAAGTCTCGTGGTTGGTGTAGATAGACCAAGAGCTGGTCGCTACCTTGATTAAGGTACTCGCCACAAAGCTACAATTTTTTATATGATTGATTTAATTATAGTTAAGTATCAAAACGTACTTCTGCCTGAGGTGGCGCGATTGCAAAAATACCCCCTCTATTTTTATAGTTGTAAAAAAAAATATATTCTTTCACACGTCTGCCGTTTACATATGTTTTAATTTATATTATCTGGAGTTCATAAAATAATTAGCAGACGATTCTCGCGTTTGGAAGTACCTGTCAGGTGTGTTTAAAATTGTGACAAACGGAAGTATTTTATAATATACTTTAACAAGTCTGCCGTTTACGTATGTTTTATTCATGTTATTTTAAGCGTGTAAGATATTGGCAGAAGATTTTCTCGGTTGTAAATGCTTGTATATTATAAAATACGTCAATTTGTCATAATTTTAAACACACCTGACAGGTACTTGCAACCGCAAGAATCTTCTGCCAATTATTTTATGAACTCCAGATAATATAAATTAAAACATATGTAAACATTCTTGCAACCGCACCACCCCAGGCAAAAGTACGTTTTGATACTTAACTATAATTAAATCAATCATACAAAAAATTGTAGCTTAGTGGCGAGTACCTTATAGTCAAGGTGGCGACCAGCTCTCCGGCTAAGATGTTTTTTATCATGTTGTATACTTACTAGCTTTTAGGTGTTACAAATTCCTATAATATAGAAACAATTTCTAGAATAAAATCCTTTTAAACACATTTCTATACATAAAATATTTATGAGAATTTTTTTAGTATGGATTTTATTTTGTTTTTTTACTTATTTTATTCAAAATAGGAAATATAATCACATTTGCATACATAAATTTTACATTTATATTTTTTTCTTTGTTTTATTAAACCAACATATGAGCATATTCTCATTAAATTATTTTAATCAAAATATTTCCTCATTTGTACTTCGCCATCGGAAACATGTGAAACAAAATTGGATTATCCATAAAATCGAAAACAGCCAATATTTTAAGAACACCGGAAAATATAATATTATATTTTCTCCAATTATTAGGTACCCCAAAATTTTAAGCAATTTTTTGTATTCCTACTTATGTGAAATGTATTTGTGACGACAACGAGGACTCTCTCAAGGTATTCTCCTATTTTCAAACTTTTCCTCAATCCTGTAAATAATATGTAGGTGGATGTATTATATGATGCATATTATATAGATCGTTTATAAATACTCTACCACTAATTATGATTATTTTCGTACCATTTAAGCCAAACAGGTAATCTCCATTATTTTAATTAAACCTGTATATTCATGTGGTAATAATAAATAGAACGGATTTTTTTTCATACTCTAAAACACTAAACATTGTATTTCAATTATTCAACAATTTTTATGTGCATATTTTTTGAGTTTATGACTACGGTTAAGTTATTTGATATTAAAAGCATACTATATTAGTAAAATATATGTCACATAATACATAATTAACAAGTGAAATTTGAATTTTTTATAAAACACTCTATGAATAATATAGAAAGTATTTTTCCGTCAAAATGTGAAATTTTTTGTATTTTTATCATCAAAATGCATATCTGCAACATCCGACCGCACACAGCTTGGAAAAAAATTAGGTAATATCCTTATAAACATTGAAATCAATGGGTGTAGTTTAACACGTTTTTTCAAACGAGCTTTTTTGAGTAGACTATTTATTTTACATAAATATAAAAACCGTATACATATAGGGCATTTCTTTAATTTTAAGATCGCGTTATACGATTTCAAAAATTAGATACGATACTGCTCCTGCAGTCAATCTCCTGGAGGTCTTAAAAAAAAGGTGTCTGACGTTAAGCATCATTTCTCTGGTTTGGGTTATCCAAAATGAAAAATTTTAGAAAATTTCTTTAGTCGATAGACGAATATAAATATTAGCTGACAAGTAGTCAAAAAAAAATTATGAGTTTTTGATAAAATGCATTTTGATAAAAATTCAAAATTCTTCTAAAATATTTCCAACTTTAAAGTGGTCTAAATCGATATAATATATCGATATAATTTTCAAAAATTTTATTGGTTGAAAATGCTGTTTTGAGAAAAACGCGTTTTTAGTTTTAAAAGACTACACTAAATTAAAATTTTTAGAGAGAAAATAATTAAATATATGTACATTCTGGAAATGCAAAATCCATTATTTGAAAATTCTAACTAGATATAAGGCTTTAATGCGAAAAATGGATAAAAAAGGTCTTATCTTAAGATTTTTCGGCAGCGTTTCGTCAATTTTGCTAAATTCTTCAGGGCTCAATTCTGTTAATTTTCTTATTACACTCTACCTGGGTGTTAACAATGAACATTTTGAAACTTAACCGAATTTTCGGAAGAAAAAGTACCCATTGCAGATAGAAAAGAATAGTAATACCAATAATATCTAACATTTCAACCATTCTTATCTCGAAAACTGTTTTGTTTTATAAATTTTTTTTTGCTAGCAATAAATATTTAAGAGAATTTTTAAAAAATTTAAAAGTTTCACGCCAATCATAAATGTGTTTATAAAAGCCGTAACGGATTTGATGACTAAATATTTTCATAACCAATTCAGTAAACAAATTCGTAACGCAGGAGCTGCGTTAGCTAATCGAATTCCCTCAAGGATTGAAAAAAATAACAAGAATACTTATTGCTTTTTTAATTTTTATTTCGAAAACTAAGCGTTATATATATATATATATATATATATATATATATATATATATATATATATATATATATATATATATATATATATATATATATATATATATAAATCTTAGCAATGGTCATTTTTGACATCTATTAGGTTGGATCGATGAATATATGAAGAAATTTTTTCAAATTCCATCATTATCAGTACAAAGGCAATAGCTGCATTTCCTTCGGAAATTCGCTCCTAATATGATTGCGATACACTTTTTTTTCCAAATATACACTGTGAAGACAATTAAAATTGATCAAATAACATACGGTAGGTATTTATTCATGCACAAACAATTATACAACAAAACATACAGACCATCTATTTATTATACAGATTGTGATTTAATAACACACAAACAAACAAACATTTTATTCATTCAACTCCAATATAAAATCATTTAAATGATTACGAAAATTTATATTTCATTTGCCACCTGATATCTTTTGATATCTCTTTGTGTATACATCAATTATTTTAAATGCGGTAAAATAAATGAAAAATATATTATACAAGTTCATCACTAGACATTTTTTAAATTTTATTTAAAAGTCATAAAGAGCTTTTATCCTTGGCTTAATTTATCTGTGTGTACTGATAATTCTTCAGGTCTGTCTATTTTCATTTATAGTGTTTGCATTGCAATACGTAATTACTCAATTCACGTAGGGCCCGATCCAGAAGGGAGCGAGCCAGGCAACAGGAGCAGCAAAAATGTGGGGCAGCAAATCCTTAAAATATGGTGTACAGCAATCTCGATAATCGGGACTCATTAAGATGGAGGCAATTCCGAATACTAAATTGCCGAAATACCATTGATATCTATGTATTTAAACGAAACTATACATATAATACATGTTCTGTGTATACAGGGTGACTTTTTTAAGTGCACATATCATTGAAACTCGATAAATAACTTTTATCGATAAAAATGCTTTAAGCAAAAAATGTTGGGTTTGTAGGCGCACATCTTACCCAGGCAAAAATCATGACCTAGGTTTTCAAGCTCGCTCTACTCCGTATAATCAAAATCGGACTACGCGTTTGGCCTCTAGTGCGCCAGAAAGGAACACATATACATCTAAAAAGGATGGTGTGGTCTAATCGTTGAGTTTTCGATGATTTGGAGAGCCTGTGTAAGAACTCCGTGCTCCTAAAGTTTTTGTGCTTTCAAAACTTTTTTTGTTAATATCACCATAATATAAGTTTTTAACAGTGTAGAAAAAGAGGTAAGCTGAAAGAAAAGAAAAGAAGTCATTAGTCTACAATAAATATATAAGAATACAAATGAAGATAATCGTTTGCATTAATGTTAATATGTTTTTGTATTGTCCTAAATTAACTAACAAATTTGTATGAATAATATAACGATATATAATTGTTTCTATCTTTTGCTATCTAAGTAATATATTCCCATTTCATATTATATCTATGCAACAAAGTTAATAATTTACTTTTGTATACTATACATTTATCTGGTATAATAATTATATGCGACTATTCGTTGTGTGCGTAGTCATGGTAGGGATAATAAAATCGATGCCAGCGTTTCCAGTGAAAAATTTTGGTGATAAAAGGGGCTGTTATGACTAATTTGCAATTCTTTACATGTTAATGTTATAGAAACTGTCAAATTAAAATTATTGAAAAACACTAATTAATTATTAAACTTAATGCATTAAAAATTGTGAAAATAAGAAATCAAATTGCACAAATATTATTTTTCAAATGTAAATTATCATAATTATTTATTTAAATTTGTGAGACAATAACATTAAATTTTCAATGTAAGCCTTCAATGCAATCCATACAGTTATATATGCATCCATACAATTCTATAATTAAAGTAGTGTATCATTGTCATGGAAACGAAACTCGCGCACGGTGCGAATAGAATTATATGAATATTGGGATATAATATTTCATATGTTCTTTCCAATTGAAGTGGCCATATATATATTTAGTTATTTTGTCTTGAGGCATTTTTGAATTAAGGCGAGAGGTAAGCTGAAATAAATTTCGTCACGTTTTATTACAACAGAATAAAAATGTTCAAATTTTAATGAATATGTAGAAACATTTATTCGCATTTAATATTTAAACTTTAACAAAACGATATGCTTACTTGAAAAAAATTTATTATTTGAAACATAAAGTCATACTAAATTTTTATAAACGATGGGAGAATATATGACAAGATCTGAAATCAAAATCGTTGGATAAACTTAAAAGATATATAATCATTTAAATAATTTTTACTGTCTTATTGGTAAGTTTAATTTTTTTTTATCTTATTAAGATAGAATATGTAGTCTCTTGGTTCGATAACGAACGTCTTTTAAAACAATAAAAAAGGACAAAAGCTCATTGTTTCAAAAAATATAGTGTCAGTCAGTCAATCAGTTATAAGGTGTATACTAAGTAAGAACTTTGTGTCCACAACAGTACTTTGAATATTCAAAAAATTAGAAGAAATTAATGCATATGAATAACAAATAAACGTAAAACGCTACCCTTTACAACGTAAAACGAACAGCATAAATATTTCTTTTTAACGGCCTTTGAAAGGCCCTTAACGGCTGAAAAATTAACCCTTTTTCCCCTTCCTATAGTATACAGGGTATGTTTTTTAACTTTTCATCTGCGTAAAACTCGAAAAATAAGTTTAATCGAGAAAAATGTCATAACTGACTTCACTCTAATTCATAACTGACCAACATTAGATGACTTTAAATTAGAAAGTTGTTCTTCATAAATTGGCAAACAATTTTTGTTTGAAACATTTTTTTGTAAAATGAATAGTTAAGACAGTAATTGATAGCAAAAATACCCTATAAAACCCTATAAGCACTGCATAGCTTTTTGCACGCTTCTTCATTCAATTTGAGCAAAAATGGTATTTTGTAGAAGAAAACCACTTTTATTCGAAAATTTTTTTCGAAGAGTGCCTAGATACATTTAGATGGACATACGAAAACAATTTTGGATAAAACTTTTCAGTTTCTATTTGCCTAAACTGTACAAATTGCGGAAAAATATTGCGAACAAAAAATGTTACCTTTTTAAACGATAACAACTATCTATTACCAGGTATGGAATAGAGTGAGCTTTTCATTGAGCCTGAAAACCTGGATCAAGTTTAATGTCTGCGTAAGATGTACACCTATAGACCCAACAATATTCTGCTTGAAGTATTTTTATCGAAAAACTTATTTTTGCGGGCTTCAAACGTGTGTCAACTTAATAAAGATACCCTTTATATTATACAGGTTTAAAAAAATTTTTTATCTAGAAAAAGGTTAAGTTCGATTGAACAGTATGGCCAAGATATCTATAATTTTTTTATGTCGATTCAAATTGTTGGTAGTTAAGAGATTTGTTTATGATTTTCACCTCAAATAAAACGTTCTCGTTATCGTTGAAAGTTTCAAATTGTTTTTCTGTATCGTATACATATTACGTTAATGTTCACCTTGGGTATTATAAGCAAATAGTTGTGAAACAGTACAAATGCATGACTGTGGTTCACTTGTGTAATAAATAATATAGTGACTTCTAAATGTGTACAAGTCAATACAGAGTGTTCTATAATTGACTACAGAAATTTCGCTTCCTGAAGAAGCTGAGAAAAAAAAAGAATACAATGTTCTTTAGCAAAGCCTTATTTACGAGATAATTAACCTACTCTTATATTAATCAATTAATAAAAATACATTCAGCAAAATAAAATTCATCCAATAAAATACGACTTAAACAGTGGATGTGTTTTATCATAGTGTGGAGTAGTGACCTAAATGCAAAATTACTTAAAAAAAACTCTATTTGGCTACTTATTTTATTATAAAAACTGTATTTGGCTACTTATTTTATTATAAAACTCTATTTAGCTACTTATTTTATAAAAAAATTAATGTTTTTATAAAAAAATTAATGTACGTAAACTATCGTGCGCATATCATTATATACCTTAGTATGTATTTATCGAAACAGACCGTATACTCACAGACAAACCACACTATTTCAATTTTTAGTATATTTGATGAGGAGTGAATTACTTCCACTGGTTCAACTTGGAAAAAACAGATTCAATCCAAGTTGACAAAACTTCTCGATCAGTCTTCAACTATTTGGTATGAAGACATACAATATTAGAACATGTTGCTACAATACATTTTGACAACAGGACAATAAAACAGTTATTAAGATACTTTTAAACTCAAGATCTGTAGACCAAGAAAGATAAGATAACGTGAGCCAAAAAAATACAGACGAATTGATAACCTCCTCCTTTTTCCTTGAAGTCGGTAAATAATATGAACTTGTGTGGTACAAGAAAGATATGCATTTAGGTAAGAGAACAAAAAATATACTATAAAATAACAATAACACCTTTAAATACAGTCATATCCCCCATTAATATTTCCTACTAAGATGTACATATACCAAGTTTTATTTTTGTAGGTTTTCTAAGTATACACGTACTTACTGTATAAGACTATACATATAGTAAGTATATAATGTAGGAGAGTATAGTACCAGCGATAAAATTTACATTTATGTGTTTATTTAAAGCCATACTATTATAAATAAACTATCCATCAAAATTATTATTTCGTATAATTATTTCTGGAATTCAGGCACTTTTCGAAAAAAATTTTCAATAAAACTGTTATGCTCAAATTGGATAAGGAAACGCGCAAAAGCTAAATTTTTTCTATCAATTACTGTCTATACTATTCGGTTTACTATTCGGTGTTTTTATAAAGAACAACATTTTAACTTAGAGTGTGCGTCTAATGTTTGCGAGTTATGAAGTTTTAAGTTAAACTTGAAAACTTAGATCGAATTAAATAAAGTGCCTTTGAAACTAACATTTTTCGTTTAAAGCATGTTCCTCGATTAAAGTTATTTTTCGAGAGAAGAACTTAGATGTTAAATAGACATCGATGAAAACATGATTCATGGTAGAAAATTTGTACATAAACCATGGTGCAATATCATAATGTACCATGGATCACACCCTAATGTATGAAGGATAAATCTTACCGATTGTATCTAGAGGCTCTGTATTAGAACTTTTCAGTCCACTCTAGGGAATCGAACATATAATGTATAAGATTGAAACAGCATTTTTTTTCTCTGAGAGTCCAGTAACTACTTTAAAAGGAGTTTTAAAGTCTTGGGATGAAGGAGACTTCCTTTTGCTTTTTTTCTAAGCTAACATATTCTTGCTTATCCATAAAAAAAAATTAAAAAAATTTTCATTTAGTGTGTACCTATTACCATATATCAGTAGTTCATTACGTTGTTAGATTCATAGTACATGAGTGCCTTATCAAAGTTACCCTCCTAGACAATTTACATCAAGTTTAAAGCTAAAAGCGGCATTATAAATTACCTTCTATTAAGTATAATGGTTTCAATGGAATGTAATTTCAGGGTTTTTTTTGGCATTCTAATTAATTAAAAAATATTAGATTACAAGAAAAAATAAGTCTTTATCTATTGTTTGGTGAAATTTCGATCAACTTACCGTGTAAATTTTTGTGAAAAAAATGTTTAAAATCGTTAACAATTGTTAAGAGTCTTACTTGAGAAAGTAATACCCTACCAACTTTTCTTGAATTATACTACTATCAGTTATCAATTAGAGGAAGTGAAAAAAAAACAGAAAATTAGTTTTCCGAAATATTCAGTTTTAACACTAAAACATATATGTTACCGTGAAATTTATTGAAGAATATATAATTAACTAAAAAAAGTACTATAGATGGATTTGTTCTTAAGGCAAGTAAATACTTTGATTCAAGCCAATATGTTTTTGCTATACTATTTTTAAGAACTCAAATACTTATTTTATTGAATTAAGGAGGTCCTTTCGCCGCCAATATCAATTTTTAAAAAATGCACAATTTATTTTCAACCAAAAGTCTACTACTAGAGACACATGGAATTGTTCATTCCCTCGGTGGCTTACCTTCTAGCAAATAAACGTTGACTTCATATAGTCGCTATCTCATGGTATTTGAAGGTAAAATGTATCGAAGGTACTACATCTTGCCTTACCATACTTATAGAAATCTTTAAGGTAAAAGATATACACGTCAACATACACAGAAGATCCTAATTATAACTGCAGTTAATTGCTACTTCAAGTATATACTCTACTAGTATAGTAGTAAAGCATTGTACACAATACAACACAACCTAGTAGGTAGGTAGATATTAGGTTAGTATAGAAGGTAGGTATAAATACATATAACTAAACTGTGGAGTGTTGTATGACAATGTAAGTTATAATTACTAGAGATTGTTCTGAGGGAGCAACTTGTACTTATACTACTATGTATGTACAATAAAATGTTTTCTTAATACATAACAAACAAGAGGAAGTATACATTTAATTCATATCTGGATAGAAGGATGACCTACACAGAATATAAAACATTGTATTATTCAAATTATTTAAGTTTTTGTTTGTTTGCACGAAAAAAGAAAACAAACGATTGTCATACCATGTATATATGAAATATATTATAGTATATTAAGTTTAGTCCCAAATTTATAACGCTTAAAAATATTAATTCTACAAAAAAAATTTTGGTATAGGTGTTCATAGAATCACCTAATTAGTCCATTTCCGGTTGTCTGTCTGTCTGCTGTCTGTCTGTCGTCTGTCTGTCCATCTTTCATCACGATTACTGAAAAACGAAAAGAGCTATCTACACGAAGTTTTTATAGAGTGCCGAGGACGTAAAAAGTGACATCAAGTTCATAAATTAGCAACATAGTTCAATTGGGTCTTGGGTCCGTAGGACCCATCTTGTAAACCGTTAGAGATAGAACAAAAATTCAAATGTTATTTTTTAGGGTTCCTCATAAAAAAATAAACAACTTTTGTTTGAAACATTTTTTTCTTAAACATCACTGTTTACCCATGAGAGGGCAAATTATGCGCAAATTGTATAGTGACATGTATGTGTGTGTAATGTGACAGAGTAATCAACATTGTCTACGCATGGTATTTCAACAATTAACTCAGTCGATTGTTTGTTTTCACTTGTTTTTATTTGTCTTTATATTTGTCAAGTCATAAAATTTACTTTGAATTTCTAAATGTGACATCTTAACGATATCACTGTGTCAAAATTTTAGTACCAGTCGATGCATCGTTTTTTTTTTTCGCTTTTGCACTCCAAATAAGGATGGTGATGTCCCTACAATTGAAATAATTCACCCAAAAATTTAAAAATAATAGTTTAAAAAACTAAAAAACATGCTTTTGTAAAGAGCTGAACTAGGTAGAAAATAATTTCTTTAACCTGCCAGCACTCGCGTCAATCTTTTGGTAAAGATTGTAATAGCTTTTAAAGTAAAAGATAATAATAGCTTTTAAAGAAAAACTATTTGTCACTAAAATTTTCGAAATTTTAGCAGCTATCTAGTAACCGTGATTGTTAAACAGTATCGGTAAAGTTGTGGGCGAACATAAGATATAAATAAATATAAACATTCTAAATTCATTACTATTGAAATATTTTATCGAAAAACCAAAAACCTTTTTTACTTCAATTATTTTCATACCTATCAAAAAATTATATCCCAAAAATTATTGTTATTTAATAGTATTTTCTACTTGAGAAAATATTATAATTGATTTGAAAACGATAGAAATGTTATTACATCATAAATATATATAAACTAGAGTGATACCCACTCGCTTCGCTGGGATTAAAAGTAAAGATTCATAAAAATTGCTCTCGCTTATCGCCTTTCTATAACACTCGAAATAATGGCAAGGATTGTTTTACATGGAAATATAAATGTATGGTTTTCTATTTTTTTAAATGTATAATAGTCGTAATTATTCATAATTATTCATTGAGTATATCAAAAAAGATGGCCGTAAAATATTTTATATTGACAATTTTTACAGAAATTTGTAATTTATAGTAATGTCAAATGACTACTTTTACAGAAATCTGTAATTTATGGTAAGCAATGACAAATTAAATTTAAATTAATTTTTTTTTTTTTATTAATATATCTTTATAAATTATAGCTCATGTGTTATTCTGAAGTATAAGCTGTGTTGCTGTACAGTTTCATTAAAAACCATTCGCTAGTTTTAACGTGAAAGCTTAGCAAACAAACAAACATGCTGACTTTCGCATTTACAATATATAGAGATATAGATAAATACACAAAATGATTAGCTTACCGACGAAATGAAAAATCACGCCATATGTACTGTAATGCGTAGGCATAGAATTTACTCAATTCCTACAATAATCCAATAAAGACTTTACTAAAACAATTGGTTTTTTTTAACTAATTGTATTTATTTTTTCTTGCATGAGTGATTGAATGTGGGCTTTCCATTTACTTTTATAAATTCATTCCCTCAGAATATAAAATAAAAACATCGTTTTTATATAAATTGCTAGAATAACTGTTATGTATCTTTTATATATCCTTGTGCTTTTTCGTGCTTCCTTTCAAAATAATCATCAATTTATTTGACATCGGTAGTGGAGTATTGTACCAGGGATCCAAATTTTTTCTTTTGGGAATTTAAAACAACTATCGATAAAAAAAAAATAAAATAAAATTTTGAGGGGGGAATTTTCATAAATATTTTAATTTTGAATATCGACTATCTTTTGAAATAAAGAAAAAGGACGAGGGGTGTCATGGGATACCCGGTAGGAACTTACGTTCCTATCGTAACTTCGTATATTATAAATGTAGCGCCTACTTTTTTTCAAAATCGATCCCATTACATTAACTTTCTCTGGAAAGTTAATAAAGAGGAAAATTTTACTTTTTTGTCTTTTGTTTGTGTATCTGTAACGAATAAACTCAAAAACTACTGGACTAAAAACATACATACTAAAGATATTACATACAAACGTTTCGTGAAATTGGACAAAATGAATTAAAGAGTTTTTCAAAATGAATACTTTCTTTGAAGAAAATGCAACACCGAATTTCTTAGCCCTTACCTTATTGGCTTTACTCTGTACAAAGTGGGAAAATATTTTATTCAACTGAAGTGTATTCGTTATATTTGTACAAACATTTTGCTTAAATTTGACATTTTTGTTTCAGATTGGCCATCCTTCTAATATTGACTAGTTGCAACATTTCTTTTTGAAATTCTACCAACATAGGTAAGCTTAATAATTACGAATTTTTTATTTGTTTTGTTTCATACTATTACTTAACGTTTCCATGCGAAATTTTAACGAGTGCGAGTTGGGAAATTGCAAAAATATTAACAACTGTATAAGGTCTTGCTCTGAGCGATTGGGATGGAGTGGGTGGTTGATTTTGGGCAAGACATTATGCAGTTGTAAGTTCTTTTTAATATTTTGGCACATTCAAAGTATAATCGAAGAAATAAAACCTAAAAACCGTCTAATCCGATGGAAAATGTTTGTCTGAGTGCACTCAACAAAGTCATATACATGCGTACTTGTGTTTTTTCGATTAACGCCCATAGACGTTACATGGGACAGAAGTGCATTACTTCTGGACACAAAATTTTCTTTATTTAACATTAAAAAAACTATTGGATTTCATATTTCGAACAATTCTCAGCATTTTGTAGCCTCGCCGTTTCGAGATATAAACATTCGAAAACAAAAGTTCGAATTTTCGCCTGCAACTTTTTTTTGGACGAAAATAAAGATTATTGTGTGGTTGAAGAAATATTTTGAACGAAGTGTTGACAATTTTCACTAAACCTCACCTTTTTCGATATAAGAGTTTAAAAAAAACGGTTTTTTGTTGGGTTTTTGCCTAAAATATGTTATTGACCAAAATAAAAATTATTTTGTTTCTGGTCAAAAATTTGATGTGAAAACTATATGATTTTATATTTAGGACAAATTTACACACTTTTTAACTCGTGGCATTTTTTACCTTGCCTCACCGTTTTCCATATATAAGCGTTAAAAAAAATAAAGTACGGTTTTTTGCCGACTTTATATTTTGGACAATTCCATACACTTTTGACGAAAATAAAAATTATTTTGTGGTTCTGGTCTAAAATTTGATTTAAAAACCATATGATATTATAGTTTGGACTATTTGAAACACTTTCTGACTCTTGACATTTTTTATCTTACTTCACCGTTTTCGATATATAATTGTTTGAAAAATGAGGCAATTTGAGTTATTTCAGAGAGATCATTATATGCGGGCATGATACTTCCATCATCAATCACAATTTAAGTCCGAGAAATTTGATTTTCTCTACCTGATTTCACTATAACTCGTTTTATCTTGAATGACGAATGTGGTAATTAGATGATTGTCAAGGCCGCCCTATTCAATTAATTACACTCAGTTTTAAATAAATCTAGACTATAACCTACACAATATTCAAATGAACTAGGTAAATAATTTCAAATGATGAACAATGAATATATTACCATAATTTTGCAAATGTAACTACAACAATAATAATTTTATATTTTTGTGCATTGTTTACAATAACGTAATGTTATATACAGTTGAATAACTAATGAATATGAATGACGACTATTTATGTGCAGGTAGAGGCCTATATATATTATATATATTTTTTTTAAAATCATTAAATAAACAATTTGTAATTAAACATTTTTTATTATTATTAATGTGAATGTCACAATTTTATTGAAAATTTTTCTCAGTTAATGGTTAATTATAAAGTTAATTTCAAAAATAAAATTATATTTTAACAAAAATTCGTTTATTTTGCTCTCACAGCAAATATTTTTACAACGAGGCATATAGTAGTAATGACAAATAATATATGCTAGTAAAGTAGAACGCCATCTCGTGTTTTATTTTTATTTTTAGGTTTTTTTCTCTCTCTAATTCATAAAAATATTTAGGAAAACAGTAAAATTGCAATTCTGGATTACCAGAAAAACGGTAAAATTGCAATTCTGGATTATTACTGGGTGTGTTTTCACAACACTTTCGACTTAATTCTTCGATATAATTTTACTTGTAAAATGACGTGTTAGCCCGAGTGCCGGTAGATATTTTTGAATAAGTGTTTGAGGCATTCTGAAAATTCGTCAGTTCAATTCGTCAGTCAGTCAATTCAGTCAGGGGTACCAAGGGGTACCCGTTAAAAAAATTGCAAAAAATCGAAAAATTTGGTATGTTCCCAATTTCGATGAAACTCATTATATAAGGTAATTCTAACCTAAAAATTTCAAAAATCAGGTTCATTTAACGCTCAGGCGGATATTTTTCGAGATTACTTCGAAAATCGATCCGAAATATCGTTTTTCTCAAAAATTATTCGCCCAATAGTATAATGAACCCAATTTTTGAACCTTTTGGGTCAAAATTACCTTATTAACTGAGTTTTGTCAAATTCGATGACACAAAATTTTTCTCGAATTTTCGATTTTTATCAAAGGGGTACCCCTTAAAAAAATTACAAAAAATCGAAAAATTTGGTATGTTTCCAATTTCGATGAAACTCATTATTTAAGGTAATTTTACCCTAAAAATTTCAAAAATCAGGTTCATTTAACGCTCAAGCGGATATTTTTCGAGATAACTTCGAAAATCGATCCGAAATATCGTTTTTCTCAAAAATTATTCGCCCAATAGTATAATGAACTCAATTTTTGAACTTTTTGGGTCAAAATTATCTTATTAACTGAGTTTTATCAAATTCGGTGACACAAAATTTTTCTCGAATTTTCGATTTTTATCAAAGGGGTACCCCTTAAGAAAATTGCAAAAAATCGAAAAAATTGGTATGTTTCCAATTTTGATGAAACTCAATATATAAGGTAATTTTAACCTAAAAATTTCAAAAATCAGGTTCATTTAACGCTCAGGCAGATATTTTTCGAGATAACTTCGAAAATCGATCCAAAATATCGTTTTTCTCAAAAATTATTCGCCCAATAGTATAATGAACCCAATTTTTGAACTTTTTGGGTCAAAATTATCTTATTAACTGAGTTTTATCAAATTCGGTGACACAAAATTTTTCTCGAATTTTCGATTTTTTCCCAAGGGTACCCCTTAAGAAAATTGCAAAAAATCGAAAAATTTGGTATGTTTCCAATTTCGATGAAACTCAATATATAAGGTAATTTTAACCTAAAAATTTCAAAAATCAGGTTCATTTAACGCTCAGGCGGATATTTTTCGAGATAACTTTGAAAATCGATCCGAAATATCGTTTTTCTCAAAAATTATTCGCCCAATAGTATAATGAACCCTATTTTTGAACTTTTTGGGTCAAAATTACCTTATTAACTGAGTGAAAATTTATATGTACAAGATCTTTTGTAATTATTCAATTCTTAATTATAAATAATATGAAAGTGTACATCATAAAGTCTTATTTATAATATATTCGCATTCGTGTCAGAGTACAAAGTTCATACGTTACTTTATCGATGTGAAGGTAGCACACTTACATGACAATTTTCTGATAAAACCATGTGAGTTTTAAATTTAAAATTATTATTTATTATTATTCAGCTATTGTTAATAGCCGATATATTATAAATAAACTTATATTAGAAATAACGAGTTAAAAATCTAAGGTAAACGTCAAAGCGATAAATAAAGGAGTAAATGTATGATACAAATTTAAATAAGCTAAAATAAACAATTGAGAGTGTTAACTTCTCATAGGTAACTTTCCTATCTGTCTATAAAATTATATTTATTCATGTCTTTGTAAAGTTTAGTGGTAACTTTTAGCCACATATATATATTAAAGTTTTCATAAACCTGGTGAAATCTATTATTCATTTCTAGTGTAAAACATGCTACAAATAATAAATAAAATAATGTTGTTATGACTTCTTGTAATATTAACTTTATAGGTACTAGCAGGCCACCCACTCGCTTCGCTAGCGAAACTTTCATTACTAGTGAACTATGGAATGTAAAAACTGGATAAATTAATAATTTAATATAGCTATGTATTTCAATAAACTTGTAATTCAATAATTATGAGTGTGGATCAAAATAATAAATTCTATCTTTGTCATGAAAATCGTATATGGGTATACAAAAGTATTCTAAGCAACTTTTTCCAACAGTTTTTTGTGGATATCTCTAAACATCTTTGACTCTAGACAAAATATTAAGAATCGCTCCTATTTGTTAATGACTGTGTAAAATTTCAAATCGTTATTCCTATAAATAAAGAAAATGAGTGTTTTCATTTTCAATGCGGCATACTGTATATAGATTTACTATATCAATTACATGTACACAATTGAAAAATAGTCATATTTTAAATAAAACGAATGATTTATTGCAAAATTTAATACGAAAACTGCACTGCGATTGATTTAGTTGTACCCTTAGCCTACTATGCACACAACAAATACTAACGTGGGTTTTTAAGGATGTACTAGCACCAAGACAAATTTAAATAAAAAGCTTGATTTTTTTTACATGAAGTCTAAATCAGTTCTGAAAATTTTAGAGATAAATTAAAAAATGACTTCAAAAATAGGCATAATTAACATGGGTTTTATGGTAAAACTGTAGATGATTGATATGTTTTTATAGATTTCTCCAAAACGAGTAGATGGAAATTAAAAAAAAAAATATTTAAATTAAAGTAAAAACTTTAATAAATTATTTAAAACAAAAAAAATCGTTGTGTCCAACTAATTAAGGATGTATGAGTACAGGTGTGTGTCCACAAATTTAAAAAAATATATTAATTAAAGAGAATTGAAAAAAATATACTCGAACCCGGACTTCTTGGATTCATGCCAAGCGCCCTAACAATTAGGCCATACGAGTTCTAGGCACAGAGTGCAAATTTCAAATCATTGAATTTTTATTTTTACTTTGTTTATTCACTTATTTATTATTATTACTTATTGTTTTTGTTTACTTTTAATCATGTATACGATATTTGTTTACATCATGGTCTCTCGATTATAATTGATGATTTTTAATATGATACATAAGCGTAAACTAAATATTGACAAATATCTTGTCTAGTAATCTAAATTAAAGAGAATTGAAAAAAATACACTCGAACCATGTCCGGGTTCGAGACATGAATCCAAGAAGTATAATATAACTTTACGATATAAGATGAAAAGTACGAATAAAATTGTTCAATATCTTGAATAATTTTCAAAATATCGAAAATTGAAAATTTTGATTAATTAGCTAGCTTTCGATATTTCGAAAACCAAGGCAGGTATAGAAAAATTTTATTATTATTTTTCGTCTACATTCATGAAGTTATAACAACATTAATCATCAAAGTTCTAAATAAGGTACAAATAATTTCAATCCAAAATTCTTTGCTTGATGCTCGTACTACCTTAACTACCTTAATTGTTTCTACTTTCTAAACTAAAATTATTATTTTTAAGTGTAATAAGCAATTAAACTTATAGAACAATTATTTTTTTAATTTAAAGTTTATTTATTGTGAACTCGATGTAACGAACTAATTTTCCTCATTACCAATTGTATTCTTTTTGATCTTTAATTTATTTGTTTAATAACATTGTAAATGAATCAAGAATTCTAAGTACACGCTTCAGTAAATAATTTTTCTACCTAACAACCACATAACTAGCTCATTTTATGCTCTTTGTGTAAACATGTATAGTTTATATAAACATTACACTATTACTGGCAATATAGCCACAATTTTTAATATCTTATTTATGTATCTATCTTTATTTTAAAACAAGTGAAAACAAACGATTGACTGAGTTAATTGTTGAAAAACCATTGGTAACAGTGGTGATTACCCTGTCACATTACACATGCATACATGTCACACATACATAACTGTTATTCCTATATAATACATACTATACAATTCACGCCTAATTTGCGTATTCACAGGTAAACAGTGATGTTTACGGAAAAATGTTTCAATCAAAAGTTGTTTATTTTTTTATAAAGAACATTTTTTACCTTTAACAACAAGACCCAATAGACCTATGTTACTCATTTACGAACTCGACCTCACTTTTTACGTCCTGAGTACGCTGTATTTCAGCTTGATATCTATTTTCTTTTTGAGTTATCGTGTTCACAGACGGACGGACGGACGGACAACCGAAAATGGACTAATTAGGTGATTTTATGAACACCTATACCAAAATTTTGTTCATAGCATCAATATGGGACTAAACTTAGTATACCTTGGTATATTTCATATACAGTAGAATCTCGATAACTTAAACCTCGGTAACATAAAAACCTCTGTTACTTCAAAAAATACTATGTTCCCTTCCCATCAGAGCCCAAAACCTCTATAACTTAAAAGACGCAACCTCTATAACTTAAATAAATAATCCCTCTTAAATAAATAGGCCCTCAGTAACTACATAGAAACATGTACATACCTCTATATTAACTAGGGTACATAGAAACATGTACATACCTCTATATTAACCTTTACCTAACATAGACACTTGATAACTTAAAACCTCTATAACTTAAAATATTTTGTGTTTCCCTTGGACTTTAACTTATCGAGATTCTACTGTACATGGTATAAAAATGTGGTAAATAATTGCACATAAGTTTATTACCATATCAAACTCATACAGTAATAAATAGATAATTGTATGGTAAACTGATAATTGTACTTGAATTTGTTTGTCCATATAATGAAATCCATATTTTTGGCACTGTTCATTTGTTTAATTTGATGACAGTCGGACAAATAAATGGCGGAAACGTAAATAAGTAATGCATTATATTACCTTATTACGTACTCATGAATTTATTTGCGCTATAACGATATATTAGTGAATAGGTATTTATTAGAGCTATATGCAAGCGATCTCCACTACTAAGCCACTACCGAAGGCTTCGGCCAAACCGACGAGATAGTAGTGCAAGAGATAGTAGTGCATAATAATAATGTTATAAATTCGCTTTGCTCGCAAGGGGATTCCTCTCTTGACCACCGTAACGGTCTTGGCTCCGCGTCACAGAAAGTACCATCACATGATTCAAAGTAAGTATAAAAAAACCCTCCTCCAAAACTTACTACCTCCGATTTAAAAAAGATTTCCCTATAAATGGCCTCCCGCCAAAATTTCACACCGCCCCCCAAATTAAACCCCGCTTCAACCACACATTTACCAACCCATTACAAAACTTTAAAAAAATCACTTTATTTCTGGTTTACTGGTGAAATTTCCATGTTTCTAGTATGTATAGAACATAATCTTGGGGTAATTTTCCGGATTGCGGCGTGGAAAATTAAATTTTTCGAACTTTTCTGTTAATTAGACACTATTTCGAGACGTTTAGGAAAATCTTATCTTTCTAGCATGTATAGAACCGAAAAACGCAGCTGCCAAAAGTTTTCCTATTTTGGAGAGATTTTAATGAAAAAATTGAAATTTTCAGATTTTTCTAAATTTTCTGATTTTTTCGTATTTTTCAAGAAATTTCCCATCGAATTTACTATTACTTGAAGAGAATTGGAAAAAGTACACTCGGACCAGAAGTTGAACTCGGATCTTTTGGATTCATGCCAAGCGCCTTAGCCAGTTCGGCGATACGAGCCCTAGGCACGGACTGTAATTTTTTCAACTCATCAAATTTTATTGTTGTTTATTAGTTTGCATTAACTTGTTCATTTATTATTTTTGTTTTGTTTCCTAAAATATTTGTATTCCAAGTTCTAAAATCTTCTATATCTTTTACTATGATTACGAAATACCTTGAACAAACATTTAACTTTCGGAAAACCGCTTCAGAAGAGACAACTATTGAATTTTCAACACCGATTATTATGGACTCAAGTTGCCATAAAATTAGAATCAATCACTAAAGGATTTTAAACTATTCACAATTCAAATTTTCAAATCTTTGGAAAGAGATAAAATTTTGTTCAAATTTTATTACAAAAGTTTATTTACTACATCAATTTTCTGGTAAATAATGAACTAATAGGTACTGGTATAATTAAAAATAAAATGCTATTAAATACTGAAATATTATCGTTAGTTTGTTTTATTTTCAAAGTTAAATTTTTTTTCAACTTCAATAATATTTATTTTCAATGCTTTTTATAAAACTACTTTAAAAAATGTTGCCATAAAGTTTCATTAAGGAAGAGTTTATTTTAGAATTATCAATTAGCAAGTAAAAACAAACAATTGACTGAATTAATTGTTGAAATACCATGCATAGTCAGTGTTGATTTCTTTATCACATAACACATCCACACATGTGACACATGCATAACTGATATGCAAGTATGGTACATACCATAAAATTTCCGCCTCACGGGTAAACAGTGATGTTTACGAAAAAATGTTTCAAGCAAAAGTTGTTTATTTTTTGATAAGGAACATTTTTTACATTTGAACTTTTGTTCTATCTCTAACGATTTACAACAGCTCGATATCTTTTTTCGTTTTTGAGTTATCGTGTCCACAGACGGACGGACGGGCGGACAACCGGAAATGGACTAATTAGGTGATTCTATGAACACCTATAGCAAAATTTTGTGCGTGGCATCAATAGATGCCACTTTGTTACTTTTGACCCCAATTTTCGGAGCAATTCTGTTAATATTACTTGTTTATTAAAAAAAAAAATTAGTTTCAGCAATATCCTACCGAATTACCCATCATTACCCATAAAGTAGTATACTTATTTAAAAAACGGGTTTATCTTTACCACATTACTATCAAAGAAACTTGGGGAAGTACTCACAAACCAAGACATGATTTATTATATTTAGCAAAGGCTTGGACAAGGATTGTGCACCAGGCCTTGACTTAAAAGGCTTGGGCAAACACTGGCAAGACTTCATTTATAAGCCATGGTCATATCATGGGCAAGAGCTCGAAAACCAGGGCTTGGTAATTTAATGCTATCTTGCCTAGGTTCCATTCCATTCCTTTGACATTTTATCTCGTAAACTACCCGGTGGTATTCGCTGTTCTTTTGGATATTTTGGGATCGACGTAACTATCAAAAAATCAGCCATTATTCTTTCAACTTGCCTATTGCCCCAACAAACCTCAATTAAAAAAAAATTAATTTTGATTATTATGGATTACATTTTTTATGAAAAAATGATACACCAAAAAATTTGTTTTGAGCAAATAAACTTTTGTAACTTAAAATTCAATTATGATAAATGATTCTGTGCTTTGAAATACATACAAGTTTCAACAAAATATTATAATGAAATTGAATTATTACGACACTAGAGATGCTAATCACTTAGAATTGAACCACTATGTCTGTAATCTAGTTTAGCTACACTACTGGGACATTTATCGAACAGAGCATTATTATAACAGGTTCAGAAACTTCTTCTGTATTAATTTCGACTAATAACATACATTTGTAGTCTATTTAAAGAAGAGTACATTCAAAGTAAGAAAATGATTTCATATTTGTGGATTTATATTCTTCTTTGTAGGTTCAATCAATAGTATGTTGAATAAATTTTCTTTAATCACTTCTGTTGAAGATTTCTCACTGCATGGGCAGAAAAGTGATGTAGGTTTTTGAAAATCTTTAGAAGTACGCAAAATATTTTAGAATTTTTAATTAAACAAAGAGGAAGGTATAGATAAGTGACATCATTTACCGATATCACCATAAAGATACAAATAAAACTTTGTTTTGATAAAAGAAGATGGGCAATAATCTTTGAATGCTTATAACTTCTTCGTTTTTAATCAATTTTAATTTCACTTTCAAATTTAAAAAATATTAATTTTTTTCTTTCTTGAAATCGTGATTTTTTGAAAAATATGTGTCCTAAAGCATACAAACTTTCATCCCATATTGCACCTCTTTAGGGGATGAATGTGGAAAAATGACAGAATATAAAATAAATATTCTATCAAAATTTCAAACTTCTATCATTAGCGATTTAGACTGGGTGTCGATATATCAGTCGAGACAGTGTACTTCCCCCCATTGAAACTTTTCTGATCTTTTTGAAAAAAAAAAAATCTTCAAAATCGGTGCTGTTTTTGAGGACTCCTGAGTAAAAACATTCATTGATGCGACTATGTTCTTTTTGGATCTACACAAGGAATGAAATAAGACGAAACACACCGAAGAATTGACAGAGATTAAAAACGCGAAACCATTCGAAGTTGAGAAGCAATATCAATTCGTTTTTTTTTAATGATTTCAGAAATTCTCTACATATTACATAATACTGACACAGTTCTTTTAAATGTAAAACAATAATTAAAGAAATAATGGTTAGATAATAATAATAAAGCCAAGAAATAATTTAATAAATAAAAGTTATTAAAATATTAGAATTTAATAAACATATAAAACAGTTAATAATAATTCGAAATGAAACCTTTTCGTGCATCACGTGTACCTACATAATATTATATACTTATTCAGACAGACACATAACGTGTTGTAAATAATTAACTCATTTCACAACGTTATACCAATTGTACCTAATCTCATTTCTACGTTTCTTCGAATTAAATGTTTCCATCAATAAAAGATTCAATCAGTTTTAAAGAACTGTGTAATCCCTATATATTATAAATGTGAAAGTAAGAATGTTTGTTTGTGTTTTGTTACGCTTTCACGCAAAAAGAATCGAATAATTTTTAATGAAACTGTGCAGCAATGTAGCTCATTCATCAGAATAACACATGAGCTATAAATTAAGAAGATATAAATATTATAAAAAAAAATTTTTTAATAAATTTAATCTGACATTTACTATTTTAAACTTTTACAGAAATCCAACATTTATGGTTCAAAAGGATGATCGCACATGGAGCAGAGTTATGATCATCATTTTGAACCATAAATTAAAGATTTATGTAAAAATTTCAAATAGTAAATATCACTATTCATAGCTACCTTTTCTGATATACTCAATGAATTATGACTACTTTCAAATTTAAAAAATTGAAAACTGTGCATTTTTTTAGGTTGCGTGAAACAATCCCTTCAAGTGTTATGAAATGTTGATAAGTGAGATCAAATGAGGTGGAAGCTATAAAGCGGTGGTTTTTACTTTTAAGCCCAGTGAAGCGAGCGGGTATAAAGCTAGTTCCATCTAAATAATTTATGTATTAAGAATATTAATAATGATTATTGAAAATGCATCTGTCTTTAAGTTGTTCATTTTATAATTAAGGATGTACGAGCAAAACTATATGAAGTTGAACTAAGTCTAAATCAATTCTGAAAATTTTTGCGGAGTTTTCCGATTATTTAAATAAATAAATGGTTTCAAAAGTGGGTATATTTAACATTGGTTTTATGGTAAAATAGTAGATGAATTATATGTTTTCATTTAAGACTTCTTTTACCTCATCTGATTTATTCAAACAAAAGGGCAAGCACTGACTTTGTTTAGCGAAAAAACGGCTGAAGTACTGAACACTAAATAAATACATAACAAGTGCTTAGCTCAACACACAAAATGTAAGTTTAAGCAAGAGTTTAAACAATTAACTCAGTTAGTTGTTATTTCCACTTGTTTTATTTTTAAACTTAATTGGTTTTACGGCAGTAAAATGTTTATTTTTAAAAATAAATATTTAAATAAAATTATTTAACACATGCAGTATACAAAATACGCATAAAATAAGGGTTTCGTAGTCATTGGTGGTATATATCAGCATGGGACAATAAAAATTTGCACAATACAAAGCCATGCCAATTTTCCATTAAAAATGGAAATATGAGCATTAGAGATGAGGAAGTCCCGAACAAACATTGTATTTAACTATCTGACTTTGTCTCAGTCATTGGTGTTGCATCTTGCAAGCCTTGTTTGCTCTTGCATATGTGTAAAAGCAAAATCAAAGTATAACACTAAGTATGCAAAATCGAGAGGCTGATAATTATAAAGAAGGAATAAAACCAGAACTTAAGAAAAGGAACTTAAGAAGTGCATATTTGGTCTTAGTGCATTAAGGTACTTTGGCAATAAACTTTCATTTTCTTGGGCTATCAATAAAACTGAATCCTATTTTTGTCGTATGTATGTAAACAGTACGTATCCCTATATAGAAGATTGAGGTTGTACTTTTACAGGAAACTTGATTGAACCATGATGTCAAGTATAATATAATCAAATTGAAGGAATAACCAAATGGTAATCCAATTGCTGATTATAACACTCACATACTTTATTGAATTTTATGCGTATATTTTTGTTTTGTCAAAATATGTTTATGAAAAAAGAACGAGAGGTGTCGTGGGAGACACGGTAAGAACTATGTTCCTATCGTGTCTTCGTGCATTATATCTCAAAATTCATGGCAAGCTGAATCGATTAGGTATAGTTCTATAGGTATTCTACAAAAAGCTATAGTTTCCTACATGTCTGATTTTTGTCTGTTGCACTTTTTGTGGTTTTACTTCCCAATCAGCAAACAACTCATAACGTGCGATAAAAAACATACAAGTTAACGGAAAATCACACAAAATGAAAAGCTTGATATGATGGCATGATGATTATATCGACTATTCGAAAATGAGTAAAGATAATTCGCCCTAGTTTAACCATCTTGGGGTTTCACTTTCGATATCTATTATGATCATTTTTGATATCTACCATAGCGTAATTTTCACTTTATGGTCATATTCGATATATGTTATGTAGGTAGAATCGATGCATGTATCATCGTTACAATGACGTGCAGAAAAAAAATTTGCTAGAAGGAGTAATTCTACAACAAGTAGAAGACATAATGAAAACAAAACTTGTTTTATGATTAATATTTTTCCTAGTTCAATAAAATATTGTTATTAAATATTAATTTTATCGAGAAATTTTAAAAAATAATAATATTTCCTGTTGAATGCGCTTCTTCTTACAGTTTTGATAAATTTGACAGGTAACATTTTATAGCGACAAGATTAACAAAAAGTTTGTTATTTATATTTTCATTTTGATGCTCACAAAAGTTCTGTTTATGTTTTTACGAACATAAGATTCCTGGAATGATATCATTTATTCAGCTTCAGAGCTAACTTTCCTAACAGTGAGGTGTGATTGTTGTCATAACTTTAAACATAACTGTAAAATTGTCTCACTTGAATTTTTATATCTTTGTACGAAGTGAAAAAAGTATTGTAGTCACAAAAGTATTGTATTCGGGTCCTAATCCCAGAGGGGTGAGTAATTTAGGGTCGTAACGAGGGTACATAGCGCCGGTGGCAAATATTAAGGTTGCGCCTTATATAACTAACCGGAATCGGCTCTAACGATTTTGATGAAAATTCGTATACTGATAGACTTTAACATAAGAGTAAAGGCAAAATTTAGGAGAGTGGCCATAATCGTGTCATGTTACATCAAAGAGTCTGTACATTTAAGTAATAAACTTTTTTAAGTGATTCAAATGATAGATTATCAAATTAAAGCATTGAGTTCTCTCTACGTTTCCGAGCTAAACATATTTTAAAGGGCATCATCACTCTTCTAAATGATACTGGGGTATTTTGCATAATGAACTGATTAATCTCCAAAATCATAATTTTGTTGATAATAAGTACCATTTTGACAATTTTTTATAAATCAAGTATGTAATCCCACTAAATGTGAGTCATACTTTTCAAATTTGTAATCAAAATTAACCTTGCTCTAATAGGTTTCAAGACATTGGTTCATTAAACCCCGAAATAAAAAAAGGGGTGTTATTAGTTTGACTGCTATGTGTTTGTGTCTGTCTGTCTGTAGCATCGTAGCGCCTAAACGCATGAACCAATTTTAATTTTTTTGGTTTCGATTTCAAAGGTAATTTAACGGAGAGTGTTCTTAGCTATTTCAAGTGCGAGTTAAATTTTGTAAATTTCACTTGTTTTAGACATTGGTTATATTATGACTGGATATATTTTACTTAGTTTCTTTTGATATTGGGTTTTTTGTCACCAGTTATTTTTCATATCGTTTAACTTGTCGATGTTTTTCTTTTGCAGGGTTATTTTGTAACAGATAGTTATATTACTGAATATTGTGTGGCGGTTCGTGATATAATATTTTTAAGACATTCAATATTTATGTTTAGGTAGAATATTAATTAGTTTACAACTTACACAAATTAAATACCTGCATCTTAGCTCATCTGCATCAACCTTATAATTTTAATATATACGTTAAATAATAATTTATTGCTTAAACACATACAAATTGTGTATCTACTGTACCACAAAATATGACGAGAAACTTGACAAGAAAATACAACTGTTTATTCTAAACTATAAATTATACCTGTACGTACAACTTGCACCAACCCTACAGGACGAAATTAAGTAATTTATTTTTCACTTAAAACTATAGTCTTATATGGTTAGGTTAGGTTAGGTTATATTGGCTGTCCACGAAGGACACACTTAGACTATAGAGCCCATTGTGATACCATATATGTGTTTTACCACCTTTCCGCTGATAATTTCATTTATCAGCTTCTCAATTTCAGAGGCTGAGTGCATCTATTAAAATTAGAAAATAAGATCTTTTGAAAAACTGTATCCATATAATTCCGACTGCTTTATACAAAGCGTCTCCATAATAGAAAAATTTTAACCTCAATTTTCCTGAAATAAACGCGAGGACAAATCGTTCGTATAAGAGCAACCGTGTAATAAAAGAGCCACCTGTATTTGGATTATCATGTATAAGTAAGTTATAATCATGTAAATGAGTTATTGAAATTCATCAAGACACAAGTAAAGTATGTATGATTGTAAATGAACATCTTTCAGGTATTAATTTATTATGTAAATATAAACATGCAGTAAGTACATAATTGGAGTGCAATATTGTCTTCTAATAATAATAAAGTTTACTAAGGTTTTAGGCAATTAACTTGAAGAGAAATGCATTATTCATCTTTTAAATGTAAAATTACGATCAATCACGTGGTTTTCTTAGTATTATACATATAGTGTAGGATATTTTAATACTAAGAAAGACTCTATCAAGCGATAATAAAAAGAACTATAGTTTGAAACACCTGATGAGTCTTGTCAAGATCATGGAGATATAAAGATACAGAACGCTAGTAAGTGAATGCGATATGATGTACGAGAGAGAAGACAGTCAGTAAGTTCCGCTGTGTCCTAGTCTAATTCATATACTTATACTTACTAAAACATATAATAAGTATATCTGTACATATGGTTATATACTACAGTGAATAAGCCGGAAAATACCATCAAATGTGGAAAAGTGGTGGAACAGCTCCGATTTCAAAAATTTTTTGTGTACGTATTCCTTAGACCTCTAGGAACATTCAGCCGCACTAACCTTGGCATAAGAAAAAAACCTGAGAAAGTTAAAGAGTAGTTTTCCCATCCCCAAATTTTAACAGTGAAAACAAATCAATATTTCACCTCAAAAATCGTCTTCCGAGGGTTTTCGAGGTCGCTAATCATGAATTCAAGGTTTAAAAACAACTGAAAATGGTTGCAACCCCATTAAAACTACCCCTAGAAGTGTCAATAATTAAAAAATTTTGAATTTGACCTCAGAAATTGTCTTTCTGCGGTTTTTGAAGTCGTGGTAATGAATTTGAGAGTAAGAAGCAACTGAATGTAGTTCCAAGCCACCCCTAGAAGATACAGAGAAAAAAGTAACTTGGATGGTTTCAACCCTATTAAAAATTTTGAATTTTTTTAAATGTTTATCATTTTCACATCTGGGGGTAGTTTTTTGGGGATTGCAACCCTCTTCAGTTACTTTTTGGCCTTGGATTCGTAATCAGCGCCCCCAAAATTACCCGAAAGACGATATTCGAGGAGAGAATTCAAATTTAAAATTTTATCTCTGTCACTTCTAGGGCAGGTTTAAATAAGGATGCTGTGACATTCAGTTACTTTTTGACCTCAAATTCATGATCAGCGATTCCTAAAACCGCAGGAAGACAATTTCTGTGGTGAAATTCAGTATTTTCAAAATTAATTTATCATTGACATTTCTAGGGGTAGTTTTAATGGGGTTGCAACTATCCAAGTTACTTTTTGACCTTGGATTCGTGATCAGCGACCCCAAAAACCCCCCGAAGGACGATATTCGAGGAACAATTTTAAATTTTTACTCTGTCACTTCTAGGGGTGGCTTGGGACTACAACAAATTTACTTTGACAAATTTATTATCAATGACTTCTAAAACTAGAGAGAGACAATTTCTGAGGTGAAATTCAGAATTTTCAAATTTTTTTTATCATTGACACTTCTAGGGGTACTTTTGATGGGGTTGAAACAATCCTCAATTGCTTTTTGACCTTAAATTTGTGAACACCGAACCTAAAAGTCATTGTCATTAATTAGTTGCATTGTCATCGGTCTTTCAATAAGTAAGCAAAATTTCGAGCTAATCCGACGATTTGAACGGGGTTCCAAAATATGTTCAAAGTTCCAATACATACTTCCCTACTAACATACGTATGAAGCTAACAAAAGCGTGTAGGAATACTGTCGCAATTATAAAAGACTTAGGCATATTAAGTCTTTTTATTCAATGGAAAAATCAGCTGAGTGTTTATTGTATGGTTTACATTTTTTTACTCGCAGCGTTTAAAATCGAATAGAAGAATTTGTAAAAATTACTCACTATAGTTAATAGTTATTTAAACCTGTAACCTTTTAATGGTCGACTTGCCAAAAACAAATCACTAATTCGAGTGTAGGTACTCCCCCTCTAACCTCCATAACTGTAATCAAACATTATTCGGTTTTACTTTCTCTTGTTATAATTTATGTTACATACCTCGACGATGATGTAATATGAATATGCAAATAGAATTTTCTATCTCTACAATAATATACCTACACCAACATACCAACAACATAATAGCACTGAAATAATAGCATAGATACTTACAGAGTTTGGTAAACCAACCAATGTCAACAATTGATTATGAATCTAAACATGGAATGCTGAATAATTAAGAATTTTATGTAGGCTGATTCATCAGACAAATTTTCAAAATTATATAAAATATTTTAGAATATTGAACGTAAATCCTGTTAAGGTAGTACGAGCGCTAAGGCAAGTTTAGACTGGTGGTTGAAATTATTTGAACCTTATTTTCAACTTTAATGATGAATTATTTTGTTATAACTTCATGAATGTAGACGAAAAATATGAATAAAATTTTTCGATATCTGCTTTGGTTTACGAAAAATCGAAAGCTAAATAATTAAACAAAATTTTCAATTTTCGATATTTTGAAAATTACTCCAATTATCGAAAATTTTTATTCTTACTTTTTGTCTTATATTGTCAAGTGATAACATAATTCACCATCAAATTTGAAAATATATATTTTTTACATTTGTGTCCCCACTACCGTGCTCATACATTTTTTATTAGTTTGGCACAATGGGTTTGATTTTGTTTTCAATAATTTATTAAAGTTTTAACTTTTATTAAATAGTTTTTTTCTTAATTTCCACGGATTAGTTTTTGAGAAATCTATAAAAAAATATCATCCATCTACCGTTTTTCCATTGAAATCATTTATTTATTTTAATAATCGGGCAATCTCGCTAAATTTTTCAGAATTGATTCAGACCTAGTCCAACTTTACATAAAAAAAAGCATTTTATCCGAAATTTTCCGGTCGCTCGTACATCCTTAATATTATAAATGTCAAAGTTTGTATGTTTGAAATTGAATTTATTTAATAGTTTATGATTATACTTAAAATATGTTTTATATTTTATATGATACGATAACGGAAGCCGAAGATACAACGATAAAACTACATTTTCTTAGAATATGCAGTTATCTATTATTAACGTTATTGTCTCACTACGAGCATTGTGTTAGAAAGTTCTACATTTGTTCATACTTTTTAAGGATATTATATTACAATTACCATTCAAATTTGTAGTCAATTGTCTTTCTCTAACTCGAGATAAATTTAATTGAATTTCGGATAATTAACATGGAGAGCATAGGAGAGGTTGTCTTTTTAACAATTTTCTTAATTCTAGAAAAAAAACTAGATATTAAATATAAGGATAAATTGTTGCTAACTTCGAGTTGAAACAAAGTTATTGTAATAAATGCCACGATACTTGAAATAAAATTGTACAGTAAGAAATTTTATTTAATAAATATAATCAAAAAGACATAGAACAGACTTAAATTTCACTAGATATCAATATTTTGACTGCAACGCAATCATCGTCAGTAGCTAAACTTATTTTTAACTTTGTAAAAAATGTTTGTAATTTGTTATGTGTACTCTACGATATTTGAGATATATATAATTAATTTATTAATTGGAACTTAATGTACGCGTATTTTTTAAATGATTCATTAAAAAAGGTTTATTTTTATTTTAATTGATCCGACATAAAAATTATTTTATTATTTAAAACGTACTTTGAATTGTATTTTTATATATAAAAAAATTAAATTAAATTAAGAAGATTGTAGGTATTAAATTTTTATTAATTAATTTAAATAGATTTTTGCTTTAAATTTATAATATGACAGTTGAAATCCCTTTGACAAATCTATTTGGCCCGTCTTTCATCGAATGCGATGAAATACTTGTTTCTATTGACAATTTTTCAATGTACTTCATTGTTTTTTTCTGATATTTATTTTCTTTTTCAATAAAATGTACGAACCCATGGTGTAAACCATAATTTGAACCATAATTTTTGAAATGTGAACCATAATTAGTGAATATTTTAATTTTCACAAATTTTACAATTACTTGCTAATTCTTCAAAGTAGCATATCTTGTCCAATTTTGCGAAAGTTGTAAGCTTTCCCGGTTGAAAGCTTAGCTCCTGGGCGAAAGTCGTTAGCTTTAAATCAGAAAAAAAACTTGTACATTTCTGTGAAAGTTTTTTTAACATTGAAAAATGGTGCGTTATGTCTTCAATTCCTCAGTTTAGTTTCGATATATAAAGTAGGTCGATCATCGTACTATTTTCTTGGCGCAGTTATTCTCAGTGTTGCCAGCGTGGCTCGAAAGTTACGTTGGTATGCCTGAAAAGTTACATTTGTAACTCAAAATTACATTATGATAAATTTGCTATTATTTTTGTTATTATTATATATTTTGTATATTATTATAGTTCTTATTAACTTCCCAGTAGGCTAGTTATTGTAATGGGACCGATTTTACAAATTGAAAATTTTGACATATCTCCACGTTTCAAGGGCTTTAGGGTCGAATAGTATGGTTTTTAAAAGGATGTCCGTGTGTGCACATGTATTTATGTATGTTTGGATTCAATTTTCGTCTCGCATATCTCGAGAACAAATGATATTGACATGGGACCATTTAACGCATAATTATGTAACTTAGACCTGATTAGGTTTTTAGCAAAATCGATCAAGCCGTTTCTTGTACCGAATGAAAAATTGTATAATTGTCACTATTATCACTTATCATTTATATAGTTTTAACGTCAGGGGGGGTGCAGGAGGCGAAGCCTCCTTTGGGGTGTCCACGGAAAAAATGGAAAAAAAAATTTTACAAAAAAAATTATAAATATTAAAACATATGATATTTTTTATCCTTTCCATTGGGAAGTTAGTCGTGTGGACCTTTCGAGTCGCACCTAGACCGCTTTTGATTTTTTTTTAAATTACAATTTACATAAGAGGATCAAAATTTACGTCAAATATAAGAAATATAACCTTCTGGCAACACTGGATATTCTTACTGCATCTTATAGTTTTTTACTAATATTTTGTAATGTATATACATCGAGAAAACATATTTATAGAAAAAATTGGGTTTGAGGAAATTAATTAACGTAATGAATTTGATAAGTTTTTTTCAATGAAAGTTTTCTGTGTTTGAAAAAAGAACTTTTATATCAAATAAAATGTCTTTTAAAGTAAGATTTATTTGAAATATTATTAAATTTTGATTCTTTTCGAATAGAGATAATTTAATTAACACATAACACAAGGTCGAAATGCTCTAGATAAAAGTTTGTGATTCAAGAAGGAAAATATTAGTGAAGAAATATTCAATGTTATACCGGTTACTACTATAGTGGGTGTCTCTTAAATAACGCGAAAGCTTCCATTGTAAAAAAAATTTATTTGGTGAGAATATTTTTATGGGTTATCTTAAATTATTCAAGATAACATCAAGGTCAAAATTAAGATCACCAACAAGTTTTCTGATTGAAAACTATTTCAAAACGGCCTTTTTTTTTTTAAAAAAACGTTTTAGAATATCCAGCTGTTTCGTTACTTTATAGGTAGAAACTCTTTAATATTTTCAATGTTAAATATTCAATTTTTTGCATTATTTTTAGAAAATGTGTTATAAACAATTAGTTATGTAAAATATGTGTATACAAAACACTCATACATTCATAAGAAAATATTCTATATATGATTACAATATAAATGTGTTTATATAACAAATTTATGTAGCCAAAAACAAGACAAAATAAAATCCTTTTTGTCTATTGTTTTAGTTGGTGAATAGTGAATGGCTATGGCGGCAACAAGTTTGTTATATTGTCAACATAAATTTTACAAATGATTTACAATTCCCCTTTTACATATTATGTTATATACCTATCGCATACAAATAATAACTTTCTAAGAACCTTAAAAATTAATGTATATTCATTGCCGTTTCTATTGGAAGGCTAAAATAGAGTTATCAAAACAAAACAATGAAAACAAAGTTTAAGACAAGCCGTGGCAGAGTCCCTTGCGAACCACAAGACTTCCCAGCATAATAAAAAGTTTAAAAAATAAACACTCGAACGACTCGAAACGACTCGACCGAATGTTATGAATATAACGATAACTTAACTGTCGAAATCCATCAAGCCTTTTGGTAATAAAGAGATTTACATACGCGTGAATAGCATAACCACTCGGTAGTATAAAAACAAAAACGGTAATGATATCGTAAGTTGTGGAGTACTACCTCGCACCCAAGCCATGTAAATCCGCTTTGAATTTATAGATATTTTAAGATAGATAAGCCGACCAGGTTCCTATAAAATCATAAAATGTCACGATAGGCTACAGCGAAAATATTTCTATATAAATAATCCATACTAATATTATAAATGCGAAAGTAACTCTGTCTGTCTGTCTGTTACTCTTTCACGCCTAAACGGCTGAACGGATTTTGATGAAATTTGGTATGGTGATAGATGATAACCTAGAAATGGTCATAGGCTATAAATAATCACGCCATCGTTCTTAGGGGGTAGGCAGTAGGCAGATAACTAAATTGAGTTAGTGATTTTTAGTCGTTTTTGTTGGGACTTTTGCTCTTTCACGTCTAAACGGCTGAACAGATTTTGATGAAATTTAGTAAGGTAATAGATGGTTACCTAAAAACGGATATAAGATCAAAATGATCACATCATCGTACTTAGGGGGTAGGAAGTAGGCAGAAAACTGAATTGAGTTAGTGATTTTTATATGGTTTTTGCTGGGAGTTTTGCTCTATCACGCCTAAACGGCTGAACGGATTTTGATGAAATTTTGTTAGGTGATAGATAGTAACCTAGAAAAGGATATGGAATATGGGGGGAGGGGTGAAAGTGGGAATGTTGCCCAGCAAAGCGGGTAGTTCACAGCTAGTATATACATATGTTACATTATGTATCTTTCGAAATTACGACAAACTAAGACAAATATTTTTTGTCATAATGATTACTGTATTATTTGTACTTAATGCTTTTATAATAACTTTAAATCCAACATTTTATGTCAAGACTTATAAACAGTTGTGATATTATGTATACAAGTAATTAAGACGAATTAACATTTCCACAAATTACAAAGTTGATGATTGTAAAAAAAAATTATTATTTTCCTTTTACCACTATTTTCTTCATCTCGTAATAATTCAGTCTCCTGCTTGCCTTAATTTATTATACTTGTGATATTATTGCTTTGTTTGTTTATTTTAAAAATCTTCGATTTCAATTTTGTAGAAAAAAATTAAAATTTTTTTAAACGAATTAAATGGAAATTCTCTCTTCCTTTTTTATATTAAATTTCTCTTTTATTAAATTTAACAGTTTTACTGTCACGAATTTTAAGTTGAATAAAAAATTTTATCGTATCCTTAGCGGAATTTGAATCATTATTATTGACACGCAAAATTACAGGTTTTTGGTAATACTTTCGTTTTGATATCGAAACACCTTAAGTGTATTGATAATTTAATGATTATGCAATTAGCTTATATTTTTTTTGAAAATGATTACACTGCGTGTTTAATTACTAAGTTCAAATACGCAATGTCAGAGGGTATTATGTTGTCATATAATAGTAGCTTGTATTTGTTTTTTCATATAATTGCTCTGAAAAAATTATACATTTCCGCTGTGTTTATTTTATTATTAATTAAAAATTAATTGTGGATTTAATAGAAGTTGAGTACATAAATTTTTTCATAACTATTTTAATATAAAAATTATTATTTTATTACCATTCCTTCATTTGTTTTGGATTGGTTATATTCATAATAATTGCAATATATAATTCATATTCATATTTTAGTGTAAGTGCTGGTTACAGGTGAGCATGTAAAAGCTATAAACTGAGTTGTTTGAAGGATTCATCGAAGGTTGCAGAATAAAGATACAGAGTCAATAATCTCAAAAATAACTATCGAACAATTATTTTAGAGAGCTCCTATCTGGCAAACTATTAATCAGAGCAGGAAAGTCACTTATTTACTCTATTTTTTAGTCAAAATTAACCTAGCACTAATAGGTTTCAAGAATGTGGAGGTCTGGTTTCGAAAATAAGCACATTAGTGATAACTAGCAAAAAACTGACATCACAGCTAAAAAGAATGACCCAAAATTAGTGGGTTTCAAAAAAAATTCCAATAAGATCGGATCAAAATTGCCTGTGTTATTAAAAAAATCAAATTTTTGATCTTGATGACGTCATCAAAATTCAAAATATTTAATTTTGCTCTATCACATCGAAATTTTATCCAATTTTGATAAACTAAGTATGTAATCCTACTAAATTTAGGCCATATTTTTCAAATTTATGATCAAAATTAACCTAGCTCTATTTCATTTCAAGAATGTGGAGGTCTGGTCCCGGAATTAAGCACATCAGTGATAATTAGCGAAAATCTGACATGACAGCTGAAAAGACTGACCCAAAATTAGTGGGTTTCAAAAAAAATTCCAATAAGATCGGATCAAAATTGCCTGTGTTATTAAAAAAATCAAATTTTTGAACTTGATGACGTCATCAAAATTCAAAATATTTAATTTTGCTCTATTACATCGAAATTTTATCCAATTTTTACAAACCAAGTATGTTATTCTACTAAATTTGGGCCATACTTTTCAAATTTGTGGGCAAAATTTACCTAGCATTAATAGGTTTCAAGAATGTGGAGATCTGGTTTCGAAAATAAGCACATTAGTGATAACTAGCGAAAAACTGACATCACAGCTGAAAAGAATGACCCAAAATTAGTGGGTTTCAAAAAAAATTCTAATAAGATCGGATCAAAATTGCCTGTGTTATTAAAAAAATCAAATTTTTGAACTTGATGACGTCATCAATATTCAAAATATTTAATTTTGCTCTATTGCATCGAAATTTTATCCAATTTTTGCAAACCAAGTATGTAATTCTACTAAATTTGGGCCATACTTTTCAAATTTGTGGTCAAAATTAACCTAGCACTAATAGATTTCAAGAATGTGGAGGTCTGGTTTCGAAAATAAGCACATTAGTGATAACTAGCGAAAAACTGACATCACAGCTGAAAAGAATGACCCAAAATTAGTGGGTTTCAAAAAAAATTCCAATAAGATCGGATCAAAATTGCCTGTGTTATTTAAAAAAATCGAATTTTTGAACTTGATGACGTCATCAAAATTCAAAATATTTAATTTTGCTCTATCACATCGAAATTTTATCCAATTTTGATAAACCAAGTATGTAATCCTACTAAATTTAGGCCATATTTTTCAAATTTATGATCAAAATTAACCTAGCTCTATTTGATTTCAAGAATGTGGAGGTCTGGTCCCGGAATTAAGCAGAGTTCCACAATAATGATTCTCCAAAAAATGAAAAATGACTCACTCATTTAAATAAGTCAAATTTTACAGAATTCAACGTTAAATTTCACATTCAAACTTTCAGCTCGGTCTATCTAACCACCAAAACAGGACTTCCGAGTGTCCTTTAACGAGCTGGTGGAGGAAATAAAAACCTGATATAACTACCGGGACACAGGGGTATTTCAGGGAATTGTGAAATCAACACGACAACCACAAAATTACTAGAAATTGCAGAATTATGAATATACATCTAGGAGTTCCTTTTGCAAACTTCAAGTTGCTTCTAATCGATATCCTAAGAAAGGCCAATTATATTCGCTGGAGGGAAGAACGCACTTGTAGTACTGCAAAACAGATATGGTCGTAGTACAATTGCAGGTGTTCTGTAATTCAAATCTCGCTTTAAAAGGCCCTTAAAAGCAAAAACGTTGCGGATATTACAGGACACAGGCTAGGTGGCAGGCACGCTGAATAACTGGCCTACCCGTCCATTACGATTAGTGCAAGATCTGTCACGGAGTGAAAGAGGGGGAGATGTTTCATCTTCTCTGTCACTGTAAAAATTTGAAATTGTTTCTTTTGAGGACGTCGAAGCACTCTTGATGTTCTTAACAGCTGAAAATGGTCCATGGACTAGTGACCAAGGATGGCTCAACCCACTTGTCGATATCTCAACAAACGTTATGGTCTGAGCAAGTCTCCATTCAGGAGAGCCACTCTAACTTCACCTAACCGAAATATCAAAAAATTACAACTGCACACTTAATGTACTTACAAAATTGCAACTACTTATCTTCAGATTCGATTTGTCGTTCTCAGATGCCGTTACGCACTAGAAATTGATTCGACACATCGTCCCATGATGAAAGGCTTTAATTAAAAATTCCATAAGTACTAAATACTTTAACCAAATTTTTTAACCATTGAATAATTTAAAATAAGATAGTGAGTTAAACTTTCACCACATATATAAAAATATGTTTTCATGTTTGACAAGCTATAAAATTAAAATCTACCACACTTATTATTATGTAGATATTACTTAAGGGTTTAAAATCTAATATAATATAATAATTAAAGCAAAAACGAATATTATGTAGATATTTTCTTAAGGATGTATGAGCATGACAACAATGTTTGATTTAAAGGCTCAAAATTTGTTTGTAGGTAGTCTTTTACTCAAAGAATATGTGGTTAAAATTTCAGCTTAGGTATCCGTGCAAATTTTTAAGAAAAAAGTCATTAAAAATCGGTATAAAATACATTGGCTCTTATGGAGGAATCTCAAAAAACGACATATTTTGGAAGTTTTTTGATAATTTTCATTTGGAATGAATGAAAACAAATTTAAAAAAAACTATTTAATAGAAAGTAAACATATTAGCAATGAATTAGAAAAGAAAAAAACTAAGTGTCACCGTCCATATAAGGGATGTAAGAGCAGGGTAGATTAAGGGTTGAAATTATTTTTATCTTATTTTCAACTTTGATGATTTTGTTATAACTTCATGAATGTAGACGAAAAATAAGAATAAAATTTTTCGAAATGTGTCTTGGTTTTCGAAATATCGAGCTAAAAAAAAAGCTAAATAATTAAACAAAATTTTCAATTTTCGGTATTTTGAAAATTAAGCCAGATATCGAAAAATTTTATTCTTACTTTTCGTCTTATATCGTCAAGTAATAATATAAATTTATCATTAAAATTGAAAATATCTATTTTTAAATTTGTGCCCCCACTACCATGCTCATACATCCTTAAGGGTTTAAAATCTAATATAATATAATAATTAAAGCAAAAACGAATTTGAAATAGTACAATAATTTAAATCATTTTCACAAAGTTATTTTCAGTAGTGGTTTTTCCATAAATAAATTTGCATATAAAACTATATAGAAGTAAAATATTTCATTATACCTATATTGTGAGTGAATGAATGAATAGTGAGTGGATTCTAATTATTAAAACGTGTAATAATGAACATATGTGGTTTTGGTTGTTTGTTATACACAAGCTTATATATTTTACAAAGAATGTATTTATGTCTTCATCAAAGCATTTTTATTTTATTATAGATATTTAAAATAAAAGTACAACAATTGATTATTTTATTCGTTCACAGTATAAATATAATAGCGGTAACTATATTTATTTGTAAATGTTACATCAAAGTAACAACCATATATTATTACTGTCTATTATTATAGTATATGTAGATTACTGGAAAAAATGAAATCTGTCAATCTAGATAATGCCCACCTTTGAACAAACTTTTATTTATTATTGGGACTATGTTGAACTACGTACGTTCCTTATCACACGTTATGATTTGTTAGCTGGTTGGGAGGTAAAACCACAAAAAGTGCAACAGACACCAAAATCCAACATGTAGGTTACCTATGAAACCAAAACTTTTTTAATCGATTCAGCTTCTTATTAATTTTGAGAATATGGAAAAACATTTTAAAATCTGTCAATTTGTATTTTTTGTTCAAAATTTATGTTTTTTCATTCAAAAAAAATGAGTTGTGAACCATCAGAAGTTAAACATCATAGATATAATTTAAAGTAAATACAAGGAAATTTTATGTTATGTCATATTAAATGTGCTTATCAGAAGTCTACTAAATCAGAAGTTTGTCATCAATATTTCTAAGCGTTACAAACTTGGGACTAAAGTTAGTATATCTCGATATATATTTCATATTGATAGAGTATTAGCTGTGAACTACCCGCTTTGCTGCGCCAAATCCCCACTTCACACCCTCCCCCATATTCCCTTGCCTAGGGGGTTACAGTTTTGTAATGCACACGTCATGCTCTTTTATTTAATTCACCACTTGGGTATATTTGAAAATAAGAAATTATTCATCCCTACTTTCCCGTTTCACCTTTCATCTCCCCCCCCCCCCGAAGTTCAAAATTAGATAAAAACAATCCTTGAAACTGGTTTTATTTCTTGTCAATGTTTGACTTTAATCGATGCACACCTTTTTAAGTTTTTGAAGCACGTACCATTCAACGCCTATCTCAACTAGTTTCTCTACTATATTATGAATGTATTAAAAAATAAAAATCTTCCTCTTGAATAACTTTATCTATTAAACCACATCAAAATCCATTGCGTAGTTTTAAAGATCCAAGCATACATAGGGGCACGATACAGACAGCGGGAAGCAATTTTGTTTTATATTATGTATTGATTGATAATAACCTTAAAATAAGTAGTTTGAGTGTAAAAAGCACAATTTGTACGTATAAATTGGAGGTTTCGTGTAACTAACCTTCAATTATATACGTAAAAATTGGAGGTTTTGTGTAAATAACCTCTTTAATAAAATTAATTTTATTGATATTATGTGTTTATCGTAGTGGTTTTTGCTAGACTAAAAATACCTTTTCCAAACTTACCGATAAAATATTTTGGTTCATTTGTTTATTTAAATGAATAGTTTTCGTTTAAACTTGGGTGCAGATTTATTATATCTATCCAAAGTGTACTATGATGATGGTATCGTAAAAGTGGCAATGTCGAGCATAAAACCTAACAAAAAAAACTAAAACAAATTAAACTGTTGAAACCACTTTTCAAAAGGAAGCTTTCATAAGCCTCTGAATTATTTACATGTGACTATACAGAGTGTACATATCAAATCATATTACATAGACTAATTACAGCCTGTATATATATGAAATATGTATTAAGGTAAACTAAGTTTAATCCCAAGTTTGTAACGGTTAGTAATATTGATGCGTGTTCAGGACGTAAAAAGTGAGTTCAAGTTCATAAATGAGCAACATAGCTTGTATTATATCGAAAACGGTGAGATTTGCTGAAAATGGTCACGGGTCAACAGAAATGGATAAATTAAGTGATTTAATGAACATCTTTACCAAAATTTTGTTGGTTGACATCAATATTTATAAGCGTTACAAACTTGGGACTAAAGATAGTATATCTTGATATATATTTCATATTTATAGAGTACTAGCTGTGAACTACCCGCTTTGCCGGGCCAAATCCCCACTTCACACCCTCCCCCATACGTCAACTGGGTCTTGGATGCGGGGTGAACATACGTCAACTGGGTTTTGGATGCGTAAGATCCATCTTGTAAACTGTTAGAGATAGAATAAAAATTTAAAAATAAAAAATTGATCCTTATAAAAAATAAACAAGTTTTGTTTGAAACACTTTATCATAATCATCATTGTTTACCCGTGAAGGTGCAAATTAAGTTAAAAAACATTATATGGGATATGTATATACCCTATTGTATATAGATATCCCTATTGTATACAGGTACCTGTATACTGGGGAGTTGAGAGGGGAGACACTCTTGTAACTTTGTGTGCAAGAGTGGCTTTACTTCTTTCTTTACTAACATGACATAAAACAACAAAAGATTGCTTCATCGCCGCTGCCAATACATGATATTTCAACAAGGAACTCAGTCAATTGTTTGTTTTCACTTGTTATCATTAGTTTTGAAATATGCGGCGCGGGATATGAGGCGCGTAAAGTAATTTTTAAACCTGTACAAATCAAAAGTAGAGCCGCATAATTTGTATAGAACTGCATTTTTAAAAAAACACTGCGAAAGCCCCATGAAAAGGACGGCTTAATGCACAAACCGGGCCTTTGGAATCTTATGGTAAGGACTGAACTGCCAGCTTCCTTTTTAGAAGAAGGATATATAGAGATTGGATTTTATACTGCTTTCCATTATCATATATGTAGTAAAAAAAGTTTGATGAACATTCTTATACATTATTATTTATATGACAAGGACAGATTCTTCGGACAATTAATAACTTATATTGTGTGCGCACTACGCAATCATAGCATTACAAATAACATACATAACAAAGTCTGAACAACTGATAAACTTACTGAGTAGTTCTATTCAATTAAGAAACCCCCACTCTCCAAACTCTTCTTACAACTAACTCAACGCGTATCAAAGTTTCTATAAATGTCTATAACACCTCATTTTTAGATACATTGCCTAACGCATGTATTCTGCCATACTCATGGTAGACCTACGATCAATGTTATGATTGCATAGTGCATATACAATATCATCTATTAATTGTCTGAAGAGTCTTTCCTGTCTTATAAATAAGAATATCCACAAAAACTCATCTTCATATATGATAATGGAAAAAAGTATAAAATCCAATCTGTATACATGTACATGCACAATACACACACACAGGTGTATTATTAAACAAACAATTCTATAACATCATCGCATCGTAAGTTTATCAGTAAGTGGCAGAGTGGTATTCATCTAAAAACAACAATCATATTTTTATTTCACTATTATTTTACCTACATTAACTTTTTTTTATTCTCTTCTTTATTGACTGATAAAATGATATTTTTTTGTTTTTCTTTACCTCTATACATACACGGCTAAATATTGTTTGTTACATTAAGTAACTACTTGATCATTTATTTTTTCTGCAAGGTTTACATGGAGTGTCGATATTAACTGAGGATTACTGAGTAAACAGTTCGACTACATGTAGCCATTACTATGACCATTGTATACTCATAAGTACCGTCCAATACGGTAGTTGCCTAATATCGAATTTGCAATATTACCCATAAAAAAGTGAAAGTTTATATGTAATCTCTATGGTGATACCGTGCAATGACGCCACTAAACTATATGTTCCTCTTCTTTGACATCTTCTTTGTGGTCTATCTTTATAACCAATAGATAGAATTTCAAATAAGGTGTAACAAAGTAGGGGGTGTCATTTGAAATTTTAAAGTTGAGGTGGCTAGGGGTGAAGAGGTGAAACCTAAAACAATAATCACATCAGATCAGGAGTTATTAAGGGTGTATAATTTTGAAATGTATAATTTCAGAATATTTTTGATTTATATATATGCATTTATGCATATAGCCATATTTATCAAGTCAAAATTTAAGCAAGTATTAACAAGTATTTCATCCTCATTTCAAAATTTAAGCCATAAAATATATGAACTGCTCAATTTACTTACGCCTAACTTTTTTTTATGTGTCATAATCATCAGTATAAGTAAATTTGAATAAGAAGAAGAAACAAACTTTGGCAATCATCCGACTTCCGCCGTTTTAATCTTCCGCATTTATGTCTTTCTTCTCTATTTTTCTTTTTAAGGATGTATGAGCATGGGGGGGGGCACAAATTTAAAAATAGATATTTTCAATTTTGATGATAAATTTATATTATTACTTGACGATATAAGACGAAAAGTAAGAATAAAATTTTTCGATATCTGTCTTAATTTTCAAAATATCGAAAATTGAAAATTTTGTTTAATTATTTAGCTTTCGATATTTCGAAAACCAAGACACATATCGAAAAATTTTATTTCTATTTTTCGTCTACATTCATGAAGTTATAACAAAATTCATCATCAAAGTTGAAAATAAGATAAAAATAATTTCAACCCTTAATCTACCCTGCTCTTACATCCCTTATATGGACGGTGACATTTAGTTTTTTTCTTTTCTAATTCATTGGTAATATGTTTACTTTCTATTAAAAAGTTTTTTTTAAATTTGTTTTCATTCATTCCAAATGAAAATTATCAAAAACTTCCAAAATATGTCGTTTTTTGAGATTCCTCCATAAGAGCCAATGTATTTTATATCGATTTTTAATGACTTTTTTCTTAAAAATTTGCACGAATACCTAAGCTGAAATTTTCACCACATATTCTTTGAGTAAAAGACTACCTACAAACAAATTTTGAGCCTTTAAATCAAACATTGTTGTCATGCTCATACATCCTTAACGGTTACAGTAAGTAACCGTACCATAATCAAAGATAGCTACATACTACTTTGAACCATATTCAACGGTAGTAACTTTACAAGTAAAGCGCACACGGGTTACTCAATATCAAAGAAGCCTAATTGAAAAGTTTGTGTAGAACTTAGATAGAAGTTGTACTCTTACATTTTAGCTTTAGTCTGTATATAGAGGATTGTAGCATCACGTTAGATATCTTTTAAACAAATGTCTTTTAATGTACATATGTATATCTATCATATCTACCCACCACCTGTAGCAACTTCATTCAATATAAAAACAAACAAAAAGTGGATTCAAGTTGGAATATACAAAGTATACGATCAGATAGAAGGTTTTGAAGAGAAAAATTTATTTTTTGAACGAAAAATAATTCAATTTATTCTTTAGATTTAAAAACAATGGTTCATTATATCATTTTAGTCAGTACTATTGAATTGCTTCCTGTCACTCGTTCGCAATTGCCGCGGTAGGCAATTCTCTCATATTTTTCTTGACCCTAGTCATCTTCTTTAACCCCCTAAGAACTTCGTCATCTCAGTTTACATCGCTCACATGAAATGTATTTGTCTTAACAAACACGGTGTCTATCTTAACCCACTTCATGTCTCCCTGTTAGTTCAGTTGGTTAAGGCGTAACCAATTCCGTCCGCGACATGCTTAGGGTAGCGGATTCGATTCCCGCCGTCGTAACAAAATTAATTTAATTAATAGTTGTGATGATCTGGTGTAGTGCATGGTATATACATGAAGGAGGTGCACCCAGCCTCTGAAATTGAGAAATGAAATTATCAGCAGAAAGGTGGTAAAACGCATATATGGTATCACAATGGGCTCTTTACTCTATAGCTTAAGTGTGCCCTTCGTGGACAGCCAATATAACCTAACACACTTCATCGTAAAAATATAAGTAACCTCTATTATGATTTTTATTCTCTGTATATATGAAATATACTTCAAGGTATACTAATTTTAGTCTCAAGTTTGTAACGCTTAGAAATATTGATGATACTAAAAAATTTTGATATATGTGTTCATAAAATCACCTTATTAGTTCATTTCCGGTTGTCCATCCGGCTAACCGTTCCTCCATCGACACGATAACTCAAAGACGGAAAGAAATATCAATCTAAAATGGGTATCAGGGTATTTCATAAAGCGTTCGAAATATGGCGAAATACCATCGAACTTACAATGTTTGTCGCTGCACTGTAACTGTTGCCATTCCTTTTTTTGTTTCTGGCATATCAAGTTTTCATTGATGCATATCAGTCTGATTTAACAATTTAGAAATAAATCAATAAGTTTCACGTATAAATAAATATTGCAGATAAGAAAGAATATAGTTTTATTACATCACGTTCTCCATTTCTACATGAACAATTAAATAAGTAATGTCTGCTGTTTTAATAACTTATATTTTTGCACTTACAACGCTAATAAAAATTATATGAATTGCATAGGATTTAAAGAGAATATATCAATATCTGATTATTGTTACAAAAAATAAAATCACAAAGGGTGCTCCTCTTACATGAAGTTTAAAATCATCTACCAGGTAATGCGTCATTAAAAATAAGTCAACTTAGCTGAGGTAACCCTAATGATAAGTGAGAAATTCCGCAGAGCGGTATCCGTGGCTAAAAACAGGCTAGTGAAATTATATAGTGATAATTTACTTTCTTTTTATTTATAGGCAATTTTATTTCAGATATGATATACAAATGACATAATGAGCAAAATTAAATCTTAATATTATTTATCTAACCTATTTTTTCCTTAGCGGTACATTTCTATTTTTCGTCATTAGCCAGATACACTTTAAAATGTTAGATAAATCATAGAATTTTATAAAGGAATAAGGAAAATATCACGTGGATAGGAAAAAACAGGCTAATGTAATAATATATTAGATTGGCAACGAATAAAAATTCTGTTAGTTTTCTCCAGACAACTTTTAAATTAAAATGTACCATAATAGGTTCGTTGTGGAACTCTTAAAACATGATCCTGTAATGTGTCTAGATTTTTTGTTGATTTGTTATTTACAAAAAATGAATTACTTCCCACAAAACGAGGCTGGTAGAGAAATTTTATTTGCATAAAAATTAGCCTCATCACGTCTGGGAGATATCTCGGCGAAAAAACTAATAAAAAGAATAGAAAATTTTTATTGTAAATTTATATTTACACGGTCTCGTTTTAATAGAGCTATATGGGAGGGCTGCGAGCTCCACTGTCGAAGTCCTCAACCAGGGGGCTTTAATTAATATTAATATTCGCTGATCAATAGTTCTCGAAGTTTGAAGTTCACCGTGTCATCTAGTTTAATATATTTTTTCTCAATACATTTCTCATGCTACCGTTAAGAAATGCGAGAGCTTAGCATAATTAAAACGTATCTAAGTATTGATTTTTCCTATCCAAGTTTCCACAGAAAATGAAATTTTCTTTTTAACGGCATCCTAAAGGGATGTTTTTATATATTTGAAAAAAATATTCAATCATTTTAGTTTTTCTTGACCAATAAGTTTATTTATATTATTTCATTATATAGATTTATAGAATCAGTCCCAACCAATTCAAATTTTCAAAAAGAGTGTTTGATGATTGATAAGAAAACTAAATTGTATTTAATATAATAAATAAACAAAATTTTTTTAATAGTGTTTACGTTTCTCATATAAATCAATTTTATTTTTTACCAAAGAAAAATCATTTATAATGAAAAATGGTATTATGTATCTTGACAAACCAACTCAATGCCTAACGCGCTTCATACACGTGGATAAAGAGGTTGTCTTTTTTTCTTGCATTTTTCTACCATTGTTCCTGAAGTTAGCCATTTTTGTGTAACAAAATGTAATATAAATATTCTTATATGCCTCTATTTATTTATATTCTCTAAGGGTTGATTTTTAAAGATCTCGGCCAAGTCAACTGCATCGCGCTGCAATTTGTTTGGCTCGAAAATTTTAGTTAAAAAGTTTGTGCTAAAATATTACTTTTTTTAAATGAAACTTATCCGTAGGAGAAGTTTCCATTTTGCCAAATTTGTTTCTATAACCAACTTCGCATTTCCATAAACTATTAATTATCTAAAGCAATTCAGTTTGAACTAGTGAGGCATATCAAAAACTGAGTTTTTCGAATAAAGTATCCCAAAATATCTAATTACTCTCTCTCATAATAATAGTTTTTTTCTGTTCGAATGATAATGTTAATATTTCGATTTATGACTAGATTTTCTACATTTTCTTCAAGTGTGCGACAACTCTCACATTAGGTTCATTTCACGTGCGAATGTCTGAGTTTTACTCCCTCAATCCAGCACTGTTAATTAAAATTGATAAACTCTTGTTTCCAATATATATTAGCTGTTATTCTGCCAGTTCCGAGCAGGTGTAATTTATTCGTTCGCCCACTCGTTTGACGTAAATACCGAATCCGTTTCTGTACGTTAGAAATATGAAAAATACTTGATATACTATATGATTATAAGACTTGTTAAATAATTTTTATCAAAATAAATGACTTTCTATATATAAATTTTATATTCATGTGAAGTATCAAGAATACAAAGCATATAGTACAGGAGCCAGAAAGTTTTTTTAATGAAATGTAACAAATTATTAATTTTGATATGCGAGTCAATGAATTAAAAGATGAGCGTAATAGGCTTTTGTCCTGAAATCAAAATGAAAATCAATTGATAAACATTAAACATATAAGCAATTTAATAATTGTATCTTATTCTTGCAAAACAAGTTTTGATATGTAGTCTCTATGGCAATTGCCGGTTTTGATGGCATCAAGTATTATTTTCATTTATTTCTATTTGTACATTTAAATCTTTCATATTTTCCTGGTTATTGATGTTATCCCAAAAATTGATTTCACACGATTTTTGAAGCAATGAACAAATTTTAGGACAAAAGCCCATTAATAATATCGTCAACTTATACAGGGCTGGATTAATGCATGAGCACGGCTGGGCACAATCCTAGGGCCTCCGAGTGTCTGGGGGCCCTCCAACAATCAAATGAAAACAAATGTAAAAAAATGAATCAGCAAATGGCTGATGGAATAAGCGAGCATACTATTTTCAATCGTAGATCTCCAAAACCACATAACTCAGGATGGTTATAATAAATAAAATAAGTAAAATTTACTGTAAAAATCATTTAGTCAAAGTAATTAAAGAAAGAAAGTAGTCTTGACCACATTTTTTCAGGCATCCCATTACAGGAATATAGGTTAACCTTTTATATTTCATAAAAAGTAACTTACATTCGGTAACCAGATGGGTGAAGGTCGATCTTAATTCGGCTCTTAGACTAAAAGGTAGTGTTAATGAAAAATATGAAATATACTGACATGGGATTATGAAGCACTGCTATGCTGGTTTACTGGTTATTACAATTTCTTGGGAGTGTAATAGAGTTAGTTACAAGCGTATTATTTTACTGGGTTGAAGAATAATATATTATTTATTTAATGTAGTTTTAAAAATAAAATAAATATTTTAAACAATAATTCATAAAATTGTTTAAAATTACGTGTTGTATAATGCAGCATATATAATACTGCTTTCATTCGTCAGAAGTCTAGGTTTCATAGAAGAATCTAAGTTTCTATTTTTAAGTAGAAAAAAGAGTATAAAAGAAATGATGGTTATAATTTCACTAAAGTTTACTATGTAATGAGCAGTAAAAATTAGTCTTGGTATCTTGGTATTGGTCTCAAAAGGGTGGAAGAGCCAGACAAAGACTATGTTCCAGTCTCTCAAGAGCCTGACAATTCTTACTTTTTCTATTTTTAACAAACAGTTCTGAGAAATCGATCAGATACTAGCAAATTATAACAAAAGTGTATTTATTCGTATTAACATTTTCCGGAGATATGAATGCTAGGGGGTCAGATACAAATTTTTTATTTGACCTCTTCTATAGCAGCTCCGGCTGCTACACCCAAGTGTAGGGGATAAAAGTCTTGTTTTGTCCCCTCAACCGTCAACCTATCAATCATCAAACGACTAGAATTTATACAGGGAGGACAATTTTAATCCATTATGACTAATAGCTCGTTTTGTAATTAACAAAAGTTGCACAGTTACATAGGCGACATCATATTGTGACATCAGATTGGACCAGTTCTCCGGATTGCTTTCGATTAAATACAATAATGACAAATTCTTAAGTCGCATTTCTTCCAAAAGCTAACGATTTTCGAAAAAATGTTTACATAAAGAATGTTTTTTATGAGGATTAACTTTCTAATTTAAAGTGTTATTCTATCTCTTATCTTTTTCGATCTAAATTGACTAATAAAACAAACTCGAAGAACAAGGAACAATATGAAGTCAGAACATGATGTTCCCCTATGAAACTCTGCAACTTTTGTATAAGTTACCCTATGTAACAAATTTTCGTATTACCGTATCACTGGCTAAAACATTGCAACTAAATATTACGAATATTATCTGTACCGAATAAAAGGCACATTTCAGTTATATATTTATAGTATAAGCAATAGAGCACAAAAGTTTTAGAAACTCGCTGAACATTTTTAAACCTATTCGATAGGATTTTCAATAAGATGCATCCGTAGACATTTTTTTCGTAGTCGATATTGCGTGAACAAAATAGATTATATCTACTTCGTTGAGGTGTCGATGGAAGCGTATGATGATCAGAAATATAATCCGAAAAGAATTTCAAAAAATTCGGTTGTGTCGTTTTGAAACGTGCGAATTTAAAAAAAATTATTTCCTGATTGATAACGCGCGAACAAAAAATATATCGGCTTTGCTGAGGTGTCGATCGAAGACTATTAACATCAATAATAAGATCCGAAAAGAATTTCGAAACATTCGATCAAGTCGTTTCGAGTTGGGGGAGTTTTTTTTCTTGATTGATATCGCGCGAAAAAAAAAATGACATCCTTAAAATTTTGAGCTCAGGGTGAGAACTTTTCTCTATTGCTTGTACTATGCATACACACATGACACATTTTTGTGTCATACATATTTTCGTTTGTAGCTGATGTAGTTCTACAAACGACTAAAGTACTCATTCTCTGTATGTATGAGAGCCATTCAATTGTAAATCTTACAAAATATTAATCAAAACACAAACAACATTCATTGAAGGTGTTGTATTCTGAAGCTACGATAAATGCTTTGTATACATATAGTTTTTTTTAGCACAATTATTACTATTATTTCTTTGATGAAGAAAAAAAGTTTTTCAATGCATAGGTTCAAAAAGAAATGAGATTAGAACATTTTTTTAAGAATGTATCAGGTTTATATTTCATGTACAAAGTGTGCAACGAATAAATAAACTTCAAGATCTTATTCCTTTAGCGTGCGAAGTCGAAACACCTCAGTCTATGTCGTTCAGTAGTTAAGAAATGGCGCAATAATTGAAGAAATCTCCGAGAAAAACTATGAATTATAATGAAGCGATCAGTTTATCGATCAGTATTATTAATTATCAAGTTTTCCAAAATCTTTGAAACTAAAAATATACATCTTGGAGATTTGCTTCGATCTCTTTATTCTCTCAACGACAAGGGAAGGAATATTACCTAAGGAGATGAAAATATACATCTTGGAGATTTGCTGTGTTTAAAAGTAAAGATTGGCAAAGACTTCCGCATTATAGCATGCTCCTCACATGCAATAAATTTAATTTTTTTTTTAATTTACCTTTATAAATTATTAAGCTCATGTGTTATTCTAATGTATGAGCTGTGTTATTGTTAAGTTTCATTCAAATCCATTCATTAGTTTTTACGTGAAAGCGTAGCAAACAAACAACTTACTTTCACATTTAAAATATACTAGCTTGATACTCGCCCGCTTTACTGGGTTTAAAATTAACAACCACCGATTTTTAGCCTACACCTCTCTTGTTCTCAATTATCCCTTTAAGAAAATAGTTCAGAATTGAAAGAAAAAATAGCCGAATTATTGTATCTCCCAATTGTGACATGTCCTGTATGTTTAAAATGTATACCTATATTTATCAGGATAGGGATTTCCTTATATTACTGATACTTCCTGTCCCAGCAATTTTTTTTGTGATTAAGATTGTGTCCAAATATGTGAAACATTAACATAACATACAGAATTATTAAATTTCTATTTGTGTAGCAAAGCTCTTGGTTATTACAATGATTACTTTATACATGTAGAAAATTATTTACAGATTATATAAAAGGTCGACATTAAAGAAATAATTTCATTCGTGCTTTGATATATTTTACTTCCGGATTAACACTAATGAAGACGAAGATAAGAAAATATTTATAGAAGAAAACTGAGAAAATCAGCTATCTAATATTGTACAATCTTTTTGATTTTATATATTAAAGTCATCAACATCAAATATACCAACCAAAACCTCTATTATCTCATGATGCAACGATGAACTAAGCTTTCTTCTAAAATATGTTCCAATTTGAAAATATGAACGTGTAGAAGTGAACACAAATTATCTTTTCTTCTTAAAATTATCAGATGGTAGTCCAAATTTGACCGTTATATGTCTAAAATTATTTAAAATTTTGACTATATATACTGGGGTGCATTTAGGCCACCCAAAAATTTCAGAATTAGCCTGCTGCTTGGGAAATTTTTGATTTTGTAAAACATCTAGCAATTTGTGAAGTGAATAAATAGGAAATAGATACGGAAAAAATATATATAGTGCTTTAGTCCACCAAAAATTTCGTTATCATTTATTTTTATTGTATTACAAATTAGTTCTTTCTATTTCCCCACAAGCACTTATTCTACTCTACATTGACTTCTACTCTCCACACTTTATAAAATGATGTTGCGAATAGTTTCCTATGGGTCCTTAACCATTTTTCCAGCCAAGCTGCCTTAAGCACTCGGAAATTATACGAAGCTGGCTTTCTCTTTCTAACAAGCGTTGATCGTATCGGATGTTTCTATTGTGTTCAGTTCGGGACAAAAGACTAGCCACACAAGAGCTTGTACCTGAATTTCATTTAAATAATTCCGGACAGAAATTGCTGTATGGCATTATGTAATCTTTTAAAATATTGACAATATACGCCACGGTAGCTTTGGCATCGCTTTCCATAATAAGATGACACGTGCCTCCAAACTTATCGAAGCCCAGACCATTATTGAACCACTCGCAAAATTCACTTTTTTGCATGTTTCCCTTCTGTATCTCTCCTCATCACGGCGCCATACTTAATTTTGATTGCCCGAATGGTGGAATAGCACGTGCGCGAGCCATTGGAAAAATGCTTTTCCCCATTTTCCTATACAGTCGAATGACGGTGTTCAGTAGTAAAATTTAATCTTGCTATTTTATAAGCTGCAGGCAACTTCTGACTAGTTGCGGTTCTAAAAGATTTGATCTCGCATTCCTTCAATCTCGCTCTTTGTCCATTTGCCAATGGCATTTCTCACGTTTCAGCTTTCATCACGAGTTGAGATTTTTCATTATCATCCAAAATCTGGTTTGAAGTAATAGCAAATATATGTATGTTTAATATTGTTTTGGAATTTTATTTTTGATTCATCTCTATATGCTTATATAGATCGTCCAACATATGTGATACTTTTGTCAGCACATTTGACTTAATTCAAAGAATACCTGTAACAAATACCTTGTATTACAAAGGTATCTAAACATTATTAAATGTATATTTGAATACATTATTCATTAAGAAGTAACTAACTAGCCATTTGATACAAAAGTGGGTTCTATTTGAATAGCATTCTATTACAGCCCATTCAAAATGAATAGACAAAAGTAGCAACAGCATAGCATTAATTATAAAGGAAACTAGGACGTTTTTAATAACTAGCTTTTGCCTACGGCTTCGCTCGTGATAATGATTCTTTTCAATGGATTCCAAACATGATTCATTTAGTAAATCATTGATTCATTTAGAGAACTTACCTTTACTTCACTTATCATCTCTATAATGTTACTCGCAATATAGACAATACCAACTTTGAAAACCCACATACTATCCTAGTCCTCGCTTAGTCCGCTCCCTGGATATCGACGTAGAGGGCAGGCTTAGTGGAAAATAACGCAGCCTTCAGTCATGAAGTTCCCTGCGCCCTTAAAGAATGAAATAAAAAAATTATTCAGTTTTGTCTCAAAGCATGAGCACATATAATAATTTGTACGTTTCAAATAAACTTTCACTCCCTATTTTAGCCCTTTAAAGAATGAATTTTTTGAAAAAAGTAATACAGTAAATTTTTTTTTTTTTGAACCATGTGTTCATATATCATTTTTTTCATAAAATCAATATCATATCTAATCATGTTCATTTCTTTCTTTACAGATTGAAAATGAGAGGCGTTTTCCACCACTTCCTTTGTTGTTTATTAGCGGTACTTTGGGCAACAGTAAGAGGATTAAATGAAGAGCCATTAACAAATAAACGTGCACCGTCTGGTTTTCAAGGAATGAGAGGGAAAAAATTTGATAGCTACATGGAAAATAGCTTTTTAAACGATCCAAATTTATTAAATGAATTTCAATCAGAGATAGATGGTATGGAGAAACGAGCACCGGCATCAGGTTTTCAAGGTATGCGAGGGAAAAAACTGTACGAAAATCAGTTTAGAAATATGTACCAATATAAAAGAATTCCAATGGGATTTCATGGAATGAGAGGCAAAAAAGATTCAGATATGTCATCAACAAATGATTTCAATAATGAATTACTTCCAAGCATGATTGAAAATCAAGAAAACTATCCTTTAGCGTTAAACATGGATCCAAACGCGTATTTAATTGATAATAACAAACGGGCACCTGCTATGGGATTTCAAGGAATGAGAGGCAAAAAGGACATTGAAGAAGCGAAACGAGCGCCAGCAGAAGGTTTTTTTGGTATGCGTGGTAAAAAACAACCAGGATATGGTTCATCTGGATTTTTTGGAATGCGTGGGAAAAAATATCCATATGAATTTCGTGGAAAATTTGTTGGTGTAAGAGGTAAAAAATTATTAGCTGATACAGCCAGTAATGAGAATGAAATAGATGAAACAGATAACACTTATGTCAATTCATTGAATGATAATGCCACAAATTTAAATCATCTCATGTACCTGTTAAAAGAAAATAATGATAGAAGTAAGGAAATCACTTGGACGAAACGAAAGTTACAGGAAGGTTTTTTTGGGGTTCGTGGCAAAAAAGAATTAAACAACTAAACAAGTAAACATGTTAGCTGTTAGTTATCTCGAAATTTTTATTTTTCCATACTCCAAAAGGTATTAAACAGAAAAACTATGATAGAGTTAATTGCTTTCGACATGATAAAATAGTATGAAAAAGCAAAGACATCTATAATATTCAATTAAATACCTCTAAACAAATTTACAAATTTAAAAAATTACTTGTCTTCTTTATTTATTGCACACACATTAGGTCTGACTGACTAGCTCTGTTCTCACATTTAACTGACTCACTGTCATATCTGTTATTTATAAGCAATATACAATCTGTAATTTTTTTTTAATTTATCCCAGCGCAGATAATAAGACTGTTTAGAGAATGCAGCATCGTCACAATGAAAAGCTTCAGATGGGTACATGCAGACTGACCTAGAGGCTTCATTTATCCCTTTTTCTCTACCCTTTTATCATGTCGACTGAGATTATATCTTTCATGCTTTAATTTGAATGTAAATTTTACTAAAACTATTATTGGCAATTAAGTAATTAATTATTGAGTATGTAAAAGTAAAAATTTTAATAAAGTCTTTTTAGTTTTTTTGTATCCGATAATTGAGAAATGTATATGTATTTTTTCAGAAATGCCAGTCAATCAAATAATTCAATAAAAATATTGAAGCCAACCTGAAACCAAAACAAATTTCAATAATAATTTCTTATTTATTTATTTTTCTTTTAAAATATTTTAATTTCATAGAGAAAACTTTAATTTTATATAAATATTTACTGTAATTCTTACAAATTTTATTCTTATATTACAAATATTTTATCAATAATATATTTTACATTCAAAAACAAAAACAAACAAAAAAATTTACAAAAAAAAAAAAAATAGATAAATTATAATATTAATATGTTATAGAAAACTGTATTCGTTACAAAAATTATATGTCAAAATTAAAAATTACTATCCATGCCAAATTATCTAGCAATTAAAATAGGATATACTTTGCCTTAGCCTAGAATTTCGCTAACTTTGATTGCGTTTAAATTTATACATTAAAATCGTGGTCAGCGAGTACGAAATCCTCCAAGTGTCGATTTAAATTCAAGCTCGCTGTTTATTTTCCTTAAAACTAACAATTTTCTTCTAACAGACTGTCCATATTAAATTCGTTATTTTGAATTTTGATCTATAAAATCGCTGGATTTTTAATTATTTTGACACGACTACTAAAGAAGTACGTTAGTAGATTTCATAAACATAAAAAAATTGTCTATCTTTGCCTGGATGTTGTGGAGCATTGGTAACTAATCAAAACCTGATCAAATATTTTTGTAATTTAATATAAATCCGAAACTTCTATGTATTCAAACAAAAACAACAAATTGTGTACATATCATTGCAATTAAGCAGTTAATTTTAACTACCGAAATTCATTTTTATAAAATATCAAAATTTAACCCAATTGCCTGGATCAGTTGTTTGCATATCGACTAAATAAGTCTTGTCAGCTTATCGTAATTTTTCTTTAGATAAAAGGCTTTTACCCACTAAGAATAAATAAATTGGATAAAAGTTTCTAATGATTAATCAGGATATGTGGTGGATAACAAAACACAAAAAGTATTTTTTATAAAGATTAAATATTATTATTATTTTTAAGAAATAATTTTAGTAAAATTATGCATCCGGTCACGTGACAGCAGTCACCAATCAGATGTATTGTGAAAGTTTTACGTCACACCATATGAAACAATTTAACAGAACAAAGGAGGTTACTTGGTCACAACTGCTTATAAATAGAATGTTTGTATGCAAGGCGTATAACAAAATGATTTTTCGTGATGTCATTCAAGACGCCATGACACTCTATACGTTGTTTTCGAAGCCTTATCGATTTTATCGAGTAGTTCACCCTGTAAATGTTTTTAATACAAACAATTGATTCAGACAATTTGTATCTACAAAATAAATTGGTGCAAAAGTATATTCCATTTTGTTTACAATGCAATATATGAGCCCTTTCAAATTCGGTTTTAGTTGGATAATTATGGCATTGTTTAGGATTCTACACTAAGTTTACAAAATCAAAAATAATGTTTAACACAAAATATTTACTTTTAATTTTTGCATTTTACTAATTATTATTTATGAGTGAACAAAAGTGCCCTTCAATGATTTATGTATGAATTGGAGTTTTATTAATCAATTAAGATCTTGTGTGCAGTATTATTATTTTTCAACAATTAATAATTTGTGCTGTAATGCCTGTACTAGAATGTAACATTTCAGTAGTAAAATTCAAATTTCATGAATATAAAATCAAAATTGAAGACCACATTGCCAATTTAATTTATTATTTGCAAGATATTCGCTTCATAATGGCCAAATTCCATATCAATTAATTTTTTTGATACTAATGACTAGGAAATAAATAATTTTGATAATTTGTAACTCCATTTTGTATATTGGTTTTTATTACCAAATAGGCTTTTGTCCACTAAGAATAAATTGATTGGATAAAATTTTCTAATGATTAATCATGATATATATGTATACACAAAATTAAAACACAAAATTAATTTTTATAAAATATAAGGATTCAATCTTTTTTAAATAAATTCTTTAAAATTATTCATTCAGTGACGTGACAGCAAACACCAATCACATGTACTTTGAAGGTACTACGTCATGCTATATGAAAGGCTATGTAAGTTTACAAATACAAAAACATGTAAGCTTGCAAATACTTGTAACTTGCATATACAAAAATGATTGTATGTCAAGTAAAGATGTCATTCAAGACGTCATGATATAGTCACTATTTGAGAAGTAAATTTGAATTGGTTTATTCAAATGCAAAATTTTTTTAATAATATTTTTTTGGTGTAAATCAGATACTAATGTAACGTATAAACTAATTTTTCAAATTTAGGACAAAAGCCTATTCGTATGATATAACTAGAACAAATAGATACGCAGTGCTTTGAAAATAAATAAAACCTACTGAGTGGGATTTAAATAATTTTTTTGAAATTGTTATTGAAATGGCTGGAAACAATTTCAAAAATTTATTGTGCTGAACTTTTACTGTTTCAATAAAAGTTTACGAAAATGGAGCAAAATTGTGAAAAATAATCAAATTTTTTTGTTCGGGTAACTAGGAGTTTTGTTTTACAGTTTTTACTCTTGAGCTTACCACCAGACACGTAAATTAATATTGTGTCCAACATTATTTTATCAATTTTTGTAAATTGAGTAAACATTGTAAATTTGTTAATAAAGTTTTATGGGAACTTATTTTTCTTTTTAATATTTTTAATTTTAAACCACTAAAAATACTTTTTTATAGAAATATGAAAATAAATGTAAATCTTATATAAGAATTTGACAGTTTTTTTCAGAAACGAAGCACTGAAGTAATTTGAACAGTAAGTCGAATTTGAATGTGGTTTTCGGCATTCGATTCGTTAGAGCGTCAGAAAATCTTGTGAAGTAAATTGATTTTAATAATATGCATTTAATAATTGAATTTTAAAGTAAACGTAAATATACTAAATTCACAATTCGATTAATAGTGATGTAAATCATTCCAAACTTATTACTCAGGGAGTTTTTGAGGTCGCTGAGCACGAATATCGCGACAGAATCGGACATCAGGTACCTGATTCCCTGGGTGAACGGTATCCCCGTTGTCTCACGGAGTTTTTGGGAAATCCGTTATATTCGCAATGTACCCTAGGTACCTGGTGCACGATTCGGTCGGGATATTCGTATTTAGCGACCCTTGAGTGGTAAGTTTGGAATCATTTTCATCACTATTAACCGAATTGTGAATTTAGTATATTTACGATTAATTTAAAATGCAATTATAAAATGTATATTATTCATGCAAATTGCATATTTTTAATTTTTTACAAATCAATTTAGATCACAAAAATTTCTAACGCTTCTGCACGAATCGAATGTCAAAAAGCGCATTCAAATCCGACTTACTGTTCAAATTTTAGAACTTTCATCATTTTTAGTGTTTCGTTTCTGCGACTATAAGTATATGTTGAGTTAGCAAAGTATTTTGGGAACTGATAAAAAACTTAGAACTTATCGACATAAGAGTGCATATTAAATAATCTATTTTTTAAATTTAATTAAAATTCTAATTTAATTAAATGTTTATTGATACAAAAAATTATTAAATGCTGGTTATTTAATACTTTCCAGAGAAAATAAAGCAAATAGCAATAAAAATGACATAATATCCACGGTAATAAATCAATTTAAAAAATAATTGTAGAGATTTTAATTAATAAAAAACTAATTTATTTTATATTTATATGCATAAATGATTTCAACACTCTAATATTGGTTTATATTTTTTCATCAAGAGATCCTAGGGATCCAAAAAAATTGCAGGAATAAAAAAAAAATATTAACAAATTTACATACGAACCTTGAGAAAAATGACATTTTAAAAATATATATTTTTTATTAAGTTTTGTTTTAGTTTATATATACTTTTAATAAATTATTTAAAATACAATAATAAACAAATAAAATTAAAATAATATAATTAAATTATAGACATTCTTGTGTAAAAATATAAAGAACAAATTAAGTCATAATATGATTTTTTCTGTATTACTACTAAAACTACTAATCCTTCAAAGTATTAAAAAAAATATATATAACAAAATTCAAAACAAATAAATGCTTAATGAAATGTAAAAATAAAAAATAAAATAAAAACGTACCATACTACTTAATTTACCTACCTATATATATATCTTTTAATTTAAAATGATATAAAATTACTTAATTTCCTATAAAAATAGGATGTATTTGTGTTTATTTTATATATTCAATAAAAATTAAGTGTTATAAAAAAAATATTATGGTTCTTCATTCGATATAGACGTCGAGCTCACAGCTCTTGTGGATGAAATTTAGTTATGTGTATTATTTTATACAAGGTGATCATTTTTAATTCGACTTCTAGAAACGTATTTAAGAATCAACTTTTCACAAAAAAAGAAATCGACTCCTCGACAAGATTTTAATGGGTGCCGGTGGAAAATTTTTGCCTTCAATGATTGTACTCAACAAAATCATATTCATGTGAACTTGTGCTTATTCAATTTACACCCATAGGGTAGGACAGAAGTACCCTACTTCCAGACACCACATTCTCTTTATTTTACATTTAAAAAAAACTATCGATTTTTTATAATGGATAATTACCAGCATTTCTGATTCCAGATATTTTTTACCTAGCCTCACCGTTTTCGAGATAAGGCTTTTGAAAAAAGCGGATTTTCGCCCAAAATTTGTTGTTGATGAATATAAAGATTATTTTGTGATTCTGGTCAAAAATTTGATTTGGTAACAATATGACCTTATATTTAGGACAATTTTCAAGATTACTAGACGTACTAGATACCAGTTATGAGCAGAGCTATTTCCTATCTATTTTGAGTATTCTAAGGAGAAAAATGCATTATACCATTAGTATTTTTTCCATTAAAACCACCCGGCCTAACATTGCTCAATGTTTATTCACAATGTTTTAATACCAACGTATTGAAAAGAGTGTATTGTTTTTAAAACCAATTAAAGTACATAATAATACCTTTCTTCCCCTTCAAAATTTAAATAAAGAAAGAACAATAAAACTGTAGTGATGAACTAGTAACCATTTATATTGACATAAAATGTTTAATTGGAAAATAAAACTATTTTATTAAAATAGCAAATAGTTTAAGAATTATTATTATTATTATCTTACTATTATTTACATTATATTATACAGGATTTTAAATAAATATGGAAATGGTTGAAAAACTCGAGAAAAACACTATTACCTCAGACTACAGAGAAAATTTTTCTGCATTAAATTACAGGAGTTATTATTTTATTTAAATAGGTTCAGTATCACGTACTGAATGAAAGTGTACAAAATTTTTACAAAAAATGGGCGGGGGAAGTGCCTCCATTTTAAGAGAAAACCGTTTTAGGCTATATCTCCATAACCGTGCACTTAAAACCAAAAATGGTAATAACCTTTATTGTAGATAATTAAATTACCTATCTTTTTTGGGTAAGGTAATTTTTTTTTGTATCACTAACCGTTTATGACTAACCGTTTGTACGGCAATTTTAACAGTAAATTTTCCATCTTTAAGCAATTTGATCAATTTGAACACCGAAGAAGTTTTATATATTCTTAGTATTTAGAAAAGTGCTTTTTTCATGAATATATCCATCCATCTACGATCTTATTAATCAACCATAGATCGAGCCGGAGAACTCTGGCTCCTGCAAAATTACACAATAATCATTACTCAAGCCTGATTTGTTTGCTTGTACAAACTTCATATTCGTTTCTATGTAACGATTTACTTGTGCAAACAAATTTGCAACGTTGCAAGTCCTGGTATAAATTGCCACAGGATGTTAACCTAGCTTAAAGGAGATTTCTAAAATGCAATAATGACAATATTTAATTAAAATATAATTACAATTTATTAAAAATAAACAAAAAAAACATCGTCAAAATTATAATAAAATTTTTATGCTGCACCTAATTGCTTGTATAGAGTTGGAACGTAGTCATCAAATTCAGCTTGGAAAAAGTTGCCAGCAATTGGTTGACCTAAGTTGAATTTTTCAGCAAACTTTTTAATTGAGAAACCTGCACGATTATCGACGGATCTAAAAAAAGGTTTTTATAAATAAAAAAAAAATTCATTGGAAATTTAAATAAACCAAGTATGTACTCCTGCTAAACTTGGGTCATTCTTTTCAAATTTACGATCAAAATTAACCTAGATCTAATAGGTTTCAAGAATTTGGAATCCTGGTTCCGGAATTAAGCACATAAGTGATAGCTAGCGAAAAACTACCAACGCAGCTGAAAGGAATGATCCAAAATTAGTGGATTTCAAAAAAAATCCAATGGAATTGCAATGGAATTCCAAAGAAACAGCAAATTTGCCTGTGTTATTAAAAAATCGAATTTTTTAATTCTTAAAAGAGTTTCTGTTTTGCATAAGAAATACGGAAGGAATTTTCAAAGTTCATAAACTTTAATGAATCCTTACTAAAAAAAAATACTATTTTATGTAATTGTAATGAATTTACAACTTCAACTTTTATAAATGTTTAAAAAAACGTTATAAACTTGGGTTTTCTCAGTTTTTACCATTTTCATAAGTAAAGGAAAAGGAAATAGAGAATGAAAAAAAATCTGGTATCCGACTTCTTCCAATCCGGATAATTTCGGTTCAATTTGAATATATTAATGATTTAATTTACTTACTTGTTTGTTAAACGAGGTACTCCAGCAAAATCTAATTTTCCAGGTTGTTGATAAACAACGAACACATAACGATGTAAGCCAGTATCTTTAGCTGGTCCAGATCCAACGTAGGCCGAAAGAACGTCACCTTTTGCAACATCATTGCCGGAAATATTTCCTACAAGCCAATGATGCCAATCGCGGAATGTAGGTTCTTTACGGCTTGGTACATCAGGATCTAAAAATAAAGAAAATTAATACGTTCTGAAATTTGGCAAAACACTCATTTTTTCATAAATTTTTTCGATACTCATCATAAGGAAAGCAAGATTAAAGATTTAAAGGAATCATTTTTTTAAAAATCATACCAGTCATGCATAGTAAATATAAGGCACCGTCTTTAGCAGGCCATTTTACAGTTGGAACATTTTTGACTTGGGTAGGAGTCAAAATATTACCATGGTTCACCGTCACTCCACTTGGATACGAAATCTATATATAAAAAAAAATAAAAATGAAAACAAACAATTGACTGAGTTAACTGTTGAAATATCATATATAGACAGTGTTGATTACGTAATCGTTTGTTTTTTTCCGTCATGTAAGTAGAGAAGGATAACCACTCTTAGATATTCTCATACAAAACATACTGTATAATGATCTAAACTAATTTTGGCCCTAAAGGATAAACAGTGATGTTTACGAAAAAAATGTTCCAAACGAAAGTTGTTTATTTTTTTTTATGAAACAATTTTTATATTTAAACTTTTGTTCTATCTCTAACGGTTTACAAGATGAGTCCTACGGACCCAAGACCCGATTGACCTATGTTGTTCATTTACGAACTCGACCTCACTTTTTACGTCCTGAGCATGCTATAAAAATTTCAGCTTGATATCTCTTTTTGTTTTGGAGTTATCGTGCTTACGGACAGGCACGCGGGCAGACGGACAGACAACCGGAAAGGAACTAATTAGGAGATTTTATGAACGTCTATAATACTCAAATTGAATATTTATAATTTCTTAGAAATCAATTTTGGTCACAAAAGAAGAAGTTCTAACCGATCAAATGCACAAAAACGCATTCAAATCCGTCTTACTGTTCAATTTTTTCGAACTTCAGTGCTTCGTTTCCCCGACTATAAATTTGATGCTAAAAAAACAACTCAATGTCTGATTTAAATAAAAATGCAATTCATCTAATTTTTGTCTTTGATACCCGGTCTATTCTTGATTACAATAAGTATTAATTTATATCATTTACAAAAAAATAATAAATGACCTTGAAATTTGAAAGCCGGATGATTAAATAATAATTTAGTTGCTAAAAAAATATAGCCTTGAACTAATGAGTAATAACCAGAAATGAATAAAAATATATGAAATAAAAAAAATATGCAACATAAAATCTGCGAAAGCTTAGCAAATTATCTCCACAAAATGCAGCACAATATAATTAATCTAATGTATTACCCATATCCGTATAAATGGTAAACCATTGCACTATTGTAGGATTTTTGCTGTAGATCCATTATTTTGAATAGAGATTTCGGAAAATCGGTTTTCCGAAGGGAGGGGGGGGGTGTTGTGTTGTGGAAAATGTAATTTTCCGAATTTTTCTGTTAATTTGACTTTATTTTGAGTCGATTGGTAAAAATATAAATATTTACTTCAATCGGAATAGTTAGCAATATAATAAAGATGGTGATGGCATCAGTGATCGATGAATATTTTTAACCCTCGAGCTAAAAAAATGGGTGTTATAAGTTTGACCGCTATGTGTGTGTGTCTGTCTGTCTGTCTGTTTGTCTGTGGCATCGTAGCGCCTTAACGGAAGAACCGATTTTGATTTTTTTGTTTCGTTTGAAAGGTAATTTATTGGGGAGTGTTCTTAGCTATGCTTCCAGTGCGAGTTCAGGGTTCCGTACCCGAAAAATTTATCGAGGGTTTTTTAAACTTTTAAATGAATTTTTATGAAATTTTATTAAAAAATCCAACACCAACAGCTACATTTTCTTTAAAAAAAAATTAAATAGCAACAATGATACCTCGATACTATCTGCTGGAACCACATCAATTACATCTGGTACCACACCGTGTTCTTCCATTTTTGTCATGACTGTATCTGAAAATTTTGTTCATATTAAATTCAAGAATAAATAAAATCTCAAATTTTTTCATTTTCCTTTTTTTGGTATCGAAATACCTTAACATAAACCCTTCAGAGAATCGATGTGAATTTTTCACAAAAGACGCATAAAAAGGTGATTAATTGATAAATAAAATTTGAAATTTTTGCTATCATTTTCAGTTCAACTATTTAAGGTATTTCGATACCGCAAATTGAAAATGATCATATTTGAAATTTTATTTAGGTATCAATTAATCATCCTTTTATACGTAAAAAAAGTTCTTAATTTTGGTATCATTTTAAAGCTTAAAACTTGTGGAATATTGATAAAAGGTTTTTATGTAAATGGTAAAACATTTTTAAAAGCACTCATTGACAAAAAACCAACTTCATATACCACCATGTAAAAGGAGCTGTTTTTAATAATTAATTTCTCGTAAACCGTACGGATAATCGACTTGAATCCATACAGAAGTCGTATTAAATACTCATTATTTGACCCACAAAATTTTATTTCTTTTTTTTTTTGGTAACACTTTCGTTTCGGAATCGAAGCACCTTAAATAATATTCTTATTTAAAAATATCAAAAATTACGAAAATATTACATAAAATGATGAAAACAAAATATGGAAATTAATATTGAAAATATAAGTTATGATAACTATGGATCTGAAACATAAACATTTGCAAAATTCCGCACGCAAAAGATATTTATTATTTTATATTTGAGAATAAAAATTGATATTTTTTGTTTTGTTTCGGAAATACCTTCATCGAGAGATCCGAAGTGAATCTTGGAAAACGAAAAGTTGAGTCCTTAAATCAAAACACTTACCTAAATATAAATAATATAACTGAATACAATAATTTATTGATTCACAGAGATCTTACAACACAACTACTCACTTCTATGCATTTAAAACACAAAAAACTAATGCGGATATATTATTTCTGTTAGAAGATCAGTTAGTTAATGATATAGGTAGGTTTTATGTCACGTGATATATGAATTAGATGAACATTTTACATTATAATTAAATATTTTATTTTTTATTACAGTAAAAGATGTTACAAAGTCGGACAGTAATAGTTCATTTAAAAAATTAATAATTAGGCAACTTGTATGACGTAAATGTCAAGTGTCTCTCAAATAATCGAAAGCTATTATACATTTACGTAATTCAATCGTATACGTAATTCAAGTTCCCTATTTATTAATTTGTTAAATGAACTTTAACATTTACCTTTCCATTGATTATTAACAAATAGAAACTTTGCGCCACTAACTCGTGCGTAACTTATGATATTTAACACCTAAGAAACCCATTTCATGAGGTTTTAACAAAATGCGAGAGGTTTCTTTCATTTTCCTTTATTTGGAACATCTTTAACTGTACTATAGCCTTTTACATTTTCTTATATATTAACTTTCGATCGAATCCATTCACGCACGGCTGTGACTCTTGTATACACAGTGGGGTATCCTTTTTGTATACATGTTCCCGAGCCCCAAGAAACAATACCATGTTGTTTGTTATTTGATACTAATGGACCTCCGGAATCACCAAAGCATGCGCCAGTACCGCCCAAATCCAAATATCCTGCACAGACCATACGTGGTGTAATTCCTCCTAGGTAAACATTATCACAGGCTTCTTGTTCGACAATCGGTTCAACAACTTGTTGTAAATTATCGGCTAACAAGCCCGTTCCCCAATCTGAGATGCCCCATCCAGTTGTTACAGCGGATTTATTGGCTTTAAGATATTCAGATTCATCTGGCAAAGGGATTGATTGAATCGATGATGAGAATTCCAGATCTTCGTTGAGCTGAAACAGATAATGCAAGTTACTGAATAAGAAGAAATACAAAAAATGAGTAATTCTTGAATAATTTATCCAAAAATTTATTTTCATCTTACCACTAGCAAAGACACGTCATAATCAGATACGGAGTATTTTTCATGGACATATTTCTCTTTAACAGTTTTTACCACGCCTCCCTTTCCTCTTATTGCTGACCCTGCTCTAACGATTATCGATTTTACAGTTTGATCATTAGTACAATGTGCAGCTGTTAAAATTACAGTTGGACTTATAATTGAACCACCACAAATGAAACTTCCTGAATTGGTTTCTAATTGTATTTGATACGGATATTCTTCAATTTTTGCTGGTTTACCACCAAATATTCGTCCATTTAGGTATGGTTTTAGAACATTTCCATCTGAAAAACGCATAAATATATAGTCAAATATTTATTCAGTAACACAAAAGTATACAGTATACAAAATAAAAAGAGTTTCTTTATTATCATAAATATGATACTGAACTGAAACACTGAAAAAAATTAAAATAATGACAACCTCATCCCAAAAGATTCCTAATAAATTTTTCCCAAAACTGATCGTGCGCATCGCATCGATCTCTATATCGTGATGTATTTTGAACGAGGATAAACCGTTTAGTCGATTTTCAGACATTGTCGCTGTTGTCACAGGCAAAACTCCCAGAACGCAAAGCATTTGGTAGCAATATAAAGATATTGCAAATACAGGCTTCGAGTGAATTTTTGACGTGTGCATAATTCAGCAATGCGTTTTCACCAAAATGGAACTCCGTCGACCCAGATGTCACGGGAATCATTGTACAAAATTGAATAGTTTAGTTCAGAAAGTTGAGCGAAAAAATCTTCATCAAAATTTTTCATTTTATTGAGAAAGAGACAAGCAAGATTTGATAAAACATTGCGATGATTCACAAATCGATCTATAATCTTCAACTGAATCAGTATATTTATTTGAACTTGGCTTCCTCAAGTCTATGTCGTATTTACCGCAGATATCGCTCACGATTTGAAAATTTTTCTGAACTCTTCTCCAGCATTCTCTCTTCTTTCAATCAAACTTTGTTTTGAAGCGTAAAATCCAGATTTTCTGTTTGAAGGACTTGACTCAAAAGCAATGTCAAAGAATGTACCGGGCTCAAAATAAGCATGGATATTTGACTAGTCAGTGGAAATCGTTTCATAAATGGGTGCATTTACAGGACTATATTGTTAAGTTAAATTTATGTGGAGAAATTCTCAACGGGAGGGGTTTTGACCCCTCCCGTGCGCACGGGCCTGATTTTGCCTACTTAAGCAAAACGTTCTTGCTCCATTTATATACTCAAAGTTTTTTTTGTTAATCTAGGTAATCTATTTAATTATTTTAATAGTCTGCTCAAAGCTGATTTTATATTTAAATTTTCGTAAACTTACTTGTGGAAAATACTAAAACACTCACAACAGTTAAATATACTACCACTTTCATTGTAATTTTTATTTAATTGCAATATTTCCTATCAAGAGTATTTGCAACTAAATCTATTTTACTGTTGGCTCTCAATATGAACACAGAGCAATAAATAATATTAATTAACGTTATTGTATTCAAATAATCTGATAAGATAAAGTAATAATAAGTACCTATTATATTTAAATGATTTTTCTAAATATTTCTAAGTCTTTATGTAAAGCTTTGTGTTTATAATAACAAAAGAATTCATTCACAGAAGTCATTTTTAATTAGTTTTTTACTGAATGATGGCTTTAGAACTATAAACACTTTAAAACTAAATGCATATGTTGTATTTTATCTTTTCTAGGATAATGCAAAGGAAGTTATTGGCATTACTACTTAAGGTTATTTTTAAGCTTGTTAAGATTAGACGCTTATCACAGTTTTTTTTTATTCAAACAAAAATATATTCATAACTGTATTTAATTCAAATAATTGAATTACTAAAATGATTTTGAATAGGTATTTTTTATAATAATTGCTACATATTTCATGAAAAACTAAGCGATGCCCGCGAAAAAATCGGGCAGAAAGTCATTTACTTATGTCCTCTGCCATCTACTCTCTGCCTTCTAGTCCAGCGTTCTATGTAGATTTTGTATTATTTTACCTTTGTTCTTTAATATTAGATATTGTATCACAAATTTAAATAAATAATTATGATAATTGATATTTAAAAAATAATTTATACAATTTGATTTCTTATTTTCACAATTTTTATGCATTAAGTTTAATTAATTTTACGCATTAAGTTTTTCAATAATTTTAATTTGACATTCACTATAACATTTACATGTAAAGAATTGAAAATTAGTAATAACAGCCTCCTTTAACGCCAAAAATTCACTAAAAGCGCTGGCATCGATTTTATTGTCCCTACTCTGTAGCATTACACATACATACATGTCACACATACATAACTGATAACATATTAATTATGACATTATTTTCGTTTAGTAATCATAGATGACACTAAGTTTGTTGGATCATAATTTTGATAATAGTTTCGTTTATTTTTCATAGATGTCGTTATACATACAAATTAGAATTGTCGTTATAATCGATAATCGTTATAAACAATATAACCGTAATCTTAACGGCTAGTTAATTAAATAATTATTAATAAGTAAAAACAATTTTCATATATTTTTTATTAGGTACTTATAAAACAATACATGTTTGTACTTAATATACAGCTTTAATTTTTGTAAACATATCAAGCACATCTAATTTACAATCTGGAAAATAATAGTTACAACTATCCTTCATGCTTTTACCTAATTCTTCAGCAGCCAAATATTCAGTATCTGAATATTCTTTGACTTTTTCACTTGTCGTCGACGGTCTAAAAATTTCAAATGAAAATTACTTCGTTTTAATTAAAACTGAAACATTGAAAAAGCTTATTCATTCAAATTTCAAAGTTATTCGAATATAATTTTTGTAACGATTTGAGACAACAAAAAAACATGCTTATCTAATTTAAATTCTAAAAAATTATATAAAATTTCTAAGAATTAAAGAAGAACTTACGTAAAAAATATATGCAATAATTCATGAATAATTTCAGCACCATTATCGTGAAATGGTATCGCTGCCACATCGCAAATTGATTTTAGCAAGCACGCCTTGCCAGAATAGCCAAAACTAGAGTAAAAAGACTTTTTTAAATTTAAGAATATAACTCTAAACAGTTTCTACGAAATGCGAAAACAACCACAAACATTACCTTTCCAAAGCATTAGTTACCATTTTATAAACGTCCCATCGATTAATTTTATCATTTTCTCTTGCGAAAGTAACAATCGGTGAATGAGCGGTTACTTGAGTACTGTTAACTGGTAAAACATAGGAACATTTAAAAACTGTACCAATTGTAACACTCATATCTTGTAATGCAACAGGAATACCAAAGCCCATAATAAACTAAAATCACATAGTAATGATATTATTTAAGTTAAGAAAATTCGCAATATTATTTAAGGATGTACGAGCGACAGGGCAATTGTGGATAAAAGGCTTCATGTTTTTATATAAAGTTCGGCTTAGTCTAAATCAATTCTGAAAATTTTAGGGGGAGGGTCCTAGATTAAAAAAAAACTATTTAAAGTTAAAACCTTAATAAATAAATAAAAATATTTTTTTCAAATTTGATGGTGTATTATGTTATAGTTTAACAATATAAGACAAAAAATAAGAATAAAATTTTTCGATATCTGGAGTCATTTTCAAAATATCGAAAATTGATAATTTTGTTTAATTATTTTGCTTTCGATATTTCGTAAACCAAGGCAAATATCGACAAATTTTATTACTATTTTTCGTCTACATTCATGAAGTTATAGCAAATTCATCATCAAAGTTGAAAATAAGCTACAAATAATTTCAACCCTAAGGCTAAATTTGCTTTGGCGCTCTTACTACCTTTTTAATAATAACAATAAGAAAATTTGTAGACTTCACTCCACTGTAAGTGCACGGATTTATTTATTAGATTGTTTTATCTTCAGTCATCACAAACTGCTAACATGATTGAAAAAGGTTCTTTATTTTTGAGATGGCATCCAAAAAAATTATTGATATAATCTTACAAAATACTTACTTGAATTTTCGCTGCTTCTGGAAATATTAAAGATCTTTTATTTCTGGATAATTGGCCCGAACAAGAATGTATTAATAAAATTGGTAATAAAATAATTGTTGGCCATATAAACTTTTTGAGCCACATATTCTGAATTTTATTTAACAATGATTTTAAAATGTTCTTTAATATGTGCGTGTTAATTTGTTAACTGGAATATTTCTGTTATTGAATCATTATTGTACGCAATCCATTAAATGTATCAGATATACATGCTAATTATGTTAAAATTAATATACAATCGAAATTTATCAATTAACAAATTAGAGGATCGACAACTAACCCGATCATCTTAGTCAAAAAAAGCGGACAACCTCGGAATCTAACGGAATAAGCTGAATTTTTGTACATAACTTTATTTTGATAGTAAAAATGTTGTCTCAAGAGTCGCGTATGGTTACGCGTGCGTGTCCTTAGATATTCATGGTCAAAGGTGCGAAAATCAGTTTTTTGTGAATATCTCGTTCATTTGCCTTCAATCGTATTAACATTTATTATAAAAGTTTTAGAGGATAAAATTTTCAACAAATTTTGCTTGAAATTTTTTTTTGTAAGTTGAACCATTTTTGAAATAGATAGAGCGCTCAGCTTAACGTAAGTCAGTGCTGGATCAATATTTACAAATATAAGATTTTAAATAATTTATTAAGTATAGTATTTAATGAATAATGGAGAAAAAAAACCGTATAATAGACAGGGTCAATCGTGAATCCTAGTCTAATATAAGGTTTTTTCCTTAATTATTCATTAAATACTACTTAAAGAATTATTTAATATCTTATATTTATAAATATTGACCTAGCACAGAAGTACGTTAAGCTTACCGCTCCATCTTCTGCGCTGTCTATTTCAAAAACGGTTCAACGTACAAAAAAAAATTTCAGGCAAAATTTGTAGAAAATTTTATTCTCTACAACTTTTATAATAAATGTTAATACGATTGAAGGCAAATGGAAAGAGATATTCACAAAAAACTGATTTTCGCAATTTTTGACCTTGAATATCCAAGGACGCGCACCCGTGACCATATGTGAGACAACATTTGATATGAAAAATAAAGGTTTGTACAAAAATTCAGCTTGTTCCGTTAGATTCCGAGGCGAAGCTCTAAGATGATTGGAGTACAACAGTTACTTTATCATAATTGTCAAAATATTTACGAAAATAACAGTTACCAACAAATATAGTTTCTGGAATTAGAGTAAATTCTTTATGTAGTAGATTTGGTATAGTATGTAAAATGTGTGTAATCAGTGATTAAATCCAGATTTGGTTATGTTCTGATAATAGTTAATGTGCCTAAAGTGACCCAGAATCCTACGTTGTTCTAACCTTTATACGACGCTTTATTAATACTAACTATCGTTCAAAATTAGTTTTGTGAAAAAGTAGATGCTTTGGAAAATTATGATATTCAAAAATCAAGAAAAAGTGATCCGTATTCATGTATTCGCTTAAGGATGTACGAGCGCCAGGACAATTTTACCTAAAAGGCTTAATTTTTTTTAAATATGAATTTGGACTAAGTCTAAATCAATTCTGAATTTTAAGGAGGGTTGCCCGATATTTAAATAAATAAATGACTTTAAAAGTAGGCATATTTAACATTGGTCTTATAGGAAAACAGTAGATGGATGAAATGTTTTCATCTAGTCCGACGAAAAAAAAAAAAAAAAAAAAAAAAAAAACGAGTTAAATGAAAGTTGAAGCCTTAATAAATTATTGAAAATAAAGAAAACTCATATTTTTTCAATTTTGATGGTGAATTATGTTATAGCTTGACAACATAAGACGAAAAACACGAATAAAATTTTTCGATATCTGGAGTAATTTTCAAAATATCAAAAATTGAAAATTTTGTTTAATTAGTTAGCTTTCGATATTCAATTTTCCTGTCTTCTTGGTAAGAGGTCTGCCATTCTGTTGTTGTGTTTTTTATTTTTTTCAGCATGTTGTTGGTGTTTGTATCTGCCTATAACTTCTGACATTCAAAATAATAATTTTATCTACCAACAAGCGAAAACTAACAGGTGACTGAGTTAATTGTTGAAATACCTTGTATAGAAGAAAGTGTTGAATGTCAGTGCTTCCATTAATTTTAATAAATTTTTTCAAACCAACAAAATTAAGGCTGCTATTATGCCCCTATTTGTTTTGGTTTTTTTTCATTTGTTGAGAATCTTTCACAATTTTATGATTTTAAAGAAAATGGACACCAAAGTTTTGCCTTCATTGGCGCCCTCACGAGTGAACAGTGATATTTACGAAAAAATGTTTCAGTCAAAAGTTGTTTATTTTTTTATAAGGAACATTTTTTTACATTTAAACTTTTGTTCTGTCTTTAAAACGGTTTACAAAATGAATCCTACGGACCCAATATTCAATTGATGTTGCTCATTTACGAACTCAAACTCACGATTTTTTTTTCGATTTTGAGTTATCATGTTGACAAATGGACAAACGGAAATGGACTTTTTAAGTGATTTTTTGAAATCTATAACAAAATTTTGTTCGACTACCATCAATATTTTTAAACGTTATAAACTTGGGACTAAACTTAGTATACCTTGATATATAGTTTATAAATACAGGGTATAAAAATGATAATCAATATATGTAAAGATAAATAAATGAGTACCGTTATGTTACAGATAACATGATATAATAATCATGCAAGACTAATCTTCATTTTGTTAATTTTAAAAATCAATATTGTAAGTATACACTAATAATTGAAAATACATTTCAAAAATATCAATTTCTTTTATTATTTTACTAACTTTTGAAGAAATAATTTCTTTGCTTTTCAATAATGGCTAACTATTCGATACTGTTTCTAGTAGCGTCAGTATTATTTCAATATTTTTATTGTTTAATTAATGCACAAAGCACATTAATTAAGCCACGAAATCCACGTGATGTGTTCTTGAAACGTAGTAAGAGATTTATATCATTTCCTGATGGAAGTAATTTTGTGGTAACTAAGTTTCTATTAATTGTAAAGACTTTAATTACTAGACTGCGCGACTAGGGTAAAAATTTGGCCGATTGATGGATATAACTGATATTTATTTGGATGAAATTTTAAACAAAATGTTGTAAACTTTATATTGATTCTCATATATTGCTGCTTCTCAAATTGTACCGCTAAATAGTACAATTAAAAATGTTACAAAAATCGGTTAATAAAGAAAAATAAAAGAGAGCGCTTACATTTTGCTAAAACCTCATGGAATATGTTTCTTATGTGTCAAATACCATTTGTAAATCATGAGTTAGTGATGCAAATGTTTCTATTTGTTATTAAACAATAAATTGTTAATTCAATGAAACGATCAATGTTATAGTTCATTTAAAAAATTAGTAAATAGGCAACTTGTATGACATAAAAGTTTTTTTTTTTTTTTTTTTTTTTTTTTATTAAAATTGGCTTCAGCTAATTTGCTATACAGCCATTATCCAAATAAAGTATACAATTATATTACAATAAATAATTAAATAATAAATAGATCAGAAAAACAAAAATTTAACATTCAGGAGAAAAAAAAGTGTAATTTAGAAATTAAAAAATAAAAGTAAATTGTTTTCTAGTATCCAAAAATAAAAAGATGAATCTCAAACAAACAAAAAATCATATAAATACAATATGTAAATTGCAAATAAAGAAAAAATAAATAAATTCAGTTAAAAAAAAGAGTAGGAGAAGACAGAGAAAAAAAAAAAAAAATAAATAAATAAATAAATAAAAATACAAATATATGAAACGTACTTTCTATTTTACGAACACAAGGACACATGGAATTAGACAGGAAGTTCGTCGTCGGGACCCGTCGAGACTGTATACAAAGGACATATCACGAAAAAACACATAGGTTGGGGGCCGCGGAAGGGTTGACAGTAGAGGGGGCTACACACAAATTTTTTTTTTTTTTTTTTTTTTTATTATAAAACAAAAAATAGATAAGAAGGGGGGGGGGTTATATTTATATTTGAAATTTGGATTTGTTGAGGAAATTGCAAATTGCAGAGAGGATTTCAAGCTTATTTAGAGATAGGAGATGGGGAATATAATACGGACCAAAAACGCCCATACGGGCTAGGGAACTTAGAAGAATATTTCTATGCTGATTAAGGAGTGGGCAGGCGAACGTTATGTGATTTATGTCACAATAATAATATCCACATCTACATCTGGTGTCTGGAACAATATGTATTCGATGTAGATGGGCAGGTAACGAATTGTGGCCTGTTCTCAAGCGACCAATCATTGTTATGTTTTTCCTGCCCACTTCCCATTTGTGGAACCATGTTTTAAGTGATGGAGTTGGTTGTATGTCATGAAGCTTACGCCCTTTAGGCGATGTATTCCACATTTGAGTCCAATCACTCAGCATAGAACTTTTGCAGATAGCCCACAGATCTTGTGCGGGTGGAGGTGAATTATCTTCTGGTCCAATATGAACTGCGTCCCTAGCCAACATATCAACAAATTCGTTCCCACGTATACCAATGTGTGATGGACACCACACAAAAGCAACGCAGAAACGTTTTTGAATTAGTTTCAGTACGGTGTTTTTGATTAGTACTATGAGGGAGGGAGTTTTAGAGGTGATGCAATTTTGTTTTATAAGCGAGAGAGAACTCAGCGAGTCGGATATTATAGCTGTTTTTCTAATACTGTTTGAGTCCACGTATGCTAGTGCCTCCAAAATGGCAATGCATTCCGCAGAGAAAATTGAAAAATGTTCTGATATACTAAGTGTGGCAGAATGCGCACCACAATGAAAAGCAACGCCCACTCGTGAATCTACACTCAACTTAGAAGCATCTGTATAGATGTGGGTATAGTTGGGGAGAATTGAGGAAAGGTAATCATTGAAAGTGGAATTGACGAAGGGCGAGCCATAGTTTGCATGTCCGCTGTCAAGTCCACAATCAATAAATACCGGGATTTCCGTATATCGGGATGGAAAGTCAAAGGTGAAGAAGGGAGATAAAAGAGATTGATAAATGGGGATTACTGCAAATACACGATAAGCCACCAAGAGAAGAGGGAGATTTTTATTTCTCCAGTAGGCCGAATTTGTACAAAGCTGGTTGAGTTGGGCAAGTTTTGGAATTAACGGGTGGGATAAAGAGGAATATTGGTTGAGGAAAAATTTTTTTGCCAAATACAGACGACGGACTATCAATGGAGGATCCGCTGCTTCAATCAATAGGGCGTTAGTAGGACAGGAGCGCATTTGTCCTAGGGCAATACGCAAGGATTGAAACTGGATTTTATCTAACTTTGAGGATCGTTGGTTTGATATTGGGCATAGGAGGAATGAGCCATAATCGATGAAACTTCGAATGATTTGTCTGTATATCATAAGTAAAGTACTTTGATCAGCTCCCCACCAAACTTTGGTGAGGCCACGGAGGATGTTAATTCGAGGAGTACACTTACTTACGATATATTCGACATGGGAGTTCCATTGCAACTTTCCATCAAAAAGGACTCCTAAGAATTTTGCGGATGGGTGGCAAGGGATGGATGTGTTGAGAAACGGAATTGATTCGATATTGTATCTGTGCCTAGTGAAAACAAGAGCTGAGCTTTTTGTAGCAGAAATTTCCAGATTGATAGATCTTAAATGGTTATGTAGTAAAACTAGAGCGTTTGAAACATTATCTATAGCCGTTTGTAAGGATTTGGACGACGAGTATAGGACAAGATCATCTGCGTATTGCAGGAGTTGAGAGGGAGGCTGAATTACATTCTGTAAGCCAGAGGTATAGATATTGAAGAGAAGGGGACTCAAGACTGCACCTTGGGGTAAGCCCATTGATGCAGTTCTAGGACCGGATAAATGATTTTGGTAGTTGACGGTGAGATGACGAATTTTTAAAAATTCGTAGATGAAAGAAGTTAGTCCAGGGGGAGCCGACAGAGACGTGAGAATGTTAATGAGAATATTAATGTCAACATTATCGAAGGCTCCTTTCACGTCAATCAAGCAGCAAACCAGGTATCCATTCTCGGAGAGAGAAATCTGGATATCAGTCAAGAGTACAGAAAGGTTATCTAGGGTAGAGGCATTTTTACGGAAGCCTCGTGAGTATGGTGGAACGATGTTATTGTATTCACACCACCATTCCAACCTGTTTTTTACTAGATGTTCCATAACCTTTGATACGCACGAGGCTAGCGCAATGGGACGGTAAGATTGGTGTATATTAGGGTCTTTATTGGGTTTAAGGATTGGAATGATCATCGTATGTCTCCATTCGTCGGGGATAGATGAGCTACTAAGTAGTTGATTTAATATTGACAGAAAAGATGATATTGTACTGTCCGACAAGTTTTTCAACATACTATAGGATATGTTATCCGGGCCAGGAGACGAATCCACTAGACCGGACAACACACCCCTTAGCTCACATATTCCGAACGGACGATCCATAGGATGATCATTTTGGGCGGGCAGGGTTTGAATAGGTATAAGGGCAAAGTCTGGAGTCAGATTTTGTAAGAAATCTAAGATCCAACCCTGGTTTGATGGAAAAGGAGGATATGGGTTGATAGCCCCCCTATACATCTTAACCTTATTCCAGATCTCTTTAATAGGCGTACTCCTGGAAAGACCTTCGCAAAAAATCTTCCAGGAATTCCGCTTTTTTTCCTTAAATAGACGCCTGGTTTGTGCCTGGGTTCTTCTAAAATTACAAAAATTATCCTGTGTAAAATTGGCCTTGAGAGACCTCAAGGCCTCCTTCCTGGTTTGAATTTGCAATTTACATTCGTCATCCCACCAAGGTGTTGGGGAAAACGGTTTTTTAGGACATTTGGAATTTGGAATGGCTATATCCCCAGCAGAGACCAAACTTTGATGAAAACTGGAATACCATTCCAAGGGATTATTATCGGATGTGGGGGGTGGAAGAAAGTCGTCTACAGTACGAGAAAACAGAGGCCAATCTGCTCTCTCGAACTGTCTACGGGGGGTATGTCTGGGGAGGAATAAATTATGACGATGATTTAAGGTTATTAAAATGGGAAAATGATCGCTACCATAGCTATCATTTAATGTATGCCAGAACGAAATTAAGCTTAGGTGAGGAGAACAAAAAGAGATATCGATAGCAGATGATCTTTGTTGAGGTGAAGGAATAGTTGTCGGTGATCCGTCATTCATGCAAACCAAGTTATTGGAATCCATGAATTCCATTAGAATATCACCTCCTCTATCGGACGCAGTGCAACCCCATAGAGGATGATGATAATTTAAGTCACCGGCAATTATTACAGGTTCGGGAACATTCTGAAACATTAGGTTAAGTTCTTCGGAAGATAAAATATTTTGAGAAGAATTGTTGTAGATGGAAACTATAGATATGCCAGCAACTCTCACCGCGATTACCTGGAAAAAAGGGTTATTCGACTCAATCGGAATAAGTTGAGCCGAAACACCCCTCCTTACAAGAATCGCAGTGCCACCATAGCCATCATATCTATCATTCCGGAAAATTTGATATCCGCGAATTTTTGATGTTGAGGTTGGTTTTAACCAAGTTTCACTAAGCAATACAACATCAATGGGATAGGTAAATAAAATGAGAGCCAGGTTGGATTTATTTTGATTGATGCTTCGGATGTTCCATTGAAGCAGTTTGAGTTCTTGGGACACCTGATCCATTAGTGATTTTATTTATAATAGTTTGTACAATGTTTGTTTTAATAGTCGGGTCTAATTCAAAAGAGTTCAAAACTGAGATTAGTGTAGAAAAAAATGGGTCGTTGGGGGAGGGTAAGGTAGTAGAAGTAGATGGAAAACTATAAAATATGGGAGAATTCGACCTACCGTTGGGGTTAATCAACAAATTATCAATTTGGGCCGCAATAGGGTTTGTAAGGGGAGTGGAGTCTTTTCGTTTCTTAGGAACAGGGGCGGTAGTTGGTGAAGTAGTAGCCTTAGAATACGTCCGTCGAATTGTTTGTCTAGTCGTTGTGGCGATTGGAGAAGAATTATACGACAGCAAAGGAAATTGTTGCGGGGTAGACGACACATTAATAGGATTAGGAAGGGTTACATTGCTTAAGATTTTAGGTACTTTACCACTGGCTTCAAAATATGTTAAGCCATCTGAGGCCATAATTTTTTTGATGGCAACTTGCCTTTTATACTCTGGGCAGTTCTTATAGGTAGCAGAGTGGTCACCATTGCAACTAATGCATATTTTAGGTAAGCTGTCATCTTTAGTGCAATTCAATGATTGGTGGTCTTCGGAACATTTGGCACATCGTGGAGAGCTTTTACAATTTTTGGTAATGTGCCCAAATCTACAGCAATTGTAACATTGGGTCACGGGAAATGTGTACATTTCTACGGGACGGGAACAATAAAATAGGGTAATATAATCGGGAAGATTTCTTCCTTCAAAGGTTACTTGTATGGTAGAGGAAGGTTTATAGGATGGTGTGCCATCGGGGGATGTTGTTCTTCTTGACATTCGATGAACTTTTAGGATGTTTATGTTTTTGTTGTTTTTCATATTATCAAGAATAATTTGTTCATCAATATTTTCATCGATGTCTTTAACAACACCCACTCGAGTGACACAGTGGGTAGGAACATAGGCGCGAAGGTTTTCAGTTTTTAGTACGGGATTGTCCAAGAAAGAGTTAGCGGCAGTACGGGAGTTAAATTGGATACAAATCCTATTGCGTCCCAAGTTTTCTATTTTCACAATGTTGGGTACATTATTATTAAACAATATGCGCCCAATTGCCAACGGATGCAATCTTCCTATATTTTTTTCGTTTGACTCTACAAATACTTTGAAAGGTCCAAGTGAGTTTATCGAATATTTGTAGACAGGTTTTTCTTTTGTAGAGATATTGGGTAGATCGGGTTTATTATTAACATTTACTGGAGTATCAGGATTGGGAGGAGGGTCATCCAGACCCCTCCGAGAAGGGTCTGGCGGAGGATCATCCTCAGCCACCTCTAAGAAGTTGGTTTTATTTTTAAATATACGCAATAAAAATTTTAATTTAATTTAAATGTACTAAAAGACACGAGTTTTTAGAAAAAATATAGTAAAAACAAATTTAGTATTACAAAAACAGATATATGTATATAAAGTATCCGACTCACCTCAGTTAGTTGTAAACAAAATGGTATATCACAAACAAACAAACAAAAAATTTTAACTATTATGCAATAATATTAATATTGGATTAATCAATTTATTTTATTTTTAATAAAAATATTAATTCTTGTTATTGTTGGCGACAATTAAATATTTATGTCTTCTCTCTATAAGAGTTGTAACAAGAATCGACATAAAAGTTAAGTATTTTCAAATAATCCAAAACTATTATACATGTATAACGTATACGAAATGCAAGTTGCCTATTTATTAATTTTGTAAGTCAACTTAAAGATTAATCGTTGAATTAACAATTTATTGATTATAACTCATGCCTAACTAATGACATTTGACATCTAAGAAATACATTCCATGAGGTTTTAACAAAACGCGAGCGATTTCTTTCATTTTCCTTTTTATGTAACATGTTTAACTGTGGTAAAAGACTATTTCCTTCTTCTTCTCTTAGCTGACTATTAATTTCACATTGTTTTGATTCTGATGTCTCACTCTAGTAATTACAGTTTCTTAATAATATTGTTTACAATAAATACATTAAAAATTAATTTTTATTACAGTTAACCATATCTATCGTAAAGGCAATTATGGTAAAGATGCCTAAAGGATGGAATATTATATTAGAATGTGATGTTCCATTTAAATTACCATCTACAGAGGATTATAAACATATTAAAATATCACAGTCTCCTGCCCACCTTGTACATCATCATCAACGTCGAGAAATTTACGATACGTTAATTGAAACATTTACATCGTAAGTTCTATAAATAGACCGTGGGATAGCACGGTTTTTTTTAAAATGATAAATGCAAACTTGAAACTTCTTGAGTGGCTTCCTTTTGATGGGTCTCCCAAACTTTCCTCTACGATGTTTTTCGAAAAGGCTGCTTTTTCAAATGAGCATGATGAAGTCGTATTTGAGTTATCGTTTTGAAAATACACAGCAGGAAATTTGTCGGGCACAATGACCACTTAATAACATTAATAATTATTAAAAAATTCAGCAAAAATGAACCATGTATGTTTTCAAAAACACAAATTATTAAGTACGGCATGTTCGAGGTGGTATGCAAGCCTATCGATGCAGTATTTTCGACGTGTCTTAAAAATTCCCTGCTGTGTTTTTACAGACCGATAACTCAAATATGACGCCTCATGCTCATATGAAAACGCAGCATTTTCAAAAAAAAAAATCGTAGAGGAAAGTTTGGTAAACTCGATAAAAGGAAGTCACTCACAAAGTTTCAAGTATGTATTTATCATTTAAACAAAAAAAAAAACCCGTGCTATCCCACGGTCTAAAAACCTTATAATTAGGAAACTATCAGTTCTGCTGTATATATAGCTTTATAGACCTGTCTATTATTTATAAAACTACATTGATGCAGAATTAGATATAGTAAAAATTATGCCAAAACCTACAATTAAAATAATTCGGCGTAGAATTTCACAATCCCAGAAGTTCAGTTGTACTGCCAATATAATGGTTCAAATCGATTATTTTGTATTGTATAATCACATTAAAACACTTATCGAAGAAATAATACTCTTGTTAATCACGCAAATAGAACACAGATTGCATTATTCAAATAACAGCATCTAGAAAATTTTATTCCAAAAAATAATATTGCCATAAATTGTCAACAAAAAGTATTTAGTTTTCTGTAACAACTCATGTAGTAATTATAGATATAAATTTTATATTTTCGCTTCCAATTTCTCTTTTTAGATTGGGTTTAGATGGGATTGCTTGTATCGAGCATATGAAATGTGAAGCTGATTATTTGAAAAATATTCAAAATAGAACCCTAATTGAAGACTTGCTAATAGCAATTTTTACGTAAGTTACTTTATTATTTATTTTTATGTTAATAGGAATAGAAAATAAATCTTCAACAACGCTTTTTGATCTAAAAAAAATGTTTAATTTAAAGAGTACGAACCTTATGGCATATATCAGCATAAATTTGACTTTTGATTTGGCGTTCTTAAATGAAATTATGTTAGTAGCCGATATCGCCAACGCCGAGGGATCAAGTATTTTTAACTGAAACAATTATTTCAAAAACGATTTGTTCAAGAAACCTTTCGTACGATGATAATATCTACTTAATAATGATGAACAACAACAAATTCGTAAATGTCTTTGTGAAAATATCAATAAAATTGTTGGTTTTACAAACACTGTTTAGATAAAAAAGCCAATTCGACACTTTTGATTTGGCCAAAAAGCCTCGTACGAGTTCAATGAATTAGTATCATTGTAATTTACATTTGTTTACAGATATCCAAAATTTGCATCCTATTTTATGAATTACGAAGATGTGTTGTCAAAAGAAATTTGCACGAATGCATTGAAAAAATGTAAAATACCAATGCTTAACTTTTTACTGAATCCCAATGACTAAACAAAAGTAAGTAAACTTTACAAATAAAAATAAAAATTTTAAATTATTTTATTTAGTTTCACTAATTTTCCAGTATTAATTTGTCAAAATAACTTATTTTCCTGATATATCCTGTAATATCCTATATATATTATTTTCTGAAGTTAGTTATGCAAAACTTTAAGTCGAGACACCCCTTCCCGCCATATTATTTCGAAGCAGATTGTTAAGTTAATAAAATTATCTTAATCTTAAGTCGTTCGAAAATGTTCGCTCTCGAATTTCGCAACTTTTCAGTTTTTCATACGTTTCACACGTTTTGCAAAAGAAACTAGCAACTAGCAGTACAAAACTATTGTACTTGGAGCATATAACTGAGATGAATCTAACAGGTAATGAGTTGACTCCTTTAAAATACAATACCTACCTCAAATCATGGTGCAAAATCAAATGAGGGACAAAAATTTTGTAACATGTTTTTTTTATTGAAAAAGATAACTCAAAGAGAATATTATATCCACACTTTACAGGTAAGTATATCAAAAATAATCATCTCGAAAACTTGCTGACATTTTCCCGAAAAATAAACTTATTTTAGTACGTATTTAAAGAAGTCCAGAATAGTAAAGAAGTAAATTATTTACATTTTTATTATGTTTTAAAAAAAGTAAAAAACTTTTGGGGGGAGGAGAGACGTTGCAGCTTCGAATGCGAATCCAGCAGATATTTTTTATATCATTATTTACAAGGATAGGCTAACCTGATTGACTTTGATGGCCAAAGAGAAAAGACAGTTGAACTGATTTCAGATGTAGGACTCATGTGGGTCGAAAAATTTGCAAGTATACATGTTAGATTTGCATTAAGACTAACTGTGAACTACCCTTTTCGCTGGGCACCTTTAATTTTAAATAGAAAGATTATTGTGCTATAACCTTCACTTCATATGCCGTCACTTACCCTCCTTTTGTTCACAATTTCGTTTAACCTCTAAAATTATCAGTTTTTCTCTAATATATTATGCATGTATTGTACATAAAAACTTTCCTCTTGAAAGACTCTATCTATTAGAAAAAACATCAATCATCAAAATCTGTTGCATAGTTTTAAAGATCTAATCATACATAGGGACGTAGGGACATAGGGATAGACAACAGGAAGCAACTTTGTTTTATTATGTGTTGATTTAGTATTGATGTATTATACATAAAAGTCTTCTTCTTGAACCGCATCAAAATCCGTTGCGTAGTTTTAAAGATCTAAGCATACATAGGGACATAGGGACTGACAGCAGGAAGTGACTTTGTTTTATACTATTGTATTGAAGGTCAGTTTTTTATACCATGCATATATGTAATATGCAAGGCAATAATTGTTTGTTTTTCACTAGTTACTCTTATTATTATTACTATAATTTTAAAGAAAGGCTGATTTTTTAAAGAATAGAAACTGTTTTTATAATTTTGATTACAATTTTAAGAAAAGGTTGACGTTTCTTAGTATCTTTATTTATTATTATGACTTTTAAGAATGGCAGATTTAACCAACCAATTCTCATTTTCACTATTGGTGCCCCCCTCCAAATCAAAACTTGATCCTGGTGACACCTATGGCTATGAGCTTTAACGAGTTCGAGTATACAAATCTAATAAATGAATTTGACAATCAGGAAATTTTTTTTTACAATTTTCACCATTTCGTCCATACATTTCAGCTGCGAAATATTCGTTGTCACTATGGCTTGAAATTAATTCTGATGTAGTTGATGGTCTAAATGAAAAAATATATAAAAATATTAATAAATATATTAATGTAACGACATTTTTAAGGCAATAAATCGAATCAAAAAACTTACGTGAACACTACATGTAATAATTCTTCAATCATACCATGATCTTGATCGAATGGTGTCTCAGCAGTCTCACAAATGGTTAAAAGAACACAGGCCTTGCCACCCAAACCTAAACTGTACAAAATATGATATTATAGTTGCCACCCCTAAAAATGTAAAATCGTATCTATAATCCTATCTACAAACAGACTATGCCGCGAAGAATAGTATCTTTCGGCGATAGAAGCGACGTATAAATACAGCAAAGAATAAGCAATGCTTGGCGGAAATACTAGTCACTCAATTTCATTCTTAAGAATGTACCAAGGCAATTTTAAATAAAAAACCTAATTTTTTTTATATGAAATTGGCCAAAGACTAAATCAATTCTGAAAGTTTAGGGAGGGGGGAGGCCTAAAATTGCTAGAAGTCAAGTAAATAATCATGCATAATCAGCATGTTTATTGAACGCTCACCGATCACTATTTCTCAAAAACCAAACGGCACATAAAAATTAACTTTAGTTCAAAGCCAATTTATATTTAAAGACCTTTACAATAGAATTAAAAAATCGCTTGCCTGGATTGATAAAAAAATATGGACAATCTATTCCAATTACCTTTCAGCAGCCTTCGAAAGTATATCATAAATATTCCATCGAATTAATGGTGGTGCACGTTTTTTACGCTTTTGTGTTACAACAGAGTTTTGTGTAAATATAGAACTATTTTTTGGAACTCTATATGTAAATTTCCCAACAGTACCAATGGTTATACTCTGTTGTTGAAGTTCAATTGGTAAACCAATACCTAAAATATACTGGAAAAATAAACATAAAATTAATAGTCAGTTTATTACAAAAAGAAGTTAAAATTTAAAAAAATATAAATCGTTTAAAATTCACCTGAATGTATGGATCTCCTTCTGGATATATTAAAGATCTTTTATCGCGATTCTTAAATATTGAATTAAATTTGTACGGATAACATTCAGCAATTGCAATTATAATAAAATACAAAATGTATATTAATGATTGACGAGACATTTCTAAAAGATGGTGGTATCAAAGACTTTTATGATTTAACACAAAACAATAAAATTAAGTGTTAAATATGAAATGAATTCATAATTTGAGTACACAATCAACTAAATAATTCTTATTTTGTATTGCAATTATGCACACAAAAAACTTCAATAACAATTTGTAAATATTTGAGATTTGAATAATGTACAGTTACTTTTTTATCACTTTATAATTAGTAACTTTTGTTGCAGAAAACATTTGTGGATGGTACTTCAACAAGTTCATGTCAAAAAAAGTTTAAAAAATTATCATTAACAAAGTATTAAAATTTTTTTAACTTTTTTGACGTGATTTTGTTAGGTATATATATAAGAAGAGTTCCACGAAGCAAAAAAATTTTACGCCAATTATTTAAACATTTTTATTAGTTTAAAATGAAAACGAAAATTCCAGAAAATTTTTGTATATCTTGTTGAAAAATTAACTTGATAAATTTCCTATTTGCTCTATCAAATGCAAAATCAATTGTATTTGATTTTGATTACGTCACGTCAAGTATAAAAACTCAAGTTTTTCTGGAGAACAAAATTTTGAACAAACAAAAATATTAAATTTCGATCATACTAATTTTCAGTTATGTTAACATTGTAGATCAGATTTGGGTAATTTTTCAAAAAAATTAATTTTTTGTTGTAGTTATGTATTAAAATCCAAAAATTGATTCTACCCTCACACTAAAATTTTATCTAAATTAAATTATCCAAAATATAATTACAATTAGCTAATTCATACTGATCATGACTACTTGATAGTCGAAATACGTATTTATATAATACAAAATTGATCTAGGAAATGGGGCAAAAATCAAAATTTATTTGGTATTTTATGTATATCAAAGAATTTATTTAATTTCATGTGCTCATTTTCATGAAAATACCTAATTCAGCCGTTAAGCCATGAAATTCAAGCGGACAAACAGACAATTACGTTTGCATTTGTAATATTAGTAAAGATCAGCCATTAAGGCTAAACTTTTTAGTCCGTCCGGATGTACGTGCGCCAGGGCAATTTTAAATAAAAAGCTTGATTAATTTAATTTTAAATAAAAAGTCTATATCAATTTTGAAAATTTTAAGGGGGTTGTCCGATTATTTAAATTTTAAATAAATAAATGGCTTCCAAAGTTGACAAATTTAATATTAGTTTTATGATAAAACAGTAGATGGATATGTTTTCTTAAATTTCTTCAAAACTAGTCGGTGGAAATCAAAAACTATTTAAATTAAAGTTAGGAACCTTAATAAATTGTTGAAAAAAAAAAAAAAAACCGTTGTGCCCGACTAATTAAGGAGGTATGAGCACGGTAATGAGGACACAAATTTAAAAACTATATATTTTTTCAATTTTATTGTTGAATTATTTTATAACTTGACAATATAAGACGAAAAGTTCGATTAAAATTTTTCGATATCTGGAATAATTTTCAAAATATTAAAAATTGCAAATTTTGTTTAATTATTTAGCTTTTGATATTTCCAAAATCAAGGCAGCTATCGGAAAATTTTATTCTTATTAGAGGGACACCCAGTGACCAATTTTAGGTGGTTATTTCAAAAGTCACGAAACTTTTCATAGTAAAACCTCAATACCAACAGATACTGAAAAGCCACTTCTGGCAGCCCTGTGTGGCAGCCATGTCCATTTTTACCCTCCAAGTCTTATTTTTACCCTCCTTAAAAATTTAGGGTAGTCCAACCCGGCCACACATGGCTGCCTCATAGGGCTGCTAGAAGTGGCTTTTCAGTATCTGTAGGTATTGAGGTTTTACTATGAATAGTTTCGTAACAAGAGGCCCCAAAACTGCGTTTATTGTGATCAAGGAATTTTGAACTATCATTTACCGCAAAAAGAATGGACATTTAACGTACTTGCGAAAACAACCGAACCACTTTAAAATGAACGGATTACTTCTTTGAATACCAACAGTATTTAATTGAAATCTAACTGTAAATATGCGATTCTCTTTTGTCACCAAAGTAGAATTATATAATTAACACCAAGTATAGTTTACTTGACTGTCTGAGTATTCATAAATCAAATGTTATAGCTATTTTTAATCGCCCTATTTTTAACCATTCACCTTAAATTATGTCATATTTATCTGATCAATAACAATGAACATATTGGATATATCAACAATCGATTCATAACAATGAATGTATTGAGCATTTTAATTATTGTTGTATCATTCATGTCAACCATATATATGGGGAATGGAATGCGACAAAAAAGACAATTAATTTACCGTGATAAGAGTAGATTTTTTGTAAGCGATCTTAAAGTTTTTTAAAGTTTTGCTTGTAATAAAAATTTTCTTGTTTCTCTTTTTTTTTTCAGCTAAGAATCAGTATTAAAAGTAATGTTTGGCCACACACTACAATTGTAGCTGAAAATACAGGATTTAAAGTAACTTGGGACGTACCGCATAAGCCTTATCCAGATAAATCATTTGTAAGAAAACGAGACATTTCTAATGCCTTAGAGGACTATATTATGAGGTTAGTTTACACAAATTTTACTTTTCTAAAATCCTAAAAGATTGTTTTTGTGGATATTTAAATTGCCGTTGAGTGAATGTGTTCAAAGCTTTTCCGAATGCAGAACCAATAGGGGATAATCCTGGTGTCGAATTGGCCGTATTACCCATAAAAATGTAAAACTAGACTTAATACCATGACATTTGAAAGTGAAATTAAAATTGATTAAAAACCGAAGAAGTTATAAGCAATCAAAGATTGCATTCAAAGGTTGAATTTTTTATAGCATGTTCAGGGCGTATAGCATGTTCAGGGAGTGAGATCAAATTCGTAAATGAGCAACATAGGTCAATTGGGGCTTAGGTCCGTAGGATTCACCTAGTAAACTGTTAGAGACAGAACAAAAGTTTGCATGTAAAAGATGTTTCTACTAAAAAAATAAACAACTTTTGTTTGAAACATTTTTTCGTAAACTTCACTATTTACCCGTGAGGGCGCAAATTATAATATGTATTATTTGGGAATATCATTTATGTGTTTGTGACAAGTATGTATGTGGGGCTATCTAAGAGTGGCTTACTTTCTTTACTTACATGGCGTAAAAAATCAAACGATTGCATAATCAACATTGTCTATACATGATATTTCAACAATTAACTTAGTCATTTGTTTGTTTTCCCTTCTTTTATAATTTCCTTTGCATATTTTTTGTTTCAGATATGGGCTCACCGAATATTTTTGTATTTTCAATTATATATGCAAATATTTAAATAATGACTTAAATAATTGCGGATTAATTTGTGAAATGATTGATTTTATATTTAAGTAAGTAAGTTTACGATTTTTCACAAAAAACGTTTTTCAGGAAAGGTTAAATTTTACACTTTTGTGTCCCTCAAATGAGTTAACAACAGATGACATGACATTCAAAAAAATAAATATTTTACAAGAGTTAAATTTATATTTATTTATATTTTAGGCAAAATACCGAGAAAGAAATATTTGTGAACCAACTGCTTACAAAATGTGACGAACATAGTTCTAAATGTGATCTTCAACAATTTAAATTATCCTCATTTACAGATTTATATTAAACTTTTTATTTTAATAGACTGAATTGTATAAAAAATAGATACATAATAAACTTTAATTACTTTATTTAATCACGGTAGCTTATTTTATTTTTATCTCCACTAATTTTATTTTTATATCCGAAGAATTTTACATTCGAAGTTTTAGTATACTTAAATATGTTACAAATAAAGGAAAATGAAGGGAACCGCTCGTATTTTGCTAAAAGCTCATGGAATGTGTTTCATAGGTGTCAAATATCATTTGTAAGGCATGAGTTAGTGGCGCAAATGTTTATATTTGTTAATAAAAAATCAATTGTTAATTCAATGGAACGGTTAATGTTAAAGTTGACTTACAAAATTGATAAATAGGCAACTTGAATTACGCATACGTTATTCATGTATATTAGTTTTCGATTAGTTAACATTTATGTCATACAAGTTGCCTAATTTCGAATTTTTTTAAGTGAACTTCAACGTTTCATTGAATTAAAAATTTATTGTTTATTAACAAATAGGAATATTTTTACCACTAACTCATACGTTATAAATGATATTTGACACCTAAATAGCATATTCCACGAGGTTTTAGCAAAATGCGAACGGTTTCTTTCATTTTGCTTTATTACCCGATTTTTGTAACATCTTTTTCCGTACTATATTCCTTTAACATATGATCACAAACACACACACAAAATTGTTACAAATATTTGACACCTAAGTAACACATTCCATGAAGTTTAAGCAAAATGCGAGCGGTTTCTTTCATTTTCCTTAGTATATATTCCAAAAATTTCTTCAAAAGTACAGAATTTAAAAATATTTTACCACTTCAAAACACCAATCTCTAAAATCAATGATTATGGTAAAATACGTTATGGTATTAGTTGAAATCGATCAATGATTATGGTAAAATAATTTACTGTTAGAAAGTTATTGGTGTAGCCCTTAAGAGTCATATACACCACGGCATGTTTGCTTTTGTTTCTGTTTGCACATATTACTACCGTTGCAGTTGTGAAATTAATTATTTAAAAAAAGTGCCTAATTAAACAAAGCAAACTACTATAATATCTTGCTTGATCTGTCATTAAAGAAGATCTACATAGAATTAGCACTCAATATAATTAATTAATACATTATAAGCAAATATTTTAGCGAGTTGGTGGTTTTTAAAGCTTATGATTTTAATATTGCAGGAAATAATTAGGCTTAGCTTCACGGGGTTTATAGGTTTATTATGGAAGAGTAGCCTATTGAATACCGTTGCTAATTTCGTACCGGCCGGTTAACTCTTATCTACTGGTTTTATAATAGTACTAGCTTGATATCCACCCGCTTCGCTGGATTTAAATTTTAAAAATAATATTGGTAAAGACCACCGCGTTATAGCCTTTACCTCCCTTGCTCTCACTTATCCCCTTTCCATAACACTCGAAATAATGGTAGGGTTTGTTTAATTATAAGCTAGAAGTTCTGCTATCAGTAGTGTCCGTCATGGTTCTTATTTCACTTATTTGCTTATGCCCTCACATTTTAAAAATATCTATTTTTGAGGAGTGAAAAAACCCAAAATTTTTCATTGATTGTTAACTAATAATAATAAAACTCAGTAACGATGTAATTAATGAGTTTTTTAGAATTGTCGACCACCAGCTCCCTAATAACCATTATTTCAAATTTTTGTAATTTATAATTTTTAACCACATATCATCTGATAGTTTATCAGATTTATTTTGCATTCTACCTGATGGTTTCTATCTGACTAATAACTATGAATATATTGAGTGTGTCGATAATCGTCATTTTATTCTTAGTCAATACGTCCATGGCAAATGGAAATCGTCAAAAAAGACAATTACTTTATCGTAATAAAAGTAGATTTTCTGTAAGAAAAGTTAAAGTTTCAAATTTTACTTTAATCAAAATTAATGTTATATCATTTTCAGCTAAGAATCAGTATTAAAAGTAATGTTTGGCCCTACAATGCAATTGTAGCTGAAAATACAGGATTTAGAGCAACTTGGGATGTACCGCATAAACCGTACAAGCATGGGTCATTTTTTAATAAACGCGATATTTCGAATACTTTAGAGGACTATGTTATCAAGTAAGTATCTTTCTAAGTGTTGGTATCGTAAGTGGTCTAAACTAAACGGAAAAAATAAGTCAAAATTTTATAGACCGGGAGTACTGTTGTAATTACGAGTTGGTTAAACTGAGTTTGGCGACTATAGAGGAGTTGGTTGGGTTCTGAAGTTTTTAGTCCTTGCGTTAAAAAATGAGATACTATTACATAAATTTTTTTCGGGTCTATTTTTTCCTAGTTTCCGATTAAACTCATGAAAAATGTTAAATATACTGCCTCAAACAGTATAATAAGCGAAAATGGGGCTTGGAATATTTCATTTTCAAACACATTAAAATCGCTACTATTAGACCCCTCAAGAATTATTTGAGTACCACTGAGGAGGCAGGCAACATTTTTGTTTTAAAATAGTTTCAAAATTTTCAATAGAGGAATTTTGAGGTCACTCATAACAAATGTATCATTTAAAAATCATTGCCACTCTTCTGTAAGGTCAGAGCTTGAGAGCATTGATCATTATGGGCAACGGTGTTTTTTAAGGTCGTAATGTATTGTCAAAATCTTAATAAAGGAGGGAAAATATTTCCAATATTCTCTTCATTGCTTAGGTCGTTTCGGGCCCCAGGGAACTATAAAATCTCTTAAATAACATTTTTATTATCAATGGCTTAAAAACATCCGAGTGATCATTTTCACGTATTTTGAAACAAAAAAACCGAGCCTGAAAAATCGCCGAGTGACTATTTTACTACTATACGTATATTAAAACAGAAATTCATTTTGCTAAACATTCTTAATAGAAAATCCGTTATCTACAATCCGAATTAAATTTTTCAACAAGATTTTTTTATATTTAGATATGGATTCACAGAATATTTTTGTATTTTCAATTATGTTTGCAAATATTTGAGGAATGATTTTAATAATTGCGGATTTATTTGTGAAATGATTGATTTCACATTTCGGTAAGTACCTACATTCAAATCCTTTGTGCAGAATTAAGATTTGTAATCTATTTAATCTGATTAATTAAGCAATTTTATCGATAAAACCTAACTCACCGGAGTTCATTCAGGATATTTATTTTTATTAATTATTTTATTATTTTTCAGTAAACTTCGTTCATTTAATATCAACCATATTATGTATTTAATTAGTATATGTACTCTATGAACTTGTACAAGACCCAAAAACATAAAAGCTCTATAGCCCATTTAACACCTAGACGAAATTTTGAATTATGACATTTTAACAAAAAAGACATGCCAGACTGGAAAAGTATTAGTTAAATAAAATATGATGCTAAGTTAATAACTTTCGGATATACGAATATACTTTCAATTAATTCTCCCCAATCGGCATTGGAATCGGAATACCCACAGAAACTAATTGCTCTTGAAGGCTAATTATATTCTCCTTCTCCTCGGAAGAAACCTTTCTTTGCAAACAATTTAAAAACATTTAAAGTTTCTTAAAATCAGTATCATATGGATTAGTTTGAATTTTGTAATGATAATAATATATTTATCTTATCTTTTAGGCATTCGCTAGCTGAAAAGGAAACATTTTTCAATAAAACGCTTACAAAATGCGATAAATACAGTTCTAAATGTAATCTTCCAGAATTAAAATTATCTTCATCTACAGATTTATATTAAACTCAATGAAACAGAACTCATTTTCTCCATTTCCTTGTGCCTTAACGAAAATGTGGAAACAGAATTAACCGAATTGGTCGAGCCACACATTTGACGCTTCATTTTCAGTTATATATATTAATAATAAAATATTGTATTTTCATAACTTTATAAACGATAACTTGGGAAAAAAATGTATAAAATTTTATTACCATTCCTTCATTGTATTTGTTATTTAATAATTTACATAATTTATAACGAGACGAACATAATTCTTACCGAGTGTCCACGATACCTCTCGTTTTTTCTATATTGCCGACCGAAATTTAATTTGTTATCTATAAGGAACTCTAGTATCTACTGTAAGAGATGTTACAAAAATCGCTTACAAAAAAGGAAAATGAAAGAAATCGCTCGCATCTTGATAAAATGTCATGAAATGTGTTTCTTAGGTGTCGAATATCATTTATAACGTATGAGTTAGTTGTGCAAATGTTTCTATTTGTTAATAAACAATGAATTTTTAATTCAATGAAACGATCAATGTTAAAGTTCACTTAAAAATTAGTAAGTAGACAACTTGTATGTCGTAAATGTTAAGTTTTTGTCAAATAATCGAATACTGTTATACATGAATAACGAATACGTAATTTAAGTTGCCTATTTATTAATTTTGTAAGTCAACTTTAACTTTGATTGTTTCATTGAATTAAAATTTTATTGCTTATTAACAAATAGAAAAATTTGCATCACTAACTCATGCCTTACTAATGATATTTGAACCTAAGAAAGCATTCCATGAACAAAATGCAAGCGGTTTCTTTCGTTTTCCTTTATTTGTAACATCTTTAACTGTTGGTACTAACGATTAAAGAGGCTGTTTAACATTAACACAATTTGTGTGTAGCCCCCTCTACTGTCAACCCTTCCGCGGCCCCCAACCTATGTGTTTTTTCGTGATATTTCCTTTGTATACAGTCTCGACGGGTCCCGACGACGAACTTCCTGTCTAATTCCATGTGTCCTTGTGTTCGTAAAATAGAAAGTACGTTTCATATATTTGTATTTTTATTTATTTATTTATTTATTTTTTTTTTTTTTTCTCTGTCTTCTCCTACTCTTTTTTTTAACTGAATTTATTTATTTTTTCTTTATTTGCAATTTACATATTGTATTTATATGATTTTTTGTTTGTTTGAGATTCATCTTTTTATTTTTGGATACTAGAAAACAATTTACTTTTATTTTTTAATTTCTAAATTACACTTTTTTTTCTCCTGAATGTTAAATTTTTGTTTTTCTGATCTATTTATTATTTAATTATTTATTGTAATATAATTGTATACTTTATTTGGATAATGGCTGTATAGCAAATTAGCTGAAGCCAATTTTAATAAAAAAAAAAAAAAAAAAACATTAACACAACATTTTTTTGTGTTTATATTTGTATATTTCCACTTTTATAAGGTAGGTACTACTGTTGTATGGGTAATTATTTTAAATAAAGACTAATTAAATAAATCAAGCTACAAAAATTTTTGGTTTATTTGTCACCAGAGTAAATCTACATAATTAGCACCCAATTTAATTAATACTTTACGCATAAGTAAGTATTCTTAGAAAAAAATAACTCTAAAAATATTATAACTGTTTTTAAGAGCAAACTATATTTTTTGACATCTTATTGTTAGATATTTATTTTGTTTTGTTTTAAATTATCATCTGATTAATAACAATGAATGCATTGTTTAAGTTATTAATTATTATTTTATTTATCTCCAAGCCTTCTTCAGGGAATGGAAGTCGACAAAAGCGACAGTTAATTTATCGCGATAAGAGTAGATTTTTTGTAAGTGTAGCTTAATTTTAAAATTTTACTTTTAGACCTGACAAAATCCATCATTGACCATGATTAATTTTCGCAAGGACCCCAATTATATGATAAAATTTTTTTCGAAACGATTTGGTCAATATTACTTATTTGCTTAAAAAAAAAAAACGACTTTAAACAATATCCTACCGGGTTACCCACCGGCAATCTACATTTTTACGTTCAGAAGTATGTTTTAAACGGGATCCTGCAAAAATTGTCCGACCGAAAATTAATCATGCTCAATGAAGAATTTTGCCTTATCTATTTCATCAGATTAATGTTATTTCACTTTTAGCTTCGAATCAATATTAAAGATAACGTGTTGCCATACAATGCAATTGTAGCACAAGCAGCAGGATTTAAAGTAACTTGGGATGTACCACATAAGCCTTACAGGCATGGATCATTCTTTAAAAAAAGAGATATTTCAAATGTCCTAGAGGATTATATTATCAGGTAAGGATATAAATATTATAAATATTGCTCTCTGGAGTCTTTTAAAGTAATCCGGCCGTTAAGTGACTAGTCAACTAGGAAATTTGTATGACGTAAATGTAATAAAATGTTCTAAAATTATCATAAACTGGGCAATTTGTATGAAGTAAATTTAATAAAATGCTCTAAAAATATCGTAAACTAGGCAATTTGTATGACGTAAATGTAATGCTCTAAAAATATCTTAAAAGCGTCAAAATCTAAAGTTTTTTATGTTTTATTTTCGAAAAACGCCGTAAGGTAAAGTTTTTTTTTGCATAAACAAAATCTGTGATAAATTTTCTTTATGATGAAAACTTTTTTGAAGCAATTAAAATTTCCAATTCATTTTAATGGCATTTAATCGTAAACGTAAACTGATTCTCGTAAATCGAAATTCTGTTGAATTTTGAACCACGTATTTTTCTGTTTTTAGATACGGCTTCAAAGACTATTTTTGTATTTTCAATTATATATGCAGATATTTAAATAATGATTTGAATAATTGTGGATTTATTTGTGAAATGATGGATTTTATATTTCGGTAAGTGCCTAATAATATTAGTCATGTAAATGAATGTTAAGTCAAGGTGTTTCAGCAATTCCAGCTAAGTTTTTTGAACAGCTTTTGATCCAATACGGATAATTTTTCCGTTTTTTAAGTTAAAAAAAAAATACTGTTAAAATTCAACAAAACAGTTGCTTGAAAAGGGCCGTCATTTGCCCCCGAAAAAAATAAAACATGTTTAAAACATATAAATTACATAGTTATTAAAAATAAATACCACAATAATCGAAATAAAATTGAATAAAATTGAACTCTTATTTAAAATATAATTAAAAATACAACAAACTTACATTCCGGTAAATATCGATATTATGATTCCATCACAACCATCGTCAGTAGCTAAATTTATTTGTATAACACATTACAAACATTCTTTACAATGTTAAAAAAAAAAAATTAAAATATTATTAATATAATTAATAATTATTTATTTATATTTTAGGCATTCACAAAGTGAAAAGGAATTTTTTTTAAATAAAATACTTACAAAATGCGATGAACATAGTCCTAAATGTGATCTTCCTCAATTAAAATTATCCTCATTTACAGATTTATATTAAATTTATGAAACACAATGAGTTTAATTTAAATAAGAAACTAATAAATCTTTTTACAAAGTAACATTGTTTTATATTTTAGCACACAAATTATCCCAAAAGTGCTATGGTCTGCGGATGATAGAAAAATGAGACAAAATAATAATAAGACAAATTTTTTTGAGCAAAAATTGAGGTCCAAAAAATAATGAACTTTGTACGAAGCTAAAAATGATTTATATGATTTAGTCAAATCCGTGACCGGAATCCCCATCAATCCCCCTTGTGCAAAAAATTTTATTGAGGGGGGAAGTTGGCAAAAATAGGTTTTTCGCGCTTTTCAACAAAACGGTGAGTTTAACAGCAAAAATAGTTTTTTGCGCAAGGGAGATTGATGGGGGCTTTTCACAATTCATTTATAATAGTATTCTGAACATTCATACCAATTTTTAGCTCTATGGGAATTTTTGTAACCTTACTTATATTTTATGGACTAATTTGACTGGGTAATATATGTTCTATGGTATTTTGTTTGGGTAAGCTCTAACACTAAAACTACTGTGACTTGTGCTCCACTGCACAAGTCATAGTAAAGTACTGTGGCTTGTGCTCCACTCCACAAGTAATTGTAAAATACTGTGACTTGTGCTCCACTCCACAAGTCATAGTAAAATACTGTGACTTGTGCTCCACTCCACAAGTCATAGTAAAATACTGTGACTTGTGCTCCACTCCACAAGTCATAGTAAAATACTGTGACTTGTATCAGTTGTACATTATGTTGTACTTTATTCATCTACGAGGATGTAGTTTTTTTTGTGGAAGATTATTCAATTTTTATTATCAATTCGAAGCTCCTTACTTACTTTATTCAAATTAATTAGTATAAAAGCATACAAGGCTCCACAAGTTAAATATATAGATGTACCGTGAGATATAGCTCACTGCGTGCAGTATAAAGCAATTTCAAGTCTTACAAGTTCTATCTAGACGTATACAGTCTATTATAACATGCCGTGTGCGGTAAAAAACCTCGCACGGCTTGAAAATCTCTGTATAAACGCATACCGCGTGTTATAGCTTACCGTGTGTGGTATAGAACCATTCACGGCTTGAAAATCTCTGTATAAACGCATACCGTGTGTTATAGCTTACCGTGAGAGGTATAGAACCATTCACGGCTTAATAATCCCAATATAAACGCATACCGTGTGTTATAGCTTACCGTGTGCGGTTAAAAACCTCGCACGGCTTGAAAATCTCTGTATAAACGCATACCGTGTGTTATAGCTTACCGTGTGCGGTTAAAAACCTCGCACGGCAAAAAATCTACACAATACGGTATACACAATACAGATGGGAAAGCGTATTCTACAGAAATGTAACATAAGTACCGTGTGCGGTATACTCTCGTCCACGGTATACACAATACAGATGGGAAAGCGTATTCTACAGAAATGTAACATACCGTGTGCGGTATACTCTCGTCCACGGTATACACAATACAGATGGGAAAGCGTATTCTACAGAAATGTAACATACCGTGTGCGGTATACTCTCGTCCACGGTATACATTATACAGATGGGAAAGCGTATTCTACAGAAATGTAACATACCGTGTGCGGTATACTCTCGTCCACGGTATACATTATACAGATGGGAAAGCGTATTCTACAGAAATGTAACATACCGTGTGCGGTATACTCTCGTCCACGGTATACATTATACAGATGGGAAAGCGTATTCTACAGAAATGTAACATACCGTGTGCGGTATACTCTCGTCCACGGTATACACAATACAGATGGGAAAGCGTATTCTACAGAGATTTTTTGCCGTGCGAGGTTTTTAACCGAACACGGTAAGCTATAACACACGGTATGCGTTTATACAGAGATTTTCAAGCCGTGAATGGTTCAGATAGATGTTTATACCCTATTCAACAGCCATTAAAGTGTCAATTGAATGAATTGCTCTGTATAAGATATTCGACATTATTTTCTACTTTTGTAGTAACAATTCTTAGTCGGAGTTATTACATGAGTCATAAAGTATTCGTAAATAATTAACCAACTGATCAAAATATATAATAAACATAAAAGTGAAATTAATAAAGACTATGTACTCAATTTAAGTAACAGTTAATTATTCATAGTACTTAATTTATTATAATTTAACTCATTTTTTACTAAATTTATTAATTATTTATAAAAATATTACATAAATTTATGAATAAATCAAAATATTCACATATGGGTCAAACCACAAATTGCTTTGACAGCAAGAGTTATTGACAACGGGTCGTAAATTTATTCGTTTCATGAATCAAAATTTTAGATATATATTTTCTAGTTAATTGTATTATAATTAAAATTAATCAAAATGAATGGTGTAAGTGTAGTGGACAAATCAAAAGATTGGCAAATGGAATTGATGATGGAAAAATTACGATCAAAAGCTGGTCAATTTAAAACGTTCCAAGAGACTTCGAAGAATGTTCGAATGACTATGCTGGTAATTACAGCGATTTACTCTCCATTTAATGTTTTATTCATAGTTGTGAAATTATGTAGAAAAAAAAATTCATTAAAAATCCTTTGTTCTAGGATAAGAGATATGCTTTAGACAGTGTTGACAAAGCTCAACATCAAAAATGTTTGGATACATTACAACATTGTATTAAAGTAACATCGTTTCAGAGTATGGTTGAAAGATTAGAAAGCTTAACGCGACAATTAGGGTAGGTTTCCATATATTCTATTATTATGTATAAAACGTAAGATTTTTTCAAAAATCGTTTAAATTTGTTAATAATATTTTTTCACCACTCCTATTCTAACCTAGATTTATCTAATTTTAAATATACCCTCAGTCTGTAAATCTCAACCAATTCAATTAAGTTTTAGTAATAGAGAATTTATTGGCTAATGAAAGAAATAAGTTGAACATAGATTTTAAGGTTGTGCGATATATTAATCGCGATAAACAAACTAAACTACTTAAATTTATAGTCTGTAATTATACTGGTCATAAATATCGGCAATTTGGATTATTACTGAACTTTATGTTTTAAGGTTTTGGCACTCAGGCTACAATGGAAAAAAAATTAAATAGGCTTATTGTACGGTGCCTGTCTGGGCCGGTTCTAGTCATTTGTCGTTGCGTACTTTATACTGCGCATCAGGCTGTCTTTCTGTCGAAAGAGAGAGAAAGCGATGTTAAGTGATTGGAAACAATAGACAGCCTGATGCGCAGTGCAAATTACGTAACGGCTAAGGACTAGACCTCGCCTAGATAAGCGCCTTTTGTCCTGCTACCCTATTTTAAATGGTCTAATAATTGTAAATTTCATATGCTATAAATATAATAATTGGGTTTAACCTCGGTTTCTCAGTCATATACGTCTATAACAGAGGCCACCTACATCATTATTTTGAATATTTATTTTCAACTACATTTGGTTATACAATTAAACTTATGATGTGAGTGGAGTCGGTTACTTCGTTCTTATCCAAGCGAAGACAATGTGATCAATTTTACCGCCCCATTAATTATAATTGCTCACACTGCCGCTGCCTGGACTCGAACCCGCAACCTAAGTCTGAGTAGACAAACGGTGAAACGGGCAAACATGTGTTATAAAAAAAAAGATCCGTATGAAATTCGCTAATAAAGAAACGAAAACGAATCTTTTATTTATGACGAATATCCGGCACATCACTAGTATGTAGACACGGTTGTGATTTAAGTTTCCATCTACCTTGTTGAAAACCATCTCCAGTCGATTTCCGTGGTTATTTTCTAATTTCATTATGGTAGTCAAAAACTGGTTGCCAATCAAACCAAAAAGTTGAACGATACTTTTACTGACATTAAAAATTTATTTCTTTTTAGATTGAAATTTACGGTAGGACCTTCAGGAGCAGAACTATTTATATCATCAGATATGTTTTATCTTGAAGTAATACTAGAACCAAATGAAAGAGGAGGCGGTGTTCGAGATGTAAAAATACATCATGAAGGCAAAAATGAACAACAGAGTTGTGCTGAATTAGTTCATTGTTTATCACGTCAAGATTTTGCTGATTTCACATTACAATTGGAGGGCTTAGCTTCAATATATCAATTAAATGCTGAGAAGAAAGTGAAGAGTAAAGCGTTCAGTGCACTTCAAGCATTAGAAACTGATTTAAATACTTTAGGCCAATTACAAACATACATGAAGGAGCAACCATTTAATCTTCTTCATAAATCTCCAGTGGGTATTTTAGAGAAGCGTCGTGGAGGTAAGCTATATTTGTTTTTGTAAACTAATGGCCATCTATATAATATTATCAATGCTGTCAGTAAGATTATATTATACTAACATACTAACCGGATGTTACTACCTTGACCCACGAAATCTGGAATCCATTAAATTTTGCCGTAATTTTTAATTTACTGTATATAAAGCGTGTTCAAATTTTTGTGTAACACTAAAAATTTCAGCTGTTTGACATCGTATGACATGCGGTTTCCGGACATGAACTTGAGTTTCGAAATGCATATTTTTATACCATGTATATGAAATATATCATAGTATATTAAGTTTAGTCCCAAGTTTATAACGCTTGAAAATATTGATGCTACCAACAAAATTTTGGTACAGGTGTTCATAAAATCACCCAATTAGTCCGTTTTTGGTTGTCTGTCCGTTTGTCTGTCAACACGATAACTCAAAAACGAAAAGAGATATCTAGTTGAAATTTTTATAGCGTGCTTAGGACGTAAAAAGTAAGGTTGAGTTCGTAAATGAGCAACATAGGTCAATTAAAACTTGGATCCGTAGGACCCATCTTGTAAACCGTTAGAAATAGAACAAAAGTTTAAATGTATAAAATGTTCCTTATAAAAAAAAAATAAACAACTTTTGTTTGAAACATTTTTTCGTAAACATCACTGTTTACGAAATTTCCGCGAGGCTGGAAATCATGTGCAAATTTTTTAGTATGTATTATATGAGAATATGAGTTACGTGTGTGTGGGGCTACCTTAGACATCTGGATCTTTTTGTTTATTTACATGAAATGATTGTGTCATCAACACTGTCTATACATGATATTTCAATAATTAAGTCAGTCAATTGTTTGTTTTCACTTGTTTTTTAAAATTTCAGGTTTATAACCCTTGAGGTACCCGCGTACGGGATACTACTTACCTGTTATAAATGGCATTCCTATTATTTTTTTAAAGATTAGAATAAATTATTAATTTTATAACATGTTTAATTTTTTATCTAAATACAGAATTGACAAAGTTACAGCAAGTTAAAATTTGAAATTACGGACATCTCTGATTCTATAAAATATTCTAAGCAACTTTCTAATGGTTTTTTTTTTTCGATATCTCTAACCATCTCTGACGCTAGACAAAATTTTAAGAATCGGCCCTATTTGTCAATCTTTAGTGGGCTAGATTTTAAGTTCTTTTTTCCGTTAAATATCTTAAAATATTTTCAAATCGATATTTCTATAAATAACGAAAATATGAGGGTGTCTTAATCTTAAATGCGACACACTGTTAACCGAACGAATAAAATCAATTCACATGTTAAATATCTTTTTCAGGTCACGCAATGAAATTAACATACTTAGTATCTCCATACGAGTTAATTGATACAGCTCGTGGACGAGCTGATCCATTAACTGTGGAACGTGTTATTTCTCGTAAACTAGGATACAGTGCTACAGTATGTATAGAGGGTTCAACAGCTCACAAATTACCAATTACACCTATTATTTCTGTAAATCGTAATATAAACACTAATAATAAGTAAGTTTTATTATTTATTTATTAAAATTCATTTTGATATTGGCTTTGTGTATAATTCTAGTAATTAGTGATAATAGCTAGAATAACTAGATTAGTGAAGTTGGGTGCATTATGCGCCTTCAATTCCATATATTATATACTTAAAAAGACTTAATACTCTTAACAAAATGTTTGTTTGACAGTACACCATCGTATGCTCCATTGACTCCACAAAACAGTGCAGTAATACCTGCATATTTTACGTTACGTTTATCAAAACAAATGTGCGTTTGTACAGTATTAGCGAAACGTATTCAAGCGTTAACACAATTGGAATGTGGTGATTTGAGTACGACACATCCATTGCTCAGTCTTATCACTCAACTAGCATCTGATGGACAATTAGATTGTGCTAATAATCGTGGAATGTTTGTGGTATGTATTGTCAATTTTTTTATTTTATGTTCATGGCATTCTTATCTTACGATTTTTGATATTAGTTGTTTTTTTATATTTATATTTTAAAACTTTTTAAAGGTATTTCAAACTATTACAAGGTTAACATATGCTTGAAACTCAATAAATAAATTTAATCGAGGCAAATGCTTCAAACGAAAAATGTTAGTTTCAAAGGCACACATCTTAGAGCAGCATCGAATTCGTTCTATGTTTTCAGGTTCAATTAAAACGTCACTCTGATTCATAACTGACAAACATTAGATGAACGTTTTCAATTACAAGGTTGTTCTTTATAAATATGCAATCATTTTTTTTATAAATCTAATAGTTTAGACAGTAATTGATAACAAAAATTTAGCTTTTTGACGTTTGTTCATTCAATTTGAACAAAAATGGTTTTTATAGAAAAACAAATCGCTTTTATTGGATTTATTGGAAAATTTTTACCTAAACAGTACGGTTTGTGGAAAAATGTTTCGAACAAAAAATGTTGTCTTTTAATCAATAACAACTTTCTAATTTGAAATGCTTTATCGATTATCATTTATAGAGTAGAGTGAATTTTTCATTGAGCTTGAAAATAAGATGTGCGCCTACACACCCAACATTTTTTGCTTGAAGCATTTTTATCGATAACACATTTTTCGAATTTCAAGCGTATGTCAATTTAAAAAAACAACCCTGTATAAGCTGATCGGGTAGTAACAGATCAATAATCTTTTTTTTTTTTAAGAAAAATGAAACTAACTGATTGTGTAGCATAAATTCATCATTTCTTTTAGATTTTTAGGAGAGCCTTCCTAGAAATTAGGAGAGCCTTTGCGAGGGGCCTGTAGCATTTGCTTCTATTGCTACATGGCTAATCTAACCCGGGGTTGAAAGTTTGAGATAAATTTTTCTACTTATTATTTTATGATCTTAAAAATTAAACGCCATTGGCAAAAAACGCTCTTTGGCAAGCTATTCTTTGCTCAAAGGAAAACGCTCTTCATCATTTGAATTATGAAAGTGTCACCTGTGTAGGTCTTACCTTCATTTTTAAAAGAAAGCTCATTCCTTGTCCAATTCCCGTTTATTACAACTAACGAAAAGCACTGCCTTCGCAATCGACATTCTGCCACTTCTACCTATCCACTGCTTTTAAGTTCAATTGACTGATTCTTCTTACGTTCCTTTCCATATCTTCCTAGCTACTCCACGGAAACTTTTAATTCCTGGATGGCCCTTGAAAATCCTTTTACACGCTCTACTATCCTCTATACTTTCCACATGTCTAGCACACCTTATTCTTTGCTTTTTTTTATCTCGTTCCTCAAGTTTCACCAATGCTCTTCACGGTTGTCCAAAAGTATGTTATTATTTATATGTGAAACTTATGTGTTTAATAAAGATAGCCCAAAGAGATAAAATCTTTTTAAAAACTTTGTATACCAAATTTGATTTGAGGATTCTCTTACAAAAATAAGGTTTTGAATGCTATGAAGATAAAAAAAATAAATTAAATCTTGTATGTAAATAAGTTATTTTAATATTTCAGACATTACCCGATCAACAACACTGCTATTTCTTAACAGAAGGGCGAAATTTGCAAGGAGTTGTAATTAATAGCATTCCATTTACACATCCCGCTCATGTTCCTCAAATATTATCTCTTCTGCGACAACAAGCCTTATTTAATACGGTGCTATCAAGTTGTATTCGACCGAATAGTAAGCAAGGTAAATCTAATTTATATGTTATACACTTTATCATATAATTGGACCAAATGAAATCGAAATAGACTTGAAGACACTTATATATTTTTAGGGTTATTTGTCACACTGTGGTCATTCGTTAACAGCTTGAATTAACTACAGAAAGAAAAAGGATGGTCACAGTGTTGTTATTTTTTGTTAACTAATCATTTTCTTTTGCCATTCACAAAAATTATCATGCCTCACTTTCTGTCGCTTCCAAATATATACTGCTATACAGCCGCAAACATTTTACGACGGGCTGCTAAATTTTTGGAATCGTCTGAAAAGTATGGCATGATAATTCTCATAAAATAAAATTACGCCCGTAATACATAATTTTAATCCTCCTAAGAAAACTTCCAGACGATCAGCGCTGTGAATATCATTTTAGTTTCAATAATTATGGTCTCGGGTCACCATTCTCGGAAAGTTTGTGTCTGTGTCTCCAAGTCTATAACTTTTCAATACGAACTAGAAGACAGAACTTTGAATATTTCAGAACTCATTTTTTATATATTTCAGATTTAGAAAATATGATAATGTTCGAAGTCAATGCATTATCATGGCAAAATTTATCAATATCGTTGGAGCATCCAATTGAAGAAAGTATGGCGACCGCTGATATTGACTTAACCGATATATCAAACGTAACATGTAAAATATACGGTCCAAACAACACAAACGGCGAACCATGTGAAATTTTATCCGAAATAGCTACGAAAGTATTACAACGATGTCTCTCTATACCGGTAACAATGCGGGCTGTAATCAAAGCATGGGAGGAAATGCATGAATCAAAAAAATACATCAATGGGAATGAAAATTTTAGTTTACCCCTGGGATCAGACGATCCCGGGGGGCATAACGGATCAAATGATAGTCCATTACCGGACTATAGTAACTTAGATGCTAAAATGAAATCGGATCATAATATGAGCAGTGGCAATAGTAACATGTCTTCGAATAATTCACATCAAAGTACATTTATGAGTGACACTTTGGTGGGGTTTCCAACTTTTTCCCCTAATCAAGCTTTAAGTGCCATTGAATCAAATTTAAGTTCATCAATACCATCAACCAGTGAAAAACATTATAAGAAGCATAAAAGAAAAAGTAAAGAGGATAATTGGAAAAGTTCAAAACGAAAACAAAACGATGATTCAGATATATTTGCTGAGACTTCAAGCAGTGATTCTATATCGACACCACTGTCACATGACGCGACATCAGATTTAGTTGTTTCTACACCCACATCTACGTTGGGGTTTCAATCAGATTTTGATTTATCCGGATTAGACGCTACAGAATTAATAACAGGTGATAAAAACTGTTTAGATTTTGATTGTTCAACTGATAACAATGATTTAGAAGATATTCTATCATCAAATTCACGTTCAGAGATGAAACCACGATCGAATAAAAGTAAAACAGAAACAAGTGATGATTTAGATAAACAAGTAACTCCCTCTGTAAGTATAACACCAATTACCACAACGACCTCGTCTAGTACAAAATTAAATTTTATGTTAAACGAAATTGAGCGAAGACCCGGTATAGAAATTATACCAATTACATCAACCAGTAGTACAACATTACCCAGTTCAATAACAATTACCCCAATTACATCAACAACTACGAAAAGTTCGGAATCAAATCGTAGTGATCGAAAAGTAAGCAAAAGTAGTAAATCAGATGAGAAAAGTAAATTAGAGAAGAAACGAAAACGAAAGCGAGAAGAGGATGGAATGAATCCACCAGATAAAATAACAATCAAACAAGATCCATTAACGAAACCTGTATCTGTAAGTATCAAACCAACTGATATATTATCATTACCGTCATCTCCTTCAACGAAACATAGCAGTTCATCGTCAACATCTTCATCACCAACACATAACAATCGCACCTTATCGAAACAAGGTAGTCCTTCGGCAAAACATTCTACGAGTAAATTAAGTAATAACATGCATCATCATTCGGGGAAAAACTTAAGTAAAAGTTCATCCCCCGGTGGAGTTGTTAGTCCAAAACATCATAGTGCATCCCCAAAGCATTCATCTAGTGGAACGGGTAAACCAAGTATGTCGACACTTAAATCCGCCACAAATGTTCCTGTTAGTAAATCATCAAACGAATCATCATCTTCCAGTCGAGTAAAATCCAGTAAAGATGTTATTCGAGATAAAGATAAAAAATCGAGTTCTTTAAACAGTATGAGTAATTCACCAAACAATTCGGTATCGTACAGTGGTAGCAACAAACTTAAATCGTCTAGTGTTAAATTAAAACAATTAAATCTACCTCTAAATCAAGATTCACAAATTAATGTTGATACTTTATCATCATCTCCAACTGGTCTAGATATCAATAAAATAGCATTACAAAATCAAGCTCGGAATCGTAAAGGAATGGGATTATCAGCGATTGTTGATAATTTACAGAAAAAGGCAGCTCAACATTGTCCAGAAGGTGAATCACCACCTTCTGGTGGTGGTAGTAATACAACGAGTAGTAAAAATAGCACAAGTAGTAATCGTACTAATCTACAATCGTCCAAATTAGATATAAATAAAAGTATAAGTAAATCATCGAGCGAGAATAAAAATTCGGAATATATGGTAAAACCAAGTTCAGATGGTATGAAAATTACAATAAATAAAACACGTTCAAAAGAGACAAAATCAATATCACAAAACTCTATGTCGAATAGTGTTGTAAATTGTAATAATTTGAAAATAGCAACCGGAAGTAGTTCCCCTAAAACACATACGGGATTAAAACCAGGTGTGAATAGTGGTCCAGCATCCAAGAAACCACAAGTACAAGGTAGTCAAAAACAACCAACAAATATTTCATCAAGTAATTCACCAAATGTATTAAAAAATATGTCGTCATCGAGTAGCAGTTCAAGCTCAAAATCTTCATCATTGAGTAAAAGTAGTTCAAGTTCGATGATATCATCAAAATCTAGCTCAAAATTAAGTAACTCAATGGATCGTAATAAATTACGTACAAGTTTTGGTGGTAAAATTGATAAATCATTAGGATTATCTCGTTCATCAGATTTACGTAGATCCAGTCCAACGATATTATCGTCTCGAGATCGTGATGAAACTGATGGTAACGAACGTAAATTATTAAAAAACGATCAATCATATCCATCACCGCTTTTTGAAGGCTTAATTAAACAACAATTAGATACAAAATTTCAAATTCCGAAATTATCGAAAACTGCAGCAGCTAATGATAACGATAAAAAACCGAAATTAATCAATAATCAAATTAATGATTTATTAAATAATCGATCAGATGCATCACCACGTAATGAAACTCAAAACTTATCAATTTTTACAAATAACATCGATGATAAATCAAAATCGGACAATAATATGCGAATACCCTCGTCATATGCGGATACTCAACTATCAAATATTACGAAGAGTTCACCGATTCATATTAACGATGAATCATCTACTTCTCATAAAAAGGACATTCATGTAAATAACATCGATGGTGGTGGTATCGATGATTCTACACCCTCATGTAAAATGAAAAACTTTCAAAATAAAGAAATAAATTTGTCAATGAATTCACATGACAGTGTTCACGGTGGTAGTGGGAGTTCTAGTAAATCATCGTCATCGTCATCACATCACACTGAATTAGCAATGAAAGTAGTTACAACAACCTCACAACAGGTGGCTGAAATGTTATTAGATTTCACACCACCAAGTACAAATGAACATCTAAGTAAATTAAAGAATGATGCAAGTAGTTTACAAAATATGTTACCAAGTGTTGTGCATAGATCATCATCGTTACCATCATCTCCATCGGTATCAGTGCATATAATGAAATCACCAGCACCATCACCATTAATTATACCATCACCTCATTCAGGTTCACCATGTATTACTGATGATGATCTAATGGATGAAGCATTGGTTGGTATAGGTAAATAATAATTAATTATTAAAAATAAATAAACTATGTACATATTATTTAAAATTGTAAATATTTTTATTATAATATTTTAATTTCAACATAGTTTTTTAAATAAATATATTTAATACTAAATTATTTTAGTTTTTCATTTATATCAACAGACATGGATCGTTAACAGGTCACTTACTTCTAGGGCTGTTGTTACCTGAGGTACAAGGGATGCGTGGCGCCATCTGATCGCCTTATACTTACATACACACCTACACATAAAAATTAGTTTTGAAAAGCACTTAACAAACATGCATTATGTCTATATAAATAAAGTCAACCATATTGTTTACAAAATGCGCCTCATACAGTACGATACAATTGTTTGCGACTTGAGATGTACAAGCCAATATGGATCTTATTGCTACAAAAGATTTTGTTATACTAAGGATTATAATTGCCCATAAATTGCAATACAATATTCATATTTTCAGTGGCAAACGTGTCTAACTTTTTGATTTGCAAATTGATCATTTTTTCGTAAATATCATTGTTTTTCCATGAAGGAGCAAATTAGGGCAAAACTTTTTGTGTCAATTTTCTCCAAAACTATAAAAGATAGAGAGTTGAAAACGTGTAAGGTATCTTCAACTAGTGAGTATTTTGTTAATTTTCAATTGTTTTAGATAAGATTTTACTGGCGTAAATGTAATATAAATGAAAAGATAGGGTTAAATAATTGAAAGGTAAGTGTAAAATTACGTAGAAAAATATTCGTTTATTTGTGTGCACAAGTAAGTACAATATTAGGTAAATATAAAACATTTTTTATTTATACAAAGAATTTCACAAATAAGTATTTTTTATATTCATTTCATATTATTTACAAATATTAATGCAAAAAAAAATTATCATTCAAAATATAATATATATCAATAAATTGTTTCTGTTCAATATTTATAATCACAAATATTTGAGCTTTATGTATAAATTTATTTATTTTTTTACAATCAACATTAAGCTTCACATTTATTTCATTACATGCTAATCAGTTAATATGTATGTGTGTGTAAATGTGACATTGTGTAACAAGAGGCATAATCGTCAAATGATGTTTTCGAGAGAGCAAAACACAACACGCGTTGTATTGACGAATATCTCCAATTTATAGCGATGATCAAATTTTTTATAAATCGGATATATTCGTCAATAAAACGCGTGTTGTGTTTTGATCTCTTGAAAACAACAAAAAGCTTTATACGTTTTATACGAATTTATGTTAATGTTATTAAATAATATTTTGAAAGGGAAAAAAAATTGGTCACTTCTGTTTTAATTTTATTATTCTAAATATGTACAGGGTCGCTACTTAAGTTGGCTACATATGGAACACTTTTTTTATTATACAGTTTATGAAAAAAGTTATTCTTTATAAAAATCTATACTTTCAAAAATAATATTCAGCTATTCACTTTTGACATCGCATGTACATCAAAATGATAGGAATGTTAATGGTTGTTTAGAAATGTATAGCATTTTGAACAGATAATAAAGGAAACGGTTCAAGAAATCTTCCGAGATTGGTCTAAAATTCTAAACGAACATTAATATTCCCATCGAACTTTTCAATTTATGGACACCATGTACATTCGATGTTAAAAGTGAATAGCTGAGAGTTAATATTATTGAAAGCAGAGATTTTTATAAAGAATTGCTTTTATTCGTAAACCTTTTAATAAAAAAGTTTTCCATATGTAGCCAACTTAAGTAGAAACCCTATATATGGGTTAAGTAAATAAAAAAATAAATTTTATCACAAATTTTACAATTTGAAAGTATTTTACAAGTCTTTTTATTCAATTTCACAATTAGTATTTACTTATTTGTTTTGAGTCAAATCCTTGTGATCCTGCCTTTCCTGGGTTTCTTATGTTTTTAAAATGGTCATATTATAACTGTTTAGTAAAAAGGCTAGACTTTTAATTGAACGAGTAATTAATTTAACTAGTTGGCTGCGAAATATATGCCGTATACCATGGTAGAATTAGACAATTCTACCAAGCCGTATACCTTGTGCTGATTTTACGATTTCAGCATTGCACACTATACAAATCAACTAAAAAAAACTTGTAAAATACTATTTTAAATAATAAAACTATATTAATAATTTCGTAAATATTAATTAAAAATTTTTATTAAAAAAATATACAATTCGTTTAATTATAAAATTTTAATCATAATTAACATTTATTATTATTATTAAAACAGTAAGAAAATATTATTTTCAAAAATGTTTTTTCATCACTAAAATTTTTTCAAAAATATAATATATTTAATATCAAAAAATCTGTAATCATACCAAAAATTAAGTTTCCTGAATATTACCAATGCTTTTTGAAAAAGGAAAACCTAAAATGAATTGAATTGACTGCCAATACACCTAAAATTAGAGATCAAATTCAGATCATCGCCATTGCATCTCAAATGTACTGTAACGACCTCGTTTTTGCTTATTTCTTTTTGATCTGATGCAAAATAAATGCAGTCATTTCGCACGGATTTTCTTGTGCCTCTCCTAGACCACCACTCTACGAGAGTAAATTTTTCTAAACAATTTTATTTACTGTTTCTCCCCCTCTACATTTATATATCATAAATGTTCGTTTTTACATAATATATTTCTTGAATATAATAATATTCCATTAAAGAATATTGTTTTAGGTCAAAGTCTTAAATTTAATTAAGCCACTATTAATATAATAACCATCTAGTTACTTTTTTCAAAACACTTTTCATGATAACAAGACTAAAATTCTTTTTACAAACGAAATGTTTTTTTAGCAATTACTAATTAATTGAAAACTACAGACTACAAGTATTTTGTTACTAGTGGACTAGACACAATTCGTTGACTTCGTTATTTTATTGTCTCGCCTATTTCTAAATATGAGTGAATGTTTACATTTAAAGTAGTCCGGCCGTTTAAAAAAGGCCGGTAAAGTTTTTTTGTTTTATTATTTTTTTAAGGTAAAGTTTTTTTTGCATAAACAGAATCTGTGATAAATCTTCATGATGAAAACTTCTTTGAAGCTTCTGTGTTAAAAATCACAATTTTAAAATGATATAATTCAAAAATTTACCCCGTCCCAATACTGAGTTTATTGTGATCAAGGGACTTTGAACTATCATCTATCGCAAAATAATGAACATTTACCGTACTTGCTAAAACAGCCGGACTACCTTAATAATTTGTATGTATTATTTGATCACTGATGAACAACTACACACGTTTATAAAAAATAATATCGTTTATATAATAATTTTATTTATAAAAATGAAATAAATAAATAAATAAAAATTATAATTAAATATGTTCTTATAAAAAAATTAATGTAAACAAGTAACATATTTATTTACTCTTGTTATTCACAAAATGTATTTTATATGATACACAGTGTACATACAGTAGCATTCTGTTACACTCTGTACTACTGTAGATCTGTACTGGGTTAGTTATTTTATAATCTATATATTCAGTGTGTTTGGTAACTAACATATACCTAAATAATATACAAGTTTTTTTTCTCAAAATATAACGATTTTTATGTTTATATTTTTTGTAGAATAATATTCTGGAAGACTTAAGTATGTTTTTGATGCATTCACAACGTTCACGTCAGCTATAACACGTTCTTCACGTTTTTAATATTTCACTAAAAATAAAAATAATACCAATTAATTAACATATAATTTAATATTACCGCTGGTTCCTGGTGTATTTTCATCTTGTTTAAACGGAGGACTAAGTTACATAGAGGACTGCAAGTCAGAAGTAAACTTTTATTTACATAAATCAGTTGTATTATAGACTTCTTATCGAATCAAGATTCATTATTTCTGTCATGTGAAAGATTATAAGATTATTAGATTGATTTAGTTCGCGGGACAACGGACTAAATTTTACAATAATTTCAAACAACTTTATCTTTCTTAAAAATAATTATCGAATTTGAAACCTCAATTCATTTTAAAATTTGTAACACGGTAACACGGTGCTATCAAGTTATATTTTATTTTTTCTAGCTAACAGAAACTCAATTAAGGAAGCGGTTTAGTTCATTAAGAATGTTAAGATTTTTACACTGATAATTGATTAAATATTATATAAAAATATAGGCAATGTTATTACCCAAAAGATGAAAACTCATATTAATGGTATAATGAAAAGATATAAAAGTTACTAAAATTTCTATGAATAGCATTAAATTCGGCCCTACACGCAACAAATAAAATTTAATTCATTTAAAAAAAGAAAAAAAAAATCTGAGTTTTGATTATGAAGATAACAGCGTTCAACAAACATGGATTTTTAATAGCGATTTACTTTAAACTCCATAAAATACACACAATAGTAACCTCCCAAGACCATTGGTTCATTGTATAAAGTATAATAAACAATTATAGTTGAAACAAAAGCTCCAAACTATTTTAAAAATGTTCATTCCTTAAATATTTTCAGCAGAATCTTCGATAGAACTCTTTAATGAAATTTCATATATTATTTCCCGTATTGCATTCTTTATTTAAAGCAAACAAATTATTTATATACATAGAATTAAAAAAAAACCTTTCATTATTAAAATTTATTGATTTAAAAAATGAGTATAATTCGTGTTGTAAAAAAATAAACTAAAGAAATTCAAACAAGAATGAGCCTCCAAAAAAAGTAAAATAAAAATCGAGCGAATCCTAAAATAAAATCAAACGGTTTGACGGTTATACATGGGCGTAGGCATTATATTTTAAATAAATCGCAAAATGATCGTAAGTTGTTATCTGAAATGCAATTTTTTTTCAGAATGGGAAACCAGGCTGAAACTGAAAAATTTTTATATTAGACTACACTAAGACTAAGGATATTTTCCGAATGGAACTGAAAATTAGAAAACAGAGGACTTACGATATATTAGAGGTAGAATAAAACTGAAATTTTTGGATTTTTAGAAATGAAGGGATCTATTTTTTTAATTTGCATCAAAATAATTTACATTGAAAAGTCAAAAAGAAATTCTAAAAATTTTTCTTCATAACTTTTTAGGTTTTTTAAACTGAAGTTAGGTTTCTATTTAGGTTCTTAGTTGGTAAAAGGACATTGTACTACATTGAGATTTGGAATATTTACCGAATGAAACTGAAAATTATATTTTATAATTATACTTTTTAACAGAGACTTGATACACACATTTTGAGGTAGAATAAAATAGAAATTTTAGAAAGAAAAAAGTTAGGTCAAAATTTAAGCATTGAGAGATCAAAAAAAGGTAATTTAGATTGCTGGTTGGCAAAAGATCGAAAAAGAATAAAAAAAAAGTTTTATCTGTGATTGTTGAGTCTCTTCTGAAGAAGAAGGTTCATTCTTGCTGGAATCAAGCATATAGATATAAACATGTTTACTTTAAGAACTAAAAACAAGTTGGATTAACAATATTTATTATTTAAACTAAGAGTAGAAATTATAAAAATGTTTCTTCATCAATATTTATTGGAACACTGTTTATAATATCCATATTCAATAATTTATATCTACATAAAATCAATTCATTAACGTTTTTTTATCTACAAACCAAGGGCTGTGTTCTAATTATATGATCTTCTGATACTAACCTTGATAATTCCCGAGACAAACCAGTAGATCCAATAAGACCTGTTCGAGATCGACTTCGATTTAATTGTGCTCTTCTTTCAGCTGCAAAAAATTTAACCATTTTAAAGGACTTTTTAAAAATGAAACCAAAGTAAAATATTAAATAGCTAGGAAGATGTTAAAAAGAAGAGGCCGTGTAAAATGCTAGCTTGCAAATGTGATAAATTTATTTCCAAAGGAACCACTGAACAACTCGATCCCCATAGTAGAGCGGAAAGTTATCGATTTTTAAAGTTATAAACTTTTTATTGCATGGTGGTGTTTGGGGTATTGTAAGGTGTTTGTTTGTCCGTTAAGTGGTGAAGTTGTTGCCAGCAGTGCTTGTCTTCGTAAATAGCACCGTAAATTTATATTTTGGGAAGAAAAAAGAAAAATTTTTCATAATGAGCAGAGCAATTTCTCCGAACGCTTTTGTCTTTTATTGATTCGTAAAAGCTTGTATTTATCATACCTCCAGCAACTCGAGGACCACGTTTCCTTTTTTGTTCCCTACTAAATGCAGATCCAGTTTGTAATGCCTCCATCAAACTATCCATAACTCCTTCCTGTGGTGCATTCATATCAATTAGTTGTTTTTTATATTTAGCGCGTTCAGATCGCTCTTTTTCTGCATTTTCTCGTGCTAATTTCGCTCGTCTCGTTTTCTCTTCTTGCTCTCGTATTTTTACATTATCTTTGTAGGCTTGCTAAAATTATAAAATTTATTATAATTAAATTACCAACCAACTAAAAATTAATGGACCAGTGTTTCTCAACATCTTTTTCGTATTAATATCTCAATTTTTGAAATTTTAATTATCTCAAAATTATGAATTTTTTTATTTCCAAAGATTCTTCTCCCATTAAAAAATAACTTGACCCCAAAATTGAGAAACCCTGCCTGCGCTGTTATAAAATTTACCTCGAACTGATCTTTAAATGTTTTAATATCCGAGAAGAATTCTTCTAAAGTGTATTTTTGTTTATCAAATGCGTAGTATTCGGAAAGGTCTGTGTATAAAGAATCCATTTGTTTAAACATATTTTGTAAAAGTTCATATTGCTGTCTTGCTTCTTTAGAAAAGGCCTAAAATCTTATTAAGGAATTATATTTTTATCACACATTAAAAGAAAGTCCACAGTACATTTTCTATACAAGAAGAAGAATAAACATTTCTAAAATATAAAAAAGGATACACCCATAATTTCCGCAAATTTATCATCTTCAGATTGTGGTATTTTTGAATTAACTAAATCTGTTTCTAGATTTTTAATACTTGCATCCATGTGCCGTAATGTTTTCTGTATATTTTCAAAGGAAACTCGACTTGCTCTAAAACCATAAAATTTTAATTATTTCCAATACTTAAAAAAAATAAGAAAGGCTCATTCTGGTACCAAAGGATAAATATTACAATATTTATAATAAAATGATTGAAACTTTTGGATAATTACTCCACACAAAAAATGTGGAATGCTTATTTTTCCATTAATTATACCAGAATGAATCTTTAATAGATTGACATGATTTAAAAAATATTTACTTATCCACATGTGAGAGTTCGTCATGAAAATTTAAACAATCTGGAAACTTAGATTCAATGGTATCCACTATATAATGCAATAAAGTTTGTTTATTTTCGAAATCTTTTGTTCCGGTCAACTGAAAAAAAATTTATGTGATTTAGATAAAAAATCTTTACATTTTCAAATCATTTTTTAACTGTTACTACCCCACAATTTAAAAAGAATTAAAATTTAAAAAAACTAAAAATTATTATAATTACACCAAATAATAGACTTCACTAAGGATTTTTTTCTGGCCTGATATATTTCTTAATATCATAAGAATATTCAATTCACGCTAATTTGAAATGATATATCAATTTGTACATTATGCAACTAACTTCATCTACTTGTACTCATAAACAGCTAACTTCGCAGATACTACTTCTTGATGACAGCGCGGCTGGTGGCAGAAAAATGAACTATAAATTCTACAATTTTTCAGGGACAGACGCGCTAATGCTTTAACACGTAGCGATCGTTCTCCTTCTTTATAACCTTCATGGTCTCTTGGTTGAAAACTCTTGGTAGAGAGTTTTAAAGATACTTTATAGGATATAATGTCATATTTTAATATTAAATCGAAAAGGCTAGTCAGTTCTCAAAAGGTATATGCAAAGATCTGGTAAAATAATTTAATGCACTAAAAATTAAATTGTCGTAAAATATGCAGGGTAGCGGACACTGTTGTTTTTTGTTACTTTGATAATCTTACTTTCGTTAAGAAACTCATTTCAAAACCATAAGCTTGACCGTTTTTACTTCCTGAATTCATGAAATTACCGAGCAGCAAAACCAACTCCAATATTTTAGCAAACTTTTTACTATTTTTTACTTCTTCACACGCCGTTGTGCCAGCAACAATTTCCTATTACAAATAAAAAAAATTAAATTAATTTAAAAATAATGTTAATTATTACAATTATATTCAGTTTTTAATAAATAAAAAACATTTGATTACCGGTTTAATATCTTTGACCATTTCTGATTGATGTAGTCGAAAACTAAGTGATTTTAATCTTGGCAAAAGTCGTTTTATTTCTGAAATTGTTACACAAAATTGTTCAGCTTCAGTTAAATCATCGTATGAAGCTTTATATTCTTGCAGTTTTTTCAATTGATCTGGGGGTGGTAAGTACTGAAAAATTTATTAATAAATAAAAGATACGTCCATGTTGTACACGTTTCTCTATATTGTTGAGGCAATCCGAAATACATGAAGTTGTTGAGTATTATTTCGTTTTGTTAAATTTCATGGAAAAAATGAATATTTTTTACTACAGAGTGGCGTCTCGTTTCTGCCAATCGAAATTCATCCTGTTATTGTTCGTTTTTGTAATAATTTTCAAATCAGCGAAAAAAGACTACTCACAAAACCTTATTCTTTTCAGATTGCCTCAAGATTTATGACGAAATGAAATAAATTGGACATGCATTGACGTCTTGGCTTGATGAAATAAATACCTGTATTAATTGTTGAAGTACGTTATCAGTTAAGATTGTGTTATCACAACGTAAAATAAATTTTTTAACATCACTATATGGTAAATGTTTTAAAGAACCTCCAATTAAAATTGATATATTTTGTGCGGCTTTACCATCCAATACTTTTAGATCTTTCACTTTTTTAAGTGTATGACACCTAAAAACCAATTTTTTTGTTCAAATCTTTTTCACGAGTTCATCTTTAACAATAATATTGTGTTTTTTTTTAAAAGCTTAATAATCAAAGTCCTTTGTACTATTAATGATTTTTTTAAAGTCTGAAACTCGATTGCAATGTCAAAGCTCCCGGTGGTTTCTGACGGAACGAAAAACAAATTTTCATTAAATACCGCTTTGTGGCTAACTTAAAAATTTACCGGCGGCCGTAAACGAAAGCGGCACATGATTTAGAATTTTTCCGAATAATGTTCCATATTCGTAAGCAGCATACAAAGTTACAGTCGGTTTCCAGTCAATTTTTTTTTTTAAATCACCAACACAACCTAAATCGATAATTTGTATTCATATTACCTGTCAACCACATCATCATTACGTTTTACAGGTGGTTTCGAACTAAAACGTTCAACCAATCCTGATAAAATGTCTGGAGATGCTAATTTATCTTCTTGACATTTTATCCAAAACGCTTTTTCTGACATTTTTTGAGGCAAAATTGTTTTCCAATTAGCCCGTTTTAATGGACCTGATACATCCCATTTCTTTTTTGGTTTCAAGCCATGAGGTAAAACATCTACCGGTGGTGGTGGTGGCATCATCATTCCTGGAAAACCAGGCGGCGGTGGTGGTCCACCCATGCCTAACATAGGTGGTGGTGGAGGCGGTGCTGGTCCACCCATTCCTGGCATTGGAGGTGGTGGTGGAGCACCGCCTACACCTCCTGGCATAGGAGGAGGAGGCGGTGGCATACCCGCCATTCCCGGTGGTGGAGGTGGTGGTGGTATTCCATACCCTGGAGGCTGCGGTGGAGCTGGAGGAATGTGTATATTCTAAAAATTAAATATTAAAAAAAATTATTTAATTTTTAATAGTCCAATGAACAGGGAAATTATTTTCATGGCGCTTTTCTCTCTAGAACGTCTAATTCGAAATTTTTCCAGTGCCTTTCAAGTTGAGTCGAATTAATCTGGGTTTTGAATTTTTTTTAAATTATAAATACAATAACCTTAGACCTTGCAGTTAGTTTATACGTATAGAGGGTGAACCCTTTTAATCTATTATGGCTGCTAATAGCTCGTTTTGTAGTTAATCAATCAAAAAAATAACTTAAAAGTTACTGCATGAGTCATTTCGTGCTCGTGTTATTTCTAGTTTTGGAAATCGGCATTGGCTGCTCACATCATGCGATTTAATGCCTTTGAATTTTTTTCGTTTTCTCACAACGATTGAAGTTTTAAAAAAGAAAATTAACCGCTGTATCACTGAAATACCGCAAAGTTTATGCGAAAATTTCATGAAAAGAATACGTCTATGCCAGCAAAACTGAGTAGGTAATAAGTCTTATTTCATTCAAAATCTCCTGATGTGTACTTCATTATTCAATAAATGTTTCAAACATATGGTACAAATATACATGTTTTATTTAAAACTCAAAAACGACAGCCTTATTGGAACAGCCTTTATTCAACAAATTTTTTTAAGATTAAAAGAAAAAAACATACTTTTGCAATATTTGCGACATTACTGACAGCAGTGAATGAATCACCACCAAGATCTTTTAATCGATTTTCTGCTTGAGCCAATTTTGCTTCAGTTTCTTGCCTTAAACTAATTTCTTTTTCTAATTTATTTTTTAATTCTTCAATTTTGCTATTCTCGGCCGCTTGTGATTTTTCGCGATCTGTAAAAAAAAACACAAAAAAAGTAAATATGACATTAAAAATGTTATTTGACGTCATAATGGTACAATCGTACCATTATGGACAATGACTTTCACTACAAACAGATGCATATTAATTGTGAACAAAAATCCGGAGTGTCGATAGCTCCGGCCATTATGCTCAAAAGCATTATCAACGCATCGTTCATTACACAATTACGAATTTTGATTTTAATATATTATGTCAAATTTTAATTTTTTTTACTATAAAATTTTTTCCAAAATTGTAAAATCATTAAAATTTTACATGATAATTAAAATGTTGATGTTCATTGATTAGCAACCCATAAAACAATTGTTTTTTTAAACTCATTGACATCACTAGATCGCTCAGTTATAGACCGGTAGATACTAATAGAAATTTTATAACAATGGAACCGTGTATCTCCTGTAGGAATTTTATTATTTTAATGTATTTTTCGATTTTCGTCTCCTCTTTATATTACAAAAAGGTCTTTGAAAACAGGACAGGTAAAAAAAATGCAGAAAATTTATAACTCAAAAAAGGCAATGGAGTGCAATTTTAAGAAAAATTAAGCCGTGGGTAGGGTCTGGTGCGATCCTTGAGCTCCACACGAATAACTTCCCAGCATAATAAATAATTTAAAAAAAACTCGACTGAATGTCTAACCGAAAAGAATGAAATTCTTTTCGGATCATATTGCGCGATATCGATCAAGAAAGACTTTTTAAAGAAACTCGCCCGTATCAAAACGACTAGACCAAATGTTATGAAATTTCTTTGGGATCATATTGCCGTTAATACGCTTCGATCGACACCTTAACGAAGTCGATATCATATCACCACCTTTATTTATCACCACGAACGTACGTCCACACACACACATACTTTTTCTCCAAATTCGTGTTAAGTCTCATTTTAACCATGAAACGTTAAGATATGTTGAAAATTTCGATTTCAAAAATCGGACTCATTACAATAAATAACACCCTATACTGAGAAGTTAATAAATGATTTATCAACCCTTTCGAGAGTTTACTTATAATACAAATTTTGTGGCAATCGAATCGGTCCTTTGTACCCCACCCCCTTTGGGTTTTTGATTATTTGAACGTATTTTTCGACTATATGTTAAATCGTGTTATCAAAGACCTTCTGGTAAAGACTGGAAAGTTAACACTTTCTGCACGGAGATGAGAAAAATTATTATAAAATTAACATACCTGCCAAAGTTTCTATAAGAGGTTGAACGTCAATTTCAAAACGTCTTGTAAAATCTGGATCTAAACCATTCTTATGTAAAACAATTTGCGTGACACATTCTTCGATTAATTTAAAATAAGCAGGTCTGAAATTAAACAGAAATATTAAGAACACGAAAATTGTTTAATTGTTTAACAAATATAAATATGAAAGTTTCTGAAGGTCAACGTAATTTGAGTAGTTTTTAGAATTTCTCAAGTTTGTACAATTAATGTAGAGCCATCTTTCTAATAAATTGGGTCGATACATCTCTTTGAGTTATTAAACTAACACTTAAATCAGAAAATTTAAGATTTTGTGTTCGGATCCTAGTCCTATGTTTATTAAAATATTCAAAATAGCAACGCCTAAGTGGTTTTTGCGACAAAAAATTCACCAGAGAGAGTGTAAATGGAGGACAAAACAAAACAAGGAATTTTGCCGATGCATAATTTAAACTATTCCCAAACACAACGTTGTAAGTTGTTTTTAAAGTTTTTAAAGAACGATCTTACTACCAGGCGCGAATTGTATCCAACATAAAAATTTAACACGCATTTTTGGAAAATAAAACTGATGCCGAGAATTATTAAATACATATTTTTGCGGCAAAAAGTGGATTTTCGGGACAAACATGACAATTTTCTTGGAATACGTGACATAATTCATATAATCTGACATCGAATTCGTATTCAGCGTTTATTTAAGTCAAAATAAGCAAAAAAACTTAGGACTACATAGGCTCCTCCTGGAGTCCTATGCTCCCACATGACAAGGTTAAGTTGACTGAATGTTCCTTGGGGTCCTATAAACACGTTACAAAAAGTTATTAAGTAATTAAAATCGGTGCTGTTTCCCAACTTTTCTACTTTTGATACTTTTTTCCGGCTTATTCATTGTATTATAATGAACTACACAAATAATCACGAGAATGTGGAGATGAAGTGTACTTATATTCACCTGGATGCTCCGTCTTGCCTTTGACTTGGATACAAAAAATCGTTTTTTTTAGAGGCGAAGACAGGCGATACACTACAACAATCATCTTCACATTTTCGTTTCTCGTCCGATTTCATGCTACTTCGCAATAGTGTGAAAGAGGCTTTAATTATTATTTAGTTAATAATCATTTACCTTATTATATTGTCATCTTTGATAAAGAGCAAATGTTGAAGAATACTTAAAAAATATGGCTCGGCTGGTGTATCAAATGTCACATTCTTAATAACTTCGAAACAATCATTAACATCATCCATTTCCAAACGTACATTATCAAAGCGTGCATAAAATTCATCAAAATCTTCTACTCTTAAATTATCAAATACTTTTACTTGAACCATTAGATCTTTTGATGAATCTAGTCGTAAAGAATCTACAAAAAAGGAATAACATCGTTTAAAGAAAAACTTCAAAATTTATAAATGTAATAAAAATAAATACCAATTATTTCTGATAATCCAGCGCGTACTACTTCATTCCTTAAATGTAATCGAAAATCTAAATCTTCGGCTTGTGATATAATTGCATTAATAAATTGAAAACATACAACCTAGAATATATTTATAATGCATTAATTATTCATTTTTTAATAATTAAAATAGAATAAATAAAAAATCGACTCAAGAACTTAAAAAAGCATTTTTCTTGTGTCACGACCAAATGTAATTATTTTAGGGCGACTTTTTCTTAAATAGTACTTTTTACGGCAATGCAAAGGTCTTATGTACAAATAACCAAATTTTTCTCAAAATATTATCAATAATATAATATCAGTCTAGAGTCACTTTTTGAATAAATGTACAAGTAAGATAAAATAAACTTCGCCATCTTTTAAAATAATTATAGTTTTTTAGTTTAGATGTTTATAAACATTGAGTCAATTTCTTTGTTAATAAATGTAATATTTACCCGCATTTGTTCATGTTTGGGACTCGATAAACCTTCAATAATCGGTGCAAATCGATCCTTAAAATCACTAACAATACTAATTGCTTCCAAAACTTTTTCATGTCCATTTGGAACAAAACAAAACGTCACCAATGCCTGATCAAAATCAAATTAAAAATCATAAATAGATTAAATATTTTTTTATAAGTTTTTTTTTTTTTGTAACATACCTTAACAGCCTCGCACATCACAATTGGATGCTTTGGGTCTAGGGATCTTGCCACAATTGAAAATGAATCTTTTACAACCAACATGTTTTTTAATCCAACTGTATTATTCATAATGGCGTTTAAACATCGTAAACATTCATATCGTATATTTGGAGGCCCACCACTAAAATTTATTAATTATTCAAACAATATCCAATAATTATTTAAGAGCAGTTTTGGGAAGTAATATTTAGTCTTATTTAAGCTTTTAACCTCGCAAACAATTAAAACAAACTAAGAGTAATAATAATAAATAAGAGGTGTACCGCAAATTGATCATTAGAACCTAGACTAAAGGATTCTCTGTGCCCTCCTTGAGCACAATCTGTTACCCGCAGGCAGTAGAAGCTATAGGATTCAGACGCCACGCAAAAAGTCCAGAGCTACTCCACCAGGATTTCTTCCAGGATTGGTGGATCCAAAATTTCGGACACAAACATTCTAAACCTGACGTCCTGTCAGGTTTGTACAGGTGCAAATAACATGTATGAAGGTTTCACATAAGATTAGGTTCGTATGAAATTAGGCTCAATAAATCAATTGAGGAAGTTTCACGTATCAATGAAGAATCTTTTATCTCTTATAGCTTCAGAGAAAAATTAATAAACGTCAGAATGCCAAAACACGTAATGAAGTTTCCAGAGATTTCCTTCAAAACTATGCAAGATGAAATGTTACCAATTGATAAATATTTCGATGTTTATTCATACTATTTTTAAAACATGCTCCATTACATAATATTAAGGGGGTGAAAGTGTGAAACCACGATGCAGTTATATGTATTAAACATGTAATCAAAAATTTGTTCTAAAGATTTGTAATTACCGATCTTAAAAACATATTCATGCATTTTTCAATAAATTCTAGTTAATAGTGTCATGAAATTTTGAAATACACGGATTGTTTCCAGTTTGACTTTATTTTATGTTAGGTTTATTGGAAAAAAATTGTTTCAAATGGTAGCATTGAAGTTTAATAATTTAATAAACTTACTTCCGATTATAAACATTTAAAATATTTAAAATTGTCTTCAAGCCTTGCGTACCAAATTCTTCAATCCAACTAAGTGGATTATTCGTAAGTGCTATTCTTAATGACTCCACACAATTGAATAATTTACTACTGGATAAATCATTTTGGCTTAAATAATTTATATAATCCATTGGTTTATCAAATTTTGATTTATTTTCCTAAAATTAAAATTCATTATCAATTATTATAAAGCTATCAAGTGTTCCAAAACTACTGCGTTACAAGATCAGAATGATGTAGAATATAAAATTCTAAAAAGAAAGTTACTTTAAAGTTTTTGAAACCGATGTACTGCTAACGAGATAAGATGTTTGTCGTTTTTATATTCTGTGTATACAGTGTCTCTGGATAGGGGTAACTATAATTGTAAATTTTCTTATTTTTCATTTTAAGAAAAAGTCATTCCTTATAAAAAATTTTGCTTATTCTGAAAAGTATGTAGGCATATTTAAAACTTCTAAATAATGTACAGGGTAGCCAAAAATTTGGTATCACTATTTTTTTTTTTTTTTTTTTTTTTAAACTACCCATTGTTTTTATAAGTTGACAAAATGTTATTAAGAAAAGTTAACAAAATTAACAATTTGTTTCTTATAAAAACATAAACAATTTTTGAAACATTTTTTCGTAAACGTCACTATTTATCCGCGAGAGGCCGCAAATTAGGACAAAACTTTTTTGTCCATTTTTCTTCAAAACTAAAAAAAGATAGAGATTTGAAAATTTGCAAGTAGCTTTAACTAGTGGTCTTGTAGAACATTCTCAAAAAATAAAAACAAAATTCTAGAAAATGCTTTGGAAAATTTTCGAAAACCAAATAAATGGGGAAAGGCCGCCGTAATTGTGTGCATTATTTAAACTCTTCTAATTTATAATAAAAATTATGCAAGCATTGATATTCGACACTTTCTATACAGGGTATTTCAACAATTAACTCATTCAGTTGTTTGTTTTCACTTGGTTTTTTTAATGTCGTTTTAAGCTGTAGGAAATAGATTATAATGTTTACCTGACTCATCCCTTTATAATGATTAATAACCATTTTCTTTTTATTTTGGAATGGTTGTAGTCTTATAGGTTGTTTTTTATCCTCAGATAAATTCATGTCATTCTAAAAAAAAAAGAAGAAATAACACTTTACAAAATATTTAATAAAAAGTATCATTAAATTTTAAAATTGGTTGCCACATGTTATTTCTAACAAATAATTGTGGAAAATATGGGAATTTTCTAGCAAACGCCAGATTGAAGAATGGCCGAAAAAAGTAGAAAGAATGGATCATATATTAAGATTCTGGTTAACAAACAATGACGAATGTTTTTGTATGACTTATGCTCCCCGTACAAGTTCAAGGTCTAACTTTCATTGTAAGATCTTTTCCCTCAAAAATGCCAATGTGTTAAGAGAGCTAACAAGTTCTAAATCTCAAAAATTACTATATATCTTGGGTCAAGTCTAGAGTTATAATCCCAAACTCACAGAAATTGGCATTGGCTATCAAAACATCCCACACGATTAGATAGGAAAATGGCTTTCAGTGAAATTTTTTCAAACCGTACCGGATCGATCTGATCAAATTATTTATAAACGGGTAGTTTTCGAGGTACATAGCGAGGTATAAAGCAAAGTCATATACTATAACTATAATATATGTGCAGCTTTGGCCGTGAGAGTTTTTTATCAGAACGATATAAAGAAAATTTTGGGAGCGGTTAGAAAAAGTTTCGTATCCAATTGTGCGGGATCCTTTGTTCATATTGTTAGTATGAGAAAAAAATCCTAAATCCAAATAAATATCCTCTATCAATTAATTTTATGCCTAGAATAAGAAAATCGCTGAATACAAAAATGAGGCCAAGTATATAGACGATTAAATTTTCCCTTAGTTTTCTCATGGTACACGCGCAAACGAATTTTTATACATTATTCCCCTTTTATTTAATCTAGCTAGAGCAATACGTTAATTGAATTTTTATAAGAAAATTAAAGTACATACCAACATCTCCTCAAACTTCGCACATAAAGTGACTTCATCCATCTTTTCAATAATTGCAAGTAAAGCCTCCTCCTGTTCAAGCGCTGCATCGCCTGACCCATAATTTGAAGCATCACTGCTACTACTAATGGAATTTCCAGATCCAGTAAATCCAGCACCGCGAACATTTGTAACACTATTTGTTCGATTTTTAGGTCGCCCAAATAATGTATCCAACTGAAATTATTTAAAATAAATTATTGAAATTTAAATAAAAATATTTAGTTATTTTTGTTGAGACTTTTTAAAAGTGAGTCCATTTCAAATTTGACTTGAAATAGCTTAATGGTAGATAAAATCATTCTGTTTACGTCAAATCTTTTTTCGATTCAAAAAATTTTGTTTTAGCGGTATTACCTACTTAATTTTGGGTTTTGGAGTAACATTTAGAAAAACGGATTCAACCATTAAAAAAACTACCAAAATTCATTCCGAATTTTATTCATGCTAGGCTGCTATGATCGCTAAAGCTTTTGGAACAGACTTTATATTCAAATTGGCTAATAAACTTAATTTATACCCATACGCCCCAACTCATTTTAAAAATAGTTCAAGGCAGTACCAAATTTTGCTATTAAATATTAGTTCGCGGGACAGCACTTTCTATGGTTAAATGATTATTAATAGGCCGTGGGCCAGAAAGGGTGCTTTGTAAAATGATTAATCTATACTTGAAATTTCGTGAGTGGCTTCCCTTTTGCTAGTCTACTAAGCTGCACTCTAAGATTTTTTTTCGAAAATGCTGCGTTTTTAAATGAGCGTAATAACGTCATATTTAAGCTATCCGTCAAAAAAAACGTAGCAGAGAATTTGTCGGACATTATTACCACTTGATAACATTAATAATTATTATAAAATATTTTGTCCGACAAAAATACCTTATTGATAAGCTTGCCTACCACCTCGAACATACCGTACTAAAGTATTTTTGTTTTTCAATCCATACATATTTCACTTTTTCTGAATTGTTTAATAATTATTAAGGTTATCAAGTAGCCATAGTGTACAACAAATTTCCTGAAAACGCAGCATTTTCAAAAAAGTCGTAGAAATAATGTTTGGTAAACTCGCCAAAAGCAAGCCACTCACAAAGTTTCAAGTAGGTATTGATCATTTAACAAAAAGGGTCCTGTCCCGCCGACAATAGCCCTAGCGTATCAGAATTAATCATTAAAATTTGTTGTTGACCAGGAATTCGAAATTGTATCAAAAATACCCTGGAATTCGACCCACGTTTAGGTGTAGTTTTTATAACGTCTGTTAATTGTGTTAAGTGAACTTTAACAATTAAGTTTTTAATTATTTTCATAAAACGGAAGGGAATGAATTTGAAAAAATGCTTTTTGCATAATATTAAATCGCTTTTGGTTTAATCAAGACGATGCGGTAATATAAATTATCGTAATCGCTTCAAAAAAACAGTGATTCGAATTTAAAAAATAAAAAACTGATCGAAAGGCATTAAATTTTTTCCAAAAATAACTAGATTTAACAAAAATCGAAAGGAAACACAAGTGTAAATAGAATTTCGAATTCAATTTATACCGAAACAATCTATCGATTAATATACTAGAATCGTAATCATGCTCTAGAACAAGCAAATAACATCGAATATATCGAAAAATAATTGAACTTATCGATGTAGTATGAAATTCATGCAAATTAATTTTTCATAATTATTAATAAAATGTATTAATATTTCTAACCTAACATATGTGTGTTGAATTCGAAAAACATAAACGAACTGGGAAAAAATGTTTACATTAAAGGTAACGTTTGCGTAAATGAATATACAAATCGTAATTATAGAACATCGAACGCATACTATTTACTAATTAATTATCTTAAAAATACTTTTATATGTAATTTTGTTTTAAATCACTATAATATTATTCAAAATGATAATAAATAGTTTTCTAATTATTATTATTAGAAAAAAATTTTTAAAGCAGCATTTTGGTATACTTACAAGTCCAACCGATTTGGCTTTTTCTTGTCGTGACATTTTTATATGCTAAACAAGTGTCTCTATACATTAATAATTATTTTTATTTTATACTTTTATTATAAAAAAATAATAAAATTTGTTTAAAAAAAGGATACTAAATTTTACTATTTACATTTTTATAAAAATAATTATTAACCTTAACCAAAAGTATCTTAACCTCAAAACAAATACAAGTTTTTTTTTATTTACTTAAGGCGAAACAATTTTCATATAAATAAATTGATTTATTCAGTTTAAAAAAATAAAATTCATAACATATTTTAATAATTTTTTTTATAGTTTTCGTTAATTAATTAATTATTATTTTCAAACTATTAACAATTATCAATTACGTGATTGCAAAATAACTGAAACTTGTTGATTGTACAAATAACTCATTACGAATTACAGTTGAACAATTTTTTCATTAGTATTTTTTGACAGATGTCAGATGTGCATTATTTTGTTTGGTCGCTTGTAAATTCGTTAATAATGTATAGCGTATTTCGTGTAAATATGTTAAAATATCTTTCTAGCTCATCAAAATTTTCGATTTCTCACTACAATGAATACATAAAATAATCATGTTAAATTACACGCAAACCTTATTGCATAATAAAATTTACGAAATACTCAAATAGAGACAAGATTGTTCAGTTCTAGGTCTGAAAAAAAAAAAACAGTCATATGATGGTTGGTATCTAATATACCCTTCGTGAAACTCACTCACTGACTGACTCATCTACAGTGTGTCGCATCAAAGATGAAGACACCCACATATTTTCATTTTTTATAGGAAAATCGATTTGAAATTTTGTACAGTCATACAGAGTGATGGGTCGCATTTTTTAAAATACTTAACCGAAATCTGAACTTTAAACTCAGCCTACTAATATCAGTAATAATCAGTATCAGTATCAGTAATAATTTTGAGTGTAGATCAAAATAATGAAAAAATTACAAATGCAAATTTTGTCATGAAAATCAAAAATATTCTAAGCAACTTTTTCTAATAATTTTTTTCGATATCTCTAACCATCTCTGATATGCTAGGCAAAATATTAAGAATCGGCCTATTTTTTCAATTTGTAGTAGGAGTTTAAAGATCAAATTTCGGTTATATATTTTAAAAAATGTTTCAAATCTATAGTTTCAAATCGATATTCCTATACATAAGAAAAATATATGAGGGTGCCTTCATCTTGAATGCGACACACTGTATATAAATTCTAAAACACTTCTAAATATGATAGAAAGTTGTCATTTTTTCCAATGCTCTTTAAAATGATTACATTTTTTCTTACAAATCTACAATGACAAAAATGACAACAACACTTTGTTTTGACATTACCTCAAGCAATTACCTCAGATGTTGGCACGCTTAACATCGTCTGACGCTTAGTCTATGTAACTTAATTGTCTAAAGTTAGGACCATATATATTCTATGGTTAGGACTCAATAGTTTTAAATAACGCAAACGTTTTTTGATATCTGACAAATATCATTAATATTAATTGTTTTTATTCAAATTAAATTGTTCATATTATTTGAAAAGAGCTATATTTAATCGCAGTGGTATTAATTGTGCACACATTATTTTATGAATAAATATTTACTTATATATATTCAACAACGGATTTTGAGTTTCAATAATCAAGTGAACTTGAGATAATTTACCCTCCAGGAAATTCATAAAACCAAACAACACTATATTCTATGACTATTCTCACACTTGTATTGTATGTTGTACTTTTAGCTAGCGGCTAAATCGAACATTTCTTTTTAACAATAAGGAAATGATACTATACTTTTAAAATAATAGTTTTTTTTTTTATATTGGAATAAATCTACGACATATTTTAATTACAGCTCCTAGTTTTACGACGTATTTCTTAGAAAGTTATAAAGTTAGTTAATTATGCTAAATTACATGCGGACTCTTATGGACTCTATTCAATAACATCGAAAATAGACGGTTTGTGAAAAATTGGCACACCTGATGATAAAAATACTTTTTTCCCTGACTCTATTACAATCAGGGCCCGATCCAGCAACGGAGCGAGTCGAGCAACCGGAGCGGCAAAAATGTGGAGTGGAAAATCTTTAAAATATATACAGTTATCTCGATAATTGGGACTCAATAAATCCAGGGCTATTCTGAAAACTTGGATTGTATGGAAAAATTCATTATAATTTGTAAATAAAATAAAATACCGAAAAAAACACCATTGGAATCTATGTATTTAAGCCAAACTGTACATATAATACATATATCCTGTATACAGGATGTTTTTTTAAGTTGACGTATGCTGAAACTTTAAAAATAACTTTTATCGATAACAAGTGAAAACAAACAATAGACTGAGTTAATTGTTGAAATACCATGCATAGTCAGTGTTGATTTCTTTATCACATTACACATACAAACATGTGACACATACATAACTGATGATCAAGTATAGTAGATATTATAAAATTTCCGCCTAATTGGGGCCCTCACGGGTAAACAGTGATGTTTACGAAAAAATGTTTCAAACAAAAGTTGTTTAATTTTTGATAAGGAACATTTTTTATATTTAAACTTTTGTTCTATCTCTAACGGTTTACAAGATGGGTCCTACGGACAAAAGACCCAATTGACCTATGATGCTCATTTACGAACTTGACCTCACTTTTTACGTCCTGAGTACGCTGTAAAAATTTCAGCTCGCTATCTTTTTTCGTTTTTGAGTTATCGTGTCCACAGACGGGCGGACGGACGGACAACCGGAAATGGACTAATTAGGCGATTTTATGAACACCTATTTTTTTTCCTAGCATCATTATTTTTAAGCGTTACAAACTTGGGACTAAACTTAATATACTATGTATATTTCATATATACATGGTATAATAGGCTAAAATACTCTTAGATGTTAACTGAACAATCCCCGAAAAATTAGTGGGGGAAAACCACAAGAAATGTACTATATCTCGAGTAAATCTTCCAGTGTCCATAGAATCCCGACCAAAGCTTGCACTAATATATTTGACTGTAAAATAGTTTTAAAAATTTGGTTTCCGTACCCAAAAATAACTATAAAATATGTTATGATCTTCAAACGGCTGAGCAGATTTTCTTGAAATATACCTAAGAACACTTTAGATCAAATTTTCAAACAACAACAAAACTCAAAATCGGTCCATTCGTTGAGTCGAGCTACGATACCAAAAACAAATCGATCACACCTGATTTTGTGTCAAACAAAAAATTAAAAGTTTAATGGTAAAAATGTTTTAAAATTTATTTAAAGTTTTATTATTATAACAAAATTTTGTAAAATTAGATTATGTCAATCTAAAAATAAAACCGAAAAATATTTGGCAAATTGTCCACCTACAATTAACTATATCATAATATAATAAGGTGTTGATATATACTTAAGGATGTACGAGCACCAAGACAATTTTAAGTAATAAGTTTAATTTTTTTATACGAAGTTGGGCTAAGTCTAAATCAATTCTGAAAATTTTAGAGGGGGTGGGGTTGCCCAATCATTAAAATAAATAAATAACTTCAAACGTAGTTATATTTACTTTTCGTTTTATGGGAAAACGGTAGATGGATGATCTGTTTTCATAGATTTCTCTAAAACTAGTCGGTTTAAATTTAAAAAAAAAAAAAAAAAAAACTATTTAAATTAAAGTTAAAATCTTAATTAATGATTAAAAACAAAAAAAAAACCGTTATATCCGACTAATTAAGGATGTATGAGCACATTTCATCAAAGCTGAAAATAAGGTACAAGTAATACCTTACTACCTTAAATACTGCGTACTGGTGGTGCTTGTACTACCTTAAAAACTAGAGCTCTATATATTGGATGCTCTCTCTAAAAGGGTCTGTACAACACTCTGTCATATATAGTACAACTTAAAATAAATCAACTGTGCTCGTAAAGGGGTTTACGCTTGAACCCCCGAGGCGGTCTTGAAAACCCAAGTCATGATTTAGTACTACGCATTTTTGAATTCCTAATTTTACTACTGCGGCTACAGGATTTTTACGTTTTGCAAGTGTGCAAAACGTGTGTTTGACCTCTTGTTATAGTCCTTCGTTTAGTTGGGCCCTAAACAACTGTGGGCACAGGAACCTCATGTTTTGCACACAGGATGATCTTATATAACAGTTCTGCGCATAGGTTGTCCGTAACTATTACAACTGCCCATACAAGGACCTTATGTTATGCATTGCAAATGCACACAATTAACCTCATATTTTGGTAGTACGCACAGCTTGGTCTCTTCTAATAGTTCTGTGTATGGATCAATAACGTTTCTTTGTCTCTTGCCCTAAAAAGACTAAGGAGACCTTCGGCCTTAGTCATCAGGGCTTGCTTCACTCTAATGTGAGGAAAAAGCTTCGGTTTAAACGGACTAGCAACATCCTGTATTTGCACCCCCGGAGGAACCTATAGTATCTACACCCCTTGCGTGCATGCTTTTAAAAACGGCCAAAAAGAAGAAGTGACGAATTAACCAAATATCCGTCTTTTTTTTTTCAAACAACTATCACCTATTTAAGGACACTTAAGTTTTTAATACAAATATGACGGAACTTTAACTGTCGAAATCGATCCAGCTGTTTGGAAGATACGAGGTAATAAAATACATACATACAAGATACGCGCAAAAAACATAACCCTTCATTGCCAGTTGGATAAAAATACCTAGTGTGGATAAACATCAAGTTTAACCACTTATTAGTCATTCATTTTTCATTGACTTCTTTATACTTATTAGCCAAGTAGTTTATATTGTAATGAATAGTAGGCGATCAATTCATTCTTTAACCACAGTCATAATTCACATGACATAATCATTACCTACTAACTTTATGGCATCAGCAGGCATGCATATTGTGCAAATCATGTATTTAAAAATAGTAAATGATGTGATTTTAAAAAAACTCTGTGGCCCCAATAAAAAAAATACGTTTTGTTTTTAAAAATAAATACATATTCATTTAACAAGGTTTTTGTTTATTTACCGAATATTATTTATAAAAAGAAAATACATACTAATTTTTAATTGAAATTTAATTAATCAACATCGATCAGATTGATAAAAACGTAACAAAGTAGTGATAAATCAATAAATTTTAATACCAAAGACGCGTGAGATGTTTTTAGAGAAAAGTTGTACCTTCAGGAGAAATAATGCAAACTGAAAAGATAATTTTTTAACTTATGTTTATACTTTGGTGGAAAATTACCCTATAAGTGTACACTTTTTAGAATTTTTTTATGTTCATAGAAATAAAAAAATTTTTTTTAAAGATATGACGAATTAATATTCTTTGCAAAAGATGATTGGTTTACTCTTGTTAAAATTAAATATTTATTATTATACCCAAACAGACAGACGAAAGTAGGAGAAAAATTAGATTACGTTGAAACCTTTAATTTTTCGGTAAAGTACAGTTTTTTTTGTAAATAAAGAATATTTTTATAGATTTTACACTTTTATATATTTATTTATTAAATTTTTTAAATTTATTTTCAAAATTGCAACCCCATAACTTTTAATAATTTATTATTCTGAAAAACAAATAATAACTAAAAATAAATAACTTACATAATACATAACCGTGTCCGACATTATTATTTTCACTTTTTTGTTATTATTAAATAATAAATAACTTTATATTTAACATTTAGCGTAAGTCGTTCAAAATATCAATTCAAATTCAATTTTCTATAACGTTTACGTTTGGTAAATAATGAGACATCTAGAGATGAATTTCAAAATTAGAAATATCCTAACTAAAAATTTTAATTTTAACAATAAAATTGTTATATTGTAAGCACGAATATTACATACACACAAAAATATAAAACTCAGATCTTAAAAAATTTGTGTTATTGCACACGTAAAAAATTGCACTTATCAATGCAAATACCAATAAAAATAATAATCACTTTGAACTGACACAACAGGTGACGTAATTCGCGCCATTCTTCTAATTGTATACATCTTATACAGAATGATCAAAAAAATATTTACACTAGTTTCAATGTCGAGGCGTACCAATAATAAGACTCACAATTACTTCTTTGGTGAATTTTTTTTGTCATTTAACTGATACCTACTTAGTTTTATATTATTCCAATATTTGTACTGCTTAGAATTGGCAGGCAAAAATCGTTAAGTTTTTTAAACTTTAGAGTGAAATATTTAGAAAACAGTTCTATTTAGAAAAAAATCTTTTGGGCAACTATTATTTAGGTAAAAAAGATTACGCATATACCGATTTTCAGGTCGGCTAAACACAAAGTGTATTTTCACACCCCTAAAAATTGATGGAGGTAATCTGAGCATTTTATACAACTAATTGGCAACATAAGTTTTCTGAGACTTCATTAAGCATATAAGAAGATTCAATGAAAAATTTCTTCCTAAAATTTGCCAACTGACTAGTGACTAAATATTTCAATTATCTTTAACAAATAAAATATTAGTGAAAATTATCTTATGCATCAATTTTTAAAATAATGAACTTAAGGACATCTGTCTGTCAAGAAATTAACTAGGATCGATTTTAAATGTGCTATGTCTATTTCCACGCTAACGTTTCAACTATCATTTAATTTAATATGTCAATATATTAAAAACAAGCTTTTATTTATCAAATAATGTATTAAAGACCAACAATATATGGTGCTAGATATAGCATTGAAAAACACACCAGTAACTTGCTGCATAGTTAATTTATTATATCCGTTGACAAAATTGAAAAATAGTAAAATCCAAATTTATTTTCAACATTTTTTGCTTATGTTAGCCATATATTATTTCTCTTTCCTATCGAAAAATATCCAAATAATATAAAATAAAATCTAACGGAATCGAAGCCCAAAAAAATCTCGCTATTTCGAGTTTAGGATTCCGTACCCAATAACGATTACAAAACAAAACCGTGTGGTAATAGTCAAAAATATTGATTTGAAAAAACTGTTTTAAATTTTCATAAAGAAAAGTTAACATTCTATAATTTTTGAAACATTGCAAATTTATCGTGCAAATAGACATTTTATTTAACGAGAGATACCGGTACATTGTTCGTTTATTATCGTTATTCGTTCAATAAGTGTATATTCATTTGAAGAAGCACAAAGGTGCTACTTTGTATTCATTTACATAATAATATAAAAGTGTGAAATTGTGAAACAAGAATGTGTGTGAAAAGTTGCTCAATTGAGTTCGTATTTCAGAAAAATGGAAGGCAAAAACACTAATTTCCATTGATCAATTATTTATTGAGTCTAATGAACGCACCCATTAGCTAAATATAGTCAATGACAGCATGAATTTGAACAGCCTATTTTTGAAAGCAACTTTTAAAACTAAATTAGTTAAATTATAAATAATTGGAGTTAAAATGATATCGTTAATTATGATTAGACAATATTAAAAAAATTAAAGGAAAGAAATAAAAGTTAGAATATCCATTTTTATTTTGAATGTGAATTGATAGAAGCGCCACCACTGTGGCTTGTTTTGAAAGAATTATTACCAAAGAGAAAGTGCAGAAAATTAGTTGAAAGGTTGAAGTTTTATGCAAAAATAAATCAAGTAAGTGTTAAATTATTGTTTATGTGCTTTTAAGTTTGCGTAGTTAAGACATTTGTTAATATTTTGTTTATTGAAACCATAATTGTCTTTGCTTTTTTGTTTTTGTACTAAACTGTATTTAGGGTTGACAAAATCAATAACTAATGCTACTTTTCATACAGTTTTGTTTTCATTTGTATTTTTGTTATATTTTAAAATTTTTGTTTAAAATTGAAAAGCTTGAACGAGAAAAAATACATTATTCGATTATCTTTGATAAATAATACACAGGGAAGACTAATTTGGTTAAATGTTATAAACGTAAAGGGGCCAAACTTAGGAGAAAATCATGTCCTGTGTCCACAGTCTAAAAAATCAAGGAAGATCACAGAGGCCATGTTTTGTACATTACGTTAAATATAATTTATTTTAAGGTATGATTTAAGATTAATATATAATTTGGAAACATCTGGCTAAAGTAAACAAATTTTAAATAAACACGCCTTCATGCGTTTGAAAAATCAGAAAAAACTTCAAAATTTTTGTTAATAAAGATTGCTCTGAATTATTGTTAACTTTATGAGTAACTTCAAAAGAATCTTAAATTCTTTTTATGGCTTAGCACCAATGATAATTAACCACCCATAAATAATATGAAAGGTAATCCATATCACCAAAAATAGTCCAAAATGTTAAGTATTGTAATCTCTTTAAAACATGCACAAATTCTCTCCTATTCAGGATGATTCAATAATACATTGATTATCTCCGCCACGGATTCCTTGCATTAAAAGCAATAAAGTTCATAACAACATGTTATGATCTAAAACTTTACATTTTCGACATACAGAGGTCTTAAAGTTATAAAATATAAGTATGATAATGACTTGTAAATTTGTTTTGGCATACCTTACATACAAATAATAAAAAACAAATTAAAACAAACAATTGACTGAGTTAATTGTAGAAGTACTCTGTATGCAAAGTGTTGAATATCAGTGCTTCGAAAGTATTTTCTATAATTTTTTTCGTTTTTCGAGAATCTTTCACAAAACCACCCTAGTTGAAGCTCTCTGAAAATTTTCTGGGCAACAAAGTTTTGTCTTAATTTGTGCCCTCGAGGGTAAGCAGTGATGTTTGCAAAAAATTGTTTTAAATAAAAGTTGGTTGTTTTATAGGGAAAATTTTTTACATTTAAACTTTTGTTCTATCTCTAACGGTTTACAAGATGGCAAATAAACTAATTAGGTGTTATGAACACCTATACCAACATTTTGTTCGTATCATCAATATTTTTAAGTATTACAAACTCAATACTAAAAATAGTATACTTTGATATACATTTCATATATACAGGGTATAAAAATCATAGAGATAAAAAATAACTTAAAAAAAGTTGCTGAGTTTGATAGGGGGACATCATGTTCTTACATCATATTGAACCTACTAGTTCTTCGGGTTTCTTTAGTAGCCAATTTAGATCCTAAACGGTAAGAAATAGAATAACACTTTAAATAAGAAAGGCGATTCTTATAAAAAAACTAACAATTTTTGTTTAAAACATTTAGATTAACATTCGAAAAACGTTAGCATTTTGGAGGAAATGCAACTTAAAACTATTTCATTATTGCATTTAATCGAAAGAAAATACATTTAAAGTTCATCGATAATTGTTGTTCCAAGTGATGGACACAGATAAATGTCCTCTATTGCCCTTGACAATCTTTCGCTAAAGCATTTTTCCGTAGTTAGCGTGTTTTCATTCGATTAAATGCAACAATAATGATATATTTTTAAGTTGCATTTCCTTCGAAAGCTAACCTTTTCGAAAAAATGTTTTGAACAAAAATTGTTAGTTTTTTTATGAGAATTAACTTACTAATTTAAAGTGTTAATATTCTTCCTTACCTTTTAGGATCTAAATTAAAGAAACCCGAAGAAATAGGCAAAATCTGTTGCCAGAAATAATGTCCCCCATCAAACTAGGAAACTTTTGTTTAAGTTATTTTTTGATTGGTTAACTACAAATCGAGATATTTAGGTGTATAGATTAAAATGGCCCAATATAAAAAGTAACACGAACGTCTTTTACCATACGAACATAGGAACAAAAACATTTCTTTTTCGAGATGTACGATCATAAAGTTTTCAGTTTTTTTATAACAAAACTTTATTTTTCCAAATCCAGAAGCCTTTGACCCTATGATCTTTATACCCTGTACATATTAAATATATATCAAGGTATAATAATTATAGTCCTAAGTTTGTAACGCTTAGAAATTTTTTCTTAAGTTATTTGAAACCTCCTGTGTAGAGTAAACTAAATAATTCAAAGATTTATACCCTTCTATTCATAAATAAGATATTTAAACAATTGGCTATGTTATTTTCATAACTTCTATCTACACTTAATTAATCGACTCTTTTCATTGATTTCAGAATTGAGAATAACATGACTACCCTTAACAACATAAACGACTCAATACTTGATGAAAATGAACATTTAAATTCAAATTCTGAAAGTACGACAACAAAAGAAGAAGTTGTAGACTATGACGATAGTAGTACAAGCACTAATTTTGAATATGAATCCTACACGAAATTTCAATTAAAAATTGAAAAAGTTGAAACATGCAATAAATTTAATAAATGTCGAGTTTGTGAGAAAATTTTTGTAAATGCTGATGCTTTACAATCACATGAACGAACAGCACACATAAATGAAAGAGCAGCAGCTGTACATGACGAATCTTCATCCAGTTCAAGTTCTTCGTCTGCTGAAACATATGCAAGTACCGAAGAAGCATCAAAGAGTTCCAATGGATACGTAAAACAGTATGAAGAGGTTCCAAGACTGAAACCATATGTGTGTACACATTGCGATCGAACATTCTTAACAAGTTCCAATCTAAAAGTACACATACGGACACACACCGGTGAAAGGCCCTATAAATGTTATTATTGTGATATGAGTTTCTCACAATCGAGTGCACTGAAAGGTCACATACGTATTCATACTGGTGAGAAACCATTCAGATGTGATATTTGTGAGCAGACATTTACGCACCCACATTCCTTAAAAATTCATCAGAGAACACATATAATTGATAAACCGTATAAATGTAGTCAATGCGATCAAGCATTCTCTCAACCGGATTCACTCAAGATACATACTAGCATACATGTGGTCGCTGAAAGACCTATTTTCCAATTTAGTTTTTTCAATTCTCAATATGATGATGATATAGCTGATGTCGTTGAAAATCATTTTAATTCAACACCTGTCGTAGAAAATGTATATATCGAACAACCTTTACCAATAGAGATTCCAGTAATTCCACCACCTTCATCGCCAATAATAACACCTAACAACACATCAATAACGTCAGTGACATCGGTAACACCAACGTCTCAACAAAAAGAAAAACCATTTAAATGTAACATTTGCGATAAACGTTGCGTAACTAAAGCCAATCTAAAAATACACGAACGAACACATACCGGTGAAAAACCATACAAATGTGACACTTGCGGAAAATCATTCTCGCAATCAAGTAGCTTAAAAGCACATGAAACAAGTCATACCGGTGATAAACCATTCAAATGTCGATATTGTGACCATACATCAGCCCGTAAACAATGGCTACAAGTTCATGAGAGAATACATACCGGTGAGAAACCGTTCAAATGTGATGTGTGCCAGAAAGCATTCGCTCAATCCAGTACGTTGAATCTACATAAACGTACGCATATGAAAGATAAAAATTATAGTCCTGTTGAAGTTAGTCAAAGTCCATCCTATAGTGAAGATGCAGAATTAGAAAAACGTAAACAATTAGCAATAGAGCTTGGTTTAAATGATGGAGTTTCATTTATGAATTTTTTGTAACAGATGTGTCGTAATCAAAGTTCTTGGAACATTCTCTATTCTAATATTCATGTGAAAATTAACTTTTTGGTTCTATAAAAACATATTTGTATTCAAAGCTTTATAGTTAAAAATATTAAAAAATAAAAAGCGAAATTCGAATTATATAATCTAAATTGATTATCTACCTTTTTTTATTTACAAATTATTATCCATGCTTTATTGAGGGCACTGAGATATACCTAGGCAAAATAACTTCTCAAGTTTAAAATAAGAAAATAATTTGACAAATATTTTACTTCTAAGTATTAGCCCATAAATTTGACTTCTACTCATTTAATTACGAACTCGCGAGCATGCGAATGTCCATTAAATCGTTTCATTTCGTTTGAACAAGCCCAATAACTATTGATTAGCGTCGTTTACGTTAATAAAATACAGAGAATATATCGGTAAAAATATCTCTAGGCAAAATATACAAAAATATTAGCATAAAATAATTACAAAATTTCATGCCATTTTCTTTCGATTTTCAAACTATTTTCGTTTTTAGAAATAAATTAAAGATGAATTATTACTTATTAATTAATTTAATTATTATAATTGCCAAAATCATGTAAAAAAATTTTTTTAAATATATAAATGTATTTACCTTATTTTTTTATAATGTTTTTGCATTTATAAATAATCTTGTGGATCACAGGGTGAATGTAAGGCGATATACAGCCTTTTCAACGACCAAGACAGCTCCACCTATATTTTCTTAGAATCGTGAGTATGAAAGCAAAACTTATTTATAGCAGTTGGGGACCCTTAAAAAAAGTCAAGTTAAAAATAAAATTGAACTTTATATGATATTTAAGGTTGTACGAGCGCAAGGACAATTTTGAATAAAGGCATGATTTTTTTTTATATAAAATTGGACTAAGTCTAAATCTATTTTGAAAATTTTTAGGGGGGATTTCCCGATTATTTAAATAAATAAATGACTACAAAAGTAGACATATTTAACACTGATCTTATGCGAAAACGGTAGATGGAGGAATGTTCTCATAGATTTCTTCAAAATTTCATACTACTTTAAAAAAGAATTTACACAACTATTCGCAATTAGCAATTAAAGTTTATGCTGGATGACACTGCTCCCCAACAGTTCTAGTACTGATGCATAAAGGTAAGTGTATTTTGCTCTACTTCTTAATACTAACGGATAAAGAATCTAGAGGTAACTACCATGCTTTTGGAAAGTTTTCTAGAAATTGCTCAATAATTAGCCTATCCAATCAAAAACAAAGAAATAAAATATTTCTAGGTATTAATAATTTTGAATTAATTGAGAAGAAATATACCTAAATATTTGTAGAATAATAAAAACTATTAATTACTTTTATGTTTTTTGTTTATTCTTACAGAAAATTAATTTACAAAATTGAAAAACAAAATTAATATCCAAATTTCTCATTTAAATCTGTTTTTCCATCGCCTTTTTGATTTTCTGGAGGCATCCAAGTAGTATATTTATCATCTTCTTCATAAGCTTTATCAATTAATTTATTTCGTTTGTTTTTCTTCTTTGATGATTTCGATGATGAAGAGGGTTTTGTTTCGACAGATTCTATTTTAGTAAGTATTTCTGGATCAGGTTTAGATGGTCCTATTATTCGAGGAGTTTCCTTTTCTTCAGTTTCATCACTTTTTTCTTTTTTAATAATATCCTCCTCTATTTTATCAGTTTCAATTGATAGTTTATTATTTTCACTATTTACATTGTGTTCTCTAACTGTTTCATCCATTTCTTCTTCCTCTTTAATGTCGTCATTTTCAATCACTTCCTCAGTGTTCGATTTGTAAGTTTCTTTTAAAGATTTCACTTTTAAACGTTTACCATACAACGGTAATTTTTTAATAGCATTAGTGCTATCGTGAATAGTATTTGTGGTTTTAGTTTGAAATGATGGAATTTCAGTTGGTTTAGCAATTTCTACTAGTTTTAAAGTTTTTGCATGTTCTTGTTTGAGTTTCGTTAATTGCATCTGGAACAAAATAATTTTTATATGTTATTTTATCTATCACAAAGGTACCTATTGAAGATAAATTTACTATAGTTAAGTCTAGTTTAGTTCTAACTAGAATCTACAGATACAATGTCTTAGTATTGTACACTGTTGATGATTTTTATTAATATTTAAATTATACATCAATCAATATTATTATGGATTTACTGTTTTTCTTCAGATACCCTCTCCCTTTAATCTATGTCGTATTTTATTGATGACTTCAAAGTGTTTTAAAAAATAATACAGTGACAAAAATTAAAATTACTTACAGTTAATCGATTAACAACTTGTTTATCGGGTATATCGTCTGTTAAATTATTCATAAACTCATCTAAACTATCGACATTGGACAAATTGGCATCTTTTTCTTCAGTCGCACTTAGTTTTATCTTTGCATTGCTTAATTCTTTTTCTAAATTTTCTATTTCTTCAGACAATGTTTTTTCTTTTGTTACCTATAAGAAATTAAAATAATTCATATTAATTGATAAGTAGATATAAAATAAAATAATCAAAATTTAATTCGTAAGTTTTTTTTTTTTTTTAAATAATCGATCTTTATATGGAAGTAGTTGTCATAAAACTACTCTGTGTAACTGTTCTTTGGTTTTTAGTAAGATTTGACAAATTAACTTGGAATGAACAACATATCATAATTGTGAAAATTTACTTCCAAAATAAAAAATGAAATTGAATACAGTGTTTGGTTAAGTGGGATTTGGATAAGTGAGAAACATTCATAACTGGAACTCATGTTGAGATTCCAAAATTTTGGCACTGAATTACCTCTTTAGATAAATTAGATAAATTAGCAGGTCCCTTAACCAGGCTTCTCACTTAGCCAGGCTTCACTGTATATGGTTTCGTTATGGTGAGCCTAGCTAGCTTAATTTTAATAAAATGACTAACCAAACTGTCGTATGTTTCCACATTCTCCTTTACGTTAGCATTATGTATTTTCATACGATATTGTTTTTTTCGTTCAACAGCACCAGTTCGATCGAAAAATTCATCGTCATCCGAATTACAATAATCATCTTCTTCCCAATTGCGTGGTTTTCTTTTTCTTGATTCTTAAACAATAACAAAATAATTAAAATCTATTAAATAAGAATAAATAAAATTACATAAATTAGTAATGAATCCGACTTAATGGTTCTAAAAGAAAGTTTACGGATGGATTAATTTTATTCGATATGTTTTAGGTTCCTGAAGAGCATCCATACTGGAATTTGAACATTTTGAACAATCGATTCCAAAATTAGAAAGTACAAGTTTTCAAATGAATTATTGAGGTTCCGAATTCGATGATTTTTCGCGGAGTTATAACTGTTTGAAATTTAGGTAAAATTTTGTTCCTTTAATACACTTGTAAAAAAATTATCCAGACACAAAAATACCCGCAGAACCAACCAAGCCCAGATCCAGGACTACACATTACCATGCTTAGCTTGACGTAAAACTCCAGCTCTATCAAGAATTCTACATGCTTCTAATGCACATTGTACAACTGCTTCTTTTTTCTTTCCTTTTACAATAGCTTCGGCTATAATTGGTCTCCCTAATGAATTTTCGATTGGAAGTTCAACACTACAAAAAAAAAAGAACAATTTTAATAATGTTTGTATTATTACTGAACTCAAGCACTCTTAATTCAAATCAAGAGGATCCGAGGATATTAACCAAGATACCGGTCAACTAATCCATTTATAAATTTAGTTCAATATTGATATTTAAACATAACGGACCCCCAATCGTTAAAGAAAAATGTTGTTACGCAAACATGTTAGCTTATACAGATGCTCTCCTAATACTCTAGACATACAATACTCAAAACATTAGTTTTTAAAGATGCTCTCCTAATACTCTAGACGTATAATTACTATTTTTAATACATGTTCTCCTAATATTAATTTAAGAACTTTTGATTTTTTCACCACTTTTCTACGAAATTTTCTGTTTGTTGTTTTTAGCCACGGGTACAGGGTACCACCACGGGTTACGGTAACTACGGGAGAGGAATTCCGCACGAGCCGAGCTAGTTTTTAATTATTAATTAAAATATTTAAAAATAACATATTCTTTTTAACTACGATATTTGCGTTGGTGAAGAGTCGTGTATGTTTTATGATCCTATCGATTTTGAACATTTTATTGGATAATAAAATTTATTTTAAAATTATAATTACGTGCAAATAAATTGTCCCAATCCTTTTTCTTCAACATTATACTGTAATTCCTCGCCTTCCCGCTCGAAAAATCCTCTTAAAGTTTTTTTAGGATCATCAAGATATAATTCTTCATTATTTGTGGCAGCGTATGGATTTTCTGTTAGGTCCGTTTCTTCATCCGCATCCTCACCTAAATTTAAAACAAAAACAAGTGAAAAACAATTGACTGCGTTAATTGCTGAAATACCCAGCATAGAAAGTGTTGAATGTCAGTGTTTGCAAGATTTTTTTTTTAATAAATTACTTATTTTATAAAATAATCTTACCCATTCCCCAATCTATTCCTTGTTCTAATTCTTTCTTCTTTGCTTCTTCTTCTTTTTCTTTAAGCTCCAACAATTCTGCTTCACGTTTTTTTAATTCATTAATACGATTTATTTTTAATTCTGTTACAGTTAATTCCGATTCAGGTTCAGCATCTTCTTCCGGTCCTTTTAAAATAAATGTTCGAGTACTATTGCCAAATTTTAGCATATGACCAACCTAAAAAACAAATTTCAGTTAATTAGTTTGGTAAATTTACCGGATTTTGATAATAAATTCGTAAAATTTTGGAATTTTTTTTAAAATAGGTTTCTTTCGTTACAGAGAAAAAGACTTTTCCGATTCCGCACGAGTTTCTGTACGCTGTTTTTATTTCGACATTGTTTTCTTTAGAGACGTTTTCTTGAATATCTTTGCTTCTATTGATCGGATTGAGGCGAATAAAAAAAAGAATTGTTTGTTATGAATTTCTGCATCGACCCTGAACATAGCAAAATAATCCCAAATATCAAGAAAACCGCATTAACCTCATATTTTCAATTTTTTCTGATTATTTTTCGAAAATGAAGGAATTGAGTTGAAATTTTGGAAAAAGATGTAACTTATGATCATAAAAAAGTGTCGTAAGCTCTGGTTTTAGCTTGGTACATAACTTCAATTTTGAGAAAAACACATTTTTTTGAAAAATTTCAATAGCACCAATTTTCCAGGTTTTTTATATATTATCAGATAGTGCCAAAGGTTTTTTTTCAAAATCTGATTATGAACTTCAACATTACAAAACAAAAAAAACCGTGTACAGAAGGTCGTGCAGATCGTTCCGGAACTGCTTTTCTCTGTTTTTTACAACGAAAGAAACCTATTTAAAAAAAATTAGCTTTTTCCCGAAATTTTACGAATTCATTATCATAATTCGGTAGATTTATCCAACTAATAGAATTAGTTCGAAATAAAATTACCAAATGACTACACTATAATATTTCTGTATCTTGATAAAATTAGTGCCAATATCCAATTTTGATAATTTACAGTTTTATTCAATTATGTCACCAGAAAATGAGCTGTCTCTTGTACTTAATTTTAAATTTTCTCTTTCTTAGCGGCTTTGTCCTGGTTTAGCCATTTCCCAAATACTAATTAGAACGTTTTTTTAAACTAATTAATTGGACATAAGATCTTATAAACAGTGGGACAGAAGCTTTGTAAAATCATTAAAACATACTTGAAATTTTGTGAGTGGCCCCTTTTTGGCGAGTCAACCAAACTTCTCTCTACTTTTTTCAAAAGCGCTGCGTTCTCAAATGAGCACGATTACGTCATATTCAAGCTATCGGTCAGAAAAAACGTAGCAGTGAATTTATCGGACACTATGGCCACTTAATCACATTAATAATTATTTAACAATTCAGCAAAAATAAAATACGTATGCATTGAAAGGCAAAACTACTTAAGTACGGCATGTTCGAGATGGTAGACAAGCTTATCGAAGCAGTATATTTGCCGGACAAAATATTTTACTGTTTAATAATTATTAATGTTATTAATTTGTTCGACAAATTGTCTGCTGCGTTTTTTCAGACCGACAGCATAAATATGACGTTATCATGTTCATGTGAGAGCGCAGCGTTTTCGAAAAAAAGTCGTAGTGAGAAGTTTGGTTAACTCGCCAAAAAAAAGCCACTCACGAAATTTCAAATATGTATTAATCATTTTACAAAGCACCCTTTCTGTCCCACGGTCTATTATTTACAAGATAGAGATTTATAGTGCGAAAGAACACATTAATGTTTCTTACATGAACTTTAACATACATCCTACTTTTAATTCGGGCTTTATTTAAAAATGTTCCGTGTGTACTGCCTAAATCATAAATATAGAATCCAATTGAACGATCTTCGCTTACAACACTATTAAATTGTAAAATTGCATGATGTCTTGATATTGTAGGATGTGCCAAATATATATCACAATTTGGTAACCGTCCAATAATCCAATATTTTTTCGGCATCAACACAATGTTTTCTATGATGACACCCGATTTTAAAACTTCTAATTCAAATTGTGGACCATTGGTTATTGGTAATCCCGACCAGGACGGTTCTTGGTAATTTAAAACTTTATCAACTTTTTCTGTGATATTTTCTTTTGGATTTGTTATTTTTGGTATTTCTTTGATTTCTTCTATATGTTTTTCATTGTTTTCAATTTTTACCTCAATTTCTAGTGAGGGAGGTTTTGGAATGATTTTTTCATTTGCGTTAATAGATTTTGGTATTTTACCAACTTTTCCAACGAAGATAGGTTTCTTAAAATTATCACTCATTGTTGAAACTATACATTGATTTCAAATTTTACGTTCTAAGTTTTGATTTATTTACTCTGGTTTTAAGCATTTGGAAACTTTAAATAGATTTCTAAGGCTATTTAAATACATCAACCGCTTCTAATTTCTAAATAATAAACTAATACACATTGATCTAACCTCAAAACTTAAAAAACCAAACGTCAAATAACGTTTTCAATGGTTTTCATAAACGGACAGTAGGGTTCAGAAAATATATCTAATATATCTGGGTTCAGAGAACATATTTAGAATTTATTGTAAGAGTACAATAAATTATAAAATGAATATTCTAAACAAAGATAGCTCTAAACATATATTAAATAGATATAGACAATAGGTACAGATAACATTTAATAAATAAAGATCGACATATAAGATTTAAATGTAAGTAGGTTTGAACTATCCTTGTTTAATAAATAAATGGTATATGTACATTTTAATATTGTATTAACTTAGTACACAAGCTAAACAGTGATAGCTGTATTGAAATATTTTCTGTTTCTGTTAGAAATTGAATCAAATGATTGGTGCTCTCACAACCAGTTTGTAGAAGTTGGTAATATAAGTAGTTAAAGTTGGTTGAAGAAATCATACTTACCTGGCGTAGGGGTTACCGTGATCAACAAGGCGGTTCCCCCAGGGCGAGGCTTTTCCATTGCACTACGGTTAGGCTGACCCTTGCGATTATCCCTAATGTGGATAACTCGGGCGCGTAATTTTTGGTAGTCGGGACTGCGTTCGCGCTATCCCGGTCATAAATAAAATCAAAAAATATATATTATATATAACATTAGTAAATGAAATATCTTTGAGTGTTGTGTAACGCCTGATTGCTATAACACGTCATTTTTTCGACGTTGTGGGAAAAACTTTACAACTAAATTCGAAGTAATGTTTCACCTCACCGGTAAATTCATTAGACTCTTAAATAAAACTCTTTTGTATGTTGTCCTGCAAATGAACGAAGTTCGTCGTCGTCTCATCAAAAATAATATAACTGAGAATTATTCCGACAGATTTCCGATTTATTTTCAATAAGATTGAATATTTATGAATGACTTTTACTAGGACTGTTATAAAGGAATATAATTTAATATTATAACACATTCAAATAGAAAATAATTTTATTTTTATTTATAATAATAAAATTTAACAGTAACTTTAATTTTAATAATCTACAATTTCCAATAATATTTTCTTCGCACTAATTAATTTGATTGTAAGCGTGATCTCAATCGAATACTCTAAAAACAACAAGAAAAAAAATTATATTAAAAACAGTACTTTCAAATTTTAACTCCATTTTTTCTTTTAAATACGGTTCTTTAGCTGAAATTCCTGAAGAAAACGGACTGTTTGTATTACGGATAGGTTTATACAGGGTATTAAAAAAAGTATGGTTACAGTCAAAGGGCTCGATAAAGACGCTTTGTTTTAAAAAACAAAAAAAAACATGTTTCCAAAATTTGTAATTTCTACCTAGCGAAATGAAAATCGGCCTCCAATATTCTCGAGTTCCTTAACTGTTTCCATACTTTTGAACGCCTAGTATACGTGAGATAGAAGTATTAATAAGTACTGTCTCTCAGCAAATTACATAGTTCCTGTAATTTTGCTGGCCCGTGATGTTTTTAAACTTTCTTCTGGAATGTATTTTATTTCTAGACAAAAAACCGTACATTGGTATCTTGTTAAACATAAAAAAGTAAAGAAGTTGATATACCGTATGGGATAGAAAAAAATCAAATGTTTTGAAAATAAGAATAAAATTACTAGTTTTTGCTTTTATTTGGTAAAAAAAACATTCGTATAATTACGCATTTAAAAAATTTACTAACGAAAATTACGCTGGCATGCGATACCCGTTTTTGTTAATGTATTTTTGAAGGAGGTTATAAAAACATGAAAAAATCATAAATGATCGAATCGAGAGATCTTGAAAGCCATGAAACGCAACCAAATCTCGAAATTAAACGATTAGAAAATAGGCTTCGAAGAACAGCTATATTGTTTGACAGTGTGTGATAAAAATTAAAATTTATTTAGAAATATACTTAAACATTCTGATTTTGAATTATAAAAGCACATTATTGTTTTATTATATTAAAATACCCTATTTTAAAAACATTTGATTTTCGGCCCTGTATATTATTACTACATTTAACATCATTTGAATATTTTAATAATAACAATCCAATCAGTTTAGGATTAAAAAAAAACTGTGCCTAAAGTCTATTTCATAATGAATTAATCCGTAAGTCGAATGTCGACTGACGAATGGAGAATGCATGCGCAATATAAATCGTTTATGACTAGGACTAAGCTCTATGGCGAATTGGCGACGTAAAATAATGTGATATGCTTTACTTTGGCTACCTTCTACCAATAAGAAGACAACATTTGTTTCTTTTAGCAAATATTTTTCAAAGATATATCCTAAAAAGACTGGATTTTAGTGCATTTTTGTCAACATAATTGATACAACGTTTGACTTCCACGAGTTCTTTTATAAGCTTAACGTGCATACATCGAATTAAATCTAATAACTGTTTTAGCTGTACTATTTAAAAAAAAATTATCTTTCTTATGCATACTCAGGGTTTTATGGGAATAACAATTGACTTATTTGACTTAAATGTATTATACTCTTGCTATTTTGGCTCCGAAATGTTATTTATCTTATATGCGCGTTATATAAATACGTATTTCGACTACCAAGCAGTCATCATCAGTATTAATTAACTAATCGCAATTACTCTTATTGTGTGTATGTTACTCATTGTTAATTTAGTGACGTTCTGCATAAACCGTCAAAAGATAGTAGTAGTTACAAACATTTAGAATTTACTAAAAGAGAACACTAAATTATAAAATAAGTATTCTAGACAAAGATAGTTATACATATATTAAACAGATATAGACAGGACAGATAACATTCAATAAATAAAGATCGACGTATAAGATTTAAATGTAAGTAGGTTTGAACTATCTTTGTTTAGTGATAGTTGTATTGAAATATTTTCTGTTTCTGTTAGAAATTGAATAAAATGATTGATGCTCTCACAGCCAGTATGTAGAAGTTGGTAATATAAGTAGTTAAAGTTGGTTGAAGAAATCATACTTACCTGGCGTAGGGGTTACCGTGATCAACAAGGCGGTTCCCCCAGGGCGAGGCTTTTCCATTGCACTACGGTTAGGCTGACCCTTGCGATTATCCCTAATGTGGATAACTCGGGCGCGTAATTTTTGGTAGTCGGGACTGCGTTCGCGCTATCCCGGTCATAAATAAAATCAAAAAACAAGTGTTTAATTACAACTAGACTATGATAGTACATCTACTTACTTACTCGCTCGAGTACTGTTGTTGTTCCACACGTGTATTAATAATAATTGTACTTATTTTGGATTTTTACTAGTTAGTTTTATTTAAGTGGTCCCCTCAAACAAAGCAAAAAAGAATCAGAGTCAGTCGTCGTCCATCAATAATTGTAGATTTTTTATGTTTATAGAGTTTTATGTTTAAGAATGAATATATTCATGGATGACTCGTGCGCCTTAATATGGATAACACGCGTGCGTAATTTTTGGTAGACAGGACTACGTTCGCGCTATCCCGGTCTTAAATAAATATAAGAATAATTATGGACTAATTAGGTGATTCTATGAACACCTATGGCAAAATTTTGTTCATAGCATCAATTTTTTTAAACGTTACAAACTTGGGATAAAAAAAAAAAAACATATACCTTGATATATCTCATATGCATGGCATGAAAATTTGTTTTTAGTTTAAAATACCAAGAAAATTATAGGTTAAAAGTTTTCTATATCAAAAGAAGATTATTTTTCCATAAGAATTGAGAATAGTTTGGGAGCTGCTGACGGGCTGTCCACCCTAGGAAAATTCTTTATTCTACCTCAATGGTAGTAGACAAAAGAAAAGACAATTAATTAAACTCTGAATGCACTAATTCTTACTAACAACCCTAGTTATTGGCGATTTTAAAAGGTGGCAGCAACGTCATTACATTTTTGGGAATAGTTAATTTGTTTTGGGCACATGTTTATAGAAGGATCTGAACGTTCCCATCTAACTGTACATTAAATAAAAGCACAAATTTATAAGATAGATAAATGTATAATACGACCAGTTGATGTTTTTATGCTACGGAAAGAGGCAGATATTGGCCATCTTTGCGATCAATTCCTAGAGAATATTGAAAAAGTAATTTGAATCGATTTTTAGCCCTTTTTGCGTGATCCAATCGAGCTAAAGGGCAAACTCGTGTTGACTATTGACTATAAACAAAATTAAAATTAATTTATTTAAAATTTTGTAATTATAGAAATTTTTACAAAGAAGGGGAGTATAATGAAAACTTGATTATTATGGGTTAGTTTCTTTAAATTATGACCAAAAAAATTAATACGTTGTAATATTTCTCAAATCAATTTTTGTATTATACATATAAATACTTGTTTAGACACTACCTGTCTATCATCATTATAAATTTTTAATCGTAATTACTTGTTGCTAAGAACATTTTTAAACTCTCGAATTTCCTGGGTGGAAAATGAACTGTGTAGGGTGAGATTGCCCCCCAATGAGTACAATTAACACAATAATATTAACGAATTATTTCTTTATAATAATAATTATTATATTATTTATATTATCTTCTAAATTTCATGGAGTTTTTTTTATTAACAAGCAAAGAAAGTTTTTGAAAAAAACTTCTCTAGTTGTTTCGGTCGGTCCATCATTTCTTTTAAACATAAAAATCATTTATTTATTGATTTAACGACAACTCTAATTTTTTTGCTTTGTTTGAGGGACACTAGTTATATTTACTTGTAAAGTTAATAAAAATTCCGAACACTACTCTAATGAAAATTTTCTTAAAATGTTAAACCAACAAACAATACTCGAGATGGTATATGGACAATTCCTTGTGGGAAAATACAATAATATTTTTTGATTTATTTAAGAACGGGATAGCGCGAACGCAGTCCCGACTACCAAAAATTACGCGCCCGAGTTATCCACATTAGGGATAATCGCAAGGGTCAGCCTAACCGTAGTGCAATGGAAAATCCTCGCCCTGGGTGAACCGCCTTGTTGATCACGGTAACCCCTACGCCAGGTAAGTATGATCTCTTCAACCAACTTTAACAACTTATATTACCAACTTCTACATACTGGCTGTGAGAGCACCAATCATTTTATTCAATTTCTAACAGAAACAGAAAATATTTCAATACAGCTATCACTGTTTAGCTTGTGTACTAAGTTTTACAATATTAAAATGTACATATACCATTTATTTACTAAACAAGGATAGTTCAAACCTACTTACATTTAAATCTTATATGTCGATCTTTATATATTAAAATGTTATCTGTACCTATTATCTATTTAATATATGTTTAGAGCTCTCTATCTTTGTTTAGAATATTCATTTTATAATTTAGTGTTCTCTTACAATAAATTCTAAATGTTTGTATCTACTATCTTTTTTTGATAATTTATATCATCATTATAGCAATAAAAAATGATGCATCTAGACAGGGTGTGCCATGTATTTACGAAACAATAATCTACCATTGAAAGCTGTAACACTTATACACGTGGTAGTAACAGTACCCTTACCAAATAAGTATGATCATATAAATTGTATTTTTATGTATTCGGAGATGTTTCAAATACGTCATCCTCTGTAGTTAAGGATACTAAACTCCCAAATAAATGATCATCACTTATAGAAGTTTGATTTGAACTTCTTGGAATATCTTCAGAAGTGGAAGAATACTTCTGCATTTGTCTATTAGTAGAACTGTTAAAATTTTTAAATTACTTACTTATAATTACTCCAGTAAACGAGGATTAAACCTCTAAATTATTTCCTATAGTTCCGATTGACCTGGAAATTTGACGGAATGTAGATAAGACCCCAATAAACAAAAGTTATATGGTGCATTTGACCAGGGGGTGGTAGCCACCCTTTCTAGGAGATGGAAAAATATATATTAAAAATGACAACAGGAATCTATAGAGTAATGAATTCTAAGCAAAAAATTCCAAATTTTTATCAAAATCGGTGCTATAGGTCCAAATTTACAAATTCGTCTTTTTTTCTCCTCGCTCATTGGAGTAAATGTTATAATATATAAATGAACATTATTGATTCGTTATTGATCCAATAATTACCCTTTAGTGTAATCGGTAGCGCCCTGTTCATCCATTTTTGGTTTAGCCTGATTTTTAGTGTTGTCTCGTTCATCCCATGAAAAATGTCGTTTATGTAAATTACTTTTTATAGTATTTGATATGTTTGACATACTAGAACAAAAAGTGTGTTTAACAATAATTTTTTGATCATAAATTACTTTATAACAATTTCTGGAGTTTCGCTTGAGAAAAACTGCGCTAAAACTCAGCAATCGCTAATTTCCTGTGTTTTTGTGATAGCCGAAAAGCGTAAGCTGTTCAACGTCCTATATTTTAAGCAATAAACAGGTTGGGATCTTGAACCAAGTTTTTTTTGACAAAAATGGAAGGCACATTTTTTTAGACATTATTCCGAATCCAACGAACTATCACACGTATTTTTACGACCATTATTTCTACAATTCATCAATTTGAACTTGTTCACTAGATTAACAGAAGGTTTATTAAATGCTTATTAATTGACAAAATTTTAGTTTTTTAATAACACTTTTGTTTTGGTATCGAAACCGCTTTTAAAAAAATTGTGCAAAGTTTTCCAGTGGTATCTTAAATTTTTAAACAATTGGAACTAAACAAATTTAAAGAAGATTAAATTTTAAATAAAAGAAATTTTTTACAGAAAAATAATAATCAGTACATAAATACCTTGATCCAATACGTCGTTTTTCCAATTCTTTTTGTATTGATTCGGGTATTGCAGGGCTTGTATTTACAGAATGATGCTAAAATATTTTAAATAAATAATCATTTTGTTTCTTGTATAAGTTTAAAATAAAATGTTAATAATTACTTTTTGTGAATTTCCATTTAATGGATTTGTCCAAACATTTGTGGAAGAATTATGATCAGTATCATCACTTAATAATTCAGCAGGAATCGTTGGTTGAGCAGGAATTATTGGAGATCTACAACACACGCTGTAAAATAAATGCTTTTGATAAATTAATTTAAATATGAATTGATTTAAAAACAGATACTAACGAATTCACATCCTCTAATTTTTTTAGTAAACGCTCATTTTCTCTGCATACTAGTTCTTGATCGCGCATGATAATTTCACGCGTTGAAAATAATTCAGCATTTTCTTGTCGTAACGCTTCATTTTCATTCATGTATAATTTAATTAATTCGCTTAGTTCTGAACTTTCAAGTTCAGTTAAACGTTCGGGGTCAACTTTGGGTGCAGGTGGAATATGACGTCGTTCTAAAAACAATGAATATAACAAAATTAACGTGTTATTCTGATTTTAATAATTAAAAAATTAGCATCCCTGTACAACGCTACCCTGTACAACGAAATAGGTTAAAATTTTGTAGAAAAGTATCTCGAATAGAAAGAACTAGTTTTAAAAACATCAGTTTATATTATTTTGTTTGAAACAAGATTCGTTAAAAATAAGAGAAAACTATAGAAAATTTTACTTTTGAGACAAGAAAAATCACTTTTTAAAAAATTGTCACTTGAAAAAACCTTTAATTTGGTTCTGTATACCTACATAATTAATTAATGAAATACCTATATTAAAAATATAAAAAAAAATTCCATGTACCCTTGGTGGGACTCGAACCCACAATCCTCGGCTTAGGAGGCCGATGCCTTATCCATTAGGCCACAAGGGCTTGAATGCTACTTGTAAATAAATCCTATGTAGTTTACCTGTTGTAATATCTTCAGGTCGAATTGTTCCATTGATTGGTATTTCATCATGTAAATGTAAAACGGTTCGTAAATGTTCATTTTCAGTTTGTAATGCTCTAACTTCTCTTTTTAAACTTAAAATTAAAGCTTCACGTGGATCCTAAGAAAATCAAAAATTATAGAGATTATTTTAATTGATTCGATACAATTGAAATTTTATTTTTTATTTAAAAAAAAAAAATGTCTATAAATAAAAAATATTATCATTGATATTTAATAATTTTGATAAAAAACTAAACGCCCCCGGGTGGGCTCGAACCACCAACCTTTCGGTTAACAGCCGAACGCGCTAGCCGATTGCGCCACGGAGGCTCATGATATTTTCGTCTTTGTACTTGATATGTTTTCTCATTACTTTATTTAAAGAGTAGTTCGAAAAAATCAATATTATAACTAATTCAAAGTATATTTTTCTTTTTCTTTATTATTATTATAACTGAATTCTATTTAATTATTTAAATTTTATAATTGTAAAAGAATTATATTTAAATTTAAGATAGTACGAGCACTAAGGTAATTTTAGATTTCGGGTTAATATTATTTGTACCTTAGTTTCAACTTTGATGATGAATTTTGTTATAACTTCATGAATGTAGACGAAAATTAAGAATACAATTTTTCAATATCTGCCTTGGTTTTCGAAATATCGAAAGCTAAATAATTAAACAAAATTTTCAATTTCAATATTTTAAATTTTGAAAATTATTTCAGATATCGAAAAATTATATTCTTACTTTTCGTCTTATATCGTCAATTTATAACATAATCCACCATCAAAATTGTGCTCATACATCCTTAAATAGTCGGACTTTAATTAGCTTCAAATGCTTTTGTGCAAATGGTGGAGGCCTATAGGCAGCCGCCTACTCTGACTATTTGTAAGTTTGGCACTGAAACCAGTAATAATCTTTTAAAATTTTTTTAGAGCATTACATCTTAAACTTAAAAAACATAAATTAAAATTGTACTTACCATTACAACAATTGGTTTGGTACGGATTCTTTTTGCACGTGCAGCATATCTTAAAGTGTTTAAGGTTTCACTTAAATTACTTCGAGCTGGAGAAATGCAAGCAATCTAAAAATTATCATTAAAAGTTTTATTGATCCTACAATTCCTACAATAAGCCTTGTTCATTCACAAGTCAATTAATTTGATTGAATTAATGAAAATGGATGTATGTAAATAAAGAAAAAAATATCTTTTTAGAAAAAACTGCGGTTCAATTATAATTTCATAGTTTATTCGAAAATTTGCGAATCATCGCCCGTCATTCACTGCCAGTTGCTTTGGTATGAATTCATCCTTAAGAGCATAAAACAGGGTAGTAAAGTTTAATTATTTTGACATTTTTGGGAGTTGGTGTGCGCATTTTTTGGAAATATTTGAAACTAGAAAAAATTTCTCTTGTCTTTGTGTACGAAACTCAATAACTTTTTCATGTACCAGCTTAAAATTGAGAAATGTCCGTTCTTTGTTATTCCAACAAGAAGATAAATAAAAAAAAAATTTCGATAATCAATCAACAACTTTCGAAGCTTTCGAAGTTTTTTTGGTTCGAAGTTTTTACAACCTAATAAACAACTGTGGGAAGAAGCATCAATTTTTTCTTTATTACCATGATATTTTATTTAATTTTGTGGTGCTAGTGTAAATAAGTACTCTTGAATAATATTTACCATTAAAGTAACACCATTGCCAGCCAAACTATCTGCTAATAGTTTCGTTAATTTCGAATCCCTGTATGGTATATGTCCACCTTTTCGTTTCGAATCACTTAGAGATGAAATACAATATCCTATAAATGATAATTAAACTTATAATTTATTTTCGATTGCCTTATTGAAAGCTAATAAAAATTTCTACAAAATGTTTTTCATTCATATTTAATTTTTTCATTTCAAGTTCTGACGTCATAAGCGATGTCTTCAGAAAAATTGAAAAGGTCAAGTACACACTAATATAAGACATTGAAATATGGTTTGGGTAATAGAAATTTAAATATGATAAAGACATATGTCTTCGCTGATAGACCGTTAAATAAATAAAACATAACCTTCGAGTTAGAGACTTCTTTAAGACGTTGTTGATTTGTTTTGCTTTGATTTTTAAATTTTAGCGTCGACATGTTACAAACAAAATCAATATCCTCTTTTTTATAATAAACATAATAAACTTGAAAATATTTTACGACAGGGGAGCCCAAGAGGGGATTTGGATAGTAACTCGAACGCGGCAAATTAATATATGGGGGGTTTCTTGGACCTTCCTTGTTGACTTTCAAAATGCACACAGATCTGATATGATCTTAATATGACTAGAGGTAAACGTGGTTACGATTTCTTAAGGGGCTATACTCAGTTGCGAGCACAAAAAATATGTTTTTTTATGAGTTTTTTTTTTTGGAAGACCATTTATTTTACATAAATATAAAAAACGTATACATATAGTACATTTTTTTAATTTTAAGATACCATTGTCCGATTTCAAAAGGACCTCCTGGAGGTCCTCAAAAACAAAACAAAAGGTGTCTGATGGTAAGCATCGTATATTTGGTTTGGATTATCCAAAATGAAAAAATCCAGAAAATTTCTTTAGTCGATAGATGAATACAGGTATTAATCGAAGAAATAGTTAAAATTATGATTTTTGACCAAATGGCGGCTATCAAAATTAAAGAATTCAAAATTCTTCAAAAAATTTCCAACTTCAAAGTAGTCTAAAATATTGAAATAATTTTCAGAAATCTTATTCCTTCGATTAATACCTGTAGAAAATATCTAAGAAGATTGTGTAAAAATCCAAAATCGTTCGGTCGAGCCATTTCGGAGAAATCTTGCTCAACGACTTTAAAAACGCTGTTTCGATAAAAACGCCTTTAAAGTTTCAAAAGACGTTTACGGTCAGTTAAAATATATCAACGAATCAACTTGAAATTTTCACAGAATATACTTAAATATATGTACATTCCGAAAAGGTAAAATCGATTTTCATCGATCAGAAATTTCAGTATACCAACAACTTGGAGTGATCTTAACTTTCTACAAAAGATAAAAAACCCTTTTATTAAAAATCGCACAGACCGCATTTTATTTTAGGCTAAAATCCGATCTCAAATGTCAGTAAACACGAGGAAAAAATGAATAAATAAAAATTACCTAGAACCATTAAACTTTTGTTGATGTTATTTGCTTCCTCAAGCGTTTTTCCTTCACTATGCGTTTTCTTCGTCATTTCACTACCTGCTAAGTCTACAAAATTTATTTTCCCTTGTCGTGAAATAAACACACCATTTTCTGCGGCTTGTTCTGAATTTATATGTACTGTAAGAATTGTATGACTTCGACTTGAATGTTCATTCATAGAATGACTACCAACTTTTCGATTTCTCATTCCTACAATTTAATATAAATTAATTGGGTTGTAATAAATTTTTTGTTTGTTACCTACCTTCTTCTAGAACAGCTAATAAATCATCAAATTCTTCACAATCGACTGTAAATAAATTCTCCACGAAAAATCCTCTTAATTTTTTACTCCATCTTACTGCTAATGGTTTTCTTGCTGATCCAGGATTCAAAAGATCAATTACCTAAAATCCACAATTGGGAGTTTACTAAAGTCTTTATTTTATGAATGATTATTCCAATCATTAATTTTTTTCGATTATCGCTTCATCAAGACGATTGGATTATAATATGCAAAATTCGCTAAGATAAAAAATAATTGGGAATAATAAGCGCCTTTTAAATTGTCAGCCTATAATTATTTCAAGATAGGCAAGCGCAAGTGAAACTTGAAGGAATTTTTTTGTGAACATTTTAGGTATTTCTATCCCTATATATATTATGAATGTGAAAGAAATTTTGTTTGTTTGTTTCGCTTTCACGCATAAACTATTGAATGGATTTGAATGAAACTTTACAATAATATACCTAATACATCAAACTAACACATGAGCTATAATTTATAAAGATATATTAAAAAAAATTAAATTAAATTAGTCTTTGATATTACACTGCGCCATCTATGGATATACTTTCAAAGCTAAATTAAATATTTCTGTAAAAATGGTGAACGAAATTCTATTTATGGCCCTTTGCTTCGATATATTTATGAATTATGACTATTTTATACTTAAAAGAAACTGAAAACTGTACATATATTGCCTGTCAAAAACAATCAGTATCCTTGTTTTCAGTGTTATGGAAGGGGGATAAGTGAGAACAAGGGAGGTGAAGGCTATAACACGGTGGTTTTTACTTCTCTAAGCCCAGCGAAGCTTTCATGAAGAATTACCCTTAACGTCATCAAATAATTAGAAAAATTAATCCTTAATATTTAAAAAAAATAGAAACGTCTTATATTTGGGCAAGAAAAGATAAAGAGAAATAGGATTGGATTTTTTTTAGGTGTCATTTTATACAGACTGTCCCAAAACTACCGTATCTTCTATAATCTACAACACTCTTCTAGTACGATAGTTTCGGGACACTTCACATATCTTCTTATACAAACCTTTTCATTGTAAATTTCTAAAAAACTAGCTTTCATTGTAAAGTGAAATTCAGTTTTAGCTTGTATAAGTTTGAATAAATACATAAATGAACGAAATACAAGTCCATGATCTTCGCTGTAATGATTTCGATGTCGTTCAATCTAAATGAAAATTATTAGCATTCAAAATTCATTTTTAATTAAGTATATACACTTTAATACTTACCAAACCAGGTGGTCCGGTTAACGTATGAGTTTTTCCACTACCCGTTTGACCATAACAAAATGCTGTACAACTAAAACCTTCCACTGACATTTCAATCAATCGTTTAATACCAGAATATTCTAAAACATCTTCTTGTGTTGCACCTGGCTCGAATACAACATTATACGAAAATAATTTTGATTTTTGATTTGTATTTGGACCAACTGGTATGTTTTCACACTAGAACATACAAAATACGAAATGAAAAAGCTTATTTACCAACCTTTTATTTTACGAATTGAAACTAACTAGTAATTGTCCATTACCAGGAAATTCTACCACAGTATCATAATTCCCTTTTTTCTCTTTTTCATTTAATGGTCGAACTCTAAAAATAAAATTAGTAATTTTAAGTTAGTGGAAGACTTATAACATTCTATAATCTAATAATAATTTACCGAACAACGACATTAATATTATCTTCCAGTTCTCCATGTGATGTTATTATACGAGTTAAATTTCCACTGTCGTCTAACCTTTCTATACTTCCAGATCTGTCAAAATAAATACAACATGTTAATTGTTGAATTTCAAAAAAACCGTATTTTTTTACTTTATTGTGATTTGGTAAAAATTTTAACTCTCAATATTTTTTTTCACAGAAGTTTTTCGGTAAAATTACTTTTCTATTTATGATGAAAATCTTCTTTGGTAAAAATAAGAAACATAAAATTAGTTAAAAGCTCTATGAATCAAAGAGATGATTATAAAATTTATCTTATTTGTCTATGTTAATAAAGCCACGTTTACATGAGGCTAGTGTTCAGATACGCAACTAACACGATCTAAACTTGAATGTAAACTATTATTATCCATTATTATTTTTTCCTAGCCATAGCCAACATGTATCACTTGCTCTAGAGCTATTTTAAATAAAAGTTTGTCTTTGAATAATTAAGTCTATATATACGAACCAATTAATTAAAGTTTACTTTTAATTAAAATTTCTTTAATTAGTTGTTTGCACTATATTTAACCTATGTAATTATTAATTATTTGATTTTATTACGTTATCAATATAATAGATAGTTCATTAATTATGGATGTTACTACTGTCCATTCATTATTGATGACGACTTGACAGACGTTTAAATCAATTGTCCTTGAATTTTTCATTACAATATAATTTTTAATTTCATTGTTATAAATATGCAAGATGTACTAACGAACGATTCACTAAAACATTGTTTTTGCTAATTCGTTATTCAATTAGGTACGCCATCATTTTTGCGTCACAGTCTGAAAAATTTCAGAAATTACAAAAAAATAAATGATAACACAGAGCCATGTTTTTCAATTCTGTCGCTGTTGTATACGTAGGTACTTATTTTTAATTTGTTCACAATTTAAGCATGCACAAAAAAATTATAAATTTCGATTTTTGCCCCAATTCCTAGATCAGTTTTTGTATTTTTAAAATACGTATTTTCGACTACCAAGTAGTCATCATCAGTAAGAATTAGCTAGTGAATGTTACTCTTTGCTAATTTGGTGGCGGACGTGCAGTTTGGTATGAATTCTAATTCGATAAAATCAAATTATTTTCTTACTGAGTGATCAGAGGCCGTCTATAATTTCCATACGACCAATGACATAATAAAATTTCCGACAACCAACAAAAGTACCGCGCGGCGTCAATTCCGTACTTTTATTGCTGACAACCAATAAAAGTTCTGGATGAAAAAGTCGTTGGCATGATTTCTAAAGGCCATATCCACCACTTCTTAAGTTCTAAATGTCGTTTATAATGTTTAAACATTAATGAAAACCAAGTGATGATACATACAATATGGATACGATTCTACTTTTGCCTATATCTATAAGATATTTATGCTTTTAGCATCGCGTGCTTTAAAAAAAGTTCAAGGTTATTGAACAAATAATAGGTAATAGTAAAGTGTAATGTGTCATGTCATTTGTGCCATGTGGCAAGGTAATGTATATAGCAATTATATCAGTAATATAAACATTTAAATTGCATCTCTTTTTTTTTTGTTCAAGAAAAGGTCAAAATTCTATTAGACATTTGAGGTAATACAGTAGAACCACGATAATCCGACCCGTGACTAATCCAGCGCTTCTTGTAATCCGACATACTTATAACAACAATTACAATGCAGATTTATTATAAATAGAAAAATACCTCGCACCTATAAAGTGAGAAAACGGTTGAAATCTTATACCTTGGATATGTAATTTGCCGGATTAAAAGGTACTGTTTTTCATAATGTTCCGGACTACAGGCGATTGGTGGCAGTACTCCAAGGTAGTATAGCAGTAATGAAGTCATACCACTCAAGTCAAAGCAATAATTTTTTGTTGAGTCTATTCTATTATATAATTATACCCTATATATATGTAATATATATCAAGGTATACTAAGTTTAGTCCCAAGTTCATAACGCTTAAAAATATTGATGCTACGAACAAAATTTTGGTATAGGCGTTCATAAAATCACCTAGAATTAGTCCATTTACGGTTGTCTGTCTGTGAACACGATAACTCAAAAACGAAAACAGCTATCCAGCTATCAAGCTGAAATAGATAGCGTGCTTAGGACGTAAAAAGTGAGACTAAATTCGTAAATGAATAACATAGGTCAATTGGGTCTTGGGTCATTAAAGATAGAACAAAATTTTTAGTATATAAATTTCTTATAAAAAATTAAACAACTTTCGTTTGAAATATTTTTTCGTAAACATCACTGTTACCCGTGAGGGCGCAAGTATCATAAAACTTTTATGTTCATTTTCTCTAAAACTGTAAAAGATTTGAAAAGAGAGATATGAAAATTTGCACGTAGCTTCAACAATTGGTCTTTTAAACATTCTCGAAAAACGAAAAAGAAATCTAGAAAATACTTGAATATTTTCAAAACTGTTCATAATCAAATAAATGGCCATAATTGTGGTGATTTTTTAAACTCTTCTAATTTATAAAAAAAAAAAAATGCAAGCAATGATATTCAACACTATCTATATTCAGGGTATTTCAGCAATTAACTCAGTTAATTGTTTGTTTTCACTTATTTTTCTCATAATATGTGTTTATTTGTAAGGATATCCTATTTGTAATAATAATTTATGAGTTAAATCTATTACAAAAAGAGCTGATGGACACTGCCAAAAGACATCTCGTTATACAAAAATTATTGCTTATTGGGTGCGATTACAGTCAGGTATACATTCTAATAATACGTCTCATTGTGGATCATTTAGCCTTTCTTTTTCAGACGAGGGTAATCACCTGTAGGTGTAACGAATTTTATTATTAAATAATGATTTTGCACTTTATATTGTGTGTATGTGATACTTATTTATACTTATACATCTTTTTGATATAAATATCAGGAAGTATTGAAAGTATTAAATATGACTATAGACTTTTATTTATTCGCCTATATTATACTAGAATTAGATTATTACTAGTCGTAATTTTATACTTGCAGCGGATACTAGGGACACTTGGTTCTCCTCACTTGGGAAAGTAGGCATAATTTTACTATGAATGAATGTGTTTATAATATTGATATGAATAGAAAAAATAATTATATCTATGAACCAATGACCTATATCTGACATAACGGAGGTCGCAAAAGTAGCCAGATAGTCGAAGAACTTTTCATTGAAGTATTTTTTAAAAGAAAAAAAGTTTCAAGGATAAAAAAAGTCGTACATTACGTAAATGCGCATATAAGTACTATTTGAAGGTCAACCAAATATGCTTACTAAATAGATTTTTTTGATCTTTGAAAAATTTGATGCCTCCTGGAAGTTCTGGGACTGCCTCCTTACTTTTGTGACACTGTGTAAATTATTAGAATAGGAATGAAAATAAATAAGTGTAGATAATGAGTTTTTTTCAAATTTTCAAACTTGATATTTGTATTTGATGAAGTTTTTTGAAAAAAAAAGATTTAGTGTACGTGTTACGAGACTTTATCGTATGGAAAAATTTAATCTATTATGGCTAATATAATTAATTTTGTAGAAAACTCAAACAAAAGCTGTTGCTTTTGATGGTGGGCATCATGTTCTGGCATCAGATTGGATCTAATTCTCCGCGGTTGCTTTAATAGTCAATTTAGATCCAAAAGATAAGAGATAGAAAAACATTTTAAGTTAAACAGTTGATCCTTGTTAGATTTCCGACGAAATGCAACATAAAAATATGTCATTATTGTATTTAATCGAAAGAAAATATTCTAGCTTAAGATAAATTTTGAAAAGTTATCGAGAACAAGGTTATTCGTCTGCGTTTATAACTTTTAATGTCGAATTGGCCATATTACCCATACAAATGTAAAATTAGACTTGATACTATGACCAAATTTAGCAGAGAAATTATAATTGATTAAAAAGCGAAGAAGTTATAAGCAATCAAAGATTATTGCATTCAAAGGTTGTCCATCTCCTTTTAGCAAAACAAAGTTTTATATGTAGTTTTATATGTGGCGATATCCACGTACGACGTCACTAATAGGTATCTTCCTCTTTGTTTAATTAAGAATTTTAAACGTTCTTATTAAAAAACCAACTTCACTTTTCTATTCGTGAAATGAGAATTCTTCATGTGAAGTGATAAAAAAATTTTTTTCCGATCCCTTATTACTATCTCTTTATAGTCATCAATATCTTTTGAGAAATTATCTTATCTTACCTATATCAAAAAAATATTACACAAATGATTAAATAAATAATCGCAGATGCAAAATTTTGGCGCACGTGTTCATAATAAAATGATCTAATTAGCTTTCGAGAAATTCGATATTTTCGTGACAGGATAGAAAACAGCATTAAAAGATAATATCAAATGATAATGTTAATTTTCAATAAAGCTTATAACTACTACATGCATATTACATTCTTTTTCATTTTAAAAATGGCGTTTGGAAAATCTGACTAATCATTTAACATAAAAATTTTTTGTTGCATCATAGCATGAAAATTATAACTCATTTATTAGTAGAATAAAATTACGCACTTGTGTTCCAAAAACCTTTATATACACCTCTATACAAATTCTGAATTTGCAAAAAATATGAAAGCGGGTGGGGGTCGATATAATTTTTTTGCATAGGTTGTGGTAATATAGGGACAGAAAAAGACATAGGATTATTTTTATCCCGGAAAAAGGACGGTTCCTATGTAAATACGATATAACATACAGGAAGCGGGTCTTTTAAAGGGTTTTATAAAAGTTCGTGAAAAAGATTTTTAGCTCATTTTATTCAAGAAGGCTTGATTAATTTACACAGTAACGATAAAAACTCTCAAATCTGTTCTAATCGCGGTAACACCGCATGGCGCAGCTCGTTTTTTTATGAGAACAGTAAATTATAAAATAAATATTCTAAATAAAGATAGTAAAACATATTTTAAACAGATATAGGCAGTACATATAACATTCAATAAATAAAGATCGACATATTACATTTAAATGTAAGTAGGTGTGAACTATCCTTGTTTAATAAATAGTGTGTGTACGTTTTAATATTGTAAAATAACTAAATAAATACACTAGCTAAACAGAGATGGCTATATTGAAATATTTTCTGTTTCTGTTAGAAATTGAAAAAAATGATTTATCCTCTCACAATAAGTATGTAGAAGTTGGTAATATAAGTAGTAAAATTAAGTTGATGAAATCATACTTACCTGGCGTAGAGGTTACCGTGATCAACAAGGCGGTTCCTCCAGAGCGAGGCTTTTCCATTGCACTAAGGTTAGGCTGACCCTTGCGATTATCCCTAATGTGGATAACTCGGGCGCGTAATTTTTGGTAGTCGGGACTGCGTTCGCGCTATCCCGGTCTTATAGTAATCAAAAAGTGAACCTTTTTCGATAATGGCAGATAAAAATTTTATCTGCCAATTTTTATCCTTGAAACGTGGGGATATGTCAAAATTTTCAATTTGCAAAATCGGACCCATTACAATAACTTCCCACTGGGAAGTTAACTAGCTGCGCCACGCGGTGTTGCCGCGATTAGAAGAGATTTGCTCCATTAAATTAAAATTTTTTTGTCTGTCACTTCTATGGGTGGTATTAATGAGAATGGAGCGACATTCAGTTGCTTTTTGAAACCAAATTCATAAACGACTCCGAAAACCACGGAGACACAATTTCTGAGTTGAAATTCAAGGTGTTCTAATTTTTTTTTAAATGTACACGAAATTTTTGATGGATAGTGGATACGTAACATATTATTTAGCTACGTGCACAGACAAATCAAGTTCATTATTATGACAGTAAAATATTCATAGTATTTGTTTTTTAGATTTTTATCTAAATAAATTTAATATCACGTATATAGTCTGGCCTGACACGGTAAATCATAAATGTATGTAATAGTACAGTCATTCTATGAAAATGGACTTTTTCCATGCTACTCAGAAACAAAAATCGGATCGTGTAGATTGAAATGTCCTTAAAAACGTACTATAGTTTGCATCCCCGAAGCTGTTGAACAACATAGCCTAAAAACTTAATACAAGTCCAAAAATCGGTAATTTGTTTATTGAAATTAAAACAAGCATCGTTCGCGTGTAAATCAGTTATTATCAGCGATTATCAGTTATGTATGTGTGATATGTCTATGGGTAATGTGATAGAGTAATCAACACTGTCTATGCATAGTATTTCAACAATTAACTCAGTAAATTGTTTGTTTTCACTTGTTTTTATACATATATTATATGTTTTAGTTTCGCTAATATTGTGTACTCTTTGGGTAACAAAGTAGTATAAAATAAAATTCTAATAATAATGTGGATTGGTTTCGACCTCACAACCTTCCACATGAGGAGCGGGCATTTTAGCTAGTACAACATTTCATTGTTAAGATGAACTTATTATAATATTTCAAGATAAATTAATTGAAGTAATTAAGATATTATTATCGATCGTTTATTCTGGGAACCTAGTCAGGATGGCCAGGATACTAGCATAATATCTGACGTCTATAAGTATGGGAAAATGATTTTTTAAGATTCCTTTATATTATTAATACAAGTGTGTTAGTTAATTGAAACATAGCATAACCTACAATTGTAATAAAAATGAAAAGTATATATACTTATATCGCGATTACAAAATAGTATCAAGTACAAATATAACATTACCAAATCAATCAATAATCTATTTATTAATATAATATTGGTTCAAATCGTGGTTTAATAAATGATAATTATAGTCTTTGAACTATAAACTTTTATCTAAACATATATTTATTTCATATAAGTAGCTGTGTTCCATCCGCTTCGCAATTTCTAGGACCCAATAAACAAAGACAATGAAAAACCAAGCGAAAACAAACAATTGATTGAGTTAATGGTTGAAATACCATGTATAGGCAGTTAGTAAAGAAAGATAGTCACACATACATACATGTCACACACACATAAATTACATTCCCATATAATATATACTATATAATTTGCACTCTCACGGGTAAACAGTGATGTTTAAGAAAAAATTTTTCAAGCAAGTTATTTATTTGAAAGTTATGCAAGTTATAAGGAAGGATAGGACAGAAAAAAGCTTGCTAGAGTAATAATAATGTATAAGATTAAAATTACAGTTCAAATGTATATTTTATTCATTAAATTGGGTTCGAGAACACCTTAATACCACAACATAAACTTTGATTTGTTAGGTAAGGTTTAAAATCATATTATATTTTACGTGCAACATCAAATTGAGGTTAAAAAAATACCTCAACATAAATTTTAGTGACTGATAAACTTTGAACTTTCGAACAACCAAAGGTGAATAAACTAACAAGATAAAAGATTAACGTACTTAAAAAAAAAGAAAATTATATATGAGAAATGAAGAATTAATTTATATTATGTATTAAGATAAATTTTCTGATAGAAAATTATTGTGTTCGCCCTGAAAAACAAAATTAGAAAATTTATGATATCTTTTCCCAATTTTTATCGCACGATAATTCTCAATTAAACATACTGCTGGATTTGTTGCTGCCGAGCCGGCTTTAAGTGGGGGAGGGGGATGACCGTGAAGGTTCTACAGAGTGCAACGCGCTCCGACCGTTTTTCATACATTTCGAATCTCTACTCGGGATGTGAATATTTATATAACTAGTTATCTGATCGAGTATGAAATGTTCTTAGCCGTTACGCTGCATAAATTGGAGGCCTCACACTTCATATTCATCAAAAGTGTGCACTGAGAAGGACTTTGAGAAAAACGATTTTGAATTGATGCCAAATTAAGTCTTTCAAAATGACGTAATAATATATAACGTTAAATTTATCCTCTACAACTTTTTTTCTATGGGTTTTTTCAACAGGAGTAATCAGTTTCAAAGATATATGATGTTGTATGGAAAATATAACTTAGAAATTTCCCTAGTTTCTATTTTTATCGCATGATAAGGATCGAAAAAACTATCTGCTAAATTAAAAATTTTATTTGATGCCGAGAAAATTATAAGGAATGTGTATGTTTTATTAAAATTGAAATTAAAGGCTCCATCGTGATCAGCAAAATTGTAGATTGCTCTTAATCTGTATTAAACAATAAAAAATACTGCTAGATTTGCTGCTAAATTTGGGAAAAAAACTGCCAAAATACAAATTTGGCAGTTTCTAACTTTTGATTTTGGCTGTACCACTGAACCGAATTTAGAAGTTTTAGATGTTCATTCGACGCCGAATTTAATCCTCTTTAATATTGAATGGGAAAAATATGAATATTTTTTTTTTGTTGATGGATTGACATTTTCCGTCGGACATATCGTTTTCTAGCAAAAAACATACAAGCAAAAAACTTAAAAAAAGAGCAAAAATTCCGCAATTATTTTGCACCCAAAAGTTATGATCATACCCTGGAATTGTGCAATTTGGATTACACGCATTTAGAACCAAATTAAGGTATAAAAACGATTTCCAGGTTACTGGAAATTAATTCTTCGAAAAATTTTAATTTGATTGGCCTATAATTAAATTATTTTCTTAAAAAAAGTCAATATTTGTATTTTTAAATGATCGAGTTGCACACGAGCTGCACACAGCCTGAAATGTCTCAGGCGTGGTCTAAATGAAAAACCCGAAATAGTAGAGAAGTATTGTACAGAAAAATTTTGACTTGCTTATCATTTTATTACAAAGGAGCTTCGGTCAAAGTTACAGATGTAGGCTCTAAAGGCTAAATCCACCACTTGTTAGGTTTCATGTTCTTCGATTGTTTCAAATATTAAAAGGTAAACACGAAAAACATAAAATTGTTATTGGGCATTTATTTTACATACATTTAGTGAATCGAAAAGGTTAGTAAATTGTTACATAATTATTTATTATAATTATTTATATTAATCATATAATACGCGTAGGTTAAACGCAGGTATTTTTAATATACTGCGTACAGTATCGAAGTGTATTGAACTCACGAAAATACTTTTAAATAGCACTCAACACATAATCCGGATACCGATACAATAATTTAAACAATTTGGTGGTGTAAATTGCGATAAAATCGGTTTATCAAGAAAACTTTACATTATTTTTTTTATACGTATCCATGTTATATTAGACTGATATCTAACCAGGCTTAGAATCGAGTTAGGAAGTCATTTGGTGTTCATTTTAGGAAAAATCACATGGAGCCTTTTTTACATAAAACCCAAAAAACCTCGGGTAGCTTTATTTGGTTCAAAAAATTAACATTTGACTGTTTCTGAAGAGGGGGAGGGATAATGAAATTTGGAACAGTAAGGTTTCTGGTAACATCTGGAATATTAATCTATAAGATTTTCTGAAAGAAAATCAATTGACAAAATGCGGCTCTCTGCTTTTGCATTTTCGCGTTAGTTGATTCTTCTAGGTCAGGGCTTCTTAAACTTTTGTAATTCACGACCCCATTTATGATTGCGAGTTTCTTGACGACCCCATACAAATATAAAAAAGAAATATAAATAAATATTTTTTGATGATTTATTTATTAGGTAACAATAAACATATATATATGAAAATATATAAGTTTAGAATTCGTTTTGAAACATACAAAAATCTAAAATTAAAAATTGCACAAAAAATTATAAAATTGTATTTATTATAGTTTCAAAAATAAAAGTGGATTCTGACCGTCTTAATTCTCTCGAATATATTCAAGTAGTTGCGTGGTAAGTATTAAATTAAAGTATAAGTTAAAAATTTAATGAGATGGATGTGCCTGTTTTTCATTGCATAACAAATCAAATCTTGGTGGAATGTTTGAAACTGCTGGACGTAAGACCTCTTCAACATTTTTTATCGCTGAACGATATTGGGATTTAATATGTGTTAAAGCTGTTTCTTCAGCAATAATACCTAGAAATTTTGTTGATAATTATTTCTCGGGATTATTTCGGCTTTTAGAGATTGACAAAAATAAATTTATATTTTTTATGAATTCCAATAACATTTCATAATTCATAGTAAATGTTATTCAAGTTATTATAATACTCTTAATAGAAATGCAGGTACAAACAATCTTCCCGAACCATAAGATTTTATGATATATTTATCTACGATAATTGTTATTTTATCTTTATAACAATAATTTTACAAGTTAAAAAACATTTTCTGTTAAATTGTATTTTTACCTCTCGCGACCCCAGAATTTTGCTACGCGACCCCAAATGGGGTCGCGACCCATAGTTTAAGAAGCCCTGTTCTAGGTCAAAGTTTCTTTTTACTCTTTCTACTCATAACCTCATTCGGCTAGTAAGTAGATAATAAGTTGATAATGGACGGTGTAGGTATACTGTGTAGGTACATATTAAAATGATAAAAAAAGAAAATATTTCATAATTATACAAAATTACAAAAAAATTAAAAACATATATCGATAAGTAGTAAAGTTAATACGTAGAAAGTAATATAAAATCAATATGAATGCATTTTATATTCTAATGTAATTTTCATACATTAAATGTAATTTCGGTCTAAGAGCCAGTGGCCTCGGCAGGTAGATTTACTTATTTGACCGACTTCAAACCAAAAAAAAGGAGGTTCTCAATTCGACTGTATTTATTTTTATTTTTTTTTTATGTTTGTTACCTCAGAACTTTTGACTGGGTGAACCGATTTTGATGATTCTTTATCTATTTGAAAGCTGGTGCTTCTCGTGTGGTCCCATTTCATTTTGGTCAAGATCTGACAACGGTATCCATGAGAAAACCATAAAAGACTTAAATTTGCATTGATTATGTACGACAAGAGGACGAATAACTCAATATCTTTAGTTAGTGTACTTCAGATTCACTAAAAATCACGAAAAAAAAAAAACTTTTAACAAAAAGAAAACCGACTTCAAAAGAAACCTTTTCCAAACAAATTAATATGCACTAAAAAGTAAAAAAATAACGATAATATAATGCAGTTAAAATTATTGTTTTTTTTGGAGTCGGTTTCAAGCATATGCCAATTTAAAAAAGAGACACATTTACAAATTATAATGAATTTTTCGGAATAGCTCTGGTTTTGAAAAAAAAAATCGAGTTTTAGTTTTCGAAATTTTCTCTCTAACAATAATATAATCATCAAAAAAAATGTCACCTTTTTTACTAAAACATACCTCGGCCGACCTTACTAACTTTAGACTAGATAGATACCACCGATTATAAAAAATCGATAAGAAAAGATTCCCTATTTCATGTACGGCAGATGAGAGACCAATTAAAGAATAAATACTGGCTCTTAGATAATAGAATGGGCTTCGAAATTTATTTATTTATGTCATAAAAGTACTTAAAGTTATTTCTAATTATTGTTTATAATTTATATACATACTAACTTTTGTAAAAAAAATGACACCTAATTGCACGTGCGTCATAAAATCGAATAAATTCACAATGGATTATTTGGTTGTAATCGATGAATCGATTATTTAATACTTGCTATTGAAACAAAACGAAAGAAACGAAAAATTTTCGAAAATGAAAAAAAAAGTTTTTAAATTACTTATGTATCCAGAATATTAATCAGATTTCACAATTGCGATTTCCGATTTTAATGAAGGATTTGACTGGCGTAGGGGTTGTTTTTAATCTCATGTGGTTTACATTATTTACAAAAGAGACCGTTTCATTTAATTGACAATGAATTGTTTCATAACAAATATAAATATTTGGAACATGTCACATATGAACAGAAATAACAGAATGGAACAGAACATGATGGGCTTGCTTATTAATATTGACTTTTTATTATTATATTATAATTAACAATTGACACGAATATAACAAAATAATAATATTATAATTATTTTATTTTATTGTTTTATTAAATTACCTGCATAAATGTTTTAGGTTTTATTCAAAAATTCATTCAATTTAGATTTATATGATAATATTACGTAGGTATTATATATACTTATATAGTGTGATCATTTTAAAATTATCCACCCTTAATAACTCTTGACTTGATGTGATTATTGTTTTGAGTGAAAACATATCGATTTAGATATCGAAGGGGGAGTTCAAAAATGATTCCTAGATAATTTTAGGCTTTATCCCTTCATCCCCGCCCACTTCAACTTTGAAATTTCAAATTGCACCCCTTACCTTGTGATAACTCATTTGAAATGGCATGCAATTCTCTCTTCAACTATGATCAAAACAATGAAATCGATCAATTTGTTTGCAGCGAAGAAAAATACTTATCCAATCATCTTAGGGCACATGTGACCATATGTAACTTTTAAGACAACATTTGTAGTATCAAAATAAAGGTTTATACAATAATTCAGCATATTCCGTTAGATTCCGAGGTTGAACTCTTTTTTTTGACTAAGATGATCGGGTTACTACTAGATGATAATTTTTAAGCTAAACTATAAAGCTTTTCAAAAAAGTTTCGATCTATATATGCCCCCTGCAGGAGCCCTATGCTCTTCTATGACTTAAGTTGGCTGAAGGTGTCTTGGGGTATTATAAACAGCCTTACAGAAAGTTTCGTTAAAATCGTTGCTGTTTCTCAACTTTTCCACTATCGACACTTTTTTCCGGGCTTATTGAATGTATTATTCTAAAACTTTTGAAACGGTAAAAAAAATGATTTGATACTTACTCGCTTCCACGAGACGATGGTGCTTTTCCTCCAATTGATGTCGATGGACTGCTGGTTCTTGATCTTGAATTATAACTACCACGTGATCTATTATAATTATCACTTGGTGATTTTTTTGGGCTAACTTTGCCACGATTTGGACTTGTTCCACGTGACGTTGGTGGTGTTTTATATAATGTTGATGGACGCATTACCATCATTTTAATGAGTCAATCTTTTTATTTTTTTAGTATTTTCGTTAGGTCTTAATTATGCACAATAACACAAAATATATAATTGTATTTTTCATATCTAACTCTTAAGAATATAATTGATATATAAAGTAAAAAAATCTAAACCATCTAAAATTATAACAAATGAAAAATATAGAATATGAAAAAGGGGTAGGTTATCTGTCAAGGATTTGTTTACTTTAAGTTCAAAACTAATTAAACACTCAAAGCAACCAACTTAAGCTCAAAACTAAATAAATATGCAAAGTAACCTGATAAAAAATTAATACAATTTTTAAGACAGTATTCTGGTCTAGAAATTTGAAGAAATCGATTTTGTTTTTTTTTTTTTGCATATTTTTAAAGGGTAGACTCTTAAAACTATGTCTTAAAAACTATGAAAATCTGAGACACTCTGTATATTTTTAATGCACTACTTAGTAAATTAATTAAGTTAATTTTATTGATTATGTTTGGCCGTTCGGTTTGTCTAATGGCGATGGGAACATCATCAAATCTAAATAAACAAGTTAAATAAATTAATCATTATGTCAAAAACACATTAAGTATTTGTTGTTTATGAATGTAATTGTATGAAAAAGATTAATTATTTAGATCACAGGTTAAAAAGTATACGGTAACTATTACATTAATTCTCTTGATCTTGCTGGAATCCAAATTGAAAAAAAAAAAAATACGCCAGCTATTAGTATCCTGTCGGGGAAAAGTTTTGCTTTTGAGCTTAATGACAACCCTTTCTCTATGATTTACTTAAAAGGGTCTTTGCTACTAATACTCGCGAGACTCTTGCGTATGTTTTTTTCCCCTTTTGTGAAAGTGATCAAAACATTAGAAAATTCGATCAAAATCAGAAGAATTAAAATACTTCACATGGTCATAAGGCCTACAACATTTCATTTTTTCGATAAAGCTTTATAACATAAAAATAGTAAAACAAATAAAAACAAACCATTGACTGAGTTAATTTTTTAAATACCCTGTATTAAGTGTAAAAATTTTACCTTGAAACTCCTTTTCGTTTTTGAGTTATCGTATCGACAGACGGACAGACGGAAATGGACTAATTAGGCGATTTTATGAACACTTATACCAAAATTTTTTTCTTATCATCAATGCTTCTATTCTATGCGTTACAAACTTGAGACTAACATTAGTATACCTTGATATATATTTCACATACATAGGGTATAAAAACTAAAAATATACGCTTTTGTAGGTAGTTGAACTAAAAAGTAGAAAATAATTTCAATCACTTCAAAAACAAAAATAATAATAATAATAAAAGATTGATTAGGAAAAAATCATTGTATCGTAAAAAAGCATGGAGTGCTAGAAAAGCTGGTAAAAATAAAGTCATTATAAAATATCTTAAAAAGCATCTTTTCTTGATCACTCTATTATGCCATGTATATGTATATGAAATATACATAGTATATTAAGTTCAGTCCAAAGTTTGTAACGCTTAAAAATAATGATGCTAGGAAAAAAATTTTGTCATAGGTGTTCATAAAATCACCTAATTAGTCCATTTCCGGTTGTCCGTCCGTCCGTCCGTCTGTGGACACGATAACTCAAAAACGAAAAAAGATATCGAGCTGAAATTTTTACAGCGTACTCAGGACGTAAAAAGTGAGATCAAGTTCGTAAATGAGCATCATAGGTCAATTGGGTCTTGGGTCCGTAGGACCCATCTTGTAAACCGTTAGAGATAGAACAAAAGTTTAAATGTAAAAAATGTGTCTTATCAAAAATTAAACAACTTTTGTTTGAAACATTTTTTCGTAAACATCACTGTTTACTCGTGAGGGCGCCAATTAGGCGGAAATTTTATAATATGTACTATACTTGATTATCAGTTATGTATGTGTCACATGTATGTATGTGTAATGTGATAAAGAAATCAACACTGACTATACATGGTATTTCAACAATTAACTCAGTCAATTGTTTGTTTTCACTTGTTTTGAGATTCATTCTGATCGGACTGTAATGTTAGTTACTACTAGAATCCACAACACCCATATATATATAATTTTCTTTGGAAAGAGATTTTACTAAAAGGTATGTAATTATAATTCCAATTTTTTTTAAAAATTCATACGGCTATTCTATTATCAATGTTTTGATAATGACCATGTGTGTATGTATGTTTGGTAATTAAACATAAGGGTACCTGGTAAATATATCCTTTATCAAAGAATAACGGACTTTAATTAATACCTAATGTTTTGTTTTTATAAAATGATTATAAATAAACATAAATATAATTCTTAGTAATAAGGTGACCAATTTCTTTTTACAATAAAAAAGAGGGCAATCAATTATAGAAAAATTTACAACATAAAGAAATGAAGCAATTTATTAATGCAAACAAAAATACACTCATTACGATTATCTTTTAATTAAACGACTATTTTTACATCGAATGAATAATTTTTGTATATATATTATTTTCTAACATGAAACATGATAACATGATTCACTCGATGAAAATAGCTTAAGAACGTATTCTTTGGAAAATTTTAGTCGAATATGCCTTACAAACTTTTAATAAAGAAAAGACATTGTTGAGTAAAGTAGTTTAATGTTTTATTTATTAAAATTTTTTTATAGTTCAGTTCCCTTATCAGTCAAAAAACGAGGTTAGCTTTTTTGAGGTACACACTTTATGAACAATATGAATGGGTTCTTAATGTTATCAAAAACAAAAATTGAAAAAAGTTGCACAAAAATTTGCCCTGGAACGATCTTTTTTGGTGGGTTTTTTAAAAGATTTTGAAAAAAGTCGTTTTTTGGGTATTTTGGGAAAAACTACTGATTTTTGGTGAAAACATTAAACATTATGAAAACATAGTACATTTTATGTACTATATAAGATATTTTTTCCAAATTTGTATTAATAGTAGAAACGAGCCTATATCTATTTGTTATTGAAAATTGATGGACCGCCGCTGACAATTGAGGAGGTTAGCGACTGAAATAAATCCCTCTGGTCGAAGTATGACTAAATATGTACAAAATTTCCTTTTTTTTTTTCTTAACTTGCCTGGCAGTAATTGCAGAATTAACGTTTTGGCTTAAAAAATTCACAAAAGAGTCAAAACAAATTTTAAAACGAATAATTCTATCAATATATTTATATCATTAGCCAGAAGCATTCGTTTCAAAAGAATTTTTTTAATTTTTTTGAAACAGGTTCTATTTTTTGTAAAAAATTTGTTGTAGGAATAAAGTTTTTAATTATAAATTATCGCATTAAAAGAATTTTAACCATATTAAGGCATAAGAATCAATTTGTGTTGACTTCGAGTTGAGAGATAAATACCACGATACTCGAAATAAAAAAAAATTTTAATTTCGAGTATCGTGGTATTTATTTTAATAACCACAATAAGGTACTTTTAGCGCCACTCTGTGTTATTTATAATTAAATTATATAAATAAAAAATAGTTTATTGAACTTAAAGTAAACTATGATGTGAGAAATTTATTATATTGTGAAAATTTATTTAAAAAAAGAAAATGTGCTTTACATTTTTTCCATAAATTACTTACAAATGGCATAGATAAAAACACAAACTAATTATTTTACTCAAACGAAAATTAGCTTGACTACTTTACATAGAAAATCAATTTAGAAAAATATTAAAATTTAAAAAAAATTGAAATTTGTTTAAAATCAATGACAATTTATATAACCGTCATTAAAAGTATATTAGTAATCGAATTTTCTTTCTAGTTATGTTAATAACATTGGAAAATATCACTTGTTAGTGTGTTAAAAAAATAAACTTAAATATATTGAATAATATTAGTTTTTCGTTGACCGTTCGGTTGATTCGTGCGGCGACCAACAACTGACACGCTTGCCGATAATAAACTGACATTGGACTTGGTTGGAAAAACTATTTGAACATATGTTGTACCCTCATTCCTAAACCTAAACTATTGTGTGACGCTACTAATATTATCGTTACGTTTTGTTATTGTATTTCAACCCTTATGCTACAATTATTATCGTTTTTATATCAAAATATTAAAAACATTACCTATATCTATCTATAATGTACGATAAATATATTTCGTTTATTATTATATTCCATTTTATTGTCAGTTAAAAATGACCCTCATTATTATACCGAAAGAAGTTCGAAAACTACGCAATTGATACTAAACCAAGAGCCACGAAAGAATTGAGTAGAATTTTAAACGTCGCATCTAGTCTATTAGTCGCATTTGGCCACAAACATGATATAAATTCATTTGAAAATGTGTTATTATATAGGAAGTGGGTATTGATGACATAGAGGACCAGATATTCAGGAACGGTTTACTCTCTCTTTGGAGGCATAATAGTATACATAGCTATTGGGTTTTGGACAAAAGTATACCGATTGTAAGTTAGCCATATAAAATATATGAAGTAAGAAGAGTTTTGATCGACGTTCTTATGAATAAAACAAAGGGGGAATGTGTACTGTGTGTTATGGTTATATGTTACTGTGTGTGATTGGTATTGTATGTGTACAACTTCAAGTAATGAGTGTTATTTTTACGGTGCAGAGGGTCGGATAATTCGAACCGGGCAGTGTTGCAAGTGCAGTACTTTGACGTACTCACCCGTCTCCAAACGGGAAGTGTTCTGAGATGGTTCACACGTTAACGTCACGAATCGCATACTAAGAATGGTAGCCAATTCTCCCAGTGGAAAACCCTTACATGAAGCGGCTGACTGCCAGCACTCTTCTGCTAATTGAGCTTTCATAACACCAGATCTAAGCATTTTCCGGACATTTTACAAACAAAAAGCATCTATACAGGAATTGAAAACTGTCAACATGCTGAACTACGTAGAAGCACGGAAGAGATTTTTTTTATCAATTTTTAAAACAATACACAGTCAATTCCTGAAACAGGCGCTGAAAGGATGTATGCAGCTACGCCGCTGAAATATTAAGTGAATAATAATTAATTATATGACTTTCAAGGGGATTATTCTGTTGTTCCTAAATATATTAAGAATAATATTTGGTTCATTATTTATTAATACATTTATCTGCCATCTTTGGTCAGATATAGTATTATTAGTTTCGATTCATTCACGAAGTCCACGAAGGGATGTAACTAGAGTGAAATATTAAAACCATAACCCTCATTTATCATAGCCATATTTGTCCTCGGGTTGCAAAACTCCTGCACCCTTTTGTCCAAAAATCTGCATCCTCATGTTTTGTCCAAAAAAAAAAAAAAAACATTAAATTGTTTTCGATAAAACAACAATTTTACATAAAAGCAAACCTCAAATTAAGGACGAGAGGTCTTAATGTATTCAAACTAAAAAGTTTGGTTTTTCAAACTAATTAGAAGTAATTCGGTTCATTAAGTAAAGTCAATAAAAGTTTATATCGATATAACTGAATACACTGTTTTCCTGCCAGCTCTTTCTAGCTCGATGGGAGAGATGGGTCATAATTGACTGGAAGCTTTATTCAATATCGATATTTTTTTATACTCAGATATGTTTTTTAACTCAGAACCAATACTGATTGATTATGGATTTAACATTTACATTTCGATCATCAAAATGATTGTGTTTAGTCGGAAACTATTCCTGGGAATACTTCCCGTGTTTTTTCGATTCTTGATCTTGATGGTGATGTAGATGATTAAACTGTTTGTTCGTGAAATAAATGAAACACTTAATTTTTGGGTTTATGAATTAATGTTTATTCCCCAAGAGAAGAAAAATTATGCCAGTGATAACTGGGCAAAAAAAAAACTCCTCGATAATATGTTTTTGATACAAAAAAGTATATAAGATGAATTATCAATCACTTGGTATTTCACAAGCTTACAACAATAGTTTATTTATATGTAATCAAACGATATTTACTTGGTATTTCACAAGCTCAACAATAGTTTATTTATATGTAATCAAACGATATTTACTTGGTATTTCACAAGCTCAACAATAGTTTATTTATATGTAATCAAACGATATTTACTTGGTATTTCACAAGCTCAACAATAGTTTATTTGTAATCAAACGATATTTACTTGGTATTTCACAAGCTCAACAATAGTTGATTTATATGTAATCAAACGATATTTACTTGGTATTTCACAAGCTCAACCGCCGAATAATATAGTGATGCTAGTGTGGGAACTAGTTTTAAGTGATTCACGTTCTAGGAACTAGGAATCCCTTATTTTTGCACAAGTAATTCACGTTTTTGTTTTAAACTAGGAATTACTTCACTGATTTTTTATTATTTGATAACTATTCCATAAATGCACATAACACAAAAAATTGCACAATTTTGTTGAACAATGTTCGATAATTAGGATGAAAAAATGGTCAAAAGACGCTGAGACGTTTTTAACATTAATGGCGGATATCTTCTTAAAACCCGACCAATCTGTATATTAATGGCCGCTATGGCGCATTAATACATCATTTTGATAATCGTATGACATGAAATTAATGATTGTATGATAAATAATTCCTCACAGGATTATTATTTAGTTTACAATTAATAGTTAGAATATTTATCAACAAACAATATTTAGAATTAATAAACAAAATTCAGTTAATTAATAATATAATTAGAACTACTTTCTTGTGCATGCGCATGTATATGAATTTACGAATTAGTTATCAATTTAAATCAGAGATGTCGCCATGATTCTTAACAACTTATTAATTTAAATCAGAGACATCTCATGGGTTTGAACACACTCCCCCCGTTGCGAGTGAGTGAGCAATATAATATCTAGATGTTAATGTAATAATTTTAAGTTTAAAATTTTTTGAACAAGACAATATAGTAATTAAGTATTAACAATTAATAGGTAAAGGACATATTTGAGTAATATTTCTTTTGAATATTCCTTGAGTAGTTTTGATAGAAGCGACTCGAGCAACGCCATCATCTCCAGGAAAAGTTTCAACGATGATACCCAGATTCCAACGCATACATGGTTGATTTTTATCCATAAGTAGCACCACCTGATTTGGTTTGAGTTCACCTTTTGATGAATGCCATTTTTGTCGTATTTGTAATTCATGGAGATATTCTAGGTACCATCGATTCCAGAAATCTTGTTTTGCTTTAGTTATAAACTGCCATGCACTGAGACGATTATCTGGAACACTCAAAAAATTATTTTCCGGTAGCATTGTGAGAGGGCGTCCTATTAGACAATGAGCGGGGGTTAATGCAATAGGATCATTTGGATCACTTGATAGAGAACATAATGGACGAGAATTAAGAATAGATTCAATTTGAATCGCTAGAGAATTTAATTGTTCAAATGTAAGCAGCTGATCTTTTACTACTCTTTTAAAATGATGTTTAAATGATTTAACAGCAGCCTCCCAAATACCTCCAAAATGAGGTGAAAGGGGGGGATTGAAATGCCAAATGATGTTTTTCTGTATTGCATATTGGTTAACTAAATCCTGGTGTGATTGAGATGTGAATAAATTGTATAATTCACGTAATTGATTATTTGCTCCAATAAAATTAGTACCATTATCTGAGTATACATTAGAAGGAATACCTCGACGACCTATAAATCGTCCAAAGGCACCCAGAAAACCATCAGAAGTTAAATCACTGGCAATTTCAATATGTACAGCTTTAGTTGCCATACAAATAAAGACACAACCATAAACCTTGATTGTAGTCCTATTTCTATATTTACGTTCTTTAATAAACAATGGTCCAAAATAATCAACACCTACATGAGAAAATGGGGTTGATTCAGTGACTCTAGAACTAGGTAAATCTGCCATTTTACCATGTAATGGTACAGGTCGATTTTTTATACAGTCAATACAATTGCGTGTAATTTGTCTTACCTGGTTTTTACCATCCAATATCCAAAATTTATGTCTTAAATTGGATAAAGTACCTTGTATGCCTGAATGAAAATTATTTTTATGGATTTCTCGTATAATTATATCAGTGATATGATGATGCGAAGGCAATAATATTGGATGTTTTTTAGTAAATGAAATTGGAGCATGTTTCAAACGCCCACCAACTCTAAGTAAACCGTTATCGTCAATAAATGGATTAAGACCTCTTAAACGTAAATTTTTGGTCTCACCAGTTTCCTTTAATTGTTCTATTTCAGCAGAAAATTGTTCACTTTGAATTATTTTTAAAATTCTAATTTCTGTTTCTAATTTTTCCTCTACACTTAAAGCTTTATATTTAAATGGATTATTTTTAAGATAACGGAGCCAATATGAACAAATATTTAAGAGTTTAGTGTAAGAAGAAAAACGTTCTAAGGTATCATTAGGAATAGAAAGTAAACAAACATTCTTTCGAATACCAGGCAAATTATCAGAAACTGTTGGTGTTAATACTGGCCAATTTTCTTGGTCTTGAGAGAGCCATATTGGACCTTCAAACCACATTTGATTATTAAAAAACTCAAAGGGCAACTGACCTCTAGACAAACAATCGGCTGGATTATCTTTAGTTCTAACATGTCTCCATTCAGTTTTATCTCCTAGAGATTGAATTTCTGAAACCCGATTGGCTTCAAATACCTTAAGAGAATGAGGTGATCTTTGAAGCCATTGAAGTACAATGGTAGAATCAGACCAAAATATTATTCGAGAAACAGAAAAATCAAAGGCTGGTATTGTATCACGATATAAGCGAGCAAGTAACTGTGCACCACATAATTCTAATTTAGGAATAGTTATTCCTTTAAGTGGTGCAACTCTGGATTTTGAACAAGCTAACTTAACAACAACCTGTCCTTCTTGGTCCACTGAGCGTACATATAAACAAGCGCCATAACCAACCTGACTAGCATCACAAAAACCATGTAATTCAATATTAATAGGATTTGGAATAATTAGATTACGTTCAATAGAAAATTCTTTAATGTAAGGTAATTGTTCTGAAAATTTTAGCCATTGTAAATGTAATTGTGGTGGGACAGCTTCATCCCAATGAACTTTAGATTTCCAACATGCTTGTATTATAATTTTTGCAGCTAAAACTATAGGACCTAATAAACCGATAGGATCAAAAATCCTTGCAATATTAGATAAAATTGTACGTTTTGTTATTTTAGTTAAAGGATCTATAGGATTGACAGTAAAAATAAAACTATCTGTAAGAGAATTCCAAGCTACACCTAGAGTTTTAGAAACTGGATCATCATTTATAGCACAATCCAAATCTAGTGTCCTTTGATCAAAATTATCTAAAGCATGTTTATGATTGGATGCCCATTGTCTCAATTCAAAACCTCCTTTTCTAACTAGTTGAATTAATTCATCACGTAACTGAAGAATTTCATTCAAAGAATTAGCACCAGTTAATAAATTATCAACATAGAAATCACGTTTCAATATCCTTGAAGCTTTAGGAAAGTTATGAGCTTCATCATCAGCAAGTTTATGAAGTGTACGTGTTGCTAAAAACGGAGCGGAAGAGACTCCAAATGTAACTCTTCTCATTTCATAAGTGCTAATTTTATTATTATGGTAATAAAATATTTGTTGATATTTATAATGATTTGGATGTACACATATCTGTCGATACATTTGAGCAATATCCGATGTCATCGCGTAAACATAACTTCTGAATCGTAATAAAAGAATAAATAACGTATCTTGAATAGTAGGACCAGTTAATAATACATCATTCAAAGAAATACCTTTATCAGTTTTGGCTGAGGCATTAAAGACAACACGAACTTTTGTTGTAGTACTAGAAGCCTTTACAACAGTATGATGAGGCATATAATATCCTTGATTATGACCATCTGATACATGAACCATATGACCTAGATCAATATATTCTTGCATAACCTTACAATACTCTGTTTTAAGTTTCGCGTCAGAATTTAATCTTCTTTGCAAGGATAAGAATTGTCTATAAGCCTTACTCTTTGAATTCCCAAAATCAACATTTTCAACACGGAAAGGTAGTTTTACTACGTATCGTCCGTCTGAGTTACGAGTAGTATCACGTTGATAATACTGTTCACTCATAGAATCATCTAAAGTCTTAGAATTTTTTGTACCTACATCTTCAATTACCCAAAATTTAGTTAATTGATTTGATAAATCAGTAAGTTTACAAGATACCGATTTTATTTTGTTATTATTGTTGATTCCTCCGGCTATAACCCATCCTAGTTGTGTTTTTTGTAAAATTAAATCACAACCATCATGAGAAAGATTAATCTGACCGATTGATAATAAAGATAAAGTTGTTCCGGATCCTATCAAAACATCGACCATTCGAGGAATATGAAATTGAGGATCAGCTAATTTGATATTCTTTTTAATCTGAATCATGTTACGAGGAAATGTTTCACTTGGACTGAAGTCCGAAATTTGATTAACAGTTAAAAATGATAATGACTTTTGATAATTGTTATCTAAAGATTTACAAGATATTTGCACCATATGTTTAGAATAAGTTTGCATTCCATTAACTGCTCCAATTGGAATAGAACAAATTTTCATTGGTAATTTTAATTTAGAAGCAAAATTTTCAGTTACAAAATTAGCAGTTGCGCAAGTATCAAGTAAAGCACGAGCTTGTATGAAATCACCGTTTGAACCACGCATTTGAATTATTGCACTCATCATTAGTTGAAATCGTGGTAATTTTAAATAAGTAGTAAAATTGTGTAGGGATAGTCATGCTGAATCCTTGTTTGTTATTAGAGAATTGTTAATTTCAAGATTAGAATTATTAGCATTAGTTGTATTGGGAATTGTTGATTGTTGATTCTGAAATTTGTTAAAATGTAACAAAGTGTGATGAAATTTGTTACAAATTTTGCATTTAATGGAATTACAATTTCCTTTATGCAATCGAAGACAATTCGGACACAAACGAGATGATTTAACGAATTTTACTCTTTGATCAACAGATAATAATCTAAAATTTGAACATTTGTACAAAGAGTGAGGACCTTTGCAGTGAGGACAAGGAATTCGAGCTACAGTAGTGAATACTTGTGTTGAATTTTCATTCTTTTGAATTTTGTTAGCATTACCGTGACGATCTGAACCTTTTCTTTTGAATGATTGATTATTATTATTCTGTTGTTGATCAGTTTTACGCGCGCTGAGTTTAAAAGCTGTCTTAGTTATAAATTTACTAAAAAGATCGAAATCTGGGAGAGTGTTATCATCATCAAAAGTCTCTTCCCATTTGTCCCTAATATCCATAGGTAATTTGAGTTCCAAAATTCTTACCAAAAATGCACCCGTTGGGCTAGCATTTAATGATTCCAAATCATTTAAGTGTTGACGCGCCTCATCAATAAATTTAGTTAGATTTTCAGTATTAGCTTTAGAAATCGAAGAAATATTTAAAATAGCATCATAATGTTTAAGTACTAATGCACGTTCTTTTTGATACGTTTCTTCTAACAATTTCCAGGCTTTTTCATAATTTTCAGGGCTAGCATTATAAAGCGATAGCTTGTTACGTGCCGTGCCAGTAAGACATCCGCGAAGATATAAAAATTTGTTAGTATCATCAATATCAGTTCGACTATCTATGAGTGCTTTAAAAGTGTTTTTAAACGATAGCCAATTCTCAAAATTACCGTCAAATTTAGGCAATTCAGTGGTTGGAAGTTTTGCAAGACGTTGTGTTTCAACAAAGGAAAAATTCCCTTGTGTTGAAGTGGAAGCACGAACGGTTGAATTAAGTAATTCATGTTCTTTAGTTTGATTATGTGCTTCAAAAACACCCATTAGATTAAAGTATTCTTGTCGTAAAAGATCAGCAGGAGATGGATCATTCTCATTTGGTTTAGTTAATTCTACGTCATTAGATTCATCTAATTCTGAATTAGTAATAATGTTTTCATAATATTCATAGAGTGGAATTAATTTTTTAAAACGTATTTCAGCTACTAAAATAGTCATTTTTCCATTTTTTAGAGCATCTTGAATTTCTCGAATTCTCTGTAAAATAAGTTCACGTTTTCGTGATAATGGTACATTTGTATTATCCATTATAATAAAATATTAGATGCCGTTTAATATGTTGAATGAATATTTTGATTTTTTTGAATAATTAATAATTATAATAATTGATTAAATAATAAAAAAAAGAAAAAACTTAACTTATAAATTCACATCCAACGATATTGAAGTTGACTGAATAATGGTTGACGAATTTGTGCTGTTTTCGAATTTGTGCTGAATTACTCCATAGATTGTGTGAATTCACCTCACAGGAGGCACCAAAATGTTTAGTCGGAAACTATTCCTGGGAATACTTCCCGTGTTTTTTCGATTCTTGATCTTGATGGTGATGTAGATGATTAAACTGTTTGTTCGTGAAATAAATGAAACACTTAATTTTTGGGTTTATGAATTAATGTTTATTCCCCAAGAGAAGAAAAATTATGCCAGTGATAACTGGGCAAAAAAAAAAACTCCTCGATAATATGTTTTTGATACAAAAAAGTATATAAGATGAATTATCAATCACTTGGTATTTCACAAGCTTACAACAATAGTTTATTTATATGTAATCAAACGATATTTACTTGGTATTTCACAAGCTCAACAATAGTTTATTTATATGTAATCAAACGATATTTACTTGGTATTTCACAAGCTCAACAATAGTTTATTTATATGTAATCAAACGATATTTACTTGGTATTTCACAAGCTCAACAATAGTTTATTTGTAATCAAACGATATTTACTTGGTATTTCACAAGCTCAACAATAGTTGATTTATATGTAATCAAACGATATTTACTTGGTATTTCACAAGCTCAACCGCCGAATAATATAGTGATGCTAGTGTGGGAACTAGTTTTAAGTGATTCACGTTCTAGGAACTAGGAATCCCTTATTTTTGCACAAGTAATTCACGTTTTTGTTTTAAACTAGGAATTACTTCACTGATTTTTTATTATTTGATAACTATTCCATAAATGCACATAACACAAAAAATTGCACAATTTTGTTGAACAATGTTCGATAATTAGGATGAAAAAATGGTCAAAAGACGCTGAGACGTTTTTAACATTAATGGCGGATATCTTCTTAAAACCCGACCAATCTGTATATTAATGGCCGCTATGGCGCATTAATACATCATTTTGATAATCGTATGACATGAAATTAATGATTGTATGATAAATAATTCCTCACAGGATTATTATTTAGTTTACAATTAATAGTTAGAATATTTATCAACAAACAATATTTAGAATTAATAAACAAAATTCAGTTAATTAATAATATAATTAGAACTACTTTCTTGTGCATGCGCATGTATATGAATTTACGAATTAGTTATCAATTTAAATCAGAGATGTCGCCATGATTCTTAACAACTTATTAATTTAAATCAGAGACATCTCATGGGTTTGAACAGATTGCAAGAACTCGATAAATATTTTCGATAGACTGGCTCTTATAACAATTAGAAAATGTAGCATGCGTTTGATATTAACAATTCATTCATTATAATAAATTTCCACTCGATGAGTCATTTTAGCACATTCACACATGACACCTACTTATATTCAAAACAAATTTTAGAAGAATAGAAATCATTTTCTAATGAATTTTGAATTTCTTTTGAATGTTAATAAGTATATGAAAATAAAAGTAAATATTGATTAACAATATAAAATGAACAATACACAATATGTTATTCAGATTTAGGTATCATGTAAATGTTTGAATTCCGAAAAATTTCTCCGTATATTCGACATAATAAACTAATTAAAATTCAAGGTCATTCATATGTTAAAAGGTGGCATTAATGTGTATACAATTGTCTGGTATATTCCTTGGTGTTTGCCTAGTTTTCATTAAGCGAAATATGATAAAAACCATTAGTCCACAAGTCCACAACTAACAACAAAATGTTGGCTACGTGTTGGGTACGATAATATTAATCCCATAACAAGCTAAAAGTTGGATACTAAACATCGCATCGGGCTATATTTTATCAAAGAAATTTGTTGTTTGTTGCTTGCATCTGCGTTTTGCATTTCAAACAAAAAATATCGCCAAATGAGACGATGTTTGCGGAGGTTTGTTTATGTCCAGCCTGCGATGTCTGCCACTATTTTTAACCCCCGAACTAAAAAAGGGGTGTTATAAGTTTGACCCCTATGTGTGTGTGTGTTTCTGTCTGTCTGACTGTCTTTGGCATCTTAACGTCTAAACGGATGAACCGATTATGATTTTTTTTTGTTTCTTTTGAAAGGTAATTTAATGGAGAATGATCTCGAACTTCAAAATAAAGTCATTCGATCTAGTAATTTTTATTTTTTTCAGAAAGCTTTTTAACAGTTTATATTGACGAATGTACAGAAAGTTAGGATTATAAAATATTATTCAATTTTCAACAGGGTTTGTATTTACGTATATGTATAAAATGTTAATATCCATCATAAAATACACAAAAAACGCATTTTTAATCAAATTCCATCTATCGAATTTTTGTTTTTATTTAATTTTATGATGTCATTATGATTGAAACGTTTTATGACACTAAAATTCTTATTCTTCTTTAAAATTCTTTTAAATATAGACCATGGGCCACCAAAATGATCCCCTCCCCCGTGGGAATATATGACTCATACTTATTTTTGGCATTACCTACCAGATTATTCAATTGATTGCCCATTGTCCTTTTTAAACATGTTTCGAAAAATAAAGAAAAACTGAAAAATTTAAAAAAAAAGTGGCGGCGTGGTCCCAACTTTTAGCAAAAAGGTGAATTGTAGCGAAAAACTAACATCACAGATGATAAGAATGACCCAAAATTAGTGGGTTTCAAAAAAAATCCCAAACAAATTGGACAAAATTTCGCTGTGTTATCCATAAATTGATTTTTTGAACTTTATGACGTCATCAAAACCCAAAAAATGTAATTTTGCTTTATCATCACCAGGTTATGTCCAATTTTGATAAACCAAGTATGCAATCCAAGTAAATTTGGGCCATTCTTTTCACCGACACACCTTTAATTCGAAATTGAATATTATTTAATTTATTAAATGGATTAATGAGGTACAATAAATAATAACAATTAAAAATTAATTTTATTTCGCATTTTCATAAGATTCAACTGAATTGTTGACAATGATGCTCGATAATGACTCAATAAATATTTCCAATCATTAAAATCCAATTGTAAAATTATCGTTGTACTTAAACATCGATAAGAATATTGATGTTTGAATTGAAGACTCAAACCACATTCAATACCAAACATTTCACCACTTTTAAGATAACGATTTACTATTTCAATTTTATCATTTACATCATTGGATGAAATCAATTCTTCTACATCTCCCGAATGAATAACATACAAACAATTATTAACAGAACCTTATTCGGATAAAGGAATACATAAAATAGCTATTCTTACGGAGTCCTCAATAACAGCTCCGATTTTGATGTTTTATTTGATGATTTTAAGTAGTAAACTTAAGTGGTGAGTGGTTTGTATATATTTTCATACTAACTTTTATCTCTCATTCAATCCCTTTAGGGGATGAATTTTGAAAAATCCTTTCTTAAATGACACCTACAATATAAAATTATCCTCTCCAAATTTCAAACGTCTATCGTGATCGACTTAGACTTAGTGTCGATTTATCAGTGGGGACATTGCTCTTTCCCTCTCCAGATTATTTCCTCCTTCTAAAATATTTCTGATTTTAAAAAATATACAAAAATAATCATTTTGAAAAAAAAAAAAAATCAAAATCGGAGCTGTTATTGAGGACTCCCGAGTAAAAACACTCTGTGATGCGATTACCTTCAAACACTACAAAATCATTTTTATAAAATGTATACGGTTGTAAGTACGAGACGATTTGTCGTATGAAATCTGGATGACATTGTTGAAAAATTTTACTTTCAATAATATGTGAACCATAAATTTCCATCATAACACTCTCACGTAAATAATACGGTACTTTTTTTAATATTTTTGGATACTGATGTAAACGATTTTCACCCCAAGTTGAATTTATATAATTTAATACACGTTTTTGTATTGGTCGACTTATCTGATTAACTTTTAAATAATTATAAAATCCATCAATTTTTTCACGTATATGAAATTCTAATAAATTTGCTGATTCGATTGTAACACTAATATTAGCAATAAAAATTGTCATAAAAACACGAAATAATATCATAAAAAAAATCATAATAATATAATTTGTAAGTGCATGTGGGACTTGTGTTCGTAAGTTCGTTGAAAAAGATAATGATAAAACTGTACGAACGTGAAATAAATAATTTTTGAAAATATCTAAATCATTAAAACCCGACGTAGTGTTCGAAATATCCAAGTGTTTATGTCCAGTGTTTAAAACAATCATGGTTAAGACACATGCTAAAAAATGGATTATTACCATTGGAAAAAGTACCAACATACACAATTGATATCGCAGATAAGAAACTCGAAGATTATGTTCGGTATAGAATATAAAATGTATAAAATAAATAATTCGAAGTAATCGATTTGATATCATAAATATCATAAATACATATCCAGGTAAATCGAAAGAAGATACATAAGCAATCCCTTTAATACAAAAATCAATTGGTATTATTGAAAATAAATCTAATTTAAATGACCAGGATTTTAAATATTTTTTTAAAATATTTGTTCGAATTAAAAGACCATATTCATCTTCAAAGGCTGTACAACTTTTTATGAACATATCTAAAATAAATAGTATTTCTGCTACATAAAAAGACCACACGATCCCGGAATAAATTTTAAATGTTAAAGTTTGATATATCTCTAAACAAAAAGAAAATGTTATAATAACTAAAATAAAAATTCTCCATTTTGGTATAAATTTCCCATTTGGATTAAATACAGGTTGTTTGAAACGTTTACAAATTCTACAAATTCTACGTTTTTTGTTTTTTTGAATCGAAGAATCATTTTCAATGTCAATATATTTCAGATTTGGTATGTAATCAAAACGTATTGCAATTTGTTGGTGAAAATTTCTTTGAAATTCTGAATAATTTGTCAGAACTTGATGAAATATAATCGCGTCAATTTTTAATACATCTATATGTCCCTTAGCAGTAACTGTAATTATTTGGCGTATATACTTTATATTATCCAAATTACCTGAAATTTAAATAATGTTATTATTAATATTTATTGTCTAAAAATTGAATGAAGTAAAATTATTTATTTAGTACTAGATGACCCGGTGAACTTCGTTTCACCTACAATTTACTTGATTGTAACTATTGATCAGCGATTATTATAATCTTAATTAACACGCAGTTCCAATTCATTAATAGATATACTATGCCCACTTAATATATTAAGCCCACCTCCTGCTTAGCCCGCCTGCTAAACACAAATTTAACTACTCGGAGAGGTCTTCGAATAAATACCTATTCAAAATACATGAATAATAATAAATACGACCTCAATATTATTCAAATAGCTGTTCATGATTCTCGATAAATAATTTGGTGGGAGCGCAAATAAATACATAGTACATAGGAAGATGTAGTGTAATGCATAATTTTTATGCGTTTCCACCATTTATTGCATTTAATATTTTGGCTTAAATTTTCAAATATTTCGTTCAATTTCCTTTTTTTTTCATAAAAACCTTCTCCTGACAATAATTAACCCAAAAAATGAAGATTTAGCGAAATTATCCCATCCGTGCTCAAGTTATAGCGTGGCCAAGAGAAATAGGGGTTCATTTATATATTATATATTTCCTAGTGTATATATTTTAGTGATTCACTATCTGTCTATAATTAATTAGTTGCAGCAATATCTTCAAAAGATACAAATCAAAACTTAATTTAAGCAAGTAGTTTTTTCAATGTAGGTATTCCCAAATATTTTTAGTTTTGGTTCATTTTTTTCACTTACCAAATATACTACCGGGATGTAAAGTTGTAAATAAAGTATCTGCTGGACCATAAATATTGGCAGTTCCTTTAACTAAAATATACATAAAAGAATGTACATCATTAATGCGCAAAACATAATCACCATTACAAATTAATTCATGCGATGCATGAGTTAATAAATTATGAAAGAATTCTTCATTAGCCGTTTCAAAAATAGAAGATGATTTAAATACATTCTTATAAGTTTCCATTAATAGATCTGCACGTAATGTATCATTAAAAACTTTATATAATTCACATGGAGTATTTTCATGATCACGATTCCAAACAACTTGAAAATGTTTAAAAATATTTTCTTGTAATTTATTTGATACTTTTCCATCTTTCATAAATATTTGTAAATTTTTTATTTTATCAATAAATCGTAAGAAATGTTTGGTTTTTGCCGTCACACCCGCAATAATTATGGTTATATTAAACATAAGATAAAAATATCCTAAATACACCATACAGACGTATAAAACTTCATCAGTGTATGAAATACCAAAAGATTGTAATGTTGATGTTGTCATCAGTTCTGTAATGAAAAATGTTCAATTGAGTAAAAATAATTATTGCAGGAAGCGAGGTTTTTCTGATGAGACATATCCTGTCGCTTATACTCCATTAAAATGGATAGAAGAGTATATAAGTACAAAAGCCGCATAGTGAAGTATTTATATAAAATTTTTTGGTCAAAAGTCAGAAAACTCAACTCTTTTGTTTCACATTGAAAATTGTTTTTTGGTGTAGTTAAATCACCACTCCATCACATACACGTCACTTGAGTTAGCTTAACTTCGCACTCCGCCTGTTTTGTAAGCCGCAATCTAGCTGCTCTTACGGATGCATGTTATTATTGTTGCCGCTCTCGATTTACCGTATCATTCAATTTATGTTTACTGTGTTTATTAGTGCAATTAAGTAAAGATTTATTTTGGATATTAAAGAAGAAGGTTTGTGCTTTATTTACTAGTATTTAACTTAAATGTTTCTATTAATACAATTAAATATTTGTGATTTATATTTGCTGTTAAAAAAGGTATACGCAAGATATACTAAGTTTAGTCCCAAGTTTGTAACGCTTAAAAATATTGATGCTATCAACAAAATTTTGGTATAGGTGTTCATAAAATCCATTTCCGTCCATCCGTCTGTCAATTCGATAACTCGAAAACGAAAAAAGATATCAAGCTGAAATTTTTACACCGTACTCAGGACGTGAAAAGTGAGGTCGAGTTCGTAAATGAGCAATATAGGTCAATTGGGTCTTGACTTATGGGTCCGTAGGACCCATCTTGTAAACCGTTAGAGATAGAACAAAAGTTTACGTGTAAAAAATGTTCCTTATAAAAAAATAAACAACTTTTGTTTGAAACATTTTTTTGTAAACAACACTGTTTTCCTGTGAGGGCGCAAATTAGGCGTAAATTGTATAGTATGTATTATATAAATTGTATATGTATGTGCAATGTGATAGAATAATCAACATTGTTTAAGCCTTCCTTGGTGCTTGTACAATTTAACAAAAACAAAAATTTTACCTGTAATAAAATATATATAATGTATGTGCACATGCATTGGTGTTATCAGTTCACCATGGTGCTGGAATTGCACCAAAGAAGTCTTCTCTAAGCAACTTACACCATTTCCATATGTTGAATTCCCTTTATGAATAATTTTATTACCGAATTCACAACTCCATAGTGCGGTTACGAATGAAATGGTTAATACACTTGTAAATAACATAAGAAAGGCAAATAGACAATAAAATTTGATAAAATATTTGAATATAAATTCTTTATAGTATGCTATCACTCCAAAGAAACGATGAACTTGTAGTAAACGATTCATTTTACATAGACCATACAATTTTGAGTTACGAGTACAAAATGCAATTTCAAATGGACAACAACTTAATAAATCAAGAGTAAATCGATGTGTTAGATAATGATTTACAGTTTTTACTGGATGTGTAATTAATATACCTATAATAAAAGAAAATAACAAATCGCCAAGACAAGTTTAAACTTGTGGTTGAAATTATTTGTATCTTATTTTCAATTTTAATGATGCATTTTGTTATTACTTCGAAATATCGAAAGCTAAATAATTAAACAAAATTTTCAATTTTCGATAAATTGTTTTCTTATTTTTTGTCTTATTTTGTCAAGTCAAAACGTAATTCACCATCAAAATTGAAAAAATATATTTTTTTAAATTTGTGTTCTCACTACCAGAGGATCCCACTTATCCAGATGTTAGTTATACTCAAGAATTACAGCCTTCTGTGGAACTTGGATTTGTGGCCGTCAACTTTTTCAAACGTCGTCAACATCGTAATTTTATCAATCTACAGTCAAAAACTGCCGACCAAATAGATTTGGAAGTTAGTGAACTTACGAGGTATTTCGTAGCTCGAAAAATACTTAAATGGAAAACTCGAACCCTTGACTTTTACTAAAATCAAATCAAGGCACACTACGACTAATACAGACTCGAAACAACCCACCTAAATATTTAGCAAAGAGTCAGGCTGCCTATGCTTCGTGACGTTATGAAGCGAATGTAAGCTTAAATCCTGAAAAAGTCGCGAGGACCAAAGATGAAATTTGGGAAGAGGTGATTTCGGCTCTAATCGTTAGTGACAATAGTGTTTGGACAATTGCTAAAAATTTACGTGAACTTTCCAATAGACTGTCCCCTCTTTGTTGGAAAACTTATGTAGTTCTACTCAGGTTCTAGCAATAGCCTACTTCTTGCTGGCACCTCCTCCAAACCACACAGTTTAACCGATGTCAACGAATATCAAATGAAGAAACGACCGGTTTAGTATCTTAATTTTGGCAAACATTTGGTCTTCCATTGTTAACTAAATCGATGTCGAATCATATGAGGAGGTTTCAAATTTAAGGAAACTTAATTGCAGGTAGCCTGCTGGTAATGATAGAAGATTGTACAGAGCAGTTATATCTATACTGCTTGCTTGATTATTTTTCTTGATCATTTTAAAAGCAGCCAAAGTGCTCGCTCTTCTGAAGCCGAGGAAGAAAGTTAATTCGCAATGTTATAGAAAAAAAAGTATCACATCTTCTCTGAATTTAACTGGAACATTTCGACAAGCATGGTCTTTTTAGACATCGAAAAAGTTTTTGATATTACTATTAATTTTTAAAGGTACGTTAAATTATGTCATAGGATATCTTTTAGAAAAATTTTAAAGATAAAAATCGCATTTTTATCCATTATCGTTACCTCGAATATCCCTCTTCTTTCAAAAGTGATTATACTCACCATTTTCATTATAATATGAGACATGCATTTGTAAATAAATATCAATGTATGCCATTATATCCAAAAACCACAGAAATAATCTGGCCCAACTCCATGTGGGTGCAAACACAATTAAAGGACATGTATATCCAAGCACTGACATCATTGCTAGACAACATCTTGAAATCTCCCAGCTTAATTGAAAATTACCATTTGGTAATATTGTTGAAGGCATCAACAGATTCTTAAATAAATTCATTAATTTTGATGCTTCATAATATGCATTAAATATCTCATATTCTGCGCTACCAACTTCATAATCAAATTTAATAAATGATTTTGATTTTCTACCTAATGCAAGGAACATAATTCAAAAATAGGCTTGACTCAAAGAAAATATACCACAAGCGAAGATTTTATTAAGAATATTGTGCCTAATTTCCTGTTGCCTATACGAAAAATAAAAGCTAACCTACGCTCTCAATCATGGAATGTAGGTTTTTTTCGCCAAAGCTGCAGCTTACTTATTGCAGATGCAGAAAAAAAACGCTTAAATAATAATTGTGGGGCATAAACTTTAAACCCCATCATAAAACATATTGGTTCTACCACAAAAATCTAATGATTTTTATTCGCTAATTCACTAAACCGTTAAGCTATAATACGGGTACCCTGTATAAGCTATAATACTGTGAATAATATAACCCGAATTTAAGATATGAGTGGTTCGCCATACAAACTTTTATCCCCTATTTCAACCCCTTCAATTTTTATTTTCGCGACAAAAGTACTTATGTCCCTTACCCCAAGGTCCTATTTATCTATTTTTTTTTTGCTTGCCTGAGATGCGTTTTGGATATTTTATAAAATTTGTGCGTCGCTTAAGCCTTTAAAATTTATAGAAACTTCTCATCTTTTCAACCCTCGATACAAAGCGATAAAGGAAGTAAAAAATTTACGGATTCTAGTCCAGTTTCAGCAAAAAGTCAATGCACAAATGACAGTTTCGCTATAAAGTAAAAGATATTAATTGTCAGAGACAAATTGTGAAATGTAAAATGTTTCCAACAAATTTCTATTTTTTGTTGAAAGGGAAACTTTTTTTGGCACGTTGAGCACTTACTTTTTCGGTGAACAAAAATCATGGAACTCACGTCATCACGTGTTTCTAATTGAACTCCTTCTAAACGGATGGAATGAATTTGATGAAATTTAGTGTGTGTGTTCAAGTGAACGCAAAGATGGTTTAGATTCACATTTCGGTCCACTACAAAAGTTTTTGAGGGTTCCGTACCAAAATTCCGCAAAAAATTAAAACCCATGAAATAAATGGTGGAAACGCATATAAATATTATATTACTACATCTTACTATTCAAATATATTTGCGCTCCCATCATATTTATCTAGAATTGTGAACAACTATTTAAATAGTATTGAGGTATTACTTATTATTCAGGTATTGGGAATAGGTATTTAGTAGAGCTATATGCTAGCGCAGAAAACTCCACTGCCAAAGGCTCCAGTCAGGCCAAAGGCTTCTAAAAGAGGCCCCTCTTAAGTTCATCATTTTTGTTTTCAGTAATTTTTTTTTTTCATTTCAGCTACCCTACAAAATTTTTCCATCGTATAAATTAAAGTAGTCAAACTTCTACTAACCATGATAATCATAGATATTAATTGGTAAACTTGGACTTAAAATATAAGTATTTTTTTGTAATTTACTATTCATATATTCGCATGTTTTTTGTATTATAATACGATCTTCAGGTGAATCTTTTAATAAATCAAAAAAATCATCTCTTGTTATAATTAATAAGCGTAAAGTTGTAGATGCCACATATGTATGAACTGTTTGCAGATGTATTAAACATTCAATTAACGCAATTGTATCTCCAGAACTTAATAAACGATTCTTTAACTCTGTAGAACTAGCAATCATATCACAATACCCATAAAGGATAAACATTAAACAATTACAATCTTGTCCTGTATAAATAATAACTTCCCCTTCCGATATATAAACACGTCTTGCGCATGAACATAGTTCTTTGATAAATTTACTTGATGTTCCAGAAAATAAAGGTTGATTTTTTAATGTTTTATGGTATACATCATCTTGTACAATGATTTCAATCGATGGATTACGTATGGGAAATGTAGCCATACGTTTTCCATCACTTATTTGATAATAGTAGTATAAGAATTTCCAAACACGATGGAAAACTTCTTTATTTAAAAAATGTTGAGACATGATTGTTTGTAATTTGAGTATAATTTGCATATACGAGACCTAGACCAGAAATATATAACATAATTTTACTCAAAAAAAAATAAATAAATTGTAAACAGCAGTTTAACGATTGGGAATGGTGAAGAAATTTTTTTGTCTCTGATTTTGATAAAACTCTGTTTATAAGGTAATTTTGACTCAAAAAATTCAAAAATCGTATTAATATAACGGTTAGGAAACTAGTTTCGGAGATATCGAGCCAAAATATGGGATAATGGGTGATATTTCAAAAACTACGCCTCCAATCATCAAATGAATACGATTTTTGAATTTTTTGGGTCAAAATTACCTTATATACTAAGTTTTATCCAAATCAGAAACCATAAATTTTTTTCGATTTTTTGGAATTTTTTTAAGGGGTACCCCTTTACAAAAATCGAAAAAATCGAAAAAAAAATGTTGGCTCCGATTTCGATAAAAGTCAGTTTATAAGGTAATTATGACCCATAATTTACAAAAATCGTATTAATATAACGGTTAGGCAACTAGTTTCGGAGATATCGAGCCAAAATATGAGAAAATGGGTGATATTTCTAAAACTATGCTTTCAATCAACAAATGAATACGATTTTTGAATTTTTTGGGTCAAAATTACCTTATATACTAAGTTTTATCCAAATCAGAAACCATAAATTTTTTTCGATTTTTTGGAATTTTTTTAAGGGTACCCCTTTACAAAAATCGAAAAAATCGAAAAAAAAATGTTGGCTCCGATTTCGATAAAAGTCAGTTTATAAGGTAATTATGACCCATAATTTACAAAAATCGTATTAATATAACGGTTAGGCAACTAGTTTCGGAGATATCGAGCCAAAATATGAGATAATGGGTGATATTTCTAAAACTATGCTTTCAATCAACAAATGAATACCATTTTTGAATTTTTTGGGTCAAAATTACCTTATATACTAAGTTTCATTCAAATCAGAAACCAAAATTTTTTTTCGATTTTTGTTTATGTACTTTAGGTTATGTGTGTATGAAATATACCAAGGTATACTAAGTTTTGTCCCAAGTTTGTAACGCTTAAAAATATTGATGCTATGAACAAAATTTAGGTATAGGTGTTCATAAAATCATTAAATTAGTCCATTTTCGGTCTGTCTGTCTGTCGTCTGTCCATCTGTCATCACGATAACTCACAAACGAAAAAACATATCAAGCTGAAATTTTTATATAATGCATCTAAGTGAGCAGTATTATATACATGTGTTCTCTCCCACTCTATGCAGGCACACAACAGAAGAACTGTTGTATAGCTGAAAAGACATCGAAGCCACGATACAAGTCTTTTTTTGCAATTTCATATAACATCTATAATATCTCTTACTTAGATGCATTGCTTAACGCATGTACTTTGTCATACTCGCGATATTTATATGCCTAGATGTAAATCGAACTAGTGGTATATGTGTGACATGTATGTATGTGTAATGTGAAAGAGTAATCAACACTGCCTATACATGGTATTTCAACAAATAACTCAGTAAATTGTTTGTTTTGACTTGTTAATATATAAAGCCAATACAATTTTACCCTTAACATGAAAATACTTTCTTTTTTTTTAATTTGTTCGTTTTGAGTTCTACTTTTGAAATATCTCAGTGTGACAGTAAAAATCGGTGTGACAGTTGTCACACCAGTAAAAAATAAAAAAATTTTGGCAAAAAAACATTTCTGCCAGAATAACCTCTGACACACCTAGTCCATGTTGTATATATCATCAAATAGTATTGATTCATGTGCGAAATTTTGTAATCCGTGTAAGTGCAGCTTGTCACGGGCTCTAGGGCTGTATCCATTTCCAATAGTTAAATTGCTGTTTAAAATTGATTTTTCAAAAATGTTATTACAACTGCACTAACCCATGAATAATATAATAAAACTGAAGCACATGAAACGTGAGCTAATATAAAAATTAAATATAATTTCGAAACACACATAAAAAATATTCGAAAAACAAATTGAATTGGTGATACAACTGTACCAAATGCAATTGTCGTTCCTGTAACCATATTCGATGTAAAATGAATAAATTTAATAAAATTTTGTTTTTGTGCTGTTAAATTTGAATAAGTAATTGGTATCCAATATTCTAAATTACAATCACCTCTTGTACAATTACTGGCAAAGAATAAAATTACTGATAAAATATATAAAAATACATATTTATATAAAGCTGTCTTCATTAAACGAACAATTGTTATATTAATTAATAAATTATTTTCGAGTTCTGTAAACATTCGTTCTGAATGCCATATTTTAAGTAAACGATTTATTTGCAGCGTCATTTGAGTGTGAAATGTTACTTTTGGATCATACATCATTGCAATATATTCAATTGGTATACTGGCACATATATCTAATAAAAAACCATCTCTTGCTATTCGAAATAGAAATATTTGAAAGAAACTAGAAATAGTTTTATCATTTACCACAATCGGTATTGAACATTGAACATATAAATCAATCACCCATAATATTGTAATACTAAATACATAATTTTGGTACCAACAAGTTCGTTCAACCGTTAAAATATGGTACGGCATTATAAATGCCGTAGCTATGACTAGAAGATTTAAACATATACGCCATAATCGAATCAACATTGAATTTGGTTGTAAAATACATGGCCATTCTTGTCGATAAAATATTGGATCTACGGCTTTAAGTGGATCTTCAGCTAAAGTTACATTATCTAAATAATCACCAATAAAATTTAATTTATTCCAATATTGACGTTCTTTAAGTCGATGATAGAATACATAATGTACAGGAACTTGACTTTTTAATAATTTTTTCACCGTATATTGGAACCAACGGAATGTAAACATTTCTCGTGTAAAATTAAATGGATTGTCAATATGTATTGATTTTGTTAATTCATAATGTTCTTGTCCAATTTGAAGTCGTTCGTAAATTTTTTGTCGAATTTCTTGGTATTGTTTTGGGAAGTATTTTGCAATTTGCATAAATTTCTTATGACGTAATATATGTAAAACACATGCTGTTTTGGATTGTAGGGTTCTATTTGATACATGGGGTAATACTAATGACGATATACCTGCGGGTATTGTAAAAATATATGAAATAATTAAACTGTTCTTTAAAAATTAGTCTAGTGGCGTGATTTCATGGAACAACACATCTTGAAAGTTTTCTTTGGATCATCTACAGTTTGTCGCATTTAAGATGAAGGCACCCTTATATTTTCGTTGTTTATAGGGTTATCGATTTGAAATTTTGCACAGTCATACAGCGTGATAGGGTGATGGGTCACATTTTTTAAGATACTTAACCAAAATCAGAACTTTAAACTCAGAATACTATAAATTGACAAATATGGATATTTCTTAATATTTTGCGTAGCGTCAGAGATGGTTAATGATATCGAAAAAAGTATTGGAAAAAGTTGCTTATTCTTTATACCCATATACCGATTTTCATGACAAAATTCGCATTTTTAGTTTTCCCCATTATTTTGGTCTTTATACTCAAATTTATTACAAGGTTATAACACTTTTAAATTATCAATTTGTCCAGTTTTTACATTCCATAGCACATGTAAAAACTGGACAAATATTTCAATAAATTTATAATGAATTGGAGTAGAGATCAAAATAATGAAAAAATAATAATAAAAAATCGATATCTCTAACCATCCCTGACAAAATACTAAGAATCCAACCTATTTGTCAATTTGTAGTAGGCTGAGTTTAAAGTTCAGATTTCGGTTAAGTATCTTAAAAAGTGTAACTCATCACCTTGCATGGCTGTGCAAAATTTCAAATCAATATTCTTTTAAATAACGAAAATATGAGGGTGTCTTCATCTTAAATGCGACACACTGTATATGTGACTTAAATGCTTGAGTCGCTTAGGTTATAAAGACAAAATTAAATATAATAAATTGAATATAATAACGATTGATCTGAAGAGTTCTGTGTTTCTATTAATGTTCTTAAGTGTAGAATTTTTAGTTTTATTAAACTAACCTAAAACAGTTCCCGATGTGAATGATAACAATCCAACATGATCACCTTCAGTTGATAATAATTCAACAATACCACTGACTATATAAATAAAACAATCTTTTTCACTATTTTGGGAATAAATAGATTCACCAGGCATCAAATAAATTTGTTCCATATGTGATGCAGTATATCGTAAAAACATCACATCCATATTTCGAAAAATATGTGTATGATGAAAAGCATCCCAATATAAATCTAAATCAAGAAATAAATTAGAAGAACTACGAACTTGGCAAGGACTGCTAATATGAACTAACTGCGTTAATTTTGCTATAAATGAGTATCATTTACTGTTTTTGTAAGCCGTAAGCAAGTCCAGGATGAAGGCAAACGTAATGTATTTTGAGAGGCTGTTCTAAACAGAAATTTGAGAGGCTATTCTAAAGGAATCCTTGCCAAAAACTTTCTCTGGAAAAATCCATATAAATTGTCTTTTTCCCAGATGTCAGCAAATTTTTAATTGTTTCACAAGCTTAAAGTTGATATTTAAATCCGGTTTTTGTTATTCTAATAATGAAGAGAATTTATAGTAGGGAAGCCCAAGAGGACTTGGGTAGTAATTCGCGCACGTCAGCATATGCGATGTTCCTTCTTAACATATGCTAGGTTCCTTGAACCCTCAGCAAATGTAAGCTCATCAATAAAGGGCTGCACGCGTAAGGCAGACCATCAGATAAGTAAACTAAAATCGATAAGTGAATTAACTCGAACGCGTCCGATTTAGATATGCTCCAAACGAGGTAGTAGTAAAAGTAATACTTCTAAACACTTACCTAAAGCAATATCTTGTATAAAAATTTCTGGCAAAATCGTTTTAAATGAGTTTAACGTTGAAACACCACCACGTGTTTTCCATAAAAATTTCAAATATTTTAGAAATATTTTTTTACGTTTTTGAGCAATTTTTGCACCAAATGTTAAACAATTATCAAATATAATTACATATTTACGATACAAATAACATGATAACATACGATTTTGTACAACTTTTGTCATATGACACAAATGAAATCCAAATAGACAAATAATACTTAATAATAGCATACATATGAAAATAATCTCTGCCATTATGGGGTAATCAAAATTCAAAAGGCAACCATTGGGAGTTATAAGAGTCATTGCTACATACCAACATATTACAAACCAATTTTCTTCTGGATCCATTCGTATTTGTGAGTCTTTAAGAACTTTTATAAAATCTTCACGCTTGTTATCCGAAACATATTTTAGTATCACACTGGTAAATAACGTATAGATAAGTGCTAATGTAGTTATATGAAAATACATTTCAGCGAAACGTTTATAAATATTTCGGAAAATATGATGATGTGTATCCTTAAAATATCTTATGCAACGGATGTAGCGTATAAATTTTATTAATGTGAATTTCTTGATGGCAGGTAACTTGAATAAACAAAATGGGAAACAAGTTATATATTCTAAAATCATCCAAGTCCAGTTATACGAAGGTAAGATCATTTTAGTTAACTTAAATTTAAACATAATTTTATATAGAATTCTAAGAAATAAGTCCATAAAAAATATCACATCCACAATCGTATGGATGTACCGATACCAATCAAATATAAATTTATCTAAAATAAGAAAATTAATAAGACTATCACTTCTTAGACAACAAATTTTGTAACGACAAAAAATAAAATCTTGGAGCCACCAGTCTTGCAAATTACACTGTATGAGTAAATGCAACACACTGTATGAGTAAAAGCGACCTTTAATTTCAATTTGAAGGTTCGAGCTCGAGCTTATTAAATTTTGATACTTTCATTAGTACACAAAATAATGTCTGATGGAATTTCAACGCAAGGACGATTTGTAAGAAATAGAATAAAAAATTGAAATATTAAATAAAAATATTGTTTTATAATTTTGCTGCTTAATAAAATTATTATTAATATAATCCGCGGAACAGCATCCTAATTCTGTTAAATCATCAACACATACTTCAAACTTCGTGAGTGGCTTACTTTTGACGAGTCTACCAAACTTTCTATACGATTTTTTTTCGATATTGCTTCGTTTTCAGTTGAGTATGATCGAAATAAGCCGAATACTTGAGTATACCTACTTAGTTTTAATGCATTTACAAAATAATTTAATAAGAAATTCGAAAAATATGTTGTCAGACAAAAATACTGCACCGATGAGCTTGTTTACCACCGCGAACATGCCATGCTTAAGCATTTTTGTTTTTTGATACCTACATAAACATAGTTTACATCTGATATATAGGCACATAGAATAACGGGAAAAATATGGCTTACGTGTTGTTTTCGGTTACAGATCAGAAGATTTTTTAATCACGAGATTATATTTTCTGATTATGTTTCCAAACTGATTCAAGAAAGCGCATTTTACGGATGGTCGGGGATCATTAAGGAACTTGGTCCGCCAAATAGTTACAAAAAGTGTTTTAGATATATTACGTTAAAACTGAAGGAAATTGCCCTCATGTGGCGCTAGAGTTTCAATTCGTTTTTTGAGTCACTAATGGTCTCAAAATTATAAATACATCACTTTTGATTTTTCACAAAAGGAAAAAAAACTTACCTGAATAAATATATTTGTGATATATCATAAGGCAATCGACGAAACTACCATATGTAATAAGTCCATTCCACATTGGATCGTATGGTAATAATAGGATTGGTGCAATCGATGGTTTTGGTGCAACTAATGTTTCTAATGGTGATAGTGTATCTCCACCTTCCGTTGAAGAATTCGTCGATCTATCGTGATCATCTACTTTTTCTTCTATGTTTTCTATGTTAGTAATATCAAATATCACTGTTGTGTCACTCATTATTTACTGAATATATTTTTAATATCAATGTTTTAAAAACGTATTTATTATTCTTAGTTTCGATATTCTTTCTAAATCAAAACTTCTATCTACATATAAATATACCACATAGCACAAAAAGTTATTTTCAGAATGCTTTTTAAAACGAATTCAAAAATAATAAAAATTTGTTGTTTCTATGGATATGACCTCGTAATACCGTATCATGAAACCTGCCTCAGAAGGAGGGTAATGTTTTTAGGGTTCCATTACTAAATGGCTAAACCAAACCCTTATAATTTCGCCTTTCCCATCTATGTTAAAAAATCACACACTTGTTTAAATAGATGTCCATAAATTGTATCTCCTTCACCCTGTTTGTTTCATATTATTTTATTTACTTTTTAATTATCTTTGCCAGTAATTTAATTACAAAAACGCGTGCAAAGCCGCTGGAAATTATAGTATTTTTATAAAAGTATATGCAGAAGGATTGAAAACTTATAGCCAATGTTTTTAGGGTTCCATTACTAAATGGCTAAACCAAACCCTTATAATTTCGCCTTTCCCATCTATGTTAAAAAATCACACACTTGTTTAAATAGATGTCCATAAATTGTATCTCCTTCACCCTGTTTGTTTCATATTATTTTATTTACTTTTTAATTATCTTTGCCAGTAATTTAATTACAAAAACGCGTGCAAAGCCGCTGGAAATTATAGTATTTTTATAAAAGTATATGCAGAAGGATTGAAAACTTATAGCCAAAACCAAAATTTCTGACTTAGAGATATAAGTTAGTGGCATACACAGAGACCCTAGCTCCAAACACCAATGAATTATAAGGCAAATAAAATTTTTAATAAAATAAAAACAAATTTATTAAAAATACAAAATAAATTACAGATGTATACTTAAATAAAATTTATTTATTTAATAAAGTAATGGAGTATTTTCACGAATCCATCTTGCATAATTTTGAATATTGACATAAACACTTGGAACACCATCTGTTCCACATTTATCAGCACCAAATGATAATAATCCAATCTAAAAATGTGATTAATTTTTAATAATTTTCATTAAAAAAAAATAGTGTAAACTAGGCTCAAACAGTTAGAATAAAATTTTTCGATATCTGGAGTAATTTTCATAGTATCGACAATTAAAATTTTGTTTAATTATTTAGCTTTCGATATTTCGAAAACCAAGAAAGATATCGAAAAATATTATTAATTATTATTTTTCGTCTACATTTATGATGACATCATCAAAGTTTAAAATAAGGTACAAATAATTTCAACCACAAGTCTTAACTTGCCTTGGCGCTCGTACTACCTTAAATACTTGAAAATAATGAAATAATTCCTACTTGATAATAAACTCCTCCAGTTAAATGTTTCGACACTAAAGGCGACCCTCCAAAACCAGCACAAGCATCTTGTCCTTCAGAGCCACCTGCACAAATTTGTTCCTCATCTGATGCTAAGGGAACAGTTTCACCATAAACTTTACGACATTTCTCCATTGGAACGATTGGAACCGTTAATGATTGTTGATTTGATGGTTGAGCTACAAAATATAATAGATAAATTTTTTTGTGCAACTATATAATGTGAGCTATTAAAATTACCTTGTTGGCCAGCTAATTTTCCCCAACCAATAAGAGTAGCTCGTTCGCCAACAAAACGTTCTCGTCCCTCAAATACACAAATTGGTTGAGCAGCCACTAGTTTTCAATGAAAAATTAAAATAAATGTAATCAATTAAAATTTTCAAAAAATAACAGACAACGTTTTAGAGGAATCTTTAGAGGAACACTTACAAAAAAACCTAAGATATTTTATTAATACCCAAATTAATCATTTGGGTATTTTCAAATATCCCAAGTGGAGTATCAGATAAAAGACCATGAAGTGTACTTTACAAAACTGTAACCCCTACACAAGGGGATATGGGAGAGGGGTGACAGTGGGGTCAGTGGGGATATTTCCCAGCAAACGAGTTCACAACTAGTATAATTACACAATATTGTCAACATTTTAATACAAATACCTGTATAATTTATTGAATCTCGTAAAACAATCAATGCAACATCATCTCTATAAGAATCATCCTGTTGATATCCTGGATGTACGACCACATGACTGATTTGTATTTGTTGTGGTGGTAAAGAACAAAATTCTTCATCACAATCAATATTAGTATTTGTCGCATACTCGCCAACCAAAACACTATACCTGCGAAACAATTTTTAATTTAAAAAAAATCCACGTTCCTTACTTATCACTCCCTTTCCAGAGTAATTGGAAAACAATCTAATACGAAAATTTAAAAATTGCTTTTGAAAATATGTATAATTTATTACTTTTAACTAGGTAGGTATATTAAAATTGTCAAAATTTCAAAATTTAATCAATTACGACGGCTAAATAGTAAACAATTATTTGTACAAAGGACAAATATGATCTAATTAAGTTGTTCTATCGAAATGTCCTATTCAACCTCAAGCACCTCAAGTTGACCAAAAAACTTTGGAAAATGTATAAAATCGTTCGATTGGCTTGAGTTTGATCCCTCCACTTTTCTAATTGCTGCGTTTAAGGGTACCACTGCTGACGACTCAAGAACTTTGAGGGCTTCTTTTGACACTTGCATTATTTTGATACATTTCCTAATATGAACAAGATTTCAGGGTGGAGCTACCTATATTTTTGGAAAATGTAGTGAAATACTTACCAGGTGTTCATTTACTTACAATTTATAATTTTCTGATTTCGCTAAGGCACAATGGGCTGCAGTCAATATTACACGATTACTCAAAATTGATCCACCACAAGGATATTTAATCTCCTTAGTTTTGCCATCTAAACATAGTTGGTAAAACTTATTAATAATTTACCTCAATTGTACCTCAAGGCCACAAGTCACACTGATGCAGGAAAAACTGATTTGGATACATTTTAGGTATTTCGGTACCTTAAAAATGAAAATACTACCAAAAATTTTAAATTTTATTATCAATTAATCATTCTTTTATACGTCTTTTGTGAAAAATTTATATCAATTCTCTGCATGTTTTATGAGAAAATAAGCATCAAATCTCACGGAAAGTATTTCTTAGGTGTCAAATATCATTAATAAAGCATAAGTTAGTGATGCAAATGTTTCTATTTGTTAATAAACAATAAATTGTTAATTCAATGAAACGATCAGTATTAAAATTCACTTAAAAAATTAGTAAATAGGCAACTTGTATGACGTAAATGTTAAGTGTTTGTCAAATAATCGAAAACTATTATACATGTGTAACGTAATTAAAGTTGCCTATTTATTAATTTTGTAAGTCAACTTTAACATTGATCGTTTCATTGAATTAACAATTTATTGTTTATGAACAAATAGAAACATTTACGACACTAACTCGTACGTTACTAATGATTTTTGATACCCAAGACACACATTTCATGAGTTTTTGCAAAATTCGCGGAGTTTCTTTCATTTTCCTTTATTTGTAACATCTTTAACTGTACTAAAGAGTGTGTTACATCTTAAATTGTTTGGTTGTGTGACAAAAGGTTTTCTCTATTAAAGTTTTGCTGCATCAATGTGTGTGCCAGGACATTAACTATATTTTTTATGAGATCGTACTAGCAAATCCAATTCGTGCCACCCATGGTTGTGCACCCAGTCCATTGTATCCAGTAATTCCTCGCAGACGGGTTACACCACACGGTTTGTTATTATCATTCCCTGTATTTTGATAACCTCTCCAAATGTTATTGTTATTATTATTCTGTGGAACTATTGATGATCTGCCAACTGTTGGACAACATAACATTGGTTCTACGCCAGAATATCCACATGTTAATTGTCGAAACCTTTAAAATTTTATATTTTTCTATATCAAACTTGTCATATCATTATTTACTTAGATATTTCTTTTTTCAACGTTTAAAAAAAATTGACAAAGAAATCAATAATATTCATAAACATTTATGTAAGCAAATGATAAAAGCTTGTTATTTTAACCTATTTTTAGATATACAGGTGGGCCATTTTTATCTATACACCTAAATATCTCGTTTTGTATTTAACCAATTAGACGAAGAAACAAAGCACAAAAATGATCAAAGTTCGAAAAATTTGAGCAGACTTACTACGAAGAAACAAAGTTTAAAAAATTTGAGCAAGAAGGCGGAATGCGGTTTTCGGCATTCGATTCGTTAGAGCGTCAGGTAATTTTGTCTAAATAACTTAGTCTGATTTATATCATTTTAAATTGACCGTTAATATTAAATTCACAATTCGGTTAATAGTGATGAACATGGTTTCAAACTTGTTACACGGAGGTTTTGGAGGTTGATGCACACGAATATCGTAGAAGAATTGGTCTGAGAGGTATCTGGAGAAATGATATCCCAGCCGCCTCCTGGAATTTTCAAGAAATTTGTCATATAATTAGTCCAAACTCGTTACACGGGCGTTCTTGGAGTCGCAGAACACAAATATCGTGACAAAATTGGTCTCAGAGGTATCTGGTGCAACGGGATCCCCGTCGTTTCCTAGAGTTTTCGATAAATTCGTCATATAATCATTCCAAACTCGTTACGCGGGAGTTTTTGGGGTCGCTGAACACGAATATTGTGACAGAATTGGTCTCAGAGGTACCTGGTGCAAGAGGACACCGGTATCAGTCCAACGCAGATAGGACTTCTATTAATTTCTCGAAAACTCTAGGAGGCGGCGGGGGTGCCGTTGAACCAGATACATCTCAGACCAATTCTGTCACGATATTCCTATTCAACCATCCCAAAGACTTGTAGCGTATTTGCAATAGAGACCGAGTTATTTACAATAAACAAATCTAATTTATAGCTCAGCCGCATAAAAAACTTCTTTATCTTTTTTCCCCTTCTTTCTAACATGTATAGATCTGAAAATAGCTATTTTGGAAGATTTTTCCGTTTCTCCAGGGAAATTTTTGCATATCTACATTTTGTATCTTCTGATGGTACAATTCTCTCTCATCTCTGAAAACCTAGTTTTCATTAGACTATAAAGCAATTCAAATTTGCAAGTGAAAAATATATACCCTTCAACTTATTATCGTGGTTATAATTCATACATTATAAATAATTTCGTTGATAACTAGGTATGTACTCTTCAAAAAAAATGAATTATAGGTAACATGCATTTGTTTATCGATTAATAGATAATCAATAAATTTGTAAATATTTATTTTGTATCCTGTTATACTAAATAGCATTTCAATCAAGAACAACCCATACAATTAAACCATTTCAATTTCATAATTTATTTAAATAAACATCAAGTGGGATTATTATTGTAGTATTAAAAAATGTCCTTGATGCGGAAAAATTCATTTGTATATTTTTTTCCTCACCGTAAAATTACTTTTTCGCAAACGTAGGATTAGTTAATTATTTTGTAAACTAATGTCTATCCACCCATTATGACATTCCTTAATAAAGCCTGAAGATCCTTCGCTCCAGTGTAAAGTAGACTCGAGCGAGGCTCGATTCTTCAGCCTTTCACTTTTTGGAAAAACGCTTTAAAAAAATTATTTTAAAAGTAATGGAACGGCAAAAGCAAAACTTTCACGAATAAAAAATGGCAAATTCACCATATCGTTTGAAAATTCGTAAAGTGGTCCGCTCACTTAATATACGTATTTTATAGTAAAATCGTAAAGGCAACATTAACAAAGTTTCTGACTTAACGAAAAATGTAAATATGGTGATAGTGTACCTATCTACGGACCGCAAAGAAAAATATGTCAATATGTCAATTGACTAATCATTCACAGGTAATATAAATTAGACATGCCTTCTAATGTAATCTAGTAAATACTAAATAGTAATATGTTATTAGTAGGCATTGACCATCGATTATTTAGAACAAAAATACTACATATTTACAATTTGTATGTAACTTTGAATCAATCAAATTAAACTTTTATACTAATTATTTTTATATTGAAATCAATGTTATTTTTTTGTTTTTATTATTTGGGAAAATATTTATCAAATTTCTGATAGAAAGTAATTTATTTCATCCAGTAGTTTTTGTCGCTTCATGACTCTCATCAAAATTATCTGATGAATTAAAAGTTTTATAAGATAATGAATTTCTGAGGAATCGTCATGCTCTAAGATTTAAAATTGAATTGAGGTGTGCCCCCGGAGGAGGTTAAAAACAGGAGTAAGCACTAATTCGAAATGTCTCGAATTATAGCTATTAGTACAGACAATATTTATCACAAGCAAAGATGTAAGAATAAATTTTCATAGAATTTTTCATCAGATTTTTTCAGTTATAGCCTATAGATAAAAATTCATGATACATTAAAAATGGTAATAAGTAAATTTGTAGAACCTGAAATTTTCTATAAATTTCATTCAAAATTTTTTCGGTTATTTTACTAAAAATTCATCTGATCAGATTTTTTTCCCTAGTCTTAAAAATTTGTCTACTACAAAATCATCTGGCTATATTCATTATGTAAGTTAAATATTTACGAATTTTTGCTGTACAAATTTTGAAAATCTCGATTGTATTAATAAAATAGCAACATTTATTAAGTAAAGTTTTAAAAAATTTATTGTATTTTATCAATAATTGCAATAATTTTCTTATTTAGAAAGTTACTGGTATGATTATTAAAAGCCACATTTACCACTGCTAATTTTATTTTAATAATATACATACTACAAATGATTACATTTCAAGTTTACCTGCAAGTTTATTTTATATAGATTATATGAATTCTCCAAAAGAAAATTTCGGAGTCTTTTTTTCGAATACCCGTCTTTTTTTGACTAGTTTAAGTTCTACTTGGAATGAATGGAAATAAATAGTTGGTTTAGTAAAAACTTTTATGTTCACGGTGGGATAACTTTTCTTCAGAAATATTTAATGGCCAGAAACCTATGCATTCAAAAGAGATTTTTTCAGTTTTTCTAAGAGAATTTATTCAGTTTTGATCAATTTATCATGGGCAAGAATTTGTAGGTAACTAAAAAAATAGGTCCATTTGTTGTGGACCACATGGATCACTGAAAATACTTTTTTTCTTTCAGTTAATTTTTTCGCAACATTCATAATCGCAGCGAATTTATTTTATCAAAATTAATGTTAACATTAGTGCAGAAATCCGTGAAAAATACGCATTCAGTTTTTGATTTCTAGCTGAAGTAAATTAAATTTGTTTTGAAAAACTGTTTGAAAATGTCTATATTAGACGAAACATGTCATATCTTAAATTATTAAAATATTAAAATAAAATACAAGTGGACTTAGCAAAAAAAAATTTTTTTATCAAATCCCAAATTATGGAGTTCCACAAAGTAAAGCTCTCTACATTTAATCAAATTTGTTTACTTCGCGAGAATTAGGAATCTTAAAAGATAATAAAAAAGTATAGTCTAAATTTAAAAAAAAATTTTTTAATTGATTTACCTATCTGCTGCAACACATGATCGATGAATCAAATCGTTTAAAAGACCACATTGCGATAAGCGTAAACACGTGCTACTTGGAGGACATAATCCTTGCGCTGAAAAGTAAATCCAAAATAAAAGACAATTTTAAAAATTTCCCCAAATACACTTTATTAATAAAAACTAAATATGTATGTACCATTATTGTTGTAAAAATTTTGCGATTGAATGTTTTTAATTGCTGATAAAATACACAAAATTACAACAATTAAATCCATGTTTGTTTATTTTACTGATACACGAAACTTAATAAATGATGCGACTGAATTTTATTTCATCACTAAGAAAAATTTATCTAATAAATTTCATAGTTGCCATTTAATAAAAACAAACCATCACTACTTTTTTTAAATATTAGTTGCAAAATAATGTACTATGTTTTTCATACTAAAATTTTTACCGGATGTCCCATCACTAATGGTACGGAAAAGGACTTGCTTAGTGAATGAGTAATATCTATAAAGACAAAGTGTTTGTAAAAAAATCTATAAGACTGCATGTAAATAATTATTACTTACTCTTCCTATAAATTTATGGTACTCTCCAAAGAAAATATACGAGCTGTATTAGAATTAGCCAGTTGCCTGCTCTGGCATACCTACCGCTTACCATGACTTGAGTCTTAAGGGCATTAAACCAAGATATTTCAGAATTTTCTGAATATCCTTATAAATCGGTATTAGAAACTTTTACTGATTATTGACGATTCTTTTAGTAAAAATCACACTGAATTCCATGGTGGTAGTAAAAAATTTCAACTATAAATCGTATGGATATTTTATTTCGGCCAGAGCCGAATTTATTGAAGGACATTCGGAGCTAACAACTCCGGGACCTCTGAAGATCTTCAGTATTAAATGTCTGATTTATTGTGACCTCCTGTATAAGAGTTTGTAGTGTAGTGGGAAATTAAAAAAATAATAATAATATGATTTTTATAAATATCATAATTTATATTATTTTTTTTTTAAATATAATATTCATTATTGGCTGCATCCTCTTTTAGCCATTGAATATTATATCAATGTCAAAATTTAAATCAATGTCATTTAATTTTATTTCATTCACACAAAAATTTGTATAATCAAATATACATTAAACATTAAATAAAATACAATACCTAGCCGATTATCTAGTCAAAAATAATACTCCCAGTCAACCGGTTAGATAATAAATATTTTGAGAATCAGAATCTTTTAAAACCAATATAATCTAAAATATGAAGCCGGATGATTTTTTATGAAATCCGGCTCAAAATGTTCATATGAGTGCGTAGAACAGAGTCATATTGATTACAAAGGTTGCTCTTGCCATGCGAGCGCAATCTAATTCACCTGAAAAGTCATTAAGTTTGCTTAAGCTAATTTTGCTGAAAAATCATGAACTGAGAAAACAACTATTAGAAGCATTTTTTGTTTCGTTACATTTTTTCCTAAAAGTCGCCGTTTTTGAGGCACAAGTGATTGAAAAAAAAAAATGTTTTTGACGAAAATTTGATTTTATCGAAATTATAGTTTATTGAGTCGTTTCTATCTAATTAGATATTGATTTGAAACTTAACGTTTTGGATTTTTTACGCTCCGATATTGCCCATAAATGAACTTATATCTCGTAGTAATCTCGAATTGTTGTTTTAATGAAGCTGAACAACTGATACAAATAGCGTCTACATATATAAGAATGTCGACCAATTTTTCGAGCTGAATGTGGATCTGCTTGAAAAACATGTAGATTAGAAACAGAATTACCTCTTAAAAAATAAATTTATTTTAAGTGGAAATATCTATTGATAAATTATTCTAAACAAACAATACATTCCTTTGAAAGGATGCTTTAAGAATATTTATTATTTAAATAGAAAAAAAAATAACAAAACCTCAAGGATATTTAATCTAGATATAAAAAGTATAAGTTAAGTAATTAACTGAATTATGTTAATTTTATCATTAATGTTCAAATAAAAACATACATATTTAAAAGTTTAATAATTTAACTACAAGTAAAAAAATTAATGGGAGGTAAACTTAGCATTTTTTTTTCATAAACCTTATAATAAAAAAGTTTTCCATATGTAGCCAACTTAAGTAGACATCCTGTATACATGGTATAAAAACGGATAAGCTTCAGATTTATTGGATTGATCTCAGGATTTTCTTAAGTTATTAATTAAAAGCTTTCTAATAATTAATTCTCAAAAATTATAAAGTGTGGTATGAATATTGGTGCTCATAAAAAAGTCTATTTTCCTATAATCTTGTTATACAATTTGTAAACCATATCATTAGTCATTTATATTATATGAAATAAGAAGAGTTCTTACCGACGTTCGTATGTATAAAACAAAGTGGGAATGTATATGTGTATACATGTACCGGATCAGACTGATCATTTGAAGTTGTACACATACAATACCAATCACACAAAGTAACACATAACCATAACATACTGTACAACATTCCCTCTTCATTTTATACAAAAGAACGTCCATAAAAACTTTTCTTACTTCATATATTTTATATGGCTACAGAGTTGGCTTACAATCGGTATCTATTATATTCTAATGCCATTCCAAAAAAGTGCTCAGTTTATTTGTAGTCAAAATAATTAGGTACCATTTATTATTTTATTACAATGAATTGTGAGTACTTATAATTAAGCAAAGTAAGTAGGTATCTTTTTGGTAAATTTTATTAATTTTTTGGTTTCCATTGAAAGGAAATTGTATGATAATTTTAGTAGAAAATTGAAATAAACATATGTTTATATAAAAACATATAGTTTATCCATCAATTATTAAGGACATTACTACCAACTACCTACTAAGTATAACTTATAATAAAAGATATTTAGTATATAATCAAAGAATACGGAGAAAAATTATTATATTATCAAATAATGAGTCATTTTCATTTAATTACTGAAAGATTTAATATACAGCGTGTCCTAGAAGTCCTTACCCTTTAATGAGATCTTTCTTATGGTAAGTCATATTGCGCAAAGGACAAAATTTTGAATTTTTTTCAAAATAAAAATATTTTTGTATTTTTTTCTCAATTTTAAGCAAAACAGTACTATTGTGATTTTTTCTTTAGACGCTTAGTTTTCGAACTAAATACTCTCGAAAAATTAAAAATGCAATATTTTAAGATTTTAAGAAAAATGTGTCATTTTTTTCAATCTTTGAGGGAATTCGCTTAGCTATCGCAGCTCCGGCGCTATAAATTTTCATTTTTTGGCAAATGACACACTTTCTATTGGTCAATAATATAACACTATTTACTTTGACTATTATTAATTACTTCACAATTATTGTTCCTTAAACTCAACAAATAAATAATTTTTCCATACAATTTACATAAATTATCTATAAAGAAAAAAAATTTCGTATTACTTGTATTAAAAATCATAAACCGTGCAAGACGAACTAAAATATAAATTTCATAATTCATGGGAAACAAAATCATAAGTATTTCATTTATATTAATTATCATTATGTTAATTTAATTTAATTTTCATTTGCTTTTAGATTGTTAATGACCCAGACTTCTCGAATCATCAAATACCTATATTTTACATTTTTAAGTTTTTGTACACATTAATATATAGGTCTTTATTTCAGAAATTATACTTCTAATCGTTAAATAAACCTGATTTTTGAATTTGGTGGGTCAAAATGACCTTAAATATTGATTATTATCTAAATTGGACATAATAAATTTTTTTCGATTTTTTGACATTTTTCTTAAGGGGTACCCCTTCAAAAAAATCGAAAAAATCGCGAAAATTATTTTGTTTCGGAATTCGATAAAATTAAGTTTCTAAGGTAAATTTGACCCAAAAAATTCAAAAATCGTGTTTATTTAACGATAGGAAGAAAGGTTTCCGAGATTTGAACGAAAATCGATCCGACTATAGCTTTATTTCAGAAACTATACTTCTAATCGTTAAATAAACCTGATTTTTGAATTTTGTGGGTCAAAAACACCTTAAATATTGACTATTATCGAAATTGGACATAATAAATTTTTTTCGATTTTTTGACATTTTTCTTAAGGGGTAAAAAATCGAAAAAATCGCGAAAATTATTTTGTTTCGGAATTCGATAAAGTTAAGTTTCTAAGGTAAATTTGACCCAAAAAATTCAAAAATCGTGTTTATTTAACGATAGGAAGAAAGGTTTCCGAGATTTGAACGAAAATCGATCCGACTATAGCTTTATTTCAGAAACTATACTTCTTATCGTTAAATAAACCTGATTTTTGAATTTTGTGGGTCAAAAACACCTTAAATATTGACTATTATCGAAATTGGACATAATAAATTTTTTTCGATTTTTTGACATTTTTCTTAAGGGGTACCCCTTCAAAAAAATCGAAAAAATCGCGAAAATTATTTTGTTTCGGAATTCGATAAAATTAAGTTTCTAAGGTAAATTTGACCCAAAAAATTCAAAAATCGTGTTTATTTAACGATAGGAAGAAAGGTTTCCGAGATTTGAACGAAAATCGATCCGACTATAGCTTTATTTCAGAAACTATACTTCTAATCGTTAAATAAACCTGATTTTTGAATTTTGTGGGTCAAAAACACCTTAAATATTGACTATTATCGAAATTGGACATAATAAATTTTTTTCGATTTTTTGACATTTTTCTTAAGGGGTAAAAAATCGAAAAAATCGCGAAAATTATTTTGTTTCGGAATTCGATAAAGTTAAGTTTCTAAGGTAAATTTGACCCAAAAAATTCAAAAATCGTGTTTATTTAACGATAGGAAGTACAAAATTAGTGTGTTTTGGGCAAAAAACTGTTTAATGTTTTTCTTATATCTCGATATCACGTCAAAACTAATGCGTTTTATGCGAAATTTTATCCACTTTAGGTAATTAGTTTTGTCTACTTTAGTAGTCAATTTTCGAAAAAAAATTCCATTGGTAGTTTTCAAGATAAATAGGCAATTTCATGATAAAACCGTGACATTATAATAAAATAATTTTTTGGGAATAGAAATAATAAACATCAATACGTATTGTACATAATATCTAATCTATGTTATATCACAACAGGGAGTCATCATCACTCATCTCATCAATAAGTTATAATTTAATTATATTATTATAATAAAATAATAAAAAAAAAAGTATTGTATAACATGTGTTTATTATTTTAACAAATATAAGGTTAATTAATAATAAAATTTAATAAAAAAATTATATAATTTTATTGATAAAATTCTAATAATTATAATACATTGAATTGTTATTTTGTTAGTCAATATCATCAATTTTATTCATATTTTTATAAATTATTTATAATGAATCATATCCAATAGTCCGAGAGCTGTTTTGGTTTGTTTCAATCTTTATGTATTTGTATGACGACCTTTGAAAATATAATAACTGGAGTTGGCATCAGAGTGAGAACCACCTCTCCAAGATGATTGAGAAGGATAATAAATGAAGTAGCGTGATTATTAATGCGCATGTCTTAATATACAATATAATAAATATTAATATGCCATTTAATAAATATTTAATAATTAAACTTTCTCGGCACCTTCGCATCGAAATCAGACTTACCAGACGTCAATCGATAGGTTGGATGTCAAATTTCAACTTTGTTATCGCAAGAAAACTTTTTTTTTTACTTTGGAAAATTTAAAGTTAACTTAACCATTGATTAGCCGTAAACATAAAACGCTATGTTTCTTGGCTTGATAGAAATTTTGTCATCCGTTTTGCAGATTAATTGAATTAGAGATACCGGATACCATATTCAGCATTTCTTAATATGTATTCACTATTTTTGACGCATCTTGTTTTTGTAGTATCGAGGTAAAAATTTGATTTTATGAGTCTAATTTTTAGTATTACTTATATAATACGATTACAAAATTATATATATTTATTAACAATTACGGCCTTGCACAGTGGTACGCTTCAACAGTTTTTAAATATTACATTTATGTTTATTTTACTACAAAACAACGAACAACGGTATTCAATGGGTATTTTTATGTTACATCAAGGCCTTGGTTTATTTTATTATCCATGAAATTTCCACATGATAAAAAAAATTTTAACCTAGAAATAGAAAAACCTAATGAAATGACTAATGGAGCATAGTCCATCCAGAATTCAAAGTTTATACTACATAACTAGATATATTTATTATTATTCATCCGTTAGCAAGTCCAAGTTCCATTGAGGTACAACCACCATTATCAACAAAAGGTAGTAGTTCCATACACTAATAAGCATCCGGAAGTATAAATTCTTTCCTATATCGTATCCAGAAATCAATCTCATTTAGTCATAGTCTTTTTAGTCATTTTTAATAACTTCGTCACCCGGACAAGTCGAGAAAAAATGTTAACTATTCCCAATGCAGCATCCCCTTTGCTGAGAAATTTCAACTATGAAAACAAAGACTACCACATTATTTTCAAAAATGATCGGAAAATTATTTATTACACTAAGAAGTTATTCGTGTGAATCTCAAGTATCGCACTAGAGCCTACCCACGGCTTGTTATAGATTATTTTTAAAGTGATTTGGGTTCTGAAAGCAAAAAATTTGTACTGACTTTTCATAATTTTATTAAAATAAATCTATGTACAAAATAATACACAATACTTCTCTCCAGAAATAATTGATCAAAAATGTTTTATTGTTAATATTAATATGAAAAAAGATTGCCCTTGCAACAGCTTGAAATCGATTCTTAGAAATTCACTTCAAAAGTATTATTAACGCAAGAACAATAAAAATAATTTAATTCTAACTCCTGCTAAATATACTTATTAATTCCAGGGAATCAAGACTGCTATGATGCAATAATTGTGGCTTTGAATTAAAGATAATTTAATCTGATTCAGCACTGCTTTCATCAGATTCAAAATCACCAACATCAATTGAAAATTTATATTCTTGATCGCATCCAAGATACGAATCACTCATAAAATATAACGTGTAATTATGATGTCCAGGACTTGGTGCAATAAAATCTAATTTTACACGAGCTCTCTGTTGCAATGTTAAACGTTTTATAGATAGTAATGAATTTGATTTTGGATCGCCAATAACCACCCACCAACCTTCTTCACGTTTCTATAAAAAAAAAAGAAGATAAATAAATAATTTTTCAAAAAGCAGAAAAGTTTCATATTTTACAGAGAACGCCATACAAAGAACACAACCCTCCAAATTTCAGGACTCTATGATCAACGATTTAAGCCGTGCGTTGATTCATCAGTCAGTCAGTCAATCAGTCATTCAGGACCAAGTTTTTTATATGTATAAATTTAATCTTTACCTGTGGATAAAATGGTGCAATTACAGGTCCAGTAACCTCATCTTCTCTTTCTAATTGTACAGCAACATTAACGGATGATCCTGAATGAATACGATCATTTTCCAAAACTTCATAACTAAGTTCAATATTTGGATAACGATTACAGAACCTTGCAACATCAGCCATTTCAGCATCGTTTAATTGAAGTAATTTGGATCGATCGTCGTCTTCTAATTCCATAATGTCGAAAACAGTTTCTACTTTCTGTGAAATTAAGATAAATAAGAATAAGCTCATTTAAAAGCCTAAAAAATGGGGAATGTATACTTGGAGCCTATTGAGACCATAATTTTAACACGAATGAATAAATTTTTAAATTTTCTTACCTTATCCGTACAACGTTTGATAATTTCAGGCGTAAAGTGAGGTAATTGTTTTAGATATGAATCTTTACTCCACATAGCTTGCGTTACCATCTGTGCAAGTTCCATAGCAGCTACAGCCGGTGATAACCATCCATTGGAACTTAATACATCAACACAAGCTTGAATCAATCGTATAGCTTTACTTAATATCACTTCAGTGTCCCCTTGTAATTCAGCACCCAACTGTAATCGCGTTAAATGTGCTTGTAACAATAAATTTGTTTTGATATGTGGATCATTGTATTTGGGTGGTGCTCCACCTGTTCCAGTTATCTTGTTTGGAAGCCTTTGAGCTAGACTACGTAATAAGTTGTCCTCTTTATGTCTTATTGGCACGTCGTCGTATTCAGCGGCAGATGATACAATCTCCAAAAGACCACGGATTTTTGTTTTATTATTTAATGATAAACTAAATAATTCTGTAAATAAATAAACAATGATTAACAAACTAGTACGTTCAAGAGCATAGTCTGTGTTTTTAATTTTAATTTCACTTTTTGTCATCTCTTTACGGCATTTTCATATTTTGTTAAGCAACGCGAAAAAAAAATTCATGCATATTCTCTTTTATTGTAAGATTTTAATTTTCAAAAATTTAATAAATAAGTTGTTTGTGCTATGTAACCTTAAAGGACATACGGAAATAATTATGTTTCTTACCTATGGTAGTATAGTTGATATAATAATATGCAGCAATCATGCCCAAATTCAATGGTAGACAATCCATTTCATCTTCAACACTAATACATTTCGATTGTTCTAAATCACTCAACGTATTCTCAACAAGCTCTGACAAGTGATCAGATAAATGTCGATGTGTAACACCTTGAAGATTATAATAATTTGGATTTTGTGTTAATCGTCGATATAAAAATGTCCATGTTAAATAATCCACAGCATCCTGTTTATTTTCAATTGTTTTTGTAACAATTTCCGCATTGAAATGATCATGCATACGATGATCTAAATGACTTTCAACGGGTAACGATTCATTTAAGAACTTTTTAAAGAAATCTTTTTTCGAATTTTGACACATTAATACACAAACCGCGTCATCATCTTCAAGTGGACGATTTGCGCGTCCAATCATTTGAAGTACATCCGTTATTGGATAATCTTCGTAAGCATGGATTTTTCCATTATAAAATTGTGTATCCATAACAATAACTAAATGTGCTAGAATATTAACACTCCAACAAAGATCGCGAGTAACGACCGCTATTTGAACGGCACCCGAATCGAACAATTGTTCAACCAAGCGATGATCACTTGCAGATAAACCTTCATGAATGTATGCAACACCTTGCGATAATGTTTCTTTTAACGTTTTATCACACATTCGATCTAAAAATGGTTTAATATCCTCTTCTTCAGCATGGAAGAATCGATTAGGTTGTCCTTCAGTTGCCGCATATGTCAATAAATCAATAGCTGTTAATCGAGCCTGTTTTCGTGTTGGAACAAATACTATTGCTGGTTTATGAGCACTATATTTTATAATTGAACTATAAACTGGTTTAGCCATCGCAATTAATCGAGATGCATTGTGGGTAATGTTAAAACCTTGTACGTGCAATTCTAATGGAACTGGTCGAACACTTGGATGGAAATTAAATGTAGCGTTCGCATTACAACCTAACCATTGAGCTACATCTCGAGCATCAGCTAACGATGATGATAAAGCAACAATACGAATTTGTTTTTCGATTTGAGATGATATATATCTCATTCGTGAACATACAACTTCTAAAATCGGTCCATCTTCTCCACCAATTAATTGTAATTCATCAGCGATAAATAATTGTACATTTTGAACGTTTTTACGTTGTTTCCAACGACGTGATAGTACGTCCCATTTCTCAGCAGTCGTTATTATAACTTGTCCTTTCGCAATTAATTTTAAATCAGTACCTGTTTCGCCAGTTAATAAAACAACTTTTTTCCCTAGAAGTTGTCCAAATTTATTATACCAATCAGCGAATATTAATTCAGCCAGAGCATCTTTCGATACTAAATAAACACATCGTCCTTCAGGATTCTGTGAAAATAATCGTAAAACAGCAAATTCTGCAATTGTAGTTTTGCCAGATCCGGTTGGAGCTCCAATAAATACATTATCATCACTATTATAAACCGCATTAAATACTTGAGTTTGTATTGGATTAAACTGTGGAAATTTATCCAAATACAAAGATTCAAATTTCGAATTACGTAGTGCTGTAACTGGTAAAGCTTGTAAATCTAATAATTCAGTTGGTGGTAAATTTTTTTCTGGTAAAATTAAATGTCTAAACGAAACAGGTAATTGAGTTTCAGCACCGATCCAACGATCCGAAACAATTCGTAAAAAGTATTGAGGTGGTAACGGTTCAAAAACCGGTACAAAGAATTTGATTAGATGTTCATCAGCTGCATATTTTGATTTTAATAAGAAATATTCATGATGTAAAATCACTTCTGAATCAACATCTTCAACTAAAATCCAAAATGCTTCAGAATCTCCATGTAATTTATCATCCCATTGAAAATCGGGTGTTATCGTCAATTCAACGCGTAAAGTTGATCTTGTAATCGGTTGAATATGTGTTGATAATTCTAATTTTGGAAATTGATGAACGTACTTATGAATTGTTTTCCCTAATTTTGGTACACGTATTAATTCACCAATTTCATTTGGACCTAAATCATATAATCGTTCCCAAGGGAAATTTTTCTTTTCAATTTTTTTCACAATTTCTTCAGGCATTTTACGAAACTGTCGTAACGGAGACATTGATTGCCACATACGACGATCAATCATTTTACATAAAGTTAATGCTTTATCAGCGAGTTGGGCCCAACCTCTATGTAAAACAATTTCGTAGATAGCTCGCATTAAACGAGCTGCAGATTGGGTCACATAAACCATATCGGACATTAACGCAAATCCTTCAAGTTTCAACTGTGAAATATATGCCTGTAATAATACATTCACTTTAGCACTGGATTCTTCGATACTCTCCTTAATTGGAATGGGTACACGTTCCATTAATTTTTGTAACTCTAATTTCTCCTCTTCACGAACTGTAATATTCTTAAATTCACCGGATAATGAGAATACACGAAACAGTTCAATTTCACTTAAAGTCGGTTTCAATAGTTGTTTATAAGTTGACATAGTTTCATGTGTACAATAATAATGAGACGCAATTCTACCAATTTCAGTTACTTGGAAATTTCCAGATTTTCGATCATATTTTAATAATCCACTTCGTTCAAGATGAAGTGCACTTGTATGTGCTAAATCTGCTCGATGTTGTTCTAATAAAGGATCTTCTTTAGCTTTATCGTGTGAAATACCATAAAGAGTCGGTTGACGTAACATTCGAATATACAAATAAGTATATCCGAGCCATGTAACAGCATCACGGATGTTTTGTACGTTTCCAAGGACAATTTCAGCATTCATCATATCTGGCATTTTTAGAACCATTTGTGATTCGATAGGCAATTGTTGATTCAAGAGTGATAAATAATATTGGAGTTCACTGTGATTTGTTATCAAAATACCTTCACCTTTAGTATCGTACTGTGGTCGACCAGCTCGACCTAACATTTGTAAGACATCCAATGCTCCTAATTCAACCCATCGTCCTTTTTCTGGATTATATATTTGAGTACCTAATAACCAAAAAAAACAATATAAAATACATACAACTACACATATATTATATTTATATAGCCCGTAGCTCGAAAACTACCCGTTAAAAATGTTATGGAGTTTTTGATCAGAACGATCTAAAGAACATTTTTGGGTGGGTTAGAAAATGTTTCACAGAAAGCCATTTTCCTATCTAATATTGCGGGGTACTTTTTTCACCTAGCTCGCCGCTATCGAGTTATCGGCGCTTTTTTAGTCTAAAATTTTATTATCAACAAATTTGATGATTATCGAGTGGTTTTGATCAAATATTTGATTAGAAAATTTTATCAAGCTCGGAAAAATACATACAAGACAAGAGCATATTGTTCCATTAATTTGTCTAAGCTGATTGTTTTCCCATTTACCTTGAATTCTGTCGCTTTAAATGTAAATGTGTTCTTTTTAATGAAATAGTAATTTTTGTTAACATTTATATATTTTTCAGAGCTTGATAAAGTCAAAATAAATTTACGTTTATTTTATTGGTTAATATAAGTTACGTTTGTTATAATCCTAGTTTCTCGCGATTCACCTAAAAAATTTACAAATTGGGTAAGATCATGTCCCAAAGTTATAATTTATATTTGTGAATATTAAAATTGTAATATTTTGGAAAGAATATATTTGGTTGGCCTAACGGAAGAAGGTAAGAAGAAATAAAATTAATAAAAATATTTGAATACCTTTAATAATAACGGTATGCGCTGGCAAATTTACACCCCAAGCTAGTGTAGCTGTAGATACTAACACTTGAATATGTCTGTCAGCGAATAAATCTTCAACTAAAGTACGATCAACTCGAGTCATACCGGCATGATGGATAGCAAAACCATATGGTAATAAATCTTTAAGCTCGTGATTTTTAACTTGTTCAGCTTCCGTACGTAATACTTCCATGGAAGCTGATCCTTCACGTAAAAATTGCCCAAGTGTATCTTTTTCTAAGCACATATCACGTATGGCCCGGGCTGTTTTACCAGTTTCTTTACGTGAATGTACAAAAATTAATACTTGATTTTTACCAGCATGTTCCATAGTTTTTTCATAAACAATTTCATTCATTACTTGAAAACGTTTCAAAGCTTTCTTTTCAGTTACACCAATATATTGTTGTTCCAAAGCGACTGGCCGAAAACTGTTATCAAAATAAAATAAACCAGTTTCAGGTTTGATTCTTAAGAATGTAGCGACATCTTGATAATTTGGTAAAGTGGCTGATAATCCAACAATTCGTACATCTTCTTGTGTTGCTTCAATATTACGAATTGTTCGTGCAACTAAAGCTTCTAACACGGGGCCACGTTCGTCGTGTAATAAATGGATTTCATCAATAATTATCAATCGAACTAAATTTGTAAATGTTTTCTCGCCTCCTTTTCGTGTAATAATATCCCATTTTTCTGGTGTACAAACAATAATTTGTGTAGCGGCTATTTGTTCCCGTGTCAGTTGATGATCACCAGTTAATTCAGATACCGTAAGATTATAATTTGCTAAACGTTTCCCGAAATTTCCCACCATTTCCTGTACCAAAGATCGCATTGGAGCAACATAAATAATTTTAAATTCATCAGCGTTTATTGTGCCGTCCGCATTAATATGTTTTCCAATTTCTCGCATCATACATAATAGAGCAACATTTGTTTTACCTGCTCCGGTTGGAGCACATAGTAATAGATTTTCGTCCGAATCTAAAGCAGTCTTGTAAAGACGACTTTGTATACGATTCAAAGTTTTGAATCCTTCAAAAGCAGGTTGTACATACTTTGGTAATTGATCAATCGGTTGTAATTTTTCTTTCTCGCCAAACGGTTTCGGTTTTAACGCAGGCACATGAACCTCTTCATAACCTTTACGTTGTTTACGAAACGAACCATCTGGTAACTGACAACGTTTATTTGCCATAAAATGTGAGCCTTGGGTAAATACTAAATCTTCTAAATCGACAATTGTACGACTGCCAGATATTTGACCAGCGTTTCCGTCCCCACCATCATCATGACGATCTTTTTTACGTGAATGTGACGCAGTTTCTTCATGACCATCATCTTCACCTTTTCCTGTATCCAATTGACGAAGAATTTTCGCTAATAGTGGATCATCGTTCATTTTAGTGCGAATATTTTGTCGTTCGGTATCACTTTGAGATGAAGCTAACATTGTACAGTATAAAACTGGAAAATATAAAAATTAAAATTAGTCCATTGCTTAATACTTTGTTTAAAAACTTGCATTTTTATCCGATTAGGGTGCAGACGACATATTGTGGATTTAATAAGTTTGTACGCGTAATTATCTAAAAATAGTCACTTTTGCCACGAGGTACTATAATTTACCATGTTAAGTTTTTTCGAAATAAATCGTATAACCTAAATTTTACATCTTGAATCGGGAATGAGATTAAACGATCAAATTTTTTACGAGTAGCTTAAAGTCCCTTTCAACCCTCTCGAATCAAGACAGTAAGGTCGATTTTTTAAAGAAAATTTTGGATACTCCTTAGCAATAGGTTACAAATAAACAAGTCCTTATAATTTAGGTAAATTCGAATCATAAAACTTACTCATTTGACGATATTTCTTTAACTGTTTAATGAAATCGAAACAGTCGTATCCCAATAATAGTACCAATTGATTTTCACAATCACGATCATCGCCAGCATCTTTTAAAACTGATAGTACTTCTGCAGCTTTCGCTTGTGACACCATAGCATCATCATAAATTTTTGATAAACGTCTTTGAAGCCAATATGCGTCAATATCTAATGGATGTAGTGACTTTTCTTTTTTCATTTCTTCTGTACCCCCAATTAACTGTAATTATAAAATTTAAATAAATAATATGAAATGGAAGAAAATATTAATTTTTCTTTTATATTTTTGACTATTTTAACCACTTTTTATTGATCCACGGCCGAAAGTACGCACTTTCTGCTTTTGTTGGGAGGCAGAAAGTCCGACAAAGCATAAATGTGGGACTTCCGGCCTCCCAACAGAAGCAGTGAATCTTTTCTACACCCTTATACGAACAGTTTGCGCCCGTTTCCGAAAAAATAGGTGGTGTATTTTTAAATTCCGACCTCAAAGGTTTTATTTCCTCAACTTTTAGTAAATGATTTGCCTTTTTTCTACATTTCATTCATTCAACGATTTATAAACACGATGTTGCTTCTTTGTATTATATCTAGCGAAAAATCCGATAAAATTTATTTTACCTCCTATAGATAATATGTCGGAACCTTTTTTGGCGTGCATTACACGCACTTGCTTCTTTTTTAATACTTCATCTTACATTTTAAGGTAAGGATGGTATCCACAAAATTTCATTTCAATTTAAATTTTGGGTTTCTAAGAATAAAACAGCTTAAACGCATAAATAATTAACTTTAGAAATTTTAATTCTAACCTAACCAATGTTCGGGGCTCCTAAATATTTCTAAACTAAAATTAAAAAAAAAAAATATTTACATTTTCTGCATGAATTGTGCCATCTAAACGTGCTTCTTCGCCTTCTTCTTCATCTTGTTCGTCACGAACTTCACCAAATTCTTCCTCTTCATCGTCTTCCTCCTCGGATTCTTCTTGAAATTGTACATTAATACCATATGCTTCATCGATATTTTCTTCAGATGTTTGCATTTTTTCATCCGATCCAAAATCTGTGATTTTTTTACCTAAATTTACAAGTAAAGCAAATCGTTCATCAGCTAATGGACCAAGTAACATTTCAGTTTCCTTTTTCTTTTCACGTTCTTTTAAACGGTCATTTTTCAATACAGCTAATACTTCGTCTGCAGCTCCACATAATATATCACGAGGCTGATCACCAAGAGCCTCTTGAATGAAACTTAATAATACTTCATAAGTTTGTCGAGTTTCTTGTGTTTTAGGGCGATATACAATACCAACAATTTCATCAACACCTTCTGAAAGAAGTGTGGCACCTTTCATTCGTGTAAAATCATATTGAGCTTCATCTCGTTTTTGACGCTTTGCTTTACGTTCTTCAGCTTTACCGGGTTTTGTTCTTTGATGTCGATCTCCCATACGCGTTCCACTAAGTTTCCCCACAAGGGACATAACTTCTCCCGTTGCTTCATCTCGACTTCGTCTTTCGATAAGTCGAACATCAGCTTGCAATACAAGATTCGAATTCTATTCAAACATATTAAGGTTTTGTTATTAAATTTAACATTATAGGTTAAGTTATTACTTACCGCTTTGTACTCGTATTGCAGCTGGCGGGCTGCGGCATCCGCCATTATGAATTACGAAATAAATAGCAAAATTTTATTCAAATTATTTTTTATTAGTTTTAATTAACTACTTTTATTTCAATCAAAACACAAAACGTTATTAAACGTTTGACTTTGACTTCATTTTTATAAGTTTACAAACATGAAAATAATACCAACTTAACTTATTTACTTGCATTCAGAATTACTGGCACGTGATTTAAAAGAGCTACGAATGAATTTTTTAATATTTTCAATTCTAAAACGTTTATTAGAAGCATTAAAGGATTAAGTATTGATAATAATTATACTAGAGTCCCTCTTATTGTACTGAGAGTTGAAAATGGATTTTTTTCACCATATCGTATATTAAAAATCTGAAATGAAAAAAGTTTTTAAAATAATTATGTTTATTGTCCTTTTATTTATAATTTATATAATTTATCAAGATTGTTTTATTTCCATAATTTATAAGTGTTTAAAATAATAAATGGATAAATTTTTTATATATGATCTTATTTTTCCGCACTTTCTTTTCAAAATGTACCGGAAATACTTTTTTTAAAGTTGACAATTTGGCATATGACTGGCATACGATTACCATCAACTCAAGTGTATTATACGAACGAAAGACATTAACTCCTCTATCAAGAACAAACTGAGGATTGCAAAAAATATGAATTATATTTTTGTTCTAAAACTTAATTCTGTCTGGCCATATGCTTATACATGTTGTCTATAAAAGGTTGATACAACGATCTACCAGATACAGTATAGATCAAAATTAAATTGGCAACTTGTACTACGCATATGTATATAAGTGTTAAATAATCGAAAAACTATTATAGATGCATATCATATACGTTATAGAAGTTGTCTATTTATTAATTTTTATACCATGCATATATGTAATATGCAAGGTATACTAAGTTTAGTCCCAAGTTTGTAACGCTTAAAAATATTGATGCTACGAGCAAAATTTTGGTATAGATGTTCATAAAGTCACCTAATTAGTCCATTTCCGGTTGTCCGCCCGTCCTACCGTCCGTCCGTCCGTCTGTTAACCCGATAACTCAAAAACGAAAAAAGGTATCATGAAACAATAAATGAGCAACATAGGTCAATTGGGTCTTGGGTCCGTAGAACAAAAGTTTAAATATAAAAAATGTTTCTTATAAAAAAATTAACAACTTTTGTTTGAAACATGTTTTCCTAAACATTACTGTTTATCCGTGAGACCGCAAATTAGGAGCAAATTATATAGTATGTATTATTTGGGAATATAAGTTATATGTGTGTGTGACATGTATGTATGTGTAATGTGATAGAGTAATCAACACTGTCTATACATGGTACTGCAACAATTAACTCAGTCAATTGTTTGTTCTCACTTGTTTAAGTAAAACTTTATATGGACCTTTTCATTTAATTAACACTTTATATACATTCCTCCAGGTTTTAATAAAAATTGAGCGGTTTATTTCATTTTCCATATCCTGTTACATATTTGACTGTACTATTAAATAATTTGTCTGTTTTCCGTAGATAGATGGGGTGAAAAAACAATATAGGTATATGCGTGTATTGTCTAATCAGGCTTAACGGTATCACTTATATATTATTTTAAGGTGTTCATAACTTTTTTGGCAAAATTCTTAGTGAGCCACAAATTTGGCGGGTCAAACATTTAGAAAAAAAGTTGTCGAGATTTTTCGATTGTTCTGTAATTTTCATCGGTCGCATACCATTAAAAAATGTACCTACTTGACATACTTCTGACACCATGTTAAAATGATGCAATAGTACAATGAAACTATATATCTAAAAGGAAAAAAGTGTTGCATCTTTGAAATTTTCCAAAGTTGTTTATTGGTTGGTAAAAACTTCAAAAAAATCGACCTCTCAGGGGGTGGGGGGCTAACTCCCTTTCTTGGAATGCAGTTGGGGTTTTAATCAGATTTTTACAAATTAAAAACCTATGCATCAAATAAAAGTTCTAGCTGATTTAATTAAAGCACATTTTTGTTTTTTTTTTTTTCGACTTTCTAGCTAGCCAAATTGGGCCAGATTTTCCAATTTAACAATGGTGCATTCATTGCCCATTTAATCAAATAAAAAATGATCCATTTTGTAAACCGTTGGAGGTAGAATAAAAGTTTAAATATAAAAGTTATTCCTTATAAAATCATAAAAAACTTTTGTTTGAAACATTTTTCCGTAAACATCACTGTTTACCAGTGAGGGCGCAAATTAGGAAATAACTTTATTGCCCAATTTCTCCAAAACTATTAGATAGGGAGTTGAAAGTTTGCAGGTAGCTTCAACTAGTGGTTTTGTACAACATTCTCGAAGAAAGAAAAACATTCTTGAAACTAGTTTCGAAAATTTTTGAAAGTTAATGGTTAAAACCCCCAACTACCACCCAAAAAGGGTGTTAGGTTTATTTTTTCAAAATATAAACTTGTAAAATAGAGGATGAAAGTCTAATTTTAAAATAAATTCAGTCTTTCCCAGTTCTATATTTTATCTATGTTCAGTCTACAACAAGTATCTATATTTATGATTGATTGATTGATGATTATGTCGTAGGTCGCGCTACGTTCAGTGGGTATCCACCATTATTTGAGAGGAATGGTCAAAACAAAACAACTTTGTAATGTATGTAACCTCAATTATTCTTACTTGAAGTTAATAATTTACTTAAAAATGCATTAAACTTTAGTAAAATGCGATTAAGTAATGTATATTGTAAGATTGCTTAAGTAAAATTCAATTTATGAGGAAAAGAATTAAAATTTCATACTATGACGTATTGTATATCAAAAGTACTTTTACTTTCAATATTAAGTATTTTATATTTTGTATTTAGATATGAATGATTAATATCTCATAAATTTATTGCAACGTTTTATTACTACAAAATTTACAAATATTAAATAAATATAATAGAAAAACATCTTAACTTAATCTGTAAGTCGCGTGACTTCCCTATTTTATTTACATCAAAACGATAATTTGATAGTAAAAATTTTTTTAAATAAATTTTTTTTAAAACATACAATTTTCAATAATTTTTATGTACACCAAGGATTCTCATAAATATAGGGTTGTCGTGTCTACATTTTATTAATGATTTTGTTGAAAAGTAAATGGAAGGGTTGCCAGTGGGACTTGACCAGAAGTTACGTTGGGTAGCCTTGAAACGATACGTTTTTAAAATAAAAGTTACGTGAAAATAATTTTGAATGGAACTTTTAAAAACAAATATTTTTATATAAATACCATTTAAGAGTGTCCCAAAATTAACGTAAGATTTGAATTTTACGACATTTATGCAGCTATGAGCTAAGTGTTAGCAACGAATAAAGATGGCGAAACAGCTGCGAAACTTTCTGGCAACAGTAACAATCAGTGAACAATTTAACTCGATATATTTTGTTGTGCTTATGCAGGCATTAATATAATTATAAAGTTTATTTATAATTTTAGACAAATTCAAATAATTCTATCAAAGTAGTAAACAGTAATATCAAAAAATAACAAATAATTAAATAATGTAGTATCAAAAGAAATAAAAGGTAGGATGCCCATGATGGAATAAAAGTAGTCTATCGGGTGATTATAATAAAAAAATGTAGAATATATTCTGTCACGAAAAAAGCCGCTTAACAAAACGGAGATATTTTCAAGTGTTAAAGTCCCTTAACTAAAAACTTTTCCTTTGGACTATTTAAACAACCTAATCATGGCAACCCTAGTATATATGTAGACATACCGCATAGATGTTTAAAATAAATCTAGATTGTTATCAATGACTGAAAGACTGACATACAAAATACTTTTATATGAATACATTGGTATTTAAATAAATTATAAAAATATTTTCTATTTCTATTTCAGATAGTTGACCTGTCCAGAAACGTACATTTTTGTGATTCCCTCGGGCATTTAATTCTATTGAATAGTATAATCAAGGACATATATATTAAGGACATGAAACCTCCCATGCCTAGCTATAAACGCCCGTGGCTGAATTTTAGGCGCTTATCGGGGTGGGGGTCTAGTCATCAGTCTTTGCGTACTTTGTATTGCGAATCACACTGTCTAAGTGATTGAAAACAATTGAAATTGATCAATTGATTCAAAACAAAAGACAAAACATTGAAAAATAAAAGACAGACTGATAAATACTTCTGCCACCATGTTAAAATACGCTGTACAAAGTACGCAACGACCGACTCGCCTAAATATGCGCTTTTTTTTTCTTCTACCCTCTCCACTCTAGTTTTACGTCTTTAATATATTTGTTCTTGCATGTGAGTCTTATCATTTCATTAATAAAAAATATTATTAGCTTGTGTATCGTGGCATTTATTTTTAATTTAAATTACTATGTCCTAGCACGAAGTAAACTGTTCAATGAAATGTTTTTTATTTTTGAGATTATGTGTGGATATCAAATTTAACTTCACTCGTGTTTTATGAAGATAACAAGTTTATATTTTTTATTGCAAGGGACATCCTATTGCATACGTAGTCTACACGCCACCATCAGCAATCACAGTTTAGTATAGACATCTATAGAACATTGTAGTTATTACTTCACAATCGAATGAGCCAATCAAGAGAAAGTATGAATCGAACGATATACTTTGGTTGGTATGCCTAACATAAAAAAAAAACGTTTATAACTGAATATGTTGGACGATAGAAATAAGGTGACAGTATACAAAAATTATGCAATAAAACATATTTATTTAAAAAAAAAAAACATCTAGTTAATCAAATAAAAATGATTACGGCATAATCTTTTAAAGACTGAACGCGTTTTTATTACACACATAATAAACAACATGTTTACGAAATAACAATACTTGATTCAAACCAAAAATCACATTTTATTTTAACATAAAAACTATGACGTTGTAAACTGTATTGAATACCCTCATTGAAGAAACGTGGTTTATATTGAGTCAAACAATTGTTTTGAATCGAACAAGTATTGTTATTGATACGGATACCATTGCATGTGGATTTTATTATTATTAAAAAACTCTCATTTAATATGTAAATAAGTATTTTTTTGCTGTTATTATTTTTTTATAAAGTTTTTTTTTTTTTTTTTTTTTTTTGTTTTTAATTGACTTCTCTACTACTATTCATGATATAAAATTTATAATTCCGTATACCTTTTTATTATATTTTTATGATAACTCTGATAAACACCGATTGAATTGAGTTAATATCGATGTGAGTCACGATATACAAATGAATTTTTTATGATTTTTTATTGAAATTCCATAACTAAGAAATATTATTTTTCATTTGTTTCTGAAATGTTATGCATGATTGCCAACTTTATTTTCGAATTTAAGATTAATTTTTAATCGATTTAAAAAATAAATAAATAATAGTTACTTAATTGATACTTATTACGAATTTTTTATTTTAATTTTTTTAGAGATTGTGTATAAAATAATATTATTGTTTATAATAAATAAGTGATTTATGATCAGTGATTATGTATAATTAATTGTTTAAATTAACAATTTAAATTAAATATGTTTTTAAATAAAATCATTGTTATATTTTGTGCATTGTTCACTTCAACATACCAACGTAAGTTTTTATTGTTATTATTATTTTTTTGAATTTATAGTTTGTCGAAAATTTTATTATAGTGCTTTTTTTTACAATTATGGGTAGATTAAAACCTGAAAAAATCAACAATCTTTAAAAGCATTTAGGGGGATTTGTCTAATAGGTTTTGTTTTTTTTTAAGAAATAGGAATCAGTGTTTTCAGGGAGTGAAAGATCTGTGGTTGGATTTCTGGCAGGATGTATAGTGTTTTTCATATTTATCTTTTCAAGACTTTTTTTTTAATTTTATCAGCAAGTAGTCGCATTAAAGTGACATCTTCCTACTTTTTTAGATTATCTATCACAAAATCTTTTACGCTTTTCATACCTATTTCCCTGTTTTGAAAAAAGCCATGTGTACCCTCTCCAAGGGCTTTCTGTAACTCTGTTAAGCCTCTTTTTCGGTTTAAAGTGTAATCGTCAGACGCTTGTTGCTAAATTATCTAGCGAAGACGCAAAAATTTTATTAATTAATTGTAATATTATAAATCTTATTGATGTAGGTGGCACATTAAAATCGTAAACATCTCTGTAAATATTAGAATTAATACAGAAAAAACAACGAGGAAATAAATTGAACATAATTTATTTCTTCAGCTTATAATAATTATTTTTCTATAATTATTCTTACTTAATTAATATTAACCGAGAAATTCCAAATATTTAGAATAATAAAATCGTAAATTGTTCTCTACATGCATAGATAGACCGGTATTAGACTTACAGAACATGTGATCAGATGCAGATGGTGTAGAGAGCTTAACTCGCGCCCGGGGCACAATACCTTTTTAGTGCTCCCCCCGCCATTCTAAAACCATATCATATTATACGTAAAATATACTCGCAAATTAATAAATAAATAAAGGAAAATAAATAAAGCTGGGCTTTAAATTTGAGGCAAATAGTTGAGAAAACAAGACTAGATTTTAAAATGTAAATGATCATTTAGAACTAGTTCAAAAGATACCTATAATTTATCTCTAGCCAATTCTCCGGGCATTTTGCGACGTCTTCTTACACGTATTGTTGTATCAATATCCCATTTTTTCACGAAGAGACTTTGCTTTTTCTACTGCTTCTTTACAGAGCTTGTCTCGAATTTCTTCTAGTTCAGTCGCTAATGATTCAAGTTCATATCTAACATATTCATTTATCAGAAAAATCAAGAAAAGAGATAATTTATGTAACCACACATCGCAAATGCCAAAAGGAAGTGCTGACAGACACAGGTCGAGCCAGCCTGTCAGTAGAAAAGACGTGCCTTTTCTATTATGAATATATTATTACAGTTTGACTATTAGTGCTCATTTTTATACCATGCATATATAAATATGCAAGGTATACTAAGTTTAGTCCCAAGTTTATAACGATTAAAAATATTGATACAACGAACAAAATTTTGGTATAGGTGTTCATAAAATCACCTAATTAGTCCAATTCCGGTTGTCCGTCCGTCCTTCCGTCTGTGGACACGATAACTCTGCACTATACGAAAGAAGATATCAAGCTGAAATTTTTACAGCGTACTCAGGACGTAAAAAGTGAGGTCGAGCTCGTAAATGAGCAACATAGGTCAATTGGGTCTTGACCTATGGTTCCGTATGACCCATCTTGTAAGCCGTTAGTGATAGAGCAAAAGTTTAAATGTAAAAAATGTTCCTTATCAAAAATTAAACAACTTTTGTTTGAAACATTTTTTCGTAAACATCACTGTTTACCCGTGAGGGCGCCAATTAGGCGGAAATTTTATAATATGTACTATACTTGATTATCAGTTATGTATGTGTCACATGTTTGTATGTGTAATGTGATAAAGAAATCAACACTGACTATGCATGGTATTTCAACAATTAACTCAGTCAATTGTTTGTTTTCACTTGTTTGAGGGATGGATCCGCGCCTGGTAAAAAGCAATTGAAGTAATATAAAAATATAAAAGCAATTTTAATTGATATTTTGGAATAATATTTCATCACCAAATAAATTAAAGTTAATGAAGATTATCAAATAGTCTGATGTTGAAAACTATAATAAAAATCACAGACTGAGTCTTCAATTAATAAAAATATAATTTAATGAAAATTTTCAGGTAATTTTGTTTGACTGCAATATTTTTTTTTTCAATTCAGTTGTTTTATTAATGAAAGTAAAACAATTTATAAAAATTAGTAATTTAATATAATTGAAAGATGTAATAAAAATGTTAATTAATTAAAACATATTCAGGTCATAATACGATTATTAATTAATAAATAAATATTATACGCGTAGGTATTATACTTAAAACGTAACCGGTTTAAAATATAATATGTTTTATTAGAAATTGTGTGTAATATTTATTACATTATATTTTATTTATAGTTTTTTTTTTTTTTCATTATTAATTATAATTATATTTCATATAATAATGAGAAATTTTCCGGATAATTTTGCATGCATTTCCGATCAAAATATTCTATAAATATATCGATTTTAATTATTTACAGTTTTTATACCATGTATATGAAATATACCAAGGTATACTAAGTTTAGTCCCAAGTTTGTATCGCCGGTTGTCTGTCTGTCGTCTGTCTGTCCGTCTGTAATGACGATTAGTCAAAAACGAAAAGAGATATCAAGCTGAAATTTTTTTTAGCGTGCTTCGGACGTAAAAAGTCAGGTCGAGTTCATAAAAGAGCAACATAGGTCAATTTGGTCTTGTTAATCTTGTAAACCGTTAGAGATAAAATAAAAGTTTAAATGTAAAAAATGTTTCTTATAAAAAAACTTTTGTTTGAAACATTTTTTCGTAAACATCACTGTTTACCCGTAAAGCGCAAATTATGCGCAAATTGTATAGTATGTATTAAATGGGAATATCAGTTATGTATGTGTAATGTGACAGAGTAATCAACACTGTCTATATATGGTATTTCAACAATTAACTCAGTCAATTGTTTGTTTTCACTCCATCTAATTGTTAACTGGTAGTATAATTCAAGAAAAGTTGGTAGGGTCTTACTTTCTCGTAAAGCTGTCAACAAATGTTAACATTTTTGAAAAATTTTTGCACAAAAATTTACACGGTAAAGTATGATCTAAACTTCACTATTTGTTGTGTGCGTAGTCATGGTAGGGACAATAAAATCGATGCCAGCGCTTCCAGTGAAAAATTTTGGCGTTAAAGGGGGCTGTTATTACTAATTTGCAGTTCTTTACATGTTAATGTTATAGAAATGTCAAATTAAAATTATTGAAAAACACGAATTAATTAAACTTAATGCATTAAAAATTGTGAAAATAAGAAATCAAATTGAACAAATATTATTTTTCAAATGTAAATTATCATAATTATTTATTTAAATTTGTGAGACAATAATATTAAATTTTCAATGTAAGTCTTAAATGCAATCCATACAATTATATATGCATCCATACAGTTCTATAATTAAAGTAGTGTATCGTTACCATGGAAACGAAACTCACGCACGGAGCGAATACGATAAATAAAAACTTAAAAACTATATTTTACAAAAATTATTTTTTTTTGTAATCCAATATTTTTTTAATTAACATGGAAGGCGAAAGGACCCCTTAATAAGTATACAAAAATTTATAATTTTCTGAAGCCATCCCGCCCATAGCAAGACAACCACCTGAGTTGAAAACAATTCTTATTTAGCCGGACATCCATCCTGTATTGATAATAATATAATTATTATAATTAAAATATTTCAAGAATAGATGGAGTAGATAAATGTTAAATTATAACATTAACATGAACTGTTAGAACCCGGAAAAAAATTATTGTAAAAAAGTATGACGTAAATTCGAAAAAAAAAACTGGAAGATTAATGTGTTTTTTAAGGTTCAATCACCAAAAAATTATATTGAATTCTTATGAGCTACATAAAATAAGAATAAATTTTTTAATTATCGTTTTAATATGTGGATCAAGTTTTTTGTTTCAAAAAAAAAATCGCTTGTTGCGAAAATTTTTTGTGCTTGAATATATTTAGCTTTTATTAATTGCAAAAAAAAAAATTCGTAGAGCAGGAGCGGCGGTAGCTAAGCGAATTCCCTTTTCAAGAATTTATATTTAGAAAACTAAGCACCTAGAGAAAAAATTACAAGAGTACTTTTATACCATGTACATATGAAATATACATAGTATATTAAGTTTAGTCCCAAGTTTGTAACGCTTAAAAATATTGATGCTGGGAAAAAAATTTTGTCATAGGTGTTCATAAAATCACCTAATTAGTCCATTTTCGGTTGTCCGTTCGTCCGTCCGTCCGTCTGTGGACACGATAACTCAAAAACGAAAAAATATATCGAGCTGAAATAAATTACAGCGTACTCAGGACGTAAAAAGTGAGGTCAAGTTCGTAAATGAGCATCATAGGTCAAGTGGGTCTTGAGTCCGTAGGACCCTTCTTGTAAACCGTTAGAGATAGAACAAAAGTTTAAATGTAAAAAATGTTTCTTATCAAAAATTAAACAACTTTTGTTTGAAACATTTTTTCGTAAACATCACTGTTTACCCGTGAGGGCGCCAATCAGGCGGAAATTTTATAATATGTACTATACTTGATTATCAGTTATGTACGTGTCACATGTTTGTATGTGTTATGTGATAAAGAAATCAACATTGTCTATGCATGGTATTTCAACAATTAACTCAGTCAATTGTTTGTTTTCACTTGTAAGAAATATGTGTCCTTATTTTTTTTCGATCTCTGGGAGATTTCGCTTAGCTAACGCAGCTCCTACGCTACAATTTTTTTTTTAAATCTTAGATGCGCACCTGACTGCTTGGCAATAGCATTGTATTATTATATAGTAAACTATAATTATTGTTCAAAAAATTTGAATACAAATAAGTTAACGTACCTTGAAATTTGTACCTACGTCTCTGTATAAATAATAAATATTTGATTTTTTTTAAGTACACTGATTTTGAAAGAAAACAATTTTTTTTTTTTAGATTTTAAAGCGCAACAAATTAGTGGTTACATAATTTTTGTAAATAAATTTTGAAGAAATCAAATAATAATAATTATGAAAATATAAATACATGATAAAAGTGTAATAAACATTTTTTTTTATATTGAAAACACAATTAAATCGTTTTGATTATTCCGTGTCGAGGTTATCCTTTTTTTGACACGTTCATTATAAACAAATCATAAAGTTATGTTTAAGATAAATACGGTCTTTAAAGTACAAATCAATAAATTTCTGATTTTTTTCTTGCAACTAGTTCCAAACTGGTTATTGTCTATCGAAGCCAATAATCATGATAAGCGTTTTTATCCTCAAGAAAAGTTTTTCCATTTTTAAAGAGAGTAAAAACAAGTGAAAACAAACAATTGACTGAGTTAATTGTTGAAATACCATGTATAGACAGTGTTCATTACTCTATCACATTACACATATACCTATCACTCATACATAACTGATAATCCCATATTAATACATACTATAAAATTTGCATCGAATGTGTGTAACTCAATTTTTAAGTACCTACTGAGTACGCTATAAAAATTTCAGCTTGAGATCTCTTTTCATTTGTGAGTTTCCGTGTTGACGGATCGAAAAACGGAAATGGACTGATATTAGGTGATTTTATCAAAATTTTGTTCGTATCATCAATATTTTTAAGCATTACAAACTTGGGACTAAAATTTTTGATGTATATTTCTTATATACAGAGTATAAAAAGACGTCGAAATTAAAATCGATAAATTTGATTTCTACAAATTAATCACTCGAACCACGATTAAGGATGTATGAGCATGGTAGTGGGGGCACAAATTTAAAAATAGATATTTTCAATTTTGATGATAAATTTATATTATTACTTGACGATATAAGACGAAAAGTATGAATAAAATTTTTCGATATCTGGCTTAATTTTCAAAATATCGAAAATTGAAAATTTTGTTTAATTATTTAGCTTTCGATATTTCGAAAACCAAGACACATATCGAAAAATTTTATTCTTATTTTACGTCTACATTCATGAAGTTATAACAAAATTCATCATCAAAGTTGAAAAAAAGATAAAAATAATTTCAACCCTTAATCTACCCAGCTCTTACATCCCTTATTTGGACGGAAACACTTAGTTTTTTTCTTTTCTAATTAATTGCTAATATGTTTACTTTCTATTAAAAAGTTTTTTTTTAAATTTGTTTTCATTCATTCCAAATGAAAATTATCAAAAACTTCCAAAATATGTCGTTTTTTGAGATTCCTCCATAAGAGCCAATGTATTTTATATCGATTTTTAATGACTTTTTTCTTAAAAATTTGCACGGTTACCTAAGCTGAAATTTTAACCACATATTCTTTGAGTAAAAGAATACCTACAAACAAATTTTGAGCCTTTAAATCAAACATTGTTGTCATGCTCATACATCCTTAAAATCATATTTTTCCAAATGGCAGAATTCGTTTTATTATAGGCTGACGGTCTATATAGAGTCCATGAAATGTTTCACCTATCTGTAGTACTAAATTACCTGTAAGGTAAATTAACTCTTTTTGCGGGTTTTATTTGACATTTAAAAATGTAGATAAAAAAATGTTTTCGCATAGATAAATTGTTTTCATTTTGTTTTTATATCCAATATCCACACTTTAATATCACGGTCACGGTTCAAATATACTTAAATTATATTTACATAATATTGGCTACATTTTTTTTTAGCATATTTACTTACAATTAGTCAAGAGAATAAAGGACCATAAAAATTTGTTACTAATGGAAAAAAACGAACAATTTTTTTTTGCTTTTAATTTTGGAATACGTTTTTTTTTCATATTATTATTACCTTATTTTTAACTTTGATGATGAATTTTGTTATAACCCCTGGTGGAAAAAATATTTGAAAAAAGAATAAGTCTTAATAAGTCTTAGGAAACTCTGAAAAAGTCTTAGAAACTTTAAAAAAGTATTAAGAAATCTGAATAACTCTGAATTAGACTAGTCCGAAAACGTTGAGAAATTCAAGTTCCTAAGACTTTTTCAGAATTTCTTATTCTTTCTTAAATATTTTTTCCACCAGGTACTTCATGAATGTAGACGTAAAATAAGAATACAATTTTTCGATATCTACCTAGTTTTCGAAATATCGAAAGCAAAAAAATTAAACAAAATTTTCAAGTTTAGACATTTTTGTTTGAAACATTTTTTCGTAAACATCACTGTTTACTCGTGAGAGCGCATTTTATGCGCCAATTGTAGTATATGGGTATATTAGTAATATGTGTGTTACATGTATGTCAACACTCAACAATCAACACTGTCTAATGGCTATACATGGTATTTCAACAATTAACTCAATCAATTGTTAGTTTTCACTTGTTTAATTGTATTTTTTAAATAGAATTTCTTAATATACAATTTTATTTCGAGTATCGTGGTATTTATTTCGATAACTGTGTCTCAATTCGAAGTCAACAAAAATTAATCCTTATATTTTATTCCTACTTTGCGTCTTCCATCAAAATAGAAAAAATATATTTCTTTAAAGTGTCCCCGCACTACCGTGCTCATACATCCTTAATAAGACGGGCACAACGGGTGTCTTCTACAGGTTACATTCAATAATTTATTAAGGTTTTAACTTTAATTTATATATATTTTTTATAATTTTCGCCGACGAGTTTGAAGAAATCTATGAAAACATATCATCCATCTTCCGTTTTACCAAAAGACCAATGTTAAATATGCCTTCTTTTAGTCATTTATTTATTTAATTAATCGGGCAAACCCACCTTAAAACAAATTTTTATACATAAAATTTTAGGACTCTGACTAAACTCTGACTACTTAGGACTTTGACTAAATAGTTCAAAATTACAAAAAACAAAATTTTATAATACAGGAATCGTAAAATAGTATTTCTAAAAGGATCTTAGACACGTTGAAGTACATATTTTCCTTAAAAGAAGTTCAAACATATAAATTAAACAGAAGACGGCGAAAATTTAAATTTTTTAATACAAAACATCTTTATTCCCTTGACTATTGATTGTTCTAATTATAATTAACATTTGAGTGGAACTGGAGTGTTGTTAGAGCGAATCAATAACGGACCGTGACCAGATTAATTATATATTTAGTTTGGATCAAGGTATGATTGTTTAATTATAGAGAGTTTTTGTCGCAATCATTTTAATTTGGTTTGAAAGTGAATGAAGATTTTGTAATGTATAAATACGTCGAGCTTCGCATTACTTTCATTAGTAAATCTTGATGTATTGTGTACCGAGCTATTGGCCCAAACGGGTAGTAAAAACTCGAAAGTTTTTGGCATACAAATTTCATATTTTTAATAGTATCTTAGCATATACTCGTACTTAGTCAACTGAATGAATGGTTAATCCCAATCTAGGAGAGGGCTAGGGATGGGTGATCTCGATTCGATTCTGCCAAGATCGCTCCATGAGATCTAAAAAATCACATTTCTAATTTCTAACCTTTAAAAGTATTATTAAGTGTTTATTATGACGTTTAATTAGAAATCTGCACATGACAAAATACCGACACCTTCAAGAGGTTCGTTTCCATAATGCCACAAGTCAAAAGTGCTCTTGTTGAAAGTGAAATATTGACTTTTTTTAAAGTTGGTTTTATACTTGTGGGTAGTACACATTTAAAAATTAAGCTAGTATAGCGCCACTTTCTCAAAAATTGACACTGAGCCATTCAGGCTTCCGTAAATCGTGCAAAACAACCATTAATAAAATGACGTATTTTCTTTCTATCGACATTGAATGTTGATTTTATTTAATATGACATTTTTTTTTAAATAAAGTGTCTTCATTCATTCATTGTTTAAAACATCAAAGTTATTAATAAAACCATTAATTTTTAATTATTCCACGAATAAATTTTAGCAATGATTGTGTTATTTTTAAAAACAATATTTACGTATTTTTAATGACAATACGTCACAATATCAAATAAAACTATCAATCATTTTATAGATTTATCAAAACAATATAATAATATTAAGTGGTAGATACCTAATAAAATTTATTTTTTTGTCATTTTTAAATTTTCTATCTCTCTCTATATACATAATATTGTGAAAGTTTGTGAGGATGTATGTATATGTATGTATCTATGTATAGATGTTCGTTATGCTTTCATGCAAAAACTACTGGACGGATTTTTATGAAACCTCACAGTATTATAGCTTACTTACACATCAAAGAAGACACATGTTATAATTTATCTTTCTACAGAAACGATGTCTGAAGATATAATGATAAAAACAAATGCGCTAAGTGTGTGGGACCCCACCTCAGCACCCTTGAAGGCGGGGAGGAGCCGACAGCTCCCACCGGTCAAAGGTTTTTATATCATGATGTATTACCTTTATTACACATTTAATTATTATAATTATTTATAATTATACTAGTTTGATACCCACCCACTTCGCTGGCCAGAAGTTGGATGTTATACTATTTAGGGCGATTAAATAATGCCAAATAGGTTAAAAGATAGCATCTGGTGGATTAGGTTTCATTATCTATATTTCAAATACTATGGAGTGAGGAATAAGTCAGGGGAAGTGAAGTAAAGGATATAACGTGGTAGTCTTTGTTTTTATAGTGAAATTTTCAGCAAAGCTGATGGATGGCGGCTAGTATAGGAAAAATATAAAATATTCAAGATCATTTACTTCAATAAAAAGAATAATAATAAAACAGTAATTGTATGTTTTGCTTGAATTAAAGTAATTGAAAGAATAACCTTATTAAGAATAAATTAATCGTTTTTATTACGAGGAAAGTAAAAATATTTAATAATTTTGTATTAAATATGCAATTTATAAAAGGTTCAAAATCTAAAATAAAAAGTAAAAGATTTTATAATAATTTAAGGTCGGTCATTGCACCAAACACGTTTGATATTTATTTTATCTACGCTCGTGAGAAAAGAAATACTTTTCTCATTCAGTATGCGTGGGAAATATAGTTCATTAAAACCCTAGAGTGATAATGAATTTATTCCCGCTCTAGGGTAATAATTATCGTTTATTTAACCATTTTAAAGGCGTAGATAAAGTTTTGTACGATATACGCCTTGTAAACGTACTTCTGCGATTGCCCAACTTGTGCTACGCATTCGTTGTGCAAATTTCGATAGTGTACGTTAATAATCCTGTGATCCCACTAGTACCGTAAATAACTTTTAATATATGTATACAAGACATTTCCCTACAAAAGACCCCGGGGCATGGTATCATTCTGAACAAATATCTCAATATGCAGAAATTTTGCATGCCGTTTTCGAGATATTCCGAGTCAAAATTGCCCATTTTCATTGAATTTCAAGAGGTGCTGAAACGATGAAATAGGAATGAATTGGTTCTGCCAAAGTTACAGATGAGGTTACCCAAAACTGTTTTAGCAATATGCACGGCTATTAATACCTACCAACATCGAATAAAATGGACCTGAATAAAGTTGGTGTTAAAATTTTTGTCCAACACACAAACAAACTCGCTCGCAATTTTTGTCTTTGCAGAAGAATTTATTTTGGCACCACCGTTTACCATAACTCAAAACCCGAAGTTCCAAAAAAATCAAAAAATTCTACACTCTAGGAATGTAGGATTACTTTATCTGCTGATATACTTTGGCAGAGACCGATTCATCGATTCATTCCTGTCATCGTTTCAAGCATAAATTATGCCATGATATAGTTACTCATGAAATTCAATGAAAATCAAGAACTTTGTCGTGGAATATCTCGAAAATTGCACGTTGGCGAGATTTGTGAAAAACGAGACATTGGTTTAGAATGACAAGAAGAATATTTTTTTAAAATTATGGAGACATTTAACAAAAAGCCATTCTCTATATTCGCACCGTGCGCGAGTTTCGTTTCCATGACAACGATACACTACCTTAATTATAGAATTGTATGGATGCATATATAATTGTATGGATTGCATTTAAGACTTACATTGAAAATTTAATATTCTTGTCTCACAAATTTAAATAAATAATTATGATAATTTACATTTGAAAAATAATATTTGTGCAATTTGATTTCTTATTTTCACAATTTTTAATGCATTAAGTTTAATTAATTAGTGTTTTTCAATAATTTTAATTTGACATTTTCTATAATATTAACATGTAAAGAACTGCAAATTAGTCATAACAGCCCCCTTTATCACCAAAATTTTTCACTGGAAGCGCTGGCATCGATTTTATTGTCCTTACCATGACTACGCACACAACGAATACATTGATCTGGAGTCCTTTCAGTATTGTATTTAAACAATTAACTATGTTATTTTTTGTTATATGTATTAATTTTTTTGTATCTACATATGATGATAATTATATGTCTTATATTATTACATATAGTTGATTGCAACATTGTAGAAACAAAAACAATTAAATTTTTTTTTTGAAAACCAAGTTTTCAATGTTCAAAGTAAAAAGTTGCTAGCGCGTGTGTAACAATTTTCTGATTGTTTGTTTTTTTGGACTTTATAAATAATTATATGTATTGTGTACTTGCACGCAATTTTCAATTATATTTAAGTTTTTTCCACACTTACTTTGTAATAAACTATGAGATACTTAGAAATTTTACAGTTATAATATATACCGGGTGTCTTTTTAAAGTTTCCATATGCATGAAAATCGAAAAATAACTTTTATCGATAAAAAATCTTTAAGAAAAAAATGTTGGGTGTATAGGCGGCATCTTCCAAAGATATTAAACTTGACCTAGACTTTCAGGCTCAATGAAAAACTCACTCTACTCCATAACTGATAATAGAAAGATGACCACTTTAAATTAGAAAGTTGTTCATTAAAAAGGTAACATTTTTTGTTCGAGAAATTTTTCCGAAAATTGTTTTTTTTGTATCAAGGAACATTTTTTTATAAGGAACATTTTTTACATTTATATTTTTGTTCTATCTCTAACGGTTTACAAGATGGGTCCTACGGATCCAAGACCCAATTGACCTATGTTGCTCATTTACGAACTGACTTCACTTTTTACGTCCTAAGTACGCTATAAAAATTTCATCTTGATATCTCTTTCATTTTTAAGTTATCGTGTTGGAAGACAGACGGACAGGCAACCAAAATGGACTAATTAGGTGATTTCACTTGGGACTAAACTTAGTTTACCTTACATATTACATATATGCATGGTATAAAAATCCACCCTGTAGGTAGGTATTATACAGTGTGTCAAATTACGTCTGTATTATACGGAAAACTTTTTTATTATTTCTTTTATGAAAAAAAATGATGTTATTCCTGATAAAAAGTTTTGCATGACCGTAAACCCGAAATAAAATAATCAGATACCAATTTTTTGCATTTGTATACGAGATTTGTCGATAAATGTCAATTTTGTTCAGAAGGAAAGTACTTTTAGTTTTTACAATATCGATAATATTTATTACAAATATCCAATATTATCCAATTTATAATTATTAAGCGTCTTGCCAAAAACTTAATAAATTTTAAACCTTTTTTAAACTTCCAAAAAAGCGGGCATTCAATTTGGTGACGTAATATCTGTATCATTATACGAAATAAAACAAATAAGTTTGACAGATATATTCATAGACAACTAATTATAATAAATATAAATATTTATTATCTATGGATATATTATACCCAGATGTCCACACTGAACTAACTGATGGTCTATGGTTCATACCGACATGACATCACATCAGGGCTTGCCCGTGTTTAAGTTCACATGATATACAGTTTAAAAATTACGATTTTTAATTTTAATATTATAAAAGAAAAATGTGCTTTTTATACAGTGTATTTCGAAATCAGAATATTTAGGTATATTTTTACATAAATTTTAACTTTTTTCGAATTTCATAATTTATTTCTCGTTACCGAAAGTACCCTTTTATTATCCAATTTATAATTATTAATGAACTAGCTGTGAACTACCCGCTTTGCTGGGCAACATCCCCACTTGCACCCCTCCCTCCACATTTCCGGATAACAGTTTTGTAATGTACACGTCATGCTCTTTTATTTGATACCCCACTTAGGTATATTTGTAAATATTCGATAATTCCTTCCCACTTTCTCGCTACACCTTTCTACCTCCGAAGGTTAAAAGTAGATAAAAACAATAGATCTTTGAAGCTGGTTGTATATCGTGTCAATATTTGAGCTTAATCGATGCACAACTTTTTTAGTTTTTGAAGCATATCCCTTTCAACCCCTTACTCTACTATAATATGGATGTATTATACATAAAAACCTTCCTCTCGAATCACTCTATCTATTAAAAAAAACCGCATCAAAATCCGTTGCGTAGTTTCAAAGATTTAAGCGTACATAGGGACATAGGGACATAGGGACAGAAAAAGCGACTTTGTTTTATAATATGTAGTGATTTATTATGCGTTATCTTTTCTGAAATAGAACTGGCGGAATCAAGACATGAGTTATTTTTTGATACTGAATTATATATTGTTTAAATGAATATTTATTTATATATGATTAAATATTTATGAATGTGAATTTATATTAAATGCAAATTGTTTGTTTGTTTTAGATAACGTTTGTGCAAGAAATGATCCAGCAATTAAAGCGAAATGTAAACAATTAAAAAAGGAGAAATGTATTTTTGTTCCAGATAGGTATGTACTTATTATGTAATTCTTTTAGTATTATACTGGAGTAAATTTAAGCAAAAAAAGACTGTTATATGGATTAAAAGTTCGGGCAGCGAAACCCGTGAGGGCGCCAATTAGGCGGTAATTTTATAAGATGTACTATACTTGATTATCAGTTATGTATGTGTCACATGTTTGTATGTGTTATGTGATAAAGAAATCAACACTGACTATGCATGGTATTTCAACAATTAACTCAGTCAATTGTTTGTTTTCACTTGTTTTTATTATTCTTTATGATCAGACCACTATCTATTTTCTTTCTAGTTTCTCTAGTAGAATTTTTTATTTTTATTTTGTGTATCTTAAAATTTTATATCGAATTATTTTTAGCACAAAATTTTACGTTTCTGTGCTAAAAATATTTCATAATAATAATAACCTTCTGATAGTAACAAACTTTTATGATTTTATTATACCCCCAATTTTATGTTAATATAAAATTCGCTCCTTAGAAACTGCGTAAGCTTGTCGAATTTTCTTACACAAATAAAACAAAATAGGCAAAATCACATTAATTTATTCATTTAATTTACTACTTTTCACCACGCCCTTGTAAGATATTCTGATAACAAGCCACTCCCTCTCTTTTTTGAAGAAAATACCCATTATTATTGGAAATTCCGCCTTCCGCGTTGATTACAATGCTGACCATAAGAAATTTCTCCAAAGAATGAAAAAAAAGATATGTATCGTCCGGGTATCGATCCCGGGCCGCCTGCGTGGCAGGCGAGCATTCTACCACTTAACCAACGATGCTCTTATAATTGTAATACAAATGTAGCTATTATTGTGGATCTTAGAAATATTCGATCTCCAGAAATTCAGATTCAAAAAGATAAAAATATTTACTAAAATTATTAACCGTGATAAACTTTAATTTTTTTTTTTTTAATTTTTCTTAATAATTTTTAGTAATCGTTCGAAAAAAAGGAATTAAAAAACATGCAGCTTCTCTATGTTGCATATCTAGTAAGATTAATCAATATACCATCATCGTGAAACCACAATAGCTACTTAAATTTTTTTGAAGAAAATTCGCTAAAACGTAATCAAAAACTAAAAATTCCATTTAAATAATAAAATAAATATAGCACATAGGTATCAATATAATTTTCCATATCTTCGCTAAGGTGAACTTTTCATATTTTACTTAGAATGTTGGAAAAACCCTTAATCGCGAGAAGGATTATATATTAATATAATATCTTATAATCTTTTAATATAAGGCTTAATATAATTTTTCTCAACTTAAATAAGTTTATCTTACGTGAAAAAAAGGAAGAAAATATTTTCGTTAATTTAAATATTCAAAATATATTATGAATATCCACCTTTATTCCACCAGCCAATCTCAGAGGAGCCCGCTTCGAAAAATTTTGTGATTGGCCGAAACTTTTTATCAAAACTTTTATTTTAACTTCTGTATTTTATACCTAAAATCTATGGAGTATAAAAATAAGGGTTTAATAATATAAAAGTAATTATTTAATTGATTATTAATTAAATAAATTACAATTATGTAATTTAAATTGAACATAATAAACATAATTAATGTATATTACCTAAACCTTTTTTGCTTACCTATAAATAATATTTACTAACATACGATATAGTCCGTCCCGTACCACAAAAAATGCACCCAAAGGATTTTCTTATTGCCACATGTCAAAATGATGCAGGGGTGGTGGGGAACAATATTACTCTTAGAACCTTAAATCGTTTCCTCGTCGTTTTTCTCCATCTTCACATATTTTACAAGATATTTAGCTGAAAATTTAAGGTATTAATTTAAGAAGTCAAATACTTGTTTTATTCTTTCAAGAATTTAATTTTAGCTATTTTAAGTTTTTACTGTATCAATTAATTGTTAGTTGTTAATATTAGATTAAAACAAGTGAAAACAAACAATTGACGGAGTTAATTGTTGAAATACCATGCATAGTCTGTGTTGATTTCTTTATCACATTACTCATACAAACATGTGACACATACATAACTGATAATCAAGTATAGTACGTGTTATGAAATTTCCGCCTAATTGGCGCCCTCACGGGTAAACAGTGATGTTTACGAAAAAATGTTTCAAACAAAAGTTGTTTAATTTTTGATAAGGAACATTTTTTACATTTAAACTTTTGTTTTATCTCTAACGGTTCACAAGAAGGGTCCTACGGACCCAAGACCCAATTGACCTATGATGCTCATTTACGAACTTGACCTCAATTTTTACGTCCTGAGTACGCTGTAAAAATTTCAGCACGATATATTTTTTCGTTTTTGAGTTATCGTGTCCACAGACGGACGGACGGACAACCGGAATTGGACTAATTTGATAAGAAATACAAATTGATATATTATAAAAATATTTGTTCATATTCTCAAAATTCACGACAAGATGAAATGCTTAAAAAAGTTTTAGTTTCCTAGGTAACCGAGGTGAAAATTATCGGTTTTTGTTGCACCTTTTTTTGGTTTGACCTCCCAACCAGTAAACAAATCAGAACGATAACGTGCAATAAGGAGCGTAGTTCCAAAAATACTTTCATGTTACATCTACGGTTTAAAAATATTTTTTAGCGTTTTTTTGAAATTTCACGAAGTCTAAACGCGGCGGCCTCCAAATGAAAAAACCAACAACAAAAAATTGACATTCAACTCATGGGAAAACAATTATAGATTCTATGAGCAATATTGTTTACCTCCATCTTCTGCATTTTGGCATGTGGTAGAAAGAAAATCACTTGGGTACATTCTTTGGACGGCATGCGACGGACTAATATAACATGCAACTTGCTGTTATAGTTAACATTGACAATAACCATTAAGGTTATTGTAGGTCAATGTTTTTGAAAATAATTTAATGTACTTACAGAGTATAGAATTCAGCAATCAATCAATATGGAGTCAATTACATGTTAGTTTCATGCTATAGGTATTTACCAAATCAAATTGATTAAACTTTTAAAATATACACGCTTTTTTTAGATATTATTGTCAAATCCGCAAGTTTTATTAAAACCAGGGTTCGAAAATATCCGATATTTATTAAAATATCAAAATATCGGATATTTTGATTTATATCGAACCCTGCTCGAAACCTAATAGAGCAAGGTTAATTTTGACCAAAAATTTGAAAAGTATGGCCCAAATTAAGTAGGATTACATACTTGGTTTATCAAAATTGGATAAAATTTGGATGTGATAGAGCAAAATTAAATTTTTTGGATTCTGATGACGTCATTAAGTTCAAAAATTCAATTTTTTTAATAACACAGGCAATTTTTATCCGATATTCTTGGAATTTTTTTTTAAACCCACTAATTTTGGGTCATTATTTTCAGCTGTGATGTCAGTTTTTCGCTAGCTATCACATATGTGCCTAATTCCAGGACCAGACCTCCACAATCTTGAAACCTAATAGGGCTAGATTAATTTTGACCGTAAATTTGAAAAGTATGAGCCAAATTTAGTAGGATTACATACTTGGTTTATCAAAATTGGATAAAATTTGGATGTGATAGAGCAAAATTAAATTTTTTGGATTCTGATGACGTCATTAAGTTCAAAAATTCAATTTTTTTAATAACACAGGCAATTTTTATCCGATCTTATTGGAATTTTTTTTGAAACCCACTAATTTTGGGTCATTCTTTTCAGCTGTGATGTCAGTTTTTCGCTAGCTATCACATATGTGCCTAATTCCAGGACCAGACCTCCACAATCTTGAAACCTAATAGGGCTAGATTAATTTTGACCATAAATTTGAAAAGTATGGCCCAAATTTAGTAGGATTACATACTTGGTTTATCAAAATTGGATAAAATTTGGATGTGATAGAGCAAAATTAAATTTTTTGGATTCTGATGACGTCATTAAGTTCAAAAATTCAATTTTTTTAATAACACAGGCAATTTTTATCCGATCTTATTGGAATTTTTTTTGAAACCCACTAATTTTGAGTCATTCTTTTCAGCTGTGTTGTCAGTTTTTCGCTAGCTATCACATATGTGCCTAATTCCAGGACCAGACCTCCACAATCTTGAAACCTAATAGAGCTAGATTAATTTTGACCCTAAATTTGAAAAGTATGGCCCAAATTTAATAGGATTACATTCTTGGTTTATCAAAATTGGATAAAATTTGGATGTGATAGAGCAAAATTAAATTTTTTGGATTCTGATGACGTCATAAAGTTCAAAAATTCGATTTTTTGATAACACAGGCAATTTTTATCCGATCTTATTGGAATTTTTTTTGAAACCCACTAATTTTGGGTCATTCTTTTCAGCTGTGATGTCAGTTTTTCGCTAGCTATCACATATGTGCCTAATTCCAGGACCAGACCTCCACAATCTTGAAACCTAATAGGGCTAGATTAATTTTGACCATAAATTTGAAAAGTATGGCCCAAATTTAGTAGGATTACATACTTGGTTTATCAAAATTGGATAAAATTTGGATGTGATAGAGCAAAATTAAATTTTTTGGATTCTGATGACGTCATTAAGTTCAAAAATTCAATTTTTTTAATAACACAGGCAATTTTTATCCGATCTTATTGGAATTTTTTTTGAAACCCACTAATTTTGGGTCATTCTTTTCAGCTGTGATATCAGTTTTTCGCTAGCTATCACATATGTGCCTAATTCCAGGACCAGACCTCCACAATCTTGAAACCTAATAGGGCTAGATTAATTTTGACCGTAAATTTGAAAAGTATGAGCCAAATTTAGTAGGATTACATACTTGGTTTATCAAAATTGGATAAAATTTGGATGTGATAGAGCAAAATTAAATTTTTTGGATTCTGATGACGTCATTAAGTTCAAAAATTCAATTTTTTTAATAACACAGGCAATTTTTATCCGATCTTATTGGAATTTTTTTTGAAACCCACTAATTTTGGGTCATTCTTTTCAGCTGTGATGTCAGTTTTTCGCTAGCTATCACATATGTGCCTAATTCCAGGACCAGACCTCCACAATCTTGAAACCTAATAGAGCTAGATTAATTTTGACCCTAAATTTGAAAAGTATGGCCCAAATTTAATAGGATTACATTCTTGGTTTATCAAAATTGGATAAAATTTGGATGTGATAGAGCAAAATTAAATTTTTTGGATTCTGATGACGTCATAAAGTTCAAAAATTCGATTTTTTGATAACACAGGCAATTTTTATCCGATCTTATTGGAATTTTTTTTGAAACCCACTAATTTTGGGTCATTCTTTTCAGCTGTGATGTCAGTTTTTCGCTATCTATCACATATGTGCCTAATTCCAGGACCAGACCTCCACAATCTTGAAACCTAATAGAGCTAGATTAACTTTGACCCTAAATTTGAAAAGTATGGCCCAAATTTAATAGGATTACATTCTTGGTTTATCAAAATTGGATAAAATTTGGATGTGATAGAGCAAAATTAAATTTTTTGGATTCTGATGACGTCATAAAGTTCAAAAATTCGATTTTTTGATAACACAGGCAATTTTTATCCGATCTTATTGGAATTTTTTTTGAAACCCACTAATTTTGGGTCATTCTTTTCAGCTGTGATGTCAGTTTTTCGCTAGCTATCACATATGTGCTTAATTCCGGGACCTTTGATTTGTTTATTTTAACTATTTTCATACGAACTCCACACGATAGTATTTAAGAGAAGAAATCGGTGAGTAAAAATATGCTTCTAGAAATATGATCCGATCATAGTGGTTATAAAATATAATCATCTCGGTTAAGTATTGTACAAATTTGCTTACCCTTCTTCCCCTTGGTCTAATACTTTCCGAGAAAATTGTTAGAAAAGTGATATTTATATTCCTTCGATTTTCTTCAAAAGATAAATTATAGCTCGTTAAAATAAGGCAGATGTATTTGTATATTATATAAACTGTGTAGTGATGTATATTACTTGGTTGTCGAAGCTGAAAAGATTAAGCCGGAGTATTGCTAATCGCCCTTATAAGAAAAAAAGTTATTTTTCAAGGTAAATTTTAATGAAATTGTTGAACACGTTAAATAAAATGTTTTATTGTTTTTTTTATAAGCACAAAGATTTTATAAATAAAGCAAACCTCATACCAACTCCAAATGAAACTATACGAAAACCAACTCCAAATGATAAATAAATTTAATCGAGGAAAATGTTTCAAAGGAAAAACGTTAATTTCAAAGGCATGCATCTTATACGGGTATTGAATTCAATAAATCAAGTTTTCCGGTTGAATTAAAACTCGCTCTAATTCATAACTGGCAAACATTAGAAAAAACACTTTAAAATAAAGAGAAATTAGTTGTTCTTTATAAAAAGACAAACATTTTTTACTTGAAACATTTTTTTGTAAACGGAATAATTGATAGCAAAAATATTCCATAAGACCCTATAATAAACTACATATCAATTTTGGGTAAAACAGAGCCTAAATGGCCTAAATTTAGACTTAGGTTGCGGGTTCGAAGCCAGGCAGCGGCAGTGTGAACAATTTAATAAATAATTATAATGAGAGCGGTAGAATTGATCACATTGTCGTCGCTTGGATAAGAACGAAGCAACCGAATCCACCCACATCAAATTGTAATTGTAAACATGTATGATGTTAAATAAATAAAGATTAACAAATAACGATGTGGGTGGCCTCTGTTATAGGCGCATATGTCAGAGAAACGGAGGTTAAACCCCATTATTATAGTAAAACATTTCAGTCCGTTTTTGCCTAAACTGTAAGGTTTGTGGACAAATGTTTCGAACGAAAAATATTACCTCTAACAATTTTTATATGTCTATTACCAGGTATGGAATAGAGTGAGCTTTTAATTGAGCCTGAAAACCAGGGTCAACTTTAATGTCAGCATAGACATTATAGACCCAACATTTTTTGCATTTTTTTCGATAAAACTTATTTTTCGAGTTTCAAGCATGTTAGTTTTTGTTATTTATTTTATTCTAAAAAAATCTTTTTAACTCTCCTACTTTTTTTTCAATTTTGTCGAGATAATTTTTTAATATCGTAAAAAATAGCTGGGAGGGCAGTGAGTTTTACATGCTTTGAATGGAGAAATCGCGAACTTTGCAGCTGATTATCTCGCAATCTAAACGACCAAATAATTATTCGGGATCTCACATTATTCTGTGAGTCTGTGAAAAAAATAGGCCAAATCTGTCGACAACTGCATTCACGCTGCAAATACCTTAATAAGCCGTTTAGTTAACAGCCTAGCCTTTTTACTAAGTAGCGCTATTGAACAAGCGCGAAGCGGCCTGAATGATATTCAGTCTATCTGGTTGATTTTGTTTACCATTTTCATAAATGTTAGCTTAGGTTATTCGGTTTAGAAAAACTTATACCTAATACATTGTTTTTAACCAGCGAAAGACTTTTATTTATCTCAAAAAAACTTTAAGTTAATGTTTTAGGAGCTGCTTTTATGAATAAAATTAAGATTGGTGTGTGGAAGACTTTATTATGAAGAGGAAATTAAATAAATGTTATTAATAAAAAAAAGTTGTAAAAAATGTCAAAACAAATTGACAATAATAGTCGTAAATACCTTGACTCTTGAATTTTAAAATAAATATTTAAGTTCATTCAGTATTAAAGGGGGGCTAGGAGGAGAGGTGTATTTATGATTATATTATTTATAGTTTTAGTTTTTATAGGTGTTCCATCATTCAAATGACAACATTATTTATTGTTACAAGATAGAATTGAAACTTTATAATATTTGAATCTGTCATTAATTCCTTTTTATATCGCAAACAATCTTGGTTGAATATATTTTTTTACTAAATACTGCACCCGTAGCTTCCCATGCCTTTACTTTATACTAGGGGCTTTCAATCTTAGTTTGCCTCGGCAACATTTGGGGAGAAGGGTTTGTTTAGGGTCGCATATGAAATATATGTACAAAAACGTTTAAGTAAATTATTTTTTGTGTTTACTTTTAATGATGGTCTCTCGATTATAATTGACGATTTTAATATGATACATACAGCGTAAACTAAATATTGACAAATATCTTGCCTAATAATCTTAATTAAAGAGAATTGAAAAAAAATACACTCGAACCCGGACTTCTTGGATTCATGCCAAGCGCCCTACCAATTGGTCCATTCGAGCTCTAAACACAGAGTGCAATTTTTTCAAATCATCGAATTTTTATTTTTACTTTGTTTATTTACTTATTTATTATTATTATTTTTTGTGTTGTTTACTTTTAACCATGTATACGATGTTTATTTACATCAAAGTCTCTCGATTATAATTGCGATTTTAATATGATGCATACAGCGTAAACTAATAAGTAAATACTTTTCAATACAAAGACTTAAAAAGCTTATAACATACTTAAAAAGATTTTTTCTTAAATTAAAATTTAATAAATAAATAAATAATAAAATAAAAAAATATATAATAAATTTTTCTTGAGAATAGAAATGTCACTTATGTGATTACATTTCTATCATCCATATATGTAACTGTTGTTGTCTGTAGAGGGAGTTTTGTTGAAACCCCACTTAGTGAGTGAGTGAGTATGGAGGTTAGCGGGCCATGCTCGAGCATCGGGCCTCGAAGCAATGGTTCAGAGCACTAAGCCAAATAGACCCTTGTACTCTATTCAGTGGCTATTATAACCAACTGATGTACTGAAACCCAGGATCTGCCAAGCGCTGAGTTTCCTAATTTCTTCTGGTTCGACTATGGCCGGACCAAACCATTTCCTTCGCTGCTGTATGATGAAAATTTATATAATGTAGTCAGTAGTTTTTACAATAGAAACGTTAACTTCTTATGTTAGCCAACACAATTCGCTTGACCTAACCTCTTAGCCCTCGCATGACAACATGGATCGACACGTAAAAACTAAACAATTTCTTTTATATATTAACAAAGTTGATATTTTCAAATTGTATTATAATTGCATAGAAAGTTTTTGATTGCCATACAATATATATTGTTTGTTTATAACAAATTACTTTTTAGTTCACCTTTGACGCAATATAATAAAAAGTAAAAAAAATAAAATAAAACAAAATCGTTAAAATCGATTTAGCTATATGTTAGCTTTCATAATACTTATAAAACTTATCCAATGTAATTTTATGTAATAAAGCAACAGTGTTTAAATGTAATGTACCGACAGTATAAGTTACATTTTATTGATTTTTTTTTTAAAAAGCATTGCCATTATAAATAACGTTTTACGTTGTAATAATGAAGGTTGTATTTATTATTGTATCATGTATGTATCTATGACTGAAAATACATTATTATATTCATTGCGGGAGTGAAATATTATTTTATAATACCCCAATCAAAATAGCTGTAAATTAACCAAGTAAAACAAGTAAAAACAAACAATTGACTGGGTTAATTATTGAAAGACCATGTATAGTCAGTGTTGATTTCTTTATCACATTACACATACAAACATGTGACACATACATAACTGATAATCAAGTATAGTACGTGTTATAAAATTTTCGCCTAATTGGCGCCCTCACGGGTAAACTGATGTTTACGAAAAAATGTTTCAAACAAAAGTTGTTTAATTTTTGATAAGGAACATTTTTTACATTTAAACTTTTGTTCTATCTCTAACGGTTTACAAGACCCAATTGACCTATGATGCTCATTTACGAACTTGACCTCACTTTTTACGTCCTGAGTACGCTGGTAAAATTTCAGCTGGATATCTTTTTTCGTTTTAGAGTTATCGTGCCCACAGACGGACGAACGGACAATCGGAATTGGACTAATTAGGTGATTTTATGACCACCTATGACAAAATTTTTTTCCTAGCATCATTATTTTTAAGCGTTACAAACTTGGGACTAAACTTAATATACTATGTATATTTCATATACCTATGCATAGTATAAAAACAGCAACTGTAATGCCACCAGAAAAGGCAAGAATGATTTTGTAAAAATATACAATTTTATTAAGGTGATATCCAATTGCGAGCGCAAAAAAATACTTTTTTTAACCCCCGAAATAAAAAAGGGGTGTTATAAGTTTGACCGCTATGTGTGTGTGTCTGCTTGTGGTATCATAGCGCCTAAACGAATAAACTAATTTTAATTTTTTTGATTTCATTTGAAAGGTAATTTAAGGGAGAGTGTTGTTAGCTATTAGTTTCAAGTGCGAGCTTGTGGTTCCGTACCCGAAAAATGCAATTTTGCTTTTGAATATCAGCGATAGATTAAACTGTTTTTAGTGGAGTATAATATAACAGATATTGTAATCATTTTTATATGTAGTTGTTGAATACTCGATGGGCAAATCCTCTATGACGGTCGACTTTGGGGTTCTAAAAAGAGCAGCAAGAGCTAAAAAGGCTTTTTGAGTGTGAGTACTCGATATATAACCTCTTTTTCTTTTAGAGGCTTTGTCTTTGTCTCGCAGCTTATCATTAATATTTTGAATTAATGTATAAACAAGTGCATGTCTAAGTATTTCATAGAGGTAATATAAGATAGACGAAGACAGCTATACGCGTACTTTTTTTAGGTCTCTCTCTATAACGATCAACCGTTTGATGGCCAGATTACGGTTCTATGTTATTATTTCTAAGATATTTACTCTAAAACGTTTAGAAATCGATTGTTGATTTATTGTGTTAGTTTATCAACGAGCTTCAACAAGTAAATGAATAGAAATCTATAATTTCAATGTCTCATAATAATTACTGCTTATCAAAAAGTTGAAAAAACAATTTATTCAATTCTACATAACTAACTATATGGACGTACTAAAATTTGTTTATAATTATCATGTACCTAGATAATTTTATAAAACAATGGTTTGCATATATCCAGAAATTTTTTTTTTACACCTAAGTGTATTCTTCAAAATTGTAAAATGAACCAGCAAAGCAAATATCTTGAAAAAAAGATCAATTTAAAAATGAAGTTTGTGAAAAAATCATTTTTAACACCCGAACCAAAAAAGGGCTGCTCGCACTTGAAACATATAGCTAAGAACTACAATCACACACAGATACACCCACATAGCGGTCAAACTTATAAAACACCTTTTTTTTAATTCGGGGGTTAAAAAATGAGCTAAATTTAAAGTAATCGAACAAATGTTCATACCAATTTTTTTTCAACTTTTCCTTTCTACTGTCAATAAAACCAATACTTTAGACAACTATAAACTTCTGAATTATACCATGCATATATGTAATATGCAAGGTATACTAAGGTTAGTCCCAAGTTTGTAACGCTTAAAAATATTGATGTCACGCACAAAATTTTGCTATAGGTGTTCATAGAATCACCTAATTAGTCCATTTCCGGTTGTCCGTCCGTCCGTCCGCCTGTGGACACGATAACTCAAAAAGGAAAAAGATATCGAGCTGAAATTTTTACAGCTTACTCAGGACGTAATAAGTGAGGTCAAGTTCGTAAATGAGCATCATAGGTCAATTGGGTCTTGGGTCCGTAGTACCCATCTTGTAAACCGTTAGAGATAGAACAAAAGTTTAAATGTAAAAAATGTTCCTTATCAAAAATTAAACAACTTTTGTTTGAAACATTTTTTCGGAAATTTTATAATATGTACTATACTTGATTATCAGTTATGTATGTGTCACATGTTTGTATGTGTAATGTGATAAAGAAATCAACACTGACTATACATGGTATTTCAACAATTAACTCAGTCAATTGTTTGTTTTCACTTGTTAAAAGTATTTTTTAGAAAAGATACTTTCGATGATATATTGAGAGGGTATTTACTCTATTTTAATAATTAATAAATTAATTAACATAAAATATGGCATTTTTCGCTTATTAATAATAAAATTGCAATAAAAATATTATACTTATTGAAGAAAATTAAATTTGCCAAAAAGTTAACTTCTGAACATGTTTTCTGTTATTAAATATTTACAAAGAATTCGAATAAGTTGTAGAAAATCGCTACTATATATTATCTTCTGAAAAACCTAAAGTTTTACAATAAAAGATGAGGCTAAAAAATAAAAATTAACAACTTTGTTATTAATCATCTTAATCATCGTTTAATTATTTATATTAAAGAAAATTTTTAAAAAATTTATCGTAAAATGATATCACGCTCGAATAATGACTACTTAGGGAAAATATTTGGGTTAAAATATTACATAATAATAGCGAAATCAATAGGTAACACCTGTTGGTGACAAGTGAAAGTACCTGTACAGTTACGAAATTAAAGTGAATTGAAAATAAATCTAACGTATTGATTGTATTATCCTTGTTCCACATAACTTTTCCATTTTCATCTTGTAAGAATGAAATAATTATTTATATTTTATTTAAATTAATTGCAGTGATAATGTATTCAATTTAAACGCAATTTTGAATAAATTATAAATAATTAGATACTTTTTTAGAAACTAATATGCAATTAATTATGCTTTTTCAACAATTTTTTTTGTTGGTAAATACTATACTCAAAACATTAATCCAATCTGGCTGTGAGCCTATCATTATCACGCTGAATTCACATTTTCAGCTTATTTCTATGGAAAATTACGTTATAATATAGTGAAAGAAAGTTTAGAAACAAACCATTTATCATTCTGCATGTTATTTTATTATTTCTCCGTGCGGTGGCGTTGCTAAAACGATGTGTTGACGTCACTGACGTTTGAATTTATTGTTTTCAATAACCATTTTTAATTATAAACTTACATGAAAAATTCATTAAAAAATTTTTTTTTAATTTGTTAGTAATTTTTAGTTAACTTTTTTTTTTTTAAACATGCAACTTCTCTATCATATCAATCGCTATGATATTTGATTAATTGGTAAGATAATTTTATGTCAATTCTGTTTAAATTAAATTTTTGTCCCGAATATGATAACGGATGGCTCGCATGAATGAACAATACATGATGAAATTTTCCAAAAATTTCTTCAAATTCTCTCTCATTCTACTTAATAGGTGTTGAAAAGATAGATCACCGTAGGATCCATTGAAAAATATGTCGAAAAAGATAAGAGATAAGATAAAACTATCAATTACAGAAGGTTTCTCCGCAATATTAGATAGGTAAATGGCTGTGAAACTTTTGCTTATCCACCCTAAAATTTTCTTTGGATCATTCTGATCAAAAGCCTTCATGACCACAAAAATACTACCCGTTTAAAAATTTGGTTTGAGAACAAGAACATTTTGGGGGTGGTTTGAATAAGTTTCACAGAAAGCCATTTTCCTAGCCATATAGGTACTAAAACTATAATATATTCGTAGGTTTAATCTCTCGTAGCTCGAAAACTACTCGTTAAAATTTTTTGTGACCGTGAGAGCTTTTGATCAGAACGATCTGAAGAACATTTCGGTGGCGGTTAAAGTTTCACAGAAAGCCATTTTCTTATCTAATATTGCTAGGTCTTTTTCCCTAACACATTTTATGGGCAATCTTTTTTTTTGACTTAACTATGCTGCAGTAATTTATAGGCCGTGTAAGGTAACATTCATATCAGATTATTTATTGTTTTTGCTTCTTGCACGATGTTGTATGTTAATATGATGATGGCACACCTGTAGCTTACCTTAATGACGTTACCCTCACACAGATAAGAATCTTAAGATGTATTTACGCAATATATAAAAATAAGTTAAAAAAAGACATTAAATCTTATTGACAATAATATTTATATCATTATTCAAGTTACCTTGAACCACATATAGGTCGCATCCGTCCGTCCATCTGCACAAAAATGACGTCTGTAGTCTGTTAATATATTTTATTGTGATAAATACATACCTCCACAGTCCACACTCTACAGACACAATTAAATTTCAACATGTACGTCTACCGAGTGCTGTTTACCTTATAATATATTGAGATAGTGCAGTCACTAATCGTATTATTAAAAAAAATCGACTAGTTGAATCCTAATTTTTAGTTCCTAAAATGAGCCAGTAAAGTAAAATAAATTTTTAAAAAATAATACTTTTTAAGGGAAAAGCTTTTATTGTACTAAAAAGTAGAAAATAATTCTCATACACGAATATTCGAAATGTTTCAAGCGCTTACATATAGTCGTGCAAGAGCGACCCATAAAACTATATTATTTTCTACCTTTTAGTGCAATAAAAACTGGTCCCTTAAGGTAGTACGAGCGCCAAAGCAAGTTTAGACTTGTGGTTGTGATTGACTTGTGCTTTATTTTCAACTTTGATAATGAATTTTGCTATAACTTCATGAATGTAGACGAAAAATAAGAATAAAATTTTTCGATATCTGCCTTGGTTTTCGAAATTTCGAAAGCTAAATAATTCGCTTTATATTGTCAAGTTATAACATAATTCTTTCAATAAACGTAAACAAAACTAAACTTATCAAATTCCAGTCCACATTCTTTGTACTTGTTTCTGTCTAAGCGTTTTCTTAAGAAGCACCCATAAATTACGCCACTCAATTCTAGCCTCTTTGAAACCTTTTTTTCGCTCTATGTAGCCTACCGTAGCCTTTACTATGATTTCCCCTCGGTGGGAACGTAGTTTTTTATTATCAAGTCAATAGATATTTCGTATTTGCTGAATTATTTTCAATTTGCCCATAAAATATTTCAAGAAAATTTGGTAGCTTTACTTCATTGCCACCCTCCCCTTACGTAGCTCAGCGTAGCTTTTGAAATAATCCGCTTTCCCTCCTGACCGATCCACATGATTTATGTATGCTCCCTTAGTATTTTGATCAGCTGATCCCGAATTTGGAATGCTACTCTTAGAAAAGTCGCAGCATAAATTGTTTATAACCAATTTTAGAGTAGCATTCAAAATTTGGAATCAGCGGATTAAAATACTAAGAAAACACTTGGATAGAAACTGATACAATGAATATGTAGCAAGGCGACGTTGGCTGCTATACTATATATTGAAATAGAATAAGGCTAATCGTTTAAATGTCTAGGTCAAACAGTTGCATTTGATAAAATAATCGAATGTTCAAATGCAACAGAGTAAAATATGAAGTACCAGGGTGACACACCATGGTACTTGTATATTCTTGGCCCTGACTTATATCACAGAATGGAGGTTAGTTTCAGACAGGGCTGGATTAATGCATGGGCACGACTGGGCACATGTCTCATACATCCTTAAGAGTATATAAAGGGTGGATACTTTTGAAATGAACACACTGTATATATTCATTAACATTGAACACTGTGGGTAGAATATGGTGTACGTACAATATGTGAACCTCATTAAATAATGATAAGTTTTTTCATTAATAAATAAATAACAAAATAATTTAATTATTAGGTTCAACTTCAATTCTGTAAATGTTATAATGTTGTATCGTTACTACAATCAATGTCCTTCATTTTAATGTTTTATTTTTTTAATATTTTTTTTTTATGTTCAAGAAATTATTTTTGGTTTTAATGCGTTTATAATTTTTTTATTACTTGTGTTTAATTTTTTTAGATAACACCTTTTAGACCCTATAATTATAACAGTTAAATTTTTATAGTTATGTAAAATACGTCATACTTTTAGGGCTGAATTTAAAGAAAATTAAAAAATGGATATAGTCGAAGACTATAAACACTGATTTATTTATTCTTAACGATGTACGAACGCCAGGGCAATTTTGGATAAAAGGCTTGGTTTTTTTTATATGAAGTTGGACAAACTCTTAATCAATTACGAAGATTTTATGGGGAGGAGGGGGTCCGCTGTTGGAAATTAAAAAAAAATATTTAAAGTTTAAACCTGAATAAATTATTGAAAACAAAAAAAAAAAATTTCGACAAAACAAAAATTTAATCTTCCGACCAGCGTAGCTACCGTGGAGAGATCGTTTTCTACACTTCACGGAGTAAAATCTTGGTTGAATGCCTCAATGGTACAGGAAAGATTATTTGTTCTTTGCTTTCTTAAACATTTGGAAATCGATGATATTATCAACGCTTTCGCGAAAAAAACCAAAGGCTAAATTTGTTATTTAAGTAAAGAAAGTAAATAAAATTATTTAATGTAAAATGTATACTGGCGTTTAATTTAATTTAAAGTTGTTTAATTTCATCAAAATTGGTTCAGTAGGTTATAAAGACTAAATGTAACGACACTGTGATATGTAAATAATCGCACATTTACTCTTGTAATTTCTATGAGCGAACAAACTAACATTTTCAGGGATATTAATTTACAAATACACTGTACAAAATCTTGGTCAAGACGTCATATATTTTGTAAACATCTCTGTTTCGCGCCCATCACCATTTTGAGGGCTGGATCCGCGCTTTGGCGACCGGGCTTTTGATCCGAACTAATTTATTGACAAAAATTAAAATTTCTTGATGAATTGTTAAATTTTACTGTAATTTCTAGACCCAATGATGGTGTAAAGTGTAAATACTTCTTTCTAATATGCACGAAATTCGGACTTCAACTATAATGGACACTTACAAAGCAGGTAGTTAAATTTGATTAAAACATAAGCACTAATGCTTATCAGAGAATGTAAGACTTTAATTATAGATAAAATAAACGATTAAATATAAGAAAAACTATTTAATACTTAAGGTCATTTTATACATTTTACATATTCCGTACCTACTGGTACCTCATACGTATATATGTAGGTACTTAATAAAATATTATCAAAAGTTAAAACAGAATAAGGAAGAGTAAGTATTTCTCAAGATTTGATGATTGACTGCACTGAAGGACTAATTAATACAGCATATGTTGATTTAGATTTAGTCCAACTTCATATAAGAAAAATCAAGCCTTTTATCCAAAATTGCCCTGGCGCTCATACATCTTGCAACAAAGGAATTCTTAAATTCCTTACTCGTATATAATACTCCTTTCTCAATCTATTATTACAAATAAAATAAATAAAAAGTCCTATCGCAGTAACTTTACTTATGTTCCAGTGATGGACGAAAAAAAATGCTTATGATAATAAAAATAATCTAGATTATAACTGAAACTTTTTCTTCTTTTCAGTATAAACTGCCTGCTAAGTTTGCAAGCAAGTGAAGTGAATTTTGCATCATTCAATCCAGAACAACTGTACCTAATTGCACATTTGGTCAACGAAACATTTGTAATTATTGAAGAAATAAGAAATCTACGTAAATTAAATGGTTTGTATTTAATTTTAGGCCAACACTTGCTGTAAGCTATTTTATTTTCTTGCTTGCTAGTGCGTAATATTTAAAATAACCTCAAATTAATCCTAGCTTATTAAAAAAAGGCAATATAAGTTTTCTTTTAATGGATTTTTCATAATCAATATTAACTATGTTATAATCAGATCCCATTCGGAAAAAATACGTTTTCCATGAAAACGTAAACAGTTTTGTAAAGTGTAGTAAAGTTGATGGTATTTGACAAATAATTACATTTTACATTTCATGTTGACATAATAATACAGGGTGTTATATTTAAGTTTAACAAGTTATTGCCGTTTTTAAGACTTGCAATTTTGTTAGTCATAATTTTAGGACAACCTATATACGTAATTCAAGTGTTCAAGATTACAACAGAAAGCTCAATCGATTAATAGACTCCAAGCTAATTAAAGTTGGTTTGAAAAACGAGTATAATCTGTGAGAATTTATTTGTTAAAATTGCTACAACATTTTTCGTAAATAAAGAGTATTTCGAAAACTGTTAAATTTAATCAAGGTAAACCTTGATTACAAAAATAATTTTAAAATGTACAGAGGCTTGAATTTGGTTTGAAAAACGGTTATAAGCTTTGAGAATTTATACGTTAAAATTGCTACAACATTTTCAGTAAATAAAGAATATTTCAGAAACCATGAATTTAAGTGAGATAAACCCTGATGAATTTCACTTAAATTTTGACCGTAAAACCTAAAAAATAAATAATATACAGAATGTTAACACAACTTTGATACTTTTCGTATTTTTCGTGCAGCCTGTACATTACGAAAATAATTTTAAAATGCACAGCCAATAAGCCTCTTTCTATCCCAGAAAGAAAATTTTCTTAAAATCAAACAGTTTAGCCATAATCTTTCATGTCGAATAACGTGATTAATCATAATAATAATGGAGTTTAACCTCCGTTCCTCAGATATATACGTCTATACGTCAGGGTGATCAATTTACCGCCCCATTAATTATAATTTATGAGACTACCGCTACCTGGATTGGAACCCGCAATCTAAGTCTAAGTAATCAAACGGTTAACTTAGATCTCTTTGAATAATGTGAAAACAGCGTTTGTTGTACTATTTCCCGCTAATTTTTCAGTATTTTCAGAATATCACATGAAATCAAAATAATGAATTTAATTTTTCAGATGATTTTGATTTTCAAACAGTGGTGCTCGCACGTAAAGGTCTACCACAACAATTAAATGCAACAAAATATTGTCATCCTGGTTTCTACGATAATGTAAATTGGTCACCACGTGTGTTAACTGAATTCGAACGAGTGGTCTTACATAATGTGGAATACAATTACGATACACAACAATCAATAATCGATAATGAAATAAGAAAAATTGCACAATATTTTGGACCATCGTGTAGACCTGGTAATTGGGTGGACGACGAACGAATTAATAATGAATTACGTAAGAATATTTTTTTATCATATTCATTCATTATTGTTATTTAATTTATTTTTATTAGTTTTAATTGCATGTGAATTCAAATCGAGTCTTTTCAAACATGAATATACACAATGGACTCGTCTCGTCATGTCTTTGTGTATCTTTTTCCATTTTTTAAACTTTTATTTTAGTACAGTTAAAGATGTTACAAATAAAGGAAAATGAAAGAATGGAATGTGTTTGTAAGGTGTCAAGTATCATTAGTAACGCATGAGTTAGTGCTGCAAATGTTTCTATTTGTTAATTCAATGGAACGGTTTATGTTAAAGTTGACTTACAAAATTATTAAATATGCAATTTGAATTACGTATACGTTATACATGCATAAAAGTATTCGATTATTTGGCAAATACTTAACATTTACGTCATACAAGTTGCCTATTTACTAATTTTTTAAGTAAATTTTAACATTGATCGTTTTATTGAATAAAAAATTTATTGTTTATTAACAAATAGAAACATTTGCACCACTAACTCAAGCCTTATTAATGATATTTGACACCTTAGAAACATTTTCCATGAGGTTTTAGTAAAATGCGAGCAGTTTCTTTCATTTTCCTTTATTAGCCGATTTTTGTAACATCTTTTACTGTACTATTTAAAATAGTACAATGGAGAATGTTAAATATTTTTTAATTATATTTATTAAATTCAAAAATATAAGATATGTCTTTACTTGATTGAAAACAGTCCGAAACAAAAAAGAACATTTTGTAAATGAAAAGCCCTATTTGTACATATTCAAATGTTTTATTACATATTACGTAAGTCTATGACAATTACAAATTTGAAATTTGGTGGAAAACTTTATTAATTCTTGCGAACCTGTTACTGGAAAAATTTTATATATTTAAAATTTCCCTTTTACTCGTTTGATGAGTATATATGTATTTTTGTATTGATTACAATTGATATCAATTAACATTCAATTACAAGGTTAATAATTATTTTTGTTTATGTTTACAGAATATAAATATTCAAATTTACAATCATTATGCAAATATACAAAGGAGACAAATCCTCATATGCGTGCATTAGAATGTTTAACAAGACATGGTGGTGATGTTGCTTACGTTGATTTTGCACATGTTCGAAACTTTTTCGATATCAATTATGATTTAGCTAAAGAAGAATTCGAGTATGTTTGTAAAGATGGTTCTAGAATTCCACTGGATAGCTGGGATATAAAACCATGTACATGGATCAAACAACCAGTTTCTGCAATAGTGGCTACCAATAAAAAGTAAATATTTTTGTTATGAGTGTCACATTTTTTACCTTCTGCCTCGGAGAGGATGGAAAATGTTTCAGTGTTTCGACCATGAAGAATGTAGAACAGGAGAACGATCGCTATAGAAAATATTGTCCCCAAAATATGTATAAAATAAGTGAGGCGCTGCGATCAATATGTAGTATCAATAAAAGCGGTCTGTTGTGCGCTAATTTCAAATGATATATCAATTTGTACATTATGCTAACAACAACAGCTAACTTCACAGATACTACTTCTTGTTGACAGCGCGACTGGTGGCTGAAAAATGAACTATAAATTCTACAAATTTTTAGGGACAGGTACGCTAATGCTTTAGTACATAGCGATCTTTCTCCTGTTCTACATTCTTCATGGTTTCGACATACTAAAATTAGGTTAGATTATATTGATTGGTTGTCCCATAGACATAAAAGTATCCTTTATATGTCTATGGGCTGTCAAGAGACACTCTTAGGCCATAGGACCCATTGTGATACCATATGTGTTTTACCACCTTTCCCGCTGATAATTACATTTATCATCTACTCAATTATTTTGAGAGGCTAAGTATACCTCCTTCATGCATATACCATGCACTACTACACCAGCCCACCACAGTCATTAATTAAATTACCCTCGACATACCGCGTACGGAATTGGTTACGCTTCAACCAACTGGGCTACTCAGGTCGAACCTAATCTAACCTTACTAAAATAACGGTAAATTTGGGAATGAACTGCTTTCACTTATTTTATTTTAATTTAATTTAACACGAGAGATCAAAGCTTACAAAATTTTATCAAAAGAAAAATATGAACTGATATTAGGGGCTGAATTGCGATTTATTTTAAACAAATATTACTGTCCATACCCTTTTAACATGTGGAGTTCTATCAAACCAAAGTGACACTGAGAAAGAGATATATATGTAAGTGGACTCATATCTACATTCTGTCTTGCTCAGTGCCACTTTGGTTTGATAGAACTGTAACCGCTTGCTTATTTTATTTTAAAAGTACATTTTCAAAATTACTTAAAAGGTTTTACTTTTAAGTGCTTAGCTAATGCATTTATTTATATGACAATATTTTTCCTGTAAAATAAAAAAAAGACATCTGTGGAATTTTTTTCCAGTAATAAATATGATGATTATTTCACACCATATTATGTTAATATAAATTTATTTAAAATAAGTAAATAATTGCTGTGTTTTTGTCGGGGGAATCGAAAAATATGAGCAAGCTTTCAAAAAGTCGTTGTAATTTCGGAAAAACTCCGTGTTGAAAAATTAAAATTATGAGCACAAATGTTCTAGAAATCTAGGCTATTCTATAAATTAATAAAATATAATTTTTTTTAGAAATTCTGCAAGTATAGTTCAAACATACTTAATCCGTAAAGAAGAAACAGGAAATCGCACCAATAATACGATATTTCAAATACTTGGAATAGAAGATAATCAACAACAGTATCAAATTTCGGAAATCGAACCAGTACACACGTACATGTGGAAATGTAAGTTATAGCCATGGAGCCCGTGACAGTAAAATTGCACTTCGGATTTCGAAATTTCATATGAATCAATACTATTTAACGATTGATACAATATGGACTAGGTATGCCAGTGTTTATCCTGGCAGAAATATATAATTTTTACCAGTTTTTTTATTTTTTTACTGATGTGACAGATATTTTGGTAAAGTTTTGAGCTGTCACGCCGAAATATTTCGAAAGTAGAACTCAAAAAGAACAAATTTTAAAAGATAAGGGTTAAATTTTATTGGCTTTATATATTAAAAATCGGAGTGAAAGACCTTTCTGCCACGATAAGAGCTATCACACCAAATTTTCTTGAAAAACCCCTCCAAAGATTAAAACATTTTCTGACCTGTAACCGAAAACAACACGTACAATCCGTAACTCTATTTGCCCCTAATAGAGATACAGACCGAAGTAGGTTTAAAGTAACATGCAATTTTAGGTGATATAATTTCAGATCTTTTAGAACTACGTTCGTTGTAACCTACAAATGGAGCAAATTAGCGGGATTATAAACAATGACTCTTAAAAATTGAATTTTAATTTTTAATTATTAAAAAAAATTATTTTTTAGTCTATAAATCATTTTTACATGTCACACTTACACGTATTAAAAAAAAAGATGAATGATTAAAAAAAATGATAGACAGGTTCATTAATTTTAAATAATAATGAATTAAGTATTAGTTAGGTAAATAAATGCATCTAATAATACAAAACATTATAAAAATTAATGACTTACTTTACGTTTAACAAAATTATTTATACAGGGTGAGTCATTTTAATCTATAATGTAGTATGTTGTAGTTGACCAATAAAAAATAATTTAGACAAAAGTTGCAGAGTTTGATGGGAGGCATCAAATACTGATATCAGATTGGACCTAGACCTAGTTCTTCCGGTTTCTTTAATAGCCAATTTAGATTCTAAACGGTAAGAGATAAAATAGCACTTTAAATTAGAAAGTTGATCTTCATAAAAAAAAACTAACATTTTTCATCAAAACCATTTTTTCAAAAATTCAGGTTTCGGAGAAAATGCGACTCAAAATTATGTCATAATTGCATTTAATTGAAAGAAAATACGCTTAAAATTTATTGATAATTGTAAGTCAAAGTAATGGACATAGTCAATGTCCTCTATTGCCATTGACAACTTTTAGCTAAAGCATTGTTCCGTAGCTAGCGGAAATTCGAAGAACTAGGGCCAATATGATGTCAGAATATGATTTTTTCCATCAAACTCTACAATTTTTGTTTGAGTCTTTTTGATTGGTTTACTACAAAACAATGAAGAAGAGATTGTGATCTCGAAACGCAAATAAATAATTTTTACGAAAAGTTCAAAAATAATTTTTTGACTTTTGTTAAGTATCGATCTTTATCAATACAATAATTTAATTGTTCACTAATTATTATTAATTAATAATTATTAATTTATTTTAAAGATCGTGATTTAGTGGAAATTGATCCGTTTGATAAAAATGTGCATGTTGTAAAATGGTGTGTAACATCTGAAATTCAATTGGAAAAATGTAAATTATTAAGAACAGCTGGAATCGTTTTGGGACTTGTTCCTGAAATTGAATGCTTGTATACAACAAATCAAAATATATTGAATTGTTTTAAAAATATTCATGAAAATATTGCTGATATTGTTGTCAGTGATTCCAATTATGGTTACATTGGACGAACGTAAGTAACTATCTCATTATACCATCCATGTATATATGAAATATATCAAGGTATACTAAGTTTAGTCCCAAGTTTGTAACACTTAAAAATATTGATGATACGAACATAATTTTAGTATAGGTGTTCATCAAATCACCTAATTAGTCCATTTTCGGCTGTCTGTCGAGTTCGTAAATGAGCAACATGGGTCAATTGGGTCTTACTAACTAACATTTCGCCAATAACTCGCCGAATGCTGTATTCCAAGTTTTCAACCGTCTCGGTTCATCTTCGTAGACAGATGACTTTACATATCTCTAAGGAAAATAATATACTGGGGTTAGATCGTACGATCTTGGAGGCCAATTAACAGGTCCATTACTTGAAGTTTATAAAAAATAGAAATACAAAATTCATAATTACCACTGCGTCCCGCGTTTTCGTCAAAATATTACCAGTAGAATCTAATTGAGACACTTTTCAAAAATAGGTGTTATACTTACAATAGGGGTGCTTGAGTTGTATAAAACGAAAAAAATGTTAACAATATTTTTGGACCTTTTAGGTTTTTCAGTTTGTATCCAATTGCATATGAAAAAACCAGATTAAGAAAAACTATTGTAGCAGTTATAAAAGAAAACAGTACATCAGAAATTAAAAATTTTAATGATTTAAAAGGAAAAAATGCTTGTTTCTCATTAGTTGAAGGAATAGGTAAATATTGAATTTTATATGTTGAACTTTCCCTTGTGGAAAGAAATCTGTTCTGGAACTCTTAGTTTTAAATTTAAAAAAAATAATATGTAAAGTAAAACTATCTCTGAAAAATTCTGAAAATATTAAATAAATTATTAATCAATCATTTAATGACAGAAAATGGTAATAGATTGAGACTCTTTCAGAAGAAATATTCTGAGTTACTACTATACTTTGTTACTACTTTTCTGAAAATTTTTTAAGTAACTCCCGAAATACTTATCCTGAAAGAGTCTCAATCTATTACCATTTTCTGTCATTAAATGATTGATTAAAAATTTACTTAATATTTTCAGACTTTTTCAGAGATAGTTTAACTTCACATATTCTTTTTTTTTGAATTTTAAACTAAGTATTCTGATTTCCAGATCAGATTTATTTCCACAAAGATTGTAACAAATAGTTACAATCTTTTGCCCCTCCTTTTTTTATTTGATTTGTAAGAATGGAAAGTGTGTTAACTAGCATGGTTTATTTTATCCGCTATTTGACTGTTTACAGGATATAGAGCTGCAAGGCGTGTAATAAAAAAATATGAAGAATTAAGAAATGATTCGTTAACATCATTTTTCAATAAAACTTGTGCACCTGGTGGCGAAGAATTATCTTATTACTTCAATAATAACATTGAAGTTGTTGATACTTGTTCTTTGTGTCAGATGGTTAGTTGGAATGAAGGTAAGTTTCACAATTCTCAAATCACATTTCTCGTCACCCAAATTAGTGTGTAATATACGAAAAAAATGTCATTACAAATCGAGAACACGTGTTAATATCGGTTTAACGAAAGGTATTAAATAAAATATACTGTTATATATTATTGTACAAAAAATTTTCAAGTAATAAATCTACACAAAATTTAAAAACAACCCGAATTGCAAAATTTTCAAATTTAAAAATATAGTTTCAATTTTTCTAAAAATCTCTCTAGTTTAGAAGTAGATAAACGAAAACAAAAAATTTCTAGCTACGCTAATGCTGCTAAACATAATTTAGAGTTATGATTATTATTTTCCAGGGCCCAGAGATCCTTGTTCATTTTATGCAAATCAGAATAATGAGTATGAAAACGCATTAAAATGTTTGGATCAAGTAGGCGATGTTGCTTTTGTTGGTCTACAAGATTTGGGTAGGTGTAAAATGAATCATAGATATAAGGATGAATTTTTGTTGACTTCGAGTTGAGACATAGTTATTGAAATAAATACCACGATACTCGAAATAAAATTGAATATTAAGAAATTCTATTTAAAAAATACAATTAAAAACCTACAACAGACTTACATGTCGTTAAATATCGATATTTCGATTGCAACGCAATCATCGTCAGTAGCAAAATTTATTCATATAAAAATAAATAAACAAAATATTACCAACAATTACAGTAACGATTTACAAAAATATAAATACAAAAATTATCACAAATTTGAAGAAAAAGAATTTAAATAGAATTTCTTAATATACAATTTTATTTCGAGTATCGTGGTATTTATTTCAATAACTATGAATCATAGATTTTTATACAGGACTTAGATCGATATTTTTGTATATTAAATCATTGTGGCGTGCAGAATTTCTTTAACATGAATGCCGCTACTATTTTAATCGTAAGGGTTTTATTATAGTATAGACGATCTATGAGACGATCTTATGAACATCACTAAATAACTTACCTATTTTCATAAACGTATATTTCAATTCGAATTCGTTTTTTTTTTAGACAAGAATGATAAATATCGAGTAATATGTCGTAATAATACATTAGCTGCAACTCCAGGCTTTGATAACATCGATGAAGCATGTGCCTTAACAACTGTGATTACCAGTGAAATTATAACAAGAGTTATTGACCAGGAAAATTCAAACTTTAAATTGTTATTACGACAAATTGAAAAGTACTTGGGCGGTAAATCATCCGCATTTAATACAATGAATGTATTTAGTAAATTTCATAATAAAAATGATGTTTTGTTTAAGGTAAGATAAAGATAATCGAACTTGATACAGTTTTGACTTCCGATGATTGATTTTCAGGGTTATTTTAACCCAGGTTCACATATAATTTATAAGACTCTGGTGGAAATATTTTCTGCCAATAGTCTAATTTAGCCTTGCAGTGTTCATGCATAAGATGCATGATTTCATTATAATTTGCTTTTTTTAACACTCTTTCTTTTTATTTTAATTTGCCAACTGAGACCATAATCGTACTTTATAAATTTTTATTGTTTGCAGGATAATACAGAAGGATTTGAATTTCTAGACGGAGCAAATCATTACTTTGGTTCGTACAACAATCTAATTTTAGATATTGATGATTTAGAAAAAGATGGTGAATTATCATATGGCTATTACGTTCTTATCGTGGGATCAGTTTTTGTTATTTTAATGATGATGGCGTTTGTCGTTTACAATGTTGTCATGAAAAGTGAATATCATCGAGCGAATCGAGTTGAATTTTAAAAAGTTTAAAATTAAATTTAATGGAAATTAAATTGTGAAGTGTGAAACGAAATAGTGATGATAATGACATTGTATAACTATGGCCAGAAATTCATCTGAATAGTAGCTCACAATAGATTCGTCCATTGAGCGTTCAGTTCAACGACAGTAAGTATGTACTGTGTGTAACAGAAATGAATTGTTTATTAGCATATTTACTATGCTTTCACGCTTACTTCTTGGTGGCCTTATTCAATATTGAATTTTGAATTATATTCTTTAATTCTTAAATCTTATTATGGAAGATTATTTGATTTAGCAAATTTAAACCAAAATTATTGCCAAATATTATAGTAAATAATAATTGTTTAACTACACCGACCAAGCAAGAAAATCGGACAAAATTTATGACAAGAAAGTAATAAAAATGAAAAAATAAATAAATAAAATTATTTAATGAAATGTAAAGAAAATCATAAGGAAAATGTGCTATAAATGATAAGATGGACTTTGAAAGTAGAGCTAAAGAAGCTGTATATACAGGGTGGGTCATTTTAATCTATAATGGCTAATAGCTCGTTTTGTAGTTAACCAATCAAATAATAACTTAAACAAAAATTACAGAGCTGTAGAGTTTGATGGGAGACATCATGTTCTGACATCAGATTAGACCTAATTCTTCGGGTTTATTTAATAGTTAATGTAGATCCTAAACGGTAAGAGATAGAATAACACAAATTCGAAAGTTGATCCTCATAAGAAACTATCAATTTTTGTTTAAACATTTTTTCGAAAAACTATAGTTTTCGGAGAAAATGCGACTTAAAAATATGTCATTATTGGCATTTAATAAAAAAAAAAAAAAAAATACGCTGACTGCGGAAAAATCCTTTAGCTAAAAGTTGTTAGGAGCTATAGAGGACATTCGCCAGGCCTCTATAACTCGTGTCCATGACTTTTAACTACAACTATCGATAAACTTTAAGCGTATTTTCTTTCGATTAAATGCAATAAGGACATTGTTTTAAGTTGTATTTCCTCCGAAAGTTAACGTTTTTCGAAAAAATGTTTTAAACAAAAATTGTTAGTTTTTTTTTATTCCTTCTTGTATATAGTCAAACAATTACACCATACACTGCATTTTTAATATGACAAAAATGGTTAAGAACATAAAATTTAAGAAATCGCACTCTGTATTTTTTTATATCTTAGAAAATTTTACAATCGAAATAAACTTAATATGACGGCACAAAAGACAACTTTATCGAAAACACATTTTTCAATAATATTATAATATACGGTGGAGTCTCAGTTAATTGGAACATTATTACTTTAAAATTAAATAAAATATTAAAATTATATTTTGTCCCATTTTCTAGCTCGGCTAGTGTACTATAAAAAAATTCAAAAATTATTATTGAGTCAAATTTTTATTTTAAAATTTTGTTATGTCTATGTCACATTCAACTAACTTAATTATCCGTTTAACTGATAGCCAAGCCTTTTTACCAAACGGTGCCGTTTAACTAGCGGATTGAATGATATTCAGCCGTAGCGTGTAATAAATACAACATTTAATGAACTGGCCGGCTGATGCTTAGGCCTTTCATAAAAATATCATTTGTCAACTCAAGTTAAATTTCCGTGTCATTTGAATTCGCAAATAACTTTGTTTTGAAAATAAGCTCATCTATTATTGCGACATTGATTCACGGAAAGCTTATTCTACATTTTTGGAATGACTATAGAAACTAAAGAGTGACTGACTTTCCACAGTCTCTCTTAAAGAAATTTGACTTTCTGAAATTTTGTCGATATAGTTTGTATCTGAGTATTGAAACTCTTGCCGTGAAAACCAGTTTTTAATAGTATCATACTTGGTTCCAACTTTTTATCACTACACTCTTCCCTTATACTTTCTTTTGCTTAAACGCAATCAAACTGTGAGAAACACTAATAATATTTTTGCTTGTGGACGCCATATTGAGACAGTATGTGTATTTCAGCGCCAGGTAACAGAAAGTGGAACCAAATTTAAATGACTAGGTTATTTGCCTAGTTGTTTGATTGAATGGCTGAATATTGTTCAGGCAACTAGTTAAACGGCACCGTTTAGTAAAAAGATTGTTAATTGAATGGCTAATTAAGTTAGTTAGCTGCGATATCATATATTTTTATATCATTTTATTAACGTTACGATTCAAGGAGTCTATTGCAGTCCTCCCGTTCAAATAAGTGATGGTTTTTTTCAAATGGCAGTAAAATTTTCTACACGATAATTGTTTGAACATACTGGATGTATTTGACCTTATAATACTTATTTCAACGCTAATGTCTGCGTGTATCAGTCAAATACTCTGTTAGTAAACCATGTGCGGTTATTTTATCGGGAGGACAGTTATATTCCCAAATGTTTATTATATAGTAGCTCTATGAACTATTATACAGTTCCACAAATGTTTACTTTGAACTAAAATAGCGAGCTTACTGTTTGGCTATCTGGAATCTGATATCCAAAAAATAAAAAAATAAAAACTATGAAATACTGTGAAAACACTCTTTAAATATTGGTACGCGTTCTAAGTTCAATGTAGACATCTGCGACTTTTTTTAAGTTTAAAATTATTTAAATGATTGTCTATTTTGTGCCTCTTAATTATACTCTTAAGCTTGTATTTATGAAAATGCCTTTCTTCCTTTAGAATTTATAATGTCTAGAAAATTATTGGGTCACACAGAGAATGATCTGTTGCAGAAGGTAACGCGGTTTAATTATTGCAGAAATAGATACAGTGGCTATCATAAAACACAATACAGAAATAAATATTTCGAACGTGGAACATAACTTCAGACAATTATCTTGCGGAATAATGTAAAGGATAGAGGTAAATTGCTTATAATTCAACAACCCTGGCTGGAAAAAATATTTGAAGAAAGAATAAGTCTTAATAAGTTTTAGAAACTCGAAAAATCTTAGAAACTTTGAATAACCCTGAATTTCTCAGCGTTTTTCAACAGTTTAATTTAGAATTATCCAGACTTATTTTTCTGAATTAGATAGCCCAAAAACGTTGAAAAATTCAGAGTTATTCAGAGTTTCCAAGACTTTTCAGAGTTTTTAATACTTAAGTATTAAGACTTATTATTTCTTCAAATATTTTTTCCACCGGGGAGATTAAAGAGGCTGATATAGAAGTGCAAAATAAATTGGAAAATTATTTGGAAATTTGTATTACTATTTGTTATTGGTTATAAATTGCTCGCTGTGACAAATATGATGGTTTTGTGGTCCTACGTCCCCCTCAGGATTAAAGTACATTAGTCAAGTAAGTCATTGGGCAAAACGATTACATCTGCTTGCTCGCTCGACAGATCTTTCTCTGCAAAACCTAGCGCTTAAGCTTATAAAAATAGATTATTGTATTTATTTATTACTTAAAATATAATTATTTATTTAAATTTTAAGAAATATTCCTTTTTATTATTATACATATCTAAGGGACCTTCAATAACAAACAGGTGACTCTCAGAAGATGAGTCCCTATTTTTTCCAGAATAAAATATTAAGAATAAATATTAATTTGATGTAGTAAATTAAAAAACTATATTAACTGTATCAAAAATTTTATATAAATAAAACAAAATCAAAAATCTTTTTTCTTTTTAGAATCAAACCTTTTTTTACGATTGCCGTTTGTTCAAGAATTCGTTTTCACTTGAATGATCAACATTTGCTGTGTCTTTTATTTTTAAAGATATATGCACACTTCAATTTAGAGATCATGCAAAATTCTTTCCGTAGTATGCCCAGAAAAGTAGTTTAAAACAGTTCTTTATTTAAAAAAAAGGAATGTCTCTTTATTTTCTCTATTACTTAAATATGAACGAAATATTGTACAGAAACCGAGCCAATAGTGCTATGGACCAATAGTTTTTAAGTATCAGTTTGGTTTTTTTTAAACATTTAGCATTTTAAACATAAATATAATTTATTAAGTCTTAGATAATTCTACTTATTTCAAATAACTGTTAAGATTTACTATTAAAAATCAGATTTTCTCTTTTTAGTTTCATTAATTCAATACTTGCATCCAAACTAATTTCAATTCTACTTATTTTTGGGTGTAAAAATTAGTTATCTTACAGGATAATAATTATTGAGACAAGCATTTGAAGTTTCAGAAATCAGACAAGTAGCCAGTTGTGGCCGGATATATTTTACACATTGACATTTTTGTACGTACGTACTGAATCAATCTCATGTGAATTTCAGTTTTCTGTATTGGGGACATACCTAGTTATTCACATTATTAATAAAAATTAAACATTTATTTAATATAAAATGAACATATAATAATCAAAAATTAAAGAAACTAAACTGTACATATAAATAAATGTCTCGTGACCATCTTGGCTGGGTATTACTTATCCGCTCGCTCTTCAAAGTCGTGAGATGAGTAAATTCTACCGTAGCCGCAACGACACTAAATAAAATAGCTAATACGTTCGTAAAACTTCGAATATGGTTCCCAATTCATTAATAAACAACAAACACGCTGTATATTTAAATGTTACGTGGCCATTGTGGCCAAGTATAACTTACCCGCGCGCTTTTCATAGACGTGAAACTTCACCGAGTTATGCTTTGAATTTTATAAATATAAATCTATAGTTACTCCATATCTTCAAGTGGAAGTTAATGTTGATACTTATGATAGAATTGAATCAGTGGAGCTAAGAAGGATTGATTTCTTGTTTATATTGACAAATCTATTTTTATATATTGTTAAAATCTCACAATTTATATAAAAAATAACACAAATTTATTTATACAGGATGTTTGGTATAACGATTTAAACTGTTTTGGAGAAAGTATATACGTTTGTCAAGTAAAATCTTTGATTTGAATTGAATTGAATGGTTATATTGCAACTCCTAACGTTTTGTAGATATTATTATTGTAGTTTTTTTTTTTTTTTTTTTTTTAAATTACCGCTTGTCTCTGGAACTTTAATGTTAAGAAAGACTCTATCTAGCGATGTAAAAAAGAACTATGTATGTTAGCTCGCATAGATATACAGAATGTTCGATTTACATCTAGGCCTATAAATATCACGAGTATGACAGACTAAATGCGTCAAGCAATGTATCTAAGTGAGAGGTATTATATACATGTGTTGAGTTTGGTCAGAATTGCTACTATATATATTACAGAAAAGATAACTACAGATGTTGGTGCGTCGTACCAAACATTCCGCAAATTAAAATTGTTAAAATGCTGTGATAAATTAATTAAACGATAAAGACATTTTAATTTATTTTCATATAAATTTAAAATAAATATTACTTATTAATGTTACTCTCAGTATTTATCATTAACATTGCTAAAAAAACACACTTTTCACGCGCTTACACGGAATGAAATACACGTTACAATCTTGGGCGGTAATGGCATTATCATGGGTATGCTAAAATACTTTAAATTAGAAATATTTACCGAAGTAAATAGTCTATTGGGTGAATATCTTATGAGTTGATGACTTTGTGCAAAGACTTCAAAATAACATAGACGAAGGAGTTTCAAATTTTCAATTACGTAAAATGAAAATTAAACAAATGTCATTTTGTTAATTCAAAAATTTTTCCAAAATCCTCAAAAAGCGGTAGATTAAGGAGAAAAAAAAATTGTAGAGTGTAGGAAGAGTAAAAAAAGCACAAGTTCTAGCGCTAAAACATGAGACCTGGTTACCCTGTCTCTATTAGCCTACAGATTGTAATGATGTATTTCTTCACTGTATGATTTATTTATATTTTTGACTTTTGTTTCTAGCTACTTTAGAAATTATTTTGTATAATTAATGTTTATCCATCAATTGTTATTTAGGGTACCTCTGTAAATTTATATTTTACTAATAAAGATTATTTGCGTTTGCTTACTTCTGGGACCATAATGGATTATGAAATTAAGAATACGAAATTTTTAATTTTTTAACACTTATTTTAGATATTATGATACAAGATAAATTTAGTCGAATTTCGGGTCATTAACACAAGTTTCAATCAAAATAATATATTTCCTAAATTTTTAATTAATAATACAAATATAATTACAAATATTACATTTATTCAAAAAGTATCAAAATACAACTAAACTGCGTAATATGAATTTCATGTAATAATCAACATTTATTCAAGTGATGTGTTATTATTCGTTAATGGAAAATTAATGAAAATATCGTAAATAATTTTAAAAGAGAGCTTCCACATTACTTAGAAGATAGTTATCACTATCTCTATGCAGCATTGGCATGATCTAATAACGTACCTATGAAATCTCTTATCTACTCCCGTTTTATATACAGTAGGGGAAAGTGCTCTATAATGATTCCTTAGGGTAAAATGATCCCTCGTTGTTTTCAGTGAATCATTAAAGCCATCTAGTATATTTATCGATAGATGGCTTTCACGTAATCAAATTAATCGTCCAACAAAGATTTATGGCGATGTATAAGCTATTTTATATTTAACAGGAGAAATATTAATTTCACTGCTTATGATCTATGGTAAGAGAAATTTCAACGTTAAATTTATTTTTTGTGTTAGTTTTCGCCGGCTGGTTCTTTTACTCATGGCGTCTGTTAACTTTTCATAATATTATAACACATTTTGATAGGCGTGTAATAAATTTTAAGGTTAGTTTAGGGTCATTATAGGACACCTTCCCCTACTATGAATGGTAAATTAAAAAAAAAAAAACATTATTTGAAATTCACATTGACGAAATCGAATAATTTATCCGGGCTATGGAACTGTTCGAGAGTTGTAACTCAAATATTCTTATAATACTTTAATAACGAATTGTCTTTTTAGTTTTTATTAAATAATGTAAAATTAAAATAGATGAAACACAGCTACAAGGCAGAAAAGAATTGTTGCAAATGAACTGAAGACACCCATCGCTCCAGCACCCGTGCATTTGTCAACTTGACTAAATAATTTGTCATAGTTTCTTGCGTATTTCGAATTGGGGTCTTTTGTTTCATCAAAACCAAGTATGTTGCTCTGAAATAATTAACGGTTTTATTAATATTATACTAATAGTTGCTGAAAATTGTTAACATTATTCGGTTTGAATTCGGTTCACGATTGCTTGCGTTCGAATCGAATATACATTCACAAGTATTTCTGTAATCTAGATGCCTGCATTCATCCATTTTTTTTAAGAATATGTTTTCATTTAAGAATATGTTTTCCTAACTAGGCAATTACTGTTTACTTTATATTTAAGTAAAGAAGGCCGCAATCAAAAATCACACAATGGAATGAATAAAAAATTCCACAGTTATTTCAATTCAATCCTATTTTCAGGAGCTCACTTAACCAGGTTCCACTGTATATCTTGAGATATCGATGTTAATAAACTTTTTTGTCGTCATTTTTACAATTTGACGCTGACGCATAACTTAATTCTACTTTTTCAGCTGGATTTAATTCAAATTTGACGCTCATACAGCAGGCGTCAAACGTCATCAAGAGGTTACATCGTTAGTGTTTTTTACTTAGGGGTATAATAGCAATAAAACTAAAATTATATCTCACCTTAAATAAAACATCTTCATGATCGTTGAATTTAGAAAACACAGACATTGCTGAGAACTTTTTGTTGTTTGTATTTTTGAAAGCACTTTGGATATCAGCTAAAAGTAACTCATAAGCAGGATTGTTTGCGTCTTTAGGTCTGGTAACCGTTTCACTATCAACAATAGCGCTCAATGCGCAATTTTCATCAACATTGAATCCCGTACTTGCTGCCAACGTATTGTTTGCGCAGAGTACACGATAATCTGAAGAATTAGTAGCATCTAAAAACAAATATAGGAAAGTTATAATTTCAAATTTCATTTTGAAAGAAACATATTAATAAATTCTGAATTTTAGATAATATTTAGACAGTTACAATGATTGGAGATTAAAAGCTTGACACTACCCAGGTCAAGGGCGATATTTCGAAACGATGAGAAAATAGTGAATACTTACTTATATAAAGTGACTAAACTTATTTTGCGATGTGCATTGTCAATTATGAGAGATTTATTAAGGTTTCCTCATTAAAGTGAGTGGTACAAATGCCCACCATCATAATATTTAGAATTATAAAGAAATAAAATCGACATTCATTAGCTAAGTAAAAGTAAAAGTAGTAGCAAAGATTTAAATACTTTTCCTTAAAATTAAAATTAATTCTTACCTTGTACTTCTGATTTATCAACAAGTGCAACGTCTCCTCCACCAAATGAAATACAATCCAAAGCTCCTTTATCGCCAAAGAATCTATTTGATATATCTGCTGCACAAGTTGCTGCACCTTAAAAATGGTCAAATTATGTAAAGAGTTCATGTAAATTTGTAGCTATTTCATCTCACCTTTAGACAATTCAGTAATTTGACATAAAGCGCATAAGCGATCTGAGTTTGTTTCAGCACTAATACCATGATCCTTATCACGAGCACCCGGCACACATCCATCATTGAAAAAGGTACTGAAATCTCTGCCATAATCACATAATTTACTTTTTGCATCTCTGGTTAAATTAGTGCTAAGTCCCAATACAACTGCTGATATAAAAGCTAAAACATATCTATATTTTAATAATAGTTTATAATCGCGAAATTAAGTAACATTTTAAAAGATGAAAGGAATCAGAATCCATTATATAGAGCAATTTACCAAAAATATTCACGGTTTCCGATTGATCGACGTTCAAATTTTGACTTGAAAAACATTCTAAATTTGATCACGAATTGTTTCTAATTAATTGTATATTATGAAAAACAAAAATTTCTTTTGTAGTTAATTTGAAATATTAAATTTTATTAAGTGCGGAAAGTTATTCCAACCTTAAATGTATATGAGTCACGTTTCGCCACTTTGTTTCATAAAGAAATTAAGTAACACCTCGTACTACCTGTACTTTGTAAAATTTAATTTACCTAATCCACCATATTCTGGAACACATACATTCTTCCCTTTTAAGTCTTGGATTGTTTGATATTTATCGGAATCTTTATCTTTGATAACCGCAAGAGTTAATGACTGTTCATTGGTGCGATGATAGTAAATTGGTTGTAAAGAATAGGACCTGTGAATTTAAATAATCGATATACTGCACAATTTAATAAAATCTAACTATGATAGATTCTTACAACATTAAGTACATAAACTGAGCATCCCCTATCTTTCCATACAGTGAGAAGTGTGCCTAACATCTGAGGTTATTGGGTCCGCTAGGGACATTCATCAAAAAAATACATTTATCAAAAGAATTGGGGACATTTATCAAAAAAATATACATTGAATTTAGGGGCATTTATCAAAAAAACATACATTGAATGCCAAATTTTCATATGACGAAATGTCTTAAAAGATTCTTATCACGTATCACTTTACATTTTTTCTTACGAATTTACAATGACAAGTATGACAACAACACTTCGTTTTGATATCTCTATACCGTCGCACATGATGGATTTGACCTAAGCAATTACCTCAGATGTTGGTACGCTCGTTTGGCGCTCAGTCTATGTAACTTAATGGTCTAATGATTGAGTTCTTACTTGCGAGCAATATATCCGTAATTCGAATCAATACTAATAATATCAGCCCTTCCTTTGCTAATGAGTTTGAAACAATCAATAGTATTTGCTCCCAGTTGACAGGTTATTTCTGGTCGAATTCCAGTTGATATCATAGATTTACTGAGCCATTCACATTTATCTTGTTCTTCAGTAGTAACAGTACACCATTTAAGATTTCTTTTACATTTATCTTCACTCGGAGATGGAATTTTTCGAGCTAAAAAAATTTTTTACTTATACAAAATTTTCTTTGATTTGCTACTAGAAATGAATAATTTCTAAATTGAATACCATTTTTGTCTTCTAAATAAGCAACGATGTTATTAGTTGTATTTACTTCAATAATTTTCTGATTGCTTGGAGCTAAAATTGTTCTTAAAATTTCAATCCAAATTTTTTTCGCTGGTAGTTCAACATCTATTATTTTGGCTTTAAATTCATCTTCAATTTCACTAAAATGATTTATCATGAGATAATTTTTGATTAAAACACGTAATAATACAATTAATAAGCCAGAAAAAAAAGTTTCGGAAGTGGAAAAGTGAGGAAACACCACCGATTTGAATTAAACTTTTTGTACCGTATAATCAGCCAATTTAACCTAGTCAGGGGGGCATAGGGCCCCAGCGGGAGGCATATGTAGCCCGAATTTTTTTGAAATGCTGATTTTGGCTTAAATTTGCCAACTAGTTGGTATTTTTGGTCGCTTAATACGAATCCGATGTTATTATACTAATTCTGGCTTACATTCCAAAAATCTTGCCTTTTACCCGAAATTCCACTTTTTGGCACAAAAACGGATAACTAAGTATTTATCTCAGGATGAATTTTTGTTGACTTCGAGTTGAGATATAGTAACAAAGTAATAACACTTACTTTCGAACAACAATTACTGGCCATGGTTGTTTGACCCATGTACATGGATTTACTGTTGCTACCGGTTGAACACTACCATCTGGGCAAAGGTATTGATAATCGTTGGGATCAGCTTTTTTGACTGCAGAATTTGTTAATCCAAAATAAGATTTAACATGTTGTAAGCTCACATATGCAACGTCTCCACCTAAGTAAGCTAAACATCTCAAAGCATCATGATGTGGATTTTTATCTGTTGACTGATATTCACATTTTTCTTTATTATCACACAATTCGCATAAATTCTTATATTTATCTCCTGAAAGGTACAATATTATTATTATTATGTCAAGATCTTATTTCATTATCGAAGATTATGGATGAATGGCACAGAATGACCTTCCAAACGAAACAAAAGAAAACAAAATCGGTTCATCCGTTTAGGCCCTACGATGTCACAGATAGACAGACAGACAGACAGATAGACACACATACATAGCTTATAACTTAGCTTATAGCTTTTTTGGTTCGGAGTTTAAAATATAAGTGCATGGTAACGTTAATAATTTAATTTGACACTTGTACGTACTTAATTGTTTATCAATTTTCTCATTATTTGGTACCCATGGACCTGGTCGACATGACTTTCCAAAATATTTAGCTACCGAACCAACTTCATCTTCAGCTGCATGACTATCTGATGGACCACATTTTAATGGTACAACAGTATTTTCAAATTCAGTTAATACACGTTTTGATACTTTTTCTTCTAAATCAAAACCTGGATGGCAATATTGTTTATTGGATAGACTTTTTAAACCACCTTCGAAACTTTTTTTCACAACAACCACAGATTGGAATGCAAATTCCTCTATAAAAGTGGAAATAAATGTAAATAAAATATAATGAAAAAACAAGAGAAAACAAACAATTGACTGAGTTAATTGTCGAAATACCATGTATGGAAAGTGTTGATTACTCTGTCTGATACTATAACTGATATAACCATAACATACATACTATACAATTTTGTGCTCTCACGGGTAAACAGTGATGTTTACGAAAAAAAGTTGCTTAATATTTTATAAGGAACATTTTTTACATTTAAATTTTTGTTCTATCTCTAACGGTTTACAAGATAGGTCCTACGCAGCAAAGACCCAAATGACCTTATGACTCCTTAGAAAAATTCGAAAAAAATTATTTGTTTCGGAATTTGATGAAACTCAGTTTATAAGGTAATTTTGACCCAAGAAATTAAAAAATCGAGTTTATTTGGCGATTGGCCGAGTAATTTTCGAAAAAAACGATATTTCGGATCGATTTCCAGTATTATCTCGAGAATTATTCGCCCAATCGTTAAATGAAACCGATTTTTGTATTTTTTGGGTCAAAATTACCTTATAAACAGAGTTTTATCGAAATTGGAGACGATAAATTTGTATCGATTTTTTGCAATTTTTTCAAGGGGTACCCCTTAGAAAAATTCGAAAAAATCGTAAAAAATTATTTGTTTCGGAATTTGATGAAACTCAGTTTATAAGGTAATTTTGACCCAAGAAATTCACAAATCGAGTTTATTTGGCGATTGGCCGAGTAATTTTCGAAAAAAACGATATTTCGGATCGATTTTCAGTATTATCTCGAGAATTATTCGCCCAATCGTTAAATGAAACCGATTTTTGTATTTTTTGGGTCAAAATTACCTTATATACAGAGTTTTATCGAAATTGAAGACGATAAATATTTTTAAGCGTTACAAACTTGGGACTAAACTTAATATACTATGTATATTTCATATATACATGGTATAAAAATTAAATTATGAATAAAATTTTTACCGTTTATATCGTCTGGATGACGAACAGATGCAACAACTTTAACAGTATCATTTAATGCTTTGGCAGCTACTAATGCTTGTTCTGGCGAAAATACTGCAACGTTTGCTTTTCCATTTTGTAATTTAATTGCACAGTTTACACTGAAAAAGATATACAAAACGTAAAAAAAATAATAAATTTACAAATGTCTATCGTTTGCATAAAACATTATAATTACAATCCTTATCCTTGTCCTTACTTTTATTATAGGTGCGAAAGTAACATTGTCTGTCTGTCTGTATGTTACGTAATCACACCTAAACTACTGAATCGATTTAAATGAAATTTGGTACAGAGATAATCTAGACCCTGAAGAGATAAGTTTTTAATGCGAAAAAGGGCTGTAAGGGGTTGAAATAGGGATTGAAAAGGGTGGGCTTCAAAAACTAAAAAGTTCAGCATCGATTGAGCTGAAATTTTGATAAGATATACAACCAGCTTCAAGAATTGTTTTGATCTATTTTTAATTTTCGAGGGGTGGGATGTTGGAGTGAGAAAGTGGGCATGAACATTTTAATATTTTTATATATATCCAAGTGAGATATCAAATAAAAGAACATGGTGTGTAATTAATATTTACCTGTCAGGTACTTGTATACATTCGGCACTTTGTTCTTGTTTCACTTCTTGGCAAAGACTTGGTGGAACCACATCTTCAATGGCGCATACATTAACTAAAATAAAAAAAAAAAGATTGTAACTATCAATTAAGTAAGTAGAGCATCTTAAGGAGACCTCAAATTAGACTTAATTCACTCAATTTTATAATTGATAAGAGACAGAAGAACGAACTCTTTAAATTAGAAAAATGTTCTTTGTAAAAAAGTTTACAGAGTTTGTCAAAAAAAGTTGTATTTTTAGTTTTTTCATTTGGCTTTTGCAGTCTTGATTTTAGAGTTTCTGTACCGATTTGTTAGGAATTTTTTAGGAATCGGCTTGATTTTGATCTTAAAATAATCTTAGGTAACTCTGTAGCTCAGAATGTAGGTATATCGTTAGAAAGTGTGCTAGGTTTAAAGAAAATAAACAACGAAAGTGGACTAAAATCTATGCTAATGGGTTTTTAGGCTTACTGACCACGATTTTGCTGTGAAAATTGGAAAATGTTGCGCGAATAAAAGACGGTTGATTGACGATACGAAATGGATACCGTACGGTAATAAAAGAAAAAAGGTAGACCAATGCGTACATGGCAAGATGATCTTAAAGCTTTTTTTTAAGGACAGGAAATTCTGAAAAGGATATTTTGAAATCTATGGTAAAACTTCGGACTATTATTATCAAATAATAAAGTGTCAAGGGAATAATAAAATAAGATAGTTTAAGTTTTCAAAAGATATGAAAAAAATTTCAGTGCGATGGTTATTTTAGATGATACATGATATTAAATTCAGAAGTGTCAATTTTGCTTAGAAAGTCAATATCTTGGTCCAAGAGGTCGTACAGCAAAATCTCATTTTCAAGAAAAGTAAACAAGTTTTCGAGTGGTCTTAAGAAATTTGTTGAAACAGTATTTTTAAAATTTTGATACGCTTCTAAACTTTATATAAAATTTAGGGATAACATTTGTCACCCTTTCAACCCTCCTAAGCGGCAAGGGTTGATAAAAATTTTTGAGCAACAGATACTAAAATGTACAAGTTTTCAAACTAAAAAGTACAAGTTTTCAAATGAGCTATTGAGGTTCTAAATTCGATGATTTTTCGCAGAGATGCAGCTGCTTGAAAATTATTTTCTGAAAAATTTTAGTGTAACTCATATTTCATCCGAAAGAGTCTCAATCTAATACCATTTTCTGTCATTAAATGATTGATTAATAATTTATTTAATGTTTTCAGAATTTTTCAGAGATAGTTTTCTTTCATATATTCTTTTTCTGAATTTCAAACTAAGTATTCAAACTAAGAGTTGCAGAACAGATTTATTTCCACAAGGCAGTTGGCACAGTGATAAATCCCTTGACGTACACTTCTTACAAAATAATTTGTTTTGAGCTATAACACAATTTTATCATTCCAATTATTCAAAATACATGATTAGATAATCAATGAGTAATAGCTTTCGTTAGAAGCAATGTTGTAGGTGCACTTCAATGTCTCCAAGACTATGACTAAGTAATTCTAACAAATAGGTATATAAATATACTTATAATATCTTATAATACAAGCTGTGATGATGACCTTAAGGCGCTATATCGATAAATTTCTGATTAAAGTAATATTTCTAAAACTTTTTTAAGTTAAACAAAGGAAGATTTGTTTATTTTTAAGAAGTGAAGGTGCCCTATTTTATTCCAACCATGTCGGAAAGGGGATGTGAACTTAAAAAACTAAAAAGACACGCTTTATTTCACTAAAAAGTGTTTTTATGCCAAATTCAAAGCATAGGGAGCCTGATGTTTGCCAAATCAGCTAATATAAAGAATTTTTTTTTTGTTTTGAATATTTTATTCGGGTTTTAACCTTAACTTAAATAGTTTTTTTTTTAATTTCCACCGACTAGTTTTGGAGAAATCTATGAAAACATATCATCCAGCTACCGTTTTCCTATAAGACCAATATTAAATATGCCTACTTTTGAAGTCATTTATTTATTTAAATAATCAGGCAACCCCCTCCCCCCATAAAATTATCAGAATTAATTTAGTCTTAGTCCAAATTCATAAAAAAAAATCAAGCTTTAATCCAAACATGCCCTGGCGCTTGTATATCCTTGTGGTATTTCCAGTATGGTATTTGCAGTCTCTATGCTTTTAACTACGGTAAAATTAACATTTCGACAGAATTTATTTTGGAACGTATTTTTCCATTTAACTATTCTCAAACGTTAGTAATTTAGTTACTCATGTATTTTTAATTAGCTTTTTGGAGTGACAGGAAAATCTTTCTATCAGAAATTTAAAAATACTTACAAAAATAATGCTTATCAATTAATATTTTCATAAAATACATTATTAAGGTGTGTGTGTGTGTGTGTGTGTGTGTGTGTATTGTATGGATTTCCTTATCAATAAAAAATTTTATTATGCAAGTCGAATAAACAGATATGAAACGGGAAGAGCAATCTGTTATATGTGATATGAAGAAAAATTACGGGGATATTCTATAGTTCTTTGTAAGCTTCTAAAAAAATTCTACAATAGAATCAAAGACCCTCCTGATAATATGAAACATGTTTTACATAGCTGGAAATAAACATGCAATTTCAATAAAATTTTTTAACATTGACATTTTCTATGTTCAGCTTAATTAAATTTCGCACCTTTTTGAAAGGGTTCCACGAAAAATGTAGTAAAAAGGCTGACTAGGACTATAAATATTATCAAAGATAATAAATGAGAACTTTAGGATATTTTGAAATAAATTTCAATTTTAGGCCTAATTTTATTATATAATTATTTAATAATACTCCAATTTCGACTACCAAGTATTCATCAATCAGTATGTTACTCGTTGCTAATTTGGTGGCGAACTGCACGAAACTGGCTAGGACTGTCTGTGTAAAGTAATTATTTGCACGTGTATGAATGATTTAGTTTTTTTTTTCAAATTGCGCCTGTTGTCCTATTATCAATTTATTTAAAATATTAATAATTGAATCAATATATGACCACATTTTCCTATAAATGACACCGCCCTAGTTACACATTGATATATGTGTATTTTTGTTATCTTTGGACTTTGGAGATTAGTCTATTAAAGATACGATACTTAAAAAATACCTACTATTCAAAATTATTATTATTAATTATATTACTATTAAAATTACGAATCATTACCTCGTAATTATACTTAATATTATTTCTACAAAATACTATGTCAGCAATTAACTACTGTGTTCAAAATATTAATTTTTTTTTATTTACCTAAAATTTTTGTTCACAAAATATATGTAATTGACTACCAATGGTTATCGAATCAATAGTGAATAAATTAATTTTACCATTTACCCGTCTTATTTTTCGAAAATTACTCTTCCAAAGATGATGAAATCAATAAATAAAAGAGTTAAAAAATTATTAGTGTAAGTTATTGTGTTTAGTATTGAAACAATAAAAGTTATATCTTCCCAAAAACTTTTTTTATTCTGCTTTTCAGAAGAAATCATGAAAGCAAAGAAAAATATCAATTTGAACGGTAGTAGTATAATTTATTGATAATCTTTAATGTGATTTACTTTCAGTTTTACAGTGGAACCTGATTAAGTGGGCTCTGGATATGTGAGAAATCTCTACTAAGTTCTAATAATTATAAAGGTGTTGCGATATTGTTGCATTAAAATAAATATACCTATGTTAGTTGGAATAACTGAAAACTACTAATGCATACTAATCTAACATTTTTAATATTGACCTAGGCAGTTTGCTTACAAACATTCGGATTTCTTCTCCACCAAACTGGCTATTTGGGAAACTAAAAAACTTCTCTAACAATAAGTTGTACAAAATCCCACTGTGAGCTCTCACTGTACCAAAACTGTAATATAAATACAAATCCACCTTGAAATCGGGAGAGGTACATTACCGCCGTCTCACACTCGGTGTATTAAGATAATTTACTACCTAGTTAAATAAATCATAAAAATGAATAATAATATTTATATAAAAATTATAAATAATTAAACAATTTTGATATTTATAAAACATTTTTAAATAGATTTTTATAAAATATCATTCAGTATTTTAAACAAAAGTGTACGAATGATCGATGATTAACGAAATATACAACATAAATAAAATTCTTTAGAATACCGTTCAGTTAAAATTTAGAAAACCTTATAAAAAAAATGACATGACATTTTCAAAACATGTGTAATTATTACATTTTAGCATTTGTCCTTCATCATTATTAATAAATAATGTCAAAAATAAATTTGAAGGAAGAATACTAATTAGTTAGAAGCCACTTTTACTAATGTAAAACAAAGTAGTATCTGGGAGTGTTGAAGGAAACTTTGGGGCGCTGAAGTAAATTTTATTTTAATATTAAAAATAACTATTCTTATTTTTAAAATTTTTTTTTAAATATTTTAATTTCTGAAATACTAACTTTTATCATATTTCGAAAACTGTTGCTTCGAAGGAAATTTTTTAGTGATACTTTTTATGCAAAATTAACTTACAAAGAAATTTCGTATAAGTTACAACTGCAATAAACTTAATAGTTTACGAGATATTTGAAAAACCCATTTTCACGATCTATGTCCTTGAATAATTTTTTTTGCGCACATAATTTTGCAATGGACTTTTCATGGGTCATTTCTTGCATTCGAATAAAGATAATCTCCATGAAAAAACTTCACTTGAATTTTTAAAGCATAAAAATCTTTATTTTCCTGGACTATGTAGTAAAAATAATGATAATTTTTTCTGTACATAATGGATATCTTCTTGAAGTAATTATAATTTATTATGATCCACACACAAATTAAACCTAATTTCTAATTTATATAGTCATCATGTGACATAAAATGGCGTTGAAATTGAAAAATATGTTTATAAAAAAACATATATTATGAAAACGTTAAATTGTTATCAAATTTTTTAGGTGTTTTAAAAAGATAACGATGTGATAGGAGAAGAGTAATTCAAATAATATATATACATATATTTTTAAAACTAGGTGTGGAAAAAAAATAGGGCTGATTTCATTATCAAAATATTAAAATTATTACATATTCAATTATTTAATATTTCTATTGACTATGAACTTTTCTCATAAAGGGTGTGCAAAAGTATGGATACACATAAACAACTCTACCTGTACACAGAAAAAATTTTTCCTTAAAATATTTTTTGCACTTGAAAAAAAGGTAAAACTTTTGAGACAAGAAACACGTTCATTGGACCAAGAAAATTTTCTAGCCTAAAGTAAATTATATATTTTTCATAGAAGATTCATTGTCCTTAAAAAAATTAAACTTTAGTTTGAAATATTTTTTCCATAAATTTCAATATTTAGAAATTATTTAAACTAAAAAAAAATATAAGCTTGTTGTTTTGGCAAGCCTTATCAGGGTTGTAAAGGGTCAGGAAAAATCATGAAAAAAGAGATGCAAAATTGAAAGAAAAGACTTTTCAAACAAATGTTTAATATTTTTTGCCAAAAAAAACTCTCCTATTAAGTGAAATTTATAAAATTTAAAAAAACCCAGACAAATCTTTCGGGCGCGGAACCCTAAACTCGCACTTGAAACATAACTAAGAACATTCTCCATTAAATTATCTTTTAAACGAAACAAAAATTATTAAAATCGGTTGATTTGTCTAGGTGCTACGATTCCACAGATATCTTTTTTGATTCGGGGTTCAAAAATATCAGAAATATGCGTTTTCATTTAAAAAAAAAATGTAGAAGTTGATCTTCTTTTCATCTTGGAACAAACTTGCAATATCCACAAAAACTTGAATATAAATCATTTTGGATATATTCACATTCTGACTAATTCTTCGGCTGTGCCCATACTTTTTACCCGATACTTTTACTCGATGAAGTCCATACTTTTTTACCCGACTGTGCGATGTAAAGGAGTTTTATATGTTTATCGGTCCATATATGCATGAATATGTGTTCGTTTTAGGCACACTAGAGACCAAGAGACCATGAGCCGATCTTGATGATTCTAACGTCGATTGTTTGGTTTTAATCTCCCAAGTGTTACTAAAGATATGGCAGTAAGGAAAATTCAATATGGCCAACACCAGACTTTGAATAACTATTAAAAAACAAATCGAGTGACGTAAGAATTATTAAAATAGGCGTCTGGTCTCTAGAGCGCCACAGAGAACTAAACATACAAATAAGAAACTGAAAACGAAAGTCGGCGAATTATGGTAAGCGAGGTATCATTCAAAAAGTATTTGAAAGTCCTAACTAAAAAGTGTAAAATAAAAAAAACCCGAGTGCTTTAAATAAAAACTAAAAAGAAAAAAAAACAAGTCCAGTAGCTTAGTAGGTTACATAGCGACTTAACAGTCGGGATTCATTAAAATCTATACCGGCTGAAATTTTCATTCCGATAAAATGAAAATTGTAGTTTACTGTAGTTTAAGGAGTTAACTATGATCAGTGTTCTTTCTAAATTATATGAAAACTGAAAATTAAGGATTTATAAATGAATATTTCCTTCGAAGAATGAATTGTAATACGTATTAGTACCTGACCAATACTTTAAAATATTACCAAACAAAGTCTAACCGACATTGAAGTGGCCAGAGATAGTATAATCGCTTTTATTTAGTTAGGGTTATGATTTATCAATAACAAACGATATAATTTAAAAAAATAAATATTAAAACACTCTTATAGTTAAATATACATTTTAAAACAAGTGATCCAAACGCCGCGCCGTGTTAATTCAAATAAAATAGCCATGAGGCTGCGGCGACCAAAAACATTTTTTTTTTTTTTGGTAGATTAAAAATCTAAAAAGTAATCTAAATAATCTTAAAAGTCGGCGCGCATTAATGTTATAAAATAAATAAAAAAGAAGTAAAAGTTTTCAACCTGGTCTAATATGCGAGGCCGATACATTTTACTATCCAATAGTAGCTTAACTTTTCCGCCTTCGTAGCCGTAAGATAGAAACTGTGCGTATTTTTAACTTAACTCTGGATTAAATTGATAAAAACATGGATTTATTTATAAAAAATGTGAAAAGTAATTTGCCGCGTTTAGCCGAACTAAGCAGTAATAATTGTGTTCAGTTAGTACCGGCACTCTATCGATAATCCATTTTATCTTTAAAATATATTACCTAATTTAATTGAGCAATACTGAGCGTTAATTTCGGCTGGACGTAGCCAAATACAGTAAATAATGTGAGACGATCCTTTTAATTAAATGTAAACCCTTTTTTATTCGAAACATTCGTCGATTTTCCTTCAAAATTTTTAAGTTTAAAAAAAAAAATTCAAATAAAAACTATTTTTCGGTTTGACACACAACAATTTTCTTTACGATAACTTTCGTCTCATAATTGCACCAGACAACTCGTATATAATCAGAGTAATTATGGAAAATAAAATGACCTACCCTTGAGATGAAAATGATATTTCAAGGCTATAAATATGGATTCCAAAAAATATACTTACATACAGTTTGTCCATATGAAACACTAACAATAATTGATAACAATAAAATAATACTCAGATTCACAAATGATAGCGCCATGATTTTCATTTAAACCGCGGCCGGTACCTACTACTAAGTGAAGTTATATGTAGCCGCCAACTGAACTAATAACACACAACAACTTACTAAAAGTGAAATGAATTGAATGAAGTATCCGTTAATAAAATTTCCATACCACCGTGTGTTTGTTATTTCCTAGAGAAGAGTATACTCATCACATACACACTTCAAAAAAATGGTGTTGATTTTACTATTCACCTATAAAATTCGACTGATAAGTGATAACGCATTATCGGTGTATGATTCAAACGTTTATTTAAAATTATGATAATGTTGTTGTACATAGTGTTTTACTGGGTGTTTCTGTAGTAGTACGACATTCATTTCCAGCCTTGGGCGCTGCCACTCTGTAGGAGCGGATCCACTCCTCAAAAAAGGTAATGGGCACGGTAAAACCACCCGAAATTCAGCCAAATGCGAGTCGGAGTATGAACTCGCTCATGATCGATACAGTTCTTTCCTACAAAGGAGATGTTGACAAAATTTATGACGCCCTAACCAAGATTTTGTACAGTGTATATGCCCACGTGTTCAAAGTCGTGGGGTGAACACTAGTAATTTCATAAACCTGTTAGTTGTTAGTTTGTTCGCTCACGAAAATCACAAAAGTAAACGTGTCTTTGTTTGCACATCACAGTGTCGCCACAATTAGATTCTAAACTACCGAACAAATTTTGATGAAATTTTTGTTTCAAATTTCATTAAACGACACATTTTACATTGAATAATTTTATTTAGGTGCTTACTTAAATAACAAATTCAAGCTTTCGTTTTCTTTTCGCAAAAGCGTTGATGACTTCATTGATATCGAGATGTTTGGAACAGCTAACCCGAATAATCTTTCCTGTCCCACTGAGGCACGCAATCAAGATTATACCCCGCGAAGTATAGAAAACGATGTCTCTGCGGTAGCTATGCTGGCCGAAAGAGTCAGTATTTGTAAGAACATTTTTATATTAGGAACAAATCTTAGTCGCATGTTTCAATGAAATGAGCTACCGACTCTAGTATGGCGGAATTTTTTTCCCATTCTGTTTTCCATTTGGTCATCCAGAGTTGGTATTCATTTATAATAGTTGATTTACTATCATTAATGAATCGCCAGTACATCTGTATAACTTTTTTTACTGCCTAGATATCGATATTCAAGTCCTTAAACACCAACACGTTCAAAATATTTTGGAAATGTGTGAAAGCGTTTGTATAGAGGTTGTATGGGGTTCACAACGTATTTTTTGGCTGTTTACCTGCAGCAACTGATAAGAGCAAAAAGAAGTATTTATTTTAAGCAGTCAGTAGTAAGAAACATTTTTAAATTTATTAACATATGAACATGCAAAAAATACAATGGTTCAACTCATCGAAAAAAAAGCATTAAAAACTTATCAGCAAGGTTAGCAATTCAATGTGTTTGGCATATTAATGTCTATATCGTGTAATAATGAAATACTTCACATATGAATGATTTTTCTGGTTATGGAAACTCAAAGACAGCCATTTTTTATTTATGCGAATCTAGAAGAAATTAAGATATAAAAAGTACCTAGTCTAAAAAATTTCTTAACTTCTAATAAACAAACACTGAAAAAAAAAATTATACATATATTACCTTAATATTTATAATTGAATCGAGAAAATAAAACCGATAAAACAGTCTGATTCAGGGAAAAAACTCCGCGTCGGTAGATTTTTATGGGGACCAATGAAAAATACTTGTATAAGTGTACTCAAGAAAGAAATATTTTCAAGTTTATCTTGTTTCCAGTTTTGTAACTTCACTATAATTTCATTTTATTGTTTTTAACATTAGTAATATTTCAATGCTTATTTTCATTGTCTTTTTCTTTGAAATTCATTGTAATTTACAAAAAATTTTCTTTGAAGATGAAACTTGTTGAAAAATCTAATTTTTTAAATAAATGAGTATTTTAACTTGACATGGCATTTTTAACTTTTGAGACCTTTTATGACCAGCGTCCTCCTTCCCTTAACAAGCTAAATTTACCTTGTTAAATTTATTATCTGCAGCTTTTTTGGTGATAAATATTTTCTTTTTACTCGAATATCTAATTTCTTTGTTACATCGTATCTTGCAAACGGTTCAATGGAATACAACATTTAAGGTATCATTTATATTTTGTCTTAAAAACTGAAGTGTTCTTAGATAGATGTTTGGAAAAACAAAGCAAAATGGCGGATTGGGAGCGGATTAGTAATACGTTATTTTTAAAAAAATTAACAAAACCTATCGAATATAGGGTATCAAAATAAAGGAAATTAAAAGAGTACAAAAGTATATATAAGTTATATATTTAAGTTTAATTAGGAATAATAGTATAATAAGAGAATTTTTTTAGTGCTGAGACACTAAAAAGTCTAAAATAATTAATAATATATTGAACGCAAAAAAATTATCTTATTTCATAAGAATCTTTTCTTATGAGATATTTTAAGGATATGTGAATGAAAAATACCTCTTCAGAATTCCTTTGAAAAAAGAGTACACACAAAATAACAGTTTCCTGGAGCTTACAACTTTGTTATATTTTTAACCGGAGGTAATGTGACATCGGATATTAAAAGAAGTAGGAAAACACAAAAAATCTAAATAAACTTTTCTTGCATAAATAATTTTTAACGACCCAATTATTTAATGATATATAACTTTGGTCTATATTCACGCATAGAGACGTATTCATTTGGTTCGACAGGTTAGGTACGGTAGATAGTCTAAGTATTTTTCGATGTGCCAAAACGTTCATACAGGGTGGATCATTTTAATTTATTATAGCTAATAACTCGTTAACCAATCAAAAAATAACTTAAACAAAATTTGCAGAGTTTGATGGGGAGGTATCAAGTTCTGAAATCAAATTGAACTTTAGTTCTCTAAGTTGCTTTAATAGTCAATTTAGATCCTAAAAGGTAAAAAAGAAAGGTTATGAAAGAGGTCCTTTGTTATGTAAGTTAGAAAGTTGATCCTAATAAAACCTCTTCTGCACCTTTTGTAAATTAAGGCAGTTATGGAAAGTTAGTCATCGCAAACTGCGAAAAGAAATATTTAATACATCTCTTCTATATTCTGAGAAGTGTGAACCATCAGAGTCGTGGTATGTTTTCACCTTTTTATACCATGTATATATGAAATATACATAGTATATTAAGTTTAGTCCCAAGTTTGTAACGCTTAAAAATAATGATGCTAGGAAAACAATTTTGTCATAGGTGTTCATAAAATCACCTAATTAGTCCATTTCCGGTTGTCCGTCCGTCCGTCTGTGGACACGATAACTCAATGAAAAAAGATATCAAGCTGAAATTTTTACAGCGTACTCAAGACGCAAAAAGGTACCTATACGTTTATGTGTCTGTAAACTCTCTAGCGGTTACAATTTAAGTCCGATTTTAATAAAATTTGGCGTCAAGAAGAGTTTTAGAATTTGAAAGGAAAAATGCGTTAATGGGAAAAGTCGACAGATAAACAAGCGGTGGGGGGTAAGCAAAGTACAACATTTGGAATTGTTTCAAAATAAAAAATATTTTTGTATATTTTGATCAGTTTTAAGCAAAAAAGTACTCTTGTAAGTTATTCTCTCAACGCTTAGTTTTCGAAATAAAAATTTTTGAAAAATTAAAAATGCAATATTTGATTTTCAGAAAAACGTGTAATCTCTGAGTAAGTTCACTTAGCTATCGCAGTTACTGTGCTATGAATTTTTTATTAGAAGCACCTACTGTACTTTTATACGACGTTAATACGTATGTTATGTATAAATTGACACAAATGACACCTCATAAAACAATCGTAATTTAGAAAATAGAATACAATTTCAATTAAACATATGTGTTTGTTTATTATTATTTTCTATTATTAATATTATTATTATTATTATTTTTATTATATTTAATTAATTTTCCATGAAGTTAGTTAATTCACGATCAATCAATTATATGAAATAACAAACGAAAATATACGAAATTATGAAATACAGCGAAAATATACGAATTTTTATTATTGATAGTAAAAAGTTTTTCTTAAGCAGGATTTATTGTAATAAATTGATTGGGCTGTTAAATAAAATTTAATATTATCTACCTATATTCATTCAATTAGTCATTCTGGGCAACTTTAATAATAATAACTAGCTCGACCCGTAAGGAATTCCGCTCCCGTAGTTACCGTAACCCCTGGCTAAAAACAACAAATTTCGTAAAAAATGATGCAAAAAATTCAAAAGTCCTTAAATTAATACTAGGAGAACATGTTTTAAAAAGAAGAGCATGGCTCTAACGATTTGCAAATGGCTCTAACGATTTCGATTAAACTTGACACAAGGCTTGACCTTAAAGTGTTCCTAGGATTGGTATAGGCTACATATCCAGGAAAGTTCGAGAAGGCCCACACCCTTGGGAGAACCTTTCCAAATACAGGAAAATGGAATTTTCTAGGGAGAGGCTGAGGGGACAGCAGTGAAACTTCGTATCAGGGTTTATATCAACAAGGTTCTAAGTTTGATATAACTTCCCTCTGGGAATCCTCACCGTGGAGCCGTGGAGCTTGAGGGGATGAAATCGTCAAAAGTGGTTAAATCAACCCTACCCAAAATTGATCAAATAATATTCAAAATGTCTTTTTAAGTAACTATTGTAACTTGGTAATCTTTGCTTAACCTCACCCTTACCAAACTATATCCTTCTAAATATTATATTTAATCCAATAAATACTTAATCCTGTTCCTCATTACTTGTTTTTAAATAATTCTTACAATTGGCTGCTTTCAGTAAAAATATTACAATAATAATATATCATTTTTATAGTATAATAAAGTCTTGTGCGATGTTTCGGACCGTTTATTTGATCATTTTTAAGCAAAAAAGTACGCTTGTGATTTTTTTTCTCTAGACGCTTAGTTTTCAAGATAAAAATTATTTCAAAATTAAAAATGCAATATTCGATTTTAAGAAATGTGTCATTTTTTCAATCTCTGAGGAAATTTGATTAGCTAAAGCAGCTCCTAAAATACGAATTTTTAAGGTGCAGTGGTCCAAAATTCGCACGATGGTCTACTTTTATCCGATACCATCCACGTTGTGCACCCACGTATTTTGCACGAATACTATTTTGATCAATGTTTATATAAGTCGTAACACCGTACCAATTTATTATATATAAAATCTATTACTACCATGCCTAAAATAAAAATTAATTTTCTTTATTATCTGACCAATTTAACACTTTTTAATTAAATAAAAGCATGTTTTTCGTCTATAAAAAGAACAAACACACCCCATTTTTAATATAATATAATAAATACTTTTATACTGTTTCTGTATAAGTTTATTAGAAAACAAAATTCTTTTCTGATTTCAATAGTTGATAAACATGAAAGTTGGGTTCGACGTTAGATATAAACGAAATTTATGAATATGAACATTGTTGATTATTTAAATATTTTTCCCTATCATCACTACATATTATAAAACAAAGCTTATTCTGTCCCTATGTCCCTTTGTACGCTTAAATCTTTGAAACTACGCAACGGATTTTGATGAGGTCAAGAGGAAGGTTTTTATGTATAATACATCCATATCATTATGTATAATAGGGGTTGAAAGGGATATGCTTCAAAAACTAAAAAAGTTGTGCATCGATTAAGCTCGAATATTGACACGATATACAACCAGCTTCAAAGATCTATTATTTTTATCTACTTTTAACCTTCGGAGGGTAGAAAGGTGTAGCGAGAAAGTGGGAAGGAATTATCGAATATTTACAAATATACCTAAGTAGGGTATCAAATAAAAGAGCATGACGTGTACATTACAAAACTGTTATCCCACGCAAGGAAATGTGGAGGTAGGGGTGCAAGTGGGGATGTTGCCCAGCAAAGCGGGTAGTTCACAGCTAGTATTTAATAAAAACAATTATGGCAAAATTTTTTATTTTTACAAACTTAAAGATATACGAGCACCAAGGCAATTTTAAATAAAAAGCTTGATTTTTATACCATGCATATATGTAATATGCAAGGTATACTAAGTTTAATCGCAAGTTTGTAACGCTTAAAAATATTGATGCTATGCATAAAATTTTAGTATAGATGTTCATACAAATTATCTAATTAGTCCTCCCATTTCCGGTGTCCGTCTATGGACACGATAACTCAAAAACGAAAAAAGATATCAAGCTGAAATTACAGCGTATTCAGGATGTAAAAGTTAGGTCGAGTTTTGTTTGAAACATTTTTTCGTAAACACCACTGTTTACCCATGAGGGCGCAAATTAGGCGTTAATTGTATAATATGTATTCTATGGGAATATCAGTTATGTATATATGTGAAATGTGATAGAGTCAATTAAAACTTCGCTACCAGAAAATCAGCTGTATCTCCGAAAATAATTCGAATTTTTACAAATCCGGTTAAGGGCATATATTTCGGCGCCTAACTTTTAAAAATATGCATCAAAAAAATTTTCAAATTTCTAGACCAGAAAATACTGCCTTAATTAGATTTTCCTTGCTTGTAAGTATACCTTGCTTATAAGTATATCGTGAAACCATCTCTGATTAAATTACAACACTAATTATATAATTGAAGGTCAAGTGTATACACTTATAAATATTATCAATAAATTTATTTCATTGAATTTTCATAAACATGCCTCTTTAAGAAAAAATAAAATTTCTAGTTTTCAATTTTATTTATTTACTTATTTATGTGCTGTGCCAATTGGGTTTTGAGTTTTACGAGAAGAATACGAACAAATTTTACATGAGAAAAATGAAAAAGATATAAAAGAAAAATGATGATAACAAAACTTTCTTATAAGGACTGGAGTAGTGAAAAATAAGTCAATGAATTCAGTAAAATACATTTATTATTTGCAAGTCTGCAACAATTATTCGATGTATTACTGTTGATAAACAAATTATGAGAACGGTTGTTTTGAGAAGGAACGCGAAAATTTAGAGAAAAAAATGAGATAAATGAAATTGAAGTAGTTAAAATAATTTTTTTTACTTTATTATATTATAAATTTAATAAAGTATTACGATCGAAAAAAATCGATATCAGGGTTTCAACGGAAATACACGTTTTGAGGGTCCCTGATTCCAAAATAGTGGTTTTTAAAAAATGTTGCGTCCGTCGGTATGTCGGTATGTCGGTATGTCTGTTACGAAGCTGAAGCCTTCAATTTTCAACCGAATTTTCTCAAACTCGGTACAAATTTTCCCTAGGTCTTTTTTCTAGGGTACTTCCCTCTAGGCCAAAACAGGATTTTTGGGGTTTTCTCTCAAGGAGAAAAAGGAATCAAGTGTCCCCAGTCTCCTCTACAAATATCACCTCTACCCACGAACTATTTTTAATAATAAAATTGATAAACATTATTCAAGGGTTTACTACGTTTGATTAAGTGGGTAATTTATTGAATGTAAAGTCAGTTATTCTTATCTATATTTACTTTATTTTCAATAATTTTTACACCTTTATTTTACTTTATTTTATTAATATAAGAATGTGTACTCTAAGTCGAAATAAACGCAAAACCATTCTAAGTGTTATAACTGGAACAATACATGTAATTCACATAAAATGTTATAGTTACAACACTTAGAATGGTAAGACACGTGCACTTTTTGTGACGCAGAAGGTATTTCACGAATTGAGTCATTTATTTATATAGCAAAACTTACAAAAGCACATGACACACATCTGCTCTGAACAAAACATTATTATAGAACAATATTTGACATACATGTGTGATTGGCTTGAAAAATCCCTGTACCTACTACGTAAAACGCTGAAAACTTCTGTTATCCAGGCGCGGATATATAACTTGGAGGGGGTCATTGACTTATATATGTATGCCATGTTAGGGAAGCAACTTTTAAAGATTAAATTGGTTATAGGCCATTAATTAGACGCTATTTAGTCGTAAAATAACCGGAGAATAAAATTGTCCGTTATTTACAAAACAACTTTTTATTTTTTATTCAATAGGTAAATGTTGAAGAATTTTCCTCGATTAAGTTTATTCATCGAGTTTCAAGAATATGTCATTTGAAACACCCCGTATATGTTATGTGAAGAGCGGCAAATATTATTTGCCGCTACCTAAAATACCTAAAATACCTTGATCGGGCCCTGGTAAGAATGCACTTTATCGACTATGAGCAAATTCATACTCCGATTCGCATTTGGCCAATTTTCGGGTGCTGTGCCGTGCCCATCACCTTTTTTGAGTGCTGGATCCGCGCTTGAGCTCTATAACTAGTACGACCCCCTAGCCAGACAAGCATCTTATATTTCCCATACATCCTGGTTCCATGTCTCAAATATATGCCAAGTGGCCATAATAAAAATTGATCATCTAGGCTTAATTGTGTTGTCTGGGCTGTTCAAAGGGTCTTTTGTGTAACAAGTTCACTAATAAGCAGGACACATATGCCAACTTTTAATTATTTTTCGGCTTGTGCTTAGTTATGAATATCGAAAATGATGTGTTAATCATTTTAATGTATTACCAACATTAAACTTGAGTCATTAAATAAATAAATATTTCATCTCATTATTAATTAGTTAATTAGTCTGTGATCATCTACAAACTTTAGTACGGACATCTGTGATACAACTATACAAGTAACGTATTTCATACATGCTTTGATAATAAGTAGAAGAGAACATTTTATTAAAGGTTCATTTCATGCCTATATAATGCGAGCTTATCAAAATACAACACTAGATGGAACTAAGTGTTCTAAAAATACACCGATTGTTTCAGCCGATTATACTTTTGCCCTATGAAGGAACTACTGTATCCTGGCTCTTGTACTAATAATTTTCGTCTTGAAATGAATTTAATTTTGTCCATCTTGAATTACTTAAGATTGCGAATATTTTGATTAAAGCAATATTTTCTTAGCTTTAAACCACTGACTTATTTAACTGTTATTTTAGCCACCGACCGGGAACGAAACTTAAACTTTTGTAAAACCAAAATCCAAGATTAGGTATAAGCAGGATATAAGAAGGAAGGATCCATAATCCTATTAATATTATAAATGATGTATGTTTCGATGTTTATTACTCAATCACACAAAAAAAACTGAACCAATTTTGATGAAATTAAATTTGTTTAATAGCTTATGGTCTCGCTTAAAATATGAGACATACCTAAGGAAAAGTGCTATATAATGATCCCTCAGGGTAAAATGATCCCTCGTTGCTTTAAGTGAACCATTAAAGCCATCTAGTATATTTATCGATAAATGACTTCCACGTGATCAAATTAAATGTTCAACAGAGACTTATGGTGATGTATAGGCTATTTTGTTTTTCGTAGCAAAAATATTAATTTTTCGGCTTATGATCTATGGTAAGACAAATTTCAACGTAAAATTTATTTTTTTTTGTTTGTTAGTTTTCGCCGGTTCTTTTACTCTTGGCTTCTATTGACTTAATAATGTAACACATTTTGTTTGAGTATAATAAATTTTAAGGCCAGCTTTTATGACGATATTAAAATATGTCGTTACGGGTAAAATTATCCTCTTTATATACGTTACAATGGGCCCTGTTTGTGTGTAAAATTTTAATAGGGAAAGTAATTTCCCATCATGTGATGGGTCTTGAATGTGTGTATGTATGTATGTATGTTCGGATTCAATTTTCGTCTCGCATATCTCGAGAACATAATATGATATGGCTTTCGAATGGAGAGGTTCTAAAAAGATATTATGCTCCGGGCACGAGTTAAGTTCGCTACGCCACTGGGCAAAACGCGGTTAAAGTTGAAATTTCCCAGCATAGAAAGTGGGCCAAAGCGACTTGTAATACCTACATAAGAGTATAAAATTTAAGATTTTTACTAAGAAATTAGTAAAAATTTCCAACTAAAAAAATAAACAAGTTTGAACAGATTTCATACATGATTTATTAGTGACGTGATTTTAATCGTAAAAAATAACTGTTCTAGTTGAATACAAATTTGTTGTAATGTGTAAATAAATACTAAATGTATAGTTGTAGTAGTAAAACGATGTGATGTATGCATGCCATGACTCAGACCCTCTGAATCACATTATTAAAGCCAATAAGACTTGAACAAAGTATTCGATACCTTTACATACAATAAATAAATAAAATATAAAGTTACATAGGTTGAGTGCAGGTAATAATTGAGCTTGAGTATGAAAAAATCGCTGAGTTGATTTTAATTTGTCTCCCCTGTGTTACTACCCTAAATTCTTCTGTACAAACCTATGCAAAAAAGATAAATGCCGTGGATCACCAGATAGGAAATATATTCCTTTCGTACCTTTGTACATTATAAATGGCTCTTTTTAAACTAATATAACAATTAATTCATACAATAAAAACTTAAAGTTGCTGTAAAATTAAATTCTTTAAGCGTCGTTTTTGTTTTGTTGCACTTTTTTGGTTTTATCTCCCAACCAGAAAAGAAATCAGAACGATAACGTATGATAAGATACATTGTTCGAAAAAAAAAAATACAGTCAAATCGGCTAAAAATAAAGAACACGTTTTCAAGTTATCGTTAGGTAAGTTCTTAAAAATGAAATTCGGTGATTATTTTCCTCAGATGAATACTGTAGGTGTGGGACCCTCTAAAATTTAAAAAACTTAAAGAGAGCGTAAATCTTTCGAAATATCCACCAGAAGAGAAAAATCACCGAATATATTTTATTTCATTTTCAAAGATCTATGTAACGAAAACTAACATTTTGGGGCTTGCAAAACTACAAATTTCCACTTTTCTGTTTAGTATAGTTTCGACTCAAGTATTTAAGCAAATGTGTAAATGTCATAAAGTAAAATGAACTGGCATGGCAAGTTCATGACTCTCAAGGATTAAGAGAAACTTGTCTTTAAATCAACCTTTCTATTTTTAAAACGGTAGATGGATGAATCTATGTTTTCATAGATTTCTCCAAAACTAGTCGGTAGAAAGTTAAAACCTTAATAAATTATTGAAAAAAATATAAGGATGTTTGAGCACGGCAATTATTTAGCTTTCGGTATTTCGAAAATCATGGCAGATATCGAAAATTTCATTCTTATTTTTGGCCTACATTCATGAAGTTATAACAAAATTCATCATCAATGTACTACCTTAATAATATGATTCAATAGAAAAATTTAGCTCGCTGGATATTGATTAGTCAGCCATGTTAGTACCTTCACTTATATAGACTTCCAATATGCGTGTTACAACAGGTAAAATAAAATAAAAAATATTTTAACAAATTCTTTGAGTGTGATCTCATAGCTACCCGCCACCCGGTTGATGGTAAACAGAAACTATACCAATATGCTGTGCAGCCCTGTGGAACAATGCAATCAAGCCATCAAAAAAACAACCACTTTCAAGTACATTGGCGTCTTGTGAAATAATATAAACGAGAAGTGTCGTGGGGCCCGGTAGGAACTATGTTCCTTTCGACTAATACAAATAACTGTATTAGTAATTAATTATAAAAATTAGGTTTGTGGTATGGTACCTTGCAGGTTTAGTGTAATTAGTTTCTTTGAATTTTGTTTTTTCTATCTCGATACTTTTTACATTTCTGTGCGTTGGTAATTTTGGGTGTACTTTGTTTTATTTCATTTTTTTCTTGCACGATGATGTTCGCATATCTGTGCATTGGTAATCATGAAAATTTAAAGTGTTAATTTAAGAAGGCAAATACTTGTTTTATTGTTTAAAGAATATAATATTATAGCTACTTTAACTCTATACTTTATGAATTAATTGTATTATTAGTTTAAAAAAGACATACTTTTGATTTAGTAGTCAATCCAATATGTGCGTTCATTACCAACAATTAATTAATCAGGATATTTATTATGACATAATATAAAATTTGAAATAATTTGATCAAATTATCCAACCCTCTCTAATCCAAAATTTTTGTTGTTGGGATATTTGATAAAATTATAGAAAGTTTACATAACAAACACGCGGTATATTTGTATTTTCAAAAATTTATGCAATATTCAAAAAATTACAAAATTCGATACGGATGCAATGAATATGATATTAAAACAAAATCCTGATTCATTATATTAGATGACGATGACTCGTTGGTTCGTTCCGTTCCAATTATACATAAACTGCTACTTCAGTAAATGTGTAATATTACTATTTTGTTGTAATGCTTATGCTTTAAAAAAAAATTAGTTAGTTAGTGACTCATTTCAACATAATATACCTACATGAAATAAATTTATGAACATTTCATAGATGTGTCATTAATTGTTTAGTATCACTAATATACCTATACAAGAGTATTCAATGAATTAAGGACCAAGTTCTCGACAATTCCTACTTTAAAATAAAATATATATTTCAAAAAATTAAAAACTCGACTGTGTTAAATAAAATCTGAAAAGAAAGAAACAAGTCCAGTGATTTAGATAGCGATTTTAACAGTCGGGGCTATCTATTCTAAAGAAGCTTGGAGTCAGTCAAGATCTTAATGGACTCCGACTGTTAAAGTTGCTATGTAAATTACTGGACTTGTTTCTATTTTTCAAATTTTATTTTTAAAATATTATTTTAGACACTGTGTCCCGGCACTAAAAAAAACCCATTTATTATACTATACTAGCTGACCCGACGAACTTCGTACCGCCTAACAGGCGTCGCTTTATAGGAGGAATCTTTAGTAAGTCACAAACACACAACACTTTCTTAATTTTATAGAAATTTGTAGCTTTTAGATTTAGTAATATTATAGATGCACAGCAAAAAGACGTTTACCTTGACAACAGGGGCTGTGTTTTATCATAGTGTGAAGTAATGACCTATATGCAAAATTACCACACAAAAAACTTTAAAATAAAATCTAATACATCGTCAGTCAATTATGGAAGACCCTATATGAACTGCTCGACGTTGGTAACGCATTCTCATGCATATATATTAAATATTAAAATATAAAAAATAATATATACCTAAAAACATAAAAATCGTTTTTAGATTGTTTGTTGACTTACACACTACAGCTACACACGTGTGAATGAAATTTTGATTTTATTATAAGATAACCGGATATAATAATTAAAACTAATTTATATTAGGTATTATTCATAATATTGAAATATGTTTACCTCTGTATTAAGGTCACACAATTTAAAAATTACAAATTGCTATTCTTTCGAACGACTTTAAATTTAAGGAGTATAACTACACTCTGAAAAAAAAATTTCTTTTGCAATTTTACGAAAAGCTATCTGGAAGCTGTAACGTACAATTGTTGAAATAGTTGTCCATTAACGAACTCAGCCTTTCTATTACAGAAATTATTATATTAATCTTTAACCAATTACGTATGGATGACGTACAAATCTGGTACGTCATTTAAGTCATTTTTCGTATATAACTCAGGATAGGTTAGGTTAGGTTAGATTAGAGTGGCTGTCCTGGGGTGGGATACATTTAGACCATGGGGTCCGTTGTGATACCGAAAGAGGCTTGACTCATTTCTGGCCCCTACTCCATGAACCATTTTGAACTGTTTAAGAACAGCAGGAGTACTTTGACGTCAATGGACTTTTGGTCAGAGAAGTCGTCAAAGAGAGGCTGGCTCAAATAAGTCCACCTCCTCATGGCAAAGGCTGGAAAGTGACAGAGAAGTCATAAGACATCGTCTCCTACTCCTCCACAACTCCAGCAATAGTCTTGATACACTGTCAAACCGAGGCGTTCAGCATTCCTGCTGCCCAGCCAGTGTCCTGTAAAAGCCGCAATAACTTTGCTAATAGAGGCCCTTGGAAGCGATATAAGATCTTCGGAACGCCTACGATTGTACTTAGACTATATCTGTTTTATTGTACCACAAGTACGTTCCTCCCTCCATCTAAGATTGACCCTTTTTAAGATATCTTCTTTAAGGAGCAGTTTGCAGTTCTCGAACGGAACTCTCGGATGCCTATTGATGCTTGTGTCCGACAGTATTGTGTCATTTCTAGCAAGCTCGCCGGTTTCACAATTTCCTGGAAAGTCTTTGTGTCCCGGTACCTTACCAGGTTTACATTCATTTGTCCCGCCAGCTCGCTTAAGGACATTCGGCAGTCCCGTGCTACCTTTGAGGTAAGATAAACTGAGCTGAACAGTTTAAGAGCTGCTTGGCTGTCGGTGAAGATAGTAACGTTTTTTGAAGAAGGTTCACTGTCGTTTGCCTTTCCGATGTACTGTTCTAGCAGGGACAGCTTGATGTGATCTCAATGTACGAAGGATACGTACGATAACATGCTTCTTCATCTTTCTATATCGCAGTTGAAAGTTGACGAAGATGAGACCTGCAAGCCAGAATTTGAGAATGATTCATCTTGAATTAGAAGAATTCCTATAGGGCCACCGATAATGAGGATAGTTCCTGCAAGTGATCAAGGTATTAAGTCTGTTTTTGCTCCTGTTTCGATACTATGCCATTTGACGAACATGATGATTTTTAAATTCGATGACGTACATAGTCTTGGATGGGATATTTTGGAGCAGTATATCAGGCTTACAATTAGTAGCAGAGAGCTGTCTGACATACAGAAAGTATCATATCCTCTTAAGTTTTATTAATTATTTTTCACAGGATAAACTTTGATAATTAGTTAAGGTGAATGCCAAAAGTGCAATACTATTAGATTGTTTTGATTCATTTTTCATTATATATTTAGTTAGATACATATGGTGGTTTTTAGAGTGTTTTACACCAGATTCTTTATTAAACAATCATAAGTTATTGACCAAATAGCTAATGATAATGATATATGTATTATGTAATAACTTGTTTTATTATGTACACAGTAGCAGATTTCATTTTGCATATTATTTACTCATTATATACGTAGGTACAAACCTACCTATAATTAAATTTTATAATTAAGTTTATTAATTATAAAAAAATTACCTTCATCTAGTATGTACGTAATAAGTAATATCTTATAGATAAAGTAAATTGAAAAATTAAACTATAATTAATTTAATTTTGTCTTAAAGATTTTTTATACCATGTATACATATTTATATGAAATATAAATAAATTTATACATATGTATATGAAATATACATAGAATATTAAGTTTAGTCCCAAGTTTGTAACGCTTAAAAATAATGATGCTAGGAAAAAAATTTTGGCATAGGTGTTCATAAAATCACCTAATTAGTCCATTTCCGGTTGTCCGTCCGTCCGTCCGTCCGTCCGTCTGTGGACACGATAACTCAAAAACGAAAAATGATATCGAGCTGAAATTTTTACAGCGTACTCAGGACGTAAAAAGTAAAGTCAAGTTCGTAAAGGAGCATCATAGGGCATATACAGGATTGGGTCTTGGGTCCGTAGGACACATCTTGTAAACCGTTAGAGATAGAACAAAAGTTTAAATGTAAAAAATGTTCCTTATCAAAAATTAAACAACTTTTGTTTGAAACATTTTTTCGTAAACATCACTGTTTACCCGTGAGGGCGCCAATTAGGCGGAAATTTTATAATATGTACTATACTTGAGTATCAGTTATGTATGTGTCACATGTTTGTATGTGTAATGTGATAAAGAAATCAACACTGACTATGCATGGCATTTCAACAATTAACTCAGTCAATTGTTTGTTTTCACTTGTTTATTTTAAATATGCTGTTACTTGCGACTTCGTCAGTACTAATTCGTTTAAATTATTCAGTGAATCACATGATTTCATATGAAAAATAACACCAAGACAACTTTTAATAAAAAGCTTGATTTATTTTTATATGAAGGTGAATCAAGTCTAAATCAATCGTGAAAATTTTAGGGGGGAAGGTTGCCCGATCATTTCAATTAATAAATGACTTCAAAAGTAGGCATATTCAATATTGGTTTTATGGTAAAACGATATAGATGGATGATATGTTTTCCAAAACTAGTCGGTGGAAATTAAAAAACAAAAACCAAGGCAGATACCGAAAAATTTCATTCTTAGTTTTCGTCTACATTCATGAAGTTATAACAAAATTCATCATCAAAGTTGAAAATAAGGTATAAATAATTTCAATCCTAAAATAATTATAAACAATCTATTTATAATCGTTAAGAATATACAGTTCCATCTGGAATTATTGTAATCGTACCAGATACCTCGGAGACCAACTCTGTTGCGATATTAGTGTTCAGTGACCCCAAAAACCCTCGAATAACAAGTTTGGAACTTTTTCATCATTATTTACCGAATTGTGAATTTAGTATATTTACGGTTAATTGAAAATGCAATTAATATAAAATGCATATTATTTATGCAAATTGCATATTTTTAATTTCTTATAAATACATTTAGGTCACAAAATTTCCTGAAGCTCTAACTAATAGAATGCACAAATACACATTCAAATCCGTCTCAGTCTTCAAATTTTTCGAACTTTGACTGTTTTTAATTTTTCGTTTCCGACAAATGATCCTTACATTAAACTTGTTCTTATCTTTAGTTAACAAATAGTTGGAAAAATACTTTATTATTATGACCCCAATTCCTTAGTCCAAAACCAATTACAAAAATATTACGATAATTTGTTTTCTTTAAAAATTAAAATCAATAAAAACGATAAGATTTGTACCTACTGTTTTTTTACCCCATAGATATGACACTAATTACAAAAGTAAGACACGTGGCAGAACATTAATACTCTAAATTAAAAACTTGTTGTTTTGTTATTTTGTTTATTTCTATTTAAGCAGCATGTATGACCTCCAAAAAATATAAGTTTGAATGTCACCTGCTCATATCATAATATTATAATTTATTGGTTAGTTGGTTAGGTAATTAACAAAATAATAATCAAAAATCAATTAGCAATCAATATAATTTATTTAAATTAGTCAATAAGTTTTATCAATTATATTCAATTATAAAGTTTACAGCAATTATCTAAGAGTTCAGTAAGTTGTTGACTTTTTGTACCTACTATGTTTTTATTATTAGGTCTAAGTTCATATCACTCAGTATGTGACTAATAAGTAATATTTATTTGTTTGTACTGAGTGTAAAATAAAATTTAAAACAAAATAACATTTTACAAAAGTTTAAAAAATAGTTATTTTAATAGTATTAATATTTCTAATACATATTAAAGATATATTTTCCAGGCAATAAATTACAGGAGTTCTCTTTTTATACCATGTATATATGAAATATACATAGTATATTAAGTTTAGTCCCAAGTTTGTAACACTTAAAAATATTGATGCTACGAACAAAATTTTGGTATAGGTGTTCATAGAATCATCTAATTAGTCCATTTTCGGTTGTCCGTCCGTTTGTCAACACGATAACTCAAAAACGAAAAAAGATATCCAGCTGAAATTTACAGCCTATTCAGAACGAAAAAAGTGAGGTCAAGTTCGTAAATGAGCAACATAGGTCAATTGGGTCTTGAGTCCGTAGGATCCATCTTGTAAGCCGTTAGAGTTAGAACATGAGTTTAAATGTAAAAAATATTCTTTATAAAAAAATAAACAACTTTTGTTTGAAACATTTTTTCGTAAACATCACTGTTTACCCGTGAAAGTGCAAATTAGACGTAAATTGTATAGTATGTATTATATGGGGATATCAATTATGTATGTGTGACATGTATGTATGTGTAATGTGATAGAGTAACAATTAACTCAGTCAATTGTTTGTTTTCACTTATTAAAAATAGTTTCAGTATTGAATATAAATGCACAAAATCCTTATAAATTTGGAGGGCAAAAGTGCCGCGTTTTTGAGAAAAAAAACGTTTCGAGACATATCAGCTGAATCTCGCAGTACAGAGCAATTAATTCAAACTTCGTTACCAGAAAATCAGTTGTGTCTCCGAAAATAATTTGAATTTTGAAAAATCCGTTTAAGGACATATTCTTAAGAGTCTAACCTTTAAAAATATTCAAAAAAAGAAGTTTTTTTTTTTACCAGAATACTGCCTTAAAGTTTACGGTTACGAAGATTTAGTGCAATACGGGTTTTCTTAAAATGGTGACACTTTTATCAACGTTTATAAAAAAAAATTGAGAATAAGAATATTCTATCCCATTCTGTATTTTGTACAGTTGGATCTTTTTAATAAAAAAGTAAGTTTTACTATTATAGTACATATACGTTGAATATGAGTTTATACTCTCGAATAGAACAGTATGTGTATATGAATTGTTATGCTCTATTAACTGCATTAATAAGATTGCACGTGCGCAAGATTGGTGCTGACCTTTCACTTTGCCAATACAATTAAATGTATATTGTATATGATTGTATGTTCCATGAATTAATAGAGAGCCGTAAGGTATAAAAATCGTCATATCTCGGAATCCAGAATCAGTCCATCAATCTTTATAAAAACTGTTCAATTGCATTATTTAGGGTTTACTTAAAGAAGTTAAAATCAAAAAGAACCCCGCAATATAAGATAGGAAAATGCTTTCTGGGATGCTTTTTAAACCACAACCAAAAATTTCTTAAAATTATTCTGATCAAAACTCTCACGGTCATAAAAATTTTTAATGAGTAGTTTTCGAGCAACGGACGATCAAAGCTATTCATATATTATATTTATAGTACCTACGTGGTTAGGAAAAAGGATTTCTGTGAAACTTTTTCAAATCACCGTTTTCAACATTCAACATTTTGAGACCGTGAGAGCTTTTGATCAGAATGATCCAAAGAACATTTTAGGGTGGGTTAGAAAAATTTTCACAGAAAGCCATTATCCTATCTAATATTGCAGTGTCCTTTGTGCGACCTTGAGTCTTGGGCCCGTAGGATCCATCTTGTAAACCGTAAGAGATACAACAAAAGTTTAAGAATAAAAAATGTTCCTTGTAAAAAAATAAATAACTTCTGCTTGAAACATTTTTTTGCCAACCATAACAGCTGATTTGTTACCTTGATGATTTGGACCTTCTTCATTCCTTTATTGTATCCGCTTATTTTTCACATAAAATACACCTACTTTTGCAAAAAAAAATTGAGGTAGTCGCTCGAAGCTTCTTCTTAGGTGGAGAGAAAATGATTACTTATTTTCTGGCCTAATTAGTGCCAGTACGTTTAAACTATAATATTGACAAACAAATATTTGAAATAAAATTTGTTTATTTTTTTCCAAGGAACATTTTTTATATTTTACCTTTTGTTGTGTCATTTAACAGTTTTATAAAGATTCATTGACTGGCCCTGGATTCTGCAGTATAAATCTAACGGCCCTCCACTAAATGTAATACGTATATTCTATTTGTATTTACATTTATTTATTTTATTTATTTTTAAATAAATTGAGTAGTTTTCGTCAATAAAAATAAACTCGTTGGTAAAACCATAGCTGTATAGCCTGAATGGTACACGTTTCATTTGCAAAATATATGTAATTGTTCTGTGCAAACCTGTAACGTATGTAGCATATGACATAGCTACGTTTTTAAAGAGGCACTTTACTTTTAAACGTTTCTGAGCTATTTCAGGTTTTAAATTGCAACAACATAAATTTCCAAAGTGTCTCTTTCATGCCCTTTGTCCCCTATATAGTCATGGAGACAGATTAGCGAACGTATACGTAGAAAATATTGTTTACTTTTCAAAAACAATACACAGTGGCTCGTCAGTTATGTAAAAGTAGGACAAAAAAACAAAATGCTTGTTTTGATAATTTTATTTTTGAGTTTTTTAGAGAATTTTGAAAATAAATACCATAGGAGTAGCTAGAGAAGGTAAGAAGTATAAGCCCATGAGTAAAATTTCCTGTCCACGCCAATGAAGGCTAATAAAACTTGTTTTAAGGATGTACGAGCGCTATTGCAATTTTGGATAAAAATTTTAGGGGGATCGCCCGATTATTTAAATAAATTAATGACTTAATAAGAGTAGGCATATTTAACATTGGTCTTGAGGTAAAACGGTAAATGCATGATATGTTTTCATAGATTTCTCGAAAACTAGTCGATGGAAATTAAAAAAAAAAAATTAAATTAAAACCTTAATAAATTATTAAAAACAAAAAAAAACCGTTGTGTCTGATTAATTAAGGATGTATAAACACGGTAGTGGGGAAACCAAAATTAAAAGACATGTATATTTTCAATTTTGTTGGTGAATATTTCGAAAACCAAGGAATTTTGTTTTTATTTTTCGTCTACATTCATGAAGTTATAACCAAATTCATCATCAAAGTTGAAAATAAGGTACAAATAATTTCAACTCTAAATCTAAAATTGCCTTGGTGTTCGTACTACCTAAAAATAGACAAAAATAAACACATTTAAGATTTTAAAATTTTATTAAACAATAAAAATTTGTAATAAAGAATGAACAAAAATATTTCAAATTTCGACTTACAAAATATTACGTGAGAATGGTTTTAACCCCGTCCCCCCAAAATAAGAGCATGTAATGGTCCGTAAGAAGTCTACTTATGCCAGTTTTCCACTAAACGGACAAACAAAAACAAAACTCATATACTTAGAAAATTTTTGAAGACAGGCGAGGTTTTGAAAAAACCATATTTGAGTAAGTATTATTATTATTATAATCCAACTGACACAAAAAAGGTCTTCAAAAAGTTTGCGAAAAGTTAAGTTAGTTTTTGAGATGAGTTTTGTTTTTGTTTGTCCGTTTAGTGGAAAATCGGCATAAGATTTAAAATGAATTATTTTTTATTATTTATTAAAAATTTAAAACTTTAGTTTTAAATATAAAATTGCTTGAATTGAAATGTACAGATTTGAAACCCAGGAAATGTCGTGTTAGTAAGTTTAACAGGTAATCTTTGAAAGGAATAAATTATGATAAAAGGATAACAGGAAGAAAATATTTACTAAATATATTAGGATTATAATGGTAAATATTATTTTTAAAAGACTTTTGAAGTGTGAACCATAGTCTTATGGTAAAAGGTTCTTACCATACACATGCATACTCTAATTTACATTCTTATTGAAACGAAGTAAGTTTAGAAACAGAAACGAAGCACTGAAGTTCGAAAATTTGAAGAGTGAGACGGATTTAAATGCGATTTTCTGCATTTGATTCATTAGAGCATCAGGAAATTTGAAAAAAAAAATAAATAAAAAAAAAATAAATAAATAAAACAATTTTTTTTTTTAAAACTCAATAAAATTTTAATTCACAGACGGTAAATTATACTAAATTCGTAATTCGGTTAATAGTGATGAAAATGATTCTAAACCTGTTAATAGGAGATTTTTGGGGTCGCTGCCCAGAATACCCTCGGTACCGTTTAGCCACCGTTTAACCACCGTTAAGCCAGCCCAAATTAACAATACGTAAATTTAAACAAGCGTTTGCGGACGTTTATTGACATCCATGTGAATAGTTCAATCAAATACAATGAAATGAATTGCTAAAAATAATGAGAAAAAAATCGTAAGGAAAATCCTGTCATATCAATCTTACGGGAATATGTTGGTTAGTATGCCTTTTTGGCATACCACCGTTTGAACACGTCGACTCAAAGCACAAAGATGGTTATCATTTAATAATTTTTTGAAAGTTAGTATAAAGGCTTAAATCTTTCCTTCTTTGATAAAGTTCGCAGTAGAGTCAATAATTCATAATTCTTCTAACATAGTGAAATATTTTCTGATAAGATATTGCGTATCCTCTGAAGGTACGGAATACTAAAATATTATTATTGTTTAAGTTTGTTTTAATATGAATTCGGCAACCTTAAAAATGATTTAACTATATAGACACTAAGCGCATATACTTTTTTAAACACACCCTAAATCTAATAGGTATACATAATTTTCGATACCTACGTTAATAGTAAATGTTTAGCAGACTAATTTAATCTGTGTAATGAGAAAGAAACCTTTTGAAAATGAAAATCCATTTTCGTGGTAGATGCCTAACGATTATCAAATTGTTTTTTTATATTTTAAGCAAACGTAAAAGCAGCAGTTCTAAATAAATTTAATTATTTGTATTATTTTGTGATGAGGCATGAAGGCGAAAATCAAACAATAACGAAAATAGGCAAATATCAAATAGGTATTCGCTCCGTGTGTGAGTTTCGTTTCCATGGTAACAATACACTACTTTAATTATAGAATTGTATGGATGCATATATAATTGTATGGATTGCATTTAAGACTTACATTGAAAATTTAATATTATTGTCTCACAAATTTAAATAAATAATTATGATAATTTACATTTGAAAAATAATATTTGTGCAATTTGATTTCTTATTTTCACAATTTTTAATGCATTAAGTTTAATTAATTCGTGTTTTTCAATAATTTTAATTTTACATTTTTATAACATTAACATGTAAAGAACTGTAAATTAGTCATAACAGCCTCCTTTCATGCCAAAATTTTTCACTGGAAGCGCTGGCATCGATTTTATTGTCCCTACCATGACTACGCACACAACGAATAGAACAAATTTAAGAAACTTCTCGGATGATTTGATAATTTTTAAGGTACAGATCAGAGTTTCGAGACATCAGTTACCAATAATTATCAATTAAAAGAGATTGGAAAAAACGGATTAAAAATTTGTCATCTCATAAAACTAATGATCTTTCGAGTCAATAGAAAATAAAATATATAAAAAGACTATTAAATTTTTATCTAATGTTTAAATAGTTCTCTGTCCACTTTCTTGTCATTTACCAAAATTTATAATTAGTTGTAATTTTGGATGGAACTAGGTATCGATTTTCATGAGGAGTAGATGTTGAAGACAGACAGACAGGCAGACAGATCGAAATTAAATTTCCCCCATTAACTACGCAAGCCCAAAAATAATCAATATTTATGAAATTTATTTTGAAATTTGTTGAATTTTGTTTTGTCTATTATATTAAGGATGTACGAGCACCAAGGCAATTTTAAATAAAAAGCTTTTGGTATGAAGTTGAACTGAGTCTAAATCAATTTTAATCAGTTTTAAGTGGGTTTAAATAAATAAATGACTTCAAAAGTAGGCATTTTTAATATTGGTTTTATGGTAAAACGATAGATGGATGATATGTTTTCATAGATTTCTCCAAAACTAGTCGGTGGAAATTAAAAAAAAATATTTAAATTAAAGTTAAAACCTTAATCAATTATTCAAAATAAAAATAAAAACCGTTGTGCTCGACTAATTAAGGATGGATGAGCACGGTCGTGTAGCACAGATTTAAAAAATATATTTTTTCAATTTTAATGGTGAATTATGTTATAATTTGACAATATAAGACGGAAAGTAAGAATAAAACTTTTTGATGTCTGTAATAATTATCAAAATATCGAAAAATGAAAATTTGGTTTCATTATTTAGCTTTCAATATTTCGAAAAAGTGAAGTTGGTTTTTAAAAATCTTTACTAATATGCAAGATATGGACGTTTAAAATTATTTATTAAAAAAAGTAGAAGATACCCACTAGTGACGTCATACGTGGGTATCACCATAGAGTTTACATATAAAACTTTGTTTTGCTAAAAGGAGATGGGCAGCAACCAAAGAGTTTTGATAAGTAGCAGCAACCTTTAAATGCAAAGATTGCAAATTTTGTCATGGTAGGTATCAAGTCTAGTTTTATATTTTTACTAGCGACCCGCCCCCGCTTCGCACGGGTGCAATGCTGATACTAAATACACTACAGAAAAACTGTGAACGTTGTATATAAAAACATAGCGGCCCGCTCTGGCTTCGCACGGGTATAAAATATATAGCCTATGTGATTAAAATCGATCCAGTAGTTTTGATTTATTCATTACTGCCCGTGGCCCGCACGCGTTAAATTTGGAGTAAAACAATCCCCCTTTCCCTATACCATGAAGATTTCCTGCTATCTTTGGAATATCTAAATTCATACACTACATTTTTACTTATTTACTTTTTACATTTTTAACTATTAACCTCAAAAATAGCAGTACTTCTCCACTATTTAATGGATGTTATTATACATATAAACCTTCCTCTTGAATCACTCTATCTATTAAAAAAAACCGCATCAAAATCCGTTACGTAGTTTCGAAGATTTAAGCATACAAAGGGACATAGGGACAGAGAAAGCGACTTTGTTTTATACTATGTAGTGATGTGTAATATGACCAATTCGACATTAGGATTATCCTCTATAGATTTTCAACAAGCTTCCTGTCTCGTTAGGATGATATTTTTAAAAAATATTTCAATCGTACATTGAATGAATGGTAGGTACCACATACTTCGTATGTAATATAGTAAATACATTGTTTACAACACGTATTACGAAATGATTGATAATTTCCTATATAATAATATCGATAATAATAATAATTTTATAGGTATCCATTGTAAAAATGTATACGTTGTATAGTTATTTATTTTGCAGCTGTAGATGGCAGATGAACGAACACTGTTTAAATTAAAAGTGGATTTACATGAACATTTGGCTTGGTTTCGTATTTTTTATTTTTTTACTTTTCAAAATAGATACAAATACTAGTTTTTTAGTTTATTATTAAATTTTAAAAAAATTATAATAAATAAACCATTATACCTACTAAAGTATTTTGATCTACCGAACTTTACTACCGATCTACTTTATACTTTACTCATAATAGGTGAAAAAATTTGGAAAACGGTTGACCCTGCAGGTCATCCCTGTAACTTCCCGCTAAGTATTGACTCATAACGTGTAAAAAATTTTATCTATTCTGATGTTATTCAAGTTATTTGTCATTCCAGTATGTAAACTTACGGCATAAATAATTATTTTTAATTTTTATAAAAAATTTTTTATGGCATTATTGATAAAAAAAATCATTTTTATCGCTTTTTTTCGAGAACGATATAATACGAACAAACAAACCGATTACGACCGACTTGGTGGCGATCGATGTAGTTTTTACACGTTGAGGGATCACCAGGGATACCGCTTTTGATACGAACTGAGGTACTTTGTATCTTTAGTCAAAAGTACGAACAACTGACACCTATCTGGTTCGTTTGTTAAATTTTGTCAAAAAATTAAACAAAAACTGTATGTGATGGTGAGGTTATCACCATCAGACAGTCGCTTAAACGGCTCTTCAATTGTTCTTCAATACAGCTGTTCAATCTGGCCACAGAATGATCTGATGCGGGTTATTCTTAGCGTACTTGTACTACCGTCGAGACGAATCGGAACTGTGCCATCAGTGCCCTTAGTAATGCGTTCCTCAGATAACCACTTCCAGATCATATATTGTGTATTGATTGAACAATTGACGGTGATCGACTTGCATGAGCTTTGAACCTTAAACCTATGGAATAGAAGTCCAATGCTCTACCAAGCCTACCACACCGCCGTTGGAAATGACAACAAATAAATAGAATCTAAATTTGATTTTTGCTCAATTGGTCTTTAGCTGACTTAGATTAACGGTAAAATTGCACTACAATTGGATTCGTTTTTTTTTAAATTATGACAAAAAAATTTGTAAAGTTGGTGTTTATGAATTTTTTTTTCTTAATTTACCAGGGATCTAGGAAATAATAATATAATTAGCTTCTATAAATTCAAAATATTTTGTTTTATTTCAATCAAAGCATAAATTACTGAATTTCAGTAAAATATTACAAGCCCATTATAATAAACTTTTGTGCAATCATTTAGAGCATTTTTCTTTATTAATATGTAATATTATTTATCGATATCCTTTACTTGATTATTTCTTTAAAATAATACCTATATATAAAGTTAGTTGTATTAGGAAATATTAATTATTAATTAATAAATAACCAGCATATGTCTTTTTATTATGTTAAGAAATTTGTTTTTATTTTAACTGGGTGCTAAATATTCATTTAGAGATTGCATTTATGCTACACTAGCTGTGAACTACCCGCTTTGCTGGGCAACATCCCCACTTGCACCCCTCCCTCCACATTTCCTTGCGTGGGATAACAGTTTTGTAATGTACACGTCATGCTCTTTTATTTGATACCCCACTTAGGTATATTTGTAAATATTCGATAATTCCTCCCCACTTTCTCGCTACACCTTTCTACCCTCCGAAGGTTAAAAGTAGATACAAACAACAGATCTTCGAAGCTGGTTGTATATCGTGTCAATATTTGAGCTTAATCGATGCACAACTTTTTTAGTTTTTGAAGCATATCCCTTTCAACCCCTATTTCAACCCCTTACTCTACTATAATATGGATGTATTATGTTATACATAAAAACTTTCCTCTTGAATCACTCTATCTATTAAAAATAACCGCATCAAAATCCGTTGCGTAGTTTCAAAGATTTAAGCATACAAAGGGACATAGGGACATAGGGACAGAGAAAGCGACTTTGTTTTATACTATGTATTGATATTAAAATGGACTTAAGTCTAGATACAGATGCTTAAAATCAATAATACGAATATAATATAGGGTGTAAAAAAAATAATGGTACTCAAAATTAATTGGAAAATCATTGTTTCAAATTAATTTTGCAACAGTTATTATCTGCTTCAGTTTTACTGTAAGATTAACGAGCAAATTCTTCTATTACTGCTAGCCAAGACCTAAATCGATCTAAATTTAAAGATCTATTTAGACAATAAGAATCTCAAAACAATGCTTTAGAAAAATGATTCAAATGATTCAAACATTCCTAGAAATTGGTAGTAAAATTACAAAACAGCGATTCTACGAATTTGTTGCATTTTCCTTGATTTTAATATTTATCATAATTTATTTTAAAGGTTTTTGGTAAGAATAACTTCAGCAATAAATAAAGAAATCCTGGGTAATAATGATACTTCTTCCCCCGCAAGTTCTATACAATAAAAACACCACAAATTTTTGAGTATAACTAATCTTCGTTTTGGTAGGTCTAGTTTAATCTAGTTTTCTTGTTTAGAATGAGTCGCTAGAGAAAATAAATCAAACCATGGACTAACACAATTTTCGCAGATAAAAAGCATTTACCCAATGAGTTTTACATGAAAATTGAAATTTCCAACTTAGCCACGTCTTTCTTTCGTTGACGTTTTTCTCAGTAAAAAATCTTTCCTCGCTTTTTAATCATAATACATAAATGAAACTATATTAAAATAGTTTTGATGTTATACTTTAGAAACGCATTGTGGTGATTAGTTAGTTCAATTTTCGTGATCAGTATGTTCAATTTGATAAGGCTTTTATAATCGAAGACAAAATAAGAAGAAGAAAAAGACATTCATATATGCATGGTATAAAAAGTTATTTATCAAATAGTCAATAAGTAAATCGTCATAGTAGTATCAGTCATAAACGGTTAGTGATACATAAAAAAATTATTTTACAAAAAATGTAGGTAATTTAATTATCTACAATAAAGGTTTTTACCATTTTTGGTCTAAAGTGCACGGTGATGCAGATATAGCATAAAACGGTTTTCCTTAAAATGGAGGCACATCCCCTGTAGTCTGAAGTAATATCATAAGCTAATGGTAGAAACTAATTTTATAATAAATTGTTCATAAAAACAATAATTTACTTATATTCATAAAATATTTATTTACTTATTCATAAAATTATTGGATGGACTTTTATATTAAGAACGATATAAAATCAGTAGCGTGTAAGTTAGATTTTATAGTAACTTGAAGCTAACCGAACTATATCTAGTAAGACTCAATTCTTATTAACATAATTGCCATCAAATTAAATTTTTGCTTAAATATTCAATAAAAAAAAAGTAAATAAATTATTCAAATTGGATATCGTTCACAAGTTAGTAATTACTAGTAAAATATTGATTTTACACAAAATAACTACGTAGATATTATCATCTATTATTCTTTTATAACAAACAAAAAAGTATGTTCTTTCTATACGAGACTAGACACTTCTAAACGTATTGAAAGGTGACTGACTTTAAATTGAATACATTCATGCATGTAGGTATATGACACCGGCAGTCTATATAATCGGGTATTACATAGAATACCACGGCAATCTATTAAATTTCTAAAGCTCTCGTGCAATGTAAAATAATGTTGAAACTATGTTACTTATCGCACGATAATTGTTTGCTGGTTGAGAGTTAAAACATAAAAAAAACTGCAACCAAAACCAGCATTTTGGTTACCTAGGAAACTAAAACTTTTTCAATCGATTCAGGTTGCCATGATTTTTGAGAAAATGCAAAAAAATGTTGATAACCGTCAATTTGTATTTTTTATCAAAATTATATGTTTTATCATTTAAAAAAATTAAGTTTTGAAAGTTATCAGAAGTTAAAGAAAACAGGGATAATTTAAAGTAGGAAAGTACAATGCAATTTTTATGTTATGTCATAATATAATATTTTAATCAATCTAAACATAGTGTACTCGCATATTAGGTTGACTACTAAATCAGAAGTATATTTTTTTAAACTAATACTACAATTATTTCATACAGAAAAAACTAAAACTTACTATAAAATTATATTCTTCAAAGAATCAAACAAATATTTGATTTCTAAAATTAATACCTTAAATTTTCAAAAAAATATCTTGTAAATAAATAAATAATGTACCAAGCCACGACAGGAATATGGTTCCTACCGGGTATCTCACGACACCTCTCTATTTTTTTTTTATTTCGTAATTTACTAAGAGATATTATGTATTTTTGCTAAATTATGATCGCAACAGTACGTGAACATTTTAGACCTCGTTTAAAAAATTGGCCGATTTTGATGATAGATAACAGTGCCCTATTGATTGAGATTTCCTCACTTCTGATTACATGCTAAAAAATGTACATTTCAATAATATGAAAAAATTTCGATCGAGCCCGAGTTGCTACAGGTAACGCAACTTTGCAAGCTTCTTATTTCCTTGCGTCACTCTTAAATCATCAGATTTTCACCTTATCTTAATCCGACACGCTCGAGTTAATTCACCTATCACAATTTTTATTTACCAATCCCTATCCCTACGAGCGTTCCCCTAATATTTAGCCCTAAAGTTAGTTAAGAATGTGCAGAAAACAAAAATGTAGATGTGCTTAGAAAAGATATTTGAAGTAATTTTTTGGTCAAATAAAATTGAGAAATGAAAATTTAATGATTTTTTCGTGACTTTTCATGAATATTTGAGCATTAGTGTGTACTTTGCGTAGTTGATCAAAATAAAGGCAGATGTCATAGATTTTAAGCATTTTACAAGTGCTTCTTGTATTGATTCTAGTGGGTAAAGTGTTAACCGTAAGAGAGGGAGATTCGGTGCTCAATTCTCTGAGAATTTGTTCTCATTTATATCTCTCAATTTTTTAAATCGAAAACTTAACTTCTATATTCCGACATTCTATATATAGAGGTATAATACTAATTATGATAAAATTGAACCACCCAAAACAAAAAAAAAATGATATTCATTAGTAAAAATTATTAAATAATTAATTATATTTAACATACGAAGTAATTTATACAAGATGGATGTCATGCAGCACGTGCTGTCATTAATGTCCAAATATTTAGATTATCATTTACATTATCATAATAGACTCATTCACATATTTTAAATAGGTATCAAATATTATTGAGAACATATTTGAGTTTACATTGCTGAGTCAATAATTTTACAAAAACATAAAATGCATTCAACTATAATGTTTACTTATGTATACAGCTCATTTATGCACAAGTCATACATTATATGTTGGTCAAAAGTTGTTAGAAATATGCATGATATATTCGCCCCCTCGAATCCCAATGCTTAGAGCAAATTTGTTAAAATGTCATTGACGGCGAGCCACATTTCTCTCTGGAGACAATAGGCTTTTGTCCAAAATTTGAAAAATTAGTTTATACATTACATTAATTCCTGATTTACACCAAAAAAGAAATATTTAAAAAAAAATACTATGTACCTAGTGTATTTTGCATTTTGAAAAACACAATTCTTTACTTCTATAACAGTGTAGAGTGTCATGGCGTCTTGAATGACATCTTTACTTGACATACATTAATTATTGTAAATACAAGTAATTGCAAGTTTACATGTTTTTGTATTTGTAAGCTTATCTGATTGGTGTTTGCTGCAACGTGACCGGATGTATAATTTTATAGAATTTACTTCTTAAAAATAATAATAATCCTTATATTTTATAAAAATTAATTTTGTGTTTTGTTATCTACATATCATAATTAATCATCCAACTTTTATACAACCGATTTATTTTTAGTGGACAAAAGTCTATTTAAGAATATTATAAGCCAGAATATTATTGGCGTTGAATAAATTATAGTCGAACTCTTTTTTTAAGGTGGTACAAAATATAAAAAGCTTTTTTGTGTGAAAGGATTTTTTATTAGTTTTTTTAAAATTTTTCACCGCGTAACTAGAGATGAAGGAGGGGGTGACTTATATTTGAAGCAAAGTTATGCGATTTCTGAATCATTCTGGTTTATACATGATCTCATCAAACGCTGTATAGAACAACATATGCGAATTCGACTTACGCGGTTATCATTTCCACCTATCTTGTATGTTGGAGGTATTACTGCACAAGATTTATGGTGTAACCACTCGAAACTTTTTTTACAAATGGTATTCAAATTCGACTTTCTATCTAACTATCAAAATATTAATGGAAATAAAAAATACTTTGATAAAATGTATAATATTACGTTGGTTTTGAATTTGAAATAAAAAAACCGAATTTCCTGAACTGACTTGTAATAATTAAGCGGAATGAAATTTTTTAACAGAATTATATTATATTTGAATTATAATAATAATTGTGTGAGTCCAAAGTTATAATACATGTCCATGTTATAATGATTGAACTAAAGCTGCAATATAATACATGTATTAAAATTAATTAATCATTCATATATTCAAGTTGATTTATTGTCTAATTAAAGGATTTGTAATTTACTAGTGCACCTATTTATTATCTACAGCAAAATGTTTAGATCAATTTTAATTTTTATACGAATCTAAGTGGCGGGGAGGGAAAACTTAAATGATTATCGCAACGTTGAAATTGTAATCTATTTGCTTACATAGATAAAATCCTCGAACATCTTAGTTGTATACGGATCGCAAGCCGCAAAAAATATTCCTATAACAAATCGAATCTTCAGTTATTGATTTGAATTAAAGATGACACGCTAGGCCATATGTGAACTAGGAACAAAAAGCGTAAATTATGGCAACGAGTTACGATTCTGGAATTCATAACGAATATCGGCTGGTAGCTGAGTTGAATCACTAGCACTATTAATTGAGTTGGGAAGATTTCAGCTTTCTACCCACTCTTTTTAATAGTGCTTGGGAAATTTGCTATTATAGTGAATAAAAATGGAAGCCTCTTCCAAGATTCTAATAAAACTTAGCTTAACCGAAAGGGACAAATATCTTGAGGGGTGCGGTATTCAAATTTTTGAAAATACTCTTTTTTCGTTATTTACTCGGTGGGTGTTGACTGTGCATCATCAAATAAGAGAATGTCACTCATTTCAAGGAAACTTAAGTGTTTAAAGTCTCTTGGTGATGGAATAATTAATGGTATAGTCCGTTATTTTCCTCGGACTGCCCTGCTTATTTGAGACTTGGATATTTACCTGATTAATCTTTAAGTTGCCGACTCTACAGTTTCTTGCTCTCTTTCAAGAAGATTATGGTAAGAATAGTTTTAAAGACTGTGTACTCTCAACAGTTTCAGTAAGTTTGCTCAATGAGTAACTGGCATCAGAAAAGGTATTGAAACAGTTTGGTTTGATAAACTTACCAACAATCTTTTCAAATGCCACATTTTGAGTTACCCGATCAAAAATTCTAAATTCATCTTCTTCAACAATATTCAAAATAGTATCTTATCAAGCCCTGTATATCAGGGCCTCTACTTAGCTTGTGCTTGTTTTTGTCTTGAAGGATTGATTTTTTTGCTGATATCTTTCTGTTCTTCTTGGCAGCAGAAGGATTAAATTTCGACATTGGTATGATACGAAAAGCAACATTTTATTTCAAAAATTCGCTAGAAATATATATTTTGAACCTAACTCAAATCGTCCCTACAGTATACGTCTTTTACATAATATAAATGCTCTGGGGTTTTTATGTTGATAATTTAATAATTTTATAAAATTAATAATTCTATAAAATTAATAATTTTACTTAATGATGCTATGGCGAAATAATGTTTAATATCAATTTAAAATTCACACTTTCAAATCATTGATGTGTGAACAATCATTTTATAATCTTATACTATGATTAAGATTTTCATATATAATCGATTAATTTTATTAGATCTTGTAGGTATAATTGGTTATAAAAGTAGTTAATGGGATCAAAAACAACCATTCTGATTAAGTAATCAGAGAAATAAATGTATCTACCCCGAAACGATTTGATTGTCCGAGTCCTATTTATTTATTTCATTTCATTATCATACTTTAGATTGGAAAATTTTGCAAATTAGTCATAAGAGCCTCCTTTAACGCCAAAATTTTTCACTGGAAGCGCTGGCATTGATTTTATTTTCCCTACCATGACTACGCACACAACGAATACATATTGGTACTCCGTACATCACGCACAACAAAGGGTTAATTGAAATTGTCTGAAAATTTGATTTTTCAGAAAGTTAGTTGTGTGAGATCCAATGTTGTATTCATCACGGCTGGAATTTTACTGGTGTGTAATTAATTGAAAATTCATCATTTTTCAGTAAAGTTTATTTACTCTGAACTGTATGTATATGCAGTGTCTCATAACTTTTCTAAAATAAACAAAATGTTTCCTCGAGATATCGCTAATGATTTTTATATGTTCTAAAAAGTATAAATATTCATTACTTGGATTATAGCGTAACACATTATAAGTTTAGAATAGCTATTTTAGTTTTCGAAAAGTTTGTACATAAAGATAATTTATTCTGATGATTTGAAAATGAACATATTTTAAAATACAATACTTAATTAATAAAAGTAATTAAACAGGTTTATTCTACAACTATACAGATACTTGCAAAAGCATCATAGTATTTGGCAATTTTTTTGATGTTGTATTAGCGAATTTCCGAAGGAAATCTATTTCACGAACTATTACAAAACCTTTCATCAATATTAGATCTAAAAGTCTAATAGCGTCTAAATGATCTCGAAAAAAAGTCTAAAAGATTTAATAATTGCACATCAGTATAAGTTTGAAATTCATATCGAAGATTTAAAAGATTTTATAACTAGATAACTAGATACCATTAAATATGCGATTTGATGAGATATATTTGAGTGGGTTAACGACTCAAACTTTTGAATGCTACGGTAAATGAAAGTAAAAGAATTAAGAATTAGAAGTATAGTTAGTACTACAGCATAAGTATTATTAATAACATTCGATAAAGATAAAATAATAATTAATTTCTTTTTAAATGTAAACTAATTATTATATAAAATATAAAAATGGAAAAACTAATTATTTCTTAGAAACAATTTTTTTGGAATATTTTTCTATTTTTTCTTTTAATAATTTTCTTATGATTTACGCCTACAGTTTACTGTCTAGCCTATTTTATTATTTACATCTATATATACATTTTATTTAACAAGCATTTAATTTTCCAATTTCTTTGAACTTTTACGATTAACTATATATTAGGAGAATGGGAAAATATGGTCACACACTTAAATTTATTTGTCCTTGGAATCAATAAAACAAATAAGCAATTTAATTTCAATTTTCAAATGTAAATAATTATGTTTTTTATTAGATTTACGATTCTTAAAATATACTAGAATCTCTCGCAGTGAAAAAGCTTAATATTTGACCGCTGAAATCATGGTAATAAAAAAAATCTCTCAGGGGGAAGACTACCTTATTTTCGAAGTAAGATTAATACGCAGGTAAATAAACTAAACATATTTAATTTATTTTTAAATTTTATAAAACAATATTAATTTTGTAAAATAAGAAGTAAATCGAAGTGTATATTATAAAATGAAGAAAACCATTCGGTATCATTAATTTCGCCTTCAAAACCCTCGTCCCACCAAGATTAGGGCATTTAGAGATTTTTGTTATTCCTCCCCTCCCCCTCTTGAGGACCGGCACTTCAAACGATCATGTCTCCGGGAAAAATCAAGTTCGAAATGTTTAATAAAGTGGAAAATATTTATCTTTTATAGGACAATAATATGGCATTTTCATATCATTGTTATTTTATTAAAACTACACGTAAAAAACGTTTAAACAAATTACATGTAATTTTTTCGCAAAATTTCATGAATTTTAGTCGGTATAACCCATATGCGGGTATTGCATGATACTTAAATTAAATGTTAAGGACCTTTAGCTTGCAAATGGGGTAACGTAGAGTTTCCTATTTTTATTAAAACCCGATATATTAGCGAAAATATCTAAAAAAAGTACTACTGTCCCGGTTTTCTCACGAAATTTTTGAATAACTTTTATTCTAAGGAATACTTTTGAAAAATTCTTTCGATGGCTCAATTTTAAAGTATAATATTATCCGTTTTCAGAGTTAAAAAAAAAGAAAACTTATTGCCTAGCATGATTGGTAGCATTTTAAAGAATTAAAGTGCCTCCTTAATTTCCGGATTCAGCAGAAAAAAATACGCTGAAAACCATAGGCCGTATTTGTGGACCCCTATCGGCTACGAAAACTCAGTACTCTCCAGAGTAAAATGTGTACCAAAATAATAATGTTTTTTCCATGCGCACACGTGTTTATAATAGGTATACTTAATATATTTTATTTATTGATAAATAATTTTAAGCACAAAACATTTTAAAACCATTTTTAAATAAAAATGTAATCATTATAAAATATTTTAAATATTGTTTTTAAAAGTGGTGATATATTTTTAAAAGATTATAAAAATAAATAATTACTTACACACTTAAAACAATATTTTTATTGTAAAAATCTAATGTCTGTATCACATAACCTTCTTTTTTCCTCTATGTTCATAACACTCTCAGGGTTTTAAAGCTTATGGCCTTTAAATATTTATCATAAATTTGTAAGCTTTCAATTTGAGAGTGGTTGTCTTATCTAACGGCCGTAACGTGTTAGGACAAATACACCATTCTGGTAACAAATTTTGGCATAGCCATAGAAATAATAACATGGAGCGTCAAAATGTCCGCCCAAGCGGTTGATCGCAGTAGAGAGAGAAATTTTCATGATTTTCGAAGACTACTGGAAAAAAGGTTTGGGAATAGGAGAGCTTGTAATTATCGAAGGTTTCAAATTGAAAATCACAAAATTCGAATTCCATAAATCACGGTCGCATTTGTACACATTAAAAATAAATACTGGATTGGATGTTCTTATAGTAAGTAACGGACTAAGCGAAAACAAGGGAGTTGAAGGGTAGTAGCATTTAGGTCTTTAAAGTTGGCATTGTGTATATTGCAATATATAGAGGGGATAAATGAGGTAAAGGTTGAATCTCTAAATGAATCAATGATTCACTAAATGAATTATTATTATTAAGCGAATGCGAGAAAAGTATACTGTATCGCTTTTTATTTCATTTTTTAAAGGAGCACAGCGAATTCTATGGTCGAATACCGCGTTGTTTTCCAAGGGGATGTAAGTAAAGTTGACGTTTCGAGGATGAGCTAAGTGAAAAAAAGCGGGTTGAATGATAGTATGAGGGTTTTTCAAATTGGTTCCCTAAATGAATGAACGATTCATTAAATGAATCATTTATGGAATATATTGAAATGAATCATTATCACGAGCGAAGCTATGAGTAAAAGCTAGCAAGTAATATTTCTCAAGTCAATGATATCAATACTTCATTCAAGACGATAAGTTTTTGGTGGCTTAAAAATTGTATTGTACCAAAAAAAATATTTATTGATTACTATGTTCAGAAATTATTTTTCTTATAGTGTAGTTAAATATGTTTTATACCTTTCTGATTTATTTTCATAAGGTTTTGTAAGTGTCGGGTGGGGAACCTTTGGCAAATTATCACTAAGAAAATAAATAAAATATTATGTTTAAGGACGGTTGTGGTCTGGGATATGTGAATGGTAATATAGTCTTTATAAGTTTAGTCAAGACAAAAAATAAATGAGATTAAAATTTCAGAAAAACTACAACTTATAATAACGTTTGTATATAGAGGTTAAAATTGTTTAAAATTTTTAAGTTGTCTCTTTGAGTATGTTTTGAATGTTTTTATTTATTAATCATTCGTTTTATTTTAGGTTTAGCTTTATTAATAATTTATTTATCAATTTCTTTTTATAATGCATTTATTCGTGTCAACAAGAGTAAATCATTTTTTATACTTATGTACTAATATATTAATAATTTAGTATTACTACCAAGTTGATTTTAAATTCTGAGATTTTATAAATCAATCAAAAAATTAAACAGGAAAAAAACGACAAGAAATTGTAAATTCCTTTGAATCTTACAAACGGTCTTAAGAATGCCATAAAAATCGATTTCATGTAAAGGGTACTTTCCTGTATCGCTATAACGAAAACCTTAGCTTGATTTTCCTTTTAATAAAAATCCCGTTTTCAGTCAGACGGATTATAAAGAAGCTTTACAAATCGATTATTTCACGGCAACCAGATTTCTACTATCTGTGTCCTGTTCATATGCAGTAGCTTAAATGTAATTTGTTACCAGAAGAGATATCTTCAACACAGAAACGATATTTACGCTAGAGTTTTATATTAAAAATAATATCGAATGAATTTGAAGATGTCATGACGTTCAATACGGATTTCAAAGTGATGATAAATCTCAGGAAGATATGAAGACATAAAAAATTAATTTTTGTTGGTTAAACTTGTCGAAAATAGCTATTAAGAATATTTTGTATACCTGCTACAAGATCGTGGAATTAATGACATCGAATAGGAAGGTTAATAGTAGAAGGATATCGTTGTCTCAGAAATCGCCTCCTATTAAATCATTTTTAAAATTAAAAGATAATGCTAGGTTCTTATTCAAATCTATTCGAAATTTTAAATCAGAATAAGCGCTTCCAATCGAGGTTTTTCTTCATTTTTGTGGTCGTTCTATCAAAAACTTGTTTAAAAATTCGTTCATTCTTCTTTTTATATAGATAATTACTTCTTATACATAGAAAATTAACTCTACAGAGTCTTAAAACGAATATTTAACTAGAAATTTTTGCAGTATAATTTCCTTTTTTTTTGGTCTCGGAGAAAGTTCCTAGAAACTACACTTGAGTTCAGCATACTGAACCGAAATTTTATTTGGTATTTTCGAATTCCAGAGACTTTGAAACATAAACTCCCAATCTAAGAGCTGGGTTATATAACTTTTTTTCCTGACTCGCCTATAATAGTTTTTATTCTAGGTACCATTTTTGGAAACTACAATATCTAAACCAGCGCTAATCGAAATTTGAAAAAAATGTGTGCAATTATAACTTTCATAAAATTGACTGCCACATATTTCTCCTTTTTTTATCAGAAAAAACCACCATTCTTCTCTTAATTCGTGCCTCAATCAAGAGATGACGCCAGAGACGGACTTTTATCCGCCCTATGCCACAACACTACCGTCTTTTTTCAGTCTTCATAAATTTCGCTGCGATCATTATGTCGTATGGTGACCCTTCTCGTAAAAAGTTGCCTCTAAAGCTCCTCTCGCCTAGATAAACTCTATATATCCCAGATTTTTTAAGATTATTAAGATTATTAAAATGTAATAAGATATTTGGCGCCCCTTGTTACCTGCCACCTCTACGCCATGGCGTTGTTGGCGTAGGCAATAGTCTGTCTCTGGGTGACGCAGCTATTTCTAGTAGGGTATTATTTATACAAGGTAAGCAGACATGTAAAGACACCATATTGAGTAGATAGATAACTAATTTTAAAATTGTAACATTTGAAAAAAATGCAGAGTTATTTATATTTTTAGAAAACATAACCTTTTCTAATTAATTGACAGAGGGTAAATCAAGGTTTTTTTTAATGACCTCAATCCCTGCCTGCACTGTGGTTTTATCCCTCAAACACATCTGTATGCATTTATATATTTTATCCATACTCAAGGACGTATACTTATTAACAAAATATACAAGGTGTCAAAAAGTAATGGGAACACTCTATTAGTTGTCGAGATTTTAATCAGTCAAATATATGATCCTAGCTGTCTCAACCAGAGTGGGAGGTGGACAGATAATGAATACAAATTTCGAAAATGTTTTTTTCGAAAACTCTAGAACGGTTTTTGACATGACTTTATCGGATCAAACTATCCGTCATTTTACGACAAATTTCGTAGACCTACTTTCATAAAATTGTTGATTCCTATCAAAACTGTGAGGATGTAAATCCTATGATTGAAGGCAGGTGAGCGAAATGATTTGAACGCCGTAGTTTAAATAGAAATTGGGAGTTTTGGGACTTTATATATCTATTCATAGTTTGGGGTTGCCACCTGCTCAGGCCTTGCCCGGCAGTGACAGGTTAAGAAGGTTTTGTCAGGCCGACGGGTTTTTGAAAATTTTCCAGCCACCGCGATGGATTTGACTTCAGCAACTAGCAACTAGAGTAGTGAGAATTGATTTTGTTTACGATTTTAGTGTTTATAGGACATTTCAGAATATTTTGTTGGTATCACGATAAGAAGTCAGTTGTAAAGCTTTTATATCGCTTTATTTTATAATTATCGTTCTATTTAAGTCACAGAATTTTAATGTTTGTTCGTTTTGTTCGAGCCATGCTTGTGTAAAATTTTTATTTGTGTAATTAAGTGTTGATAGATACTTAAGGCTTAATGCCAAAACAAACTGACTGATAGTTTCCGTGCAAAATATTCGTGCAAATTTCTATTATATATATATATATATATATATATATATATATATATATATATATATATATATATATATATATATATATATATATAATTCATATTGGGGTTCCGAGAGGGACTTATCACGTACGGATTTTGTCGGAACATGTCTTACACTTGGCTGCGATTTCGAATGTTTCTTCATTTAGATAAGCCTCAAACATTTTATATTCGAAAAAATCTATGTGGTGATAAAAATATGTTTCGAACAAAAAATGTTGGTGTTGATTTCTACTACGCCAATATGCCAAAAAAAATTATTTCCTTAGGTTTAAACTTTTCAGGTAAACTTTTTGATATAATACATACAAATGATTTCTGGAGGTGGCCCTATTATATTTTTGTGACACCCGATATATGACAAACATCAGTTTATTATGGTTGAAGTTATACCCATTACATAACAACATGGGTATATAATAGTAAGAATTACTGAACGCGGTGAGTTTTTAGTAGGAGTTCCTCACATATTCAGTCACTGTGTACAAAAGTTGAATAAATTTATTGTACAACGTGTAATATAGAAATGCACTTTATTGTTGTCCTATGTGTAACTCAACATTCATTGTATGTCACATTATTAAGTTTATAGCTTTCTGAGGGTGGTAGAAATTTAGGAACACCAATTTTTGCAAAATTCAAACGCTGTCTTTTTGTTTTTCTTTCGAACTGTACTTTACGCACTTACCGAGGCCGTGTGCGGATTTATATAAAACTATATAACTATATTTATTTTTATATACAAGTTATAAGAATCATTAAGTGAAGGGGAAATAAGCATGGCTTAATACAAAAAAGAACGAGAGGTGTCGTAGGACATCCAGTAGGAACTATATTCTTTTCGTACCTTGGTACATTATAAATGTAGCGCTTCAGTCAAATCTGGACAGAGATTCTGAAGCGACGATATTTATTGCAAAACACTTTTAAATGTAAATATTTTATTATAGGAATCATTTTTTTGGTGCATACAAAATCGATTCGACGTGTTTTTGGTATATACATTGAAAAATTTACTGGAAGTATCTATTGTACACAAAGGTGAACAGCATGTTTATGTTATTAAAGTGTGAGTATGATTATGTTCGCAAGCAAGGGTGGCAATAGTGCGTGCGACATTATGCGCAACATACAAATCCCGCAAATCATCTGGCGGAATTCCTAAACACACTAACTTCCGTTGAAATACCGGAAGGTACAGATTGCTTTCTACTGTTCCCAGCTTGCATAAGATATATAATATATAAACTATATTCATTCATAACTGTATATTATAAGGGAGAGACGGACAAATTAATAATATTGGGTACCATTATGGAATTACTTACTATATGAGTATGGTATATATGGATGATATAAAATACAGGATGCGTACATCAAGAAAGATAGTTTTTACTTAAGGATGTATGAGCATGGTAGTGGGGGACAAATTTAAAAATAGATATTTTCAATTTTGATGATAAATTTATATTATAACTTGACGATATAAGACGAAAAGTAAGAATAAAATTTTTCGATATCTGGCTTAATTTTCAAAATATTGAAAATTGAAAATTTTGTTTAATTATTTAGCTTTCGATATTTCGAAAACCAAGACACATATCGAAAAATTTTATTCTTATTTTTCGTCTACATTCATGAAGTTATAACAAAATTCATCATCAAAGTTGAAAATAAGATAAAAATAATTTCAACCCTTAATCTACCCTGCTCTTACATCCCTTATATGGACGGTGACACTTAGTTTTTTTATTTTCTAATTCATTGCTAATATGTTTACTTTCTATTAAAAAGTTTTTTTTAAAATTTGTTTTCATTCATTCCAAATGAAAATTATCAAAAACTTCCAAAATGTCGTTTTTTGAGATTCCTCCATAAGAGCCAATGTATTTTATATCGATTTTTAATGACTTTTTTCTTAAAAATTTGCACGGATACCTAAGCTGAAATTTTAACCACATATTCTTTGAGTAAAAGACTACCTACAAACAAATTTTGAGCCTTTAAATCAAACATTGTTGTCATGCTCATACATCCTTAAAAACAGTCTGCTGTATATGTAATATAATGCAGGGAAAAAAATTAAGAAGCTCTTTTATAGATAACGTTTCTTTTACCCTTGATAATATGTCAATTTTTTTTTTTCTTTTTGATTTACTTTTAATGATTTTAAATAGCATCGCCTTTGTGTGTATTTAATGATTTGTTCCAGTGGCATATTAATAAATACAAAAATCTTATAGTAAATGCAATTATTATAAAATATATATATATATATTATTATTAAATTTATTTTTATTTTATTTTACAATCGAAAATCAATTATAAAATATATAAAACTCGTAAGCAGCAGAGTTCGATTACTAAGGTTATATTTTCTTCACGTTATATGCTCTTATTCTTATATACGTATTCTTATTATTAGATTTTTTTTATTGACTCGGTACAAAAAAAGTACAAAAAGTTGTAGACTTCCTTGTAAGCTCGCTTTATATGCCTAAAAGACACCTTCATGGCTCTAATTCAAATCTTTTATGAATTTTCAAAACTTTATTTCAATTTGTAGGAGTTGTTCTTAAACGACTTCAAACAAAAAGGAGGAGATTATCAATTCGACTGTATTTTTTTATGCGTGTTACCTCAGAAATTTTGATTGGGTGAAACGATTTTGATGATTCTTTATCTATTTGAAATTTGGTGATTCCCATGTTGTCCCATTTGGTCCAATTCTGACAACGGCATCCATGAGAAAACCATAAAAGTCTTAAATTTGCATTAAAAATGCACTTTCTTTAGTGACACATTAGTTAGTGTACTTCAGATTCACTAAAATTCACAAAATAATAAAACTTTTAACAAACGATAATATAATGTAGTTAAAATTATTGTTATTTTTGGGGTCGGTGTGACTTGGCTGACACCGACTCCAAAATAACACTAATTGTAACTACATTATATTATCGTCATTTTTTTACTTTTTACTGCATATAATTTGGTTTGGAAAAGTTTTTCTTTTGAAGACGGTTTTCTTTTTGTTAAAATTTTTTTTTCGTTTTACCTCGCGACTAGCAAACAAATCATAACGTGTGATAAGGAACATAGTTCCAAAGATTTTATTTTATTTACCCCAAAAAAGTCTGCAAACATTAAATATGAATTTTCGAAATTGAATATCAACCTCACCTTATTGCTAATATGCATGCTAGAACATTTTTCCATTTAGAGAATTACAATAATTTTTTTGATAAAACTTTTTTGTTAAAATAAATTATAAAATAAAAAACAGCATGATTTATAATGGATGCATAAACAAAATGAATATGCTTAAATAAATTTTATGATATTATTATTATTAAATTAAATTTTATTAATTTACAGCATTAAAGTAAGGTCGGTAACGGTGTTTTAGATGATACCAACCAACTAAAACCACAACGAAACGAACGTGGAGTTGAGTCGCATCGCGTCGCGTCCTAAATGCATTTTATAAATGATATTAATTTATTGTGATGTTATAAATTGTTTTGCTGTATATAATAATAGTATAGTATAAGATGTTACAAATAAAGGAAAATGAAACAAACCACTCGCATTTTGCTAAAACCTCATGAAATGTGTTTCCTAGGTATCAATTATCATTAGTAACGCATGAGTTTGTGGTGCAAATGTTTATATTTGTTAATAAATAATAAATTTTAAATTCAATGAATCGATTAATGTTAAAGTTGACTTACAAAATTAATAAATAGGCAACTTGAATTACGTATACGGTATACATGTATAATGTTTTCGATTATTTTACAAATACTTAACATTTACGTGATACAAGTTGCCTAATTACTAATTTTTTAAGTGAACTTTATCATTGATGTTTTTATTGAATTAAAAATTTATTGTTTATTAACAAATATAAACATTTGAGCCACTAACGCATAAAATTAGACACCTAAGAAACATATTCCATGAGGTTTTAGCAAAATGCGAGCCGATTTCTTTCATTTTCCTTTATTAGCCAATTTTTGTAGCATCTTTGACTGTACTAGAATATTATTAGGTAGGTACTACGGTAATAGTAAGTACCTGCGATATATAAAATACACATACCTACGTCTGTATGTCGTAGCACTACGAAACTGTATAGTTAGCAGTATAGGTAAGCGTCAGGTATGTTCGTGACACAATGTGTATTACTGATGTGTTACCATTCGTCGTTTTATACAATAATATATTTGAATGGAGTTCTAGTTGTTTGGTGGGTGTTGGGTTGCCTTCAAAAAGGGTGATTTGCTTGATGTTTAGAGAACTAAATTTAGCCGTATGTTTTGATACCATGCGTTTGAAAATTTAGCAGAAATCATCAGTGTGTATATATTGGTAATTTGTAGTTAACCGTGCCTTCCAGTTCTCATTTTGAAGGGTAAAATATTGAGTAATTACTTGGAGGGAGTAAGATAATAAATAGTGTCCGGCCGAAAGTGGAATTTTTACCGTAACAGAAACTGAATCTACGGTGTCTGTCTCAGTTTCGGCCGAAACCGAAACCAAAGATAAAACTTTTTTAGACATATTAAAAAGTATTAGTTGGGCCGTTTTTTAATGGTAATAAGAAACGGAAAAAAACTGAATAATCAGAATCTGAAAAGTGGATAAAACACATCATTTATCCATAGAGATAATGATCGTTCCAACATAAGCTGCAGTACATGTTCGAAGAATAATCTATGAAGGCTTTTATGAATGTTTTTCCCTCTCTGGGCAGTTAGTCGTGTGGATTACAGAGGTTGCACTCACACGACTGCAGTATCACACCGAATATATACTGCCAATTTATTCTAGGTGATGGCACGTCAAAAAATCCATGAACACTTACTTTCAGCTGCCTGGTAAATAAGCTCTTGAGTGGAACATTTTCTCTCATAGGACATATATATGGCAGAGTGGCCATTTTCGAGAGAATAAAATAAGTAAAATATGAAAAAAGTTTCTGCTTCTTGCCAAAAAAGTTCGCTAACAATGGCACAAATGTTACGCAATACTAGCAGATATATCCCCTTTCCCTTCCCAACTACTATCACTATGTTACCCCTTTTTAGGCATTTGGGAGGAGGAAGAGGGAGCGAAATGTCTGCCAGGAGTATGTAACGTTTGTTAGATCATTAGGGAGCTTATTTGGTAAGGGGCAGAAATATTTAAAAAAATTTTTACTTATTTTATTTCCGGATGGAAAAGCTGACGTACCGTGTTAAGAAGTACAGAATCATAAAATTTTTGAATACCTTGTTAATAGCACCCATTTTAAATGCTATTTGTTACAAATAGAAAGCTAGCTGTTTTAGTACGTAAAACTCCATACATGTTTATGGATGTATATACTACATAGTAAGTAATACATAATCGTGGAAAGGTAGTAAGGTGTAGGTACTGTATACAATTTTAGATGTGATATTCATAACTTTAGTTTTGTCAGGTTTTGTTGCAATGAATAACAAACAAATGACTTAAGTAAGAGCGACACCAGTGAAGTGATACTAATGCACATTTAATGTCACTCACTACAATTTTAGTTGGTGGTGCCTGCTGCCTGCACACACACATCACACCGCATTTGTTGTTGTTGTCCCTGTGTCTCTTTTATATAATAAATATATTATACAGAAACGGAACGTGCATGTACAGGGGAGTTAGTAATGCTCTAAGATTCGCCATTGTAATACCTAAGATATACGGAACCATATTGTATGGAGGAGAAATTGAATAAGTGTAATTTACAAAATTTTAAAAAGGCCCGACAAAAATTTTGGGTACGGAACCCTAATGTCTCTTGAAACATGTCTAAGAACACTCGCTATTAAATGATGTTTTTTAGAGCCTTCTCCAAACTGATCCGTTTTTACTATCATCGCCTGCTTTTTAGTTGTTCTGAGTACGGAACCCTAAACTCGCACTTGAAATATAGCTAAGAACACTTTCCATTAAATTACCTTTCAAACGAACCAAATAAAATCAAAATTGATTCATCCGCTAGGCGCTACGATGCCACAGACAGCTAGACAGACACACATAGCGGTCAAACTTATAACACCCTTTTTTTGGTTCGGGGTTTAAAAAATGTCCAGCGGTAAGCAGAAGATTATAACTGAAAAACCTATCAAAATAGCCCTTATGTAGCAAAAGTGAGTTTGATGTGAACTTCTCTATCCTTCTTTAACAACTTGTTTAGATCTTTGCCTTTCTCTTAGTACTTTGTGTTTGAAGTGAACTTCTTCATCCTTCTCTAACAACTAGTTCAGATTTTTATCTAACGCTTATTATTTTGAGCACTTAAACTTTTAACTTTTGCTACAGCAGCAAATATATCACATACAAACGTGGCGCCATCAATTTGCTGCTTTTTGATGGATACTTTTTGTATTCAGAGACGGTCTTTCTTGTCTCTACTCTCCATACTAAGATAGTGGCAGAGATCCTGGCTTCTGCCAGTACTTTTCGAAGTATTACTTTAATGGATACAGTGCCCTGTGGTTTGATCTGACAAATAAACGATTTGAATATTCGCAATTCGATTGAATCGCAAATTGTTTGATTTTTTTTGTTTGTCCATTAAAGTATTCTTCATATGTCCACCACATACGCACTTGCGGGAATCAATTCTTTGGATCAAAATTTTGACTATTTATTCCATAGACTCATTTCCGAAGAATATTCCAGCTATTCGTTCAGCAAGGAACTCGTGAAAGGTTTTTAGCTAGACTTGGTACAATGATTTGCGGGCGAAGCCAAAGGACAAATTTCAAAGAACAATATTTATTAGACAAGTCGCTATAATATTTATATTTTTGACAGCTATATTTTGAGGATATTTAATGAACTGCTATGCGTGCATGGATTTTATTAAGTACAACCAAATATTTGATTCTTCCAGAATTCTTGCTATTGAAAATCGTAAGCTATTATCCCTTCAATATTTTATAGAAATTCTTCACGTACATAATTTATTGTTTCTGCATATAGATCTACTACATTCATTCTGCTATACTTTTCTATTTTGTTCCTTCATCGTTGGCTACTTTTGTTGTGCATAAATATGTCCTATTTATTATTGTTAGTATTTACGACGGAAAATTCGTTGAAAATTCAACAAGGTCCTTTTTATCTGAAAATTATGCCCATTAGTTTGCAAAACAAACAAATTCTTTAATTATTAAAATTTATTCTTGGCAAAGTGTAGAGTATGGATAGAAGGCATCCGATCACATGGCTTATTGTTGATCGGGGTCTTCCTTTTATAAAGTTATTTGAAATTTATTTTTCATACCCTGGAGTGGACAACTACCTGTTCTAAAGGATCGAAAAAATGTAACTATATGTCACTCATTCACTGTCTGATTTCTAATTACCTCTCGAAAAATTAAATGTCGTATAAGTCTTTCGGATTGCGAATCATAGGTTAGGTTATATTGGCTGTCCGCGAAAGACACACTTAGGCTATAGAGCCCATTGTGATACCAAATATGTGTTTTACCACCATTTATACCACGATATATCCGCTGATTATTTCTTTTATCTGCTCCTCAATTATTTTCAGAGGCTGAGGGCACCTTCTTCATGCATATCCCATGCACTATACCAGCCTATCAAAACTATTAATTTAATTAATTTTTGCTGTGGGGGCATAGGCATACCGCGAACGGAATTGGTTACGCTTTAACCAACAGAGCTATTAGGGTTGACATTGCGCATCATCATATTTTTAAAATGTCCAGAGAACATCCACATCGAATGTTCATCGAAATTATAATAAAGGTATATTTATGATTTTAGTTTAAAGTATTATATTTACTAGGTTTGATCTATATATTTGAATCGGAATTTTCTGAAAAAACTATCATAGAAAAACTTCTTTCTTTCAAGCCTTGTTTTTTCCATCAAGCTTAGGCACTAATCCATAGTATCACTTTGTTTTGTTTTCGTCATTTGCATACGCATTTTCAAAATAATATTGTTAATTTGTTTGAGTATTCTACTCAAATACCATAGTCTACGCGGGCAAGTATTGAGCTTTGGTTTTCCACAAACATTAACTTTCCGAGAGAGTCACATACATAAACTATCTGGGGACTTCTGACGTGTGATCTCGCACTCTTCGCAAAATTAATTATTTCGCATAAATTTTATTTTCAGTAACTTTTCTTTAGGATTATTGAGTTGGGAAAGCTTTCGATTTCATAACTGGGAAATTCCTGTTTTTTTTTTTTTACCCCCCAGCGTGATATAAGTTTGACGTGTCTGTGTATCTGTGTACTTGTGTGTCTGTCTTTGGCATCGTAGCTCCTAACCGGATAAACCGATTTTGATTTTGTTTGTATGTTTGAAAGATAATAAGGAACTTGCATTAATTTTTTTTTTGCCACAAATTCATATGTAAATGAAAGAATAATTCATCTAAAGTCTAAAGTATATTTAAGTAAATTAATAATTCCATTTTTATTAATTATTAATAAAAAAAAAAGATAAATTCTTGAATAAAAATCATTATTCATATTATTTTATCATTTTTTCCGTGAAATGGCGTTACGAAAGTGAAGTGTTGACGTCACTTTCATTTGAATTAATAGTTTAGAAAAACCATTTTTAACTGTAAATTTACATGAAAAATTAATTTAAAAGAAAAATTTTTTTAAATTTTTCTTATTAATTTTATAACATGCAACTCTATTTGATTGAGTTCTTAGCTATGTTTCTAGCGTGTGGTTTTCCGTACCCAAAAAAAAATTAGAAAAGAGGTAATGATCTTCAAACGGCGATGTAGATTTTCTCGAAACATAGCTAAGAACACTTTCGATCAAATTAGAGCGACGATTTCTTTAAATTTTTAATTTATGTGTTATTATAAATTGATTGTATGCTGTAATTTATCAATAGGCTAAATGCTATTCAGTTAAAAACTCCCCGAAGTAAATAACTATCAGATGTGAAGACTGCATATAGCGCATTATTTAATAGTGTTATTATATCCAGTATTTAATATGTTTTAATCTACTCCATGAAAATTAAGTTTAACTAGAAGTTATACATTTTAAAGTACTATAACAGCAGGTTATTGTTGCAATATTCCGTTCTCTATATATTCTTTTTTCATTAGTTTTAATTACTTTTACAATTGTACAACCGCATAATGGATAATTATTATCTTTTTAAAATAAACTTTTACGATAATACTCTTTTTAGATTTCAACAATTCGTTAGTGTATATGCATAACCAAACCGTTCTTTTAGTGTTTACTATTTAACGCTTAAAACGTTTCATAAATATTTTAGTCGTTTGTGTACGTCTTATACAGGGTGTTCTATTATTGACTGCAAAACTATTGTCTCCTGAAAAAGCTGAGAAAAAAAAGAAGAAAATGTTCTGTACCAAATTCGGATCTGAGGCCTAATTTAAGAGATAATTATCCTACTCTGATTATACTCAATTAATAAAAAATACATTTCTTAAAATCAAATTCATAGTGGAAGAAGTCTCTAAACGCAAAATTATTACAAAAAAAAAAACAACTTTATTTGGCTACTTATCTCTATATATTATAAATGCCAAAGTAAGCATCTTTGTTTGTTACGCTTTCACGCTTAAACTAGCGAATGGTTTGGCATCGCGGAAATTTTGTTCCATATCACGGATCGATGAGGACTTTTTAGATTTCGTTGATGATGGTGTTTTGATCAGTCCTACCAAATTTCAGCCGGGTGTGAATTTTTGTACATTCGGATTTAAATTGACCGGATAATGTTTCCAAAAGGCCTCTCCTAACACCGATTCAGTTACATGACCATTTTACAAATGAACTGTGTTAACATGGTGAAGTTACCATTGAATGTAACTATTTAATTCAGATAAGGATGGGAAAACGAAGCCTTGATTTATTAGGGCAGATCTTGATTTATAAGCCTTGACCAATGCTAGATCCAGAGCTGACAAACCAAGGTTTGGAAATCCGATGCTGCCCAACATCAATTTCATCGTCAAGTTTAGCAATATTATTAGTTTAAGTATATTTTGTGCAAACCTATCACACCTAGTAATAAATGGTTGTATGACTCGCATATTTATTATATGATTGTAAAGTTAAATGTCTGTTCATTCATTTTATGTCATAATCATAATTTATTTCAGTATTTCTACTCTCATTTATCATATAATTATATTTGCATATAACAATAGGTTTTGGCTATTGTTATAACTAATATTATTTTATTTTATTTGTTATTATTGTTGTATTAGCTGAAACTTGTTAAAAAATCAACTTTACAAACTTGAACATGGCAAAAACAAAACAGAAGATGAAGTAGATGGAGTTTGGTGCAACAAATTTAACCTAAAATTATTATCAACGCAAAGAAGTGCAAAAAAATATCGAGAGAGAAAAAACACAATTAAAAGAAACTAATAACACTAAGCCCACAAATACAGTTACTACTAATACAGTTATTTGTACGAAAAGAACAAAGTTCCTACCGCGTGTCCCACGACACCTTTGTTTCTTTTTATTTTGTTTAGTTATTTCGTTTAATAATAAAACGCGTTTTTGGGTACAAGCAAATTTTTTTTATACTTTGAATTTACACTTAGCGGCTCAAAAACGTTTCACTTTGACAGCCTAAATTTTAAGTAATTTCAGCCAAAATTAAAAAAAATACATTAAGTTTAATATTCAGAACCTTAAAAACAAAAATCATTATCATTGGACATGCATTTAAAGATTAATTAAGACAAAAAAAAAATACAACAAATAAAATAAATTATAAATATAATTCAAATTATTGGAATTGGAATATGTTAAGGTATCTAAAGCTATCTAAGGTTTACTAAATTTAAAGAAATGGTACCATTTGTTTGATAATGTAAACAGTGGTAAAGAAACATTATATGTTTTCATACCAAAAAAACCTTTTATTAGATACTGTTAAGCGTAGCTAATGAGTAAAGTTTTCTCAATCGGTGATATAATTATTATTTTACGATCTGATATCAAAATAACTCAATCAAATACATTTAGTTTGATATTCAGATCTTTTATGATAAGCTTTAATATTATAAGCTTTTATGTAGGTTTAAATTAAATGTAAACATGAACTTAAAACTTTTTTTTATTATTATTAAACAAATGAGCAATCGATACTAATGATTGGTTGTTTAGATAATAAGCATTAAAATATACAGAGGGTTCCCGTGACTCGATGGACATAGCTTAAGAGCGTATTCTTTGGACGTACTCGATGAACATAGCTTAAGAGCATATTAAGTCGAAAGTGCATTATATATTTTTGTCCAAAATCCAATTTAGTTGGGTATATCTACCGGATTTTGATAATCAATTCGGAGAATTTTGAGAGAAGGCAAATTATTAATTTATTTAAGGTTTTTTCGATTTAAAAAAATACAGAAAAAGAGTTTCGGTTACGGAACTATCTACACGACCTTCTGTACGCGGTTTGGTTTAAAAAGTAAATTCAATCATTACATTATTCAATACATTTTATTGAAAAAATTTGGATTGCCCTTGAATTGGTTCGCTTTTAAAATTTTGATGATCCGAAAATTTTACCTCCCCTAAAATTGTTGCGCCCTAGGCCCGGCCAAAGTCCAAATGCAACACTGCACAGCTCCTGAGCCACGAATTTTGTTGGGTAGGTACTTAATAATTTCAGGAGAAAGACCGAGGAAAATTACTGCGTTTTGATGATATACATTTATCATAATTATACAAATTATAATCTTTGAAATCCAATTCATTCAAGCCCCCTTCAACACCTTAATAAATTGCATAATTTTCAAGTGGATGATTTCTCAGAATTATCAAGATTACAATTACATAAAGGCGGATACGTTTCATAAAGTATATACATAACAATTCTTATAATGAAACTTTCATTAAGAGAAAACAACATAATACTCAATTGCAACGTTATCAAAGTAAATTCATCCACAATATTATAATATTGATAAGCCCGGAAACGGATGTGGTGACCAGTTATAGGTACTTGTATGTAGTCAGTCTACCTGTGTATTAACAGGTGCCTGCCTTTGCTGTTCTCATCAATAATAATACTGAACCATTTTAAAATACTACCACATAGAAGACCTCTTCATTATATGTTACTGCCATATCATCAATACCGGTTTATTGTAATAATTTTAGTAAAATTGTTAAAAGTAATTAGTTGTTTTGTCCTAGATTAGGAGGTGCCTCCAGGTGGTGAAAAGATACGAAGCAGCTAACATTTTTATGGATATTATAAATTAAACGGTGGAAAGACGGTGCAAATCAAGCATCTATATTAGTTTCGATTAATTTTTGAGGGAGTCATTTTTGACCGAGGCAAAATGAAGCTTTTGGTATCTATAGGTTGTATTTCTATTCTGTGATATAAAACAAGTTCACCAACAAAAATACTTAGGTTAAATAGTGACAAGTGGTGGGAAAAGTGATAGAGAAATTAATAATAGGATATTTATGGCCAAACAAAGTTTCGGTAATTTAAGGTCATCTACTTATTAACAACAATATTAGTGTAAATACAAAGGTGATGATGATAAAGTGTTACTTATGGACAATATCACAGCGAATGCAATCAGTGTTGCTAGTATTTGAGATGTGGATCTGGCGCAGATTTAAAAAAATGTCATGGACTGAACATATCTTTCATGAAACAGTGTTAAGTAGTCTAAAAGACAATTATTAAGTACAATTAGATTAAGGTAATTGCAATTTTTTGTCATGTGATTAGGCAGCATTTAGTACTTACCGGAAAAATCATCGGCAAAAATCTAGAGGACGCAAAATGCTTATAAAGTCCCTCAATACACACAACTTATCGACTTCTGAACTAATTCACATGGCCTACGGAATTCTATTTGTGGCTATGTCACTAGACCTAATTTTTTTTAGTGTATTAAGTCTTATTGTTTACCTTCTGGTCAAATTTTCGTTTCCAATAGAGAGCATTGGCAAGTATTCCAAACATGAAATAGGAATTCATTTTTCTAACCAGTGATACCTATCGAATCACTTCAAACGAGCTTAAATTCGTTAAGTTTGGTTGTTTATTAGCAATTGCAGCAATTTGGAGGGAATTCCTTCCAAATTGAGCTGGAGAATTAAAAATCGGTATTTAGGTTGTGCTATTGTAAAAGGAATACCTTTTAGGAGTGGTGCCAAATTTCTCCAACCCAAATATTTTTCGTTATTTTTTTCTACTGAGTGATTGGAATGTATTGCTTTTAAGAGTTTTTCCATGCTCACGGTTTAAAATCAAACTGTTGAGGAACTGTAATTGATTCAAAATAATAAACTTTTAACCTTTGGAAAACATAACATTGCCTTGAAAGCTCTGTTTGAGATTTTTCAAAATTTTTGTTAGGACAAAAGATTTCTTATTGCCTTCAACGTATTCCTACGTGAAGCTATTGTGTAGCTTTTAATACCACTTTTTTTTTTAATATTATAATATTATTAGAGTTATTAAAATATAACGGCTTGAATATCGTGCCTGTAAAAAAAGTACATATTGTAAATATATTTTGAAACACTTTTAATTATTATAATTTATTCATTAAAATAAAATATAGTTATTATAATTTTTATTATAATTTATTATATTTTATAGATATATCTCATCTATATTGGTAGCTTGCTGTTCGAAATAATCATAATAAATGTAATGTAATTCTGCATTAGTTTTTAAATTATTTCATTCAATTAAAAGTATGGACTGAAAGTCCAGGAACAAAATTATTATTATTTATTGCTTTTTTGTTTACTTATAATCATGCATACCATATTTATTTATGGCCTATTCGACTATATTTGATGAAATACGATACATACAGGCGTAAACTAAATATTGACAAATATCTTGCCTAGTAATCTTAAAATATCGTATGCATGATTATAAGTAAACAAAAAAACAATAAATAATAATAATAAATAAGTGAATAAACAAATTAAAAAATTCATCAATTCAATCCATGCTTTTTAGGGCATTAAAACATGTACTATGACAAGTTTTTTTTTCTATTTTTTTAACAGTTTAATCTGCAATGTTATACTAAAAGCCTGTACTGAAAAAAGAAAGTTTTGTTTTTAAGAAAAATGAAGTTCGATTTTCGTATAATACGCAGAGGCAAAGTTTGCATCTGACGAAAAGGCAAGTAAAAAGACATCGACAAAAAATTAAAATTTAATGACAAAATTTTATATGGATATTTAACACTCGATCCACGAAGATATTTCATTTTTCTTTATTACTAGACAATAATAGAAATCATAGAAATTACGCTTCATTGTGGGCTCACAGTCGGTGTTAAACATTGATAGAATTACATCGACTTTACAACTCATTTAAAACCTGCGATGACATATCATTTTAATTACACCCGTATACAAGAAACGCAGATGCATAGAAACGAATATTAAAAATTAATAACTTTTTAATTCTTTCAAGGTTATACCACACAGTCTACACCTTGTCATTCTACAACACATATTACGCAAATTAGACCATGTTGGTAAATTTTTTGTTTTGCTATATTCACTGTTTTTTCTACTTTTAAATTTTTTTCATTTTCAATTAATTATCATCGCCTTGATCTGAAATTTGATAGTTAGTTATCGTAGATACCTCAATATTCTTATAGTGAGGACAGTGTCCTTTTCTAGATAGAGGGTGTTGAAGTTTTAGAAAGAAAAAATAGTGAATGTTGCAAAAACAACTGCTTAAAAAATTAGAAATTTGTCAAAAATTCATTCATAATGTCCAATTTTCTATTTTTCGTTTGCGTTATAGCAGTGTCAACAAAAATATTATTTTCCTCCTAAAACATTCGGTATCAAGAAAAGGATTCTTTCCGGGATATAAGTGTATTGAAAAATTACCATTGTTTTAACATTATCTACCTGATAAAGTTCTACTTTTATATCTTTTTCTGTATACATTTAATTTTATAATAAGCTGAGGAGAGTGTTTCGTCACCATTAAATTTTAACCCATGAAAAAAGGGGTACTAAATAATTCGGCTCATTTTTTTTTTTCATTTTTGTGTGTGTGTATGTAATGCGATATCGCAAGGATTTGGAAAACCTTGCACATTAGGTCTAAGGAATCAGTTTAACATTTAGAAAATAATGAGCTTAACAAAAAGATAAGGGGATCATAGAAGATAAGGGGGTTTAACTGACACTACTAAACGAGCTTTTCAACCTAATTTAACCTACTTCTTCGTCAATTATGCACTGATTTTAATGATTTTTTTCTAATCTTTAAGCTGTTAGAGTTGTTTCATTTAAATTTGAACAAAAAACTCAAACCCTAGAAGGAAGGGGGATCATCCTAAAATAACATGAGCCCACGCACAAATATACGGCCGTCAATCTAACCCTAATTACGCTCGTTTATGTTCTTAAAGTATTTGTATTTATTGATCAATTAAGCCGTTCGTGTTTCGGTTTGTTGGTCCAGTCGTACCTACAACACACGTAATTTTATGTAATGCTTTATAATAATTATTATTATTTTTCTGTACATTTGCAATATGTCAGCAACCAATCCAGACTTACAATAATTCTTAACTCATATGCATACAAATACACTAACAAATATTTGTTTGCATATGTTTGATATTCAGCTGTGTTCACACTGATATATCAAATTGAGTATTTAAAATTTCGATCAATTGTATAATCAAAGAACAGGAAATACTTAATATATATCAACGTTGATCGATCAGTCAGTCAGTTACTTATTAAAGAAGAGAAATTATATACCGTATTTTTTAAGTTGGCATATGCTTGAAACTCAATAAATAAATATAATCGTGGAAAATGCTTCTAGTGAAAGATGTTAGTTTCAAAGACACACTCATCTTATACCGGCATCAAATTCGATTTAAATTTTAGGTTCAATTACAAAATCTCGCTCTGATTCATAACTGACAACATACGATGAAAGCTTTTAATAAGAAAGTTTTACTTTATAAATACGCAAATCATTTTTAGTTTGAAACATTTTTTTTTGTACACCAAATTGTTTAGACAATAATTGACAGCAAAAATCTAGCTTATTGTATGTTTCTTCATTCAATTTGAACAAAAATGGTCTTCATAGAAAAACAATCAACTGTTATAGGATTTATTGAGACTTTCTTTTCGAAAAATGCCTAGATTTCGCAAAACCAATTATACGAAATAACAATTTTGATACGAACAAGTGAAATTTACAAAAATTAAAAAACTTCCGACAAATTTTTTTATTTGTTTGTTTGTTTTTAAAAATCCTATAAATTATTTATTTTTAAAATATCTTATAAAATTAAACAATGGTTATCCCACAAAAGTAAATGCGGTAATTTGTGTTTCATTTGAACGGTGCGTTGTCCCAGTTTAGAGTACGTACATCGTTCAAAATTTTATGTTGCTTAACACTCATTAATTTCATAGAATTTTTGAGTTTGTAGATAGATGTCTTCTTTAATATCTAATGACCAGAAATTGGATGCCAATTTTAATACTAAAAATATGAATAGAAACATAGTGTTCATGAGAGGAAAGAAAAAATTAATTAATACCTTTTTGATGTGTTATTTCAATTTATATTCGTTAATTTTTTTCGAAATATAAAAAATAAATAAAAAATTAAACACTTTTTGTGGGCTTTAAAAATACCATCTAATAATCTGAGGTGATAACCAAAAGCCAACTAAAACCCTATTTCTCAAGAAAGTACGTAAGTGTGAACATAGTGTTCGCTTGCTCTTCTATCAGTAGGTAATACCTGCAGTAGTTTCTTACTCTGGTTACTTGTAGTAGGTAGGTATATTAAGTACACCTGTCAAGTTAATTGATATGTAAATTGAATACCTTCGCTATGCTTCTGTGCGTCTAAAATATACATCGTATCGTCTCAAATAATATTGTATTCATTCAGTCATTGAGTTTGCAGTCATAAGAGACATAGAGACACAGAGACACAGCCTTTTCAAGATACATATAGTTGTGTCAAAATAGCATTTTTTTGCCGATTTACTGGCATGTCGAATTTTTACACATCGGGAATATATGTAGATCAAAATATAAATAATTCGAAAGTAAGCTTTTCAAAATGGCAGATCTAATATGCAAATTGTTATTTTTAACAAAAGATTAACAAACTATTATCCATGATGTAAAAATTGGGAAAATTCAATATGGCGAATCTGGTGTGATTGAAATTTGAGGTTATGTATGCAATTTTGATGATTTGCATGTCTTAGATAGCTAAATAATTAAAAGTTTCAATTTTCAAAAATTTTATTCTTACTTTTCGTCTTATATCGTCCAGTTATAACATAATTCACCATCAAAATTGAAAAAAAAATATTTTTTTAAATTTATGTCCCCGCTACCGTGCTTATACATACTTAATTAGTCGAGCAAAATGAGTTTTGTTTTCAATAATTAATTAAAGTTTTAACTTTAATTGAAATAGTTTTTTTTTTTAATTTCCACAAACTAGTTTTGGAGAAATCTATGAAAACATATCATCCATCTATCGTTTTCCCATAAGACTAATGTTAAATATGCCTACTTTTGATGTCAGTTATTTATTTAAATAATCGTGCAACCCCCTTTAAAATTTCAGAATTGATTTAGACTATTCCAACTACATAGAAAAAAATCAAGCCTTTTATCCAAAATTGCCCTGTCTCTCGTACATCCTTAAATGTGGCCGAGAAGACCGTACGTTCAACTAGGAAATGTAGAAATAGTTATTTTGACACGACTATAGTGACACAAGGTACATAGAGTACATATTCATACCCACATATAAATGCATTTATATATATTTATTTCATCTAAATATATACCTCAGTTCTAAGTTTAATTTATGCTGACTGCAGTAATTGGTAAGCATTTATTAAGATGCATTTAATGTGTACTTATAAGTTGTTGAGTGAGCTATATTATTCAAGAGCAAAGGGCGTTTCTAAAATAGACAAAGTGTATTTATTACCTTTTGTATAATTGTAATGCATTAAAATCGCAAATATTATTGTTAATATAGGCTAAGATCGATCCAAAGATGTTAACGAAAATCGTTAAATTGGTTACTAATAAAATTTGTCGAAAAATTATTATGGAGGCATTCTAGTCTAGAAGCCTCAATTGAAGGCACTTTTCAAACTTATGATTATAAGAAAATGAAAAACAATTGTGTAAACAATTGTGCATTAAGTTTGGTTAATTAGTGTTTTTCAATAATTTTAATTTGACATTTTCTATAACATTTACATGTAAAGAATTGTAAATTAATCATAACAGCCTCCTTTAACGCCAAAATTTTTCATTGGAAGCGCTGGCATCGACTTTATTGTCCCTACCATGACTACGCACACAACGAATATCGGGAATCTAATAATAAACACCTTGGATATTTGATGAACTACTGGTATTTAACAGAATTGGTTAAAAGGTGCAGGGATTGGTATAAAGTATGGTGACATGTTACAGTAACACGTACAACGTAGACTTGTAATAATAAGAGTAATATAAATCTAAAATTTGACATTATTTTGTGTGTTGTAAATTAAAATTGATTTCCTACAATATATATGCTGTAGAGAATTTACCATTTTTGAGTCTGGTACAAATATAGGTACAAATGATGCATAGCATATTAAAAACCAACGTGATATGCTTATTAAATAAAAACACTGACTGTGATTATACTCCAACTTCTATTCCCATTTTGCATTTTCTTAGGAGGAAAATATTTGTTTGTTTGTTTTGACCTGAATGTTTTGGGATGAGATTTTATAGTAATATTATATAAAACTAGTCTTAAAATAGTATTATTGCACAGTAAAAATAAATAAGCTTCGCTTCCTATGGGTTATTCTGTGCATGTGGAAGAAAACTAACTATAATAATTTAATTATTACCCTGGAAAGAATCAAATTTCAGGACCACCAATGGATGGTTTGTAGGGACTTCAAAATACTCACGATGCTTTTTTTTTATGCTTATGGGATAGTAGAGCAAAAAAAGTGGACTAAAAGTGATTGGCCACCCCGAGAAACTTTAAAACCTGGGCAGAAAAATGTTATCAATACTACTTTGGTGCCGCCAGAAAAAGTTTTGTTGCCACCTCTCCATATCAAGTTGGGGTTGATGAAACAATTTGTAAAATCACTGCAAAAGGATGGAGACTGTTTTAAATATCTATGTACAAAATTCCCGAAGCTGCCAGAAAGAAAGTTGAAAGAGGAAGTTTTCACTGGCCCCGACATAAGAAGGCATTTAATGTACATCCTCTTTGTGATGTCTCAAAATCTTCTTTCTTCCCTTATCTTTGATAGATTACGGTACCAGTCAGTTAGTTGGAACTCTTATAGATCGAAGTTAACCATTTGGGCCCTGATAGTTCTCAAATAAAACAAAGTGAAAAACTTTGCAGGAAATATCAAGGTCCTATTCTAACACAGAATCGATAAACATTTAACGAATATTCTGTAAAATTATGTTATCGCTAAAGTACTGATAAAAAACTATCCTTATTAAAAAAACTCATTCATTAAAAGAAATATCGGCACATATCAAATATGGTTCTTAATAAGCTGCATTCGTCAGAGGTGCAATAATGCGATTAAAGCCAAAAAAAATTAAATGATGATAAAAATAGATAAAATATGTAATACATTTAAAAAAAAAAACTATCATTTAGGAAATCCGTTGCCATAAGGTATTTTATGAATGAGGTATTTTCTAATCTAAGCACTAAGGTATGGTAAACATATTTCCTGGAATGTGGGCAACTGTGTGTAAGTGTGTATATGTGTGAGTGTTTGTAAGTGTATGTGCATGTGCATGTTTGCCGATCAGCTGTTTTCAAATGGTTTCATATGTATTTAAAAACATACCTGCTGCTCTATTGATGGTTGTTAGTTCATGAAGAGTACATGAACAGCTGTTCTTTTACACTTAGTTTCAAATACCACACGCACATCGTACCGCCTTCATCAATACAAATATTTTTGTTGCAGACTAACTATAACTGATCGTTTTGGTTGTCTTGTCTTTCATTCAGTCAGCTAACAATCATCTTTATTTCGTGTCCTTCTGTTATTTTTACCTCTATATACAAACAACGATTTATTATTCTACAAATCTATGTGATCCATAAATAGACGCAGAAACAAAACACTAAAAACGGTCAAAGTTCGAAAACTTTGAACAGTAAATCGAATTTGAATACAGTTTTCGGCATTTGATTCGTTAGAGCGTCAGGGAATTTTGCAACCTAAATTGATTTGTAAGAAATTAAAAATATGCAATTTGCATAAATAATATATAGATCAACTAAATTATTAACATGGGTTTTCCATATACAAAATTCGCACCCCCTTTTTACCACCTTGGGGGGTGAATTTTGAAAAATCCTTTCTTATCGGATGCCTACGTCATACAAAGAATACACTCTCCAAGTTTCAGGTCTCTGCGATCAGCAGTTTAGGCTGTGCAATGATCCGTCAGTCATTCAGGACAAAGCATTTTATAGATATAGATATTAAAAAAAAAATTATATGTAAGTTCCCTCACCAGTAATAGAAAAAAATAAATTAGTAGAAAATGATCCAAATTTTTAGTATGTTGTAGTTAACGATACATATTATTAAATCAAAAAATAAAAAAAAAATTTGGGTATCTTATCGATCAATTAAGCGAGTAATTAATTAATTAAAAATACACTAAATAACATAGCATGATATGAGGATGGTATGTTATTTAGTGAATTTTTAATTAATAAAAACTCTCTTAATTGATCGATAAGATACCCAAATGGTTTTTTGATTTAATAATATGTATCGTTAACTACAACATACTAAAAATTTGGATCATTTTCTACTAATTTATTTTTTATATTACTGGTGAGGGACCCTCCTTAATCTTACATTTTACTGCTCCATCTATGATCATCATTTTGAACCATGAATTAAAGAATTCTGTAAAAATTTAAAATAGTAAATTTAAAGCAATTCATGGTCATCTTTTTTGATATACTCAATGAATTATGGCTATTTTATACTTTAAAAAATTGAAAATTTTGTATATATTTTAGCTTCGTAAATCAATCCCTTCAAGTGTTACGAAAGGGGGGTAAGTGAGATCAAGAGTAATTGGTAAGGAATGAAAGTGGACTTTTAAATGAGCTTGTAATTCTAGATCGATCACGATCGTTTTTTATGCCCGCCTAACACCATAACGTTAGAACACTTTTCTCCAAACTGTATTTAAAAGAAAATAACCCCCCCCCCCAGCTTGGCAGCTTCAGTAGTTTATTGTGATGAACTACTAAACTGGAACAGATGTGTATTTTATTTAAAAAAAAAAGACTATGAAGTATCTATATAGAGGTAATGTGCTTGTTAGAACCAAATTTTTTTAAATACAGAATCATTATTGCGATCAATTAAATAATAATTTCTAAGGTATTTTTGTACATCGTTTGTGTTTATCTTTCAATTGAAAATATTTTGTTGTCATTCATTGGCAGAAGTACTTTTTATCATGCACAAGGACGTCGGCAAATAATTTTGCAGGAGGACTGATGTACATATAATCCAAGGTTATATTTTTAAACTTTTCTATCTTGTCATAGGTAATTAATGGGCTAAATATGATATCTTATTTAATTTATTATATTTATTATGTCAAAGGAATCATTATTACAGTTGGCCTTAATTTCCAATTAGGAAATTCCAAGCTTGACGATTAATAGTCATTTTTTAGCTAAAAGTATATTTTAGCTAAAAAATACTGTTTGATCAAATAAATAAATTCGATAAAATGGTTTTCTTGGCAAATGGTTTATAAAATAACCATTAATAGCTTTTAAATCTTAATTAAAGTCTAAAGGTGCATTTCTAAAATACTGTGATTTTTATGACAAAAATATTGTTAACAATTTATTATTTTAATTAGGTTTTCTAAAGGTAGTACGAGCGTCAAGGCAAGCTTAGATTTATGGTTGACATTACTTGTACCTTATTTTCAACTTTGATAATGCATTTATGAATTTTATTATTACTTCATGGATGTAGACGAAAAATAAGGATAAAATTTTTCGATATCGGCCTTGATTTTCGAAATATCGAAAGCTAAATAATTAAAGAAAATTTTCAATTTCCGATATTTTGAAAATTACTCCAGATATCGAAAAATTTTATTCAGACTTTTGGTCTTATATTGTCTAGTTATAACATAATTCACCACCTAAATTGAAAATATATATTTTTTTAAATTTGTGTCTCCACTTCCGTGCTCACACATCCTTAATTAGCCGGACACAACGGGTTTTTATTTTAAGCTTTAACTTTAATTTAAAAAGTTTTTTTTTAAATTTCCAACTCTAGTTTTGGAGAAATTTATGAAAATATATCATCTATCAATGGTTTGCCCATAAAACCAATGTTAAATATGCTTACTTTTGATGTCATTTATTTATTTAAATAATCGGGTAATTCCCCTCCCCCTAAAATTTGCTGAATTGATTTAGACTTAGTCCAACTTCATATAAAACAAATCATGCCTTTTATCCAAAATAGGCTAATCATGCCTTATAATTCTAAAGATGAATTTCTAAAGTACTGTGACTTTTATGGTAAAAATATTGTTCACAATTTGGTTTTCTTAAGCTTTTTAGATAACTCAAAAACAGTCTAACAGTGTATTCGAAATTTCTTCGGTTTAGTGAAAGTTTGTGGTGTCAAACTGATCAATGCCACTGTTGGCGTCCATGGATTTATGTACTAAACACGTCTATTTATATTATTGTTGATAATTACAGCTTCCAAAATTGGATATAATAACAAAAAAAAAGGTATTCGTGCAGCAGTGACAACAATTTAACATCTGTTTAATTCTTGCGAAGAATTTTTTTCCGTTTGTAATATTATTTTTTTATAAGATTGTTAAGATTTGTTTTACTAATTTTTTTACCAAAAATATTTAAGTAGATTCTTTTTTAACATGAAATTGGGATTAGAGAAAGTAGTTGCAGAAACGATGCAATGAAGTTAGAAAAATTTGAACAGTAAACTTACTAAATTCACAATTCAGTTAATAGTGGTGAAAATGATTCCAAACTTGTTGCACGGTGGCTTTTGGGGTAACTGAACACGAATATCGCCGAATATACAAAAACCACCGAGGAACGAAAACTTTTTTATATAGTTAATGACATTATTGTCCTGTAACTTTTATTTTAAACCCTCTATATTCCAGAACACTACACTGAGGTTTGAAATCAGTTAGTTTTTTGGTGGTTGATTTTTATTAAATCTAGATCGAAGAGTACGCCCTAAAACATCTCTTCTTAAACAATCAGTCGTGCCTGCATTTGATGTTAGCCTCAGATCCTCATCAGCTGCTGTCACATCATTTTACGACATATTTATCTCATTAACGTCATGCGAATCCTCATGAACCACAATTTTCTCATCTCTGATTGATACTCTCTTACCCTACTCTCTCAGTCTCTTAGCATGAAGTTGTAAGTTTTTACGAGTCTCTCGTTGTTTTGCGTTAAATCATCATTTACGCTTGCTTCTGTTTGAAATTATTTCCACCTTCTTCTTATAACTAGCAAGAGCAATAAAGACAGGTGTAGGAAATCTTCCATTGCGCTTTTCAATACGATAAACGCTTGCAATATCGTCAGGATTTATGTTTACTTCTGGCTTATCAGTTATTAAAGATAAAGCTTTTTTTCCCAATGGTTGGTAGTTTCCTCATTTCCTTCATCTATTCCAAAGTATATTAGGTTGTTCTTTTTTAATTGTCTCTCCATAAATTCAACTTTCGACTCGATTCTTTCCACATTTAGTCGCAATTCTTGATTTTTCTGTTGCAAATCCAGGCTCTATGGCAGTGATTTTATCATTCGTCTCATTACATGTTTTCTTTAAGTTTCCAAATTCAGCCCTGCATTCATCCGCAAATTTATGGAGTATTTCACTTAAACTCGCGATGGTAGCCATATTAATTAATTATAGATATTTTGCACTGTACCATTAATTTTAGCGCACTCTGCTATTTATTAAAAAATTTTTTTTTAAAATTTTTATTACTATAAAATTTATATACGTAAGCTATTGAGTCTATTTTTTAATTAAAATTGATGGTTAATCAATTTGCCAACTACACAATTTTTTACTCTGATTGAAGCGCGTACAAAAATTTAAATTATACACTTAAACTTTTAAATAAATCAATTAAATATTCTTCTTATTTAAAACACAGGCTACACTCAGTGATTATTCTTAAAAAATCATTAGTTATCACGAGTAACGAGTTTGGATCGATTATAAATCGAATTTCCCGAAAATTCCAGGAAACTACGGGAATATCGTTTACCCTTGGCACCAGTAACGATGTGATATTGGTGTTCACCGACTATACTTGTATCGTAAATAACTATTTCAGAATTGGTAATCAGTAGATTTTAAAATCATCCACAACATAAGAGTGAAATGGAATCATGTTGTTGGAAAGTAATGTCGATTCGTATTGCCGAAAATATCTATTTATTCACAAATGATAACTTTATTTTAAGTAGGAGTTGAATAAAAATTACCGTACACTAATTATTTTGTTAAAAAAGTAAAGTTTTAAATTATTTTTGCTGACTTAGAGTTATTTTTGTTTCAAATAGTACTTAACCAATTTTATTTTATTTTCATTACTGAAAATGAAAAAAATTATATTGGTGGCCTTGTCGGTCATAGTAGCGCATACCTAATAATGTTTCAAGAAATATACGACTTTTGTTTTCCTGGTAAGTTTTAATTTTATTCATTTAATGTCTCTCATCAATCAAAAACTCTTTCTCAAATTACATACGGTTATATTTTATTCATTTTTTTTTATAAAGTTTTGATTAGAAATATAAAATTTTTTGAAATGTTCACAAAACAAATGAAATTCCAATCTGACGTACCTACATTCGTATGTTACCTAACCATCATGTATCAAGATAATGGAATCACGTAAGAGAAGCGTATCATTATTATTTTATATTTACCTGTGTTTAAAGATCGGGTTGACTGGTTATTTGTACCCTTTTGTGTATACTCTCCGATTGTAAGCCGGTTTTACTAGATTTGGTGCATTATTATATATTTTCTATTCTGTTAGAGTTGGTGGTTTTACCTACTCAAATAATAATAAATGTTTTAATCTAACTAAAATCTTATTTCATATTTAAGTAGAAGACAAATAAATAGGTACTTTTTTGGTCAGTTTCATCTTTACTTCTCATATAAGGTTTTTGTAATAAAATATGTAAGATTCTCTCATGTGAATGTGAAATATTTTATTTATACTGGTCAAAAATATGTATAACAATCATATATGGGGCGTTTACGTGATAAGCATAATTATTAAATTCATTATATTATGTTCTATATATTAAAAGAATTTAATTTGAATCTTTTTTAATTTTACCATAAAAAAAGATTATCATCTTATGTACACGAGAAAATTTAGCATTTTATTTCTAAAATTTCCGAAGTAAGAGGGATCGAGATGCGGTTTTTTGTCATAGATTTTAAAAGGTATTTATAAATTTTGTGAATATTGGGGCCACTGTACATAAATCGCATGTCAAAAAAATCCCCGGAGTACTTGGGCATTCTGTCTTTTCATGCATTTGAAAACAGATAATATCGAAATAAAAGGGCAGAAGGTATTCTAAAACATCAGAGTACCGATTTTGGATGCATTTCGTGACTAATTTTGAGAAAAACAGGTACTTTGGTCCCCGCGTAAACTGAAAAGTCTTTTAGACATCATATTCGTGATCAGCGACTTCGAAAACCCTGAGTAAATATTTTGAATGCACTTTTTATAAAAATTTAGAGATAATCCTGGAGGCGAGGTGTATAACCAAGCCGCCTTGGACACCAAGTGCATCAAGGAAACTTTTGAATTTGGTCGATTTCGTTTATTATTTACTAAGTAATAAATTTTTGCACTTGCTCGCAATGCTAAAAAAAAAAAAAATGTTATATCGTCTCGCTTATTAGGATATATTTAAAAAATAATTATTCAAATACATAATTAATAATTTTTAACATTCAATATTCAGTTGGTTACATAATATCATCTGTTTTGGTGATATTTACAAAATTTCATCATAATTTAATATAGGTAATATTGAAAAACTTTACTTATGAAAAAAAAAAAACATTCTTATATATTATTTTATTTTTAAAGGAAACAGCTGGTCAATGTGTAAATTTTTTACACACAACACCATCTCCATAACCATACCGCTGCGCTGTCTTGTCAAAAATAAGTACACAGATACTAGATTGTTTTGTCAATGAAAAGACTGCAAATTATTATAATTTTATTATAAATATTTCAGCACAGAAAATAGAAATTTTGAGCTTGAGCATTATGTGATGAAAATGAGAAAGAATTGAGTTATAAGTAGTTGATAGAATGCAAAATAATAACACTGGTTAACAAAGTATTTCTTATAATTTGTTGGATTCGGAATTAGAAATCGCATTCAGAATTTCTCTAATACATAAAGTTTTCGAAATATTTTTACCTCAACAAGAGAAAAATCCGTTTTTGGGTTATATTCGACATTCCGTAACACCACTATGTAATTTATTTCTGATATGGAAACCTCTCTTTTCTTCCCCTCGTCCTTTAAAATACTTTTCGAGAAATCATATAATATCAACATTTATGTATAATTAATTAATTCTACTTAAATATTACCTATTTATTCTATTTCCTGGAAAAAGATTTTGGATAAATTCAAAATCGCTTTTGAAGGAGAATGGGTGGTATTTTCTGATGCGTTATGAGACAAAATTATTCACCGGTGAAACTTTACTTCGAATTTAGTTGAAAACCAAGATTTTTACACATAAAGAGGCGAATTTCTCGAAAACTCGACGTGCTGAAGCAATTTGCAAAAAATAAACTAATTGAAGCATTCACATCATATCGCTTAAGTAAATAAAAAATTAGACCGGAATTAGATGAAATCTTAATACAATATTTTTAAAACAATAAAATATTTAGATATTAAATAGCTGATTAAGGGATGTACGAGCACCAGGGCAATTTTGGTTAAAAGGCTTTTTTTATATGAAGTTGGATTAAGTCTTTATCAATTCTGAAAATTTGGGGGGGAGCGTTTGTATTCATTTAAATTAAAAGTAAAATCGTAATATATTATAGATAACAAAAATAACCCGTTGTGTCCGAAAAATTAAGGATATATGAGCTTGGTAGTGGGGACATGAATTTACAAAAATATTTATTTTCATTTTAATGGTGAATTATTTTATAACTTGGCAATATAAGACGAAAAGTAAGAACGTAAATTTCAAAGTCGGCTCTTTCGACTTCGTTTCGGTTACAAAGAGTGCAAACGGCAGCCAAATCAATTACATAACTTATTTTGCTGATCACGATACGTAAAATGTGGTTGTAACACGCACGAAGTTGTGCAGAAACTCGAATGAATGACAGGGGACCGCGGAAAGCGAAATATTCCTCGAATCCATCCTTGTCTATCAAGTCTGTACATCAAGTAGAATACAACTTGTATAACTTTAAGTTTTCAGTTACAAGTACTAATTCAATATCATATGGTAGGTACTTATCCTATATGTAACAGTGATTGTGTTAATCCCACAAGGAATTCTCATCTACAATAAACTACAATTTACCTGCTTTAAGATGGTACCATATTGTGACAGTGAAATACTGACTTCTCCAAAATTGGTTTTAATTACAGGTAGTATATGGTAAATATAATATGGGAATGTATGTTACATATGCACTAGATAAGTATTGTACAAGAATAACGTACCTACTATTCCGGAATTGAAATCCATAAGGTTACTTCCTTATTCTTAATCTATTTCTAACATAAACTGAATTAAACACTTTCATACATTAATAATTACTCATGTCTTCACATTAGTCATTTAAGGACGTATACAATTATACATTTATACATTCATGAGACTTGTTAATAGACAAATAACAAAAATTGTGATAATTAATATAAAAGTTTAAATGATTTTGAATGATTCAAGAAAGAACAAGTGAAAACAAACAATTGACTGAGTTAATTGTTAAAATACCATGTATAGACAGTGGTGATGACTCTATCACATTACACATACATACATGTCACACATACATAACTGATATTCCTATATAATACATACTATACAATTTGCGACTAATTTGCAAAAAGTACTTTACGAAATATATTTCGGAAAAATACACACGCTTTCTTACCAAAAACTTAAATTTTATACTTTTAAACTGTCAAAAACGCGGACAACCAACTTGGTGACGTAATATCGGTATCATTATACGAAATAACACGGATAAGTTTGACACATATATTCATAGACAACTAATTATAATAAATATAAATTATCTATAAATATTGATTATCTATAGATATATTATACCCAGCTGTCTACAATAAACTAACTGATGGGTCCATGGTTCATACCGATATGACATCACATCAGGGCTTGTCCGCGTTTTAGGTCAAGTGATATACAGTTTAAAAATTACGATTTTCAATTGTTTAATATTTTAATATTCGATAATTGTGCTAATGATAAAAACGTGCTTTTATGACTCGAAATCAGAATATTTAAGTATATTTTTACATAAATTTTAACTTTTTTCAAATTTCATAATTTATTTTTCACTACCGAAAGTACCCAATTTGTTCCTATGGGACTGAAGAGTGAAAAGAGTAGAGGAGGACCATGAAATTTGAATCTTTCCAAGGTGGTGAAAGTGTCCCGGCACACATGAATTAAGTGTATAGATATTTAAATAAACAAATTATAAAAACAACAGCTTTATTAAAATTAATTGTTTTAATTATTTCTACAAAAATAAAATATATATAAAATTAAAAAAACACACAACGAATTAATTTACTGTGTCTAATAACGCATTATTATATGCAATTTGTGTATTAACCTTACGAGTGTTTTTTATTTGTGTAGTTGGTTGCAATTTAAGATATCACGGAGCAATTATTTATAATATTCTTTATATTATATTATTTTTATTTTATATGTAGTCTTTTAAATGCATTTTTATTCTTGTATGTATGTGTGTTGTATTGTAAAGGTCATATCTGTAATAATAATCATGTTGAAACAAACTTAAGTAGAAAATAGTTTTATAATTTATAACACAGTTAAGTAACTATTTAATCAAGGTGAGAATGTTTTTTTTGTAAGTTACATCCACATATTGTAATCATAATGGTTTATATCTACCCACATCAAACGTAAAACTGGGAACTAGTTCTCATTCGGTTTAGTAGCTGGCATAGTGTCAGCAGTGGCGGATTTAGGCTTGATTCCGCCCTACGCACGGTTTGATATACCGCCGTTTTTGCTTTGTGAGGGAGTGATTATTTTGACTTTTTTTTTGGTATCCTAATCTTAATATTCAATTTGTAGCTGGGATGTTCAAAACAATATGTAGAGCAATATCTAAACTAGGATACACATCTGGAAGATTTCTTTGGTACCAAGCGTACATCTTCAAAATTTGGTAAGGCGCTCTTTGAGTTGATAATGTAATTGAATGCATTCATTGTCCAATATTTCTTCTAAGTCCTCAGGATTCTTACTGACGAGAGAATTTGCTTGATTTTACAAATATCATTTTGATAAATTATCAAAAATTAATGTACAATGACATTAATTTCACTGAAAATACAAATATAAATAAAAATTCGTAGCGCAGGAACTGCGTTGGCTAAGCAAATTCCCTCAGAGATTGAAAAAATAACACAGTTTTCGTAAAACTGAATGTTGCATTTTTAATTTTTCAAAAATTTTATTTCGAATACTGAAAATGAGACATTGAAAATTTCAATGAGACATAATTAATGTTGCTGGAACCATATTAGAAGGATGAGGACATTATCTCACTCTCGGTAATCTCTCTCGCACGGTACAAAGTCACCGCCATATTGATTATTTGTTTACTTTCGACCTGTCAAATTGGTCAATGTTTTGTTTACATATTTGCAATGTCGAGTTGTCTCATAAAAAATTGACAAACCTGAGACGGAAAAAATGCATTAATTATTAATTTATTCTAAGGAACGATTTTTCCATTACCAAAACCAAGGATTGTTCACACCAATGTATTCACGTTTTTTATAACATTTGAATCAGGAAGCAGGCCAAGCTAAGATGGCGTCGACTGGGTACGTACGCGAACTGAACCAAAACTTGTACTCCATTTCCTAGATCAGTTTTTTGTATTTTACAAATACGTTTTACTACCAAGTACTCATCATCAGTATGAATTAGCTTATCGTAATTACTCTTATTATGTAGGTTACTCGTTGCTAATTTGGCAGCGGACTACACCAGCCCGCCTTTGGTGCAGTTCGCCACCAATTACGATTAGCTAATTCATACTGATGATGACCACTTGGTAGTCGAAATACGCATTTATAAAATATAAAAAAATTGATCTAGGAAATTGGGACAAAAATCGAAATTTATAATTCTACGATGGTTGGAACTTGTTGTAAATTACTCGCATGCATACATATACATGTAAGTAACTACATAAGTTGAACAGTAATTTAATATTTCTTTCTATACTTTGGTACAGTATATATATATATATATATAATGTATAATATACAAAACATAAGTCTAATATTATTACTTATATTTATAACAATTTTCATCTAAAGAACTTTTATATTCTGTATTATCTATCGTTCTTCTCTTTATTAGATAATTATAGTTGAGTAGAGTTATTATATAATTATGTAATCATTACTTTCATACAAATATTGTTATCAAGTGTGTATCAATCATTTATGTTTGAGGATATCCATGCATGTATGGATATATTCATTCTATGCATTTGTTTTCTAGATATTCGCACCGTGCGTGAGTTTTTTTGGAGGTGTTTCCATGGTAACGATACACTACTTTAATTATAGAATTGTATGGATGCATATATAATTGTATGGATTGCATTTATGACTTACATTGAAAATTTAATATTATTGTCAAACAAATTTAAATAAATTATTATGATAATTTGCATGTCAAAAATAATATTTTTGCAATTTGATTTCTTATTTTCACAATTTTCAATGCATTAAGCTTAATTAATTAGTGTTTTTCAATAATTTTAATTTGACATTGTCTATAACATTAACCTATACCAAAATTTTGTTGGTAGCATCAATATTTTTAAGCGTTACAAACTTGGGACTAAACTTAGTGCACTTTGCATATTACATATATGCATAGTATAAAAACAGCCCTTTTTATATGATGGTATATGAAGAAGTCGTAATAAATGTTGGTTTTTTAGTCAGTAAGTGCTTTAAAAAATGTTTTGCCATGTACATAAAAAACTGTTATCCACATTCCTCAAGTTTTTAGGTAGCATGAGCGCCAAGACAAGTTTAGACTTGTGGTTGAAATTATTTTGTACCTTATTTTCAACTTTGGCGATGAATTTTGCTATAACTTCATTATGTAGACGAAAATAAGATTATAATTTTTCGACATCTGGCTTAGTTTTCGCAATATCGAAAGCTAAATAATTAGACAAAATTTTCAATTTTCGTTATTTTGGAAATGACTCCAGATATCGAAAAATTTTATTCTTACGTTTCGTCTGATATTATCAAGTTATAACATAATTCACCATCAAAATTAAAAATATATATTTTTTTTATAATTCATGTCCCCACTACCGTGCTCATACATCCGCAGTTAGTCGGGCACAACACATTTTTTTTTTCAATAATTTATTAAACTTTAATTTAAACTTTTATTTATGAAGACGCATCATCCATCTACCGTTTTCCCATAAGACCAATGTTAAATATAGCTACTTTTGAAGTCATTTATTTATTTAAATAATCTGCAAATCCCCCTATAATTTGCAGAATTGATTTAGACTTCGTTCAATTTTAAAAAAAACTAGCGTTTTATCCAAAATTTCCCTGGCTATCACCGCACATCCATAAAAAACACATAAATGTAACGTTCTTCTCCAAAGCTTTTTTCTCAAGCTAAAATAGTGTTGATTAACAGGAATAGAACTGTGGATTGATATTATATCCAGAAATGAACACTAATCAAAAATACATCGGTATAGATACATTTTATAATGAAATCAGTAACAAAATCCTAAAAAATACATAAATCTAGGTCATTATTCTTAAAGTGTACGAAGGTATTATACATGAAGAATCATGAAACTGTTAATTTAACTTCAAAATCGTAAGGTTTACCATGTTATTACATTTACGTGTTCACACTTCCAGAACATCGTAATAGATGTGAGATATTTACGCATAAACGTGTAATATTTGTCAACAATATTCAAATATGTCTCTTTTCATACTTATTTATCTTTTTTTTTTCATATCAGCAGGCAGCTCTAACCAATGATATTACATTTAAAATATTTCCTTATACATCACAAATTTATAAAACACGCAATGAATCTTTTTTTTTTTATTGTATAAATTATTTTATAAGTTTACTTCCATGAACAGATTATATAGTCGCATAAACGAAACACTAAAAATGGTCAAAGTTCGTAAAATTTGAACAGTAAGTCGAATTTGAATGCGGTTTTCGACATTCGAAAAGCTACAGGAAATTTTGTGACCTTAGAAATTAAAAATATGCTATTTGCATAAATACGATGCATTTTCTAATTGCATTTTAAATTGATCGTATACTAAATCCACAATTTGGTTAATAGTGATGAAAATGATTCCAAACCTGGCGGGGGTTTAAGGGATTGGTGAACACGAATATTGTGTCAGAACTGGTCTCCGAGGTACCTAGTGCCCAGGTTAAACGGTATCCACGTCGTCTCCTGAAGTTTTCGGAAAATTCGTTATATAATTGGTCCAAACTCCGTACTCGAGTGTTTTTGGGATCGCTGAACACGAATATCGTGACAGAATCAGGTACCAGGTACCTCGGAGAATAATTTTATCGCGACATTCGTGCTTAGTGACCTCAAAAACCATCCTCATATCGAGTTTGGATTTCCCGATAAATTAGCCTATGTCATTTTCCGATCTCTAAACTACCACTACCTACATGGGAGCCATACATTTTACAGGAATACAAGGTCTTGGTGCTATTCCAGACTATAATCTATCTCTATGCCAAATTTCTTCCAAACTTTCACGATTATAATATTTATCCGATTGAAATCGTTGATGTGTACGGATAAGTGATAGTTAATATCTAATCTGAATATGGAGGTTGCGTCTTTATTCACACCATATCTTTTTATTGTAATTTGTAACTTTTTTTTGTTTTTAACTTTTAAATTTTATCAATGAATAATAATTGTATTAGTGAGTGGCATGTCTTGTCCTGTCCGCTTGATTAAATAAATACGTGGTGATATAAATAGAACGTGATTTGTAAATTTTTAAAAATGTATAAAATAAATCGGTATTCAATTAGATTATGTGTACACTTAAATTTATTTTTGTAGAGTGTGCTGAAAATTGGTCAATTTTTTTCATGTCATGATAAAATATCGGTGGATTTAAGAAATAACAGACCGGAAAAAATAGATCCAAATAAATTTATGTAATAGTGTCCCATTTTTGAACGCAAGGGCTAAAATCAGAACTAGTGGATTTGATGCTTACTGCAGTAATGTATAAAGTTACTGTAATAATACTCCGGGTCTATATAATTTTCGATATTTTTTCTGGGTCTATTTTTTCCAGGTCTATTTTTCCCGATAACCAATACCGGTTACAGAAATATAAAAGCCATAACGTAGCTGTGACTTTTAGAAATTAAACAAAGAACTTTCTGATTTTATTCATAATTTTGCTCGATAGAAACTTCTATTTTATTTCAACGAAAATCGATAAATTCAAAATTTTATGTTTACTACTTTTCCACTATGAACGCCTCTTTGGTAACCGATAATTTAATCACAAAGTGTTTATCTTTAAGTATAATCTTTTTAAGTCGGTTGTTTTTTTATCTTAAATCGATCGATCGATTAAGTCGATCTTAAATCGGTTGTTTTTTTATATAATCATAGTTTATTTTAATTAATTTTGATATCGTTTTTCAAAGTTATAAAACAATAAATTAAACATTTAAACTCTAATTAATTTTTCTACTTGCGTGCGATTTCTTGATACTTAGTTCTTTTCATGCTTGTCTTCATCGCACTTTACTGATATTTCTGACATAAAATTTATCTATCACAATCGGATATTTCCGCTGACAATTGATTCATTTATTTGTCTACTTGCTTGGTTGGTATTATTAATTTGTTTAAAACTGTGAAATTCTTCGAATAATTTCTACGATGATCTATTGTATAAAAATTAAATTAAATGTAACGTTCTTATAATTTTTTATATCTGATGTTGCGGCTGGAATTACTACGAGGTAAAATTAGTGGAATGTCTCTTGTGTCCCTATCTATTTCCTAAAATTTTCTTGATAGCACTTGACTGTAAAACAACCTATAAGAACCACTATCTGATCTTATAAAGGGACTATTTTTCCAAGTTTAGTTTCCAGATTTTAAGTTTCTATGAAACTATAAAAGATAATGTTGAAAACTGTTGAGATCTGCATGAATAACTTCCCAGCATAACAAAGATTTATAAAAAATAAAAATAAAAAACTCGACCGGCTAGAAATGACTCGCTTGAATGTTATGAACTTCTTTTCGGATCATATTGCCGCTAATACGCTTCGATCGACACCTTAACGAAGTCGTTATCATGCTTTGTTTCTCGATATCGATCAGGATAAAATTTAAAAAAAACTCGCCCGACTTGAAACCTTGACGGAATGTTATGAAATTCTTTTCGTATCACAATGCCGTTCATGCATTGTCCTAACCATGCAACGTAAAGGTATGTTGAAAACTTCGATTTCGAAAATAACTTCCTATACTGGGAAGCTTTAAAAGAAAAAGAAGGTTTGAGAGTGTTGTTGATCATGTTTTGACAATTTTTTTCGAGTTGATTTAGCTTTTATGGCCACAGCAGTGTGATTACCCAATATACCTTTTCTATGCGAACACCGCGACCGTCTCAGTTCAAATCACGATTGTAATTGACGCCTGCTTAAAAGTAGGGAGAAATCAACTTTTGAATATATTGCGACAGAAATATTGTTCATGTAACATCTAGGACTTATTGAACTAAGAAAATTGAAAAGTGTACGGGGGATACATTTAAGGATGTATGAGCATGACAACAATGTTTGATTTAAAGGCTCAAAATTTGTTTGTAGGTAGTCTTTTACTCAAAGAAACTCATAAACACCAACTTTACAAATTTTTTTGTAATAATTTAAAAAAAACGAACCCAATTGTAGTGCAATTTTACCGTTAATTTAAGTCAGCTAAAGACTAATTGAGCAAAAATCAAATTTAGATTCTATTTATTTGTTGTCATTTCCAACGGCGGTGTGGTAGGCTTGGTAGAGTGTTGTACTTCTATTCCATAGGTTTAAGGTTCAAAGCTCATGCAAGTCGATCACCGTCAATTGTTCAATCAATACACAATATATGATCTGGAAGTGGTTATCTGAGGAACGCATTACTAAGGGCACTGATGGCACAGTTCCGATTCGTCTCGACGGTAGTACAAGTACGCTAAGAATAACCCGCATCAGATCATTCTGTGGCCAGATTGAACAGCTGTATTGAAGAACAATTGAAGAGCCGTTTAAGCGACTGTCTGATGGTGATAACCTCACCATCACATACAGTTTTTGTTTAATTTTTTGACAAAATTTAACAAACGAACCAGATAGGTGTCAGTCGTTCGTGCTTTTGACTAAGGATACAAAGTACCTCAGTTCGTATCAAAAGCGGGATCCATGGTAAATTAAAAAAAAAAAAAATTTCCACTACCATGCTCATACATCCTTAAAGATGTGCTATTAAAGTATTTCTTTTAGTTCCCATTTGTATGCAGTTTTTTTATCGTTTTAATAATTTATATTTTTTGCTTATTTTCTTATTTCTGCTGAACATAATTAATTCTTTAAATGTTGCATTAAAATAAATAATTTCTTTAATATTATGTAATAAATTTTTTTTTTTTGGGTTTATTGTAATTTATATGATTGTTTTGGAAGATTTTGTATATAAGCAATGAATTGAATAAACACAGCGAAGTTCCGTCAAATCAACTTGGTATTATTTTATATTCTATATTATATTATATTATATTATATACGTTTAGAGTGAGGGTTGACACAGGAAATTTATAATTTTCTGCTTTACGGAATTGATAGTTGTTTGGTATGAAGTTTAAAACTATACCTATGTAGGTATATCAACCAATACCACAACATAGAAGAGAGTTATATATACTTTCAAAATGAATGAACATTTTATACATTAATCAAAATTAATGTATTATTTCAAATAATATGAACAGGTGTAAAGTGATACAAGGCAGGGCACGATCTAGCCATTTAGCCACATCGAGAAAAAATAATAAGCCGCCTTTTACACTCATACCATATACAGGGTGGCTTTATTAAGGATGTATGAGCATGACAACAATGTTTGATTTAAAGGCTTTGTTTGTAGGTAGTCTTTTACTCAAAGAATATGTGGTTAAAATTTCAGCTTAGGTATCCGTGCAAATTGTTAAGAAAAAAGTCACTTCATAACTTTTTAATAGAAAGTAAACATATTAGCAATGAATTAGAAAAGAAAAAAACTAAGTGTCACCGTCCATTTAAGGGATGTAAGAGCAGGGTAGATTAAGGGTTGAAATTATTTTTATCTTATTTTCAACTTTGATGATGAATTTTGTTATAACTTCAAGAATGTAGACGAAAAATAAGAATAAAATTTTTCGATATGTGTCTTGGTTTTCGAAATATCGAAAGCTAAATAATAAAACAAAATTTTCAATTTTCGATATTTTGAAAATTAAGCCAGATATCGAAAAATTTTATTCCTTTTTTTCGTCTTATATCGTCAAGTAATAATATAAATTTATCATCAAAATTGAAAATATCTATTTTTAAATTTGTGCCCCCTCTACCATGCTCATACATCCTTAAAAGTTGACAAATGCTTGAAACCCAATTAATAAATTTAATCGAGGAAAATGCTTCAATCGAAAAATATCAGTTTCAAAGAGCCCACATCTTATATCGACATCGAATTCTATTTTAATTTTCAGCTTCAATTAAACCCTCACTCTGATTCATAAACTGACAAACATTAGATGAACGCTTTAAATTAGAAAGTTGTTCTTTATAAATACGCAAATATTTTTTTTTTGGTACATTTTTTTCTAAACCGAATAATTTAGACAGAAATTCACTAGAATAGTTTTTATAAAAAAACAAACCATTTTTTTCGGATTTATTGGAAATTTTTGTTCGAAGAGTGCCTAGATTTCGATTTAGTACTGGCCCCCAGAATTAACATTTCCATGCTTTTTAAGCCCATTATAATAGCGTACCGACTTGACGTGGAGATTTATTATAAAATAAATTAAAAAACTTTAACGTTGTTTCAGCTGCTTTGTATTGAATGCGAGAGGGTCATTCGATTCACTTGCCACGGACCTTAAACAACCAAAATAAATGTTCGGATTACATGAAACGTACAATAGTTTGAATTCGTTCGAAGTCGCTTCTCCCTTGTCCTCTTCTCGTATATAAATGTGATAGTTGCTGCTATATTATTTATTTAAACTGTTAAATGTTTTCATGTGTGACTTCCTTGATTAAAATATCTTTATTATTTACAATACAATACAAATACAAATACAATTGTCAATTAGCTAACTTGAAATACCTTTACCTTACCTCACTTACCTTAATCCTTTAAACAAAATATTAAGAACATTTATGGGTTAGATTTCAGTTTGAAATTAAACGAAACTGAACTTATTTTATATCATTGAACCCCCGACTAAAAGTGGGCTGTTCTAGGTTTAACGTGTTTGTGTATCTCTTTATTTGTGTGTCAGCCTGTAACAGAAAAGTGTGTGATTTTAAACACGCTGTATAAAGAATCCTCATTAATTATCTGTCTACTACCTTATACTGTATAAATAAGCATTTAAGAAAATTTATTTTTTAAGGCAAAGGAACAGTATAGGAAACAAAATTTATTCACTGCAAGTTCATATACTTTTACCGCGCATATTATCCAAAACTTAATGACAATATTGATCCAAATCAATATCCTTAAGTGGCATTTAGTGCCCTGAAAAAAAATTCTTAATACCAACCGATATGAGGTTGAAAGTACTTTCTTGCTTAAAACTGATCAAAAAATACAAAGATATTCTTTATTTCGAACAAACTGAAAACTTTATACTTCATTTCCTTCGAAAATTCCCTAAAATCATACTATCGTCTATATAATTCTTAATCCTTATTCAGGACTCTTTCAAATGATAATATGCAAAAAAAATCCAAAATTTTTTTCCGGCGGATGCGCCTCTATATGACCCTCTAATACACACATAACATACATATATTTACACATAATAAATGTAATAATATCGTAAATAATTTATAATAATTAGATTTAATAATAATTCTCTTCTATTCTTTATAATATATAATTTTATTTTATACATATATAACAATACGTTAATTATTAATTAAAGGTTATCAACATTTTATACATATATTGAATGAATGAATGAATGAATGAATAAATGAATTGAATGTTTGTTTGTTGATGTTGTATATTGAAAATATTTATTATATAAATAATAAATAATTGCACTAATAAATATATTACCAAATATAAATACAATTATACAATTACAAAAATTAATTACTTTATACCAAGTGGATTCATTGTTAAAACGGATAATTCTGTTAATAAGTTTAATGGAGAAAAATAGATCGACTTTAATAACTGCAGTGAAAAAGTACTTATTGACTATTTGTTCGTATTCTCTTGACGAAGTGTTGCTATGACCCTTAGACGAGATTTTTTTTTTTAAATTTGTTATCTATTGATACAAACATTTTGTTATTAGGTGACATACAAATTGTCTTGCGGATAGATTTATTTATTGATAAGTATTTTATTGTAAGGATTTATATTCCTTAAATATTGGACTTCTCAGTTGAATTGATAATAATGGGAACATTGAAATTTCAACTATACTGGTTTCATTTCAAAAGAAATGAATTTTTGTTTTTGTTTTTTTTTTTCTTTTTTATATTATTACATATCTATTCACACCGTGTGTGAGTTTTATTGGAGGCGTTTCCATGGTAACGATACACTACTTTAATTATAGAATTGTATGAATGCATATATAATTGTATGGATTGCATTTATGACTTACATTGAAAATTTAATATTGTTGTCAAACAAATTTAAATAAATTATTATGATAATTTACATTTCAAAAATAATATTTGTGCAATTTGATTTGTTATTTTCACAATTTTCAATACATTAAGTTTAATTAATTAGTGTTTTTCAATAATTTTAATTTGACATTTTCTATAACATTAACATGTAAGGAATTGCAAATTAGTCATAACAGCCTCCTTTACCGCCAAAATTTTTCACTGAAAGCGCTGGCATCGATTTTATTGTCCCTATCATGACTACGCACACAACGAATTGAACTGAAAAAATATTTTCGTTTGACTTATGTAATTTACAGTTTAATTTTATGTACTTCGTAAGCGATGTAAGCGATGCTAGTAATATTACAGTATTGAATAGGACTATTCTCTAGAAGTATTGTGGGTATTCCCAACCAGTATAGGTCTGACGCCCATAATGCATTGACACGTCCACCATAACTATTGCTAATGTTACAATTCCTTCAATGGTGAAATCAGTATGGCGTTCACACTAATACTGACATAGCAGTATCCACAAAAAATTTCTTACCGTGTAATCCTTGGATTGCCTCCAGCGCGGCCTGTGCTGTGTTTGTATTCTCTCCTATACAATATGATTGTATATAAATACAGTAGAACCTCGATAACTTAAACCTCAGTAACATAAAAACCTCTGTTACTTCAAAAAATACTATGTTCCCTTCCCATCAGAGCCCAAAACCTCTATAACTTAAAATACGCAACCTCTATAACTTAAATAAATAATCTCTGTATAGGCCCTCAGTAACTACATAGAAACATGTACATACCTCTATATTAACTAGGGTACATAGAAACATGTACATACCTCTATATTAACCTTTACCTAACATAGACCCTTGATAACTTAAAACCTCTATAACTTAAAATATTTTGTGTTTCCCTTGGACTTTAACTTATCGAGGTTCTACTGTATATAAAATGAAAAGGTATAGACATAATATGGGTTCATACTTCATATATTTTATATAAAAAGAATATAAAAACCACTAACATATATAACATATATAAAGAGTTAGTTAGTTGCATATTGGTCGTTTTTGAAAAGCAATTTTAAACATATGTTACACCAAAAAGTATAAACGTAATCTATGACAGTTATAATTTGTTTTTACTTTTGTATAAAAAAAAAAATTTTTTTTCTGTAGCCACTAGTGAATATGAATATTCTATCTAAAGTTCATAGCGGGTTTGGGTTATTTCGATAAAAAAATATATAGCTTGCTTTGCATTCGCATATAAGGTTATTCGATCATAGAATATACAGGATTGTTCAATAAGATGTTAACACGTAAATGGGAAACATTTCATGCACAAAGATATTACTAGTTATAGTACAATAAAATGAAGGTTTAAAATAAAACCATCAAAACGAAGGCCTGCATTTGTTCGTTTTGATATAAATTTAAACTATACATAGTTAAAAAATATTGAAAGGGTTGAAAAATATTAAAAAGTACCCCTAAAATCCCTTTTTTGAAAATATCTCGAAAATATGGAAAAAAGTTTTAAATTATAAATATAGATATCAAAATTTTCTATAAATAGAAATCGAGATATTTGCAAGAAACAAATCTAATTTATAGCTCAGCCGCGTATAATTTGAAAAAATTTTCCCCCGGAAAATCGGAAAAATCCCAAAAAATTACGTTTTTCAGTTCTATATATGCTAGAAAGAAGGGATTATAAATAGTCAAATAATACATAAATACTAGCGGTCCCGACAGACGTTGTCCTGTCCCGTAAAAACGTAACTCCAATTCATTAATACCTATACTACGTTTCGCCTGTCCGCTAAACCCATCCCGCTAAACCCCAATTTAACTCCTATTTATTGGAGTGGCCTGACCTTCGACCTTTGGCCTGACCTTTGATAGTAGAGCTCGCTGCGCTCGCATATGGCTCTAATAAATGCCTATTGACAATACCTGAATACTATTAAAAATACATAGTACACATAGTATACATAATGTGATATGATTTATATGCGCTCCCACCATTTAATGAAATTTCATTTTTTTGGTACGGAGCCCTCAAAAACAGTTGTACTGGACCAAATTGTGAATCTAAACCATTCTCGAATCCCCTTGAACTCACACAAAAAATTTCATCAAAATCGGTCCAGCCGTCTAGGAGGAGTTCAATTACATACACACGCACACAAGAAATATATATATTAAGATAATAAAATACATGAAATGTATTACACCTGGTAAGTTTCGGTCAAATTTTTCCCAATTGACTTTTTCATTTACAAAAAATAAACATATTATGATTTCAAATATTAACTGGCATTTAATACGCATTTGTTTTAAATCGTCGTCAAGAATAAGCGTCAACTTTTAGCAACTTAAAATTAGGACTCTTTCTGCCAAGAAAAAAAATAAAAATAAATTAAATAGTTGTACTGATTCAAACCTGATACGTAAAATGACTGCTATTCTTATTTTTGCGTATTTACGCATGACTGTTTTATATGTTTAAGACGGTTAACTTAAACTTAAAGTTTTAGAAAATATTGTGCGATTATCGTTTAAAAAAACGATCAGATCCTTGATAGCGGAAAAACACACGGGATGATATATAAACCAAAATTTAGAAGAAAAACTTTATTAAGGCCTTTTTATGAACACAATTATTTAGTTCAAGATTTCTTGCTTCTTGCTACAGAAAAATTTAGTAGGTAGGGCTTTTCCAACCGCCCAGAGACAGTTATCAGAAAGTCACAACGATGTTTTACGAACATTTTTCTTGTCGGGCGTTTTCGTATCTCTTCTGAAAAGTTCTTTTAAAACTGTCTGTAACTTTAAAATTATCATTTAAGAAAAGATAAAAATAAATAAATACTTTCTTTCTTTTCTTCTTACCAGTTTTGTCAAAAAACAAATTTGGCTTAAAATCCCACTTGGTCTCACCTATTTATTATACACCTTGCTAATAAAATGTTTATTACGTAACAATACACACCCTGTAAAGGTAATTAATTTTTTTACACGCATCGAATGGTAACTTAATTACAAATCTCTTCAAAATAATAAAAAAAGTATCGTTTTTATAAGTATTTAAACATACAAAAAAATTTATATATATTTATTATTTCATTTTAATGAAATAAAATGATATTGTAAAAATGATTTATTAATGCGTATAAAAAGTTTTGTTTTGTTTTTGAAACAGTGCACAACGGGCAGCGGTCGGCTCGCTCGGTAATCGTATATTACCGACCGCCATTATTATATCAGCGTATGTAATATACTCCAATAAAGCGAAGGCAATATCTAAATGAAAAGTCAAGTATCTTCAATTTCTCGTCCAAGCTTAATTTTTTGCACAAGGCATTTTTTAAGAATATTTGCAGCTTATGAATTAATGAATATATTTCCAGTTTCATTATCTTGAAACTCTCAAAATACAATTGGTCATTAAATCATTTTGACATTATTCGGCCATTATTTTATTATCTTCCAACTAAAATGAACGTTATCAACGAAACCTAATATTATCTTCTAATACAGGAAATTCGAATTTAAATTTTTTAAGGGGTAAAATTAATATTTTATTCACAAATACTAACCTAATTACCTCCCGAAAAACCGAAACTTCCCATTTTTTTCAACCTACCAGAAAACGCCTTACTGAAGGTGGACTACTTCATACCTAAGTATGCCTTTTGTTTGGGCGCCTTCTAGGTTTGGGCACGTAAGTGGTGATCCAGTTCTTTTTTCACTGGATTAATAATTTATTTTTGTTGTTTATTTTTTTTTTACATTTATATGTAAACATTTTGTTTACATACTAGCACACATTTTGTAGCTACATGTATGTATGTATATACCTTTCTGATAAAAATCAAAAAAGTACCTACACTTCATAAAAATATCATAGGGTAAGACGTAGTGCCCCAGACACATTTTACTGTCACCACAGTGATAGGAAAAAATCGGCTACCATTACTTTCAAATGCATCAAGATAAACTAATAAATTTATAAGAGAACTATAATATGGATGGTTTAACAAGCAAAGTATTTAAAATGAAACAAAAACATACAATCAAAGGGGCCTTAGAATCTATAAATAACTCACATCTTGTACCACATCTTGTACCTCATATCTTGTACCATGAATCACAATTATTTACCTACTTATAACTATTAATATTTAAATTCGAAATAAATGACTAGTGTTTAATAAAAGTGCGCTAAAGAGAGATCATTTCCATAATCATATTTGAGATGACATTCAAAACAAACAAATGTAAATGTTGTCGTCCGGTACTACACTCTCCCCTATATGTATAAAAATATAGCTTACCTTGATAAGCGCGAACTACATCAAAATTTTAGACTCAGGGTTGAAGTTATTTTTACCTTTTTATTCAACTTTGATTATGAATATAGCCTTGGTTTCGAAATATCCATAGGTAAATAATAAAACAAAATTACTCCAGATATCGAAAATTTTTATCCTAAATTTTCGTCTTATTTTCATGTTATAACATAATTCACTATTAAAATTGAAAATATATATATTTTTAAATTAGTGTACCCACTACCGTACTCCTACATCTTTAATTAGTCGAGCACAACGGTTTTTTTTTTGGTTTTCAATAATTTATTGAAGTTTTGACTTTAATTTAAATAGTTTTTTTTAAATTTCCACCTACTTTTTTTGGAGAAATCTATGAAAACATATCATCCATCTACCGTTTTAATACCATTAGACCAATCTTAAATATGCCTACTTTTGAAGTCATTTATTTATTTAAATAATCGGGCAACCCTCACTAAAATTTTCAGAACTGATTTAGACTTAGTCCAACTTCACGAAAAAAAAATCAAGCCTTGAATCCAAAATTGCCCTGGTGCTCGTACATTCTTAACACGTTCGTTGCCACATTAATCCTATGGGATCAACGCCTCAGCAGGTCACGTTGGCCAGATGGGCTCAACGTATATTTTGTCTTACCAGGCCATGTTGGTCTCATAAGACCAACATATTTTCTAATAGCTGTTGGGCCTTTGGTGAATATTTAACTATGTGTGACTGGAGAAATAGATCAACATGACTTAGAAGCTATTTGCAGCACAAACAATCTGAGATTTGTTCATAATGGAAACGTCCCCGATGGGACCAACATATTTTTTATATGGTGGCCCACTAGCCCTCAGTGTGAAATATATGTCTGACAAAATTTAAAATCCCACTCCATACATATTCAATTATTTACAGGTTCACAAAACTCAAGAAGGTAAACAATATACATTTACTTGTTTTTTTTTAATTTTTTTTTCAAGATGAAGGTGAGATCGTCGTCTACAATGATTATGATGATGATTATTTTTTGTTGTTCTGTTGAATACGTTATGGTCTGGTGAAGGAGTCAACCCCAAATTATTATTATTGTTTGTTACTCTGATGCACCAGCCCATCAGACAGCCTAAAAACTTACATCCTCTTTTTGCATGTCACCGTATTTTACATTTTTATAGATTGTGTGTATGTATGTAGTTATGTACCTAGTTTTGCATTGCATGGATGACGGACGCACAGTGGAGTATTTATACCAAATTTCTTGAAAAAAGTCAACTCTTTGGTTTTCATCACAAACAGGTCACTTGAGTCACCTTAACCTCGCCATTCGCCTATTTTGTATGCCGAAATCAACCTACTCTTACGGATGAATGTTATCATAGTTAGTGCTCTCGATTTACCGTGTCATTCCATTAACGTTTAGTATGTTTCTTAGAGCAATTAAGTAAGGACTTTTTTTTATATTGAAGACGAAGGTTTGTGCTTTATTTATTAGTATTTAATGTTAATGTTAAAGGTTAAAACAGTTAACTTTTTTTCATTAAATTTATCAACTCAAAGCTTTTTGTTTATGTGCCCCTTTTTACCTGGTAAAATTTTTTGTAACATAATAAAAATTAAGTATTTTATAACATGTTTATGAAAAAAATATTTTTCTTTTGATAAGGATAATGATTAAGATAGTTAAAGTCAAAAGTCAAAAAAAAGCAAGCAGTTTTCCAGTAAAAATTTGTTGCTTATAATTTCAAACTCACCTTACGTGGAAACAAAAGCAAGCATAGATAAAAATAAAACAAGCAAAAAAAATTAAAATAAATGGAGAAGAAATGAAATAATTGGGTTTGAAGACGAATATGACATTTTTTGGAACGAAGTTTTTTACGGTAGGCTTGGAGGAGATAGAGATTCTGCTGCGCGACCGAACTGAAAAAAATGGTGGACTAATACGTAAGAAAAATATATTATAACTCAATTTCTAATCCACTTCTAGACATGCTAGAAATATGCGGCATTTTGCATTCGACGCGAAACCTATGACAAACCTATGGAAAAAATCGAAAAACTTCTTGCGAAAAGTCGAAATACACGTCCAAAAATAACTTTTTTCTATTCTGTATATGCTAGAAGGATGGATTTTCACCAATCGGATCAAAGTAAAATCAAATTAACAGTACTCGTCGAAACAGTTCATTACCAACATCGCAAACCTCCGGAAAATCGAAGAAACACCATCCCAAAATTACGTTTGTCTGTTATATACATGCTAGAAAGATGGAATTAACTCGAAACAAAATCAAATTAACAGAATACATCGAACAAACCCACTAAATTGCATTACTTCTATATTATCCGAAAGAACTTCTTTCCTACCTGGTGTCCCATGACACCACGTAATCTTTTTTTTTATTGCCAAATAAAATAATTTTGAGCATAAAAATTACTTCATTATATTTTGTCCGGTTTGTTATAAGCACTCCACTGTGGAGTACAATGGCAAAAATAACAAACAAAATGATAAAATAATAAAAAAAAAAAAAGAACTTTATAACTGTACTTATTATTAAACAAGTGCATTCATTCATTTACTCATTGACGAAGAGAGACATTGTATTGCACAAGATGTACTTAAAGGTGTATTACTTAGGTACCTTACTTAGATAGGGTGTTTCACGAATATTTTATTTTAATAGCGTAATAGTTAGTCGCAGAAACGAAACACGGAAATTCGAAAATTTGAACAGTAAGACGGATTTTAATGCGGTTTTCTGCATTCCATTCGTTAGAGCGACAGGAAATTTTGTGACCTAAATGGATTTATAAGAAATTTAAAATATGTAATTTGCATAAATAATATGCATTTTATAATTTTAAATTAACCGTAAAAATACTAAATTTACAATTCAGCTAATGGTGATGAAAATGATTCCAAACTTGTTACTCGGAAGTTTTTGGGGTCGTTGAATACGAATACCGCGTCAGGTGCCCAGGGTAAACGGAACCCCCATCTTCTCCTGGATTTTTCGGGAAATTCGTTAAATAATCGGTCCAAACTCGTTACTCGAGGGTTTTTGGAATCGCTGAACCAATATCGCGACTACCCAATCTCCTTTGCGTCGGTCCAATCCCTTTCTTGCTAAAACATAAGGTACAACTTACGTATTATTCCAACTACCAATTGATTTTCTTTAAAAGCAGGAGGAATGGGCGAAAGTTTCGGGCCTGACTTTATGTCTGAACGTTTAATGTGGAGTTTCATAACGAAGCTAAGACATAATAGTAGTTAAGTTTGTCATTATGAAGCCAAATGCGAAGTTATAATTTGTATTAGGCAATATTTTTACCCGACTGAGCAACGCAAAGGAGTGGTAATGTGTTTATAGGTGGGTGATATAAATGGAATAAGTAGTACTATTCCTGGCCGCAGTAAAATTAAATGCCTTATTTTTTGAGACAAAATTGTAGTTAAAATATTTGGCATAATTAATAATTATCCACTTTTAATGTTTATTCCATTTTGTGAATTTTTCCAGATATTCCAGATACATTAAAGTCAAGCCCCATAGAAAATTAAGGACGAATATAATAAATTTTTATCATTAAAAAAAAGTAACATTTCTCCTGGAGTATCTTGTACAACTTTAAGCAGCAGTTAAAGTAATACAAATAATTCTATTATTTTATATTCATTTTTATCTTCAATGTTTTTAAGTACATCATGAACGCATTAATTAATTACTTCTGTTAGTTAATTTTTTGTCTGGGGTGTCGTTGGTCTTATCTTAACATAGTGGAAGGGACTAGAAGGGTAAATATTTTGGGGAATAATTTTTTTGTTAATAGGTTTCAAAGGATGTAAATTCCAAAAAACATTTCCATTTCTATTCTTGTACATATATTTGAAATTTCGAATACGGCTGCAATGATTTTCATGAAATTTAGTATGTATGGGGTTTTTGGGGCGAAAAATCGATCTACCTAGATTTCAACGGCAAGGTTTCATTTTCAGAAAACGTCGTTTTATCTTGGAAACTGTAATCTTGGAAACGGCTCCAACGATTTTCATGTAATTTAGTATGCAATTTAGTATGTAGTAATAAATGGGTTTAGACCGTGAGTATATTTTTGTTAAACCTAGACATAATAAGTTTGAAAATGAGGGGCGAATCATGGAATTTGATAAAGGAATAAGGAAAATAAGTGTAGGACAGAAAAAAACTTGCTTGAGTAATAAATAATATATAAGATTGAGAATAAATTTTTATTTTAATCAAGGTACTACTAAATAAATAAATGAAAAAACGAAATTTTAACGCATCTAGAATAATTTTATTATATTTCGATTGATAATCCCGTTTCAACTAAATATTACGGTCAATAATTTAAAATTGACTTTGTTGTTTGGAATCAATTAATTTAATTTGCATAAAATAAAAAATAATTATTAAAATGAAATTTATTTTAAAAAAGTGACTTAACAACATTAATTATTTTTCATGGAATGAATTGTTTAATTGTAAAATAGTTGTACAATAATAATAATAACAATAACAAGAAGCATCAGAACTAGAATCAGATTCATCAACGCATTCAAAAGAAATTTCACGGTTTCGCGTAGGTACATACAAGCAACAACGTAACAATCTTATATTTTTTATTTTTTATATTGTATAAAATCATTTTCCACTTAATACAAATTAAGAAAAATGTTTCATTAAAAATACATTAATGTAACATTATTAAAGAGAGTTCGTCAAGTATGATGTTGAATTCGACATTCATATTGTATTGAATTTCCCGTACATAAACAAATAAGCGAGGAGCCCGTGATAATAAAGCTGCATTAACACGGATTTCGAAATTTTGCATATGAATCAATATTATTTAACGATAGGCACAATATGGACTAGGTGTAAAGGTTTTTTTTTTTCAATTCTCTTTAATTAAGATTGATAGACAAGATATTTGTCAATATTTAGTTTACGCCTGTATGTAACATATTATATCAAAATATAGTCGAATAGACCATGATGTAAATATCGTGTGCATGATTAAATGTAAACAACAACAATAAGTAATAATAATAAATAAGTGGATAAACAAATTAAAAAAATTCATTGAGTTGAAAAAATTGCATTCGTGTCTAGAACTCGAATAGTCTAATTGGTAGGGCGCTTGACATGAATCCAAGAAGTCCGGGTTCGAGTGTATTTTTTTCAATTCTCTTTAATTTAGGTGTAAAGGGTTTATCCTGACAGAAATATTTTTTATATTTTTGATAATTACACTAATAAGTATTTTACACTTTCATGAAAATTAATTATAAGAGACCAATGTATTGCAAATTTTATCTATTTTCAGGAAAACTTGGTGTGACAGCTCTTATCGTGGCAGAAGGGTCTTTCACACCGGTTTTTAATATATAAAGCCAATAAAATTTTACCCTTATCGCGGAATTACTTTTTGTTTTTAATTTGTTTCGTTTTGAGTTCTTTTGTTTTGAAATATCTCTGTGTGAACGCTTAAAACTTGGCCAAAAGAACATTTGAAGAAAGTACATAAAAAACTTGCATTGTAAAAAAAAAAAATTGAGATCCAATGATTTGCCTGAACTGTATGAGCTGTTTAAATTTTCAGAATAATTCGTTTTTCTCAAAATTGAGGTTATGAAAAAGTTAAATCAGAAATATGAGGTTACTGCGGTTTTCTGGAGATTTTTAGGATATTTTGCTATATTTATGGTTCGATAGCAGGCAAGGTCGATGCAAATATCATAGCAAGGAATTTCATTCGTCTAAATCCGAACAATAGAAGCAGAGATATTGAAGTAAACGCCTCCAAAGAAAACAATGTATAGACAAATTGTCCCGAAACCGCGTACAGAAGGTCGTGTGGATCGTTCCAGTACCGAAAAACTCCTATTCTGAATTTTTTTCAATGAAAGAACCCTATTTTTTTAAATAGCCTTTCAAAAATTTTTCCGAATTGATTATCAAAATCCAGTAGATTTTCTCCATTTATATAACTTATTTGATATACATTAATAAGGATAATGATATACGCTATAATATCGATATTTCTGAATGTAAAAATATTCAGAATAACTAGGCACAGCATTGCGTAAACTTTTTTTTCGGATTTTTTGTAGTCAAAATTAAAGTAGCAATTTTGAAGCAAATGTTGAGGTTAATAAAGTCTTCCGAAGGCAGAAATCTTTGTAGTAAATGATTCAAAAATCATTGTGTTCATACGTGCAGGAATTTGAAAGTTACATAAACACCATATTTTTTAGCATGAAGGCTGTTTAGAAGCTGCATGATATAATGCAGTTTTATAAAAAAAAAGTTATTTATAACTGCACTATTTCATTTGAAGTGACATTTTACTTCAATCACCTTAGGGTTTCACCTCGGAATCCTTTATTTTTTCGTTTCTTTTGCTATCAATCGTACTAACATTTACTATAAAAGTTGTAGAAGATAAAATTTTCTTTAAATTTTGTTTGGAACTTTTTTTTGTACGTTGAACTGTTTTTGGAATAAAGGGCGCGAAAGATGGAGCGCTCAGCTTAATGTACTTCAGATCTGGGTCAATATTTATAAATATAAGGTTTTAAATAATTACTTCAGTAGTATTTAATCAATAATTAAGTGAAAAAACCATATAATAGATAGGGTCGTGAATCCCAGTCAATTATGCGGTTTTTTTTCTGTAATCATTCACTTAATACTACTTAAATAATTATTTAATGACTTAAATTTATAAATATTGACCCAGCACTGAAGAATCTTAAGCTGAGCGCTCCATCTTCTCCATCGCCGTTTATTTCAAAAACAGTTCAACGTATAAGAAAAACGTTTCAGACAAAATTTGTAGAAAATTTTATCTTCTATAACTCTTATGTTAATAGGATTGATGGCAAAAGAAACGAGATATTCACAAAAAACTGATTTTCGCGACCTTTGACCTTGAATATCTAAGGACGAGCACGCGTGGTCGAATGTGAATTTTGAGATAACATTTGTACTATCAAAATAAAGATTTTACAAAAATTCAGCTTATTCCGTTAGATTCCGGGATTGACCACTTATTTTGACTAAGATGATCGGGTTATAAAACTGAACCATTTAATTTGAAGTGATATTTATTCGAAATTGCGTACTTAGAACTATGCAAATAAAGTTAATAAATGTTTTTAAACTCTCTGTATTATTACTTAGTTATTAATAAATATTATTATATAACATATGCTTACTATATTATTTAGAATTCTTGAATGATGCCCACACAAGTTGTGTTACCAACAAATTTAATATTTTTGGTTAAATATTTCAATTATGATTAAGGTACAAACTTTTTTTTTTGTTATTATTTTTAGTAATTTTTTTCATATAATATTCTCTAATCAATCAACTATTACAATTTTTTATTTTACCAGATGTTCATGCTTCAACAATTATTGTAAATATATTGAACTTTGATCGAACAAATTGACGAAATTGGTAACGTCCTTAACCCATCAGCACTTCCGTCAATCGTTCGATAAATTTGTATCCTGTGATGAGTGATTTGCTCTCGCACATGCGTTAAATATTCTTTAATTTACTGAGTACGTATTTGAATAAGTGAAAAATTTTAGAACAAAAATCAAAATAACCATAAGTGTTTTCTCAAGAGCACTAGTTAAAACTACCTGCAAATTTGCAACTCTCTATCTTTTACAGATTTGGCGAAAATTGACACATTTTGTTCTAATTTGTGCCTCCGCGGATAAACGTTTACGAAAAAATTATTTTTTTATAAGAAACATTTTTTTCATTTTAACTTTTGTTCTATCTCTAACGGTTTACAAGATGGACCTTACGAACCCAAGACCCAATAAGACCTCACAGACGTAGAAATCAATTTCTCAAATTTATGACAAAAGCCTATTCATGTCAAAATTTAAATACTTTTGCAGGAATTGTGGAGGCATGTATCAGTCTATCATTTTAACTTCAAATAAATAAATACTTTACATTTTGTTACGATAATTTTCTTCTCACATTAAACTCTTTGACTTTTTCAAAATAACAACGACGCCACGTACGTCACTTTGTATCCGTTAAGCAAAATCTGTATATTATAACAATAAAGTATTTTTTTTTTTTTTAGAGTTATGTATGGAATAGAATTAGGCATAGGGGGATGCGGTACTTACTAACTCATACTAATGTGAATATTTAATAAATAGAAGAATCACAAAATAAAATATGCGGCATATCACTTGTTTACATATTGCAATGAAGGGGTGTATCCCGTAAAACTAGCCAAAAACTCAATCCATTATTCCAAATATAATTTATAAATAAAAACAGCTGTTTGTATGTATTTATTTTATATATATTAAAAGGACCAGTTATTATAAGTACACATTTTATATTTTTACAAATATTTATTACAACAGGACAATAATAATTTTATCTCTATAGTGGTTTGGTACAACTACTGTGTCAGATATCCTTTTTCAACTAGACCAGAGAAAAATTCTGGTGCGGATGCATCTTTCATCACCTCCATATACACCATAAAATATCATTTAAATATTAGAAAGGCAAGAAAAATAGGCCTAAAAATGTGATGTTCAATCATTGTTTTTCAATAAGTCAATTCTGGGAGGTACAGAAAAAAACATTGCCGATCTAAGGTATGTTTTGAGACGACGCAAGCTTGAAAAGCGGCGTTCATCCGTTGCTGTTGTCACAGGCAAAACTACCAAATTTTCCAGAACTCAAACGTTCCCTCTTCTTTCAATCAAAATAGCCTCGCCAAGATTTAAGTTTTCTGTTTGAAGTACTCTACTTAAAAACAAAGTCTAAGAATGTACCGAGCACAAAATATGCATGGATATCGGACTAGTAAGTGGAAATGCGTTTCATGAATGGATATTTACAGGACTATACTGTTTGTTCAAAAATTATGTGGACAGATTCTCAATGGGAGGGGTTTTAGCCCCCAAAACCCCTCCCTTGCGTACGGGCCTGGGCTCATCATTTCTTTGGAGAGACGTTTATGTAGGAGTTATGGACATTAGCTGTAGATTAATTTACGTTTGCTATGTTAAGATATGATCCCCTCATTCAATACTTCGGCCATCATGCAGAGATTTTTTTTTACAAAACGCATTATTTATAACGAGATTACCCTTACAACAAGCATATTTTGCCCAAATGTCATGAAAATCGGTATATACAAAATTATTATAAGCATTTATATATTCTAATTATTTCTAATAATTTTTTTTCGATATATCTAACCATCATCTCTGACGTTTAGCAAAATATTAAAAATCGGTCCTGTTTGCAAAATTTGTAGTAGGCTGAGTTTAAACTTCAGATTTCGGTTGAGTATCATGGAAAGTGTGACCAATCATTCTGTATGACTATGCAAAATTTCAAATCTATATTCATATAAATAATGAAAATATGAGGTTGTCTTCATCTTAAATGCGCCACACTGAATATTCTAAATTTGTTATAAATTTTATAGCTTCAAAACCTTAGAGTAATAACATATTTTACTCTACATATGGACGTAATATTAAATATCATATTTAAATAAACAAACGCGTAGATATACAGTATTTTTTTTTTGTATTCTCAGTGGCAACATAAAATTCATTCATACGATGGCAATAAACTTCATACTTTATTAGTTAACGGGCGATTACCATACCTGTCAACCACACCCCATGCAAGTTTACAGCTTACATTTATGAGGCAAGGGGATCCAACTGCAGCTACTGGTATCTATTTATTACATACCACATAATTTCAATGTCCCCAGAATGGAGAGACGAATAATGTCAAATAGTTTTTATGTGCGAAATAGATTTCAACAACAAACATAGAATATAGATGATGATGACTCAAAATAAAAAAAAATATAAAAAGTTATGTTAATAATTATTACCATCCAGTAAAGTTTATGATATTTATACTATTTAACTGAAAATTATTTTATTGTTTGTCTTTGATATTTACTTGATATTCCGGTCGAATCAAATTTATTAGGCCATAAAAATGATATTTATGTTTTTTAAAATAATACCATAAATTTTTACTTATACTATTTTACTGTTCTATTTGTATATGCGATTCCTTTTGTGTTCTTCGATGGATTTAGTGAAAACTATTATTAATATTAAGGAATAGCTCTCGTGAGAAAATTATCTTAGTTGATAAAACTTTTTTCTCACTTTATAAGATACTTACTTATAGTGAAGGAACAAATATTATCGTTGTGTTATTATGTGTTAGAAATAAACAAGGAATATTTTGTTCGGCTTCTAGTTAGGGTTTCTCATTTCTCGACCTTTTTTATTTCCCGAGACACGAGAATTCTCGAGCTGGATTTATTGGGTTTCTCGAGTATCTCGAGAAATATTGAAATATTTAATAAAACACGATTTTTTTTTTTTTAATTTTTTGCTTTGTTACAAAATTAAACTGGTTGGGTTGCTGAGGTCAATAAAATCAGATTCAAGTTATCAATAAAATTTTTAGCTGCCATAAATTGCACTTATTAATAAACAAATGAAAAGAGCCAGTCTGTCGTTCCATTAAACAAATCATAATTAAAATTCAAATATAAAAAAAATGGTAAAATTAAAAGAATAAAATTACTAAAATTACATATTCAGATAACTTTGAATAAAATCACATTATTTCGAAATTACTAGTACGTATTCAGATAACTGTTTGAATAAAATCACATTATTTCGATTAAACAAATCATGATTAAAGAATCAACTTTGATAATCAACAAAGAAATCAAATGTTAATTCAAAGCTTTTTTCTTATAAAGTGGGCTTTCAAAAATATGAAAGCATTAACAGCATTTTCTGAGAGGCGGTTTCTTATTTTATTGACAATGTTTTCCGATAACGAGAAAATACGCTCATTCTCCGTTTATGTTGGCTTAATTATCATTACAGCATTGTATTTTTTTCCTAGAGTAGGCGTTCGTTTCCCAGTAGACTCAAATAACTGAAATTCTTTTTTATTTTAACTATATTTATTTTAACTTAAATTATTTTTCGAGTTCTCGAGGTATTCAGTTTTTTTTCTCGTCTCGACTGAAGACAAATTTCTCTAGATCTCGAGAAGAAACTCTACTTCCTGCAATTGTTCATATAATGCCATGTGCGTATTATGATAAATAGATAAAATTTGCATAACAGTTGGTCTCGACACGTGAAACAGCCCAAATTTCAACAAAATTTATGAAAATCCATTTTTGTATAACCTGATAAGGTAATTAACGGTAATTAAAGTGTTTCGATATGCGTCTTTTATACGTCTTTTGTGAAAAATTCATATCGATTCTCTGTACGGTTTAGGAGAAATTAAACCATCAGAGTCAGTGTTTTTACCAAAAAAAGTTATTCATTTTTGTGCACAATTCTTAATTTTGGTATGATTTTAAAGCTTGAAACTTGAGGAATATTGATAAAGGCTTTTTTGTAAATGGTTTAACATCTATAAGATAAGAAACTTTCACTTTGGTGAGTATAGAAAAAAATTAAAACTTTGAATTAAATTATATAGCTACTTTTAGTTTTTACTGTATAAAATAATAGTAGTATTAGTTTAAAAAAGACATACTCCTGATTTAGTAGTCAATCCAATAAGTGAGTACATTACGTTTGGTTTGATTATGATATTTATTATCACATAACATAAAAATTGATGCTTACTTTAAGCTATCGCTGTTTTTTTTAAATTCTGATAACATTCAAAACTAAATTTTTTTAAATGATAAAACATACAATTTTGACCTTAAATATAAATTGTCAGTTATAAAAAATTTTTTTCATTTTCTCAAAATTCATGGCAACCTGAATCGACTGAAAAAGTTTTAATTTCCTATGTAATCTAGATGTCGGTTTTTAGTATGTGTTGCACTTTTGTTTCGGTTTAACTCCCAACCAGCAAACAAATACCGTACGATAAGGAACGTAGTTTCAATAATTTACTTTGAAAAATTTGTTGTATTACCTAATTGTTGTAACGCCCAGATGTAGTATTTACGGATTAATAATTTTGCGTTAATTATTGTTAAGAAATAAAGTAAAAATAATATTTAATGCAGTGCTGCCTGCGTACATTTATTAAGTATTTTATAAAGTCATACGAAATAAATAAATAAATGAGTATAAACGACTTTCAAGATGGTAAATTTGAAATGTTACCTTTCTCACCAATCTATAAATAAAAAAGGTATTAAAGTGATGTGCATGGTGTGTATTGAAGCGATACTTTAAAAATGTGTTTCATTAATCTTAATCATTGAATTTCTACAACTCAAGTTTCAGTTATTGTTCCGTTCAATTAGATATTTATAAACATACATTACAGTACTATATATACGTACACCGGTAATAGTAAGTTAGGTACAGGGTGTCTTCTTTTTGAAGTTGACATATGCTTGAAACTGGATAAATAAATTTAGTCGAGGAAAATGCTTCAAATCAAAAATGATTCTATACAGACATCGAATTCAATCTAAGTTTTCACACCGAAAAAAATTAAAATAATGACAACCTCATCCTGAAGTTGGTTGTTTCATTTTGAAATAAAGTAAAAATACTTTCAACGATTGGAACAAGTACACCCAAATATTTGTATTTACAATAGAATGGAATTGAATATAAAATATGAATTCATTGATACAAAATCGAATAGTTTAGATAGTAATTGATAGCAAAAATCTGGCTTTGTGCTTTGGTCATCCAATTTGAAAAAAAAATGGTCTCTATAGAGAAACCAACCATATTTATTGGATTTATTGGAAAATAGTGGACAGATTTCGCAGAAACAATTTTACGAAATAACAAATTTGGATAAAACTTTCCAGTCCGTTATTGTACGGTCCGCGTAAATTGTACGGTCTGCGGAAATATATTTCGATAAAAAAATGTTGCTTTTTAATTACTAACAAAAGCTCACTCTACTCTATAAATTACCAGTTATGGAGTAGAGTGAACTTTTCATTGAGCTTGAAAACCTAGGTCCAGTTTAATGTATGCGTAAGATGTGCCCCTACACACCCATTATTTTTCACTTGTAGCATTTTTATCGAGAAAAGTTATTTTTCGCGTTTCAAGTGTATGTCAACTTAAAAAAAAGGCCACTCTGTATATTACAACTATTACATAAAAATATATTATATAGAAATATAGTTGAAGTATTATATTATTACTTATAAAACCCAAAGGTAAGGAAGAATCTATTTAATTGATAGCTAGTTTCGTAACTTAAGTGCACATAAAAGATGTATTCAATATAATTGTACAGAATGCTACAACAGAAATCATCACAAAAAGTTGCAAAAGTTCTCATTTTCATTAAGTTTATAAACTTTATTTCTACATACGATTTACGGTCGACTTTTTAGGTTTATAAAAAATAACTTTCTATTAAATTTTTCTCTATCTTTTATGAGTTTGAACCAACATGAACTGATTTTTATCCCAATGCACTTACTAGCCAGAACTTACTTTTTTCCGCTCCTACACATTGAAAATTGATTAATGCAAAATTTTGATTAATAGAAAGAATTTTAAATAGTTTTATAGTGCAAATTCGGAAAAGCTTGAAGCGCATTATACTTTACCATGCATTGTCATCCTAACTAAACGTGTATACAAAATTTCAGCTCAATCAGTTGAAATTCTGCTGGAAATTGAATTCCAAGATTCCACCCGGACAAAGATATATACATACATTGCAAGTTAAATAAAAACTAGAAGTTCGGTTTATATTTTAAGTAGAATTACATATAATTTTAAAATTTACATCCTTTGAAATTCAAACTTTTGGAATTGTAATTGAATTTCTTTTTCTGGTTCAATACAAATATTAATAAAGGAAAAAGTATAATTATCTCATTTTGGAAAGACAAAAGGTGCAAACCACTCGTCACTGCTACAATACTTGAATTGATACCCTTATCTTGATTTTGATAAGATGGTACCGTTGGTACACAGAGTACACCCCTCGAAAATAGAAATTCATGTTTATTGAATTTCAAAATAATAGAATATTGTTATAATAGCTATTTACACATTTAAATATCTATTGTGAGTGCACACACATATTGGGGTTTGCAGATTATAACAATATTGAAAAAATATTTATAAAAAAAAAATCTAAATTTACATGACAAAGTATCTATTTGTGACACCCAATTGACACTTTATAATGAAGGTCATATGAGGTCAATCCAGGATCATAAACATGTATGTTTCGCACCTTATAAATAATGTATCCAAAAAAAAAACTTAATTCTTAAGAAAACCGTTTATGTTTTTTATTTAAAAAAAAAAATAATAAAAAACTTGTAATTAATCATTTTTCATTTATAATTCTTTATAAAAATACCGTCATTGATCTGGTAATGATGTAAATTTAAATATTTTGTTACTAAAAAAATGTTGGATAGTGTCAAATTTCAATAAACTCTTTGCTTACGTATACTTTTGACAAGGTGAAGCAAATTATATTGATGGAATTAATACATCAGTAGCGTTACAAATATAATTTTATTTTATTTTAATTATTTATTCAAAAACTAACTATTTATGCCCTTAAAATGTTTTCAAGAGTTGAAAATAATCGGATTACCATGTAAAGGTAAGCATAGTAAAAGTGGAAAAAAGGTGTGCCATTCTGACCAATTCGATAACAATGGCAGATGAGAATATTCTTGGACAGTCAATGAAGAGGTTGCCTGTAAGCGAAACATGTAATGTTTCCGATGTCTCAATGACATATATTATGATATTCCCCAGAATGAACTGTAAAAATTACATGTTAAAGGAAGCGGATTGTAGGTACATAGTACTTGAATAATGAACCACACATCATGTACCATGCATCATAATTTTTTCTTTCTATTGTTATACTACCGAGCCATATTAATCTTAATTACAAACTCCGCTTTTGGTTCGGGATGATCATAGACTTCTGTGATTCGTCCTCGAAATGGATAACATAGCCAATTGTAGTTGGGAAGAAGTTGACATTGAAGTGCAATAAGTCAAAAACGAAATAAAAAATAATTTTCATGTAATAAGTCCCCGGACGTATAGTTCTGAGTACTACCAGAATTTAACTAAATATGAAAGTTTTGTTGGATAACGTATATCTTTCTAACAGAAAATCAAAACGAGTGATTTTATAAAAGATTTTTAATTCTCTCATCTATTTTTTTTTAATGAGCATTCTGTATTTTTTTTTATCTAAGGATTATTTTTGTAAAATATATGTTTTATCCATATAACTGGAATTTAAAAATATGAAACGCCCCTGAATATACACAGTTATTAAATATTAATTATTCATTATTATTATGATAAGTAAGGCTATAATCTCCAGCTTTATTATATAACAATATATGTACTCAGGTAAAGATAGAATCTACTGGTTTGACATGTGATAACTGCTGACCGTTAAAAGGAGTCAAATATCAATTGCCTACAGTGATAAATTTAATTCTTACCATTTGCCGTATGCTCCTTTAATCTATTTCTAACTTTTTTTTAGGTGGGCAGGCATTTAAAATAATTATGAAATTGTGATTTTATAAAATCATAAATAAAGGTGAAATTCGTTTTTTAAAACAAATGGTTTTTTTAAATCAAAGCACCCGTTTTATTCAGTCAAGACATGGTTAAGAATTAGTATATTTTTTTAATTTTTTTTAAAATAATGGTGTATGAATAGCTCACTATCGTTATGGCAAATCGGAAAATCGATTTAAATATGAAAGATAGAAATGTTAGTATATACAAATCGATCGGAAATTTTACGTCCGATAACGATGGACTGACGTATTTCCAAAAATGCATAGATTTGTCCTAAACATTACAGTTTTATAGCTAATTTTGGCATAAGCTGTATTCAAAACTTCAGTAAATCATATGAAATTTTATTTAATTCGATAAAATCTAATCTCTAATTCAAAGTATAAGTTTTATCACTCAGTTTTAATTACAAAAAGATTTTGCCAGAGCTTTCGAGGGTTGAATTATTGCTTATGTTTGAACTTTGTCTTCTCACTTCTGAAAAATATCATTTTTAAGATTCGATTTTTAAAATTGGGCAAGGCTTTTGATATTTCTCAATCTTTTGACTCATTCTAATCATATGTCGTTAAATTGTAGAAACAAAAGCAATAGGTATCGGTCACTCCGTTTATTTTTTCTACCAGCATGTTTGCCTCCGTTCTGTCTGACAATGTCAAAATCTTGTGATCCCCTAATTGGTTTTGATTGATAAACGCTAAGAGATTGGCAGCGTAGCAATAAAAACACAGAAAATAATAGAAATAGGATATAATTAATTTTATTGATATATATTAATAGTACAGATGGTTTTTTAAGATTAATTATCTGTCCCAGAGTGTTTACTGGATTTGTTAGGACATAATCAACCGTTATCAGTGAACTCTCTTGCATCCATACTAGTGTCGTTACATAGAAAAAACTATCAGTAATATTTAATCGAAATTTAGTAGAAATTTCGTTTGCATTCGACCCAATAGCCCACCTAAATTAAACAAATCATTTAAATTTGGTCTAAAATATTTATGAATAAATGGTCCATATTAGGTATATTTACCATTCAATTTTTCATGAGAACTAAAACAGACACATGTGATTGTATAAATTATATTTTAATCCTAAAACAATGAAATAATTTCCAAAATATCTGCTCTTGCTCTAATCCAGGTTACCTGACATTGAGCAAAGTTATTAAGATATGACATTATGTTACATATTTAAACTAGTATATGATAGCACTGGAATATCGAAAAAGATTTGCATAAAATAATCTTTGTAAAATGTTCAGAATCATTTTTAAAATTATCAATCGTATATTGTCCATGGAAATTGCGCAGAAGTAGTGTTTTATAAAGCTGATTTAATTGAAAAATTTCATTTCTTATAAAAATTTGCCAGAATGATTAAAGCCTTGATATCTAACATTTGCAAAAGCATTTGTCATAAATTTTTAAAGCGTTCTTAGGACGAAAAAGTGACTTTGAGTTCGTAAATGAGCTGTATAGATCAATTGGGTCTAAAATCCGTAGGACCCATCTTGTAAACGTTTCAAGATAGAACAAAAGTTTAAAAATAAAAAACTTTTGTTGGAAATATTTTTTCGTACACGTCATTGTTTACCCGTGAAGACGCAAATTAGGATAAAATTTTGGTGTCAATTTTCCACAAAACTATAAAAGATAGGGAGTTAAAAATTTGCAGGTAGCTTCAACTAGTGATTTTGTGGAATATCGTCGAAAAGCAAATTCTAGAATGTACTACCGAATATTTTCGACATTTTCTAAGACCACATTAATAAAAACCAACCATAATTGTTTTGGCTTTTTAATCTTTTTCTAATTTATTAAAAATAATGCAAGGACTGTCAATTAAAATTTTCTATACAGGGTATTTCAACAACTAGCCCAGTCAATATTTTATTTTCACTTGTTTTATTTTAAATACACAAATACAAAATTTAGTTTTTGCTGTATGAAATAACTGTAGTATTAGTTTAAAAAAGACATACTTCTGACAATCCAATATGTGCCTACATTACGTTTGGTTTGATTAGGATATTTATTATATAACATATCATAAAAATTCCATTGTACTTTTAATTATCTCTATTTTCTTTAACTTCTGATAATTTGCATAACTCAATTTTTTTAAATCAAAAAATTTGACAAAAAAATACAAATTGACAGTTATAAAAAGATTGCATTTTCTCAAAATTCATGGCAACCTGAATCGCTTGAATAAGTTTTAATTTCCTAGGTAACCTAGATATCAATTTTTGTTTACTGAGTTTTTTTGTTTTTAACTACCAACCAGCAAACAAATATCGTATACAAGGAACAGAGTTCCAAAAGTGGACTCCGGGCAATATTTTAATTCGATTGGCAATCATACTTCATTTCAAAGGAATTCAAAATACCAGTCCAAATTTACCTTTTTTTTTAGCTATTAGAATGCATTGACCAATACATTCATTTGAATTTGAATTTGAATAGTTTTGAATAACCCAGTGCCCTCTCATACCGTACTAATTACATAGTTTTAAGGTTGATATAAGAAGTATAACAATAATTATAATCACGTATAATGGACTTGTAATAGTAACAATTATGACTTTTGTTGTTACATATATTCAAACAACAATATGCTATTACATATTATTATTACACGCCTCAAGTAATTCGTGAGAATTTTTGCAAGACATAATTATAGATTTAATGGCTACTTGTAATAAAAAAAAAAGAGTTAACAAAAGCGTAGCATGTATTCTTAATATAATCATTTAGAAGAGTGAGTGTATTTTTAATAATACAAATAAAATAAAATAAAATGTATAAAGAAGGAACCCTTTACTTTTTTATACTTATATATGTGCGTTGCATTTAATAATTCTCTTTTTAAATAAATAAATATACTACTTCTACTCTACTCTCTTCAGTTAAGATTAGTACACACAAGTTTTTAACTCGTTCGATAGAAACTTCTTGTTCTCATCTCAAAAATCGAAATCAAAAACTTGATGATATGTTTCGGTTCGTTTTGAGTTCTTACAATTAGATTACCGTCTTCTTTTTTTAAAATTAACCATTTGTTCATTTCTTCTGCAAAACTAATTTTTACAAGAGCTTTTTTAAAGAGAAACGAAATTTTGCGATAATCATTCCTGAAATTAAATCTATGATGGCTAATTACTCGTTTTGTGCTTAACCAATCAAAAAATAACTGGCAGAGTTTGATGGAGCACATCATGTTCTGACATCAAATTGGACAATTCAGATCCTAAAAGGTAAGAGATAGAATAACACTTTAAATTAGAAAGTTAATTCTCATAAAACAACAAACATTTTTATGAAAATGGTTAGGTTTGTGAAAAATTCGTCGTTGTTGCATTTTACTGCAAGAAATCATCTAGATACAGAAAAATGTTTTAGCCTAATATTGTCAAGAGCAATAGAAGACATACGCCCGTGTCCATGTGAAATTTGAGATTCAAGGTCATTTGACCTTGATCTTCAAATGATCTTGAAACTTTACCTGGTCTTAAAAGTTATTAACACAAAAAGTGAAAGTGTATTCTATCTCTTACCTTTTAGGGTATATTAACTGCTAACTATTAAAGCAACACGAAGAACTTGATCCAATCTGACGTCAGGGTATGTTTTTTTTTCATCAAACTCTGCAACTTTTGATAAAATTAATCATTCCACAATAGAATAAAATGGACCACCCCATATGTCATAAGCGAGGTTATAGATAATTATATTTTACCATAATTTATCGCTAGAAAATTTATTAATAATGCTAATGGATGATCACAAAAACTTGCAAAATTAAAAAATAATCTTGACAATTTTGAAACACGAAAGTTTTTTTTTTGTGGTATAAGGTGGAAATAGGTCTAAAATTAAGTTAAGTTAAATCAAGAAGTAATATAATTGATTATTTTACAAATCTATTCAAAACAAAATCCTGATTTGATATTATTTGCAACTAATTTAAGAAACAACGTACAATTTGGAATTTGCATTAGAAAATTTTTATATTCTGGGTCTGCAACTTATAATCCGTTTTCTTTTTAATGCAATTAAAAAAATAAAGCGCCTAATTTTGTATCTTTTTACGCTTCTACATAAAAAATTTCTTGTTTCAAAATAATTTTTATTATTTTTAAGATTTTTTTTTATTATTTACATGTAAATAAATTTTCTAAAATTTTATCGGATCAACTTTTCTTTCACAAAATATTTGTAGAAATTTTTAGAAAAAACACTGTACTGTTACAAAACTGAAGTACAAATTCAAGTACGGTTTTTAAATAACTGTTGGCTGACGATTTAGATTCAGAGACAGAAAATCACACGTTACATTATCGCAAAGAAATTATAAAAATTAACTACAAAAATGATGGTTTTTATGGAATGAATTGAACTGCATAGACTTACAAAATGCATATGCAAAAGATATTGTGGCCAAAGATCTCGACCAATAATTACTTAATCAAAAAGCCTATAAATTTTTCTACAACTCGCCATTGAATGCAATAATTTACTCACCAAAAAGTTATTGGTTTGTCCCCCAAAGAGCGTGTCCACCACGATTAATTTTTTATTTATTTATAAAAATATACTTACATATCCATACATTTGTTAAAGTTTTATACATTTATGAAGAGGGTTAAGTTCAATGTATTATTTTTGTGATTCAAATAGTTTTTCATTATTCATTTAATTCAATATATTCTGTAGTATTAACTTGTTAAACGTATGCATGACCTATTTTTTAACGAACTACGAGTTCTTTAATTCGATTAGTCTAATTATTATACTGACCGAAAAATTCAAGTATCTATTATTCAATATTGTATATCAAAGATTGTTTTACAAAAAAAAATCGAAAATAAATTCTTATAGAAATTTATTCAAGTATAGGTAGGTACAGGGAAAGCCTCGAGAAGTGTTTGTTTTTAAAAAGGCAGTATAAAGAATTCTCATCAATTATATTTATCTTTTTACTACCTTAACCTTCATTTAAAAAAGAGAAAAAACAATTTAAGAAAATTAAGTACTTCAGAAAATTAAATGCATTTTTACGTAAATTGAATTGCGTTTTTAAGGTAGTGCGAGCGCCAAGGCAAGGTTAGGTCATCTACTAACTAGCATTTCGCTTGCGTTGTGAAAGCGTTTGTGAATGTTGTTAAAGCACATTATAGCACGGAAAGAGTGGATCCAACAAGATGAAAGCTTTTTTTAAGACGAGAAGATTTCTGGTTGAAGAAATTAAATCAGACCTACTAACTAAGTATCAAATCTTACAACTCCGCATCACGGAGAAGCCCTGGATTACTTCGATTGCAAAAAGTAACGGCAGGAAGTTATTTTACACAACTTTTTCTCGAGACGTTTTTCACACAATAATGATTAAATTTCATAACGAGCGAATAGTCGGACAGGCTGATACATTTTAAGGTTTTGGAAAAGACTGGAATAAGTGGAAAATCTGTTTAATTGTTTTCGCTTAATTATTACGTCTAAAAATAAACTGGGTACATTTTAAGCTTTTTAATGTCTTGTCCAAGAAAGTTGCGCATATCAGGCTCTGACTACATGTACCGTAATAAATAATACGGATCAATGACATCTATTTCTATATCTTCATAAACTAAAATGTAGCCTTACTACCATCAGAACATACAATAAAATCCTTCAACAGATTACTTGAAAAAACAATAGGCTTTTGCCCATTAAGAATAAAGCGGTTGGATAAAAGTTTCTAATGATTAATCATGATATGTAGATAACAAAATACAAAATTAATTTTTATAAAATATAAGGATTATTATTATTTTTTAACAATAATAAAATTATACATCTGGTCACGTCACAGCAAACACCAATCAGATGTACTTTGAAGGTACTACGTCACGCCATATGAAAGTCTATGTAAGCTTACAAATACAAAAACAAGTAAACTTTCAAATGCTTGTAATTTGCGTATACAAAAATGATTGTATGTCAAGTAATGATGCCATTCAAGATACCACGATACTATACACTTTTTTAGAAGTAAATTTGAAGCGGTTTTTTTAAATGCAAAATACATACTGTAAATAGGTTTTTTTTTGTTTTTTATTGATCACAGACTTCTATAAATTCATTAAAAAATACTTAAACGTAGTTACTTTTACATTTCACGGAACATTTTGGTACATATTTATTTTCTTCTTATTGTATTTTAAATGAGAATTATTTATTTTTCACATCTCTTGCAGATTTCTTATTTCCGAATAAACGTTTTTATTCGTCCCCAAAATAATATTGCTTCGATTCAACTAACCATTTAATAAACAATGAAGATTAATGAAATTGTTATTGTAAGAATATTACGAAAGAAAATATTTAACCACAAAAAAAAGAACTACTTATCATATATAAAATTTTTCCATAATCATAAAACGCGGTGAAAAACCACACACACAAACAAACAAAAATCTTATCAGTTATATTTTTATATTCTAAATGTCCTTTTTTCCCTTTCATGGACTTCTCTTCTTGCACTGTTTATTTGAATGTGGACTGTTTTTTATTGTAAAATTGGTAGCCATTTATAACACAAACGCAAATAAAAATAATATGCATAACAAAAACATGATGTAGTTTCAACAAAAGGTTTCATTTTTTTGTGGCTGACATATCAAATATGATTGTATGTAATAAATGTGATTTAGAGATCACATTCTTAATACAAGCTACCAGCTACCAGCATTCATTGATGTGTGGAGGGGTTCACAGTTTGCATATCGAAATCATAAGTAAAATACTTTTTTCTATTCTTTACATTTTTTAGCATTCCGCGTCAAATTTATTTGAACAGAACTTATGTGCATTAAAACACCGTCCATTAAATTACCTTTTTTCTGAGAGCTTTTTCCAAACTGAACCGATTTTTAGGATCATCGTCTATTTTCTTACTTGTTCCAGGTACGGAACCCTAAACTCGCGCTTAAAACACTCTCCATTAAATCACCGTTCAAGCAAAACAAAAAAACCAAAATCGGTGCATCTGTTTAGGCGCTATGATCTGTGTGTCTGTGCGCCACAGACAGGCACACAGACACACACACGCATAGCGGTTAAACTTATAACATCCCTTTGGTTCGGGGGTTAATTAATAATTATCACAGAACAATTGATAAAAATTATACATTTCAATGGTTCCATTTCAAATTCTTTCAATCAAATCAATCAAACATTATACCACTTTAACATATAAAAGTAAGACTTTTGGATTAACGCAAATTTCGTATTTTTATTTAAACAAATAGAAAGAAACGATAAAATTTCACAGAAGCCGATACTCGAACCCAGTTCTCTAGATTTCCGGTTTAGGACATAAGCAATTCTTTCACTCCTGTTCTGTATGAGTGACTCAAATTATATGTTACCTTTTCCTGTCTTTAAGGTAGAACGAGTATTAAGGAAATTTTAGATTCATAGGCTTGAACTAATTTGTGGCCGCAGTTTATACCAAGTACACAAAATACTAAGTACGCGATTTGTTTTTCCTGAAATATAGTAATTGAAATATTGGTAGATGAAAATGCACTTAAATTTAAATAATAATTAAACTCTATACAATTTTTAGTCAAGTTTATTAAAAATTAAACTGTTTATATTGTGTTTGTTATGTAAATAAGGAGTTTCTTTTGACGTTTCTACTTTTTGAATAACTTTTAATGTATTAAATAATATTCCATAAATCGTTTTTAACTATTTACTTAAGAGCAATAATGTAAATCATATGTACCCAATGACATATATATTAGACGAGGATGCAGGGGAACTCACTGAGAGTCTTTTCTCTCATTCAACATATCGAAAATTTTGGGCCCTGGCGTTCTCTAGTTGTATAAACTCTTTAGTATACTATAAATTGTCATGTCACAATTTTTTTAAGCGAGTATATTTATTGCAAAACACTTTTAAATGTAAATATTTTATTATAGGAATAATTTTTATGGTCCCTATAATCGATTCGACGTGTCTATTATTACGTGATTACTGGAAGTGTCTATTTGCATGTGACATAAATGTACGAAACCTTATTTGATTATAACAGATTATTGACACATGCTTGATCACTTATTTTACATTATATCATCTTAAAACACATTATATTCATAATAATACTACGAACGTCGCATTGCCCCATATTTTCCCTAAGTTCTTCATACATTTAAAATAATTTCTTTCATTCAGAATGTAATGGTTACCGTTTTGTAAATAGCAAAACTGTGTATTTGGCATTTTTTTTTTTTTTGCTTTAAATAAAATATTCAATAAAACTAAATGATGTTTGAAATGAAAGGGAAATAATTTCAATACTAAATTCTTTTTTTTCTCATCATTTCTTCTGTCCCCGCTCGGTGCTGCGTTCGTATAAACATTTTAAAAATCGTTGTATGTATTTAACTTTTATTTTATTGAAACATCAAAGTACCACAATTTATAAATATAGTGTGTTAATTTCATTTCAATCTACAGAAATATTACAGATTGAAAGAGAATATATCATCACTTCTTCAAGTCTTCTATATAACCATAGTCAAATCTTTATATTTATTGTAATATTATAGTACTTACCCATTTTTTATACCAAGTATATATGAAATATACATAGTATATTAAGTTTAGTCCCAAGTTTGTAACTCTTAAAAATATTGATGCTACGAAAAAAATTTTGGTATAGGTAAATAGATCGGAAATCGATCCGAAATATCGTTTTTTTCGAAAATTACTCGGCCAAATAATTTTTTACGATTTTTTCGAATTTTTCTAAGGGGTACCCCTTGAAAAAATTGCAAAAAATCGATACAAATTTATCGTCTCCAATTTCGATAAAACTCTGTATATAAGGTAATTTTGACCCAAAAAATACAAAAATCGGTTTCATTTTACGATTGGGCGAATAATTCTCGAGATAATACCGGAAATCGATCCGAAATATCGTTTTTTTCAAAAATTACTCGGCCAATCGACAAATATACTCCATTTTTGAATTTCTATGGTCAAAATTACCTTATAAACTGATTTTCATCAAATTCCGAAACAAATAATTTTTTACGATTATTTCGAATTTTTCTAAGGGGGTACCCCTTGGAAAAATTGCAAAAAATCGATACAAATTTATCGTCTCCAATTTCGATAAAACTCTGTATATAAGGTAATTTTGACCCAAAAAATACAAAAATCGGTTTCATTTTACGATTGGGCGAATAATTCTCGAGATAATACCGGAAATCGATCCGAAATATCGTTTTTTTCAAAAATTACTCGGCCAATCGCCAAATATACTCCATTTTTGAATTTCTATGGTCAAAATTACCTTATAAACTGAGTTTCATCAAATTCCGAAACAAATAATTTTTTACGATTTTTTCGAATTTTTCTAAGGGGTACCCCTTGAAAAAATTGCAAAAAATCGATACAAATTTATCGTCTCCAATTTCGATAAAACTCTGTATATAAGGTAATTTTGACCCAAAAAATACAAAAATCGGTTTCATTTAACGATTGGGCGAATAATTCTCGAGATAATACCGGAAATCAATCCGAAATATCGTTTTTTTCAAAAATTACTCGGCCAATCGCCAAATATACTCGATTTTTGAATTTCTTGGGTCAAAATTACCTTATAAACTGAGTTTCATCAAATTTCGAAATAAATAATTTTTTACGATTTTTTCGAATTTTTCTAAGGGGTACGTACCCCTTGAAAAAATTGCAAAAAATCGATACAAATTTATCGTCTCCAATTTCGATAAAACTCTGTATATAAGGTAATTTTGACCCAAAAAATACAAAAATCGGTTTCATTTAACGATTGGGCGAATAATTCTCGAGATAATACCGGAAATCGATCCGAAATATCGTTTTTTTCGAAAATTACTCGGCCAATCGCCATATAAACTCACATGGTATAAAAACCTACTATGATAGAAGCACACTGTATAAATAATTTTTAGATTTTGGTCTTACAAAATGTATGTATAAAATCTTTTTGTAGTCGTTGGTAAGTAATAATATTATATTTTAACATAAATTTTATACAAAAGTGGTACTTTAATGGTAATATTAATGGTAATATATAAACATAATAAACTTCATAAACACGTGTATAATCAACATTTTCTTTACATCTATAATTTTTTTTAAATGAAAGTAAATGAGCTCACAATAGAACCTGCATGCAGTAAGTTTAAATATTTAGATAGTAATAATAAACACGAAACTTCAAGAAAATTTTTAAACGTGTGGGATTTTTGTAAAAAGCTTCCTGTTAGAGTTTTGAAACTGTTATGAGACTGTAAAAAGACATCATCGAAGTTAGAGGTCGTTAAACGTTTCATAAAGTAAGATATTTTGCCTATGTAAATTCAACAATTTTTATTAAACATTTCTTTTACGAAAGCTTGTAACCTTTCAACTCTCGTGTTGAATTAAATTAAATTAATCGGTTTAAAGTGGAAATAACATTTGTTTTAAAATAATTTTACTACCGATAAACTAATTTTACTATTCCTCAAAATACACCCGTTTTCAAGATAATTCAATCGATATAATCATGATATTGTAATTTTATTTTACGCACCGAAAATGGCACGAGCTAGGGTCAACACAACTTCTTTTGAGAGCCAATTGTGTACACTATACATCATAAATGGCCGTGGTAAAAAATACTGTCTAAGCGGGTGCGCTCTAAAGTAACGCGTTGTTTGAGCGTTGTAGTTTCTGAATTTTTTTTCAGAATTAAATAATAATTCACTGTATTTTATTTTGAAATTTAATGACACACCATTACTGAAACAATGCAGTGTCTAGCGTATCCGACTCCTGTTATAGGGTACCCCGGTTCGTATACAAAATGACACACCTGAGAGATAAAGTTAAATCAGTTATTCACCGATATAGTTTTAAAGCTCGGTGATTTTCATAATCAATTCAAAAGTGAAAAATAAAAAAAACAAATTTGACTGCTAGAAAATAATAATATATACGTAAATTGACTGTTTCTATTATAATTTTTTTTATAACAAGTTTTTTTTTTTTTTATTCATATGAATATTTTTATGTTTCTACAAAAAGTTATGTGCAACGAACAGCAAGCGGTTTTATCTACAATACGCTATCTACATCAAATTGTTAAAATTGCAATTGTATATGTATTATTATTATGCAAAAAATCAATAAATTATGCGTTTGGAGGATACAAATATACAGAGTGTTTTAAGAATGCTGTGACTTCAAAATTCAACATATCATTGAGTTGTTTACACTCATCGCAAATTCACATAATGTTATATCTAAACGATTAATATTAATAGTTAAATACCTAAATGGGGCTATTCATTAATTACGTAATCATGATTTTGATTATTTTTGACACCTTCCTCACCCCATGCTAGGTTAGGTTAGGTTATATTGGCTGTCCACGAAGGACACACTTAGGCTATAGAGCCCATTGTGATACCATATATGTGTTTTATCACCTTTCCGCTGATAATTTCATTTATCAGTCCGTCAATTTCTTTATACCATGCACTACACCAGCCCATACATCCTTAATTAGTCAGGCACAACGGCTTTTTTTGTTTCCAATATTTTATTAAGGTTTTAACTGTAATTTAAGTGTTTTTTTTTTTTTAAATTTCCACGGACTAGTTTTGGAGAAGTCTATGAACGCATATCATCCATCTACCGTTTTCCCACAAAACCTACTTTTGAAGTAATTTATTTATTTAAATAATCAAGCTAACCAACCTACAAGAATTGATTTAGACTAGCTTAGTCCAATCCAACCTCATATAAAAGTTATGCTTTTTATCCAAAATTGTCCTGGCGTCCGTACATCCTTAATGATTGGCAATGACAATTTTATGAATAAAAATGGAACACATTGTAGCCACGTAAATAAGATGAGATTTGCATATAAAAATTGTAGCCTGCACAGTTGAAGGGAACAATATTTTATTATGCATATTAGGTAGGTATATAACATTATATTATTATATGTGTATTGTATACATATAGAGAATTATTAATGCATATAAAATATACGCATATTTTATTTTTTTATATATGTGTAATATAATATGAAACTTGTTGAAAGTTTTTTACATTTCCTATAGAAGGAAAATAAGCGGTTGCATTTGTATCGATGATGCAATTTTGTGATAATTTCTTCAAATGTGAATAAATATTCGAATGGGTCCTCGCATCTCTGGTTACAAGTATTAACTTATTAGAATGAAACGGGCAAAATTGAAATGTAGATTATAAATTTTACATACTTCATGATGATATATAACATCCTTATATAAATATCTTCATCATTCCCGGTGTATCCAAACAAAAGAGTTCTAAATGGATAAAATTAAGGTTCGATTACAGGTCATTTTATTTATTTTTTAGCTTCTTTATTTGACATGCAAAATATTTATCAATAGTTTTTCTTTCTCATTAAAAAAAAAGTTATTAAATGTTAGTTCTATTAATTAATTTTTAGAAATTATCAACAAATGATAATAAATATATTTTTAATTATGCTTAAGAGAGAATTTACTATACGCAGCTTTTGTGTGACGAATTTTTATATTTCTTGTTTATTAACAGTAATATGACTCACCGAAGATTGTCTCTGTCTGCCTTGTGGAGTTTTGGTGCTAGGTATTGTGTAAATCGTAATGGTTCACGAGTGTGGATAATTTTTGGATGAAATTTTTCGTTTCTAAGGGGTCAATAAAATTACAGAAACGATTAAACAAAGGGGCTTACACAACGCAATATTTAATAAAAATTTATTTTATCTCAACTATAAAAATGCCAACAATTTATTCGTCTTGTAGGGATACTAATATTCCACAAAAAATATGCAATTGGTGGGTCATCGAACATTTATTAAAATTTAGATTTATGAAACGCACATATAAATATTCTACATATAAATGTAATAATAATCATAATATTGTTTTTTTATCTGATTGAATTTATACAATAAAATTTTAGCTAAGCCTGCTTTTGCCAAGTGCGTTCGTCAATGCAGAACGACTCAATATATCATTTTGAGTGGCAAAATATTATTTCACAAGCATATTTTGAGTTTAATAAGGTGTTATTTTCCTGGTATCGTAACTTGTAGAGATAAAATTAGGTACATTATATTACTTTCATACAAACAACTCGCGTTTGTGACAAGTTCACCACTCAACCCCGAACGGTAGTTGTATCACATTCGTGGCACCATTTACTTTTTAAAAATCACCTATATATAAAATTCAAACATAAAACTTTCTTATGTTCATAATCTAAATAGTTTTTTTTTTTTTTTTTTTAAAGAAATGTTTAAGGGGTAGTAGCTGGATGTGAATGTGAATAATAACAATGATTTAAAAGCTTTATTGTAGATAAGTGGTGAATATCGAACGTAAAGTGTTGTACATAGAAACAACTTCAATTACCAACCTACCCTTTTGAGAAAAGCAACTATTATGAATCTAATAATAAATTTGATTTAAGAATATTATTATTTTGAAAAATGCCGATTTTTATAATATAAAAAAAAATTAAAGTGACATGATCAGATTAAGAACATGGAAGTTGGTATTTTAAAATTAAATGATCATTTGGACTGGAAGATGCAGACAAAAAAATTTCAAACAAGCCGCGTAGAGGATTAATAAACTTTAAATAAACTGGCTTCTTTAAATTTCTGCAGAAATGGCTAATTTTGACCTCAACACAATCAGGTTTATCACGTTCGGCATTCCTTACATAGCACAAGACACAAATATAGTCTTTTTCGCTTCTACATCAGCTCTTGCCATACTAAACTAAAGACAAATCTCTACAATATTTATCCTTTTTTCTATGATTAATCATAATTACTAATTAAAGACTTTCCTATCCTATATAAGTTAATTAAAAATATTTTTATTTAAAAAGATATTAAATGATTACACACTCCACAACCGATGCAAATGCAATGAGATGACTAATTACAATTACAATTACAATTATAACAAATAATAATTTTATTATAATTTGTAAATAATAAATTTTATTAATATTTAATAAAAAAAAAAGTAGGCATGTAAAGATAAACAATTTAATTAAAATTATAATAATAATATAAATATGTTGTATATTGTATTACAATGTTAATTATTTTATTTAATTGAATATTATGAATTATTTAAATATATTTATTGTAATAGGTATTATTTTAATACAATAATGTACTATTTACCTCCATATATTGTATATTTCAAAAACAGATGGTTCATTTGTGACTGGCGGTCAATGTAATTGTAAACAACTTTTGGGGTTGGGCACTTCTCATACATCACACAAAATTCCTCCTTTAAAACTTACCTCTCCCCTTATGTCACTCTAGACCCAACCTCTCCACTAAAATAATGCAAAACGAGACGTGTCGTGGGACACCTGGTAGGAGTTATATTCCTTTCGTATCTTGGTACATTACAAATGCAGCGCTTAAAATTTTTATTTACAAGATATTTTTCTGAAAAGGTATTAATTTTTGAAGTCAGTTTGATTCTTTATAGAATTTAATTATTATAAGTACTTTTAGTTTTTACTGTATGAATTAACTGTAATATAAGTTTAAAAAAGACATTCTTCTGATTTATTAGTCAACCCAATATATCTGTACATTACGTTCGATTTGATCAGGATATTTATTATGATATACCATAAACATTTCCTTGTACTTACTTTAAATTATCTCTGTTATGTTTAAACTCTGATAACTTCCACAATAAACTTTTTTTAAATGATGAAGAAAGATTTAAATTTTGACAAAAAATACAAATTGACAAACTATATAAATATTTTTACATTTTCTAAAAATTCATGGCAAGCTGAATCGATCGAAAAAGTTTAAATTTCTTAGGTAACCTAGATTAAAATGGTCTGTTTTTGGGGTCTTTTTTTCCTTTTACTGCACTTTTTTGGTTTTATCATAAGGAAAATAATTAAAAAAAGAAAAAACTAGTTTTGAGAAACCTGAAAAAGCAATTGGAAACGCTTTGCGAACTTTACGATTGCTTAAAGACTTGTCTAACCTCTGTCACATTTCGTCATGCAAGTAATTGAGATGTATGAATAGCCCCTTCTCTTCTTCTCTTCTCCTGCTGAGATGTATGAATAGGCCCTTGAGCTTATAATAAGCAAATTTCCCTTATGGTTAAATGAGAAAAATCCCTCAGATTAGTATTGACATATTGTATTATCGCGTATTAAAAATTAAATAATTTAGTGGCAAAAATGAATAATTTACGAATAAAAAAAAGTCAAATTCTCCACAAGGAAAGTGGGGAAACTTGCAATGATCTGCTAAGCAAATATAACGGTAGGCCCGATTTTTTTAAATCAAATGATTGGGTACGGAAATTTAATTTTTCACAAATAATTTACGAATGTGATACATAAGAATAAAATGGTCCGTTAACTTAAGGATGAGCGAGCACAAGTGGGCAGTTTTGAATAGAAAGCTTGCTTTTTATAATATCAAGTTGGACTATGTCTAAATCAATTCTGAAAATTTTAGGAGGAGTTGTCCGATTATTTAAATAAAGAAATGACTTCAAAAGTAATCAGATTAAACATTGGTCTTATGGGACGATGGTAGAAGGATGATATGTTTTCATAAATTTCCCCAAAACTAGTAGGTGGAAATTAAAAAAAAAAAAACTATTTAAATTAAAGTTCAACCTTCATAAATTATTGCAGATATCGAAAAAATGTCTTCGTATTTTTCGTTTTCATTCATGAAGTTATAACAAAATTTATCATCAAAGATATAAAGACCTTGGCGCTCGTGCTACCTTAAAATAGGCTACCGTGTATTATTTATCAAAATAAACAAATAATAAAATAAATAAAATTAAAATTATTATGAGTCATACTCATGCTCATACTCATACTAACACAATGAATTGAATACAACCGATTTTCAGCGTACAACACATAATGTTGATTTTAGAAATATATGTATAAACTAATTAAAAATTGCAAATTTATTTATTCGTACATAAACAAATATCATATTTAATCATTTTGATATTGAAAAAAAGTTACGTTGTATTCATAGGTTCGTGATTTGAATTTCAATTTTTTATTTTATTATATTTCTATTTTATTTTGTAAACATACATCATTTGCTTTATATATGATGGCTATTTTGTTGCTAATGTTTTGTTGATGTTAACAGTGGCGGTAATTTTTAATGCAATGCACTTTAATTAGAATTAGGCACAGTTAATTTAATACCTCTCTTTAATTACCATACTGCCAGATTTGCTCTAGAGCACAGATTAAAATTTAGTACAAAAATAGATAGGCAAGTCTACTGTACATAAAATGTTGCCCAAAAGTCCCCTAGAGCAGGCATTGGCGAGTTATTTTAAGTCGAAGTCACCATCGTAGCGCTTTAATGGATGAGCCGATTTTTTTTTTGTTTCGTTTGAAAGGTAATTTAAAGGAGAATATTTTAAGTAGAATTTCAAGTGTGATTTTAGGGTTCCATGCCCACAACAACTAAAAATATGCCATGATCCTCAAAATCGATTCAGTTTGCAGGAGGCTCTAAAGAAAAAGGAAATTCAATGGAGAGTATTCTAAAATATATTTAAAGTACAAGTTTAGGGGTCCGTACTCCGAAAAATATCGGGGGGTTTTTAAATTTTGTAAGTTTCACTTGTAATGGTTTGTTAAGCTTATCGCCTGAACACTTCATTCAAGTTTACGTCCTCATAATCCTCATAATCTAGCAGCTTTTATAACAATATTTCTAACTTCTCTTGATTGAAAGTTTTCCTCAAATTTTGCATTATTTTTAAATTTTCAAAATAATAAGTTGAGCATGGAAAGAGTTTTTAAAAACAACTAGAATTTTTCCGTACCTGTTTCTCGTCAATTCTGTCATTTTTGATAATATAACTTTTTATACTTTTAATATTTGAGAAAAAGTTATAATTTGCCGAGATAATTTCAGATAGCAACCACATTTGGATTCATTCAAATTCAAGCAGGAAAAGTTTATGTTCTGGGGGTATAATCCAGATACCATTAAAATTTTCCAGGACTTCGGCTTAGTTTTTGTGATATTCTGTCGTATTATGATATGATTTGGCGTAATTAGGTGTCTAAATTAAGTTTTACTTTCGATAACATGCTTATAAAAATATTAAAGATTTTAATAGATCCAAACAAACACGGTCAACTATGGACTAAAATATACGTAAAATAATTTATAAAAAAGGGAAAACTATTAATGAATTTAATTTTATAAAAACTATAGATTATTCATTGTATTGAATTAATTAGTTTTTTTTATTTTTAAATAAATAATAATAAGTTATTTATTGCAAAAATTTAATTTTGGTTAAACCGTCTGTGCCCATTTAAAGAAAGATACCTATATCCCAACAAATGTAATATATACATATGCATAACGTAGTCCAGCAGCTGTAATCGAAAAATCTTTTGTACCAAGAATCTATTTCAGTAGTTTTGCTAGAAAAACTCCAATATTAACTAAAAAGCATAGTAATAATTCTTATGTCATTACATTTCATTCATTATGTCATTTGAAATTTCTGAGCAATCTGCAATAAAACTTATCTAGATGGGATTTTTTGCCTTCAATTGAGCCATGGGCGGGAGGGAGAGTTACGGGAAGAGAGGGTAGAGTCACGATTGGTGACTGATACTGAGTTATTCGTCCATTTGTTGCGCACATACTTAAATAAAATTAAAGACTTATATGGTTTTCACGTTGATGTCATTGTCAGAACTGGACTAAATTAGAATGGGAAGCACTAGCTTTCAAATAGATAAAGAATCCTCAAAATCGGTTCACCCAGTCAAAATTTCTGAGGTAACAAACATAAAGAAAATATAGTCGAATTGAGAACCTCCTCCTTTTTTGTTGGAAGTCGGTTAAAAAATCAATATAAAAGATTGAAACGTGCGATTATAGACTAAACATATAGCTGCCGGACTAGGTCTAAAATTTCACATACACATACAACATAAAAAATTTTACATATATGGAGCTAAATAGAAAAAAAAAAAATGAACATTATTTGAGATGATTCATTTGAATGAGGTGAGGTGATTCACATTATCGGCTGATTATTATTTGTTCAGGTTTGTTGCGGTTTTAATATTCTGTGGTTTCGAATTTCGAATCTTCTTTAAATGGTTTATTTACATATTAAAAATAAATTAATAAAATATATTTATTATACATCGGCTTACAAGGTCTTCAAAAAGTTATGCTTTATATCGATCTAAAATTCGGTGACTTTGAAAGGTTTGACCATTTTTTCAGAACAGACAATTGATTGAGTAAATTGTTGAAATACCATGTATAGACAGTGTTGATGAGGCAATCGTTTGTTTTTTGACGTCACGTAAGTACAGAAAGTTAACCACTCTTAGATAGCCACATATTCATAACTGCTATTCTCATATAAAAAATTTTATAAAATTTGCGCCCTCGTGGATGAACAGTGATGTTTACAATAACATATTTCAACAAAAGTTGTTAATTTTTTTATAAGGAACATTTTTTACATTTAAACTTATGTTCTATCTCTAACGGTTAACAAGATGGGTCCAAAGACTATGGACCCAAGACCCAATTGACCTATGTTGCTCATCTACGAACTTAGCCTCACTTTTTACGACCTGTGCACGCTATAAAATTTCAGCTTGATTTTTTTTGTTTTTGAGTTATCGTTTCCACAAATGACGGAGAGACAACCGGAAATGGACTAATTAGTGATTTTACGCATACCTGTACCAAAAGTTTGCTCGTAGCATCAGTATTTTTAAGCGTTATAAACTTGGTACTAAACTTAATATACTATAATAAATTCCATATATACATAGTATAAAAGTTTCTAGATAGGGCTTTTTCATTATTCCTACAGGATTGTCTTCGAAATGAAAACCGTTCACAGTACCGTTCTGTATCCTAAATCTCCACTATGTTTTCAGTCGGAATGTGTCCCTCGTCCAAACACAACATTATTGTAAGTAGATACAAGGGGGAAAGTCATGAACGTGGGAAAGTGCTTCAAGTAAAGGAATTCTACAAAACCAAATGAAATCTACGCCTGCAGGTTAATATAATACGAAAAAACTTTTGTGAATACCAATATTGCAACAAAATTCTAGTTGTTAATTGAAACAGTAATAATACGCTGTCGGAGACTGCCTTTAGACCTATTGGAGGTTACTGAGAAAAGTTTCAGCTATTGAATAAAATAAAATTCAGCGGTTACTATCTGCATAATGAATTTTATATTCTATCCCCGGAAGTGATCTTTAAGGGGAGAAGGGGGTAAATTTCCAAAAACCCCTGCGAACAAGTAGCTTTCTCATATTGTAACACAAACATTGATAATATAGTAGGTGTCCCAATTTCCAGCAATGTCACAAAAAATTTCTTTAACGAAGGGATCATATTCCACTTTTTTAATTAAGTTTTGACCAAAAAATCTGTTTTTTTTTACAGAGACAAGTGCAATTTTTTTTATTATAACTAATTTTGCTCGATTGTTTTTTTTTTGTGACCACTGAGAGCGATATACTATACGGGAAACCGCTTTTTAACGCTATCAATGTCAACGTATTTTTTTAATCGAAAACAAACTAATTTAGTTACACTCTTTAATACTTGCATATTGCAATATTGCATATATCGATTTTTTGTTGTCATAAATAATAAAACTTTTCCAAAAAACGTTGAGTTTTTTCTTCGCAAAGAGAGACCCCATAAAATAAGAACAATGGGAAAGAACTTAATTTTAAAATACCCGATATAAAGATGTACAAACAAATGAGTGAGTTATACCTACCTAATAATAGTTAAACATCTTTTTATGTGTACGAATGGACAGACATTAACAGAATGTTAAAATCTCATCATACAATTTAATTATATTATCAATATATTTTAATATCTGTCATCTTTACGATTGTTTAAATATTATTTATGCCGATTTTGTACCGAAAACTAATAATACACACAATATTTATAATATAAATATTAATGTCGTTGCAGAGGTACTTATATAGAGGTGTGGGAAAGTCGTTTACAATTTGGGTACAATGATCCTCTTAGTAAGTACTTCAATGCCATATTGTTCTTTTTAACGCATTTATGTTTATTTTGAGTGTACATAATTAGGGTTTGAGTTCTTATGTGTGGCAAATAATTATCATTACATGGCCCCATCTAATATTATTGCAGGGATATAGAACGTAATACCTTTTTTTTCATCTTTAATTATTTATCATTTTTGCAATTTTTTATGTTTTTATGAAGAACACTTCAAGCACACTTTTCTAGACATCACACGTATTTTTACGACCATTAATTCTGTATTTCACAAAAATAGTTAAAAATATTTTCCAGGAAATTTTATAAATGAAAAATGAACTTTTGAACAAAACAAAGCCACGAACATAATTGTAAAGAAAAATACAGACAGTGGATTTTTAAATAGCAGTCATCAAAACTGTAGCTGCCTAGACTGCTCGATGTCTTGGTAGGTAAGTTTCTTAGAAAGTAAATCCATATTAGATGATGCATCACTTAAATGTTTTATAAGAAAAACCACATAATTGATCAATAATCGCACCTCAAAAAGAATGATATATTTTCAATAACATATGAAAAAGTCAAGGTTTATGAATTTATTTGGACGTTTTAATTTCCGGAGTATCAAAAATTCACACAGAATCGCCTATGAATATTTTTTTATTTATATTTTCTCAATTTTGCAATAATGAATTTCTTATAGATTTAAAAGCAGTTATATAATTGGAAAATTTTTTATAAAATTAGTTAGAAAGCTGGCCATATGATTAACTGATGGCCATGGTTACGGTCTGTTGAACCTTAAATATGATTGTAGGTAATACCCCAAGTCGCCTTGCAAGATTCCGCGAATTTCTACGTGGAATATTTCCTGCCAGGTGGGGGTTTGAAAAACTTATCCACCGATAAGGACAAGTTAATCTCATCTATATCTGCATACGGAATAACCACATCGACAGCAAAGAGTAAAGCCCTACGTACGTTTCAGTCCTATAAAATCATTTATGTACAATATGAAAAACAAAGGGCCAAGGGTGGACCCTTGCGGCACGCCTATGCTTACTTTCTTTAATTCGGAGAATACCATTAACCACATGGTATTTTGTTTATTCTCTAGACTTTTTGGACACTCGATTGTAGTTAATTAACCCCTGTGTAAGTAATTTGACATATAAGTATATTTTGTTTAAAATTACTTGTCAAAAATTTCAAGGATCAAAGTATTCCACGTAAGGTATATGATTAATAAAATGAATCATCACTTTATCAATCACATGATCAATACAATATAAATAATTATATAACAATTTCGAAATATAAGTTATGTAGTCAATGTTAGTTGATTTTATAATACCTTTATTATGTATGTATGTAGTTTTATATTGTATACGAGAATTGGATCTCTGACTCATCACTTATGCATCTACTTCCTACCATTTAGATAATAGCAGAGGATATAAGGGCACATACGTAAAAAAATTTTTAAAGGTAAATTCAGACATAATAGATTAATCAAAATTACTTTTCTTATGAACCTACCCAAGATTTATCATGATCTAAAATTATTCCTATTTCTCAAGTTTCTAGTTTCCCTACTTTTTAGTACATTGGAATGGGTACTAGTAATTTTCAATTCTTCGTTAATTTATATCACTCAACTCTTGGTGCTTTATCAACATAATTTTACCATTTTTATATATACACCTAATTTTTGGAGCTATGTTCCTTATTGCACTATATTTGTTTACTGGTTGGGAGTTAAAACCAAAAAAAACTGCAACAGATATCAAAAATAGACATCCAAGTTACCTAGGAAAGTAAAACTTTCTGAATCGATTCAGGTTGTCATGAATTTGGAGAACATGCAAAAATATTTTTATAACTGTCAATTTGTATTTTTTGTCAAAATTTTATGTTTTATCATTTAAAAAATTGAGTTGGAATAGTTATCAGAAGTTGAAGATAACAGAGATAATTTAAAGTAAGTACAACGCAATGTTTATTTTATGTCATAATAAATATCCTAATCAAACTAAAGGTAATGTACTCGCATATTGGGTTGACTACTAAGTCAGAAGTATGTCTTTTTTAAACGAATACTACGATAGTACGCATATTGGGTTGACTACTAAGTCAGAAGTATGTCTTTTTTAAACGAATTTAATGCTTTTAGCAGTCTCTGCTTCAAACGTATATATTTCGATTGGTTCACAAATGGAATTGAAGTATTCTCTAAAAACAGATTATAATAAAATAATTTTTAATTATTATTTATAAAATAAAAACAAACAGTAGTGGTATTCGAAATATTCATTACGTAAATATTAATAAGGTTTGTTTTATTCTGGTTTTTTTTTTTTATCCAAAGGTACATATATTTTTTTTTAATAATTAAACGTGTTTCCTAGAAATTTTATAAACAATAAATAAGATTATTATTTGATAACAAAAAATAAAACTGTTGCGATTAATACATTTGTTTGTACAGACGGTGTGCTGTTATTAAAATAATTATATCAAATATGTTATAACACGCGCATACCGCGTATAATTTATTCTTTTCAAATTCATTTCCACAATTCTAGATAATTATTTTATTGTAGGTGTTGTTATATTCAAAGAAATCATAAAAATTTGCATTTTCAACCGACTATGTCATTTCCATATTAAAATGTTTTTTTTTTCTTTTTTAAGGTTTTCCAAAAAATTCTTTTAATTATATCAGATAAGATTAGTTATAAAAATTGATTTTGTGTACAAACCTTGTGTAGAGCTTCTGTTGGACTGTTTATCTAATAGTAGTTCCCCTTAGCGTTACAGACACCGAAAAAAATTAGTAGACGAAGTTGCTAAGAATATTTTTTCATACCCACATACCAAAAAATTGATCGTGAAAAATCGAAATTTATGTATTTTTTCTAATTTTAAAGTTTGATTTCTATTTTCAGAGTCAAAATATTAACTTTTTATCGGAAAGATTTTAATATGATTACATCTACTATTTTAAAACATACCTACAAATGATGAATGTATTTTAAAAAGTCATGTAAAAAATACTTTGATAAATTATCGAAATATTTGCCAGTATAGGCAATAAATTTTACTAGGAAAAAAATGTGCAACTTAACTTAATTATAATAATATAAAATAATTATAATATAATAAAATGATTTATGTAAAAATTTATGTTTTTTTAATTCGCTAAAATGAAAAGGATTTTTTATTAACGTTAATATATTTTTTTTTATAGGTACCATTATTTTAATTGAAAACAAATTTACTGATTATGAAAAAATTATTTCATGTCAAATTATAAAGTATTAAATATTCACATTCAGTTTGTAACTGTTCCATCATCCATAACTAAACAAGTCTCGATTCCGTATCATTTAATATAATTTTATCGATATGGACATGCACATTTACAACAAATGTTATAAAATATTGACATCATGTTAAAGTAGTACGAGCGCCAAATAGTAGGAATACTATATCGATCATTTCGGCTGCTGTGCCCTGCCCATGACCTTTTTTGAGGGCTGGATCCGCGCTTGATAAAGTTGAAATTTTCATAGTGTTTTAAGGAAATAACAAGTGAGGTAGAGTTCGAAAATGAGTGCGCAAATTAGGAAAAATTGGTTCTGAGGTCCGTAGAACCCATCTTTTAAGCCGATAGAGGTAAAACAAAAGTTTGGGTGTAAAAAATGTTTCTTATTAAATTAAATTAGATTAGATACAAAAACTGAAACAAAAACAAACTAACGAATAAAATTTTTGACTATGAACACGAATAACTAAATGGCGGTAAGAGGATTAATTTCCCGAATACGTAAAATCAGATTTAAGGTCTTTAAACAACTCCTAATTGAATGAATGAATAAAAAAATATAGTGTCAAAACTTTTGGGTAACCCCCTATGATTTACGTAAGTGCACTTATCTTACGCTTGAACTCATAATCGAATTCGAAATTTCCTATTGGCAATCAAAACACGATTATATAGCCAAATCTGGCATTTCTTACTTAGGTGTATCTCTTTAATTTTGGGAACTCTACTACACCTTTGAATGTGTTGTACAATAATAACGATAACATAACGAACCGTTCACAAACGAACGCATATATTATAAAAAGCTTTAACGATGATTAGTTAATTCCATTTTTTTTTCATCCTAAAGCACAGGACATATGAATGACTGACTACACATACTATAGCTGTGTGTGTGTGTGTAAATATGTATAAATGTTCCGACTGCAAGCTCTACTAGAGCTTCACCGAACATTAATACACTCATGTTGAAATATGTCATGATCAATCAATACATATAACATTTTATACGAATTGTTTTTTAATTCAAAGATAAACGTTTTTTATGTTGGTAATCACTTTAATTAGTATTTCATGTTATCAATATTCATAAACTAATTGAACGGGTTTAATGAATATTAAATGTCTTAAATGCCTACCTAATAAAAAACTCAAAAATATTCAAATTAATGATTTGTCTATGTAATAATTGAAAATTGACATTGTGACCATGTACTTCGTTGAAAAATAAAAGAAAATATGGTAAAAACTACAAAAATTTTAGAATTAATAATTTGTACTTGTTTTGACATAGTGCCATAGTACTTTTTTCATAAATAAGATGGGAAAAACTCGAATATTTTAAAATTAATGATTTGTTTTTGTAATTGATATTAGTTGATAAGACACTTCCGAAAAAAATTTTTTCCCCGTTTTTTTTGCCTTAAAAGTTAAAGTCCAAAAAATTTCATCTAAGCTATCAAAACCGTGTTAAAGTTCAAATTTTTGCAAGGTAATGTAAACATCATTTATAAATGGTTTTAGATCCTAAGAATCTTAATATATATATTTCTTGTGTGTGTGTGTATGTGACTGAACTCCTCCTAGACGGCTGGACCGATTATGATGAAATTTTTTGTGTGAGTTCAAGGGGATTGGAGAATGGTTTAGATTTACCATTCGGTCCACTACAACTGTTTTTGAGGGCTCCGTACCAAAAAAATGAAATTTCATTAAATGGTGGGAGCGCATATAAATCATATCACATTATGTATACTATGTGTACTATGTATTTTTAATAGTATTCAGGTATTGTCAATAGGCATTTATTAGAGCCATATGCGAGCGCAGCGAGCTCTACTATCAAAGGTCAGGCCAAAGGTCGAAGGTCAGGCCACTCCAATAAATAGGAGTTAAATTGGGGTTTAGCGGACAGGCTAAACGTAGTATAGGTATTCATGAATTGGAGTTACGTTTTTACGGGACAACGTCCGTCGGGGCCGCTAGTTTATATATAAATAGAGAACGGGAGGGCCTTGCTAGCCTGTAAATGGATGCGTTATGATGAATGAGAGAGAAGACTTAGAATTTTTGAGAGTTTTAACTATAATCTAATTTTAACTATGAAGGAAATGAAAAAAAATATTAAGTTCCATTTACTATAAATTTCTTACACAATATCGCTATAACTAAAATATAAAATTTCCAAAAATGATACTTGGTGCAAACAAAACTGAGGAATTTTTCGATTTCTTTTAAACTGTTTAAAAATAATTAGAGAATGCGTGATTTTGAGTCATAATACTAATACTTAAACTGTGTCTTGAAACAATTTGGGCATCACTGATTTACAGAAAAAGGCAATTGGTTTAATTTGTGGTCGTATTTTGCACATATACTATTTACTTTCAATTAATTTTATATAATAACATGAAAAAGGTGGTAATGCTAACAAGAGTGCTAACATCTATCCACACTATTATCTATACTTCACATCATTTTAATTTTCGTACTTTTATTTCGTTCTTCTTTTCTGGATTCCGTAGCTTAAAATCCAAATACATCACTCCGTTACATGGAGACCAGAATATTATATACCAAAACTTTCAATCAAACGAGGAAGAAAGGAAGCATTATATTCTATGAAACCTTTTCAAACTGCCCCCAAAATGTTCTTCAGGTCGTTCTGATTAAAAAGTCTCCTGGCTACAAAAATTTTAAACGGGTAGTTTTCGAGCTTCTAGTTAGAAAAAGTTGCACAGAAAGCCATTTTCCTATCTAACATTGCGGGATCCTTTGCTCATAAATTATATTAAATGAAATTTTCTGCTTATTTTAAACTTAATTTGTTGTATACATTTTTTAACAGAATCTTTTTATTTAATATCTCAGTGAACCTTAAAATACTTTAGTTAAAAAAATCCAAAAAAAAAAATCACAACAATACAACTTGTACGGAAGAAATTATTTATTATTATTGAATTTTGTGACTTAGTGTAAACTTTACAGAGCGTAGTGTGTATTTATTAAACAAACGCAGAGCGGCAATTCTTAGAATCGCAGACTAAACATATGTAAAGAACTCGTTTACTTGTGTGTGTCATTGAGTCTGTTTCGTTTTTTTTTTTATTTTTTGTAGATATTTCTACCAAGCTTAAACCAAATGGAATTGGTTACATATTTACTTTGATGTGGCGCCGCACCGCTACTAATGTTATTTTTCTTCAATTTATTAAATTTAAATAATTGTTTTTTTCTCATGTTTGATTGATTTATGATTTTAGCGACTTTTAAACGAGAAAGATGAGAATTAGAATATATAGGTAACAAAATAGTTCACATAAAGTTGTTTGATACTTATTCATGAAACGCTATTCGTTCTTGAATATCCAAAAAAATATCATTACCATTACTTTGGGTATTAATTTTGGAAAACCCTCTAAACTGATCCAAAACGTCTGATAAAAACATTTTTGGAACCAACCTGTGAATTTACTTAATTACTCCGTGGCATTATTTTACTTCCTAAAAGGAACCTATGGGAGCATACTAATTAAATGTGCAAAAGCTCATTTTAGCAAGATAAAGTGCAGGCTTTGGTTAAATTCGTTTCGCTACCCCTTTTACTATACTTATTCGTACATCACAGAAACATTTAGAAAAAAACAGTAAACAAAAACTTTTAGGGATTAGCTTTTATTGTACAAAAAAGTACGTAATAATTTTCATACATCTCTATTTTTAAAGCTTGAGACGCTCTAAATTTGGACCTAAAAGGTCGACACGCTCGATTTAAAATATCACGGATGATTTGGAACGTGTGAATGACTCATAAGGAAAATTAATTTCCACTTTTAAATAAAATAAAATAATGATCCTAAGAAGTATTTTTTATTTTAAAACTAAAAAACGTCTGTATATCAAATAATACAGTGAACTGATAGGAAAATATAAAAATGCATTGTCGTCCGATTTAAATATGTATAAAAGATTTCAGCTAAATCGGAAACGGGTAGGTCAAATTTACTTGCAAGATTTAATTACAGACACCCGGGCAGGTTAAACTAAATTAAAACATGTAATATGGTGCATACCATCACCTAGATGATGGTTTTTTATACACTCACCGTTTTGTGCTCAACTCAATAACGACTATAGCCACGAAGTTCAACAAATGATTTTGGATTTGTGTTTGTATGTGTGGGGTTCTATTCTATACTTACTCTCAAGGGAAATATTGTTTGTTGATTTTATCTAAATTTGTTTATAATTGATTTTAAATGGGTAAAAGTAGGTAAAGGTGATCTTTTATATTAATTTTTTAAATACTTTTAAAAAAAATTCAGCTTTTGTGCATTCCATATCAATCGCACAGTTTAATTCTATATTTAACAATATTCCAAATTCAGATATGTGTAGTGACTTTCAAAATTCTTTTAAATGGTTGATAGTTTTAAGAATATAAAAAAACCTTTAATTTTAAATTATTTTTTGCAACTCCCATTCAGAAAACACGCATAATAGATTTTCAGACAGAGAGGTGAAGGTCAAGCAAGAAACCAAAAGCATCCTCCCCACATTCTCGTTTCTCGTTCAACTTTTTGCTACTTCGCGAGAAGTGATTCGGATTGTAATAATATACCTACATGCGGACTTTCGTCGTGGAAACTTTTTATTCATTAAACTTAATAAAACTTTTCATTTCGATACCCACTGTCTATGTAGATTGTAGAGTATCACCAGTCTGTGATAATGGAATAAAAACTAATATGTAGTTCGTATCATCAGGTGAATATTTTACTAGATGACATATAGTCCGCGGGACAGCACCGATTTTATTAAATGATTAATACATACCTACTTGGAACTTCGTGAGTGGCTTCCCTTTGGCGAGTCTACCAAACTTTCTTCTACGACTTTTTTCGAAAATGCTGTGTTTTCAAATAAGCGTCATAAAAACATGTTTAAGATATGGGTCGATCTGAAAAAACGTAGCAGGAACTTTGTCAGTATGACTATGACTACTTGAGCTTGCCTACCATCTCGAACATGCCCTAAGTATTTTTGTTTTTACACACATAAATAGTTCTGTTTTGAACGCCTGGGCCTGACAGTGTATCACGACTACTACAGGTGACAGTGGCGAGGAACAGGAGACAATGTCTCATCATCTCTGTCACTGCCCTGCTCTTGCCATGAGGAGATGGACTTACTTGAGTCAGCCTCTCTTTGACGACCTCTCCGGCCTAAAGTCCGTCGACGTCAAAGCACTTCTGCTGTTCTTAAACAGCTCCAAATGGTTCATGGAGTAGTGACCGGGGTTGTACTAACCCTTTTTCGGTGTCACAACGGACCCTATGGTCTAAGTGTGTCCCAGCCCAGGACAGCCATTCTTACCTAGCCTAACCTAGTTCAATTTCGCTGGAATGTTTATACCATGTATATATGAAATATACTTAGTATATTAAGTTTAGTCCCAAGTTTGTAACGCTTAAAAATAATGATGCTAGGAAAAAATTTTGTCATAGGTGTTCACTAAATCACCTAATTAGTCCATTTCCGGTTGTCTGTCCGTCCGTCCGTCCGTCTGTGGACACGATAACTCAAAAACAAAAAAAGATATCGAGCTGAAATATTTTACAGCGTACTCAGGACGTAAAAAGTGAGGTCAAGTTCGTAAATGAGCATCATAGGTCAATTGGGTCTTGAGTCCATAAGACCCATCTTGTAAACCGTTAGAGATAGAACAAAAGTTTAAATATAAAAAATGTTCCTTATCAAAAATTAAACAACTTTTGTTTGAAACATTTTTTCGTAAACATCACTGTTTACCCGTGAGGGCGCCAATTAGGCGGAAATTTTATAATATGAACTATACTTGATTATTAGTTATGTATGTGTCACATGTTTGTATGTGTAATGTGATAAAGAAATCAACACTGACTATGAATGGTATTTAAACAATTAACTCAGTCAATTGTTTGTTTTCACTTGTTAATAATTATTATTGTCATTAAGTGGTCATAGTGTCTGACAAATTCCCCGTTGCACTTTGTAAATTCGATACCTAAATATGACGTTATAATCCTGATTTGTTAACAAAATGGATGTTGTTCCACGGACTAGTACCCATGTTTTTGTAATTTTAGAGATATCAGCTACCTACTTTTTAATAGCTATACTAAATATCTCATGATATTATTTATTTTTATAAAAACGTGAACAGTTAAAGGTTAAAATGGATATGTAATGCTTTCAAGTATTAAATAAAAAATATAAAAAAGTGCATAAAATAGAGTATTTGAACCCACACCAATATTTTCGTAAAGTACCTATACATACATACATATTATAAATCAATAAATTAAACATGTAGAATAGTTACAAATAGAATAGTCCATTTACAGGTGGAGAACGGAATAATATATTACACAAAATATTACTAAATTAATATGATGTTTATATAGATATCCAATTTTAGAAAAATTTTAATAAAAAATACTTTTTTAGAGACAATCTTATTATGAAAGTGAAAACAAACAATTGACTGAGTTAGTTGTTGAAATACCATGTAGAGAGAGTGTTTACAAAAAAATGTTTGGAACACAAGTTGATTATTTTTTGATAAGGAACATTTTTTACATTTAAAATTTTTTTAAACATTTTTAGCATTTAAACATTTAATCTCCAACGGTTTGCAACATTGGTCCTACGGACCCAAGACTCAATTGACCTATGTTGCTCATTTACGAATTTGACCTCACTTTTTACGTCCTAAGCACGCTATAAAAATTTCAACTTGATATCTCTTTTCGTTTTCGAGTTATCGAGATGACAGACAACCAGAAATGGACTAATAAGGTGATTTCATGAACACCTATACCAAAATTTTGTTCATAGTATCAATATTTTTAAGCGTTACAAACTTGGGACTAAACTTAGTATACCTTGGTATATTTTATATACATGCTATACAAAGTATTTAATAATTTTATCGGTCATACACGACTATTTGTAAAAGGTGGAAGAGCTCAATTTAAAATGGCATGAATAATTCGGATCTCCTTAAGATTTTACAAATAGTTGTGTAAGAGTGACTCATAGAAAAATTATTTTCTATTTTTAGAACAATTTTATCCCTTTAAGTATTTTTGTAAACTTTAAATTATAAAGCTTGGTGGAAGCGATGAAAAAATAAGATCATATTTATCAAAAAATCATTCGATTTACATATGCATGCTAATTTGATCTTAATCGAAAACCGGGAAGTGGGTCAAATTTAACTAGCAAGAATTGATTACAAACGACGGAACAAGTGAAACTAAATAAAATCTTGTAATAGTCCATGCTCTCGATACACCAACAAATATAGGATTTTAGTAATAAAGCGAAGTGAAAACAATGCCTGTCACTCTTATCCTGAATTAAGTAGACGCACTTCTTGTGTATCCGGTACCGTAAACTATGACATATTTTGAAAGTTTTTTAGAATGTAATTTTTTTTAAGTTTTCTATTCTAGTTTTGTTTCTAGCCTAAATTATTTAGTTTCTACCTAGGTGTTCGGACTATTGATTAGTACCCGCAATTAAAAAAAAAAAAAAACTATTTTTTTTTTCAAAAATCCGCACAATTAAGGGCATAAGAAATAATATTATTTTATTCGCATTCGGAAAAACTTTGTTTTAAATTATATATTTCTAAATACATTGTTATTTAACGAGCTTCACTGAATTAAAACGATAAAATATGATTAAAAAAAAATAATAAAACTATAAAATTATTTACCTTTTAATTACGATATCTTTATTATTAATATAAAATTCGTTTTAATTATTACTAACTAAAAAATATAAGAAAAAAAACTTTTTTTCGATATCATTTTATAAAAGACAAAATTATAGTTGTAAACCCAATTAAACTCACGAATTATTTTATACTGACTTATTTTTATACAGTGTTATTAACTTTAATCGATATGAAAGATTATAGATACTTTCGGCTTTTAGAAAATTTTGTTTCTGGGTACGATGAAGATGTTTATTGGCTGTAAATTTTAAAATTGTTTTCGTAATAAACAGGATATCCAAAAAACACGAAACGAATCATAGATGTTTTTTTTAAATGTAACATCATGTATATTATTTTATTTTCAGGTTCTACTATCAAAATAAAAGTGACTTTAATTGAGGTTTACGTCACTCAAATTGCTCGGTTTTCGAAATATTCTTGGTTTTTTTTGAAAATGTAGTAGCAATTTTAACGAATAAATTCTTTAATTCGTTTTTTCAATATATCAGCTGTTTGGATAAACTGAAAAACTTTCTGAATAAGTATTTAATTATAAACTTACACAGTCGAGTAATACCTAATCGGATTCAATGCGGAATTCAATCAAAATTTGATCCAGGTAACCCAGTGGGATGCGAATTATTACAGACATTTGTCAAATAATGACTTTTAGAAGTTCGCTTTTATTTGGTGGACCATATATAAAGTAACCTAGGTTAGGTTAGGTTATATTGGCTGTCCACGAAGGACACACTTAGACTATAGAGCCCATTGCGATACCATATATGTGTTTTACCACCTTTCCGCTGATAGTTTCATTTATCAGCTTTTCAATTTCTGAGGCTTAGTGCTCCTCCTTCATGCATATACCATGCACTACATCAGACCATCACAACTATTAATTAAATTAATATTGTTGCGACTGCGGGAATTGAACCCGCTACCCTAAGCATACCGCGGACGAAATTGGTTACTCCTTAATCAACTGAGCTAATAGAGCTAATTTTGTTTATTTAACTTTTGTGATTTTGTATCAATGAATTCATATTTTAAATTCAATTCCATTCTATTCTAAACACAAATATTTAGCTGAACTTTTGTTCCAATCGTTAGGCAATTTTTTGAAAGTATTTTTACTTTATTTCAATATGAAACGGCCAACTTTGGGATGAGGTAGTCATTACTTTAATTTTTTTTTCAGTGTACGTCATACAAATTGCTTAGTTGGCAAGTTGATAAGACACGTGAGTGTCAGACTACTTTAACGCAGTCGGGTTTTATATTTTTTAAATTATTTATACTATTGTATACATTTGTCTTTTATTAATTATCCTAAATGGTGTATTATCCTAATAGTATATAATGAGTTTCAATATTGACCTTAGATATTAGTGAGGTAAATAATTCGATTGATATTATACCGACATATTTTATAAAATCAATAAATTAAATTAAATCATTTTATTAAACTCAATTTAAAAGAATTTTAAATTATTCTAAAAAACAATTTTTGTAGCGATGTCTGAATGTGATAAAACACAAACAAATTTAAATATTTATTTCACCTTTTCATATACCAAGTCAACTCAAATAATTTCGTGAAACATCATCGTTTCATTTGAAATTTCTATATAAAAATAACAAAACAAAAAAAATTAAAATAATATTTCTTTTATATATACCTTAGCTAGATATAAGTATTAAACTATAAAATGTTTTCAATACTTTTGTAATACAAGTATAGCAAATAGCTACTGAAAAATTTATGAGGAAAATAAGTGGAAATTGGAGTGCATGTTCAATTTCCTTTCATTACAAACCAAGAATATTGTTGAAGATTTTACATATTATATAGGAATTGTATAAGATGTTACAGAAATAACGCACAAGAAAACTGGGTGCAGAAACTTTTTTATAAAAATTGGTATCTACATAAATTCATAAGATGTTTCAACTAAGTACCTTTTAATACAAAAAAGAAATCGAATAGTTTAAAATAGTTTGCAAAAGAAAAAAATTTCTCAAAATCGAAAAGAATGCATTATTATTTATTGAATGTGTATTTTGTGAATTTTAAATCAAAATTTAAAAACAAAACTCCTAAGCTGATATGTTCCACTCTTAAGAAGCTTCTTGGCATCGCCCTACTAGCTCAGTTGATTAAGACGTAACCAAATTCGTCCGCGGTATGCAGGGTAGCGGGTTCGATGCCGGCATAACAATATTAATTTAATTAATAGTTGTGATGGGCTCGTGTAGAGCATGGTATATGCATGAAGGAGGTGCACTTAGCCTCTGAAATTGAGGAGATGATACAAAAAATTATTACGGAAAGGTGGTAAACCACATATATGGTATCACAATGAGATCTATGGCCTAAGTGTGTCCTTCACGGACAGCCAATATAACCTAACCTAAGGTGCTTCTTTTAAAATACTTTTTATTGCATTGGCATTTTTTTCCATTAAATTACGCAGTCTTGACATTCAAAAATAAAAACGGTGGTGGTTGGGTATAGTTGTCACCTCCAAAAGGCAGTTCCTGGACAAACAACATACAACTACATATAGATTTTCAACCTCTCTCCAAAATTGAGTATCCCCTCAATATGAAGGGATGAAAAACCGATTTTAATTTTTTTTGTTTCATTTGAAAGGTAATTTAATGAGAAGTGTTCTTGGCTATGTTTCAAGTGTGAGTTTAGGGTTCTGTACCCAGAACAACTAAAAAATAGCCGATGATTCTCCAAATCGGATCAGTTTGGAGAAGGCTTAAAGGAAAGCGGTAATTTAGTAGAGATTGTTCTTAGACACGTTTCAAGTGCGAGTTTAGGGTTCCATATACGAGAAATTTCTTGGTTTTTTTTTTAAATTTTGTAAATTTCACTTGTTGGAATGTATTTTCAGCAATAATTCCTGTTACACACTGTAAACGAAATAATAACTAGTATATATATACCTACCCTCAACCCTTTCAAAAAGTATACAATATCCATATTATTGTATGTTGTTAAAGTCCATACAATTCACTTATCTATGCACGCGAAACTATAACAGCTGAAATTCTTTAGCTATTATTCATTTATTTAGTAAGTCTAGTTGTTATACTTGTAGTTGTATAGCTTGTAGACCATTAATAGGTTTTCCGATGGAAAATTAAATGACACTCTCGCATACTTGGAATATTTTTATAATGATCATTTTTTGTTTAATATATTAATAATTTGTTAAACTACATATAATATAATATTTTACTAATAACAAGAAATATTTCAGGTAAGTTTATTAAATACCTGGCGTTCAACGAACACTCATGTACATGAAATTTATTGATTTGTTTGTCAAGTTCACTAACATGACGCGACAGGTATCAATTTAGTTCAATCTAAATTAAACGAGCTTTTCTTTGAAACTTTGAAAGGTAAGAGAAAGGTTATTTCATACCAACCCGATCTCCTGATATTAAACAGATGCACGAAACTTTCTAAGCAAAACTTCGATCCCTGAACTTAATATTATCAAATGGACACTATATAAAATCAAGTACAATAAACCAATAACTAACAAAAACTCGTGGCCTGAACTGCTGTTTCAAGAGGTTCTCTCTTCACACTTTACATACCTTAGACAAACCTCATCTCGCATTACGAGCTCCATCCGATAATATTAAGAAAAAGTGGTTGCCGTTTTTGTTGTTATATTTTTTGTTTTTTTTAATCTGCTGATATAAAGAAATTTGTAAGTTTAACCTGTCTGCGTATCTACGTATGTGTGTGTCTGCCTGTGGCATTATAGCTTCTAAGCCGGTGAATCGATTTTTAAAGGTAATTGATTGATAGTATTTTCTTAGCTATATTTCAAGTACGAGTTTTGGGTTCTGTTACCGAAACCTCTAGAAAATAGGCGGTGATCTTCAAACGGCTGAGTAGATTTTCTTACCTTTCAAACAGCAAAAAATCAAAATCGATTCACCCCTGTAGAAACTACGATACCACAAACGAATCAATCAGACCTGATTTTATGTCGGGTGTCTTTTTATACTTTTAATTTAATATTATTGTCATAGAAAATATGCAAGATGGGTACAGGAGTTTCTCTGAAATAATTTGCAGTGAGTTTTAAAGGGTTAAGTAAGTACTCTAAAAATGAATATTTTATAAAAAATATGTTATGAAAAAATTTAAAAAATCTCTTATCGAAATAAATCGTGTAATCTCATTTAACCCAGTCTAGGTAAGAGATAAACCTACAAGACATAATAAGTTTTATTTTCATATATAGCTTAATTTTGAGGTCCTGAAAGTTGCCTTAAAAATCACATAAAATCTTGTTATTCAAGGTCAAACGTCAAAAAAATCAGTTTTACGGGATTTTCTCGATTACTATTGTTTCAATGATGTTAACATCTGTAGAGCATAAAATTTGTAGAACATAAAATTTGCGACTTTTATTTAAAATATTTTTTAATGCGCTCAGTATAGTCATCCCAGTAATAAAAATTTTAAATGAGCTCATGAAATTTTTCAATTAAAAATTAAAAATCCGGGCAAAGTGATTAGTTCTTTATAGTGCGTTATGTGAACCTTATTGATAAAAATATTCATGCTTAAAATTGGAATTCAAGTATAAAAAAGTTTAAGGATAAGGACACAAGTAGTTGATCCTAAGGTCTTGAAGTTGCAACCATATTGCAACCAACCATGATAATTTAGCCAAAAAAAAAACGCCGTACTACTTTGACCCAGTCTTTCGAATTCAATTCCTTTTACATTTAAGTCTTAGTCAGAAAATAGTATTTTATATGAAACACCCGTTGTTACCCACACATAGTACAACGTTTTACATGTTTTTTTGTAATTTAATATAGTTATGAAGTGACATAATCGCATTCTTCTATGAAAATGGTGTAATTTCGTGATTATGCAGTATTAAATAAAAAAAATTAAATAATAAAAGAATATTATATACCTATTCTTTTATTATAATATCATCGAATGAATACGAAATGAATAGTTGAGGAAGGTTGGTAATACGAACTATCGAAAGGTATAAGTCGGATAGTTAACTTGCGACTCTTGAAAATCCCTGGGAAAAAATAATCTATGAAAAAATATTGTCCTATAAAAGTTGAGTTTTTCAAAGTCAAGAAATCCGAAAACATAATCAAGTTAATCCAAGCCATGTTAAAAATCTTGTTCAAATAATTTTTTTTCAAATAACAATTTGACTCTTACCTATCTATCATGCGAATGACAGGTGTGTAAATTTCTGTCATTGCTAGTAATATTGTATTTTTACTTATATGTGTTCAATTATTTAATATATGTTCAATTATATTAAAATCATTTGTGAAGATCTAATCTTTTTTACCACAAGATTAAACTAGCGTTATTTTTTCAATTCTCTGTCTATATAGTTCTGGAGAAAAAAATGTACACTAAAATTTTTCCCTAATTTTGCATCTTCACGAGAAAACAAGCGTATTTATCAGAAAATGTTTCCAACAAAAAATTTTTTTATAGGAATTTTTTTTATATTCAAACTTTTGATCTTTCTATAACGGTTTGCAAGATGAGTTCTAGAAAATGACTCCCTTAGCTTATCTGAATAGCCATATGATTATTTTCTAGTTAAGAAAATTCACATCACAAACATTACAGACAATTTCAAAAGTGAATTCATTCAAATCTAAGAATATTTAACCAGAAAATTGACCTTCATACTTTACCCTACATTTTTTTATTCTTCCAAATTTTAAAATGTGGATCATTAGCATTGTGATTTAAATAGTATATACATGGTAAAAAGTGTATTTTCAAAAAAATATTTCTTTCGCCGTATTATTTAAAAAATTTTTCTTCATGGTTAATATATCTTATCACGTGATAAGATATATCAAATCTTTTGTCATACAAAATTTTGCGTGCTGTGGCCACTTGTTAGTAAATTCTTTAAACTTTAAATATCACGACTATTTACTACAAAATTCTGCGTTTATTTATTGAAAAAAATATTAAGATTAGTCCCCAGTTTGTAACGCTTATAAATATTGATGGTACCAACAAAATTTTGGTATGGTTGGTCATAAAATCACCTAATGAGTCCATTTCCGGTTGTCTGTCCGTAAGCACGAAAACTCAAAAACTAAAACAGATATCAAGCTAAAGTTTTTATAGCGTGCTTAGTATAAATCAATTAGCTTAACATAAGTCAATTGGGCCTTGAACTCGTGGTACCCATCTTTTAATCCGTTAGAGCTAGAAGAAAAGTTTAAATATAAAAAATGTTCCTTATAAAAAAATAATTAACTTTTGTTTGAAACATTTTTTTGTATACATCACTGTTTACTCACGAGGGCGCAAAGTAGGTGCAAATTTGTTGTATTTAAGACATAATTCAATTATATGCGAATATCAGCTATGAATGTCTGACTACCTAAGAGTGGACATCTTTTTTACTTATGCGACGTCAAAAAACAAACGATTGCAACATCAACACTGTCTTTACATGGTATTTCAACAATTACCTCAGTCAATTGTTTGTTTTCACTTGTTTTAAATAAATTTATATCAGAGTGTTAAAAATAAGTGCAAATTTTAAAGCATTTATTAATTTTTATCATGAGAATTATTATGAAATGTTTATATTTTCTGAACAAATTTATTACAAAATATTTCATCATTTTTATTTTCTATCAAATAATGATGTTTCAATTCTTAAATTATAGATCAATGACCTATTAATAATTTTAAGGTATATTTTTAGAATTATCAGGTATTGCACAATATTAAATTTTTTTAGATCAGGTATAAATGTCTGTCAATTATAACTATTCAAGATTTTATGACATTGGTTTTTTTAACTGCATCACTATGAATAATATGTCATCAATTAGGAAATACCGCTACCGTACACGTGAATATGCTAATATGTTATGCACATGGAAAAGTATATTATTAGTTTTATTACGTAGAAGGGTTTTTTCAACTTTCTGACAGAAATCTACTGTTTTCAAACCGAAAAAACGACAAATGTATTCAGTCACTTGAGAAATTCTCAACCACTTTCAAAGTCTTCAGTCACTTTCTCTAACAAACAAGATTTTATAGAGAAAACAATTTGGAAATTTTCGATCAATAACCGATAGAATAGAAATTTGATTTTTCTAGAACTTACTATAAGAACTTTTATACATATAAAATATATTAAACTGTATATATGAAATATTTATCAAGGTATACTAATTTTTGTCCCAAGTTTATAACGCTTTGAGTTCGTAAATGAGCAACATAAGTCAATTCGATTTTGAAATAATAATAATGGGGGTTTAACCTCCGTTTTTGTGACGCATGCCTAATCACAGAGGCCACCCACATCATTATTTGTTAATCTTTATTTATTCCATTACAAACATATTTACAATTACATTTTTGATGTGGGTGGAGTCGGTTACTTCGTTCTTATCCTAGCGACGACAATGTGATCAATTCTGCACTTCCATTAATTATAAATTGTTCACACTGCCGCTGCCTGTGTCTAATCAAGAATTAGTTGCAAGACAACTTGTTTTTTGTGATTTTAAATTAGTATTGATTTGATGATTCATGAGAATTACAGAATTTTTTGCAAGAAACCTACTTTAGAATATTTAAAATAATTTTGTAACTTTGTTTTGACGTGTTTGAATCACAGTATTTTTATACCATGTATATATGAAATATACAACGTATATTAAGTTTAGTCCCAAGTTTGTAACGCTTAAAAATATTGAGGCTACGTAAAAAATTTTGGTATACGTGTTCATAGAATCATCTAATTAGTCCATTAGTCTAAAACGAAAGATATCAAGCTGACATTTTTACAGAGCACCTAGGACATATAGGACATAAAAACTAAGGTCGAGTTCGTAAATAAGCAACATAGGTCAATTGGGTCTTGGATCCGTAGGACCCATCTTGTAAACCGTTAGATATAGAGCAAAAGTTTAAATATAAAAAATCTTCCTTATAAAAAAATAAACAACTTTTGTTTGGAATATTTTTTTGTATACATCACTGTTTACTCACGAGGGCACACATTAGATGCAAATTTTATAGACAGTATTAATATGGGATTATCACTTATGTTTGTGTGACATGTATATGTCTAATGTGACAGAGTAATCAACTCTGTCTTTACATGGTATTTCAACATTTAACTCAGTCAATTGTTTGTTTTCACTTGTTAATAATATTTTAACTTCTCTTTTTTTTGATAATTTTATTTAAAATTTTTTATATAAATATTAAACGAAACGAAGCGTATAAATATATGAATTCTATGTAAAAGTATATATTTATTATAAAGTAACTATATATACCCAGAGTAGGTAATAATAATTATTATTAAAATGACTCACTCACTGATAGAAGTCATAGCTCAAGCAGTGTTTAAAATGTGGATTTATCGTGCTCTATACCTCATATTTTTCAATTACGTTATAAATTAAAAATATAATTATATTATTACTTGGAATTAAATGAAATATTTGTTAAAATTAATTAAATCGCAATTTTTTTTAAATATTTAATTTTTATAAGATATAATTTGATTTAAAGTGATCTACTATAGATGGGACATATGTGCTCGTCCAAAAGAAAACAAAGCCATGTGAGTTGAACTGAAGCGTAGACAGAGTTCCGCCATGAATCATTGCCATGTCCGACGGATTCGAATGCAATTTTTGTATAGGCAGATTTTTACTCAAAGAATATGTGGTTAAAATTTCAGCTTAGGTATCCGTGCAAATTTTTAAGAAAAAAGTCATTAAAAATCGATATAAAATACATTGGCTCTTATGGAGGAATCTCAAAAACCACATATTTTGGAAGTTTTTGATAATTTTCATTTGGAATGAATGAAAACAAATTTAAAAAAAACTTCTTAATAGAAAGTAAACATATTAGCAATGAATTAGAAAAGAAAAAAACTAAGTGTCTCCGTCCATATAAGGGATGTAAGAGTTATTTTTATCTTATTTTCAACTTTGATGATGAATTTTGTTATAACTTCATGAATGTAGACGAAAAATAAGAATAAAATTTTTCGATATGTGCCTTGGGTTTCGAAATATCGAAAGCTGAATAATTAAACAAAATTTTCAATTTTCAATATTTCGAAAATAACGCCAGATATTGAAAAATTTTATTCTTATTTTTCGTCTTATATTGTCAAGTTATAATATAAATTTATCATCAAAATTGAAAATATATATTTTTTAAATTTGTGCTCCCACTACCTTGCTCATACATCCTTAAATGATGATGTAGCAAGTTTAAAAGTCTTTGTAAGAACCTATATTCTTGCACATTTACAAGTATATATGTTTCCAACAGCAAATAAATCATTCTGTACCCCCCTAAAATGGTAGCAGTAACACTTACTTAGAAAAGAACGAACGTAATGTGTTATTATTTACATTTTGTATGCTTGTTAGCAAGTAGCTAACTAAGCGCTGACATCATTCATATTGTCCTTCCAATAAAAAAAAAGAAACATTATTTATTATGTTCATCGTTAATAATTAAATAGAAATTTGCAATTTTATTAATAATAGTATTTTCCACCGTTTTTTTTTTATATATAAACTGTCGATTTTTTTTTAAGTCTGTAATTACGTTGTATACTTTTACAGTAGTTTATAATCATAAATAGAAGGAGGTACCAACCAACCATAGACATAGATTTGAATATGTCAAGGAAATATTTTATTCATATATTTAACTTCATTAATCAATTAATAAATAGAAAAATATTGGATTGTATTGAGGACTTTTATTTTAGATTAATAATTATGATTGGTTGTGTATGTTAGTTAATTAATAATTATTATTGTATCAAGCTTTTTAATTTACATATATTTAAAATTATCAATTGTTCTTCATCACTGCTAGTTATTTAAGAAATAGAATCCTACTAAACAGGTTTGAATATCCCTCCCTGGTGCCTAAGGTAAGCGGTATCCCCAAGGTCTGCTGGAGTTTTCGTTAAATTCGATATTACGAATCGGTCTAAGCTCGTTACTCGAGGGTTTTTGGGGTCGTTGAACACGAATATTGCGGCAGAATCGGACACCAGGTACCAGGTACCTGGTGCTCGGGGTACTTCGGAGAATAATATTCGGGTTCAGTGACCCCAAAAACCCTCGAGTAACGAGTTTGGATTGATTATATAACGAATTTCCCGGAAGCTCTATTAGACGACAGGGATACCGTTCACCCTGGGCCCCAGGTTTCTCGTAGATCAATTTTGTCTCAATTGCGTAGAGCGAACATAAAAACCCCCGAGTAACAAGTTTGGAATCCTTTTCATCACTATTCACCGAATTGTGAATTTAATATATTTACGGTTAATTTAAAATGCAATTATAAAATGCATATTATTTATGCAAATTGCATATTTTTAACTTATTGTAAATCAATTTAGGTCACAAAATTTTATAACGCTCTAATGAATCGAGCACAAAATAGCATTCAATTCCGTCTTATTGTTCAAATTTTCGAACCTCTGTGCTTCGTTTCCACGACTAAGGATGAAATAAAATTTGAAAGCTATATTAAGACGGTTCTATACACATTTTTCAATGGCTTAAAATCAATATTTAATTGGCGTGAAACATTATAATATTTTAAGACCCCTCTTAAAGATTCGTTGGTGGAAAGGAATGTTTATAAAGAAAAGCGATTTTCCAGATAAGAATGGTTAAAGTTACACTTAAATTTCAAGCACTGCGATTACACCCTTTACTCTATCGATTTGAAATATGTAAGAGGTGTTATAGGTTGGATATGTTATAGGTACTCATATTCTACCTGCCCTGGTTACTTTTATTTTTCGAAAATCCTGTTAATTTTCCATTTTTTCATTGTTCATCTTCAGAATACTTCAGAATAATGATTTCACGGCATTGAAAAATGTGTAGAGAACGTTGTAAACTAGAAATATTTATCATAAGTTGTAGGTGCCGCGATTTTTTTTAAAATCTATTAAAAATTACTTTTAACACACTTGTTTGTTCGTGGACTGCGGAATGAATCCCGCGAAAAGGTAATAAAATATGTTTTATTAAATGCGTTAAATAAAATTCATGCGTTACCAAAATTATATATAGACATATATGTAACAAATAACAAGTCTTTATATTTCTTGTATTTAATAACAGAGGGAAAATATATAACAATATATAAGCAGTAGCTTAACATATCCAAGTATAGAGGACACTAGTTGTATCGAGGAACTCTTGTTGAATAAATGTATTGTAATTGAACGAATTCTTCATTTTCACTAAAAATAATTCAGACCTGTGTCAACACTGCAACTATTCAATGTCGGTGATACATGTACTCTCAGAATGCCAAGGATATCAACATGAAAGAATTAAAGAAGGATTTACAGAAGCCAAAGAAATCCTTAATAAACCCGAACATTTTCTAGGCCTTTTTCAAAATTATTAAAGATAATAATATAATTGTACATTAATGAAACATGTCAATAATGTATAAATTTCTGCGGTCGCTAATAATTTGTTAAAAAGCGACCTTACATAAAATTAGTAATAAATTTCGATTTTTGCCCCAATTTCCTAGATCAGTTTTTTGTATTTTTAAAATACGTATTTTCGACTACCAAGTAGTCATCATCAGTAAGAATTAGCTAGTGAATGTTACTCTTTGCTAATTTGGTGGCGGACTGCACTGCAATACTTTTACCAAAATTGTCAAGGGTATGTTAATAGAGCACATTCGCCTGTGTCCATGACTTGGACTTACAATTATCGATAAACTTTAAGCGTATTTGCTTTCGATTAAATGCAATAATGACATATTTTTAACATTTTTCGAAAAAATGTCTGAAACAAAATTGTTAGTTTTTAATGAGGATCAACTTTCTAATTTAAAGTATTATTCTATCTCTTACTCTGTAGAATCTAAACTGGATATTAAAGGAATCCAAAAAATCTGTTGTCAAAATAAGGCCCCCATTGACCTCAGCAATTATTGATTGATTATTTTTTTATTGCCGAACTATAAAACGAGCTATTAGCCATTATAGATTAATCCACCCTGTATGTTACATTTTTTTTAAATTTTGTCAAAAAGTCTGTGATGTCTGTGTACTTTTGATTATACTGTATATAATTTTCAGAATTCATTGCAATTTTTTGACATCACAATATAAATGTCATTTTATATTTTTTTTAATTTCAAATGATTTATTTCACTCTTATAAAAAAGTCATAAATACTTTTAGATTCTTTATCATGAAAAAATTCTATTTTTAGCAGTGATAAAATTATATTAAAATGTCTTTTTTTGAAAAATAGAATAATGTGTGCTTTCAAATATTTACTTTACACATAACATATAACAACACCGTGTTACACTCGGAATGTTTATTCATAAAAATGCATTGAATAATTAATCATCTATATATAATAATAACATTTACACTTACAGAGACTACAGAAAATTTTTCTCTGCATTAAATTACAGGAGTATTTTTTTTATTTAAATAGGTTCAGTCACTAAAATAATGCAGGTTGTTTTCAACCTTCCATACCTGCAAATTTAAGAGTAGAAGAAGAAAGCTGAAGCAAAGTTTCAAATTGTACAAGTATAAGTTATACAAACATGTTTTGCTAAATTCGAATAATTATAAAAAAAGACTTATTAAAAAATGCACTTTTTAATTAATTTGATTAATTTTATTTACAAATTACAACAATCTTTAAATTGCAATTTGGGATGCAAATTTTGAATTTGTTGTAAATTTTTATAATATTCTACCTAGTTCTAACTTTTCGTTTTAAAAAAAAAAAAAACAAAACAAAAATCAACTCGCACTAATTATTTAGTGTTTTAACAAATTTTCATATGTGGAAATTGAATTTAACATCCATAAAAAATGTATAATTAAAAACACTTAGGCAGAAAATTGACTAATGCGTAATATAAACTGCCTATATTTATATTATAATTCAATGATATATTTATTCAACTGTTTCATTGTAAATACACTTCAATACTTTATCTGTTATAAATTGATATTGTTGTTAATAATATTTGCTTCTGCTTATCATAAAACCAAAACGTACGTACGTTCAATGCCTATCATGTCAACTTTGCCTAATATTATTAAAATACCTATCCTGAATTTTCTTTTGACGGAATAAAAAAATGATTATGAAGACTTAATATATAATGCAAAGAAGTGAAAACAAACAATTGACTGAGTTAATTGTTGAAATACCATGCAAAGTCAGTGTTGATTTCTTTATCACATTACACATACAAACATGTGACACATACATAACCGATAATCAAGTATAGCACATGCTCATTTACGAACTTGACCTCACTTTTTACGTCCTGAGTACGCTGTAAAAGTTTCAGCCCGATATCTTTTTTCATTTTTGAGTTATCGTGTCCACAGACGGACGGACGGACGGACAACCGGAAATGGACTAATTAGGTGATTTTATGAACACCTATGACAAAATTTTTTTCCTAGCATCAATATTTTTAAGCGTTTCAAACTTGGGACTAAACTTAATATACTATGTATATTTCATATATACATGGTATATAAGTGATGACTAACAAGTTATAATTACTTAAAATCGAATGCAGTCAATACTACTGTAGTACTGTTTTACAATGTCCTTATAAATACACATTTGACAGTTGCTGCCACCAACTTCATTGCGGTATTTTTAGGAACTACGTATTTTATATCTCACACTCATATTGTATGTAAGGTGGGAGAACTTTTATAGTATCTGTATAGTTAGGTAGTGGATTGTTTTATGTCGAAGTAACAAGTAGTGTTTAGTATTAAAACACGCAGCGCAGCTGTTTGTTATTATGCAAGTTCAACACTCGATCAATTGGATGTAATCAAACTTGTTTGGACCTAAAAACCCTTTTTTTTCAATTTGATTCTTGTAACTTTTTGTTTAAACCATTAGAATCAAGAAATTCCTAGTTTTTAATTGTTAACCGCAAAATAATTTATTAATTAGCTTTAAAAAAAAAAAAAAATTATTCTACTAAAAAATTTGCCGAAACTTTTATATAATTAGAAACAAAAGTATTTAAAAATAAATCTGAGCGGATTCAATTAAAAATAACCTGAGCTGAAGAATCTGATCGGCTATGTTGATTTCATAATTTTCAACCTTTGCTCTTAATTTGCTCCAAATTTTTTTCAATCTAGAGTGGAATTAGCTTTAAAATCAAGTAAAAATTGTTCTTAAATGTTTTTAAATCCAATAAAAGTTTTTTCTCGGTAAATACTACTAAATAGAATTTTACCTATATACAAACTTTGCAATTATTCACCGAGAAATCATCAAAAATAAGAATATGGATAATACACCAAGCACCAAGGAAATTTTAGATTTAGGGTTGGAAATTCATGATGATTGATGTTGATGAAAAATAAGGGTAAAATTTTTCGATATCTGCCTTGGGTTTCGAAATATCGAAAGCTAAATAATTAAATAAAATTTTCTATTTTTTGAAAATCCCTAATTAACAAAACCCTAACTATTTGACATTTTTTTTCAATAAAATTAAAATTCTGGTATAATTGCTTTAAAATTTGCATATTTGCAAAAATTTTACTTTCAAGCAAAAATAATTTTATTGTTTTCTTTTATTGTATGCACTTTTGTCACTTTTCATCATCACCATTAGCCAAGAATCAAGACAGATCCACAGGTAGTTTTGGCAACGAAATTTGAAATAGATGCCTAATAGGTGAATAATTTTTTTTTTTTTGTGGTTTCTTAATAATTACTTGGAAAACAATTATTCGAATTCTAAGATATTTCAATTACACAACGAGTTGCAATTATCCATTCGCTTTAAAATTTTGTTTTTATAATTAATCGGCATGAAACATGAATTAGCAATTTTTATTTTTAAATCAAATAAAATTTTGATTTGATTCTTAATAAATAGAAATCAAATTATAATCAATTTCATTTCCAAAAAGTTATCAAGAACATTAAGTTCAAATACATGAAAATTTCACATCCTATTGACTTTTATTAAACTAAATTTTTAAGAAAAAAATAGGTGCATACTTATTGTTTAATTAAAAAAAATTAACTTGCGGATTTTTGTTAATATTTTCAATATTAACTAAATTTCACAATTCCCAGAAGTTTGGGAAAATTTTTTAAAATTACTCATCATTCATTAAAAATTGGTTCATTTCCTATGAAATTATTTAGATTTCAAAAGTGGGTTAATTCTATGGAAGAGTTTAAAGATTCATGATGACTGATTTTGTTACGTTATTCTTTAATACTACACAAAATATTAAAAGAAGAGATTTTAACGTTTGCTTTAAATACAGGTACATCGAAATTTCTAACTTAATCGATTAAATAAATAAATATTACTAAACATTAAAACGATATAAGACTATTTCGAGAAAAAGCATGATTTTAATTTTATCATCTGTTAGGTATCTATTAGCGAATTACAAAATTTTGAATTTTTTTCTAAATAAAAATTTATTTTGTATTTTTTTACCAGTTTTAAGCAAAAAAGTACTCATGTGATTTTTTCTCTAGACGCTTAGTTTTCAAAATAAAAATTCTTAAAAAATTAAATATGCAATATTGGATTTAAAAAAAAAAGTGTGTTCTGGGGGAATTCGCTTAGCTAACGCAACTCCTGCACTACGAATTTGTTACTAATTTTCGTAAAATCGAATATTTAATTACAAATTTTGATAAAGGAAACAATTTCATTTAAATTTCTCAGATTTAATTTTAATTAATTTATATTGAGTTTAGTAGAATTTAAAGTTAAATTGTATAAGAATACATTTTGTCCTCTTTGCCGAAATTAAGAAACTTTGGAGCATTCTACCAAATTCAAAAAAATTTATATTAATTATTTAATAAAAATTTTAAAAAGATCTCTTATAAAATATTATTAATTATATACAGAATTAAAAATATTTAATGCAATTACAAAAAAAAAATGTAAATGATTGAATAATATTCATAATATTTGAAAAAAAATAAATAAAAATCTGCATGTTAATAAATTGTGAACTGTTTTGTATCACTTGTTGAGATAAACACAAGCTGTCTGTTATCGCATGTTGCATGAAGTTACTGTTGATTGTTGAATACACACAACACACACATATTGTTGTAAAAAAAGTAAAATAATACTCTATACATGTGTATTGTAACAATGGCCGTAGCGCATGTGCGTGCTACTACCATGCGTGCTATGTATGCAAAGTAGTGGGGGGATTGAACAGCTGAGTTTTGGGGATAGAATACACACAACACAAACATCATCTTGTCAGTTGTTCAATTGACAGCAGTTAGAAAGTATTTCCTAAAAAAGGAAATTATTAGTTATTTAGCTTAGAAGAGAAACATCATATTATTAATAATGATTGTTACTCTTCGTTAATTATCTACGCTCTATGCTACGCATTTATTTGGATCATCAAAATTTTAATCAAAGTGTGCATACACTAAAAGAAAAATTAAAGTGAAAAATTTTGTGAAAATTATTATTTTTTAAATTTATGTGAACAATTTAATTTTTTTTTACCTATTATGGTAAAATAATTTTTTTTTTGGTAATTTCGAAAAAAAAACTTGGGAGAAATTTTTTTAAATAAAAAATAAACGATTTTTCGTGAGTGAAGTGGTGAAATTTTTAAATATTGTTCCATAATGGTTCCACAACAAAACATTGACGCGAATAGATCAGATAGTCCGACCTCATCTGGTCTACCCATGTTTGGATCACAACTTATTGACAAAAATTCAGCAACACCATACTCTGATGCTACTCAGGTATGTCTTTTCATCCCCAATAATTTAAAATTTGTGTGAAGTGTGAAAATTTTTTTATAAGTGGTTTTATTTTTTTTGAATTTTTTTACCAAAAAATGGATTTATTCACAAAAATTGAGAGGTTTTTATAAACATAAATATTTTTTTTTATTTACAAAATAAATTTTTAATTTTATTTACACTATTGACAGTTATTTCATTTCTATTTTTATCAGTTTGTATACAAACTTCTGTATCAGCTGATTCTGTTTACTTAAACTTTTTTCACATTTCGTTTCATTTCTTGGCTGTAGATCAGAGTAGAAAAGTTTTTTTTTTTGCTCGTTGCCACTTAATTAAAATGGAAATAAAAATTGATTAAAAAAAATAAAAAATTGAATATTGAATAACTTGAAATCAAAATATTCGCGTGATGTCGATTAGGGGGTGAAAATAAAAAGATTGATGACTCTAATTTATTAAAACTGTTGCTTCGAAGCATTAACTAAATTTATGAAGACGCGTGAAGTTGTTGCATGTTAGTAAACATTTTTCGTTACATTTTACAACTTTTAATTTGACCAAAATAAAATTTATATGTTTTATCCAAAAAAAATTATATTTTGCATTTTCAAAGAAAGTATTTTCAAATTTTCCGGAAAACTTTCAATTAAGTATTTATTTCTACGTCAACTTAAGGATGACAGGGAAATTTTGGTTAAAAGTTTTATTTGAAGGCAGATATCGAAAATCAAGGCAGATATCGAAAAATTTTATTCTTATTTTTCGTCTACATTCATGAAGTTATAACAAAATTCATTATCAAAGTTGAAAATAAGGTACAAATAATTTCAACCACAAGTCTAAACTTGTCTTGGTGCGATCGTATTACCTTAAAATGAGTTGTTAGAAAATTTAAAAATTCCAAAAAAAAAAGATTGGTAAATTTGAATAAATTAGTTGATTAATTAAAATAATATTTCCCATAGTTACTAATAAAATTGAAAATTGCATTGTAATTAGTACAAAAAAAAAAATTAAATTTATAGATAATTTTCACGTGTTATACAAAGTGATGTCCTTGATAATTCATTACAAATGGAAATTTTAAATCATTTTCTTGATAGAATGAAATCGGCGTAATTTAAATTAAAAAATAATTATAAAAACTACATATTTCTTTAAATTGTATCGTTTAATTAAAATATTTTATTACAATTCATGGCATATCGGTATGAATTAAATAAGTATTATGGAATTTTCTAAACAAAATTTTGATAAGGTAGCGCATTAAATTATAACTACCTCAATAAACTGTAATTTCACATTGAGAAATTTTTAAGAGAAATGCTAGAAAAATATAGTTTTAATTAATCTAGGAAATTTCGTAGAAAACAAGAAGATTTCCCTCATAATTACCAATCATAATTGTTTATCTAGTGTAGTGTACGCGATAATTTGGAAGAATTCTCAAAACTTATGAATAATTTTATAATTTATGTGCAACAGTGATAATAATTTTAGTATTTTCTGCAAATTATTATGATAAACGTTTACTTAAATCATTTTTGATAAAAATGGCTTTTTAGCCCTTGCGTTTACCCGGTGATGGCATCCACCTTGTGATTTATGGGTTGGCATATTTACCATTTTCATATACTTTAATTTTTATAAAATCATGAAAACTAGCTACTATGAACCATATACTTAATAATACTAAAATAATTCGGAAAATTGGTATACAAATTTCTTGGGCGAAGGCTAATCTTAATTTTAATTTCCTTAGCTGGAGAATTTTGAAAGTTTTTTATAAGACAAAATTCTTAAATTGTAATTTTTTTTTTAATAATTTATTTTGTAACGCATATTAATTTGATTTGATCGACTTAAAAGTAATAAGTGTAACGAAAAATATTTTCCTATAAAATTCAATATTTAGGTCATAAATTCATTATCGATTAATTTTGTAAATTGATTTCATCCTAAAACTATGTCATGATTAATTTAACAATTTTTATTACATATTAACAAAAATCATGATTGATTGTAATGAATTTTCAACACGGTTCTTTTTTATTTTCTTATTTTTTTTTTGTAAATTTGAAATTATAACCTGAAAATTTTAATCGACTTTTCTCAAACTTGAATTGGTTCACCTTTTCTAATATTTTTAATAAAAAATATTATTTCTAAAAACGGGTAACGTTAAAATTAATCCATGATTTTTTTTTCTTTTCAAAGAAATTCGATGATTATACAATTGAATTTTCATGAGGTTTCATTTTCTTTGATATTTTTTGAAAATATGAAATATTTTTACTTTATTTTTTGTAATGCACATAAATTTGATTTAGTCGGATACAAACCCAAATGTTTTAATATTTTTTACGAAAAATGTTTTTTATAATAACCAGGAACGTTAAAATTAATTCATCATTTTTATTTATTTTCAAAGAAATTTTATGATTATGGAACTCAATTTTCATCAGGTTTCATTTTTTTTGTTGATATTTTATGAAAATATGAAATTTTCTTTAATTTTTTTTTAATGCACATAAATTTGAAAGTTTTTCAATAATATTACGAAAAAACTATTAATTATTTCAATGGATTTATTAATAAATTGTAATTTTAAATTACTGTGTAGAATTGTAGATGATTGTATTATCAAGTTTTCAATAGGTTTCCAATAAATTAAAATTATATAAAATAAAATTGATTAAATTAATAATACCTATTACAATTTACAACAAATGTTCAATAAATAACCTTGAACGTAAAGCAGTTGAACAACTTAGTTAAATGATGAATTACCAACCTATTCTATGTTCATTTCACTATGTTCTGTGCCCATGTCCCCACATCAACAATCAATTAATTGCTACATAACACACAGACTCTCTGTGTACTTAGTTTTATTTTATGACAATTATAACATTTATTGTTCTTACAACATTACAAAATTACAGTATAAAAAAAAAGAAAGAATTCATTTCTATGGAGAAATAGTCAGATAAAAAATATATGAAATATTGTGTCCGTCATTATAAAACTACTGTTGATAATTTTTTAGAATCATTTCTAAGAATTTCATCATTATTGTTGGTTGAGTTTAAAAAATTCTTCAATAATTATTTTATTCCTTTTTTTATATTGGAATTTAATTTATGTTTTTTTAGTAGCATATAGTTTTTTTGTGATTTCGGTAAATTTTAAAAAATTTGGTTCAAGGGGTTACGTTCGTTCATTAGTCTCAACTCTTAAGGGTCACTAAGTATTTAAAAAAGTTCAATTTATTGTGTAAAATTTTTATTAATTTATTCAAAAAGTTATCCATCATGTGTTTATAATAATTAGATACATATGTGTTGCCAAGAATTTAGTTTAATTTTTTGGTATTTTGGAAATAAATTACAAAATATTTGTGTTTTTATAAAACAATATTTTTCAAGTCGTCTCGTTGTCTACACTCTAATACTTTGAAAGTCTAGCGAATATCAAAACATTGCGAAAGATTAAAAAAAAAAATTAACAAAATAAATAATTTGGATCTAAGAATTTTTTTACTCAAAATTGTTTATTTTTAAATCGTTTCGATACCAAAACGAAAGTGGTTTTAAAAAAATTTGTGTGTCAATTAATGAGTATTTATATATACGCCTTCTGTATAAATTTCAAATCGATTCTCTGTACGGTTTACGAGAAATTAATTATTAAAAAGAGCCCTTGGTATTTTAGCCAATAAGTGCTTTTTAAATGTTTTACCGTTTACATAAAAACTTTTATCAATAATATTTCTCAAGTTTTAAGGTTTATAATCATACCAAAATTAAGAAGCATAAAAATTAAAAAATCTTTTTTTTTTGGTAAAAACACTGACTTTATTTTTCACAAAAGACGTATAAAAGGATAATTAATTGATAAATAAAATTTTACATTTTTTTGATCATATTTTTGGTATCGAAATACCTTAAGTTTCTATTGCGTTGTAATACAATATTTTATGTCGCCTCGTTGTCTGCACTGGTTTATTTTTTGAAATTTTGACGTCTGATAACACTGCCAATAGTCAAAGAACAGATAAGTCTTTTCTATTATTTTCAGTTAAAATTTTATACTTGTATATTAAATTTCATTTTATACAGTATTTTTTTATTAGTTTATTGTATTTACTCGACAGTCCTACGCAAAGATGATAATATTTATCTTTTTTAGCTGTATTTTTTTTTACTAAAATTATAATTTAACATATATCAAAACTATCAAAAAAGTATTTTTATTTATTTGCACAATAATTTTCGGATTTTTTTAAATTCTTCGACTCAAAATATGTTTTTGGAAAAAAAAATCAAACTAGAAAAGGGTGTCTTTTTTAATTTGATATATACGTGAAACTCGAAAAATTAGTTTAATCGAGAATAATGCTTGAAATGAAAAATGTTAATTTCAAAGGAACACATCTTAAACAGGTATTGAATTCGATCTAAGTTTTCAGTTACAATTAAAACCTCACTTTTATTCATAGCTACATTAGACGAACACTTTAAAATTGGTAGTTGTTCGTTATAAAAACGTAAACTATTTTGTGTAAAATAATTCAGTCAGAAATTGATTCTAAAAATCTAACTTCATTCAATTTGAACAAAAATGGTCTTAATATAAAAACAAACCACAAAATTTTGAATTAATTCAAAATAAATTTTTTTAAATATATTTTTGATCTGTTTTAAGCAAAAAAGTACTCTTGTGATTTTTTCTCTAGACGCTTAGTTTTCGAAATAAAAATTCTTGAAAAATTAAAAATGCAATATTCAATTTTAAGAAAATTGTGTTATTTTCTCAATCTCTGAGGGAATTCGATTAGCTAAATTCCTGCGGACTTAACCTATTTTCACATACTGTCGGGACTCGGGTGAGTTTGCGAATGAGTAAAATGTGTAAATAACTTGAAATGGAAAAACATGTTTCTTTTTTAATTGTAAAATATGCTTATTGATTGTTAAATTATTATCAGTTAATTAAAATAAAATTTTTTGTACGTAAGGATATTTTCTTATAAGTACATAGTTTAGTCTCACTAAAATTTTATATATTCCATTAATAATTTACACATTAAATGGATAATTATACAGATATAAGAATTGAATGTGCAATTTTATGGTTAAGAAAATGAAAAACTTATTATTTTCAATTTAAAACAGCAAATACATTGAATATTTATATTCTAGTAACATTTTAAATATTCTAACTAAAAAGTAAAGTTTTATTCCTTGCGTGTATTAAATTTTATCAAGTTGCAATTAAATATTTACCAAAAAAAAAAAAATAAATAAATATATACATATATACATAACCCCAAAAAAAAAACTTTTCATATAATTAAATCATTTCAAATTCGATAAATTAATTTTTCATAGAAAATTTAATCAGATTAAGTTTATAAAAAAAAAACAACTAAAGTTTTTATTTTATCCACTGAACCACAAATGCGACAAAAGTTTTATATACATTTTTTTATTTGCTACCAAGAAAAATTAAAATACCTTGAGAAACCACACTACCTTAACAGAAACGGAAGTGAATTAAAAAAAAAAAAGTTTATAGTCATTTTATTATTAACTAAAAAAAAAAAAATTATCTAAATATTTACAAAAAAATGATGATGAAGATCATTATAACACATAAATAAATTAATTTTTATTATAATTTGTAAATTAATTTAGATTTGTGGGATTTAAAATACTTTTAATCATTATTACTCTAAATTCATCATTTTATTACCTACAAACAATTAATTTTGATATGAAATCTTTGCGGTTATGGTCATCGTATTATGTACAAAACTAGCACCAAACAGATTATTTATTTAAAAGAAAAAAAAAATTAATCATTAAAAAAATGTTTTTAAAATAATTAAAAAAATATTTTGACTATTACGAAAATTATGGACTTTTTTGAGGAAGGTATTTCATTAATTATGATTATAGAATGCTTATCTTTTTTTTAATTTTAAATTAAGGCCCTCATATATAAAATTGTTAATAATTAATAATTTTTTGAATTAAAAAAAAAAAAAAATTTTCTGGCTCAAACGATCAGGTCAAAACATTTTCTGTATTGGTACCAAGCACGTATGAGCATGTTATGATTTATCTTCAATTGTTTACATGTAAATGATATAGTAAATGTAAAATTAAAATTATTGAAAAATAACAATTAAGTAACTAATCTTATTCCATTGGAAATAGTGAAACGAAATGGCATAAATAATATTTTTATACCATGCAAGGTATACTAAGTTTAGTCCCAACTTTGTTACGCTTAAAAATATTGATGCTACGCACAAAATTTTGGTATAGGTGTTCATAAAATCACCTAATAAGTCCATTTCCTTCCGCCCGCCCGTCTGTGAACACGATAACTCAAAAACGAAAAAAGATATCAAGCTTAAATTTTTACAGCGTACTCAGGACGTAAAAAGTCAGTTCGAGTTCGTAAATGAGCAACATAGGTCAATTGGACCCATCTTGTAAACCGTTAGAGATAGAACAAAAGTTTAAATGTAAAAAAATCAAAAAATAGACAACTTTTGTTTGAAACATTTTTTCGTTAACACCACTGTTTACCCGTGAGGGCGATAATTAGGCGTAAATTGTGTAGTATGTATTATATTGTGAATATCAGTTATGTATGTGTGGCATGTATGTATGTGTAATATGATTGAGTAATCAACACTGTCTAGGCATGGTATTTCAACAATTAACTCTGTCAATTCTTCGTTTTCACTTAATGTTTAAAAGTAAATTAACATAATTACTTATTTAAATTTGTTTCAAAATAATATTAAATTTACAATGTAAAACAATCCATAGATTTATATGTTCATCCATATAATTATATTAATAAAGTAGTGTGTTGTTACAATGATAATTCTGTAGTGGTTTTATTATAAAGATAAAATTTTTTATTAAAAAAAGTACGATTTTATTCTTTTAAAAGTTGGCTGGGGTTAGAAATCGAATACCATTGATTGCTAAAACAAATATTCCACTTTGTGTGTAAAGTATATACAAATTATACATGCATTTAAATACTCATAACCATTAGCTAAAATGGTTTCGAATTATTAAACTCGAAATTACAAAAAAATATATAAATAAATAACACACTTAACTCTATTATATTCGTTTGTTTTTAGTCATATTCTCTCCAAAAGTATAGACTTGTGTAATGTATCGAAGGTTAACACAAGAGTTTTATGCATTTTAAATCCATTTTATAACCCCTTTTAAACATCTCTTACCATCCTTTCGAATTCAAGAAAGCTGAAACTTGACATGTAGGATTGCATCTTAGGTGGCGGGTATCTTAGTTACAAACCGGGGTTCGATTCTATCAATTTGAAAGGGATTCGCGGAGGAAACCTTTTTTTCAACGTTTTTATGACTTTTGGAGGGACAAGCGTGTAGTCCCACCATATGATTTAGAGACTTACAAATTATTACGAATATAGAAAATACCTTTTATATATGTCATGGCTTTTAAGGCTGCTTAATCCTTAATTCTGTCAAAATGAGTTATAGGGTTAACAATTAATATGCAAATTGGGATTATGTTGAAAAAAGTCGTTTTGGTTGTATCCACTCTTATCTACCCTTATCTATACTCTTATCTACCCTTTTGTCCAGATGTTTAAAAGAAAAACAAAAATCTTACTTCACCAAAAACAATCTTATATTGAAAAATCTGATGTATATTATAATCGTGAAAGTTTGGTTGCATGGATTATTTGCTCTTTCACGCAAAAATTACTGAACGGATTTTGATGAAATTTGGCACAGAGATAGATTTTAGTCAGAAAATGCTCATGGGATTTTTATCCTAGTAAAATGCATGGTTCCCGTGGGATAGATTTGTTTTAATTTTTCGTAGAGAAAAAGATTGACATGATTATTTGCACAGGCAGTGGTAGTTAAGGGTTCAGAACATGATATAGGCTAATTTTGATCCTGGAAAAAGCATGCTTTCTGTGTTTTCTCAAAAGACTTGATTAATTTACACAGTAAAAAAACTCTTAAAATCTCTTTTAACCGCGGGTAACACCACGAGAAGAAAAAATATAACCTAATTGATAGAGCTTCGCTGCTCAGAAGTATATATTTTTTGTACAGTCATGTAATATGTAATCGGACGTTAGAGGTAAGCTTACATACAATATAGGTATATAAGCACATTTATATATTGAATTGAACGACCCCGAGTTGGTCGTGTTCGTTTATAATACTAACACAGGTCGTGTATATAGAATAATGGTATTGGTTGGTATTGGTAAAGGTACACCATATCTGACTGAAGTTCATTGTTCGAACAAATAATCAAAATTATATAAAATACATTTAATGATCTGTACTGATACTGATATACAAAACGTATAAAAAAAAATATAAAGCGATACAAAATAATATACCTATAGATTGAATGTATACAATATCAAACATTGTAATTATGTAATTCAAATATCTGTATATATGTGAATACAGAGTGCTTAGTAAGGTGTCTCAAAAGTCTGCGCAACACCAATAGAAACAAGCTTTTCATGTTGGTGCGACCCTTATGGTCCACATGTGCAACTTCTCAGATTATGAAAATAACTTCCTATAACTGCCTAAATTAATGAAATATTAATTATACATTATGATATTTACAATATTATGACATGTTTCGTTTTGTATAACTCAAACAAAGACCGAGAGACTGTTTGAAAATGGTTATACAGACCAAAACATGTCATAATATTGTAAATTTTTAAAATAAAAAGTGGAATTGTGCAAATTAAAAATTTGAAGATTCCTTAATAATATAAATAAAACGTCAAATGTGGCTTCAATCGAAATTTCTTACGCAGGTACGAAAAACTGAGGAAGTGTTTTCCGACTCTTGTATCTTAGTTCAATAAAACTACAGCCAGAAGTTTGTTTCGGCTGAACATATTCGATGAATGTAAGATAGAATCAAATAATTTTTTGCATATTTTCCCATACCTCCTGTATCAACCATATCACTTCTGTACCATATTTATTGAAAATGAAGTAGCCTTTTGTTTAAATTTAATATTATTATGGTGATTATTTATTGTTAAAATTAATTGTTTTAAAATCAGTTTATCATGGAAATTATTATTCCATTTTGAAAGGTTATAATTTTTTGTATGTGCTACAATAACCATTTCTTATACGCTTTGATTCTCAAATTGGCCCGTAACCTACATACTTTAGTTTTATAATGTATTTTATTTTTAATTTTTAATTTTTTTTTTTTTTGACAATGCATATCATATTGATTTCAAGTTTTTTGCTCAAATTTTATTAATATTTTGTAATTATTATATATTCGTTCAGATAAAATTTTTAATTAGAATTTAATCTATTCAGGTCATTTTGATAGTAAAATTTTTATTTTAATATTTAGAAATTGTGTGTGCAAATTTTTCATTTGTATTAAATAATACGTAAAATTCAAAATTAAGATAATTTATTTAAATCATTAAATTATTGATTATGATTAAATGTAAGAGATAAAAGTATGAAAGTTCATATTGAATGCAAAAATTGATATGATTAAGTTAAAATAAAGTAAAATTTAACGAAAACTTTCATCAGTGCGAAATTTTCCTGACTTAAATTTAGTTTTCTTAAAAGTTTTCGTTAAAATTGGTAAATTAGGTAGAAAGACTATCGTGTTTTCATTAAAAAAAATTCTTTTAAATATGTTTAATATAAAAAAAAATTTGAAACATATTTTAAACTTCAAATTATTTAAAATATATTGTTCAAAATATGGCGACCTTTATCGAATTACGCAATCATGGAGGTCACAACGTTGCTCGTCGGGGCAAATTGCAGGACAATTCATCAAAATTGTCAAAGGTGTTATTCAATTTTTACAAAGTAATTTATTATTTATTTTTACCTAGCGTTATTCTAAATTATAATTAAGTCCAAGTTTAAGTTCGTAAGAAAATAACATAAATGAAAATAATTTTGTATACATCATCTACACATCTGCTGTAATTGTGTGTATAAAACAGATTACAGACTATATGATAGTACATAAAAAAACTCAACAGATGGCACTGCTATGTCGTTCTTTACATCGATGTAACTGCAGAACATATACAAACTGTATTACTTACCTAATTTATTTTACCCTTTTTATTGGTTTAATAATTTTCCCAAGAAAGAAATCATGAAAAGAACTAATCTTGTCTCAAAAACCACATGTGGTCACGCGTTCGCGTACTTAGATTTTCAGGGTCAAAGGTCACAAAAATTATTTTTTTTTTGATAATATCTCGTTTCCTTTGCCTTCAATAATATTTCCATTTATTATAAAAGTTGTAGAGGATAAAATTTTCTACAAATTTTGCTTGAAAGTTTTTTATGTACTTTGAACCGTTTTTGAAACAGAGGGCGTATATAATACTTTAGTGCTGGATCACTATTTATAAATAGTGAATAAATTATTTATTTAATAGAAATTTAATAATTATTTATTTTTATTTAATAAATATTATAATTTAATTAATTATAAGTAGTATTTAATGAATAATTATTAAATACCTTATATTTATAAATATTGACCCTGAACTAAGGTAGCTGATCGCTCCATTTTCTTCGCCGTCTAATGAAAAAAACGGTCCAACGCATAAAAAAAATAAAAATCAGATAAAATTTGTAGAGAATTACAATTTCAACTCTACAACGCTTAGATTAAATCGTAATACGATTGAAGGCACGGGAAACGACATAGTTTCAAAAAACTGATTTTCGCGACCTTGAATATTTAAAGACGCGCACACGTGACCATATGTGACTTTTGAGATAACAAATGTACTATCAAAATAATCATTTGTACAAAAACTAAGCTGATCGGGTTCTTATAGAAATATATTCCACGCATTTGAAGTCGCAGATAACAGCTTAGTATTAAATTATAAATCATATTTTTTGTATTGACGGAGCACAGAGAATGAGAAAGTTCACCAATAATAAAAAGTTATAAAAATTAGAATAAAAAATAATGACGAATGGTATTTTGGTGGCGAATGACGGATATATATTTGTTCGTTCTGTAACTAATAGTATTTTTTATAAATAATTGCAAAAAACGAATATATCAAAAAAATAAAAATAATGATGTTGCAATAATAACATCGCTTTGGTAGAGTCGATACTATACGAATGAATAAAACAAATTTTTAATATTAAAAAAAAAAATTGATATTTAAAATGAATCATATATAAACGAAATCAAAATTAATGGTTTTTTTTTTTGGTAACGAAGTTGAACTCAACCTATTATACAAAATGTGAATACAATTATGTTACATACATAATGCGTACATAATGGCTTGTTAAAATATTCCACCCACTGTTTTGAAAGCGACAAGAAAGATGTTAACCTACATTATACAGGTTGGACTATTTTAATGTATTATTTACATACCCCGTGAAGTATACTTTCGAAAAGAAGAGTCACAGAAAAATATTTTTATATCATGTATATATGAAATATATCAAGGTATACTAAGTTTAGTCCCAAGTTTGTAACATGACGATAACTCAAAAATAATAAAAGGTATCAAGCTGAAATTTTTAGCGTGCTCAGGACATAAAAAGTGAGGTCGAGCAATAATTGACCAAAATAGGTCAATTGGGTCTTCTTGTTAACTGTCAGAGATAGAACAAAAGTTTAAATGTAAAACATATTCCTTTTAAAAAAATAAACAACTTTTGTTTGAAACATTTTGTCGTAAACACCACTGTTTGCGTGAGGGCGCAAGTTATATAATATTATACGGGAATATTTACATGACGTAGAAAACAAACGATTGCGTAAACAACATTGTCTATACAGGGTATTTCAACAATTTAGTCAATTGTTTGTTTTCACTTGTTAAAAATGTGTTCAATGAACTTCCCTTAATTGTCATTTCTCAGTTTTGGATGTACTTTGAGAAATTGAGAGCAAAAAATTGAGAAATTTAGTTAGAATTTCTTTATTTTCTTGGAAAGTAGCTACCAGCTATCAAAATTAGACTCAACAAGTGAAAACAAACAATTGACTGAGTTAATTGTTGAAATACCATGTATAGACAGTGTTGATTACTCTGTCACATTACACAAACAAACATGTGACACATACATAACTGATAATCAAGTATAGTACATATTGTAAAATTTCCGCCTAATTGGCACCCTCACGGGTAAACAATGATGTTTATGAAAAAATGTTTCAAACAAAAGTTTTTTTTTTTTTATAAGGAACATTTTTTACATTTAAACTTTTGTTCTATCTAACGGTTTACAAGATGGGTCCTACTGACCCAAGACCCAATTGACCTATGATGCTCATTTACGAACTTGACCTATCTTTTTACGTCCTGAGTACGCTGTAAAAATTTCAGCTCGATATCTTTTTTCGTTTTTGAGTTATCGTGTCCGCAGACGGACGGACGGACGGACGGACGGACAACCGGAAATGGATTAATTAGGTGATTCTATGAACACCTATTCCAAAATTTTTTTCGTAGCATCAATATTTTTAAGCGTTACAAACTTGGGACGAAACTTAATATACTATGTATATTTCATATATACATGGTATAATAAGGATAGATATGTTTTTTTTAAAATTAGGTATTTTCTAAAGTAAGGGTTAGTTTTTCTTTATCTGAATTGATTTGTAAATTAAGATCATTTCAGTTTTCGATTAGCTGACACTGAAGAAATTGGTTGTAAGAATCCAAAAATGTTTAAAAAACGTATTCAAGTTTATTTCCTATTCCTACTTAACTATTTCTCTGTAGAACCACCTTAAGAACTAAAATTAACTTTCAATGAATATGCTAAAATTTCATTGAAACGTTAATAATTGTAGATAAAATATTATTTAAAAACCGATAAGTGTTTGTAAACCATATAAAAAGGACATTTGTGTTGAACTCAAGTAGTAAATAAATACCTATAAAATTAATTAAATATAAATTTGTAATTTTTATTTAAAAATAATAAAAAAATATTAATTTAAAATTTTACAACAATAATTATGTGCGTATTTTTTTTTATTTATTTATTCAACAACAAATACCACCAATTGTGTACAAATTTTGTAAGATTTAATATGAAGATAAAGTCATTTAAGTAATAATTTTATGTTAATTACTTACTACTAAGTAACTGAGTAACCTTAAACTAGAATTAAAAAGGTTAAACATTTTATTATTTTTAAAGAGTATACAGAGTTTATAAAATGATTAAGTTGGAATATCATTAATTGTTTGATATCTTCGAGATTTTATCTTTTAAAACGTATATTTTTAACGACTCAGGTCTCACAAACGTGACGTGCAAATATTGCTAATTGGTGACTATGACCAATATACGATGCCTGAGAAATTTTCCTTATTATTGAGTTGCAACCCGAAAATTGGCGATAATAATTCGTACTAATTAAAACAAGCAATGGACCCGATTTCAGTGGTTCCAATTTAAACTACCAGATGGCAATGCTTTTACTTACCATTTTTAAAGGCCAATCAAAATATTCAAATTCAAATCAGAAAAATCGTCAACTGGTAATAAAAATTCCTATTAATTAAAATGAGAAATGGACCCCTTTTTGAGCAATTTTCATTTAGACCACCAGGTTTCTTCCATTTATCAATCGAAAAAGCGTTTCCAGTTGAATAGAAAAAGCAAGATCCCTCCAAAAACGCATGACATATTAAAAAATGAGACTACTTTCATAAAATGAAAGTCTTTGTTAAAATAAAATGTTATCTCAGTTAAAACGTTAAATAACTCTGTCTCTGTCCAAATGAAATGATTTAACTTGACATTTCACGATGAAATAACGTTAATAAAACAATATTTTTAAGAATTGTTTCTTTCAAAATTACAAAATTCCACTGTTTTCGAAACAGGTTAACACCAGACCCAAGAAGGTGAAAGACGATTCTCCCTTCAATATTGGAATAACTTTTTCTAGTTGATGTTTAAACATTATTAATTTCTTATAATGGTAATATTGACATAAAGATGTAAGAATTGATAATTATTATTCAGTTATTACCTAAGTGTAAAGATTAGAGGATTGTAATAACAAGATATTATTGGTAACTTCAGCTTGAAAACAATATATGCGTAAAATATTGTGAAATAATTATTATGTTTAAACAGGTTGGTACTTGATTTCTTGATTGTGTTTGCAACAATATGCAAAATTAAATTGTTTTTATTTTTGATTTAACTTGTTTTGTTATTTTCTTATGTAAAATAAGTTATTTCATGTTTAAAATAAAAATGTGATTTGTAAATCAGTCGTAAAATTTAATTTTATAACTGTGGGATCTGAGGGCAGAATAGTTTGAAGTCCATCAACTTGGAATATTTGTTGAGACATTTAATCGAAACTTAAAATTTTTGTCTTTCAAAATCTGTTTTTTTGCTTATACCTGGCAAAATAATCGTCTGAGGAAAATTCATATAACACTTGCATTCCTCAGGCATCGCAAAAATTTCCGTGTATGTATTTAGTTAATGAAAATTTTTATTTTCATGTATTCTTTAGTTTCCCCAGAGAACAAATAAATCTATTTCAATCCTGTAAAGAACATGAACATTCTAAAATCGATTTGAAAGGGTTAAGGTCCAGCAGGGTGACTACCGTAAAACCTACTTTTCGACAGAATTTAATCAATTTTTTTTACTGGCTAGGAACTGGACTCGCTATTAAATCTCGAAAGTTTCAGGAATTGTAACCGTTTAGAATCCGAGATAATTAATGCTAAAGTTCGTCATTTTGACGTAAATTGATAAAAATTTTGAAATTTTAAAAAACGGCATTTTTTTTAGCCTGTGAAAAATATTCTGGTTAAATTCTGTCGATAAGTAGGTTTTACAGTAGTCACCATGCTGGAAATACCTTAACGGGAATAGAAAAGTTTTAATCGCAAACTTGAAGAATGAAAGAAATACCAAAAAAAAAAACTAAAGTAGAAATTTTGCTCTACTATGAAGCTTCCGTGCGAGTTCTCAAATGCTATTATAAATCTATTTCAATCCCATAAAAACAAAAACATTTCACAAAATCCATTAACCGTTCCTATTTTTAGTTATTTTATTATTGAAAATGTCAAAAATAATTTCACTAAAAAGATAATTATTATTTTTTTATTAGTTAATAGAAAAAAAATGTTTTCTTGTCAAATTACCATAATCATATAGGAGGAAATGAGTCTAGTTATTATCCACTAAACTATATATAACTTGCATCGGAAAATTTTAGGGAAGGAAAAATATTTTTTTAATGAAATTGAATCATGTCATAGAATATTAAAATAATAATAAAAAAAAAAAAAACATCAAAAAACTAATAGAAATGTTGGACGATATCAAATTTGATTCATTTTACGCATTTTAATTTAAAAATAATGTCAAAAATAAATGATAAAGTGTTTGAAGTCACGTAATATTAAAAAAAAATGTAAATAAAAATGAAGTAAGATGGTTTGGTTGGTTTTTTTAAGCAGAGGTATAAAACTTTTAAAAAAACTGTTTTTATTAGATTATCTTTTAATATTTTTATTAAAAAGAAAACCAAAATAAAAAAACTTTTAAAAAATAATTTTTTTTTAAACTAATTCAAGATCACATCTTTTTTCTAAAACAACTTAAAATGTTGAACGATCAAGTTATCTTCTGGTACATTATAAACCTAGTCATTCACAGATTTGTCAAGTTATTTCGATCGAAAAGAGGTAATTTAAAAAATATACAAAAATTGTAAATAGACCGGTAATTTCTTTTTTGCCTATGAAACTGCCAATCGTATATGTTTCAAGAAAAAGTCTTTGACAATAAAATAGTTCAAATAAATAACATTAAAGATTGAAAAATTGACTTCTACGACAAAACAAAACGATTTAACCTGCCGAGAGTTACAAACTTCATGAAATTCTTCTTTAAGTTTTGCGTATTCAATGCTTTTCTTTAACATGTAAAAATCGTGGAAACTTGGGAATTAAAAAATTGGATGGTACGTTTCTCTTTCAAAGTTTACAAAAAAAGTCACAATGTATGCCAATATAAAACATTAATTTAAATAAAAGCACAATTTTTAAAATGGTTTTTCCGAAATCCTAATCTATTTTAGTATTTCTTAGAAACTACTAAGAGATACATAAAACCTTTTAAAAAAAATTTATTTTTTTGTCTATTGGGATTAAAAACAATTCCTAAGTTTAATCAACCTTAACGTCATTTACATCAAATGTATTTTTTGACAACGACAACCGTTCGGATCATCTTCTTAAGTAAGTATAAAAATTGATTTAGAAAATTCGAGAAATATAATATTTTTATATATTTTTTTTTTTTCAATTTTCTGATGTCAAGTTATTGTTTTTAACTCAAAATCGAAATAAAAAAATGTAACGATATCATTTCATTTGCAGATGTTGTCAATAACATAACTGGAATAAGTCGAAATTATATTCTTGAACATTGAAAAATCGTAAATATCCTAGAAAATGAAAAGAACATAATAGTGAATCTTTTTTTAAATCAGCTAATTTTTTATCGAACACATTTAGTCAGACTCTTATTTTTATAATAAGGAAAGTAGTATGAAGTAAATTTCAATGTAATTTATTATCAGAAAGTTATCGCTCTGACTTCTAAAGATCATTTTCACAACTGCTTGTTATTATTTTTTATATAAAGAGAAAAAAGGAAAACTAAACCCAAATATATCCCCATGAAATCCATCTATATGATAGTTAATACATACATTTGATCATGATTTCAATTCTCAAGGGGCACAATTTTCCCGTCAATATAATGGTATTATGTTTTATATGCTCTACGTGTGTACAGTATGATCTAAGATATTTTAATAATTTTTTGTTTGTTGTTTTAAATGAATAAAAATATAATTTTGTTACATTCTGTAATTGTAGCCTATAATTATCTTGTTACATACGGTAATTCATAAAAAGTATATGGTATAGAGAGAGGTACCTATATATAATATGGATGGCATGGATATGTGGCTGTGGATGGACGGAGGAGTTTGCGTGTAACATGAAACAGTAAATAGGCGCTTAGTTTGTATAGTTTGTTTGATAGACAGATGTAGTGTCTGTTTAAATAATTTATGTCGAAGCTAAATTACAGTTTGTAGCTTCACCATCATGGTATATTATAGCGTAGCGTAGAGCGTCTTCGTTTTCTATATCCAATTTCGTTTATAATATGCATGTAGTTGTAACGAGAATTGGAACAATATTGAAGGATGTTTTATTTTTCAAGTATTCATAGATTTTTAATTCCGGTAATCGATAAATAGTTAAAAATATTGGAGAGTTATATATAAAAATAAAGTTCAAAAACTAAAACCCGACTAAAACAAAATCACGCTCTAAAAAGCATGAAACAAGAAGATAGTTTCATCTGAAATAACTATAATAAATACAACTTCCATTACACTCGAGGGATCGTTCTGTGGAAATTTTTTACAATCTTAGAGGTTGCCCAACTGTAATGACAATTTTATTTCTCATAACAATTTAAATATCTCTGAAAATACCAGCGGGGCTGATATTCTAGCCAAAGAAGTAATAAGAATGGGAATTTTTTTCGTTTTGAGGTGATTGGAAAAACGGACTCGACCTTTAAGAAAGGTTTGGAGTCTCTTGACCTTGATTAAAGCGATGAAATTAGACTTTTCTACCTTTAAAGTTAATAGGAATTTTCTTCTTCTGTTTTTCTTGGTATATACTTCTTCCTCCAAGTGTACAGAAGAGACCCAGATGATTGGACAGACGGACTTTATCTTTAAAAAAGGTCATTAAGCGCTCATCCTGAAGAAACCGGTACTAGTCGACTTTTCTGTCTTATTCTCAACTAGCTGTGAACTACCCGCTTTGCTGGGCAACATCCCCACTTGCACCCCTCCCTCCACATTTCCTTGCGTGGGATAACAGTTTTGTAATGTACACGTCATGCTCTTTTATTTGATACCCCACTTAGGTATATTTGTAAATATTCGATAATTCCTTCCCACTTTCTCGCTACACCTTTCTACCCTCCGAAGGTTAAAAGTAGATAAAAACAATAGATCTTTGAAGCTGGTTGTATATCGTGTCAATATTTGAGCTTAATCGATTCACAACTTTTTTAGTTTTTGAAGCATATCCCTTTCAACCCCTATTTCAACCTCTTACTCTACTATAATATGGATGTATTATACATAAAAACCTTCCTCTTGAATCACTCTATCTATTAAAAATCCGCATCAAAATCCGTTGCGTAGTTTCAAAGATTTAAGCGTACAAAGGGACATAGGGACAGAAAAAGCGACTTTGTTTTATACTATGTAGTGATAGTTCTCCTTCTAACCTTCTAATGTTTAGAGTTTAAAATGGTTCAAATATTAATAATTCGGTTCCCGATCCGATTTATATTAGTATAAGAATATGATGTAATAAATTTTCTACTTAGAATATTTAAAAAACTCATTGTATATATATGGTACATACATTTAATTTTCCCATCAAATAGCAGTTACTTTTCATATTATGTACAAAAAAAAAAAAAAAAAAACCATTTTCAATTGCTGCTCCAACTATATATATTTCTCATTCATTTAGAAAAATTTTATATACACGACTTATGATTATAATACTTACACAGTTATTTTTGTATGTTGCGTTTTTATAGCAAAAAAAAAAAAAGAAGTTTTTCTATTATGAGCTATTTATTATTATTTGAGTTATTTATTTTATGATGATCTCATGAGTCATAAATGTAGAAGAATCTATCTATAATTTTTTTAAGTTAATATCAAAACCCAATTGACCTATGATGCTCATTTACGAACTTGACCTCACTTTTTACGTCCTGAGTACGCTGTAAAAATTTCATCTCGATATCTTTTTTCGTTTTTGAGTTATCGTGTCCACAGACGGACGGACGGACAACCGGAAATGGACTAATTAGGTGATTTTTTGGACACCTATGACAAAATTTTTTTCCTAGCTTCATTATTTTTAAGCGTTACAAACTTGGGACTAAACTTAATATACTCTGTATATTTCATATATACATGGTATAAAAATTCATCTATTTTAAAGTGGCTAAAACTTCCAACTGAATGAACCAAACATGTCAATATTATTTATATTTCAAAATAAAGTAATTTTTCCGCTGTGTAAAATTCATAGAAATATTCAAACGATATAATATTTGTTATTATTTTTATTTGATAATAAGCGATAATCTGCAATGAATGCAGATGTTTTGAAATGAAGACATTTTATTATTATTTTAAGAAATAGAATTTCTTGTTAAATGTAATTAGATAATTTTATTGTGAACTTAATCAGAAAAGATAACACAACTAAAATATTGGTTGTAAAATAACAGAACTGTCTATGACATGAATCTGAATCTATTTCTATAGTTTATTATTATTATTATTATTATTATTATAAAACCAAAACCAATTACAATTATTATGAACAAGCAAACGAGAGTTGGCTTTTATAATAACAATACTTAAACAGCCACGTGTAATTAACATGTGCATTATTTATTTACAATTCACGGGATTCATTGGAAATAAATGAAACGTTTTCTTAGCTATTCATTTATAAGCTAATTGTAGTCATTGTACTAGGTTAAAAATATCAACAAGAGTCGTAATTCAAAAAAATTGAAGATTTCAACCAGTTCAAAAGTTTTTCAACACAGAACAGCAGAAAGAATGGTTTACTTGGCTCACTATTTTTCGCATTTAAAAAGACACAAAGTATCTTGAATCAAAATGAAAATGTCTTGGACAAAAAAATTTTACTAGCCTCAGGTAAGTTTCTTTTTGTTCCAAGAATATTTCTTCTCCCTTTTCAGGTATTTCAGGACTCATACGTGTAAAAGTGAAAACGTCGCCCTATTAGCTCAGTTGGTTAAGGCGGAATCAATTCCGTCCGCATAAGTTAATTAATAGTTGTGATGGGCTGGTGTAGTGCATGGTATATGCATGAAGGAGGTGCACTCAGCCCGTTTATGCATTTTTCCGTACAGAAACTTAAAAGCCCTGTGTGGGATGATAAATTCGTCCCACGCTTGGTTAACATGATTGGCACAAGTTTCATAGCCTAGATATATCTGATAGTGCACTGAAAGCCTGGATCTAGACTGCTTGAAAAAGTTAGCCCAAGCTTGCAATCCAAAAGTGGGTCAGCGTAGGTGAAATTCTGAGATGATAACTTCGTCCCACTTGGTTACCATGATTGGCCCTAGCTTGATTGCCTGGATTGGCCCATTACTTGTCTGCAAGGCTGAGCCAATACTGTACGCAAGCCTGGATCAAGATTGGTTGAAAAAGTTGGCCTTAGCTTGCAGGCCAGTACTGGTTCAGCTTCTTTTCACTTCGTTTCACGCTTGAACCAACATGATTGGTTCAAGCTTCAATGTCTTGATAGGCCCAACACTGGTATACAAGCCTGGACTAAGACTGGTTGAAAAAGTTAGCCCAAGCTTACAAGTCAGTATTGCAATTCTAATAATTATGAAAAAAATCATATCGATTCTTGGTACGGTTTATGAGAATTGAAATTTCTTACAAAAGATGTATAAACGAGTGATTAATGATTATAAAATTTTTTTATAATAATAATATTTGTGGTATCGTTTTTCAGTTTTACACGTATATTGGGTCTAGAAATACTTGAATATTATTACTTTTAAAGTTATTTTTTTAACGAGATACAACAGTTAAAAAGAATGCTATTGGCTATCCAATATAGAACCATGTTACTGGATTTATTAGAATGATAATTTTATATCATTTCTCTTTAATTAGTGATTTGGGTGACTGGTTAAAAGCAGAACTTCCATCTTTTCTCATTAAACAAACAAATTGGTAATGATTAGAAAATACGTATTTTAATTTGATTTATAAATCAATGATGAGAACTTAATCAAAAATCAAGATTTTAAAGTAGGTTTATATATATATGATTTGTAGATTTTATTTTGGATTTTTAAATTAAAAAAAAAAAATAACGTAAAGATATAGGAATACCGTTATTAGTTCTCTAGGTATATTACTATCATCTGTACCTATGTCATACATTAATTAAATTTCAAAATCTCACCTGAAATCAAATTATTTTTCATAAAAAACTAATGTTTCAAATTGATTTTTATTTAATTAAGTATATATACCCACGGAGATATAGTTTAAACATTATAACGTTAGAGAAAGAAAACAGAAAAAAAAGTTGCTGCTATTTTAATTCGAAATAAAATGAATTCTCGTATTTGCATGTTATTGGGAAAATTAAGTAAATCCCATATGGATTTTCTGATTCTGTTGTGAATATGGGATAATCCGGATGCCGAATTGGTCATATTACCCATAAAAATGTAAAACTAGACTTGAAACCATGACAAAATTTGATTGTGAAATTAAAATTGATTCAAAACGAAGAAGTTATAAGCAATCAAAGATTGTACTCAAAGTTTGTCCATTCCCTATTAGCAAAACAAAGTATAACGTCACTAGTGGGTATCTTCCTCTTTGTTTAATTAGGAATTTTAAACGTTCAAATCTTGCATGCTTGTAAAGATTTTTAAAAACTAGCATCACTTTTCTGCACGACCATTGAAAATTCTTCGCCTGAAGTAATAAAACCATTCAGTACGATCCCCTATTGTATCTAAAACTAAAATATTACCAATTTTAATAATCTGTGTTCATAAAGCTTCAACTAAAAACTTTACTCTCGCTATAATATTTGAAGTGTAGATTTTTTTCCGTATAAGAAGCACAACGATTGATTACTAATTTTAATAAAAAAGTTGTATTTTTTTTTATTATTATTTATTTTTTTGTAATTATTATAAATTAATTTAAAAAAGTAATATCATTGTAAGAAGCAGATTAAATAACAGTTTTTGTTTAATTTTTTTTTTTCGAATTAATAATAAAATATATTCGACACACCTATGTATAATTAATATAAAAAAACCATCTAATTTGTTACAATAATGTTATGACCTTCAAAGATACATGTAGTTATATCAGCTGCTGCTGTTACCAAAATCAAAAGAACCAGTCACTCATTTTTATGTCTGTTTGAATAATCACAAAAAAAATAACTGAATTTTCCAACTGTGTCAATAATTATGTTTTTTTTTTTTAAATTTCTAAGGTGTTTGTTATACACAGAAACATACATACATACATCAAATGTTGTTGCTTACATATTCAATTTAAATATTTATTAATGCCTATATTCAGTTTAGTCCAGTATTAAACGGTGTACTACTTTTATTTTTGAGTTCAACTCGTCTCTAAAAATACAAAGGAATAAATGTATCACTACATAGTATAAAACAAAGTCGCTTTCTCTGTCCCTATGTCCCTATGTCCCTTTGTATGCTTAAATCTTTGAAACTACGCAACGGATTTTGATGCGGTTTTTTTTAATAGATAGAGTGATTCAAGAGGAAGGTTTATATGTATAATAACATCCATTAAATAGTGGAGAAGTACTGCTATTTTTGAGGTTAATAGTTAAAAATGTAAAAAGTAAATAAGTAAAAATGTAGTGTATGAATTTAGATATTCCAAAGATAGCAGGAAATCTTCATGGTATAGGGAAAGGGGGATTGTTTTACTCTAAATTTAACGCGTGCGGGCCACGGGAAGTAATGAATAAATCAAAACTACTGGATCGATTTTAATCACATAGGCTATATATTTTATACCCGTGCGAAGCCAGAGCGGGCCGCTATGTTTTTATATACAACGTTCACAGTTTTTCTGTAGTGTATTTAGTATCAGCATTGCACCTGTGCAAAGCCGGGGCGGGTCGCTAGTTACTTATAATATAGGAATAAAACTAAGTCAAATGATTTAATTTCCCAATAAATGATAACAGTACAACACCAATGAAAATTATTTCTATCTTATTTTCAATTTTGTTGATAAATTTCGTTATAACTTCATGAATGTAATCGAAAAATAAGAATACAATTTTCCATACCGGCCTTGGTTTTCGAAATATCGAAAGCAAAATAATTAAATAACATTTTTAATTTTAGATATTTTGAAAAATACTCCAGATATCGAACAATTTTATTCTAACTTTTCGTCTTATATTGTCAAGTTATAACATAATTCACCCTCAAAATTGAAAAAAAATATTTTTTATATTTGTATCCCCAATACCGTGCTTATACATCCTTAATTTGTCAGGTACAAGGGAGTTTTTTAGTTTCCAATAATTTATTAAGGTTTAACTTTAATTTAAATAGTTTTTTTTGAAATTTCCACCGACTAGTTTTTCTGAAATCTAGTCATGCAACCCCCTAAAAATTTCAGAATTGATTTAGACCTAGTTCAATTTCATATTAAAAAAAACAGGGTTTTTGTTTTACATTGCCTTAATGCTCGTACATCCTTAAACAATGAACCCCATCTTTAGTGGCAATAATACTAAAAATATCGAATTGTAATGGAAATGATTTTCTGTCGATAATTCATGTTAAACCAGAATAATTCGTTTTAAAAAATTAAAACAATATTTTAGCTCCGTTCTATTCTAGGCTATAATATTTCATATAAATATTTATATGAATGTTTTAGGTCTATTTAAATATTATACTTTGTAGTGATGTTTAATTTTTTTGTTGAACTAGAGAGGTGTCATTATGTCTAAAAACGTACTTGTTTTTGATTAGTTTATTTTTGAGTTTTTAAAAATAATAAAATACATTATTTTATAAAAACCATGTGAAATAACACTTTTAAAATGAAAAAAGTACAGTACTCTTCAAAAATAACACTGATTACATTATCTTCGAGGTTATTCCAAAAAAAATAACTTTGGAAACAATTCTAGATAGTTCGTTGAACTAAGAGATAAGGTTACAATTTTGACAACTAAAAATATGATTTTACAAATTGCATATATCATATCACACTCTAAAACCTTGTAGAAAATGACGCAAATAATCAATCACTTGGTAGAATTTCAAATAAAACAAGTGAATTAATTGTTGAAATACCATGCATAGTCAGTGTTGATTTCTTTATCATCTAACAAATACATACATGTGACACATACATAACTGATATTCAAGTATGGTACATACTATAAAATTTTCGCTTAATTGGCGCCCTCACGGGTAAACAGTGATATTTACGAAAAAATGCTTCAAGCAAAAGTTGTTTATTTTTTGATAAGGAACATTTTTTACATTTAAACTTTTGTTCTATTTCTAACGGTTTACAAGATGGATCCTGCGGACCCAATTGACCTATAATGCTCATTTACGAACTCGATCTTACTTCTTACGTCCTGAGTACGTTGTAAAAATTTCAGCTCGATGTCTTTTTTCGTTTTTGGGTTATCGTGTCCACAGACGGACGGACGGACGGACAATCGGAAATGGACTAATTAGGTGATTCTATGAACACCTAAACCAAAATTTTTTTCGTAGCATCAATATTTTTAAGCGTTACAAACTTGGGACGAAACTTAATATACTATGTATATTTCATATATACATGGTATAATATGCATTGATAATGTGATCTCGAGCAGTAATTGCGATAAAATTGAATACAGATTAATGAAAAAAAAGTCGTGAAATTTGCTCTTTCAAATTCTAGATGAGATAACTTAATATCACAATTAAAGGAAACATGGGCATAAAATACATTTTTGAAAATATGGAAATTCAAATTTGTTTTCTTGTCTCGATTTAAAATATTCTTCAAATATATTATAATAACAAGGTTTATATTTTAAAAAGGTGAAATCAGAAAGAAGATAAAAGGACTTTCTCTCAAATACATATCATCAATAATATACAATGTGTGGTGGCACTTATCACTTTAAAAATATCACTTTGAGTTGTTTAATTATCATACATTAAAAAAAAATGTTTTTGTTTTAAGGTGATAACAAAAAATCAAAATATTTATTTTAAAAATATTAAAATGATTCATTATCACACCTCACTAAAATGGTTGCTGAATGTTCTTACTTTGATAACAAACTCAACTTGAAGTTGAAATGAATTATATGATTGGAGTACATTTAAATATCATTTTTACATAGCAAGTCATTTATCAACCAGCAAGCAGTACCACCAGGAAATTCAGATAATTATATAAAAATTTTAATTAGTATTTTAACTTAACTTACCCAAGAACTCATGAAATTTTTTTTTATAAACGAATACACAAATGAAATTTACAAAATTCGCAACTGAACCGCAAACTCGCACTTGAAACATACCTTAGAACACTTTTCATTAAGTTACCTGGTTTCCTTAAAGCCTTTTCCAAATTGAACCGATTTTGAAGATCATGGCCTATTCATAAGTTGTTCCGGGTACGGAACCCTAAACTTGCACATGAAACATAGCTTAGAATACTGACCATTAAATTAACTTTCAAACGAAGCAAAAAAAAAAATCAAAATAGCATCCGTTTAGACGTTACGATACCGCATACAGACAGACAGACACACTCACATAACGGTCAAACTTATAACACTCCCTTTTTTTTGGGTTCGGAGGTTAAAAAAAGCCTTTATTGGAGGTACGATCAGTTCATTCGAACTTGCGTCCCTTGATAGTTAAATTTTTTTGAATTTTCTCAAAACATTTCTTAAAAACAAGTATTACAAAAAAATTATTTCACTCGGACAAATTTCATTACAACATTGAAATTTCAATTTTTGCGTAACACAAAAATTAGTTTTTCTCGATTTTAATCCACTCTAAGAAGTAAAAATGTTCGGTAATTGCAAAATCTAGAAATTATAGAGACAAATTGACGGAGAACTGATTTGTAATACTCATTTATTAGACAAAATGTCTAGCTTTGTAGTTAATTAAAAATCGATGATTCCACTAAAAAAATGGAGGACGATTATAAGTCGACTGGAAAATATATATAATCATTTTAATCTTCATCAAGATATACTTATTCAAATTTATGTGTTGCAATTAATATTATTAATTACTTACAATGTGCAAAAATATATTACTTGAATAGTCAGTGCAAACTTTAATTATAATTATTAAGAACCGAAATGTAGAAATAAAAAATAAAAACCTTAATTAATTTTTTATCATAATTATATTGTTAATAAAACATAAAAATTTTAAGAAAAAAAAAATTAAGGTCAATCACCAGATTAACTTACATTAACAAATTCTTTGTGGTTAATTTGTTAAAATTTTTGAGTAAATTACCTGGTTTTGTGTGTGTGTGTATTTCATAAACTTATATTTTTGAAATATTAATGAGTAAATAATATATTTATAGTAGACAATTTGTTTGTAAAATGGTGGGGTTGCATTGCATCAAGGTCGTTATTATGCAATATCGAAATTTGCGAATCTGATGGTTTATAATTAAAAATAAATTAAATAAAATTTTTTAAGGTAAAGTTTTTAACTGATGAGATGACATGAATAATTTTCACAATTTTTTTTTAGTATATAACAATTTTTTTTTTGTATTGTTTATTCAAAATGTTAATTTTTTGCTTATTGTGAAAGATGTGCTAGTTTTAATAATTCTTTAATTTCATTTCCAACAAATATTAATAATCGTATTCCCATAGTATAATGTTTTACTTAGGAATTACAAAAATAAATGAATTTAAGTGGTTGTTCTGTCTTTATTCAAATTAATGTTCTTATTAATATTCAAATCCACTTTGATTTGATTCCAGAAGTGCAAATAACAGATCCTCTGTGAAAAATTATAATTTACCATCCAAAATTCTATATACGCCTTATTTTTGCGTCATTTCGACTTTCAGTAAATTCCATTTGGTTTACATAATTCTGCTCAAGCTCTTCTCTAAGTCACATATTTAAAATTTTGTTTTTTTACCAAAAAACAACGCCTTTTATGACGTAATTTGTTTTTTTTTACTAAGAATCTAATGTTTTCTTGGAAAAATATAATAAAAATAAAAAAAAGTAGGATTTGACCAAACCAATCAAATACTTTTTTAAAATGTTTTTTCAAAATGATATAATCCAATTGAAATCAGTTCATATCCCTTCTTTAGTTTAATATTATTAAATAAAATATACTAATATCTACTGATTATCATTGGCTGCTGGTTATCGAATGATAGCCAGTGAATTTACAAATTTATCAATTTTTGTCATACCTGTAGCGCCCAAAGTAGGGCTCAGATCCAAAATTGGTAAATGACTTTTTTCTTCGTCTTTATGAGCTTATTCTGTAGGCTGACGATCTGCAGTTAATAACAGAACACCTTGTATATTCGTAAGTTTCAAAAAATTGACTATTTCTGATAACACATTCTGTATATTTAGTTGTACCTATCGTTAATTAAATCAAGTGAAATTAAATATAATTCGAATTAAATATTCGATAGACTGTACACCGTAAACAGAATGCTTATACCAAATAAAATGATTGATCAACTTGTACAGATAGGATGGATGTATATACATGGTATGTAAAGTAACTAATGCATATGTAAACATAATGAGTGCAGTAGACTGCATGCAGTATCCAGCATGGGCTATGGAACATAATATATGGACATTATGAAAGCACACAGATAATGGACTGGATTACATAAACTTGTTTTTTTTTTTAGTAATAAAACAACATCACAATCAGCTGATCAGTGAGATGAGTCTCAGTCTCGAGTCTGTTAGTATGAGTGTTGTACTATGTGTAGGCTAAGCTAACTAACTGGTTGTTAGTTAGACTAACTAACTAACGCAACGTGACATCCCAACTATAGATGATTATAGTTTGTCTTCTTCTGCTTTGGAGCTGGTTCTGTGTGTGTGTGTGTGTGAGTGTGTAGACATGCTGTTTTTTAGATTATCATTATTAACATCATTAACCTTATAAATTACTTATTTACATAGTTAGTAATTAAATATAATTTTATTTTATGTTTTAAAACAGTGTAGATCATGTGAAATACAAGGAGCTTCTAAAATATTCAAAGTAGGGTATACTAACTATAGACCTTGAATAATCAACATTAATTATGTCTCAATTTTTGACGTTTTGGAAAATCGAAACAAAATTTTGTGAAGATGTTTTTTAGAGATTTAATGGAAATTGTAAATGTCTCTTGTGCGAAATCGATTTAATTTGGTGTCACAAAGCTTACTACTAGACTTTTAAACTTTTATTATCACCGAAAAAGAATATTCTAATAAAGAAATAAAAAAGAATAAAATTAATAAAAAAATTATTAAAATTTTGATATTTCCTCAATTTTCATTGACGAAATATAAACTTTACAGGGTGGTTGCTTGATTATTTAAATAAATAATTGACTTCAAAAGTAGGTCATATTTCACATTGGTTTTATGGTAAAACGGTTGATGATGTTTTCATAGCTTTCTGAAAGACTAACCCGTGGAAATTTAAAAAAAAAAACTATTTTAATTAAAGTTAAAACCTTAAAATATTAAAAATAATTTGTGCCCGACTAATCAAGGATGTATGAGCACGGTATTGGGGACAAAAATTTGAAAAAATATATATTTTCAATTTTTGATTTTTCAATAAAAGATGAAAAATAAGAGTACAATTGTTCGATATCTGAAGTAACTTTCCAAATTTCGAAAATTGAAAATTTTGTTTATTTATTAAGTTTTCGATATTTCGAAAATCAAGGCAGAAATCGAAAAATTGTATTCTTATTTTTCGTCTACATGTATGAAGTTATAACAAAATTCATTCTCAAAGTTGAAAATAAGGTACAAATAATTTTTCACCAAAAATCTTGTAAAAAACTAAGGGTAGCGCTTCAATATTTTGTGAATGTTCTGTATGTATTGGCTATTGAAAATAAGATAATTTTACTTTTAATTTAAAGCAGAAATTTTTAAATAAATGATGAAAACAAGTTTTTTATTTAATAATAAATAAATACTAACTTCTTGAACGTACGATATGTGATTTGTTGTGTAAGATCATTCGCTCGTCCGTCTGTATTTTATGTATATAATTAAGTATTTAAGATTTTCAAAGATACATTTTATTGAATTTAAATGAATACGGATATGTTATTATAAAAGATTAGAATCTATTAAAAAAAAGTTTTATCAAGATTGTTTTAGTATCTTCTTACAAATGTTTTTTTTTTCATATCCGTTCACCTTATCATAGTCTTTATCAATCTATTCCGCTAATGATCTGATTTTATAAACAGTCTAATTGAATTCTAATTATCAAAAAATAATAGTTAATTCAATTTTTTTGAATTGGAGACAATTTTCCAAAACTTGTATTGTCCTTTATTGCGGGTTGATTTCAGGATGATTTCAATGTGAAAGTCTTCGCAATCGATTTAAAATTTCAGGTACTTAAATCTAAGGTAGTACAAGCGCCAAGGCAAGATTGAGATTATTTGTACCTCATTTTCCACTTTGATGAGGAATTTTGTTATAACTTCATGAATGCAGACGAAAAAAAGAATAAAATTTTACGATATCAGCCTTGAAGTTAGATAGATAATTTTTTTTTTCTCAATAATTTATTAAATCAACTTAAATTTCCACCGACTAGTTTTTGGGAAATCTATGAAAACATATCATTCATCTACCGTTTTCCCATAAAACCAATATTAAATATGCCTACTTTTAAAGTCATTTATTTATTGAAATAATCAGGCAATCCCACCTAAAATTTTCAGACAAGATTTAGACTAAATCCAATATCAAATAACAAAAATCAAGCCTTTTATCTAAAATTGACCTGGTGCTCATACATCATTAAAAGTTATAGTACAAGTAGTTTGGAATTTTCAGTAAATTTTGTGAAATACCAAAAGGAATTAAAGCTGCAAATGTATTTTAAAATATCACCCACCATATTTAAACTATATTAAAAAATATTTGGTTAAAAATAGAAAAAATAAATTATAATAATTACATAAAAATGTTTTAAAAATAAAAATGGGGGATACTGTTGTAGATCTGGGTACCTTGGCCCAGTTCACCATACCAACTACAAAACAGTAGGTTTAAAAGATTAAAAATTAACTACTGTATTCACCACTATTCACATAATTATTATTACGAATGTGAGTGAGTATTTGATTTAATGCTCGTTAAGTTGTTAACGGTGTGAAGGTGACTGCATATAGAGTTAAACTTAACCACTAAACATACTAGGTATTGTGCTTATCATATTCTACCATCTCAAAACATAGCTACAATAATATTCTTTTACCTAAAGATGCCTAAACATTAACTTTTTTAAGTTCTCTATTTACTTCTTTATCTGAAAATCTAAATTACGTTTAATTCGTGTTTGTGGAGGATTTTTATTTTTTTACTTTGTTTTCAACTTGTTTTTATTATTTCAACGACTTCCATAACGAAACGAATAACACGTTTCATAAAAATTTTATTTTCATAAAAAAAACTGTTGATCGCTCTGGGCTATTAAATTGGCCATGGTTATTTTTTAAATTGTGTTCTTATTGTCAATTTTTCAATTGCTTACGCAAATCATCTCACAATCTGATAAAATGATGGCTTCGTTTTCTTTTCCATTCTATTCTTCTTCGTTCTAGACTGAAAATGGATACCGTTTCATCTTAATTTTAGTTTACGCTCTGTTGTTCCTTCTCTATTATGAATTTCTAAACTTTGAAAAAAAGCTTGCTTTGAAGTTTTAAAATTAAAAGTCGTATTTTTTAATCTGTATATCACGTGACCTAAAACACGAGTCGCCATGATTTGACATCATATAGACAAAAATAATATTACTAACTTGTTGATAACTTTCATAGTAATTGTAGGTTCCCATCAACCTTATTTATACATATAATATTTACATACGCGAATGTTGTTTTTACCAGTATTACGTCACCAAAATGGCTGACAGCGTTCTTGCGAGAATAGAAAAGGTTTAAAATTTAATTTAATTTTATGGTATGAAAGCGTGTTTATTATACCGAAATATATTTTCTTGTGTCTTGTTATAAGGGAAACCAACATTTTGAAGTACTTTTACAAAAAAAGTTGACGGCTATTATCGAGATTTGACGTGTTTAGACTTAATAATGGTTGTAAGTGTGATGTATTTAATAATTATACATAATTTTAATTTTATGACTCATGACATAACTAACATAACTAAATTATGTTTAGAACCCATAAGATTGTGTTTCTTAGACTCTTACATATAGTTTTATAACAGGGTCAGATGTAGTACCTAGAGTCATTAAATTTCATATTTTATGAAATGATTCTTCTTTAGTTTTTTGATTGGTATTTACTAGACAGCATTTGTAGTAAAATGAGGGGAATTTTATGAAAATGTAAGTAGGCTGAAGATTGGTTGTTAATGTATCTTTGTTTTCCAATAAACTAAAACGTATTGTACCATGTTTTATGTGTATTCACTAAATATTACAATTGTTATCTTGCGTTAATAAATACATTGTGTTGAGGAATAACATAAATGGAAATTTCGATTCTAGGTACTACACCTTCCCCTAGTATAATTTTTTTCTTTCTAAAATATTTGTTTATGGTATAATTGCTTGAGAGCTGAGAGCAGAAGTAAAGTAATTTTCTTTTCTTACTGTTGTTATGCTTATAATAAAATAAAAAATAAGGCAGTTAATGTTATAAATGTATTTTTAATTCGTTTTAATATTCTTTAGATATACATATTTAGAACTACAAAATAATATAAAGCAACCTTGAAACTTAAAATATTAGAAGAAAAAAAACTCATTTGGTTTTTTTAAATCAAGTTAGAAATAGAAAAAAAAAAAAAACTTTTTATTCTCTTATATTAAAGTACCGTACATTTCATTTTTAAGAATTATAAATGTTACTATCAAGTTTCTAGTGTCTACGTCACGTACTTTGTCAGCCTACGATTTATTACATATCTCATAAAATTGATCGTAGCATCTGTCCTAAATTATTTCAACTTTTGAAGTGATTTGATGTTATAGATGATAATGAAATTAATGGTAATGATTTCACGATGGTAAAATTGTTTGAATACAAATTCTACGAATTAAGACTTAATCCTATTCGCTGGAACGACATATACGCCATATTTAAATCAATATTTTAAACATCGAAAGAGATTCGCCGAAAATTTTTCATGGTAGGCTTAAAATTCTAGAAGATAAATAAAAAAAGGCAATTCGTTGGTCAAATTCCCAAAACAAAAAATCAAATTTCGATTCTCAATACAAAAAAATCAAATTAATTCAAATTTTAACAATTGGAAATAACTGAAGATTTAAGGGCGCAGCGGAAGTTTGTTTACAAGACTAATTTTAAAAAAAAAATACTTATTTAATTGCCACCATAGACCAAAATAATTTGTCTGAAAATTTTTTGGTCCAAAAATAATGAACCGAGATTTATTTTTTGCTAAATCTGTTAAATGTGTATAAAATGTTTTCAAAATATTCAACCAGAAAATTTTATATTAAATAATGTAATCTTTTAGATTTTACTCGTTAAAAAAAACGTCTCGTCTGATAACGACAGCTGAATGACGATTAAAACTAATTTAAAATGCAAAAAAAAAATTGTGTAATCAAAATATTTCAATAAAAAATTAATAATAAATTGAATTTGTTATTTCATTGAAAAGTGAAAATGGAGTACATACAATAAAAATGTTGGTGCGAATATGATGATGCATTCATTAAGAACTGTGGACTTAATAATAATTAAAATATATACATATACAGTATGTTTCAGAAGTTAAAACTTTCGTCTACAAATAATAATACAGAAAAATGTTTCAAGCAAAAGTTGTTCGTATCAAAGGTGGGCATCTTATATTTCATTATTAGTAAGAGATAGAAGAAAATTTTAAAATGGAAAATTGTTTCTTATAAAAAAATAATTTATTTTATGAATAGATTTCGCAGAAATTTAGAATAAAAGTGTATCTATACAAAAAAATTCCTTTTGTGTATAGAATATTGAATTTGTAACTGTATTTGGTCATGAGAAAAGTTTTGGGGTGCTTCGTTTTGGGAAACCTTTCCAAATTTGGATCCAGATTTAAGATTTGGATCAAACACTTAATTGTTTTAGTAGTTACATTCAATTTCTGTGGAAATATTCATCTTTTGTAAAAATATTTCAAATAAAAAGTATTCCTGTTATTAGAAGTAAATCTTTAAGGAGGATCCCTCACCAGTAATAGAAAAAAATTAATTAGTAGAAAATGATCCAAATTTTTAGTATGCTGTAGTTAACGATACATATTATTAAATCAAAAAAAAAAATTGGGTATCTTATCGATCAATTAAGAGAGTTTTTATTAATTAAAAATACACTAAATAACATACCATCCTCATATCATGCTATGTTATTTAGTGTATTTTTAATTAATTAATTACTCTCTTAATTGATCGATAAGATACCCAAATTTTTTTTTGATTTAATAATATGTATCGTTAACTACAACATACTAAAAATTTGGATCATTTTCTACTAATTTAGTTTTTTCTATTACTGGTGAGGGATCCTCCTTAACTGACCCTGAAAGTCAAAGTCCAATCCAAAGTTTGATACTTACAACTTTTGCTTGAAAAATTTTTCTATATCTGACTTACTTTTTAAAAAGTGGTCGAAGACTTATAGGACACACTGTATATATATATGCATAAAATTTAATATAACTACTTGCATATAATGAATTAAATATTGTTATTTAATTATATTTTATGGGAATAAAAATTATAAATAATAATTGTTTAACATTTTTCAATGACTTTCTTAGGTTATCGTCGTTTTTATATTAAAAAAAAAAAAAAAACAATATTATGCATACTATTATGAATCATATTTATTATATGTTGTGTAAGCAACGCAACGTAGCGATCCAATCAAAAAAAATATAATACTCTACTTTATTTAAACTTTATATAAGGTGAACGAAACGTATTCACATGTTGTTTTTTTTTTATAAAATAAATGCAAGTTCCGTAGGTTGTTGATAAGAGCCGAACAAATATTTCATTTTGTAATGCCATTCTATCCACCATAGTATTTGTGGTTGTAAGAGAAATAACTGTAGTATTGTATGAGAAACAGTTGTGTGGTATAGTATTGGGAAAAAATTATACCTTGTTTAACAAGGAGCTTATCTCTCTCTTAAGGATGTATGAGCATGGTAGTGGGGGCATAAATTTAAAAATAGATATTTTCAATTTTGATGATAAATTTATATTATTACTTGACGATATAAGACGAAAAGTAAGAGTAAAATTTTTCAATATCTGGCTTAATTTTCAAAATATCGAAAATTGAAAATTTTGTTTAATTATTTAGCTTTCGATATTTCGAAAACCAAGATACATATCGAAAAATTTTATTCTTATTTTTCGTCTACATTCATGAAGTTATAACAAAATTCATCATCAAAGTTGAAAATAAGATAAAAATAATTTCAACCCTTAATCTACCCTGCTCTTACATCCCTTATATGGACGGTGACACTTAGTTTTTTTCTTTTCTAATTGATTGCTAATATGTTTACTTTCTATTAAAAAGTTTTTTTTAAATTTGTTTTCATTCATTCCAAATGAAAATTATCAAAAACTGCCAAAATATGTCGTTTTTTGAGATTCCTCCATAAGAACCAATGTATTTTATATCGATTTTTAATGACTTTTTTCTTAAAAATTTGCACGGATACCTAAGCTGAAATTTTAACCACATATTCTTTGAGTAAAAGACTACCTACAAACAAATTTTGAGCCTTTAAATCAAACATTGTTGTCATGCTCATACATCCTTAATACGCATATAATCCAAAAATTTTTGAAAATATCAAACAAATTATTAACTTTGATGTATTTCTTGATCGCACGAAAATCTATCGTGTTCGTTTTCTATGAACAGAAAATGGCAAAATAAACCATTTGGGTGTTACCACTTTTGGCCAAACTAAACAAATAACTTAAGATTTAATGCAAAAATAATTGATAGCAAAACAATGTATTTACTGCAATTATACGAACCAATTTTTCAAAACATTTTTTACCCAGAAGTACAAGAATTTTAACCACATAATAAATATTTGATCTGTATCATTTCAACAAAAAAAAATACAATACAAATAACAAAATAATCACAAATTAAACGGAAATCCCGTAATAATAATAATAATATAATACTTTTTTTTTGTATTTATTTTCATTGTCGTTAATTCTTGGAAATATATTGTACATTCAAAAAAAAAAAGAACCTTTTACATAAATTAAAATCATTTTTTGGTACTCAGTGTGGTGTGTTACACCTAGGCCTACGTTATATGATCAAAATTTGATACGAACAATTTATCGTCGATTTACTGAACCATTTTAAATTGTATAGTTTTTAATTGATGTTTTATGCTACAAAGTACTTTTTATGTAATTTAGTAAGCGTACGTACTTACATATTATTATGCTTTGCATAATTAACTATCGTTTTAAATCAAGATATTGTTATTTTACATAAAATTAATATCAATGTTTTTATATGAGAAATAAACAAGCTACTACAAGCTACAATAATAATATAACACATAACTCGTTGAAAAATTTATGGACTGTTTTTTGCATTTCTCAATTCTAGATCAACTCTTATTACAAACAACAAAGATTCACAAAAAAAAAAATGACGGGTTGTACTCCGGGAGTACCAGCAGAAGTAAAAACTTGAATATTAACGTTGTGCATTTTTGATATTTTGGAATGGCCAGGGAATAATTTTGCACGAATTGCTTTAATTATCAGTATAAAAGTACTATCATTTATTCGGTAGAAAACAATATTTATTTATTGCGCTATCGTACACAAACATGACAATTTCATGAATGATCACTTAAAAAAAAACCAAAACCAAAAAAAATTATATTTTTAATAAAAAGACATCCGCACACAGTGTTCTCAAGCGGTCACCCATCCAAGTACTGACTGTACATAATGTTACTTAACTTCAGTGATCGGACGAGAGCCGATGTACTGACTGTGACATAGTCTTACGCTTTTTCGATCAGGTCACGTGTCCTGACGCGAGTTTAACATTTTTTACCCATTACAAAAAAAGTGTACAACGCCGCTAAAGAAGTTTTCACTTCAAAAATTTATTTACAAATCTATATCAAGTTGGAGATATCAATAGAAAGTCAGTTATGTATCCAAATCTCTATCAGATCAAAATTAGATGGTCTTAAAGTTGAAATCGTTTCTTGCCACCCTGTAGAAGAAGGAAAAAAACATTAAAATAAAAAGAAAAATCGACCAATCAAATCAAAGTATCATCTGCATTGACATTCATATTAACTGCAAATATTATTCTATTAGGGACTACATTTGAAATACAGACATATTTGTAAGATACTGATCTCTTACATTCTTTAATCTGAATCTTAGATCTCTCTAATAACTAGAGATCACTGATTTATCAGTCTATCTTATTATAAAAAATTATGGTATCTAATGAAAAGTGTTTCTTATTCCATTTGCAAATAAGGGCTCTCTAAGGATGTTCGAGCACCAAGGCAATTTGAAATAAAAGCTTAATTTTTTTTAAAATATGGAGTTTTGCTAAGTCTTAATCAATTCTGAAAATTTTATCGAGGGTTGTCCAATTATTTAAATAAACAAATGGCTTCAAAAGTAGGAATAATTAGCATTGCTTTTATGGTAAAACGGTAGATGGATGATATGTTTCAATAGATTTCTCCAAAACTAGTCGGTGGAAGTTAGAAAAAAAACTATTTAAAACCGTTGTGCCCGATTAATAAAGGATGTATGAGCACGGTAGTGGGATTTATATAATAAATTTACAAAATAAGACAAAAAGTAAGAATAAAATTGTGCGATATCTAAAGTAATTTTCAAAATATCGAAAATTGAAATATTGTTTAATTATTTAGCTTTCGATTTCATGCCTACATTTATGAAGTTATAACAAAATTCTTCATCAAAGTTGAAAATAAGGTACAAATTATTTTAACTCTAAATTTAAAATTGCCTTGGTGCTTGTACCTCTTTAGATTTTAAACCGGAAACGTAAAATTGAGATAATACTGGACAGAACACATCGAATAATTAACACAATTATTACATACAAGCTTTAAAAAAAATATATAATTTATGGCAAATTAGTAAATGAAAAATGTGTAGTAATGATCGTTAATTAGATGCTTGCGACGATTTTTATCAGAATAATAATATATTGTTTTTTATTAAAATAACACCACCGGCCCAGGTCGCTCAACTAACTGCATAGAAAAATATATATCGCATCGCGTACAAGCCTTTATAAGTTTATAAGGTCGATAGACCAATTAATTCAATTGTTAATTTTTTAATTATACGTCTGTTTAAAGTTTTTCATAACTTATAATGAAATTTTTATTTAAAAAAATAAATTTTTAGTCATTTTTCAAAATAAATTTAATTTTGTTCTTCTATGATCTTGAAGTTAAATTTCAAATAAATTACAGTTGATAACTGATAAGATCCTAAATATTGATTTAATCCCCTCAAACCCTCAGGTGTCTTTGAACTTGTTTCGTTCGATATTAAATTGAAAATTAAGTTTTTTTTATTGAGAATTTCGAAGGACATCTGAGAATGTCGTCATCACAGAAGCAACTGACAAAAAAAAAATCATCTAATTTAAATATTATTTTGATTGGTGTGTAAGTAATTTAAACAAAGATTATATTAATTATTGAAATATTAAAACAAAACAAAAAAATTTAACCCTGATGGTGATGATTTAAGATTAAAATCATGTCCGCTCCTTGTGTTGAGTGTTAATGAACTGACAGGCAGACATCATATTAAACCACACTTAAAAATGATATCTATTTCATGTTTTGTCCGATGTACAACGTCGAATGTAGTTATATACCTTAAAAACTATGCTTACAAAAAAAATCGAGATATGTCGTAGGCACTCGGTAGGAACTATATTTCTTTCGTACCATGGTTCATTGTAAATGTAGCGCTTACTTTTTTTAATTACAAGATATTTTTCTGAAAATTGAAGGTATTAATTTTTTTTTTCAAATACTTGTTTGATTATTTTAATTTTATAGTTACTTTTAGTTTTTAATGTATGAAACAATTGTAGTATAAGTTTAAAAACGACATACTTCTGGTTTAGTAATGAATCCAATATGTGAGTACATAAAACTTGCATTGTACTTACTTTAAATTATCTCTGTTTTCTTTAACTTCTGATAACTTTCACTACTCAACGAGGAAACAAATATCGTGCGATAAAGAACATAGTTCCAAAATATCGTGTTTTCTGATTTTTTCTAAAATTCTTAAGCACTTAAAACAATAATAATTTTAACGGGTTAATTTTTCAACGGGTTTTCGATTTCCTAAGAAATAATATCATAGTTTTATAACATATAATGATGACAGAATTTTTGTTATCTGTTTTATTAAATCTATTACGGAAATGGTTACTATTCAATTGTATGTTCTTATTATTCTTGTCCTTCAATATACCTTGAATATATCATAAAATTTATATACATATTTACTTTCTCTCTTTTTAATTTTAACTTACCATTTAATAATATGTAGATATGTTTTTCAATGGAATCATTATTTTTTTCTAAATCGGATAATAATATTTTATTTTATAGCCATGTGGCTCAACTCTAATTAAACCATTCTAGAACATTCATATTTGCAAGTCGTTCGTTTTCTTTCAGTATATTTTTTGTTTTTGCTTAATTTCTTTGTGTCTTTACCCTCTCAATAATTATTTGCAAAACCTATAAGATGAGCGGTATTGACCTCTTTTCACATGAAAGCATTTGATATAGGAGCTTAACCCTGATGTAAACCCTAAACCCATTGTATCCTCACATTTTCAACTTTCTCTGATAACTTTTCGAAAAATGAAGGAATTGAGTTGAACTTCTGAAAAAAGATGTAACGTATTAAAAAGTTGAAAATATGATATTACAGCAGCTTTCTTGAAATTATGAGGTTATTTCGCAATGTTCAGGATTCGATAGCACGCAGAAATTCTTAACAAACAATTCTTTGTTTTATTCGTCTCAATCCGTTAATTCATTATTAAAATCCGGTAAACTTACCCAACTATTCTGAATAATTGTAACATTTCTGGCAATAAAATCTTACCTTAAAATGCATAAATCAAGAGACTATTTTTGACCTTGCGGTAATGTGTGTGAGTGAATGAATTGTTTTTACGAACCAATTTGTATTATTTCATATAAATCTAACCTTGTTTTTTTCTCTGCTTGTTACAGACAAAAAAGAACAATCCAAACCATATTAAACGTCCAATGAATGCGTTTATGGTATGGTCACAAATTGAACGTAGGAAGATTTGCGAACAACATCCAGATATGCATAATGCAGAAATCAGTAAACGTTTAGGTCGTCGTTGGAAGACGCTCAAAGAAGTTGAACGTCAACCATTTATCGATGAAGCAGAACGTTTACGACAATTGCATATGCAAGAATATCCGGATTATAAATATCGTCCAAGAAAAAAGACAACAAAACCTGTACCAAAAACAACACCCACAATGGTTAAAAAACAGAAGAAATCAAAATTAAATATAGTTATTCGAAATGATTCGAACAATAATAGCCAACAGAATGGTACAACTGTACGTAGATTATCTGAATTAAATTTAACACGTGGTAAAGTTTTGTTGAGTATTAAAAGTGAGAATATTAAAACAACACCATCGAGTATTGGATCACCGTATCCAATGCCAACGGTTACAGCTAAAGTTCCATCAAGTCCATCGTGTGATACACCCGCATCTCCAGAAAGTGCCAGTTTTTATGATGATACATCGATGATGATGATTGTCGATGATTCATTAACAGAATTAAATCGAGTACCCAGCATGCACACAAGTATTCAAGACTTTGACCAACATTTAAGTAGTCTTAAAACCGAACCAACACTCATCAAAGATGAGACGAGTCGACCACCAAGTTTAAATGATGTCCGTTTACCAGCTGTCCCACCATCCAGTAATGATGTAGTAGGTTTACCATCTTTCGCCGATTTAACAAATTTGGATGATCTATTTGTACCCGATTACAATTTAGATATGGATGCCTTCACAGATATCGATAATTTTGAAACTGCCTCGTCCAGTTCTGGTTCACATTTTTCATTCTCATGTACACCAGATGTCTCTGACATGTTATTAGATATTGGTTATGCAAATAATTTATCAACAATAAATGTTTGACTTTAAGCAACTAAACTAATATCTATTATTATATATATTACCTTTATTTACTACAGTGTGTACAAAGAAAAAAAGAGAAATATATTTGTGAGATAAAATGTTGAAGATGTGCTCTGTTTGCCCAGTGATATTTTTTTAAAATGACGTTGTTATGTTCAAATTTTCATTTTGTTTTATATATGAAGTAATAATCATTTCAGTTTTTTGGGCATAATTTTGAATTATTACCTCTGTGAGAATAAAATAATGAACAGTTTCTTTTCTAAATATTAATTAAATAATTAATTAATTTGTTACGTAAAATGTAAATAGTTCTTTTTTTTATCATAATTATAAAAATGAGTTTGAAGATGAAGATAATTTTTGTACAAACATATTAAAAGTAATAATTGGACAGCTCATTAAAGTAAATCCTCCCTGACAACATTCAAATTCAATTTTATTTATTCTTTATTGTCTGTAGACTATTTAAAAAGGTACAAGTTACCTAGAAATAGGCAAAGTCCTAAAAGTTCGAAAAGTTGATATTACCTTCCAAATATGAATTTTAATATTTTAGGAACAATCTATTAAAAATTATTTTAGGATTTGGTCTCACTATCAAAACCTATAAAACCTTATACTTATTTAAGAAGACAAAATAAATTAAATTTTTGTGTTATCAGAGAGAGTTTACTATGGTGAGTTTTTGGACCATAAAAAAGTTTTAATAAAAAAAAAAGCTCAAAGATTTAAGATTGTTATTTTTTAGTTTTTTTTTGATATGGTTGTACGAATGTAAATTTTTTGAAATAACCAACGTAAATATTGATCTCATTTAATTTTTTAATTTTTTTTTATTGTTCCCTTTGTAATAATTATATTCTAGAAATTTTTGGTATTTTTTGTTTGTTTTTTGGTTAAGTTTTTTTTTTTCAATGACGATACATTGGTCGGTCCTACCTTCATTTGCATTCAATCGTTGTTTGATTACATTTTACTTGAATTGGTGGTGCTTGGATGCAACAAAAGTAGTCTTCGGTATTATGGGAAACAACTGATATCATCTGAACAAGTCAATAACAAGGTGAGAGGTTGATTTTTATATTTTTAACCTTTTGAAGTCAAATGTGATCAAGGCATCAATTGTGTGCAAATCGATAATAGAGTACAGTGCCTAGAAGACCATATATTTTGGTTTTGAATTTTTACTAAATTATCCGTTTAAAAATCCTCTTTTTATAGATGGGCCCAAAGATTCAGTAAAAAAAATATTATATATTCTAACAAAATACCAATTTCAAAATAATTTCTTTGCAATTTCAAGAATATTTTGTCCACCAAAAAAAAGAAAAATATGTTTTCATTTCACAAAATATTCTATGAAAAGCAAAAAGTTTTTTTTTTTAAAAATTACAAATGTAAACAAAATCAGGCTGTGATTCACTACTCTGGTGAACAAATATTTTTATTTTAAATAAAATGTCCGATAGAATTTTAAATAATTAATAAAAAAAAATATTTTACTTAAGAATTGCAGTCCATATTTTGCCGTCGATTTCTCTAAATAACCGTAAGTAATACAAAAAAACCACAAAAAAATATTTTTAAAAAAATCGCAAAAAAAAAACAAAAGTTTTACCCGTACTGCTTTTACTATTTTGGGGCATTATTTGTTTTTGAGAAATTTTTTTTTCGACACCCACGTACTTATAAAAAATATTGAGGTCTGTACAAAGCAAAAAGAAAATGTTTAAAATAAAAAAGTGAAAATGGAAGGCCAATAATTATTTAAATGTTGAATTAGAGGAGCTTTTGGAATCACTGTTTTGGATCGATTGATTATTAATGTGTAGCGGCCTTTATTTAGGAACATCAATGGCACAATTGTATGTAAAATTTAAACAGTGATTCGGCACACGCATGAATATATAAAGTTTATATATATTAAAAAAAGAAAAGTTATGTTATTAGAGTAAGATGAAAAATTAAAAATTCTTATATATATTATATACATTCATATATAAATATATATAATTATCTAGGATAGTGTATTCATTACAAAGAAATGAATTGGAAGAATTATTAATTATCATTTTGTTTTTCAATCAATCATTCAAATGTATATATAATTTCATTTTTTTTTCTTTTAAAGAAAAACTGCCTGTTTAAAATAGAATAATATGACCGTATATTTGTTATGAGAGCAGCGATTCAATCAGAAGACAGACCACAAACCTTTAACACGATTTAACATTAAACCTCCTCATTTAAATTGCATTTCATGTTGCGTTCAGCGTCGAAACGTAAGTTAATGCAGACTGAACAAATTAAAATCATGTTGGAATGAAAATAGACAATCAATTCAGTTGATTTAGGTTCCACCAAATTTCGTGTACATCATTTGTTTCGCTTAATTTCGTAAAATTTGTGTTTCTCATATTTTGAAAGAAAGGTTTTGAATTGCTATTGATTCTCAATTGAACAGAAATTATGGTACATATACACACCTAGCCTTAAATTATGCGGTGATATGTGAAAATTAATTTCTGTAGAACGAAATATGGTCAAATTTATTCTTTTCACTATTCTTGTCAATAAATTAATATTAATTATTATTTAAATAAAAATAAAAAATAAAAAAACCCAAGTCATAAAGCACAAAATAAAATATTTAAAAATTTAAAAAAAAAAAAAAAACATAACCACAAAATAACATTGTTCTATCTTATTAATATAATAATACGAATATTATTATAATTATTATTATAACTATCGTGTCCTCTTTTCTCTTCCTCTCTCTCTTAATCTTGACGATTTTCTAATGATCATTCGATATATAATAAAAAAAACTTCCGTAATGATTATTACAGTTGTAGCTCGTTTCTTCTTTTACACTTTTATAATAGAGAAAGAGAGGTAAAACATTTGGTTCGAATTCATCATGTCAATGTAAAAAAAAAAAGTAGTTAAAAAATAAAAGTTCAATTATAAAATATGGCAATACTTATATATTTACCCATTTTATATAAAAAAAAAAGAAAATCTTTCTCAAAAAACTTTTCATTCTTTATTTTGATTTTTTTTTTACTAAAATTAAATATTTTTTTATTTTATATATTCACAGATAACATGTTTAAAATTAATATTGTCTTTCTTCTTGTACAATGTCAGCAAACTGACATATTCCCTTTTACGTATTGAAAAAACTGATGTTCGCACTAAAGACTGTGTTCCAGTTTATAATTCACTGTTTAATTAAAATTTTGAAGTACTTGGATTGCAATCTAAATTTTTCAATTTACAAAATTCTCAATTTTATTATTTTGAAATTTTCTTTCATTCTGCGGTACTTTTCCTAAAGTTTTTTTAGAGGAAAGCTTGGAAAATATTTCATATAGTTTACCTTTATAAAATTCATTTTCAAATGTGTACAATTTCTCCCACCGCAAATACAGTCTATTCGAAAATAGTCGTCGAAAACTGACTCAAACTAAAAAATGGTCCATTTTCCGTTCTGATATGAGAATTAAGGCACTCAGTTTTTAGATCTTAGAAATGCCAAATTATATTTTCAAAGGAATTGTCAGATGGTACCTTCCCTAACATTCTCCCGCCAGACCCACAAATTTACAACTTGTGGAATCCAAAAAAAAATAGTACGAACACAGTATTTTGGTTATTAGTGATCTAAAAATCTAAAATTTAAAATCGTGTGCGATATTAAATTCAATTTATTCTAAACTCAGAATACTCAAGCATTTGATGTTGATAGAAATAAAGATAAACTATGAAGGGGGAAAAAGAAATAAGGTAGGTTTTCAGAAACGCAAAAGTTATATCAAAATGACAGCTATTCACCTTAAGGGTAAATATGCAAGCTGGTAGCAATTACTGTCGCTTAGACATTACTTAACGTTCAAGTTCTGCGCAATGAAAACTGACCTGTAATATTCAATTTGATTGGGCCTTTATTTTTTTAATTTTATCGCTATCAACAAAAAATGCTTGTACACAGTGTAAAAACAGTAGTTGTTAAGAATAAAAAAAAAATTATTGTAATGAAACAATTTGAAAGAGAATCTTAATTTTAAATAAATTATTTATATAGTAAATAAATAAATAAAAAAACAAGAAAATGTAAAAAAAAATATATTAAACAATATAATGTATTGTTTGTATGTTGTTATTAAATGATTATATTTAAAAAAAAATAAAATAAAACTCGGCTTGTCAACAAATGTGATACATTTTGGTAATAAAATGAATTTGTAAGTAAATATATGACTAAACGTGTTTATGTAGAAATCACCTGCCCCTCAATTATAATTCCAAAAGAAAAAAAACTTGAAAAAATCATAAAAAAATATTAATCAATAAACTTCAAACCAAAAAGAGCAATGTGGATTTTACAAAAAAAAAAAAAAAAACTCATTTATTTAATCACCTTAATAATTCATTATTACATTTCTTCTTCATTACTAGATAAGAGAGTATAAAAAAAAAACTATAATTACTATATAAAAATATGGTAGGTACTTTGAAAAATTTAATTTTAGTAAAAAAAAAAAATTAATAATTCACATCGTGATTTTTCAAATGCCTAAAAAATATATATATAAATATATTATAAAAAAAAATCCGATATGCCTTTGCCAATTCTAAGTGTGCTTTAAATGTTTTTAGAATGATAATGTCGTTTTTCGCTCTCAAAAGTTACAAAAAAAAATTTTTTTTCATTTATATTTAAAGACTATATATTATACTCTAAATATATAATAAAAAAACATTATTCTCTCAATGTTTTGTGCTTTTATTTTATAAAAAAAAAAAAAAAAAACGAAAATATATGGTGCTTTAAAAGAAAAAAAAAATTATATATATATTTATATTGAAGAAAAAAAAAATCTATTTGGTTCAAGGAAAAGACTGTACAAATTTTTAATTCTAAGAAAAAAAAAAGTTAAACTTCTTATAAAAATTTATATTATAAATAAAAAAAATTAAAATTAGAGTGTATATGACAAACTCTCGGATTTGAGCATATTTGAAAACAAAAATTGAGAGATATAATGTGTACATAAAAAAAAAGAGAAAGATATATATATATATATTTATAATATTTAGAATTTATTCTTCTACCCTTTACTATGAGACATCGACAATTCGTGATCAGACCTCACATATACTTTCTTAAAAGATATTGTTTATTGTACATTACTGATCAATAAAATTGAGTGTATCTGACTTAAATTCTTGGCGTACATTAAAATACAATCATCATTAAGAGAAGATACAAACCACATCAGGGAAAGATTTTTTAATTCAAATCCAGGAAAATCAAGTTGAATTTTGGGAATTTTCAGAAATACGTATATACAGGGTTTAACATCATAGCTAGTCTAATTCGTTTTTTTTCAAAAGAGTCAGTTTGAAAAACAATTTGAGTTTAGTATTTTCATTGGATCCAACCTTTTTTAGACAGAGGGGGATTTAAAAAAAAATTAAAAAATAAGATAACAAAAAACTATATTTTTAATAATATATTTTCATTGGAATGTGTAGAAAACAAATTTCATGTTTATACAAGCTTATTATTTTGTTGTCAATAATATAATTGTATAATATGAAATTTGTTTTTTTACACATTCCAGTGTAAATATATTGTTAAAAATATATATATTTACTTTGAATAAACAAATTTCATGTTTATACAAGTCCCTGTCTTTATTTTGTTGCCAAAAAAATCATTGTATGAAGGTAATTGTACTCCTTTAAAAACGCCCCATGGACTAGCTATGCTGAAAAACCCTGTATAATCGACCTAATTGGACAAAGAGGAAGATATTCACAGTAAAGTCACTTTTATGAATCGCTCTGGAGATTTCCTATAAAACTATTGTTTCGTAAGAACAAGGCTGACAATAATCTTTACAATTTTAAATATCAACTTCGTTTTTTTAAATAATTTTGTTATGGTAAATTTTGTTTTTTTGTTATGGAATTTGGTCTAGTTTTACAGTTAAATTGTAAAATAACAAGAAATTATTTTATTAATTATACGAATGTTTTCTACTAATTCTCGTCGGTAAAACAACAAAATAATAATTTTAGGTCTGCGTGCACATTTAATAATTGTAATTAAAAACATCTCAAACATTAATTCAGATCTTTTTGTGTGTTATCACCATCAACATCAAGGGTTACACAGCATATTCTTAAATCATAATGTTTATCATATGTTTTTAATCCTCGCCGCCAATTTTATTAGGGTTTTAAATCATAAAATATTTCAGATTGATTCAATTTTATTGTAATGAAAGTGTACATAAACAATATTATTAGTTTGTACCTTAATTTAATTCGTAGCAAAGGGTACAGAACAATTTTTTGTCAAAAACAAAAAAAATAAATAAAAAGAGCGAAATTTATTTTATAAAAAGTGTTTTTTAAAAATGAAAAATCAAATAAAAGTCATTTAGTAATTAGTTATATTATCGTTTAAATTCGTTTTTTTTAATTTTTAAAGAAAATACCTAATTATTATTAAACTACTTATTATATGTGTACATATTTTTTATCAATATTGTACAGTAAAAGAAAGAAAATAAGGTCAATTCAGTTTTGTGTAAATTAAGTTTTTAATTTTATTTGTTTTTTAATTTTTCTTTTTTTTAATTAATTTTGTATCTAAATAAAATACCAGTTTTATAGTGTTCAAAAATAATATGTTTATATATAAATAATATATATATAGTTCTAAACAAGAATTTAAGAAATAAAAAGGAAATAAAAATAACGAAAAGAAAAATTGACTGAATTTTATGTGGAACATTTTTATTCACACACAACGGATCTCAAAATATTAATTTTTTTATACGTGTTTTTATTTAAAAAAAAAAGAAACTTAAACTTTTTTTTTTTGTTGGATAACTTATAGAGATTAGGTACACTAAGTATCCTCTAAGCGTATTATCAACATATTAAAATAATATTTTTAAAATATTATTTTTTACAGTCATATTTAAAAAAAAAAGAACAAAATATCTTTTTAATTATTTTTTAGTTTTTTGAATACTTTTTTTTTTGTATAATTGAAAATACTATAAAAAAACTTAGCAATACCTTTGCATTGAAAGAAAAAATCTCAATATTCCTTTGATTTTTCCTTCCTTCTTTTCTTGCGTCCCCCTCTTCCTTATTTTCAATAACAATTATCCCCTCTTTTATCCCCCCAATTCTTGTATTATATATAAAAAAATTTCACAATATTATTATTATATAATATTCTAGTTACAAATAGCGTGTAAATTTTGTATTGTAGATGTTTATAAAATATATATTAAATGGCAAATAATCAGATTTTTCTACAAATATAAAAATTGTGTTTTTGTTTTTGGGGGTAAAAATTTTCCTTACAGATTCGAATAAAATTAGTAAAAGATATTATAAAAAAAAAGGTAAGTAACGTCTTTAAGATATATAAATATGAGAAAAGTGAGTATCTGTTAAAGTGTTAGCTCAAAGATAAAGTGCAAATTAAATCTAGATTAATGTGATTTTTTATTTAAATTTTGTGTCAACTTTTCCTATTTATTGGGTAAGAAGGTTTTATGAGGAGATATTCTCTCAGAAAGGTTTGTATTAAAAAAGATGCCAAATACAAGTAAGTATACCATATTCAAGTAAATATCTTTTTAATTTATTAAGTATTCGTTGAGAAGCTTTAAGTTTAGAAAGGTAAGTCCAAACTGAATCGATTTTGAAGATAATCGCCAATGTTTTAGTTTTTTCGTGTACGGAACCCTAAGCTCGCCCACATAGCTAAGAACACTCCGTTAAATTACCTTTCAAATGAAACCAAAAAAAATTAAAATCGATTCATCCATTTAGGTGCTACGATGCCACAGACAGACACACACACATAGCGGTCAAACTTATAATACCCTTTTTTTTAATTCGGGGATTAAAAATGACTAGATTTAACATAAATTAAAATATAAAAACTGTTATAGAGAGAATTTCGATTTCAATTTTTGCCGAATCCTTTTAATTACACTTTTTGGTATTGTATAATACTCCAATTTAAATTTTATGCCTGTCTCTCTCCAATTTAAATTTTATACCTGTGTTTTGGTCTGGCATATGTGCTTATCACAACATTGCTCACCCTTTTCAACCTTCCGTGCAAAGCGATAAGGGGTGATAATAGTTTTTTTGCCATAGATTCCAAAACTAGAAAGTAAAAGTTTTTCAAAGAGGTTTAGATAACGCTTTTTTTATTAAATGGCGGCCAGGTAAAAAAATTCCCAAAATATAGGGTGGGAGGGCGATAGAAGTTTTTACAAAACAACATACCAGGGCTTCTTTCCAAACTTTCTCTTTCTTTTTACAGAGCAAATTTCCAAACTTTTTGTTACTAAAAATGTTATACGTTACACTAAAATGAAGCCACTCACGAAGTCTCGTGAGTGTGTTAGTCACGAAATCATACCCCCCTCTGTACTGTAGAATATTAATATAAAAAATTTATTAAGGTACCTTTAGGACAGAATTATAATTTTTATTTGAATTGTCAGCAAATTTATGTAACCATACCTATTCACTGAACTTTTTAATTAATTTATTCAATAATTAAATTCGTGAGAATTTTTCTAAAATTATTATTCAATGAATAAAACAATTTTCTCAATTTGATTATAACTTGTATTATTAGCGTTAATAAATTAGACAAAATTATTACTCAGTGAAAATTATAAAAAAATATACCCAAATGAAAAAAAAAAAAATTATAGACCAAGATTAAAATAACAAATTATTTATTCATATATTCTATAATAATATTTAAAAGAGTTTTTTTTATATTTTTTTAAATTATTATTATCGGGAAAATGTTTAATTTGATGCGTTCATTGTATAATTTATTGATACATAGCTCTTTTTTTTATAAGTTAGCCAAGTGTGAAAATATACTTTGGAGAGATTTACTATAACATGTTATAACTTTATTGTTTGACATTGAATAACCAGCAGACTGGATAATTACATTATTTTGCTATTTTGTAGCTAAATAGTGATTTGCTTTAGCTATAGTAGCATCTACAATATTATAAGGTACATATTTGAAAAAAATATATATATTCAATCACAACTATTAGTTTACTACCCATTTTATCATAATCACATCTACGATTTTCTTTAATATCCTACGTCCTTTGTCCTCCCTACGTGAAAAACTATAAAAGTTGGAATTGCCCAAGTAAATTACCTTATATAATGAATTTTATCGATATCGAAGGAAAAAAAAATTTTTGATTTTTTGCAATTTTCTTAAGGGGTACACCCCTTAGAAAAAATCGAAAAAATCGGGAAAAATATTTTGTATCCGATTTCGATAAAACTTTGTTTATAAGGTTATTTTGACCCACAAAATACAAAAATCAGGTGTATGCATCGATTGGATCCATAGTTTCTAAGAAAATCGCTCTTTGTGTCCAATTTTGGATTATATCTCAAAAGCCAGGCATCCAATCATTAAATAAACCCTATTTTTGGATTTCTGGGGTCAAAATTACCTTATATAATGAATTTTATCGATATGGAAGCAAATAAAAATTTTTCGATTTTTTGCAATTTTCTTAAGGGGTACCCCTTAGAAAAAATCGAAAAAATCGGGAAAAATATTTTGTATCCGATTTCGATAAAACTTTGTTTATAAGGTTATTTTGACCCACAAAATACAAAAATCAGGTGTATGTATAGATTGGATCCATAGTTTCTGAGAAAATCGCTCTTTGTGTACAATTTTGGATTACATCTCAAAAGCCAGGCACCCAATCATTAAATAAACCCTATTTTTGGATTTCTGGGGTCAAAATTACCTTATATAATGAATTTTATCGATATCGAAGGTAATAAAAATTTTTCGATTTTTTGCAATTTTCTTAAGGGGTACCCCTTAGAAAAAATCGAAAAAATCGGGAAAAATATTTTGTATCCGATTTCGATAAAACTTTGTTTATAAGGTTATTTTGACCCACAAAATACAAAAATCAGGTGTATGTACCGATTGGATCCATAGTTTCTGAGAAAATCGCTCTTTGTGTACAATTTTGGATTATATATCAAAAGCCAGGCACCCAATCATTAAATAAACCCTATTTTTGGATTTCTGGGGTCAAAATTACCTTATATAATGAATTTTATCGATATCGAAGGTAATAAAAATTTTTCGATTTTTTGCAATTTTCTTAAGGGGTACCCTTAGAAAAAATCGAAAAAATCGGGAAAAATATTTTGTATCCGATTTCGATTAAACTTTGTTTATAAGGTTATTTTGACCCACAAAATACAAAAATCAGGTGTATGTACCGATTGGATCCATAGTTTCTGAGAAAATCGCTCTTTGTGTACAATTTTGGATTATATCTCAAAAGCCAGGCACCCAATCATTAAATAAACCCTATTTTTGGATTTCTGGGGTCAAAATTACCTTATATAATGAATTTTATCGATATCGAAGGAAATAAAAATATTTCGATTTTTTGCAATTTTCTTAAGGGGTACCCCTTAGAAAAAATCGATGAATATCGACTTCATACTTCCGTAATATCGAAAAAAATGAAGAAAACAAATGGTAGAATTCAATACAACTTTGTATCCTGGAGTTTAGAGGCAAATAAATATCCAGACCATATAATATATTATGAATTATTTGCGAAAAATGTAAAAATATCATAAAAAGTTACAGTGAAGAGAATGAACGATAGAATGTGACCTTACATTAGCCCATAATTAGTGGAAAATGGTCAATTCATGGCAGCAAGTACAAGAAGCACTATTTCAACATTTATTATGTTAGAATACGAACATAATTTGCTAGAAAATGAAAAATTTATCAAAGACTAAGATTTAAGTTACTTCCTCTCACTTTTCAACATTTTAACCTATTCAGTCTAAGTTGGCAATGAAACATCCACGCACGTCAATGAATACTGTTTTTAGTGAGCGGTAATATTTATTTTAAACTGTTCTGGGTAAGCCTAACTATCGAGTTTTCTTGTTTTTAATTTTTAACGTGTTTCATCCAGTAATTCTACAATGTAATATATCTACTTATTTATGATAGACGTTTATTAAAAATAAACTATTACAAAAGCTATTTATAAATTATGTTACTGTAATCGAGGAATCTAAAAGGGTATAAGCGAGTGACCTGTGTATATTGAAAGTGGGCAGTTAAAAGCGGGAAAATTATCATCCTTTAATGACTTTAGTTGAAGTTGCTAAATTCAGATTATTAAATAGACAAAGTTTTCCATCATTTTTTTAAAAGTACTAAACACATTTTTAAATTTCCAGTTCGAAAATAAGATACATGTTAAGTAGTTTTTAAATAGTAAACAAATGTATAGAAATAGAAAACACGTCCCGATTGAAGGAGGGCTAGATTTACTCGCCTATACAACCTATTTTACTATTAACTAATATTATTCGAGTTTGCTTTTCCAAACATCTATGGAAATCGAACATATTATCAAAGCTTTTGCTAAAAACAACGAAAGCTTGAATTAAGGAAAGAACCTACATAAAATTATTTAATGTAAAATGTATACTGGCGTTTAATTTTATTTGAGAAGCTGTAAAAATTTCATCAAAATTGGTTGAGTAGTTTAGAGTCTAAATGTTACACTGTGATGTTTAAACAAACGGACATTTACTTATGTATTTTTTGTTAGCGAACAAACTAACATTTTACAGGTTTATTAATTTACAAATACACTGTACAAAATCTTAGTCAGGGCGTCATATATTTTGTAAACATCTCCCTTATAGGAATGCACTGTATCGATCATGAGCGAGTTCATACTCCGATTCGCATTTGGCCGATTTTCAGGTGCTGTGCCATGTCCATAATCTTTTTTGAGGGCTGGATCCGCGCTTGATGAAAGTTTATATGAAAATATATCGTTTCTGAGTCCACTACAATGATTTTTAAAATTATTCCACTTATGGAATTTTTTATTATCAACAAATAGCATGGGCCGTATTTTATTTTCAAAAATTTAGGATTCAATGCCAAAAAAGTAAAACCCATTAAATTGTGAACAAAAGGAGAGTTAAGTGAGGGTAAGAAAAGTCAATGTTATAAGGTGGTAGTCTTTGTTAGAACTGCTAGTATTTTCAATTCTATATTTAATTTTACAAAAAGCAATTATCCTGGATGAAGGATAATTCGATTCACATCAGTGAATCTAATGTGACCTACGTATATTCAAGATTTAGTTAGACAAATGCAGAAATCCTGAATATCTAGCCGTAGCCGTAGCCGTAGTAATATACACCATTCTTCTCCACCCAGTTATTTTCAATACTTACATGATAAAATGATTGCTATGTAAATTATATGTTGGGTCTCACATATGTAATATGTATATATTGTTGTATCACAAATCTTGTTCTTCGGCTCTATAATATACCTAATAATAACATAGTTTTGTAAGTAACATTTATTATTATTTTGCTAACACACAAAATGGCAAAGAAATAATAACTTTTTATATGTTTATGTTTTTGTTGGTTCGTCATAAACATAATGTAAATATTAAGAATGATTCAAAAGTCTATTTTACAAGTAAAAACCAACAATTGACTGAGTTAATTGTTGAAATACCATGTATAGACATTGTTGAGTATGGTATCGTTTGTTTTTTTACGCCATGTAAGTAAAGAAAGATAGCCACTCTTAGATAGCAACACACACATATCTGATATTCCTATACATACACCTAATTTGCACCTAAATTTTTTATTCTTTCTCTTACGGTTTACAATATGGGTACTATGGACCCAAGACACAATTGACCTATCTTGCTCATTACACTTCCTTTTTGTTTTGTTTTTTAACCTAAAATGGATTCCTTAGGGAATTATATGAACCTAAATTTTGTTCGTAGCATCAATATCTTTTTAAGCGTTACTAACTTGAGACCTTGATATACTTCTTATATACATGGTATAAAAATAGAATATCAATTAACAATGGGGCACTACCGCCATCCACGTTTGAATAATTGGGGTCACTTTTATGCTCATTAAATACTTTTTAGTAATACAACACCTCGTAAAGGTAGTTCGAGCATCCAGTCAATTTTAGATTTAGGGTTAAAATTATTTATACCTTATTTTCAACTTTGTAATAACTTCATGAATGTAGACGGAAAATAAGAATAAAATTTTTCAATATCTGCCTTGGTTTTCGAAATATTGAAAGCTAAATAAATAAATAAAATTTTCAATTTTCGATATTTTGAAAATTACTTCAGATATCGACAAATTTTATTCATACTTTTCGTCTTATAATGTCAAGTCATAACATAATTCACCATCAAAATTGAAAAAATATTGTTTTTTTTTTAATTTGTGCCCCTACTACCGTGTTCATTCATCTTTAATTAGTCGGGCACAACGGGTTCTTTTGTTTTCAATAATTTATTAAGGTTTTAAATTTAATTTAAATAGTTTTATTTTTAATTTCCAACTATAGTTTTGTGAATTTTATGAAAACATATGATCCATCTACCGTTTTACTATAAAACCAATGTTAAATATGCCTACTTCTGGAGACATTCATTTTTTTAAATTATCGGGCAAATAAATTATTATTGGTTGTCATGGATATGGCACACCCACACATAAAGCATTTCTCACACTGTTACGTGATGAATTCTGCCAGTTGGCTCACCATGGCAAGCCACGTTAAGGAACTTCGTTCCAATTTTAGTAAACTTAAGGATGTATGAGCATGACAACAATGTTTGATTTAAAGGCTCAAAATTTGTTTGTAGGTAGTCTTTTACTCAAAGAATATGTGGTTAAAATTTCAGCTTAGGTATCCGTGCAATTAAGAAAAAAGTCATTAAAAAACGATATAAAATTCATTGGCTCTTATGGAGGAATCTCAAAAAACGACATATTTTGGAAGTTTTTGATAATTTTCATTTGGAATGAATGAAAACAAATTAAAAAAAAAACTTTTTAATAGAAAGTAAACATATTAGCAATGAATTAGAAAAGAAAAAAACTAAGTGTCACCGTCCATATAAGGGATGTAAGAGCAGGGTAGATTAAGGGTTGAAATTATTTTTATCTTATTTTCAACTTTGATGATGAATTTTGTTACAACTTCATGAATGTAGACGAAAAATAAGAATAAAATTTTTCGATATGTGTCTTGGTTTTCGAAATATCGAAAGGTAAATAATTAAACAAAATTTTCAATTTTCGATATTTTGAAAATTAAGCCAGATATCGAAAAATTGTATTCTTACTTTTCGTCTTATATCGTCAAGGAATAATATAAATTTATCATCAAAATGGAAAATATCAATTTTTAAATTTGTGCCCCCACTACCATGCTCATACATCCTTAAACCTCTTTATCCGGCACAGATAGTAGCCGTTTGATTCGTCCACGTTTTCATACTGCATGTATTCATAGTTTTCTGATCATACTGTATATATATATATACTCACACATAATACGAATTATACAAAACAATATTATATTCGTATATTATTCTTACACACATAAGTAAAACCATATAAGAAAGTTTACAAAACATAAATGAATAATAATGATTATAATAATAATTAAAGTTGAAGATGCTAAATTGTATATTATGAATATAGAAACAAATACAAATACAAATACAATGTTAGTTTGTTGTTGTTGGTGATGGTGCGTGGTTACAATTATCACTATGTTGTCGTCTTAATGGATACGCATCGTACAGGATGTCTTAAGATTATATCAGATCCTGGTTTTTTAAGCTCAAATCTGCATATATACTATGGCAATAATTGCTGGAAATTGGATAATACTAAAAGACAGTTCCCTCAACATTATAGCTCAATTCATACATGGACAGTGCCGAACTTTTTTTTTATCTTTCAATTTGCTACCGCACTGACTGAAACGACCAAACTTGTACAATTTCTTGAATGTGCAAGCGCAATTATTGCGTGACGTTATAATATATTTTATCCGAAACAAAAAAGAATTTTCATAATTTCACAATAATATCTTTTATATTTAAATTATCTTAAACTAGCTGTGAACTACCCGCTTTGCTGGGCAACATCCCCACTTGCACCCCTCCCTCCACATTTCCTTGCGTGGGATAACAGTTTTGTAATGTACACGTTATGCTCTTTTATTTGATACTCCACTTAGGTATATTTGTAAATATTCGATAATTCCTTCCCACTTTCTCGCTACACCTTTCTACCCTCCGAAGGTTAAAAGTAGATAAAAACAATAGATCTTTGAAGCTGGTTGTATATCGTGTCAATATTTGAGCTTAATCGATGCACAACTTTTTTAGTTTTTGAAGCATATCCCTTTCAACCCCTATTTCAACCCCTTACTCTACTATAATATGGATGTATTATACATAAAAACCTTCCTCTTGAATCACTCTATCTACCGCATCACTCTAATCCGTTGCGTAGTTTCAAAGATTTAAGCATACAAAGGGACATAGGGACAGAGAAAGCGACTTTGTTTTATGCTATGTATTGATAACACATGATGAGTTGTAAAGTTCTATGTACAATTTTTTTTCTTCCTTTGTGCAAATGGTGAAGGTCTTCTTTTGGAGGAGGCCTATATAGGCAGCTCCCTACTCTGCCTATACGTAAGTTTGGCAGTGCACATGGATGTTTAACCGAATCTTATTTAGCCGCTTAACTCAATTTAGACGGTGCGTAAGAGTGAAAAAAGCCTTTAAAAAAACGCAAAAAAACCTAAAGGCGTTTCGATACCAAAACGAAAGTGTTATCTAAAAACTGAAATTTTGTTAGTGAATTAAAGAATATTTAATACGATTTATGTATAAATTTCATGTCGATTCTCGAAATTAATTATTAAAAAAACCCCTTTTTACATGATGGTATATGAAAAAGTCGTAATACATCTTAGTTTTTTAGTCAATAAGTGATTTTAAAAATGTTACCATTTATGCAAAAGTTTCATCAATATTCCTCAAGTTTTAAGCTTTAAAATCATACCAAAATTATGTACTTTGCATAAAAATGAAAAACTTTTTTTGATAATTCAACAACATACCAATTTTTCCTCTTTATTTTGGAAGTAAAAGGCGTGTTTTAGTAAAACGGGACAACTTTATAATCAAGGTACGACAAAACATTTCATAAATTTGTATGTGTCATTATACGATTTCGAAGGAAGAAATCAATTCTGTTCAAAACGAGCCGAAAAATTCTTTATCTAAAATAATTTGATATTAAAGTAAAAATTAAAGAAACCTCCGACATAAAATGACGTCTGGTCTTTTTGTTTGTAGCGTCGTAGCTCCTAAGCGGATGAACCGAAAGAAACTCAGCTAATCCGATTGAAAAGCATTGCCTCTTTACTAGTTGTTTCGGATACGTAACCATAAACTCGCACTTGAAACATTAAACGCTCGATTAAATTACATTTCAAAAAAATCAAAAACGGTTCATCCGTTTAGAAGCTACGATACCTTTACGCGGGGGTTAAAAAATGACTCAATTCAAATAAGCACGATAAAAGATTTCATTGTGAGACCTAATTAGGTATCTAAAAACGGGCTCTTATGAAACAGGTTGAGTTACGATAAATGAATCAGAAACAAGTAGTTTTTGTTTTGGGATAGAGGAATGTATTTAAACATATTTTTAAACAAGTATGTAATTTTATTGGGAGTAAATATTTAGTGTATTCAGAGTTAAAAGGCTGCAATTTTTTTATAAAAAAATACTGTCAACTATTGAGACATGACAAAAGATATATTCCCAAATTACTAATTAATTATTACCGGTTAAAATTTTATTATATAAAAAAAATTCCCTCTCGAGTCTTCTTTTAAGTAGACGTCAATAAATACAAAAATTCAATTCATACTGAAAGCAAAAGGAGAAGTACTAAAAAATTCTATCTATATAATGATAAAAATTCCCAACAGATTATTTTAAATCATTCTTTAAATCACATAAAAAATGAAGTTAAAAGCTTTTCTTTAAAAATATAATAATACTTCACTAATCTAAAGTGTTGTCGAATGAAGCTGCATCATATAACTGATTAAATATAAATTGCCCAGGGCCTCATATACATTGCTAAAAACAACACTGGTGTACAGAGTACGAATATCCCTATTATCCATTAAACCGAAAGTAAATTAGGCACTTTTTTTAATACATATAATGTTTATATTCGATAAATTGCTCGAATATAATCGTAGCTACGAGTTTCAAAGACTGAACGGAATGAAAATGTTAGCTCTACAGTCAGATTCATAAAATATCTCGAAAATTACTCATTTAATGGTCAAATAAACACGATTTTTGTAATTGTCGGGTCAAAATTACCTTATAAACTTAGTTTTATCGAAATCGGAAACAAAAACTTTTTTTACACTTTTTGCAATTTGTAAAAATCGAAAAAATCATAAAAAATTCAAAAAAACACAATTTTTGTAATTTTTGGTTGGGTTGGGTTAGGTTGGGTTAGGCTGGGTTAGGTTGGGTTAGGTTGGGTTAGGCTGGGTTAGGTTGGGTTAGGTTGGGTTAGGTTGGGTTAGGTTGGGTCAGGTTGGGTTAGGTTGGGTTGAGTGTGGGTGTGGGTGTGGGTGTGGGTGTGGGTGTGGTAGTGGGTGTGGGTGTGGGTGTGGGTGTGGGTGTGGGTGTGGGTGTGGGTGTGGGTGTGGGTGTGGGTGTGGGTGTGGGTGTGGGTGTGGGTGTGGGTGTGGGTTTGGGTGTAGGTGTAGGTGTGGGTGTGGGTGTGGGTGTGGGATTTTTTAATTATTTTATACAACTACACTGCATTTTTAATGTCTTTCGTTGAGCCATTTAAATATAAATTTCCTAAAATATAATCTAGTTTCTAACACCTAATAAATTTGTCTGGATATTTTATCAAAATTATGTTGTTCAGTTTTAATCCATTTCCGCTAGGTTATAGTAATTTCAAGAGAATTCATATTACCAAGAATTTTTACTTTGTTCGTATATGATTCATCACCTCTTCCTTCAAAAGTATATTGACTTCATAAACTGAACATTATAATTATTATTTATTGTTCCAAATGAATGAAATTTCATGTAAAAATTTCAATATTTATAAATTAAACAATTAATTTTCAAGGACTTTATTGGCCTCTGCAAAGAAAAGAGGAGTCAATTTTTCAGATTAAGATTTTTACCTCTATATACATAGTAATATGAAGGTAAGATATGTAGTTCATTTAATAAGCCGGGAAATAGCATCAAATATGAAAAGTGATGGAGCAGCTCCGATTTCAAAAATTTGTTGTGTGCGTGTTCCTTAGACTTTTAGAAAAATTCAGCCGCACTAACCTCAGCATTACAATGAAAACTGAGAAAATTAGGGTAGTTTTCCCATCCCCAAAGCACTCACCTCGAAATTCGTCTCCTGAGAGTTTTCGAGGTCGCTTATCATGAATTGAAGATTAAAAAGCATCCCTGAAAGTGGCAGAGAAAAAAATTTACTGAATTCCAAATTTTACCTCAGAAATCGTCTCTTGGAAAGATTTCAGGTTCGCTGTTCACGAATTCAAGGTTAAAAAGTAACTGAGAATGGTTGAAAACCCATTAAAACTACCCCTAGATGTGTCAATGATTAAATTTATTTCAGTCGAAATGTTTTCCGAAATACGGAATTTAAATCCGTCAATATCCCACCGAAATTTGGAATGTTTTCAAGCTATTCTTAAATAATTTGAATTTTTTTCTGTATTTTAAAAGTTTATTTAAAAGTCTTGTTTTCGTTTATATGAATATTACCCCGAAATGTTCAAGCATCTCAGAACTTTCTTCCATCAATTTCATTTAGGTATTTTTTTAAATCCATTGTTTGGTTCGTTTATTTAAACAACGTGCCATGTTTACTTGCAACCTTCTACTAACTGATGAAAGCAATGGCTATAACGATGATAGCGAATGAATTTATTTATGCGTAGAGAGTATGGGTATGCGTTGTAAATGTGTTTTCTAAATGTTTAGTTATCATTTTTATGCGAGCTAACGTATTGTATTTATGAGGACAGTATTGCTAAAACTTAACAAACATAGCAGGCGGTAGGCAGGCGGTGGTAACGAACGCATTACGCACTGTTTTATGTGTGAGAATATTAACAAACACCATCAAAAAAACCTCATTTTACCCCATGTCTTACTCATTCATGCACATGGTGATTCCATTTTACTTCTTTGCATATTTATAGAAGTTCTATAAACTTTAACATGAATTGCAATTTTTTTCCTACAGAGTTTGTGTACATAATAATATTCATGGCAATGAAATTGATTGATGAAAAATGATATTTAAAATTAATTTTATTAATGCAATAAAATTTAAAAAAACTTTATTGCATATTCGATGTTCTGTGACTTAAAAATCCCCTTTATTACAATCAAAAAACTTAAATAAGGTCAAATTTTGAGGTTTTTCTTATTTTTTGGCATGATCCGGTCGTTTGCCGAAGTCGAAAACTTGGATTTAACATTGCCTTTATTTTCAAACAACATATCAAAGAGACAAATATACCAGATTTGATGCAAGGTTCATTCCCTTTTCATGTTTAATTTGATTGAAGAATCACTTCGGTACTAAATATTTTGATTCGAGTTCTTGAAAGTTGCGTTTTTTCACGGACAAATTAACTAATTGAACTTTCATTATTAAGGTAGTTCCTTAAAAATATGAATACACGATCATACTTGAGACTTCTGTTTCGAATTTTATTTATAAATTCTCTTAGAACTTGGGAAAATCAGACGAAAATTGAGTATAAAATTTTTAGATGTATACCATAGTTTTTGAGATATTAATACCTAAAGATTTAGAGAGCTCAACACAAACTTTAACAGCCCAAATCTATAAATTTAACAACGTAAGGATTATTAAAAAAGATACCTGCTTATAAAAGGCATTATTGAGAATACACATACTACACGCTTTAAAGATTTTTCTAAGTAAACGAGGTTTTTTTGGTCCTTCCCGAGGAAACGTCCTTAAGGTATAACTGATTTTTTTCATTTTAGAAATGTAAGTATTGGACTGAGTGATTTTAATAGAAAAATGGAATGCAGAATATCTGCTCTTCTAAGTACTCAAAATTTTGTTGCAATTTTTCAAAACTATTTTTTAAGCTTGTCAAAGCTAAGGCTACAAAAACAAACACCTTACAATACTATTTGGAAATTTTTAGATCAAAAATTTTACAAATGAGTTTTCAACTGGTTTCCGTAAGTTTATAATATTATTTGTAAGAGAATTCATAGTGCAAAGCATATTTACCTGAGAATCGTTTGTAAATGAATCATCGTTCTTTCGTCTGAAAGTATATTGACTTCTCATACAAAACATAATTATTACTTTTTATACTAACTGAAGAACATTCAAACTGATTTTCATATAGTTTATTGAAATTTCCAAAAAATAGAAATAAATTCAATAAATTTCAGAGGATTTTATTTTCCAATTTTAATACAGCCTGATACCCCATAAAGCCAATTCGATCTGCCTATTACAATTCACTTTCGTCACAATTTGAGCCATGTTAAGCTTATCTTCAATAGGGGATAATCTTGGTGTAGAATTGGCCATATTACCCATAAAAATGTAAAACTAGACTTGATACCATGACATTTGAAAGTGAAATTAAAATTGATTAAAATACGAAGAAGTTATAAGCAATCAAAGATTGCATTGAAAGATTGTCCATCTCCTTTTAGCAAAACACAGTTTTATATGTAATCTCGATGGCGATAACCACGCAGACGTCACTAGTGGCTATCTTTTTCTTTTTAATTAGATTCCCGTTTAATTAGAAATTCTAAACGTTCATATCTTGCATAATAGTAAAGATTTTTAAAAAACAACTTCACTTTTCGTGAAGTGAGAATTCTCCACCTGAAGTGATAAAAACAATTTATTTTGATCCCCTATTCACCAAAAAATAAACTTTTTCTTTACCTCTGATATTGCATGGAAAATTTACTACTTCACAAAGTTTTATTTTAAATTAAATTAATTAAGCGAGCTTAAACTTTTTTTAAAATTTTAAAAGCTCATCCTGTAGATTAAATAAAAATTATAATACATAATATTAACTCTAAATATATTACATCAGTAAAGTGTTGACGATACGCACAATGAATATTAGAAGGAGCATGAATTGGTGTAGCTCTGTGCTGTTGAATTCATATAGTAGGATTCTGGAGAATACAGGATCGAGATATAGAATTATTTTTTATATACACATTACTAGAAAGAGAGTTTGTTAATTGTTGATGGGAAAATGACACAAGCTGAAAGTCATGCAAACCATCTACTCAATCCCTACCTTTTGTTCCTACTTTTATTCCTGTCTTTGGTAGTACATTAACATGGTCGATCGTCTTTCAAAATCGGTAGAAAGTCAAGGTACAAGTAAAAAGTCGTTGGAACTGGATCTTCTATAACTGCAACTGCAGTAAGTGGGGCGGGTAAAATTTTTAATCTCGACAATTATGAGTAATTGATTTGTAGGAATCTACGAACAGAACAATTTCTAATTAAGTACTTGCAGATGCTAATACTAAGAATTATAATTTTTAACCTATGCCTTAGACGTTCATACTCTCTTTTAGAAAAGGCAGAGCAAAAATAAAAATATGACAGCGTAACCCGAAGTTCAGCCGCCGTCGCCTTAGGGGTTTATATTCAATCTCTCTAGTTGAACTATGCTGACTAATATTTTTACCATCCATTTGCTGAATTTTGGACTGGCATAAACGAGCTGTATTCCGAGAATTTTTAAAAGAATAACATATGAATGTGCACTGGTATGTCATAAAATTGTAAAGTTTTGCAATTGCAATTGCAATTTTTTCAGTACATGTTTTAATTGAATTGTGGTTTATATGATTTATCGATTCTCTTTGAGGACGGTACCAAAATATTAGGAGTACCTCTGTATTCTATTCTATGGTTGTCGATTGGACAATTCACACGTAACTTGTTTACTTTTCGTTTATACTCTGCAAGCGTTTTACATTTCAATTATTATTTTCAGGTATAACCTGATGGCGGTTCATTTCATGTTTTCCCCGATGCCAATGCGTTGCCAATAATCTTCTGATTGTCTGATCTTTGCTATAAACTCTGCCTCTCTGCATAGCTTGAAAGCTTCTATCGAGAGTATTTCTTTCACTTTTGGAATATCCCTTTAAGAAAGTCAACTTTCATAATTTTAAAGCCTCATTGTATATATGATAAAATTGAGAGGCATGTAGGATAGAAAATTGTTTGAAAATAACTTCTTCATTGCAGTTCATTATTATTGTTATTGTTATTATTATTATTATTATCATTATTGTTATTATTATTATTATTATTATCCTTCCAAACAATAACAAAACACTGGTAACAAAACTTTTCTACAAAGTACCATTTCTTGTTGTTATATTATTAAGTTGTACAAAGAATCTGTAGCCATACCATATTATATACAGTGTGTCGCATTTAAGATGAAGACACCCTTATATTTTCGTTATTTATGGGAATATAGAACTTTAAAACTCAGCTCACTACCCACTAACAAATAGGGTCGATTCTTAAAATTTTGCCTTGCATCAAAAATGGTTAGAGATATTGAACAGAAAATTATCAGAAAAAGTAACTTAGAATTTTTTTTCTATACCAATATACCTCATAATTATTACAAGTTTATTGAAATATTTGAATACATAACACTATTATTTTATCAATTTGTCCATAGAAGAATGAGTCAAGGTATGCTCTTGCGCAGGTAGGAGTAGAATGGGGGCACGGTACCTACCTAATCACCGCCATATTGATTATTTGTTTCCGTTTGAGCTGTCAAGTTAGTCAATGTTTTGTTTACATATTTGCAATGTCGAGTTGCCTCATAAAAAAATGAAAAAAACCTGAAGCGGAAAAAATTCATTAGTAATTAATTCATTGAAGGAACGATTTTTCCATTATTAAAATCAAGGATTGTTCACACAAACGTATTCACGTTTTTTACAATATTTGAATCAGGAAGCGGGAACAAGCTAAGATGGCGTCGACTGGGTACGTGCGCGAACTGAACCAAAACTCGTCCTCCACCGAACATACCACACTTATTATAAAATTAAAAAATAAACTTTTATAACTAGTGTGTTATGGAATGTAAAAACTGGATATATTAATAATTTTATAGGGTTATGCATTCAAATATTTCCAGAAAGTTGTAATAAATTTGAGTAAATACCAAAATAATGAAATAATTAAAAAAGCGAATTTTGTCATGAAAATCGGTATGAAAAAATATTCAAATCAACTTTTTCTAACAGTTTTTTTTCGATATCTCTAACCGTCTCTGACGCTGGGCAACATATTAAGAATCGGCCCTGTTTGCCAATTTGTAGTAGAGTTTAAAATTCTGATTTCGATTAAGTATCGATTTGTATGAGTGAGCAAATGCGACACACTGTACATATAATATTATATATGAAAGATGTGAACGCTGAAAATGACAGCATTGATAATAGGACTCCCGAAGGTGGGATTATAAAAATAATCCTTCTTCTTATCAGTTTGTGTCATATACAATACATAATATATATAATACAATTTAATATTGGATATATAAGTAAAAAAAGATGGGATAGTTTTTGTTTACAACAACCCTCTGGAAATATTTTTGACCATCTAAGTCTGAATTGATCATTATAAGAAAATCTGTAAATAGTAATACCTAGAAAAGTCTATTAGAAAAAAAGGAAAAGTAGGCCATTAATATTCTCTAGGAAGTGGCTTATATATTTATTTCAAGGATGAACGAAGTCTAAATCAATTCTGAAAATTTTAATAGTTGGATGATATGTTTTCATAGATTTTCTAAAACTAGTCGGTGAAAATTAAAAAAGAAAACTATTTTAATAAATAAATTATTAAATTATTGGAAATAATAAAAAATTAAATAATTATTGTTTTCAAGAGTTAATACATTATTGAAAACAAAAAAAAACCCGTTGTGTCCGACTAATTAAGGATGTATGAGAACGGTAGTGGGGATACAAATTTAAAAATTTTTTATGATGAATTATGATATAACTTGATAATATAAGACGAAAAGTATGTATAAAATTTTTCGATATCTGGAGCTCATAATATTGAAAATCAAAATTTTGTTTAATTATTTAGCTTTCGATATTTCGAAAACCAAGGCAGATATCGAAAAATTGTATGCTTATTTTTCGTCTGCATTCATTAAGTTATATAATAAATCGTCTGCTGGTCAGTAAGTAATTAGTATACTAATTTTAGAAAATACTTGTTTGATTCCTTAAAGAATTTAATTTTATAGCTACTTTTAGTTTTTACTGTATGGAATAATTGTAGTATTAGTTTAAAAAAGACATACTTCTGATTTAGTTGTCAACTCAATATGTGAGTACATTACGTTTGGTTCGATTAGGATATTTATTATACATAATATAAAAATTACATTGCACTTAAGTTGTCTCTGTTATCTTTAACTTCTGATAATTTTCACAATTAAATTTTTTCAAGTGATAAAAATTTTGACAAAAAATACTAATTGACAGTTATAAAATGATTTTTGCGATTTCTCAAAATTCATGGCAACCCGAATGATTGAAAAAGTTTTAGTTTCCTATAGGTAACCTAGATGTCGGTTTTTATAGTCTGTTGCAGTTTTTTTGGTTTTAACTCCCATTCAGCACACAAATATCATGCGATAAGGAACATAGTTCGAATTATCATCACTACATATTATAAAACAAAGTCGCTTTTTCTGTCCCTATGTCCCTATGTACGCTTAAATCTTTGAAACTACGCAACGGATTTAGATGCGGTTTTTTTTAATAGATAGAGTGATTCAAGAGGAAGGTTTTTATGTATAATACATCCATATTATAGTAGAGTAAGGGGTTGAAATAGGGGTTGAAAGAGATATGCTTCAAAAACTAAAAAAGTTGTGCATCGATTAAGCTCAAATATTGACAGGATATCTCACAACCAGCTTCAAAGATCTATTGTTTTTATCTACTTTTAACCTTCGGAGGGTAGAAAGGGGTAGCGAGAAAGTGGGAAGGAATTATCGAATATTTACAAATATACCAAGTGGGGTATCAAATAAAAGAGCATGACGTGTACATTACAAAACTGTTATCCCACGGAAGGAAATGTGGAGGGAGGGGTGCAAGTGGGGATGTTGCCCAGCAAAGCGGGTAGTTCACAACTAGTGAATAATATATATGACAGTAAGTGATACGAATAATTTTCTAAAAGGAATGATGAGATAATAATATATATGTCATATAATATCGAATAAGCAATAGAATTATTATGCATTAGAAGAAACCTTATAAAATGCAAGCAAAACACATGCATACACGTATCAAAGACCTTGAACCTCTTATTATTAAAAAAAAAAACTACATATTCATTCCTAGAATAACGAACGTATACAAAATAATATTAACAAACAAACTGAACTGATATCTGTATTAAAATCATGAGTCACCATTATATACTTGGACTCACTTAATAATCGCAGGGCTGGCTTTAATTATATACTTCTTGAATATCATTATTGTGTATGTTTATGTTTAGCTTACAATTTGTGCAATCATTGCAATTACAATTGTTTATGGGTTTATATTATATATTGATTAGTTTTACAGGATAATTCATTTAGTTTTGCAACGCTCTTCCTAATACATACACGAGGAGATATTTTGTTCGGCTTTAATTGTTTATTTTGGTTTCATAAATTATTGTTTAATTCAATCAGCCTCATTTTAACAGGCTTTCATTAGCTTAATATATACCCAGGTATCTATGTAACGGAATCTTTGTTCGTGATTTTAACCCACTTCAAAACATCGGATTGAATTGAAACTTCGCACACTTTTCCAGGACCGATGATAATACAATAATTAAAAAATAGTTTGTCCGATTATTCTGATCAGGATCTTCACAATCTTGAATTTAATTTTCTTAAGGCCTGGCCAATTGCAAAACTCAAATTGCATCAAATAGAATTTCAAGCCTATAGTTTTTATTTATACTTAGTATCTATACCTCCGACACACAAAAGTTAAAGACGTTACAAATTAAAAAGTTGAAGTGGCAATGGGCTGGGCATGTGTCGAGAATGGAAAGAGAGCGATGGACTTTCAAGATCACTGTATGGACGCCGTATATTGTAAAAGGAGAAGAGGGCGCCAGGTTAAACGGACGAGATAAAGGAATTATCTAAAGGATTTATTTCGATAGAGACGAAAATTAGCAACTATTAGAGAAGGCCTTTACTCAACCAGAGGACTGATTATTGCTCTTATTATATTATTTATATCCCGAAATTATAATGAGATTGGGAATTTTTCTGATTTGTTATTCACTAACAAACAGAGATTTTTAAAAATTAATAATAAAAAAACAATTTACTAGTGATGCTGATGTGGTTTGGTTGAATTTTAATGATTTTATCAATGTGGTCAACCAAATATTATGATTGATTCCAATTTGTCATGTGATGTATTCCACATAGACATAAATGTATTTTTTTCCAATCGTAAACACACATACGTATTAGTAACAATCATGTGATTCAAACAATAATTTTATACTTTTCTGCATTTTACTAAACTCCTATAAAGGGTGCTTTTTTTAACTTGACATATGCGTGACACTCGAAAAATAAGTTTAATTGAGGAAAATATTCCAAACGAAAAATGTTAATTTCAAAGACAAAAATATATCCAGAGTGGGATATTTCAAAAATACTGGTTTTTTAATTTCATCCAACACAAAACTTGAGCATCAATCGATCTAATCGAACACATTGTGCTGAAGCATATACGACGCCACTTAATAATAAATGATAGTAAACAATAATCTTACGATTCTAATTCAATCATTTTTCAACTGATATGGTCAATTAATAGTAGACACGGACTTGTTGCTTTCATTTCACCCGAAAATTCATACGAATTTCAATAATTCTCATTATGTACTACGTCGCCCTTTCTTTTGCTTATTTTTTATAGCCCAATCTGAATTGATTTTAATTTTTTTTTGGTTTCAACGTGTCCTTGGGAATACCCAATTTTAATAAACTTTTTTACTAAATAATATTGATACCTAATTTTCGAATTCTGAAATAGAAAATTATTTGCACTACTAAAAGGGAAAATAAGTTTTTTGTATAATGTAAAACATCTAAGCATTTTAAATTATGTTTATTTTTAAAGTCAAGTAATTCGGTTTTTTTTATATTCAGCCCTTAAAAACTGAAATGAAATGCAATAATCTTTTATCTAGAATTTCAGAATTTAGTATTTACATTGACTTTTTTCTGAAGTATCACAATTAGTCAGCGTTTTTGAATTGATTATCTAGTCAAGATGGCAAGGACGTACAAGTACGAACGAATACTTTAGCGTTAGACTATTCGACTATACAAGCCACTTAACAACAATTAATCATAAAAGTTATCAAATTATTATTAGCTGATAAGCAAAATATTTTATTTTTATTTTTGTTTTGATATATTTTTTTTTAATTAGTTGATAACAAATTGTTCAATTTGATTATTCACTAAAAAAATCGTTGATTAATTTTTCACATAATCTGTATATTTATTTTAGTCTGTCAGCTGATGACTTGAGTTTTTTTACAAATTTTAAAATGTCCATAATGTTTTTCTCTTCAAATTAAATCTGTTTTTACACACTTGTTACACTTGGTGTTGGTAGAAAAGGATAGTCTTAGAATACCATAAGACCCACTATCTTTTTTTACTAACACCGAGAACAGATTAAATTCTATGTTACTACTTTCGTTTTATAACTTTATTTGAATGATAATCTTTTGAGCGCGATATCAATGGTTTTCTTCGTCAAAGTTTTGTTAGTACAGTACGATCTCACTAATCAGCCACTTTTCGAAACCAGAGGGTGGCGGATTAATGGAATGTTGTGTATAGAAAATTCATAATAAAAATCATCACCACGAAAATTATCTTTTTTAACTTTCCAGTATAGGAAGTTACTGTAATGGGTCCGATTTTCGAAATTGAAACTTTCATCAGATCTTTACGTTTCACGGTTAGTTAGTTAGAACACGGCATTAACAAGAATTTGGACAAAAAGTATGTGTACGTTCGTGGTCATTTCTTTTGCGCGACTGGAAAGTCATATTGACTTCGTTGAGGTGCAGATCGAAGCATTTTACCGGCAATATGATCCGAGAAGAATCTCATAACGGTCAAGATAAATTTTCAAAAAAAGAATTGAAATTTTTATTTTTCTCTTTATTATACTAGGAAATTATTCGAGTGGATCTCAAGGGTTGCACTAGACCTATCCCACAGCATGTTGGAATTTTTTTTAAATAAAATTCTAATGCCGTGGAGGAATGGATTATAATACCTATTGAAGTGCTTAATTTGTGAGATTGTACTGTAATTACATTGAATTTTCTGAACTATTGCTTGAAACATGAAAATTCATCAAACTCTTTTGAAAATAGTCTACTTTGAAAAAAATCTGTATATAAGCGCAATTTCTTTTCGTTTGAAAAACATTTGTTATTTTTCATGAATCGAATAAGTTCTGTCTAATTTTGAAAATTGTTGATTTTTTTGTGGGTTAAATCACCCTGTAAAATGACTAGTAGCACTGCTATACAAAACATACAATACAATTCATAATATAAAGTTGACTTCCAAACAGAAATAAGTAATTAAAATAAATTTGAAACGATTAAATTTGCATTAGAATTGCAATAAGTCATTTTTAAATCAATAAAATAACCAATTTAATCTTAAATCACGTACACTAATAACGAAAACTATTCAAGAATGAATGTACAACAAAAAAAAAGTTGAAAAAAATTTGAGAGAAACAATAATAAATTATTAAACGTCCCAGAACCATTTCTTGAATCACGTTAACTCAATCAACTCTACACCGAGGGTTACTTCTAACTCAATCTACTCAACTCTATACTTACATAGGTTAAAGCAACCTGTTGCAGCATGGATGGGTTACGAAATTACTATACTATAAAAAAAATTGTAAAGGCAAAGGACTTCATAAAATATATCAGTTCAGTAATTAAAAATGCACTAAGAGCTCCACAATACGTCCATATACAGATAATAGAAATTATTGTAGAAGCAAATATAATACAGCTATTCAAAAAATTTTCCTGTGAGGATATCATATTCTAGGCACTTTTTTCTAATAATATAGCCCAAGAAATTAAGCTAATGAAATCTTAAAGTCTTTATTATTACCCGCTTTTCGTAGAACAAGTACATTTGATGTACGTTGGGTCCATGATATCCGCTGGGAGCGACACAGGAACCACAATTCTGTCGCAACTAGTAGTTTTTCAGCAGCAGTTGACACAAAAATCAGCAAAAATCGGCTAGTGATTGATCCGAAAATGGGGTGAAACCCGCTTACCTAGGAATTGATCAAAGATCAGATACTCAGGTTTGGAGAAAGACAATGATCTCGGATTTCATGGATTTAATTTTTATTTTAAACGTCCTTGTGGCTTTTATTTGAGAGATATTCCGTTTCATTCAAACAGAGATCTTAACAAGCCAATGAAAATTTGACATTGTACACACAACCTCAACTGTATTTCTTATCTATATATATGGTGGTAAAAGACATTTGATTCCATATGTATTGTGCATTGAGTGTGTATTAAAATAAAATTGATTTTGATTACATTTATCATTGACAGGTTGATAAAGCACATTGAACTTGGAATTTTATAATGATTTTAGACCTTAAGAGGTCATTTTACTATCTGTTATAATAATATTTAAGTGCAGATAGAAAATAAACACTTGTTAAAATTTCATAATTATGTGCTTGTTTTATGATTATTAAAAAAAAAAAAACTTTTTTTTACGTACAAATATTTACGTTAATTATCTGATTTTTTCCATAAATATCACATGCTCTATTAAATTAGAATTGTTATTATAATACTCACATAATAAGAGATAATCCTGATTGGCCATATTACCCATAAAAATGTAAAACTAGACTTGATACCATGACATTTGAAAGTGAAATTAAAATTGATTAAAACACGAAGAAGTTATAAGCAATCAAAGATTACATTGAAAGATTGTCCATCTCCTTTTAGCAAAACAAAGTTTTATATGTAATCTCGATGGCGATAACCAGGTATGACCTCACTAGTGAGTATCTTCCTATACTAGTAAATATTTTTAAAAAACAACTTAACTTTTTTATTTGTGAAGTGGGAATTCTGATTTTTTATCTAGACGCTTAGTTTTCGAAATAAAAATTCTTGAAAACTAAAAATGCAATATTCGATTTAAAGAAAAATGAGTTTTTTTTTCAATCTCTGAGGGAAATCGCCTAGTTAACGCAGCTCCTGCGCTACGATTTTTTTAAATATTTAAATTAGGTAACACAAAACTTTTTGGTAAAAGAATTTCATTTCGAATATAATTTTTTTAAACATTATTAGTTTATATTTTAGTTGGCATTACCAATGAATCATTGTGGCATTGATTCGTCTTTATATTAAAACGTAAAACTGACACATATCCATTTAAAACGAACTGATTTGGCTCAAAGTGATAATTAAATTATTATTTTTTTTTCATTTTAATTTCATAACATCATATCGTGTCAATGAACAATTATCATATGAATGAATTATTAAGAAATTTTATTGAGAAATCATTCAAAATAGAAAAATGTTTACGAATGACAGTTTAAGATTTATTTTTTTTATTACGTAATATTATTACATCGAAATACCTACAATTATACTTGGAAATTATACACAAAAACTTCAAAACTTTTTTAATTCTTCAAGTTGTGAGCTAAAATATAAATTTCAAATAAAACGTAAATTATAAGCCCCCCAACCTTTAATCGTTGATTCCAGCTAAACGGCTGCAGCAACAAAATCGGGAATAGAACAACTAATTAGCACATAAGTAGCACTAAATTTTTTGGATTGAGCGAATTTGGTTTGCGATGCTGGGGGATGACATGGGCACCTGTACTTTTATTGAAAAATATGTAAGAAATGAACATTTTTTAAATCGAATAATTTTAAACTATTTATTAATTTTTTTTTACAGGAAGAACACAAATTTTATTTAATGTTGTGTATTTTTATTTATTATCAAAAAATTATCACTATTTTAGTAATATTTTATTTTATCTTTATTTATATTTGTGATGTGCTGCATACAAAATGATTTGTCCAAGGTTTCGTAACACAATTAATAATACAAGAATATTAGTCCAGTATAAGATAGCGTTGTTCAATCGAAAATTAGAATGGAATATGTCTATGACCCGAACATTACTTTGAAATAACACTCCAAACTATATAGTCCGCAAAATTTGATATCTCCGAAAATTTAAAAATACATAGTTCTGTTTTATATAGAATTGTATTTTATATATAAATATTTTCTTTTTATTACAAATTAAAACCATTTATCTTGTTTTAAATAGAAATCGTCTGAGTGTTTTTTCGCCAAAAATTTGTGTTCCAAAGATTCCATACCATTTCAGACTACAGAGATTTATTTTCTGCGTTCAATTACGGGAGTTATTTTCTTATTTAAGTGGGCTTTTGCAGGTAAGAAGGCAACTTATTTATAACTACTTATGTCACTAACAATACACTATGTATACTTCTTTTTTTATTAATCTTGCACCCGGTAGTTGCAACATTAAACGCGTTATAACTTCATAAATTCACGACACCTTTCAATATAAACAAGTTTATGATGGTTCAATAACATCCTGTAATACTTTTGAACCTCTGCTTCATGCTAAAAACTTTCAAACAGATATTTCTAAGGAAAACGCCTGGTAGCTAATTTTATCGGAATAATTTGCATCGGTTTACACTGAACTAACTGTGTTTTATTAATTTAAATATTTTTATTAAGATACACTAAGCACAAATTATATCATACCTAATAAATTTATTATAGGAAGAAGTTATCGTCTATTCAGTATCGTGTATACATGCATCTACTCATGGTAAATCCAATACTTCATGTGCGATTCTAAGCAGGTTTAAACTTGAACATTTTAAAACAAGATTAAACTTGCAAATAAAAATGCGTAGTATTTTATTGTAAATAATAAAGGTCTGTTTATTTGTTATAACTGACCACTCAAATCTTTTAAGAATACAAAAATTTTTTCATAATTTATTCGGAATATTAAAATTTTAAAAATTATATTGTGATGAGACCACCCAATTCACAAATCTACCTGACAAGTGAAATTTAAAAAATTTAAAAAACCCCTGATAAATTTCGCGGGTACGGAAACCTAAATCGCACTCTCTCCAACACATTACCTTTTTCCTTACAGTCTTCTCTAAACTGAACCGATTTTGAGGATCATTACCTACTCTTTTTGTTGTTCCGGGTAAAAAACTGATTTGATTTGATTTTTTTTTTGGATAGGTTATTTGATCGTGAGTGTTTTAAGCTATGTTTTAAGTAAAGGGTTCCGTTCCCGATAACAAATAGAAAATAGGTGATGATCTTCAAAGGCTTTATCTAGGAAACAGCAGAGTCTACAGAGACAATCCTAGTCCCATATTGTAGCAAATTATGTTTCTTTAAAAACATCCTGAAAGGTACTGTCAAAAACTAGTTCTTTAGGGCTCTAATCGTTAAAATCTGAAAACAACCGAAATTTTCACAGTTTTTTCGATTTTTGACAAAAATGCATTCAGCGCTCTAGGTCATCAGTTTGGATTATTCATTGGGTCAATATCATAAACAAATCTGCTAAAAATCAGATCTACCGGATTTGACGCAAGCTCTGATTTATAACTGGTTACTGGACTATTGGGACGAATTTAAAATTTCATTATAACACTTATTTATTAATTTATCAAAAGTGTAACTGTGTTCTCACGTTTTTCGTTCATACACTACCAAATTTCCAAGAAAAAATGATGCAATTACTGATTGTGAGCACCGAAGTGTTAAGTAAAAACAATATTCAGTCTGTTGCATTACATGTTCCATCCATGCGAAGGCCGATTAACCAGGTAGTTTTGTATTAATAAAAATATTAATTAAATGATGATTTCACTAACTTGTCGGCAATCTAGACATTTCTTTCTATGTCAATAAGAATTAGATACAAAGAATAAAAAAAATTTAGAATAATTTATTAATGATATTATGTTATGCAAGTTTTGACAAGTTTATTAAGATCTATCTTAAAAAACCATACACAATAATTAAAATTAAATAAATAGTACAGTAAAAATATAATCAAAATTATAAGCATAAACAACACAAATGAGTAGATCATGTAAAATTTGAATGAAATGATTCTCTCCTCCTTGAAGCTACTGTTTCCCTAAAACCGGAATCAAAGGAATCTCTCCTGCTTGGATTCTCTGTTTACGCCAGCAAAATCTTAACAACAAAAAAAACAACTAAAATCGCAACCGCGATGTAAAGCTGCTTTTTGGCCTGCTATTTGGACTCCTTAGGGAAGTGTAAAGGGAAGCTACACAAATGGACACAATGTATATAAGCAAAACGCGAAATTTTAACATTTCTGAAAACTATGTAAATTTTTCAAGCATCAAATCTCAAAAACTATTAGACATACGGAGCTGTGATAATTTCAAAATGATGGTTGCAACTAATGTCAAAAGCTTATAGACGAAGAATTTTAAGAAAATGAAAATACATTATGCTATCCAACGAGACCGGATGCATCCTTAAGAATAGAAAATGCATTACTTTCTTCTACAGGATCAAGGAAACATGCAGTTGATTAATTCATCATCCGCTACATGTCTAATCATTAGCCTAAAATACAGTAGACTGATCTAGCAATATCAATACCACCTTCGATTTGAAACAACACCAAGCATCTTGCTCACAAGCTCTGCGAATCAAGTATTTGATGCAAAACTCTCTCGTACCATATTTTGATGATTGATGATAATTCACGCCTGCTTTACCTAGCACCGAAATTTACTTGACTGTGACAGTCATTGTCAACCAAATTGATCAGTTTTTGAGGAGTTATGGATTTACAAGCGCCAGGGCCATTTTTGATAAAAGTCTAAATCAATTCTGAAAATTATAGGAGGGAGGGGGACAAAAAAAAAGAATAAAACTTTTGATTGGAGTAATTTTCAAAATATTGAAAACTGAAAATTTTGTTTAATTATTTAGCTCTCGATATTTCGAAAACCAAGGCAGATATCGAAAAATGTTATTCTTATTTTTCGTCTACATTCATGAAGTTATATCAAAATTCATCATCAAAGTTATCTACAAATAATTTCAAACTTGCCTTGGCACTCGTACTAGTTGTATCAAACCAAAATGGCACTGAGCAAAAGAAAGTGTAGATATGACTGACAAACGTATATATCTCTTTCGCAGTGCCATTTTGATTTGATAGAACTCTACCTCAAAGAGATTTTTCGAACACAATTTAAAAGCGTCAACGTCCGTTCTTGATCTAATAACCCCTGCTTGAGGAATTGAATTTTAAGTTAATAATTTACGCTGAAAGTGTAATTTACTATCTTCCAAAAGATATTGACATTAGATTAACTGTTCCAAATAGAATTTTTACTATTTTTTACTATATTTTACTGTACTATTAAACATATTTGAAGACTGTAAGGATATATGGATGGATATACATATATGGTGTACCTGTTTGGATGTGTATATGTGTACAATACATATGCAGACTCAAAAACATATTAAGGTTGAAGTAAACTGTATGTATAGAATAGACTATAGAGCAGGGCTTCTTAAACTTTTGTAATTCAAGACCCCATTTATGATTGCGAGTTCCTTGACGACCCCATACAAATATAAAAGAAAAATAAATTAATATTTTTTGATGATTTATTTATTAGGTAACAATATACATATACATATGAAAATATATAAGTTTAGAATTCGTTTTGAAACATACAAAAATCTAAAATTAAAAATTGCACAAAAAATTATAAAATTGTATTTATTATAGTTTCAAAAATAAAAGTGGATTCTGACCGTCTTAATTCTCTCGAATATATTCAAGTAGTTGCGTGGTAAGTATTAAATTAAAGTATAAGTTAAAAATTTAATGAGATGGATGTGCCTATTTTTTATTGCATAATAAATCCAATCTTGGTGGAAAGTTTGAAACTGCTGGACGTAAGACCTCTTCAACATTTTTTATCGCTGAACGATATTGGGATTTAATATGTGTTAAAGCTGTTTCTTCAGCAATAATACCTAGAAATTTTGTTGATAATTATTTCTCGGGATTATTTCGGCTTTTAGAGATTGACAAAAATAAATTTATCTTTTTTATTAATTCCAATAACATCTCATAATTCATAATAAATGTTATTCAAGTTATTATAATACTCTTAATAGAAATGCAGGTACAAACAATCTTTCCGAACTAGAAGATTTTATGATATTTATCTACGATAATTGTTATTTTATCTTTATAACAATAATTTTACAAGCTTAAAAACATTTTCTGTTAAATTGTATTTTTACCTCTCGCGACCCCAGAATTTTGCTACGCGACCCCAAATGGGGTCGCGACCCATAGTTTAAGAAGCCCTGCTATAGAGGATTGGTTTGCACTTGCTGAGGTGCCTACCAGACGACGTAAACGTATATGCAAGGCAGGCAACAGAGGGATCAGCGTCCGACCGGGTCGACCGACGAGGATGTCGTCGATCGGTATATACACATCATGATATTGTGTTTATACTATAGCTATACACAAACATCATGTGTATATATTGATACAATTAGGAATATAAAAACGTTATACTATAATTCATTATAATTTTGATTGAGAATCTGAATTATTTTTGGTGGTTTTGGATTGTGGTTTAGGAATTAATTAAAATTATTAAACGAAGTACAAAATTTTGAATTTTTTCAAAATAAAAATAGTTTTCTATTTTTTGATCAGTTTAAAGCAAAAAAGCACTCATGCAATTTTTTCTCTAGATGCTTAGCTTTCGAAATAAAATGAAAAATTAAAAATGCAATCATCGAGTAGTTATTTTTGAAAACAATGTGTTATTTTTTTTTCAATCTCTGAGGGAATTCGCTTAGCTAACGCAGCTTCTGTGCTACAAATTTTGTGTCATATTGCCAAATCGAATTGAAGTCATTAACAGAGTTTTAGTTTTTAGGATTATCATAATATAAACAAGGAAAACAAACAATTGGCTGAGTAAATTGTTGAAATACCATATATAAACAGTTTTGATGATGCAATTGTTTGTTTTTTACGTCACGTTAGTAAAGAAAGATATACACTCTTAGGTAGTTACACACACATTTCTGATATTCCCATATAATACATACTACAAACTACGTACTTTATTTGTGCCGTCGCGGGTAGACAGTGATGTTTAAGAAAAAATATTTCAAACAAAAGGTATTAATTTTTTTATAAGAAACATTTTTTACATTTCAACCTTTGTTCTATCTCTAAGGGTTTACAAGATGTGCCCGAGAGACCCAACGCTCAATTGACCTATGTTGCTCATTTACGAACTCGGCCAAACTTTTTACGTCCTAAGCACGCAATACATATACTCCATGTATTTAGTCGCATCAATTAATTCGATCCTGCTCCGATTTTGATGCCTTTTTTTAAAACATTTCTTTATATTATTTGAAAGCAGAAAAATTTCAGATGGAGGAAATAATCTCAGGGGAAAAAGTGTAATGTCTCGACTCATATATTAACCAACTTCAGTTTTTTATACGTGAAGATAGAATTCTTCATCTGAAGTGATGAAAAAAATTTAGTCCGATTAACTATTGCTGTGAAACGGAATAGTCGGTATTTTAATGGAATTTTTCGGTGCAAGATTTAATTCTATAATTAATGAGACTTATTGACATAGTATTTATAAAACTGCATTCAATTAATTAGACTGTTTGTTTAATCGTAAAATAAATATGTAAGATAATAATGAGAGCCATTGTGTACACATATGTATTATAAGCGTATAGACCAAATGATCACTGTGTATATAGAGAGGCTGACGGCCAGACTGGCCTTGATGCGGCCAATGCTTTCCACCCACAGACTCCGACGTGATGCATTCAAGTGCATTCAACACACAAACACCGACCAGCCCTCTACTCGTCTTGTTGCCTGCCTGTATATGTTGTATACGTACAGTGTATGGAGTACCTAGTGTTACCTCTCTCTATCCGACCAAGACCCATCATATTGTGCCGTGCTATAGTCATATAGTGTGTATTTACTAGTTATAGGTACACACTAATATATAGGCCCCATCAACTTTAAACAACATAAAATATAAATACAGATAATATAGTGAGTAAATATACAGAGTTTATAAAATATTCAAGGACTAACTAATTAATTACCTCCAATTCCTATCATAAAAAAAAATTAATGGCAAATCATTGGTAGCGAAAAACTAACATCACAGAAAAAAAAAGAGTAATCCAAAGTAAGTGGGTTTCAAAAAAAATTCTATATAAATTGGAGAGCCTAAATGGCCGAGCGGTCTAAGGTTTTAGTCTTAGAACGTTGGAATATTTAGACTTAGGTTGCGTGTTCGAATCCAGGCAGTGGCAGTGTGAACAATTTATAATTAATGGGAGTGCAGAATTGATCACATTGTCGTCGCTGTGATAAGAACGAAGTTACCGACTCCACCCACATCAAAAATGTAATTGTAAAAATGTTTGTAATTGAATAAATGAAGATTAACAAATAATGGTGTGGGTGGACTCTGTGATAAGGCGTATGTCATAAGTACGGAGGTTAAACCCCCATTATTATTATTATTCTATAAATTGGATAAAATTTAACTGTGTTATCAAAAAATCGATTTTTTTAACTTTACGACGTCATCAAAATTCGTGAAAATCAATTTTGTTCTATCATCTTGAAATTATATCCAATTTTGATAAACCAAGTATATCAACCAACTAAATTTGGGTCATAATTTCCAAATTCCTGGTTAAATTTAAATTTACTATACTAGGTTTCAATTAAGGATTAAAAAAAACAGTTTCATTTAAGTAGGATAAGATTTGGCTGTTTTATCCAAAATGTATTTTTTTAAACTTTATCAAAATCCAAAACATTTAATTTTGTTTTATCAACTCTCAATATTGTCCAATTTTGATAAACCAAGTATGTTTTCCAACTAAATATGGGTCATACTTTTCAATTTTAACCTCGCTATAATAGATTTCAAGACTGTGTTGTCAATACATTAATTATTTTTAAATATATATCGGCATTAAAATAAAAAAAATTTAATTTTTTTAAGAGGAAAGGACTTTTTTTACCCTCATTATTAAATGTCCTCATACCAAAAAGATTCGTAGTGCAGGAGCTGCGTTAGCTAATCGAATTCCCTCAGAGATTGGAAAATAATACATTTTTCTAAAAATCGAATATCATTTTACTTTGTGGACCCCTCTCCCCGTGCTTTTTTCATTTACGAACATGACCTTTCAAATACCATAAACCTTATTTATACCAAATTTTATTCAAATCGGCCTTAAATTGCTATCGCTAGAGAGTTTGCAGACACATACGTAATAGTTTGCAGACACATAAATAAGGGTTATGGTATTTGAAAGGTCATGTTCGTAAATGAGAAAAACACGAGTGGGGGGAGTCCACAAAGTTCAAATAAAAAGTATTTTTGTATTTTCGAAATAAAAATTCTTGGTTATTTTTGACATCTAGTAGGTAGAATTGATGAACATTTGACGAAACAATAGGTCCATTTCCTTCGGGAATTCGCTAATTATTATGTGTTAACTTTTATAAACAAGAAATCCTGTTCCAAGTGTCTAACCAGTATACTTTTTTTATAAGCTGTATCTGTACTTAAAACTAATTAATAAATATTTACTACATTAACGTTGAATATTAAATTAAATGCTTTGTACATCTTGTAATTCAATTAGAAGGCGAAGCTTTATACAGGTCTTGGATTTCAAATATTGTAAGATGTGTATTCTTCCATAGCGTGAAAGGTAAAAAATAGTTGCTAATTTCTAACATAGCGTTTGATTTAAGGTACAAAACTGAAAACAAAATATGACTGATGTTGTTCCAGCACAAAAGCTCGAAATTACTTTCCGATTTCTTAAATAATTTAAAATAAAACCGCCCTCCAATGTTTTCGTTACTTATTATATTTTTTACAATTCACCATATCGCTTGCTTTCCTATTCAATTCAACGAAATAAAAAATAGACAGAATTTCTATAGTATATTTTTGTTCAAAAAGGAATAATTCAATTCAATTGATTATTATGATAACAAATAATATACACCGATTCACACATCTACTCGCATGCACACAGCGAATATAATTATAATCAAAGTCGAGCTATTTAAAATAAAAATAAAATTAAAATTTGACATGTAATTTGTGATCAACATAATGGAGGAATAAATTTGACATAATCTTTTATACACAAAATAATGTTATCAGACAACTTATATAAATGTTTACCACCTGATAAATTGAATTAAAGATTAAATGAAAAATATTAGTTCAGATCACTAAAATCAGATTTAGTAAGTAAATATGGTGTTATATTTATATTTATTTATGTGAAACCGATTTTTTTGTTAATGCTGTCTGAGCTTACTATTTAAAAACATATTATTTTATCTGATTTATTCATTTAATACTTAATAAGCCCCAGAATAGTGAGTTTAATTAAAACTTTAAATTCGATAGAAAGTTTTCTACCCTGTAATATGAATTATATAAAAGTATACTATGTTTAGTCCCATATTTGTAACGGTTAAGGTTGAGCCTAAAAAAATGTTCATGCGAGTGCTTAGCGAATACTTGCAAAATTAGACAATATACGGATATTTTCTTTCATAAGTCGAAAAACGAAGTAAAAATATGATTAATTAAAAGCACTGTATAAAATAAATGATCCCCATTTTTATGCATTTTCCGAATTGAGTTTTTCGTGTATTCGTAGTTGTTCCATTTTTTGAACATGAACAATTTTTACACTTTCAAGGACAGTATTTAAACTATCTCTAAAAATACTTACGTTATTTACAGCAGGCATGGGCACACGTGGCTCAGAGAAGTCCTCATACTTCTGTATCTAAAATAAGAGTAAGACAGTGACAACCTAACCAGTGACAAAAAAAAATACGAGTAAGACAGAAAGACATTTTTTTTCTACCTATCTCATTACTTACTATAAGAGAAACTGAGATGGGTAAAATAGTTGTATACCCGTCTCGCTTCTACCTCTATGAGCAATGTGGACTTGGATAAAGAGACATACAATAAAGTTTATGGCACACAATAAATTTATAACAATAGTAACATCGACTTAACGACGTACGATACAAATTTTCCATTTAATTAGCTAATGTTTCTAAAAAAAAAGAAGCATTTATTTTAATGACGTGAAAATATAAAATTCTTCTTCAAAAATTAAATGAAGCATAAAATACGTGCTAAAACTTAAAATATTAGTCTAAAATCCTGAGAACTTAATTTCAAATTTCTTTAATATGTTTCGTGGAATCATCGTTTTATTTATTTTTTTACTACCAATACCTACTTGGATAAATAGATATATACGACGAGTATTGTTGTCTGAAATAAATTATGAATAATGTTAATGACACTATTAACATTTCTTTAGATGTTACCGTCTTCGTCCGTCTGTCTTTCTGTCTGTCTTCTGTGCAACAGAGCAGCGCAGATACAGTCAAAAAACTAAAATAATAATATATATATATCACACACAAGAAGATACATATCAAATTGGAAATCTACCCACTAAAATATATGTAAACAAACATGTTGGCAAATACATATTTTACAATTTGATTTGTGGTAGTAATTAGTATCAAAAAGAATCAATTAATTTGCATATAATATTGTGAAATGTTTTTATTTTGATTGACAATTTTGACACATAAAAATATGGAATAGTGTGGTTCCGTCAATCAATGTTATCATACACTTTTTATCGGCTTTTAATTCTGCATAACAAGAATATGGATTCGAAATGTACCTACCCAATAAAGAATAAAAAAATTATTAAAAATAATAAATTAGTCATAATAAGATGTATTTTTTGACATTTTGGTATCAAAAAAACTCTAAAATTTATCGTAATCTGGTACTGGTAAAAACTATACATAATAATATTATTCTCGCAAAAACGCTGTCAGCCATTTAAGTGACGCAATATTGGTAAAAACAAGAGTCGTGTATTTAATTATTATATGAATAAATACAGTCGGTGGTACCATAACCTACAATTATTTTTGCCCATATGATGTCAAATCATGGCGGCTGGTGTTTTACGTCACGTGATATACAGATTTAAAATTACGACTTTTAATTTTAATATAATTAAACAATTATGTTTTTTATGACTCAAAATCAGAATATTTCAGTTTATTTCACGTAAACTGAAATACATAAATTTTAATTACCTATTATCAAATTTCATAATTAATTTTTCACTACCGAAAGTACCATATTGATGAGAATAGCGATCAGATCGTAGTCTTGAGGCATTTTTCGTGCTAAGGACTGGTCTAATTATATAATAAAAGAATATTTCTGTGGATTTTGCTTATAATACAGGCTATGCAGAAGCTAGTTACTCTTGTCTATAATGCACTAAATTACAGGAGTTATTTTTTTATTTAAATAGGTATCACGCACTGAATGTAAAAATTAAATTGTTTTACAAAAAAGACAGGAAATTTAATTGTTTACAAGAAAGGTGGTTACCATTTTGGTCCAAACTTGTAGAGATTTAGCCTAAAAAGGTTTTTCTTGCAATGGATGTACTTCCCCCGGCTAGTTTTGTAAGGATTTTGTGCATTTACATTCAGTACGTGATACTGAACCTATTGAAATAAAAAATAATTCCTGTAAATAGCTCTAATAACTCTGTAGTCTGAAGTATTGGTTTAAGGAAAAAGTTAAGGAGAGCAAAATTTATTAAAAATAATTTTCATGTTAAACTTTTACTACGTTAATAATTTTTCCTTAGTTAATATTGGATTAATTTCGCGTTTATCTCAAATCATAAATTTTAATAAAAAATCAGTTTACAGATAAGCATTTTTTATTTAATAAATATCATTTCACAGATATAAAAACTAACTAGGTTAAAGTTCTAATTAGGTCACAAGATTAATTTGTTAATAATAATTTTTATAATTAATAATTATTAATTAATACCTTACTTACAACATAAATAAATTAATGCAATCCTAGTAAAAAATTGTATTTACAATTTGAAATAAATTTACAGTGTCATTCTCGAAATCTGCATCGTAAAATACGATATTTCTCAACAGTGATTCTGAATCGTGGTATTTGTATAAACAGGTAATGTTTATATCGTATTTGTTACAATTATCTTTAGTGTCATTACCATCGGCCTAGGGGGCTATTGAACAGTTTCAGAAAAAATTCACAAAACAAATTTCCTTTTCACCCTTGTGTTGCCACCCGGGTAAACGGGCACCCTGTGTACGAAAATTAGTAGTAAAAGTCGCCTGTAACTAAAAATAATTATATGAATTAGATATTTAATTATTCATATTCTAGGAAGGTATTCCTACCTCAATATAATAATTAAATTATGTAGAGTGGCCTTCGGAGTCATTTTTCAAAAGAACACTTTTGAAACATGTAGGCACAAACATGATTATATACTCGGAGCAGTAAAATCGTTCTCAGTACGATGTACAATGATGCTAGGATCTTTGATGCACCTCCCCAGAAACCATAAATGATTTCGTTTTACAACAAAACCAAAGCTGGTGCTGATACGACATATTCCATCCAGCGAAGAACGTACCGATGGCCACATGCCTTTTTTTTACAATATTTTAGATATCGCCAGTTTTTCTGCGTATGTCATTTATTATTAAAATAATGATCTGCTTGCAAAAAAATCTAACAGTCACAACATTTTTCAACGCTAGCTCTCAAAAGAACTAGCCATGCCCATGATAGAAGAGCAATTTTCTAACCAGCCAGTCATGCGAGATTATGCAATTGAAAGTTACTATGAAAAGCCAGTAGTAGAAGTGGTAACTGACAACAACGATCAACGACACTTTTCTAGTACTGGAGTAAAACTAAGAAAAAAAATACTGTTATGTGGATTAAAAGTTCGGGCAGCGAAACTTTGGGGTTTTTCTTTTCACATAAAAATAAGTATTTTTTTATAATTTTTTACTTTCGCGGAGTGGAGTCAAAAATGGAATTTTTTTCAGAAATTTTATCATTTTTATTTTATATTCGCAAGAGGAGACATCGCTGCATATCCAAATTTGGTAGGTTTGTAGTCAATGTTAAGAACTACTCCTCATATTTTTTTGGGGGAGTTTCGCCCCTTCCCTTCCCAGTTATATATATATGTATACATACATATGGTAAAACAGTTCATTTGACTGTAACTTCATCAGCGTCCCCAAAAACCCCTTTATATTATTATCCCCCATACAATTATTTCCAGAAAGTGTTAAATTTTCGGTTTTTCGCAAAATTATGATCAAGGAGTTCTTTTACGGGTAAGTAACTTATTATAAAATCGAAAGATAATAAAAAATGCTACAATTTAAAAAAAATTTAACCCCGTGGAACAAAATGGCATAAAATGGCAGCCATTTTAAACAATTCACTAAATTGGAAATTTTGGACGAACTATTTAACGGATTTCGCTAAAATTTTAACCGAAAGTTGTTAGTAATAAAACCTACTATTGATATTAGTTTCATTAAAATCAATCAAATATTGCCTAGCGTCAGAGTTGGTTAAAGATATCGAAGAAAATTATCAGAAAATGTGGTTTAAAACATAATTTTACACACATATACCAATTTTTATGCGGAGGATTAGTAAACGATAAATACGTCCAGTAAATATCACACAGTTTTATAAATAAATTGAATTCAATGAAACTGTAACTTAACAATTAATTATTATTTTGGCATAAATAACCAAAATAAAATTAATATAGTTTTGATAATTAAAATGACAATATGCGAGTAAATAATATGCGTTTATGAAATCGAGTTCAATGAAATTGAATTCAATTGTTTTTTTTTTAATCATATATATGATGATTAATCATAATGGGTACGTTCATCATTGTACTTACACTTATTTGTACATCAACAAACTATAATTATTTTGAACTTCACAAAATATTTTATGTATATGTATAATATATATGTGTGTAATTATTTGTCAATTATATTTGGCGATCAAAACAATATTTGTTTACAAGAATTTACTCTGTGAACCAAAAACTTTTTTACAAAGTTCATCATTCATGTAAAAACGGTATATAATCTTTTTTTTTTTTTCAACGAAAATAAAAGTTGAATGATATTCTAGAATAATATTGTCGCGACACGCAATATGTACAAGCTATACCAAAAGCTAGATCCACCAAATTTAGACCGTGCACTAGACAAGGTTTTGCATAATTATTAAGAAAGCAATTGGTTTCCTTTTTTTTTATATACTTACTTAAGGATGTATGAGCATGACAACAATGTTTGATTTAAAGGCTCAAAATTTGTTTGTAGGTAGTCTTTTACTCAAAGAATATGTGGTTAAAATTTCAGCTTAGGTAACCGTGCAAATTTTTAAGAAAAAAGTCATTAAAAATCGATATAAAATACATTGGCTCTTATGGAGGAATCTCAAAAAACGACATATTTTGGAAGTTTTTGATAATTTTCATTTGGAATGAATGAAAACAAATTTAAAAAAAAAACTTTTTAAGGATGTTCCAGCATGGTATTTGCAGTTTCTATGTTAAAGCAATGGTACAATTTTTTTTTCGACAGAATTTAACGAAAAATTAAATTTAAGAATTTAATAATGCTTACTATTAATTCCCAAAGTTTCAGAAATTTTGACCGTTTAAAATGGGAAATAATTATGCCAACGTCCCAATTTCGATCAATTTACGTCAAAATTAATATCTCGAAAGTGAAAATTAATTTCTAAATTTTTTTTTTAGAATTGTATTGTATAAACATTTTTTTCTACTTTTTCTTCAATATATAATAATATCATAAAAAATAGTTAGAGAGACCGGACATTTTACATGCTTTAAATGGGACATGACCCTCAAAATCGCGAACTTTGTCTTTAAATATCTCGCGATCTAAACGGTCAAAAATTATGAAATTTTGGGAATTCATAAATAAAGCTATTATAAACCCGAGAAAAAAAATTCGGCCAAATCTGTCGAAAAGTGATTTCATGCTGGTACTACCTTAATAGAAAGTAAACATATTAGCAATGAATTAGAAAAGAAAAAAACTAAGTGTCACCGTCCATATAAGGGATGTAAGAGCAGGGTAGATTAAGGGTTGAAATTATTTTTATCTTATTTTCAACTTTGATGGTGAATTTTGTTATAACTTCATGAATGTAGACGAAAAATAAGAATAAAATTTTTCGATATGTGTCTTGGTTTTCGAAATATCGAAAGCTAAATAATTAAACAAAATTTTCAATTTTCGATATTTTGAAAATTAAGCCAGATATCGAAAAATTTTATTCTTACTTTCCGTCTTATACCGTCAAGTAAAAAATAAATTTATCATCAAAATTGAAATATCCATTTTTAAATTTGTGCCCCCACTACCATGCTCATACATCCTTAAAGATAATGATTATAAAATATGGTGAATCTTGTGAATGAACTCTGTTTGATATTTGTCAATAAAATTCTGTAAATGATACTTCGGCCTTCGTTAGATACGTACGTACCTATGAATGAATAGATGAAATCGTTTTTATAACAGTTATAAAAGCAGAATGGAATTTGGCAAACATACTTTTTTTTGCGTAAAACATATACCTTTTGAATATTTATATAATCATTTTCTATATGTTCTGAGTATTATTATTAGCTTTAATTTCCATTTTTTTTCAATAAATTATAGAATAGAAGCTATTGTACTCGAGTAAGAAAAATTTATTAAGCCTCCTAACCAAATTTGGAGGTTTACATTTCAAAGTACCCTAATTCGAAAATGTTAAAAATTTCTGATAATAGTGATAATAGTAATAATCCCTCCGTAATCTGATATCGATTTTTGTGGTGTGGACTTATTCAACGTCTGATTTAAATGAAAATATTAGAATTCGATTATTTTTTGGCGAAAAGGCAGGGTAGTTTTCCAAAAATAATTCGATCGCAACGGGAATATTATCTTTACACCATCCTGAAGAATTATTCAGATTTTTAGTTGGTAGCTTCGGATACGTTGATTCTAATAACATAACAAGCTCATCCGGTAATATTAAAGGAATTAAAGGACTAAAGATTCGTTTCAAAGCATGTACAGACTCCAAGCAAAACTATCTTATGTATGAAAATCTCGTGTCAGTCACAGTGTTCGTGTTTAAACTGCTTCAAAACGGCTTGACCGATTTTAATGAAATTTATTTTGTACATTTATAGGGCTTAAAGTATTTTTGACCCTCCTACCCTCACTTTGAGGTAGGAAAAAGGAAATGATAGTTTGTATATGAAAGTTATAATAATTTTGTAATCATTTTATTGACAAATATATTATTTTATGGATTAATCTTTGCTAAAATGTAAATGTTACTAAGGTTTTCTTTACTTCATGTGGTTTATAATATTTACAAAAAGAATTCTAATAAATCTTCTCACAAACTAATAGATAATAAACTTACAAACTACTTTGAATAAATGCTTTTCAGTTAACATAGCATTTTCGGTCAAGAATCTCAAACATAGAAGTTTATTTCAAATCATTCCAAAAGCATTAGACCAAATTTTTAAAAGACAAAAAATAAAAGTTAAATAAAAACAAGTGAAAACAAACAATTCACTGAGTTAATTGTTGAAATACCATGCATAGTCAGTGTTGATTTCTTTATCACATAACACATACAAACATGTGACGCATACATAACTGATAAGTATAGTACATATTATAAAATTTCCGCCTAATTGGCGCCCTCACGGGCAAACAGTAATGTTTACGAAAAAATGTTTCAAACAAAAGTTGTTTAATATTTGATTATTGGAACATTTTTTACATTTAAACTTTTGTTCTATCTCTAACGGTTTACAAGATGGGTCCTACGGACCCAAGACCCAATTGACCTATGATGCTCATTTACGAACTTGACCTCACTTTTTACGTCTTGAGTACGCTGTAAAAATTTCAGCTCGATATCTTTTTTCGTTTTTGAGTTATCGTGTCCACAGACGGACGGACGGACAACCGGAAATGGACTAATTAGGTGATTTTATGAACACCTATGACAAAATTTTTCTTCCTAGTATCATTATTTTTAAGCGTTACAAACATGGGACTAAACTTAATATACTATGTATATTTCATATATACATGGTATAATAAAAGCTCTTGAGGAATTATTGGCAATGTTCTTTTTTACGTTGATGTGATTTGATGAAAATTATAATTTATAATAATTATTATTTAAAATAATAATTTAATGTTATTAAAATAAAAAAAATAATATATAAAATAAAATTCTATAACGTTATTTGTACAAGTTGAGTTGTTATAATCATTTTATAAATATTATTAGATAAAAAAATTTTCATAATTTAAAATTCATTGACCTGGCTGTTTTAAAAATAAATACTTTGTAATCATCTGATCTGATGAATTATACTTTTTTAAACGTTAACAGCTAGTGTTTTAGATAAAATTATTAATAATGTTATGAAAAACATGTCAAAATTGAAAATAAACACATACTAAAGGATTTTATATTGTATGTGATTATTAGGTCAGTCATTTTATTTTTTAAAAATAGTAAAGCTGGAAAAAGATTTAGAGTTAGTAAATAAAAAACGTTTCAATTCTCTTCTATAATGCGATTTACTTGTTGACCAATTTGATCCTTTTTTAGGTCTTCAATCCTCTTTCGCCTTATTCAATGTATATTTTATATTCACCATTTGTTTTTGTAGCCATTTGTAGCCTGGGTGGTAGTTACAGATGACACTCGCCGTTGTTTTTTTCTCTTACCTCGCCCAGAAAACTGAATAATTTGTAAAATTAGTATTGTCAACGAGAAATTTGAGAAGTCGTGTCAATCAACGTCCCGAAAATTTAATTAATAGTTTTAGACCAAACAGTCTTAATATCGTTGTACATTTCAACTCTTTGGCCATTTACAAGCATTTTCTGGGCCATGCATAAGCATTTCTAGATGACAAGTTATAATAAAGGAAGCGCCACCATATATTGTTTGACTTTTAAAATTAGAAATAATTTTCGATGCCACAACTCAAATTTTTACATATCTTTCATTATTCTTAGGTGCAAAACGGATAACATCGACGTGAGTAATTTCACTAGAATACCTTTTATTAAATTAATTATTAATTCTTGTGTTATATTTGATTTTTTCAAAGAAAAGAACTAATTTGCCCGGTGTACATTTTTGGTTATCACATTTAAAAAACGCAATTATACGTTTTAATGTTGAAAAAGGTGAGCTTATGAGTATAGGAGCGTATTTTATAATAAATAAAACATAATTCATAATTAGTTGCATGCAATAAATTTGCGTATATTTTTAAGTTGAAACTTGAAATTTATGAATGTTAGTTCTAAGTAAATATGTATATAATAATATTTCACGTCACAAGAGCTGCGTATTCTTAGTAAATTTATTTATATAAAACAGAAAGTACCAAACTTATTATTTGTTTTATTATAATTTTTTTGCATCCACTTTTTAAGACCCCTCCCCCCTGTTTGAACCTCCTCCCTCTTCTTACGTAACATTCTATCTCATTTTCCAGAATAATAAAATCTTCACATTTTTTTAAAATCTATCTATCTATAAGTAATTATGTAATGAAGAAAACTATTCGAGATCCGAAATAGAACTAAATTTCTAATATTAAATTTCAACTTTAAAAATATAACGTAAAAATGGATTCAACACCCCCATCCCCACTTCAGGACCCTTACGTAATTAATGAATGGCCCCTCATAAGTATTATAATATGACAGGTTTAAGGAAACGTGAATAAACACATAGTATTTTTTTTATTTTCTTTATCAAGCGTAACAAAAAATTTATTTGCAAAAAAACGTTCCACGTCGTGTTTTTATGCACGTAGGCATGCAAATTAAGAAACAGTTTTATCAAAATAAAATAAAATGAAAATTCCAGGAATTAATTATAAATTGTAATTGCGTCTAAATCAAATTATTGTATGCAAATAAAGATTTTTTTGGAAATTTGTATCTTCTTCTTTTTCTAAATCTTATTTTTAAATAACATGTTTAACCTCAGTGACAAGCCTCTGAGTATAGGTCTCAAAAATTACGAGATTCAAGAATGGGCAGTTTTTGTAAGGTCACGTTCCGGTTTTACATTGCGATTGTGAGTGAAAAATTATATGTATCTAACTATTTTTCGTTATATTGGTGGGAAAAATTTGGTAAAACTGGTCAATGTAGAATATCCATATTTTCCTAAACTTTTCAGATCCTTCAATAAGATTTTATGTACATTTTCTCTAAATTTCGAAAAATTGTTTAGACAAAGTACACACACTTTTGTAGTAGAATAAATTAAAAACCGTAGAAAAACTCTGAACAAATTATAACGGTTAAATCGCAACCTTGGAACATGAAACATGCAATTCAACATTACTATATCCTTTTTCCAACATTTTTTTCACTTCCTTGTACAAGGTGAAGGAAATAAGTAAGCGAAAAAAACTTGGTATTGATTTTTTAACGAAAATATGATATTTGAGCTTCTTTTCATTTTAAAATTTGGATTTGTGACTTCCTCTTATATTTTTTATTTCAAAAACTGTTTCTTGAGTTTGAGTTTGAGAACTGTAGTAATATCTATTTGTGAATTTGCCCAAATGAAATCGAAAAATTTTCATTATCCGTTTTCAAAAAAATTTTCTATTTTGAAAGGGTTTTAAGCGCTTAAGGTAGTATTGTTCACATCAGATTTTTGTACATTTTATTCATTTATTTCCAATGTGATTAAAAAATTGAATATTGTTGCGAAAATTTGTAATAAATACCAAATTAGGTTGTGGTTTCACATTGTACTAGGTCAACTAACCACACATATCAAAATTTATTTAGGCAAGCATATTTTTATGAAATTTCCTAGTAAATAAATGAATATCTTTTCTCTTTTAATTTTTTCCATATAATAAATTTTATCAAAAATTCAACCAGATGTTTTAAATCAGCACACTTTGTATATCAGTGAAAATGGAATATTGGATTATTTTTTTTAACTTTTCTGATAACAATAATATTAAACTTATTCTAAGAGATGTTCGCAATGTATGGTTAAGATTTCTGATAGAATTAGTTTTTTAAGATTCGAAAGCGAGATTTTAATTTAAGAGTAAATGCTTGTCTAGGATACGGAATTATCATCGTTTGTTAAGAAACTGGCATGCATTTTTATGGAAAAAATTAGGTTGACAATCGGTGATAAGACAATAATTTTATTTCAACTCCAAAGGCTTTAAAAATTTTTTAATTAATTTCCTTCCAATAGTTCAAGGCTCAATACCTCGAGAACGTCAGGTTTTCCAGTCCATCATCTTCTGTCAAATGTGTCGTTTCAGTACTTCTTTAAAATTTTGGAGCCTAAATAGCCGAGCGGTCTAAGGCGTCAATCTTAGACCGTTTGACTACTTAGACTAAGGTTGCGGGTTCGAATCCAGGCAGCGGCAATGTGAACAATTATAATTAATGGAGGTGCAGAATTGATCACATTGTCGTCGCTGGGATAAGAACGAAGTAACCGATTCCACCCACATCATAAATGTAATTGTAAAATTTAATGTGATTTAATAAATAAAGATTAACAACAATAATGATGTGGGTAGCCTCTGTGATAAGGTGTATGTCAGAAAAACGAATGTTAAACCCCATTATTATTATTATTAATTCTTTCAAATTTGGAAATAAAAGTTTGGAGAAAGGATAAAAATATTATAAATTGCAAGATAGAATCTACCCTTTATAAAATGCTAGAGGGGACAGTAGTGCCTAATATTTCGGTGACATTTAATGCAAACCTGTACTTTTTTGCGGGATTTTTAGTGAAGCTATAGGAAATAAAACTTTAAAACTGATCAGTTTTCTGATATTTAGATACTATCGATTTTAATGTTGTTTAACGATGACCTTGCAAAATATTAGTTAATTTATGTAGCAATAACAAACTCAAAATGTTATCGCGAATATATCCAGATGTTAGACATACGACTTTGCATTTAAACATGCGTCCTTTACATTACCTATTTAGTTTAGTCTGACCTGTGGCATATGATGAATTTTTTTTTTTTTTTTGTAAATTAAAAAGTGCAAAGTCAATATATTCAACTTTTCTAACCTACTAAGACAGATAACCTCAATACAAATATTAAAAAAATAAATACAAATAAAAAAATAAAATAAATAAGCACACTTTACTTTAAAATAAATCTGAAAAAGGTAAAGTCATTTTTATATTTTTTACTTAACAATTTCTTTATAGTTTTTGCCAAAATTTCCTAAATTAATTAAAAAAATGTGTCAAATATTCTAAGAAAATAAATTTTCATAAAAATAGTCATCATGTTATTAGTAAATTAGTGTGTTTGCATATAGTATTGTGTGTTCGAAATAAAAGAATCTCGAATTTTGAATGAATAAAGTACAAAAATAACGCATCTATAATAATCGCATCAATAATAATCACAGCTAGAGTAATCGGAGAAATAATATCAACCATTATGTATATAAACCATAACTAAAATAACCGGCGAATCACTACATATTATGTATAAAACAAAGTCGCTTTTTCTGTCCCTATGTCCCTATGTCTCTATGTCCCTATGTCCCTTTGTACGCTTAAATCTTTGAAACTACGCAACGGATTTTGATGCGGTTTGTTTTAGTAGATAGAGTGATTCAAGAGGGAGGTTTTTATGTATAATACATCCATATTATAGTAGAGTAAGGGGTTGAAATAGGGGTTGAAAGGGATATGCTTCAAAAACTAAAAAAGTTGTGCATCGATTAAGCTCAAATATTGACACGATATACAACCAGCTTCAAAGATCTATTGTTTTTATCTACTTTTAACCTTCGGAGGGTAGAAAGGTGTAGCGAGAAAGTGGGAAGGAATATTAGAATATTTACAAATATACCTAAGTGGGGTATCAAATAAAAGAGCATGACGTGTACATTACAAAACTGTTATCCCACGCAAGGAAATGTGGAGGGAGGGGTGCAAGTGGGGATGTTGCCCAGCAAAGCGGGTAGTTCACAGCTAGTAATATATAGATTAAGGCGCAATATATTTTTCGACCATTTCCGTAATCGTATACCATACATAACATAAACAAATTTCAGCTTTGTTAAAATCCGATTTGTGCGCTACTAAATTCCTTATTTTTGCGAAACTTTCGAAAGTGTTTGTCATGATTTTGATGTTGTAGCTGTAGCTGTCTGCCTAGAGTAGTTTTTTTACTAAATTGACGTTGGGTTGGCAATTTTTTTTTTTCAAAAATATGGCTATTGGTTTTTTACCTAGTATGGAATTTTTAAAAAAATTTCTGAAAAATCGATACACCAGTAGATGTCAAAAATTTTATACAGAAACAGAGGAGATGCCAATATGTCACGTGTCTCCAAATTCGCAAGAGGAAGTTGCGGAAATCGATTAGTCGTAAATAAAAAGCAAGGTTCATAAAAAATTAAAATAATGTTGTGGGTGACCTCTGTTGACATATGAACATTATTATTATTGTAATTTACACAGATAAATGTGTTCTATAACCTTCGCATGAGATATGTACGATATCGTATTGAACGGTTTGTGCACTCTGTACCCATAAGTATAGATAGAGAAAGAGATTGCATCCAAAAGTATTTAGATAGTTATCATTTGGAAAACATTAAGATGAAGAAAACGAAAAAAAAAACAGAATATTTTCAAAAATAACACATTAAGTTGCATAAATCTGTTTATTGTATATTGTAATCCCTGACCTAGGTTGAGTTTAGAGAACGCGCATGTTGAATTTTTTTTTTTTTTCTTCTTTTTTTTTTTATAAATATTTGAGCAACTCACAGCAGTATTATAAGTACAAAAATAATATACAGGATGGTCCATTTTATTCTATTATGGATAATAGCTCGTTTTGTATTTATTTAACCAATCAAAAAATAACTTAGATAAAGTTGCAGAGTTTGATTGAGAAGATTCGAAATGATGGTAATCAGGAAGATATAGGTACGGCGGAGTAAAAGAAAATAATGAATGAAAAATCCGATACAACACGGAGATAAATAACATTTTGCAAAATCAAGACATTGTCCCTTTCATCCAAGCTCGCAAAATTGAATGATTTGGGCACATACATCGCATGGACGGCACATATAACACAAGGAGAAATGAGAGACCCAAAATAGGATGAATGTATGATCTTATGATCTTCGAATTATGAAGATTTAAGGATAGTATTCTAAGGCGAAAAACAGACTGCTATGGAGGTCAATTGTAGAGGGAGCCAAGACCCACCCAGGGCTGCAGTGTCATTTGGTCACGTCAAGTCAGTTTGATGGTAGATCATCATGTTCCGATATTAGATCGGGCCTATTTCTCAGGGTTGCTTTAATAGTCAATTGAGATCTTAAAAGGTAAGACATAGAATAACACTTTAAACTAAGAAGTTAAAGAGAACGGTGATAATTTAAAGTAAGTACAATGCAATTTTTATGTTATGTCATAATAATTATCCTGATCAAACCAACTTAATGTACTTACAAAGTGGGTAGACTACTCAGAAGTATGTCTTTTTGATGTATGAGCATGACAACAATGTTTGATTTAAAGGCTCAAAATTTGTTTGTAGGTAGTCTTTTACTCAAAGAATATGTGGTTAAAATTTCAGCTTAGGTATCCGTGCAAATTTTTAAGAAAAAAGTCATTAAAAATCGATATAAAATACATTGGCTCTTATGGAGGAATCTCAAAAAACGACATATTTTGGAAGTTTTTGATAATTTTCATTTGGAATGAATGAAAACAAATTTAAAAAAAACTTTTTAATAGAAAGTAAACATATTAGCAATGAATTAGAAAAGAAAAAAACTAAGTGTCACCGTCCATATAAGGGATGTAAGAGCAGGGTAGATTAAGGGTTGAAATTATTTTTATCTTATTTTCAACTTTGATGATGAATTTTGTTATAACTTCATGAATGTAGACGAAATATAAGAATAAAATTTTTCGATATGTGTCTTGGTTTTCGAAATATCGAAAGCTAAATAATTAAACAAAATTTTCGATATTTTGAAAATTAAGGCAGATATCGAAAAATTTTATTCTTACTTTTCGTCTTATATCGTCAAGTAATAATATAAATTTATCATCAAAATTGAAAATATCTATTTTTAAATTTGTGCCCCCACTACCATGCTCATACATCCTTAATTCTTTAAATTTTCTGAAAAATTTCTTTCAAATAAAAAAAGAAAGCGTTGCATTTATAATGTACCAAGGTACGAAAGGAGTATAGTTCCTACCGGATGCTCCAGGACAAATATATTTTTTCAAAAGAAGTTATTAGCTATAATATATTAAAAAGAGTCCACCCTGTATACACATGTATGTGTGTTTGTATTATCATTGAGATATTTTATTTTAAAACAGAGGTCACATATACATTTTCATATTTATAATATACAATATATATGAATATCATTAAATGACCAGTGACCTTTTTTGACCTTCCTGTTTGTCATATTTTATACAATTTTATTTATTTTGGCTAATATACATTTTTTGGATAATAAACGTCACCATCATATACATTTTACTAAGTAACAAAACTAATATAATTATATCAATAATGTTTATATAAAATTGTGTTGTGAATTTATTTTATGAATTCACTGATTTTCAATAATTTGCGTTGGTTGTTTGGTATGTTTTTTAACATTATACAAGGTAACTCAAAAGTGACCAATTCATTAAAAATTCTAATAAATTTCTGTAGATAATTAATGTCTGGATTATTTTTAATTTTAGTTTTGCAGAAAAAAGTTAATTTATAACCCAGAAAAATAAAGATTGATCTGCTTAATAAATCCAGGTGGAGTTTTTTCACCGAGGACTTTACTTGGATGAAAGAAATGACCTATGAAAAGTTAATTGCAAAATCATGTTTGTAAAAAAAGAAATTATTCAATGTCAAAGGTCGTGAAAATAGTTTTAGCTATTATAAAACTTATTTGTGAGTTAATTTTACATAAAAAGATTCTTAACAAAATTCTGGGGGAAACAATAGTTTTCGAAATATTTAACTGAAAAAAGTTTAAGAAATATAAATAAAAATAAATTTTTTCAATTTTTGTAAATAATAAAAATATTTTATTTTATTTAAAATTTTGTTTGATAATTTTTTTCAGCCAAATATCTTGAGAACTATTTCTTCTATGGAAATTTTGTATTGAACCTTTTGTATGAAAAATTAACTGACAAATAAATTTTATAATAGCTAAAATTGCCATAAACTTAACAGTTTACGAGTTATTTGATAAACATCTATTTTCGTGACCTTGACCTTGAATAATTTTTTTTTGCGCACGTGATTTTGCAGTGGACTTTTTATAGGTCATTTCTTGCATCCAAACAAAGATAACCCCGGTAAAAAAACTTCATTTGGATTTTTTAAGCAGATCGCTGTTTTTTTGTCTTATTATTCGAGTCTGGTGAAGTATATTAGCGATTCACATAGAAATTTGAATCTTTGCGTTTCGAAGCACAGAGAATTTGAAAATGATTCATAATTTCTGCCTGAGGAACATAATTTTGGTTTTTAGACTTTTTTTCTCTAACTATTTAATATTAGCACTGGAGACGGTATAACATCGAACCTTCATCCATCTGATAAACAGGCGAGACATTTTTATACCATGTATATATGATATATATCAAGGTATACTAAGTTTATTCCCAAGTTTGTAATGCTTAAAAATATTGTCTGTCTGTCACCCAAGAGTTATTGTTCTAATTTATGCCTTTATACCATAAACAGCAGAAATTCATTAAGCTTGAAGGTATCATCCACCCACAACATTTCAAAATATCCTTGTACATAAATTCCGTTCATTTTTAACTATAAACTTTTTACTATGAGAAAATATAAATTGTATTTCTTTCTAGGAAAATCTAATTATATTAAGCTTCACCTTGAAAAAACTATCTTTTACTTATTTAAAAATTTAAAAATAAATTTTAATTAAAAAATTTGTTCTCAAATTATTTTAATTACTATTCTTATGCGTACGTATAGGTAATTGAACTTATAAATATGTCAGTAAACTTTACTCAATGCTTTTAATTGTCCAAGATTTGTTTTAAATAAAACTTTATTTTTATATAAAATGTTGAATTAAATTTTTATTTGTTTTTGTCATAATCATGATTGAGCGTTGAACTGACTGAACGAACATTTTTATTCAATTCACACATGACAAATGCATAAATTAGAAATATGATCTATCACTACAGTAATGTGTTGATTAATTAATTAATTAATTAGCTATTTATGGTAGTATTGACATTGAATTTAAAAAAAAATTTATTACAAACAAAAAAATAAAATAAAATAAATACAAAATTATTTTTATAGTATAAAATTCAAGGTGTTTCATTATATATATTTTTTTAGCTTGAAAAATCCTTACCAAACAAGACTTAGTTAAAGTAAGGATGTCCGAGGATTTTTCATTTTCAGTCTCCGGAATATACGAGATTTTTTAACTGTACTCTTAGCATTAGCATTGTCATTTTATTCGGAGACCTATGATCCATTGTGTACCCTAATTATCTCAAAAGCACATAACCTTCTTAACGTTTAATTTGAGGCATTTCTAATTTTTTCCAAAACTTATTAAGTTTTTCCACAAAATTTTTTTATGAAGGACTTTTTTTTTCCAACGCTAGGCTGCGATATAGCACATGTTCAGTTGTCCTTTCTTTCTCGGTATACTTTTGGCCGTGATTGTCTTCTATTTACTTCTTTTGCAGGTTCTCTTCGACAGCCATATTTCCTTTTATTACCCCGGAAGTTACGTTTTCGACAGCAGTATGTCTCTATAAATTATTTCTCAAAGATGTTTTTGTGAAAGTACATATATCTTCATCAATTTTAATGATTGTGGTGTAATTTTGAAGATAATTTCTCAGTCTATTTCCTCCGAAGTTAAAGAAAAGTAGTTCTCGCATCTTGGTACTAAATTTCGGTAGATTTTATTGAAATTTTTATCCTAATTATTTATTACTTATTATTGTTGTTCACATTTAATTATGCACACAATATTTACATCATGGTCTTTCGACTAATTTTGATATATAATATGTTACATTCAATCGTAAACTAAATTGACAAATGTCTTGTCTAGCAATCTTAATTAAAGAGAATTGAAAAAAAAAAAAATATACACTCGAACCCGGACTTCTTGGATTCATGTCAAGCGCCCTACCAATTAGGCTATTCGAGTTCTAGACACGAATGCAATTTTTTCAACTCAATGAATTTTTTACTTTGTTTATCCACCTTATTTATTATTATTACTTATTATTGCAAGAAATTAGAGAGAATTATTCCAAGAAGTCCGGGTTCGAGTCCTGGTTCGAGTGTATTTTTTTCAATTCTCTTTAATTAAGATTGCTAGACAAGACATTTGTCAATTTAGTTTACGATTGAATGTAACATATTATATATCAAAATTAGTCGAAAGACCATGATGTAAATATTGTGTGCATAATTAAATGTGAACAACAATAATAAGTAATAATAATAAATAAGGTGGATAAACAAAGTAAAAAATTCATTGAGTTGAAAAAATTGCATTCGTGTCTAGAACTCGAATAGCCTAATTGGTAGGGCGCTTGACATGAATCCAAGAAGTCCGGGTTCGAGTCCTGGTTCGAGTGTATTTTTTTCAATTCTCTTTAATTAAGATTGCTAGACAAGACATTTGTCAATTTAGTTTACGATTGAATGTAACATATTATATATCAAAATTAGTCGAAAGACCATGATGTAAATATTGTGTGCATAATTAAATGTGAACAACAATAATAAGTAATAATAATAAATAAGGTGGATAAACAAAGTAAAAAATTCATTGAGTTGAAAAAATTGCATTCGTGTCTAGAACTCGAATAGCCTAATTGGTAGGGCGCTTGACATGAATCCAAGAAGTCCGGGTTCGAGTCCTGGTTCGAGTGTATTTTTTTTCAATTCTCTTTAACTAATTATTTATTTTTGTCCTAATATATAATCATATTCCGAACGCATCACTTTAACATCTATGATCAGAAATACTTCATCTGGAAAGCCCCTATTCAAAGTCCTTTGTTAAAGCTGTGTAGTGAAAACGGGAACATCTTGGCCACATTGTATTTATTTAAAAGTCTTCTGAATTATTTAAATCTCAACTTATAATGACAACAAATTTCACGGGCTCACGAGTCAACTGTTACCGACTCCCCATATGTCTGTGTCACAAAAATTGCACGGATTTACATCGAGTATTATACTAAAATATGCACTTTTTCTGTGTGCACATGAGATGTCGATTCTAACTTCTCAGTTAATCTTTGATACACAGAAAACATTAGACGTACAATATTAATTCTAGTTCATACTTGACCGATTTTGAATTTATTTTTATATATAATGTGAATAAATGTGAAAATGTTAAAATTAAATATTCATGAGACAATTTTGTTCACCATATAATTAGTGTTAAAATATTACGTAAATTTTGTTTAAATTCATCGTTAGTTAATAAAACACAACTCAACAACATTGAATTTGTGTATTTTTATTTATAAAACACGTGGATGAATATTTTGTTTTTATTAAATATTTTGTTTTAAATTAAATAATTGTTCAGTTAGAGAGTAATATAATCCAAAACTACTCATTCATTCATATTTATATTCATTTTGTTATAAGAAATATTAAGTAGCATTTTTATACGGTAAATGTATAATTTGAGTAAGAGCCAGCGCCTGCCAGACATACGTTAAAGTATAAAAGCTGAAATTTTTTTTGCGTATTCTCACTGGTGTAGGGACCAATCTTTGAGGGCTACAAACCTTGACTAACGGTTCCTTCGGTAGGTAGCAGGTAATCAGGGGCGCAGTACCCGAGCTCTCTCACGTTAAAGTATAAAAGCTGAAATTCACACGGAGTGTTCAAATGACCATTTTGAGTCAATATTGAAAATTACAACAATTACAATTTTCAAAATACTGCAAATTGAAAATTTTGTTTAATTTTTTAACTTTCGATATTTTGAAAACCGAGGTAGATACATTCTTGAAGTTATAACAAAATTAATTACAGTTTAAAATAAGGTAAAAATAATTTCAACCGCATGTCTTACAACCTTAGCGCTCGCACTACCTTAGTACTACTTATTTCATTTTAAAAGACTTACACCACACTCTCGACACACTTAAAAAAAAGGAAAGATGCAAATATTTATTCGTAAAGCGACAGTTTGAAGTGCTTAAGATGATAAACACTCTCCCTCTGTGCTACTTAAATAAAAAAAAACTTTATACGTTTTAATGAAAATGTAGTAGACAAGTTAACACTTAACACATATAAACGACGAAATTAAAATTCTACGCGTACAAAATGATAAATAAAATTTTGAACAGTATCCTACTTTGTTGCATGCTACATTTCCGGTCCTTGTATGAAACATAAATAACTAACAAGTGAAAACAAACAATTGACTGAATTAATTGTTGAAATACCATGCATAGTCAGCGTTGATTTCTTTATCACATTACACATACAAACATGTGACACATACATAACTGATAATCAAGTATAGTACATATTATAAAATTTCCACCTAATTGGCGCCCTCACGGGTAAACAGTGATGTTTACGAAAAAATGTTTCAAACAAAAGTTGTTTAATTTTTGATAAGGAACATTTTTTACATTTAAACTTTTGTTCTACCTATAACGGTTTACAAGACCTAATTGACCTATGATGCTCATTTACGAACTTGACCTCACTTTTTACGTCCTGAGTACGCTGTAAAAATTTCAGCTCGATATCTTTTTTCGTTTTTGAGTTATCGTGTCCACAGACGGACGGACGGACGGACAACCGGAAATAGACTAATTAGGTGATTTTATGAACACCTTTGACAAAATTTTGTTCCTAGCATCATTATTTTTAAGCGTTACAAACTTGGGACTAAACTTAATATACTATGTATATTTCATATATACATGGTATAAAAATAATTTTAAGAGAGTTAAACAATTATTGCGTGGTATATATAGATAAAGGTCGTATAAATATTTTTAAATATAGAAAAATTGGCACATTGATCCTTAAAATAAAAATTTTAAAAGTTAATAAAAAGTAGTTTATTGTACCTTTGGCATTCACAAAAAAGTATTATTGAAAAAATATATTTTTATTTTTTATCCTAACATTGATCTGTATTGAATCGATAATAAATTCATAGCCACTGAATGAAAATATGGATTAATGTAAATCAATCAAATTATTCAACAAGTGAAAACAAACAGTTGCTTGAGTTAATTGATGAAATACTTTATATAGAAAGTGTTGAATATAAGTGTTATTTAGTATTTTTTTTTTTTTATATATTAGAAGATTTTAAAAAACCAACACAAATATGGCGACCTAGAATTTTTTTTCGTTTTTCGAGAATGTTTTACAAGACCACTAGTCGAATCTATCTGCAAATTTTCAACTCCTTATTTTTCATATTTTTTGGTAAAATGAACGGGCAGTCAGACGAAAATGGAATCTTTTATAAGTTCATAAAATCAAGTAATTAGTTCTTTTCTGCTTGCCCACCCGTCTGTCCGTCAACACAATAACTCAAAAATGAAAAAAATGAAAAAAGCTGAAAAAAGCGTGTTCAAGACGTAAAAAGTGAGTTTGAGTTCTTAAGTGAACAACATAGGTCAATTAAGTCTTAGACTCATCTTGTCAACCGTTAGAGATAGAGCAAAGGTTTAAATATAAAAAATGTTCTTTATAAATAGTAAACAACTTTTGCTTGAAACAGTTTTCGTAAACATCATTGCTTTCTCGTGAGGGAGCAAATTCTGGCAAAACTTTGGGTTCCATTTTCTCCAAAACTACAAATGATGGAGAGATGAAAATAAGTAGATAGCTTCAACTTCAAGTTTGTGGCAAGAAAGCGTGTGTATTTTTCCGAAATAAATTTTTGATGGCTTTTTACTAGCAAAATCAACATTTTGAAGTACTTTTTCAAATATAGTAGAATACTACTAATTGGTTAGTGAGTGGTATGACAAATCTTAAAAATGTTACATTAAAGTATTTTCTCACACATGTTAGGTATATTATTTATTATAAATAGTTTAACAATAGCGATATTAAATTTTAAATAGAATAAATAAATACATAAATACATACATAAATGAATACAGTTCACTGTACCAACAAAATAATATACTCTAAGTATAGTTTTGTTAGTAATGTAGAAGATATTGATGATATGATATTATGGTGATTGCTATAAAAGATCTTGGCACATCATGACCTTGGCACATGGCCTTAATATTACTATTATTATAATGATGATGATGATTATTATTATTATTATTAAGTTTTTAAAATTTACATATTATTATCAGCATTTATTAAGTTTTACGGGATGTGCATAAAGTTCGATAACCCTTGAAATTCTAATACATATCTTTACTTTTACCAATACGAACCTCTTGTTTGGATGTATCAGAACAGAATGCCAATAATTTAGAAGATGTTAAAGTGCACCAAAACAAGCTTTTTGCTCTGAAGAATGCTATTGTCCATAAACGCTATCTTTAGAGCACGTTATAAATTTTCAATACCGTGTCGAATTTTTGTCAAATCCATTGGGTATTCGTTGTGTGCGTAGTTATGGTAGGGACAATAAAATCGATGCCAGCGCTTCTAGTGAAAAATTATTACCTATACAAGTAACACAGCCAATGTTCATTTACTCAGCATATTCAGTTTAATATAGACATCTGTGTTATATGCAGTCATCAATTAAAATACCAATTAATTTTGGCAAAGTTCATAACTAAAATTATCAGAAACATTTTTTTTTTTTCAAACTTTAGTGAGAATATTAACCACATGTTTCATAGGATTTAAATTCTAATATTACTATATGCTTTCGAGAATGTGGAGACCTGGTCCCGGAATTAGGCACATATGTGATAGCTAGCGAAAAACTGACATCACAGCTGAAGAGAATGACCCAAAATTAGTGGGTTTCAAAAAAAATTCCAATGAAATCGGATAAAAATTTCCTGTGTTATTAAAAAAATTGAATTTTTGAACTTTATGACGTCATCAGAATCCAAAAAATTTAATTTTGCTCTATCACATCCAAATTTTATCCAATTTTGATAAACCAAGTATGTAATCCTACTAAATTTGGGTCATAATTTTCAAATTTATGATCAAAATTACCCTAGCTCTATAAGATTTCAAGAATGTGGAGGTCTGGTCCTGAAATTAGGCACATATGTGATAGCTAGCGAAAAACTGACATCACAGCTGAAAAGAATGACCCAAAATTAGTGAGTTTCAAAAAAAATTCCAATATGATCGGATAAAAATTGCCTGTGTTATTAAAAAAATTGAATTTTTGAACTTTATGACGTCATCAGAATCCAAAAAATTTAATTTTGCTCTATCACATCCAAATTTTATCCAATTTTGATAAAACAAGTATGTAATTCTACTAAATTTGGGTCATACTTTTCAAATTTGTCATCAAAATTAACCTAGCTCTATTAGGTATCAAGATTGTGGAGGTCTGGTCCTGAAATTAGGCACATATGTGATAGCTAGCGAAAAACTGACATCACAGCTGAAAAGAATGACCCAAAATTAGTGAGTTTCAAAAAAAATTCCAATATGATCGGATAAAAATTGCCTGTGTTATTAAAAAAATTGAATTTTTGAACTTTATGACGTCATCAGAATCCAAAAAATTTAATTTTGCTCTATCACATCCAAATTTTATCCAATTTTGATAAAACAAGTATGTAATTCTACTAAATTTGGGTCATACTTTTCAAATTTGTCATCAAAATTAACCTAGCTCTATTAGGTATCAAGATTGTGGAGGTCTGGTCCTGAAATTAGGCACATATGTGATAGCTAGCGAAAAACTGACATCACAGCTGAAAAGAATGACCCAAAATTAGTGAGTTTCAAAAAAAATTCCAATATGATCGGATAAAAATTGCCTGTGTTATTAAAAAAATTGAATTTTTGAACTTTATGACGTCATCAGAATCCAAAAAATTTAATTTTGCTCTATCACATCCAAATTTTATCCAATTTTGATAAAACAAGTATGTAATTCTACTAAATTTGGGTCATACTTTTCAAATTTTTCATCAAAATTAACCTAGCTCTATTAGGTTTCAAGATTGTGGAGGTCCGGTCCTGGAATTAGGCACATATGTGATAGCTAGCGAAAAACTGACATCACAGCTGAAAAGAATGACCCAAAAGTAGTTGGTTTCAAAAAAAAATCCAAGAAGATCGGATAACAATTCCCTGTGTTATCAAAAAAATCGAATTTTTGAACTTGATGACGTCATCAAAATCCAAAAAATTTAATTTTGCTCTATCACATCCAAATTTTATCCAATTTTGATAAACCAAGTATGTAATTCTACTAAATTTGGGTCACACTTTTCAAATTTTTCATCAAAATTAACCTAGCTCTATAAGGTTTCAAGATTGTGGAGGTCTGGCCCTGGAATTAGGCACATATGTGATAGCTAGCGAAAAACTGACATCATAGCTGAAAAGAATAACCCAAAATTAGTGGGTTTCAAAAAAAATTCCAATGAAATCGGATAAAAATTTCCTGTGTTATTAAAAAAATTGAATTTTTGAACTTTATGACGTCATCAGAATCCAAAAAATTTAATTTTGCTCTATCACATCCAAATTTTATCCAATTTTGATAAACCAAGAATGTAATTCTACTAAATTTGAGTCATACTTTTCAAATTTTTCATCAAAATTAACCTAGCTCTATTAGGTTTCAAGATTGTGGAGGTCTGGTCCTGAAATTAGGCACATATGTGATAGCTAGCGAAAAACTGACATCACAACTGAAGAGAATGACCCAAAATTAGTGGGTTTCAAAAAAAATTCCAATGAAATCGGATAAAAATTTCCTGTGTTATTAAAAAAATTGAATTTTTGAACTTTATGACGTCATCAGAATCCAAAAAATTTAATTTTGCTCTATCACATCCAAATTTTATCCAATTTTGATAAACCAAGTATGTAATCCTACTAAATTTGGGTCATACTTTTCAAATTTGTCATCAAAATTAACCTAGCTCTATTAGGTATCAAGATTGTGGAGGTCTGGTCCTGAAATTAGGCACATATGTGATAGCTAGCGAAAAACTGACATCACAGCTGAAAAGAATGACCCAAAATTAGTGAGTTTCAAAAAAAATTCCAATATGATCGGATAAAAATTGCCTGTGTTATTAAAAAAAATTGAATTTTTGAACTTTATGACGTCATCAGAATCCAAAAAATTTAATTTTGCTCTATCACATCCAAATTTTATCCAATTTTGATAAAACAAGTATGTAATTCTACTAAATTTGGGTCATACTTTTCAAATTTGTCATCAAAATTAACCTAGCTCTATTAGGTATCAAGATTGTGGAGGTCTGGTCCTGAAATTAGGCACATATGTGATAGCTAGCGAAAAACTGACATCACAGCTGAAAAGAATGACCCAAAATTAGTGAGTTTCAAAAAAAATTCCAATATGATCGGATAAAAATTGCCTGTGTTATTAAAAAAATTGAATTTTTGAACTTTATGACGTCATCAGAATCCAAAAAATTTAATTTTGCTCTATCACATCCAAATTTTATCCAATTTTGATAAAACAAGTATGTAATTCTACTAAATTTGGGTCATACTTTTCAAATTTTTCATCAAAATTAACCTAGCTCTATTAGGTATCAAGATTGTGGAGGTCCGGTCCTGGAATTAGGCATATATGTGATAGCTAGCGAAAAACTGACATCACAGCTGAAAAGAATGACCCAAAAGTAGTTGGTTTCAAAAAAAAATCCAAGAAGATCGGATAACAATTCCCTGTGTTATCAAAAAAATCGAATTTTTGAACTTGATGACGTCATCAAAATCCAAAAAATTTAATTTTGCTCTATCACATCCAAATTTTATCCAATTTTGATAAACCAAGTATGTAATTCTACTAAATTTGGGTCATACTTTTCAAATTTTTCATCAAAATTAACCTAGCTCTATAAGGTTTCAAGATTGTGGAGGTCTGGCCCTGGAATTAGGCACATATGTGATAGCTAGCGAAAAACTGACATCATAGCTGAAAAGAATGACCCAAAATTAGTGGGTTTCAAAAAAAATTCCAATGAAATCGGATAAAAATTTCCTGTGTTATTAAAAAAATTGAATTTTTGAACTTTATGACGTCATCAGAATCCAAAAAATTTAATTTTGCTCTATCACATCCAAATTTTATCCAATTTTGATAAACCAAGTATGTAATTCTACTAAATTTGAGTCATACTTTTCAAATTTTTCATCAAAATTAACCTAGCTCTATTAGGTTTCAAGATTGTGGAGGTCTGGTCCTGGAATTAGGCACATATGTGATAGCTAGCGAAAAACTGACATCACAGCTGAAAAGAATGACCCAAAATTTTTAAACCAGTTGATTTTTAAATTGCCTTGAAAATCAAAATCAAATTCAATTCGTCCTTTCCCAAGTATAACAACCTGTACTTGGGACATAAAGATCTTCGGTAAAGCAATTTTCAGACGGATTGTTCAAATGGGACACCAGGTATATTATAATTCACATTTGTTTGTAATAAAAACTGTTTTGAAGGATTCTGTTAATAAAAATTTAAATTCTTGATAATTTAATACAGAGGCGTAAAATGTAGACAGTCCAGTTATATTCACACAAATATGGTAAACAAATTAAAACATGTTTCAAACACGTATTAACTTCAGCGAAATTATAAAATTTTAACATTTTTAGATGGAAATTATTATTATTTGATTGATCTGAGAAGTATTCATTTAAAATTAACTAAAAGTTCGTTCCCCTATTATTCGTAATTAAATAATTTAATTTAATCGCAAGGTGAAAAACCCGTCGACGGGTGAACGGCACAAAATTATTAGTATAAACTTGTCTTGTTAAAAGAATAAAGAATAATAAAAATACGGTTTTTGGTTGCATTTTTCGGACTCCACCGTTTTAGTAAAAACAGAAAGTATTTTCCAAAAAATTTTTTTTTAATTTTACAATTCTTAAAAAAATGAATGAACAGCCATTACTAGAGTTGGCTGAGAAATGAAAATTGTAATAAGTTAAATGCGAAGTAGCTACGGAAGTATGCACGATTTCGAGAAGAGTGTTTTTATGCAAAATTTCCACTTCTTTACCTTTTAAAAAAGAAAAATACAGCAGATATGTATATTTTCCAGGTGGATAGGAAATTGTGGTTTTGATTTTATATTTTTTTAGGTTGCAATGTGAAGTATAATATTAATTAAAAATGCCTAAAGATATATCAGTTATTTACCGCATATTTATTTTTGTTAAGTTTATCGAGGTTGAAAAGAGTAGCGATAAAAGTAAATGCATAACTGGAAATGAACGAATAATTTACAAAAACCAAGAAAAAAAAAATTGATTAATGAAAATAATGAACTGAGCCTTCAAAACAATTATCTATCAGCAACCAAACTACGCATAACATTTATAGATGCATATACAGAGCGTTTACTTTTAAATCTGCTACTCTCTCGGTCATTGTTTTTATTGAAATTACGCGGTAGTCTGCATTAAATCCGTTAGTTCCAATTTTTTGCAGGCTTGTTTACAGTGATGGATTTAGGCCTAGGCCCGTGAGGCCCGGGCCTAGGGCGGCAGGATTTGAAGGGCGGCAAAATTTATGAAATGCCAAAATTTTAGAGTCACAAAAGAGTAAAGACAATCAATTATAAAAATTGGTTCAGAATAGTTTTTATAAAAAATTTTCGATAGAAAAAATATTATAATCCAATTCATCTATCTACTTCTACTTCTCAATCTGTGTGGGTAAGATGTTAATTTTTTAATCGATCAATGATATTCTTTATTGAGTAATGTTCTTTACTTTCTGTTCTTTTAGTGAGATTAATCTCACGTGTATGAAGCTTCACGAATCTTAAGCTGATTTATCATCCGTCGTTCAGATCTATAGTTCTCTGGCTCTATTTCTTCAAGACATGAGAGACAAACAATTTTCTGAATATGAAGAAAAAGCCAAAGCACTATCTGGAGTTCACGATTATTATTGGTATGATACTCGACGCAAAAAAACCAGAAGAATTCAGCCAGATGAGTCGCGGGTAAATGAAAGAACACAAAGAATGAGAATGTGTATTATCCTATTCCAGATACTCTGTGTGTACAATTGGCCAAGCGTAAAAGTGCATATGAAAAACTTTATGAAAATTTTTTTGATAATTTATCTGAAATAGACACGAATGAATTAAAAAATCTTGCCAATAAACTAATCAGTAAGTATCCCGATGATTTGGAAGAGACGTTAGGCAATGAATGCATTCATTTACATTGTCAACTCAAACATTCCTTGGCAAATATGGAAGATGTACGCTCTGCACAAAAAATATGCAATGTATTGCATTCACGGAATCTTCGAGATGTTTATCCGAATGTGGACATTGCTCTCCGTATTTTTTTGAGTATTCCGGCTACAAATTGTTCAGGAGAAAGATCTTTTTCTACTCTTAAAAGGGTAACAACCTATTTACGCGCAAGCATGGACAAAGATAGACTTAATGCACTTGCATTACTGTCTATTGAAGCCCAACTAGTCCAAGAAATTAATTACGACGACATAATTGACGTTTTAGCACGGACCAAAGCCAGGAAAAAGAAATTTTCAAATTGATTAATATTAAAAGAAATATGAATTATTTATCTGTCTAAAGTTTATTTATATATTTATCTGTCTTGTTTATCAGTAATATTTAAAAAATTAAATTTCAATAAATTAAGTTACTTAATTAATTACATGTTTTCTATCAAAATTACTTCTTGCGTAGTTTGATCGATACTTACGATCTTGTATTTAGAAGAACATGGTCGAATAACCTTAAATACAACTAACACACTGTATAAAATAATAATATTTTTATGTATATATTTATGATAATTTTATTTATATATGAATAAATTTTCATATATTTACATTTGTGTGAATATGTACTAATAATTTTGTGTATGATTTTTATGCTGTATTAAAATAAACTGACCATGGCTATTTATATATGCACTAAACGTTATGTATGGCATTGAATATTATTATAATATGTCCTGTTCTGTCCTATCCTATTCTATCCATTTATTATATTATTATTAATATTGTATATTCATTTAGCGAAAAAAAAAAACAAACAAGAACATTGTTTTGAAGTTTCAAGCCCACTACCTATCTATATTCATAAGACAAGTATTCACATAGAAAAAATCATATTTTGATTAAAAAATTTACTAGCGTAAAGTGTTTCTCAAATAAAAATCGTAATTTTTTTATGAAATCATTTGATATAGTTGACAACTATGGAATCGATTATTAACTGTTTTATCGATCGTTTTATCAACCCTTAAAAGAACTACAATATTAAAATCGCAAAAATCTGAGTAACTATTAATATACAACGTGTTCTGTTATTAACTGCAGAAACCTAACTTCCCAAAATAAGCTCATCAAGAGAAACAAAAAAACTCGTTCCAAATTTGGATCTGAGCCCTAGTTTGGGAGATACAGGTATGACAAAATTGGTAAATTAAAACATGAAATAGGTTGGAAATTTTCAATAGTTGTACCTTGTAATAATGCAAATCTTTTTTTCATATCAGGTTTTGACAAAAAATCGTTGGCATTATCTGAAAGTACATAAAAAACCTGCAATTTAAAAAGAAATTTAAAATCCGATGATTTGCCTAAACTATACGATCTGTTGAAATTTTTTAAAAAAATTCGTTTTTCTTAAAATTAAGGTAATGTATCAGGCTAAAATCACCATCGTTTTTTATGATCCTTAGTTACATCTTTTTCCAGAATTGCAACTACATTTTTTCATTTTTTGAAAAGTTATCAGAGAAAGTTGAAAATATGAGGTAACAGTGGTTTTCTTGAGATTTTAAGGTTATTTTTCTATGTTTAGGGTTCCATAGAAGGTGAATTCATAAAAAAAAATTCAGTCCGATCAATAGAAGCAGAGAAATTCAAGAAAACGTTACCAAAGAATACAATCTAGGGATAAAAATTGCGGGCAGAAGGTCGCGTGAATCGTTACAGAACCGGAAAACCCCTTTTCTGTATTTTTAAAACAAAACAAACCAACGGAAAAAAATTAGCCATTTGCAAAAATTTTTCAAATTTATTTTCAAAATCCGCTAGATTTATCCAACTAACAGTGATAAAGAATTTATGATTTTGATACATTGCTGTTCACGAGTGGTCGTGCCGGGACGTTTTAAATATTCTCAAATTGAAACATAGAATTACTCCGGTGTTTTATTTGAATCTTATACTTTATATGTTTTCGTAAGTAATTTTATTTGCATCGCATTCGAAAAATATACGAAGAGCTGCTGGCTGTCTAATAGTTTTTTAAAAGATCAAACAAGTATTCAGACTTCCATTAGCATATTTCCTGTCTATGTGTGTACTTTGATGATATACTTAGTACTTACCATATGTGTGATTGTAAATTAACACTAAAATAAATTGATATTTGGTTATTTATTTTCAATACAAATTTATTTTAGTTATTATCATTTTTTTATGTTGAATGTTTGTAAGCATATTAAATTGATACGTGTAAATTACTATTCATTTTTGAATTAATACAGAATTATTTATAGAGTAATAATTAAAAAGAAATTAAATTAATAATCACGCAAATAAGATTTATCTTTTACAGGGTCTATGAAGCAAAATATTTGCTAAACTGAACCACTGTTCGATTTTAGCGGTTCTGTCTGGGGTTTTTTTTAGTTTTATGTTGTTTAACACTTAAGATTAAGAACATAAAAGATTTGTTGCCTTTTTGATATAAGATTTTGTAGAATTTTTTCGTAAGAATATTTTATTCTTTGAAACAGTACGACAGGTTACGGCTAAACATAAATCGAGAAATTTCTTAGTAATTTCTCAGAATTCTTTTAGTAATTCGGTACTGCATTCCTGTATATAAATTGTGTCCCCCTCCCAACTGGAATGAAAATTCTAATTTTACGGGAAATGATACGAAGTATACATTTATTCAGATTCAAAATTTTGTATTTCGCTTCACTTACAAACACAAATTGTGCACATTAACATTCCCAGACATGTAAACAAGACATTATATAAACAGTTCAAAGCGTAAACAGTGCAAAGTTCTTATCACTGTATCAGGAAGTGGAAAACATAATACGTCCATTAAGATGCGAATCACAGACCTTCACCAAACTAAAAATTTTATGTCAATCAACATAAAATGTGTGATTCCAATAAGATAATGGCATTACATTGTAATATGCGATGAAGTGGAATGAAAATGTATTAGTGATGGCCAATAAGATAATGGCATTACATTGTAAAATGCGATGTAGTTGAATGAAAATTTATTAGTTATGGGACGAATATTCGCATTCGCAAATATTCGGGTATTTTTGACAATCACATTCGCAAAAAACGATACGAATGTTTTTGACAAATGCATCATCATTTTGTATCATAAATTGCAAAATAACCCCAAACTTCACTAATATTACTCATATTTTTAGATCACGTTTTAAGCCACTTTTAAATTTAAATGGTGGACAAATGCAATTATAGTTAACTAACCTCAATTAAAAAAAAAAAAACAACTGAATTTTGCTTTTAATGGACTCATATGATTTGTTTTCAATGGATTTTTACTCGACCTTTGAGGAATTCCGCTCCCTTGGCTACCGTAACCCATGACTACTCTATTAGGAGAACAAGCTTAAAAATTGTTTCATTTGAAATATCTTTATAGTTGCTGATTCACTTGTTGATGGTGTTTTCAGTATTAGGAAAACATCTATAAAAAACTGTTAAATTCGAAACATATTTGCCTGATACACTTATTATTTAACTTATTTAAAATAATAATATTAAAGCGGTACGTACAATTTCAGTCCGTGAGTATCAATTTTCGTCAGAAGGCAACAGGATAAGCTTGAAAATAAGGTGTGAATCATGGAATTTGATAAAGGAATAAGGAAGGTAAGGTACTGACAGAAAAAAACATGCTGGAGAAATAATATATAAGAATTAATTAAGTTTATACATTAAAATTAGTGAACGCTTCATTTGAAAGTCATCATCCGCATTCACGAATATTGGAAATAAACATTCGCATTCGCATTCGTGAATACAAAATTCATCATTCGCCCTATCACTTAATATGTATTAATGATAATTATCTTATTTTATTTGGCAATAAATGTTTATTATGTATTCTAAATATAAACTGAACTTATTCAAAAATAATAAAAAAGGTGTTGTTTAATTTTAAAGTTAACATTGAAATTTAAAAATATAAATAAATATAAAATGAATATTAATAATAATTATACATACAGCTAGAGCTCTAACTAACAACATACCTAATATATAATATTTCAATCAATGCTTCCGTTTGTTCTATAGATTTATTTACGATAATAAATATCATATCATATTATTTTGGAATTAATTATCACACAGACAAAACAAACTGGTTTGATTAGTTTAATTTTATAATGTTATTTAGTAGTTTTAACAAAACATAGCCAAACCAACACCTTTGTTACTCTTTGTACTACAATCTTTTTGGATTTTTAACTCTTCAAAAATACATCCCTGTATATTATGAATGTGGAAGTAAGGATGCTTGTTTGTTTGTTTGTTACGCTTTCACGCAAAAACTACCCAACGGATTTGAATGAAACTGTACAACAATATAGCTCATACATCATATTAACACATAAGCTATAGTTTATACAAATATTTAAAAAAAATGACATTTTACTGCTCCATCTATGATCATTCCTTTGAAATATAAATTAAAGATTTCTGTAAAAATTTAAAATAGTAAATGTCAAACAATTCATGGCCATCTTTTCTGATATACTTTTCTGATATACTGTGCATATATTTTAGCTGTGTAAAACAGTCCCTGTGAGTGTTATGGAAGGAGAATAAGTGAGATCAAGAGAGGTGGAGGCTATTTTACTTTTAAGCCCGGTGAAACGGGCGGGTATCACGCTAGTATATTATATTTATGTCAGAAAGCTCTGCGAAATGTATTTTCAATTTGAATATTGAAAATCGTAAATTCTTGATTTTCGCAATCCACACAACAGAAGAATTTAAAGAATTAGCTTTACTATTAATTAGTGTACACAAAGAGTGTTCATTCCAACAAAAAAATTTATTACTAAAAATTTTTCACAGCTATAGTATTGAATAAAAATGAGATCCACATTCCTCCGAATGTTTATAAATAAAGGTTAGGCTTTTATAAATTTAGCTTAGGATACAGCTTTCTGTATATATTTTTCTGTAGAAATATTTTCGTTTAAAATTATTATCAATATTTTTGTGTTTTTGAGAGTATTATTCAACAAACTGTTTAAAATGACTGTATTATTAATAAATTAAATCATTAAACATTCAAACTAATCTAGATTAATTCGTATATTTTTGGTTTTAACTTTAATTTTATTCGTATGCAAATTTTAAATACTAGGAAGTATTATAGATGTTAGTATATGGATATTAAAGAAGATCTAGTTTAAAATTTTGCCGTGTCTAGTCACATGTTCATTTCATAGTTTTTTTTTAAGTATTATGAAACTTTAAAGATGTTCAAGGTAGTTGCTTTAACATGGTTTGTTATAATCACGATAGTCGTTGAACACTGGGCAACCAAATTTGATGTTTGATGAAATTCAACTTTAAATATGGAAAAGTTAATTCACTTTTTTGGCAGAATTTTGTTTTCCGGTATAAGCTCGATTTTGCGATTAATCGATTAATTTGCGGTGGTAATATTGTAAACTCATTTTATCAAAAAACACGATTTATTGATATGGAGACTTAAACGTACAAAATAATTTTAATTGCAATGTAAAGCTATGTAAAGTTATGGAGTAAAATTATTGCTATAGCTAAAATGATTTTTAAAAGCAAAAAAAAAAAACACGAAAAATACTGAAATAATGCCAATGTCCGTTAAAATTTAGGAATTGTTCAGCATTTTTCTGGTGCTTTTCGGGGTTTTGAGAAATGTGAATAGTTCTGTAAATTCAAATTGGGTAGCTAAGAAAACGAATTAAAGTTTACCTAAGAAATATCGTATATCCTACGTCTTTAATTCTACATTAAAGTTGTTGGGCTGTTGGAGCAAGTAATGTTCTTTTTTGTGTGGTAAATGATAGTTCAAAGTGCCTTGGTCACAATAATTACAGTTTTGGGACCTTTTATGGAGCAAAATTGTGAATTATTTCAATATAAATTGTGATTTTTAACACAGTACCTTATGGTAGAATTCACAATAATGTTATTTGTACAAAAATTAATCGGTGTTGAGCTTCAAAAAAGTTTTCATCATGAAAAATATTTATCACAGATTCTGTTTATGCAAAAAAACCATAACCTTACGGCGCTTTCCAAAGAAAACATAAAAAACTAGTCAAATTGGCCTATAAATTTTATCTTTTTCGATATTTTTAAAGCATTAAAATACATTTACGTGATACAAATATTATTTTTATTTATTATTTTATTCATAATATTAATTTCATTCCTTACTTTTAAAATTCAATGAATATAAATTAACTGATAACTTGACTAGTCATGTGACGGCCGAACTACTTTAAGCCCGATTTCTTGGATTGACACAGTTACAATATTTATTTATTTATTGGTATGTATTGATTAGTTCGATATTGTTTAGAAGGATATGATCATTTTGTTTACAATAGACTTACACTAAAAAAATAAGAGAATCTTGTATTACGCAAGCATGTGACTGGCTTGATGTCCCAACTTATATATTTTTTAGTAACAGTATTTGGCATTGGTTTAAAAATAATTTCATAAAAAAAGTTATCAGGCAAACAAACACCTGTGAGCAGTGTCTTGGATTTAATATTATAATAATAATATAAATTGATTATCGCATCCGCTGCTACTCATTTTAATATGACAGTTAACTAATTATATAGATAATGTATTTGTGTATAATACAGGCTGTCAGAAACTGTATTTATTATTAAGCGACTTCCAAGAGAAAACTCTCTTCAACTATCAATCGATAGTAGTAGATATGTACGATGCTCATTGTTTATTGTTTCAAAAACAATTAGGAGAAATAGGTGCGTAAACATAAAATTTGTTTTTGGTAAATTTTTATACCCCACTCTCGCCAAAAAAAAACTACACAAATCTACTTTTTTTTCTATTCATGTATATAAATTTTATTTGACATAAATCAAGTACAAACATACCATACAAAAAATTAAAATGACTAAAACTAAATATATATTATATGCATGAGAGGTTAGAAGAGATATGTTTGTCTTTTTAACAGTATATGTCGCAGATACGTCGTAATTGCTTTCATAAGCTCTTAACTATAGCAATTGAGAATAGATTGAGTCGTAGTTAGTCCCAGTCTATGCAAGTATTCCCTTTCTTGGCCTGCAGTTCCTGGAAATCCTCTATCAGATGCATCAAACTTTCTGCCGAATCACAGAATACACATATTCTAACTCCATCAACTTTCACACTTTCCCACTTAAACCCATACATCCCATCTAAAATTTGCAATCAAATATCTCTCACTTCTATTACAAACATTCACATATCTAGCACCTAGTTTATAGTGGTCTAAGGTTATAAAGGTGCTTAGACTCTCTTTCATTCTCATAGTATTCAAACTTTCACGTATCGCTAGCTCTTCAATTTCTCTTTTGATATTTGATCTCACACAGCCCTCATCCAATTCATTCAATCCTCTTTCGTTCATTAAATCTCTTATTCTATCCAACGCACCCTCATTCAAACAGATTATTTGCAGCTCTTTGCTACTATTATACACTCTATTGCGATAATTCAAGGCCTTTGCCATGCAGTAATACTCCACACTCCCAGCTCCAAAGACCAGCCAATTGATATAGAAAATAATCTTGAAATATTACAAGAATTAATAGTTAATACCAACAGTAAAATTAATAGATTTGATTAGTAATTTTACTTCACTCCAAGAAATTTTTTTTTTACATTGTAGGTATTATTCCATAATTCTACAACTGTTAATAGATTATCCAAACATTTATCATTGTACATAAAACAACTTAAAAACTGGATTTAAAATAATTATTTTTTTTATTTTTTTATTTTTATAAATGTAGGTATACTACATATTAGAATATTATTATATTATTAAATAATATATATAGTTAATAATTATATTTTGTAAAATTACTAATTCATGAATGAGAGAGGAGAATCCATAATTATATATTTATTGAAATTTAATTTACAGATATAAGTTGTGTACTACAATACTTATTATATATTATTTGATATGGTCAATTATTGAATAAACTTAACAATATAATGTTATTTCTATACCTATAATATAATTGGTCAACTATTTACAAGTTAATCTGAATAGAGTTCAGTTCAGATAGGTTAACTTAAACAGTGCTGGTTTAATATCCTAATCAAACAAAAATTTATTTTATTTCATATTTTCATAGCTATTGCTAACCTCATCAGAAACATATTAGAAATTAAATTTCGGATTTAGATCCTACAGGGAAGATTATTAGAATATTTCTAATGGAAAGAATGGGTATTTTTAATATTATTAAATTAAATAAAATTTTCAGAAATAAAAATAAAAACAAGAAGAACCTGGGACAAAATAATCAGGAATACCGCAAGAAAAAGTAGCCTTCTAAAGACACTGGCTTTGATTTGGTTGCGATCAGAGCTGTGTTAGATTAGGCTGTTATTTTCCTCCTTCCATCATCCATTGGAAAAATGCGCCCATATAGTATTATTATGGTATATTAGGTAGCCCCTTTTAACGTTTCGTCCTTTTGTGCCTGTCTATCTATCATAAACTATTTCCTGCGAATCAGCTTGAAGAAAAATATTTGAAAGGTGATTACTAAGTTTGGAGACCCGTTCAGAGACGAACATATAAGCAGATCGATTATTTACTTGCCTGAATTATTTTTGTTTCAGTTATTTTTGTTTGGGTAACTCGCTTGATGTCATTTTTTTGTTAATTAGAAAGTAATGTGTTATAATTACTTAAGAGATAAATACCTTTAGACTTAGAAAAATATACATTCTTCACTGCGACATGGATAGATATCAAAAATGATGTCTTCGAAATGTAAAAAAAGAATAATAGTGACGTAATTTTGGTATGATTTGTTTAGAGAAATTTAATCCTTGCCGAAATGAATAATAAATCTACTATCAAGAAATTTTATTTAAGTGGTTACGCCACTGTTCAAATGAAGCCAATTTAGTGTAATTAATTAGAAACTGAATATTATTACTATTATTAAGTGATACAAAAAAATATAAAACTAATTATACTTTTATGTATATTTATATAATCAAGTTGATACCCAAGCAAAGCAAAAGGTCAAAATCTATGAGGGCGTTGTGGCCGCAAGCTAATCTTGAACAATTAACATCGATCATGTATGTATGCTTTCCTGCAAAATGATACGATCCGAACCAACAATAATATTTAATTTAAATTATCATATAATGAATGTATTATTTTTATTACAATTACTTTATTAGGAATGGATTTTCATGATACCGTCGTAATTTATAAAGATGGTTTTATTATGTTTCTTACGTTTCTTACTAGCACTCAAGGACTTTTTCGAATATTTAATGAAATTATTTGGAGTTTTTTCGAATATTTAATAGGTTTTCATACCATGTATATATAAAATTTATCAAGGCACACTAACTTTAGTCCCGAGTGTGTAACGCTTAAAAACCGAGTGTAAGGCTCTCTTGTTCATAGAATCTATTTCCGGTTGTCCGCCTGAATGTCTGCCTGTCTATTTGTCCGTCTGTCTGCCTGTGAACAAGATAACTCAAAAATGAAAAAATATATCAAGCTGAAATTTTTTGAACGTGCTCAGGACGTAAAAAGTGAGGAGGAACCATCTAGTAGTAAACCGTAAAAGGTCAGTAAGGCGCACCTATAAACCGTTAGAGAGAGAAAAAAAAGTGTAAAGAACAAACATTTTTTCGTAAACATCACTGTTTACTTTGCCCGTGAAGGCGCAAATTATATAGTATGTATTATATGGGATATCGGTTAAGTTTGGCTATTCTTAAGCTATTCTTAACTTTTTAGTGCATATTAATTTGTTTCGGAAAAGTTTTTCTTTTGAAGTCGGTTTTCTTTTTGTTAAAAGTTTTTTTTTTTTAATCTTTAAAATAAACATTAAATTTTCAAATAAAAACATGAATTAAAGTAGAATTTACATTGAACTGCAAAATGGTACAATAAATAAGAACTATGAGGAACTCACTTCTGGTCATTAATTAATTAAACTGAACTTGAAATTGGAATAATTTATTAATATGCAAAAAAAAAAAACATCTATAAAAAATATGGAAATATATTTTTTTCAAATACTTTTTGATATGTAAAATAAACAACAATGCCTTTTAGATCATTAAATTATTGAATTAATGCATTTTTTATTTTCTAGTTTTTCAAATAATTTACATACTATTTTGGTAAACTTTATTTTATTTAAAATTTATAAATGTATATACCCTGTGTTTCTATATTATACAGCATGGTACTAAATTTGTGCTTGTTGGATATATTTACAATGTGCGTTCAGGAAATGATTTATGATTTTTGCTAAATGATATATTAGTAATAATACAATTATTGAACGTGTTCCAAGTCAGGTTAACGATCGAATTTTTGTTCTAGGATCTTCAAGTATTAAACTTCAATCAACGTTCTTTTTTTAGGATCTTCAAGTATTTTAGAATTTTAATCTGAAAATACCGAAAAATTTAAGCTATACTTTAACGAAAAAGCTTGTGCAGATATGATTACTGTCAGAAAAACAGCTTTTTTGATTTAAATAATTGCCCCTCTTTTTATTGCAGCTAAAAATCTATACCTACAAAAACACGCCCGCCAATCAACGATATCCTCAAAAAGTCCTCCATGTCGTCTAAAAAAAAAAGAAGGTTTTTTACCGTCTTATCAAATCGAAATCAAGACCACAAAAATCGAAACAGTTAATATTTTGTTCATGTGTAAAATGCGCTAAGATTTCAAAAAAACAATACAAAATATGATGGTTTCTGAGCGTGCGAAGTTTAAATTTGTTTTGAAAATTTATACTTTTCAGACTTTTTCTTTGGTCATTGGAGTCCCCATTCAAGAAATGACTTCAATGAGTTGTTGGGTTCTAAGGGAGACATAATTCCTTACGTTTTGCATAGCACCAGAACACTAATGTCATTATTGAAACTAATCTAAAAACTTTTGTTACGCAACACTCTTAAAAATTTCTATTCACTTGAAAAAAAATATTTTTTAGGCTCAATTAATATGAAATATATATCAAGATTCACTAAGTTTAGTCCCAAGTTTATAACGCTTAGAAATATTGATGATACGAACAAAATTTTGGTATAGGTTTTCAAAAAATCACATTATTAGTCCATTTTTGTCTACCCATCCGCCAACATGGTAACTCAAAAACAAAAAGAAACATAGAACAATTGGGTCTTGTAACCCATTTTGAATACTTTTGAAAATATTTGATTTTTTCAAAAACCAAAACAAACGGCAATCTTTCGATCAATTTCGTTTTTGAAACGTTTCTAATTTATTAAAAATATTACAAGCACTGACATTTTACTTAATACAAAGTATTTCAACAAGTACCTCAGTCAATTGTTTGTTTTCATTTGTTTTAGAAGTATTTCTGTACTAAATGCAAAAAAACGCATTTCCCTAGGTATTGGGTAAAACAAGGTCTTACGTGAAAAGTATCATTGACTATGCTAGAACAAAATGTTTCATTTTTCCAAATATTTATCGATTTCTTAGAAAATTTGTTTGTTCCATAAATCTGCCTATTTACTCACTTTGGAACAAAATAGACAAGACAGGCATTCCATTTTGTGTACTATCATAAATTAGGACATAGAGGATATGGAGCAGGGTAACGAATTTACCCAAACATTCGTTTAGTACACGATTTTCTTTCAAGAAAGAATACTACATAGGGTATACCGTGTACAACATAATTGAGTATTGAGTAAGAATATATTGTTATCCTGTAGCTTATTTAGCATAATATCCATTCTCTAATTATAATGATTTATATTAAAATATATAAAGTTTTAGTGGTATGATTATAAAAATACTTTTAACATTTACTTATGTTTCATGGTCACGAATCTATACGTCATGTTATGTGATCTTAAAAATGACAGCAGATGACTTGGACCTTGCTTGGATTTTTTATTAAGTGGATTGGATGGATAGAGTTTATAAGCACGTATGTGTGGTAATAAAAACATAATACACTTATAGTGAAAAGTTATCCATAATTTATAATAATATAGGAAGAAATCTTAAAAATTGTTTAGAAAGTTTTATTGCTCGTATTTATAAAACTGTTTTGTTTTTGTTTTTTTTTTTTTTGTGTGTAAACATACAAAATTTAAATTATGCCATTACGTTCAGTATAAATTCTAATGAAATAAAAGATTCTAAGCACCGATGAAAGATGAAAAAAAAATCGGGGGGTGCCGTGAGACCACGAGACAGCCGGTAGGAACTCTATTCCTTTCGTATCTTGGTACATTATAAATATAGCAATTACTTTATTTATATACAAGATATTTTTCTGATAAATTGAATTGAAATTTAAGATATTAATTTTAGGATTAAACAAGTGAAAACAAACAATTGACTGAGCAAATTGTTGAAATACCATGCATAGTCAGTGTTGATTTCTTTATCACATTACACATAGAAAAATGTGACACATACATAACTAATAATCAAGTATATAGTACATATTATAAAATTTCCTCCTAATTGGCGCCCTCACGGGTAAACAGTGATGTTTACGCAAAAATGTTTCAAACAAAAGTTTAATTTTTGATAAGGAACATTTTTTACATTTAAACTTTTGTTCTATCTCTAACGGTTTATAAGATGGGTCCTACGGACCCATAAGTCAAGACCCAATTGACCTATGTTGCTCATTTACGAACTTGACCTCACTTTTTACGTCCTGAGTACGCTGTAAAAATTTCAGCTCGATATCTTTTTTCTTTTTTGAGTTATCGTGTCCACAGACGGACGGACGGTCGGACGAACGGACAACCGGAAATGGACTAATTAGGTGATTTTATGAACACCTATGACAAAATTTTTTTCCTAGGGAATACACTTTGTATTCCCAAAATTAAAATAAGAACTTTACCTTGTATATTTCAACTGTGAGATCTGTGGCATCAACATCAATAAGTGAAATTTACAAAATTTATAAAACTCCCGAAATTTTTCGAATATGAAATCCTAGACTCGCTTAAAATGTATCTAAAAGCAGTCTCCATTAAATTACCTTTTTCCTTAGAGCCTTCTCTAAACTGAACTGATTTTGAGTATCATCGTTTTTTAATTGTTCCGGATACGCAATGCTCAACTCGCACTTCAAACATAGCTAAGAACACTCCCTTTAAATTACCTTTCAAACGATACATACAAATTCATTCAAATCGGTTCATCCGTTAAGGCGCTAAGATGCCACAGACAGACACATATAGCGGCCAAACTTATAACACCCCTTGTTTTGGTTCGGATGTTAAAAATAGCTATCCAAATTTAATAAGTGACCCTGCATAATCAATGTGCCAAAATGAGAGCCCTGGCAAGTACTATATTTTTTTATATTCTTCCTATAATGGACACCTTATATATTAATAAAATTTTCATTAATAGATATAAAATTGTATTTATAATGTTTTATGATTTACATTTTATGACGGTGTTTGTAAATTTTGTATCGGAGTGTATTTTCTGTATATGGAATTGTCTGTTTACATTACAGAACACTTGGATTAAATCACAACTTGAGTGTTTCTTATCTTCTCCAATAAATATTAATTATTATTATTACATAACCCAATAAATCAGTATAAATACTCTCTTAAAGTTTTTTTTTTTTAAATATTTTAAGAGAGATTTAAAAATAAACACAATTATCTTCAATTGATTAATATTCGATACAAAATATAATCAATCTATTACTTCTATAAATTTTATCCTAGCTTAGTTTAAAGAGATAAAAGCCAAATATTTATTATCTGATGATACGCTGTGAATAATAACATAGAGAAGCTCCAATTGCTTTTGGTGTTTGATACGCAAAATTTTTAGTTCATAATACCACTTTTTTTCCCGTGAACGAAATATAACGTCGTTTATGGATTTACGCCATTCATCGCATAATAGCTTCAAAGTGTGCTGAAATGATTGGCCAAATCGTTTCGCAGCATTAAAGTGGTTTACGCAAAGTTTTAGAACATAAATACAATGGAATTAGAAAATAAATACAGTGTTGAAATAGGCCCTAAAAATATGAGCAATCTCTACGATTGACAATGAGGTCTCGATACTTTGTAATAAAACACCTTGTTACGGGAAATAATTTTCTTTTACTTTTCCGTATTTAACCTGACTAATGATTAATTATTTTTTAGATATTTGAGATTGTTTGAAATTATTTTACATAAAAATGTTTAGTATACGCACTGTATTATTATTCTCAATGAGTTGTTCAACTACCTGGACTAACTTGTTTATGAATAACAAAACAATTTTGCATATTTCGTCAGAATTCATATGTAATTGAATCATATATTTTCATACAATGCTCTTTCAAGGTTAAATGATACTGTTTTTTGAGATAAGAGGAAAATAGCCGAATGAGATTTATATACATGTATGTAAAAATAAACACATATGACTGACTATCTAGATATTATGTATTATGTATGTACATAAATAAAAACATAATATATTATTACACTTTATAAATTAAAGTCGACAGTCAGTCTAACACTGAAAAACCGCAATATGATATACAATGTAAATTGTATTTGTACATATTGTTTGTTTTAAAATTAGTCTATAATCATATCTGTATCGAGAGGATAGACTAGCCAAAATTTAGTTGTGATGCACTTTTTGCCGTTATAGACTAACCGTGAGTTCATTATGAAGCGAAACTTTTATAATTATCGTAAAGAAGAATGAATTTTCAACCTTGATTCAAGTGTAAAATTTACGACAATCGAGTTTTATTATTATTTTTTTCTGGTCTCTACTTTCATATTATTTTGCCGGTCGATAAAGAAGTTTTAATGACAATATAATACGTAAGAACAAAGGACAAACTTTCGAAGGGGATGCAAAATCCTTTCGGACAATCGCAAAATGGATTTCAATTTTCAATCTCTTCGTCAGATTCTAACATACTTTCAAAGTCTTTATTTTAACATAAATGGCAGCAAACAAACAAACAAATTAAAATAAGCGAAAACAAAAAATTGACTGAGTTAATTGTTGCAATACCATGAATAGACAGTGTTGATGAAGCAATCGTTTATTTTTTGACGTCCCGTAAATAAAAAAATATATCCACTTTTAAATAGCCTCACACACATAACTGATATTGAGATATTAGTACATACTATAAAATTTGAACCTAATTAGCGCCCTCGTAGGTAAACAGTGATGTTTACAATAAAAATATTTAAAACTAGAGTTTATTTTTTTTAAATCGGTGGGTTTCACAAAAAATATCTTTCAGATCGGATAAAATTTGGGTCTATTATGAAAAAATTGAATTTTTGAACTTTATGATATCATCAAAACCCTAAAAATTGAATTTTGCTTTATGAAAACCAAATTATATCCAATAATAAACCAAGTATGGACTTATACTAATTGGAGCCCAAAATTTTCTTTGTGATCAAATTTAACCTACCTCGAAAACTTCTAATGATAGTAGGAGCCGGGTAGTAGGTCTTGGTTATATTAGCCTTTGGTTCCTATACATCCTGTATAAATATAACATTCGCATTTGTGGAATTATTCCATGAATTATTGTATTACACACAACCGTAATATAATGGTGTACACATATTACATACCTACATACATATACATACATATAATATACGTACAGTTTTATGAAAGAGAGATGTCAGGGCCATGTGGTTTGACACATATCTTCATATAACTGTAACAAATACACATTTCAGACCATCAATTTTAACTGGATACTGGAAGAATAATGGTGCGAGGAGCGAGAGAGATACAGAGATGGTAATCTGCTTGAATAATGAAAAATACTTAAGATGATATGCTATATAATTGTAATATAATCACTTATTATATTATCGTTATCATATACGAGATGTTATTACGTATTATGAGGTGGAAAATGTTGAAAAATCAATGGTAACGCTTTACAGTTTGTTTTTATGCAAGCGGAGATTGAAAGAGGGTCATCGGGGAAATATCTCTGTCTTAAGGAGATATGCAAGGCTTGAATAATTCCAGGGATTTCCAACAATATACAATAGTTATACAATAGTAAACGTCAAATTAAATTAAATTTGTTTATTTTTTTTTATATATTTTTTTAATATCACTACATAGTATAAAACAAAGTCGCTTTCTCTGTCCCTATGTCCCTATGTCCCTTTGTATGCTTAAATCTTTGAAACTACGCAACGGATTTTGATGCGGTTTTTTTAAATAGATACAGTGATTCAAGAGGAAGGTTTATATGTATAATAACATCCATTAAATAGTGGAGAAGTACTGCTATTTTTGAGGTTAATAGTTAAAAATGTAAAAAGTAAATAAGTAAAAATGTAGTGTATGAATTTAGATATTCCAAAGATAGCAGGAAATCTTCATGGTATAGGGAAAGGGGGATTGTTTTACTCCAAATTTAACGCGTGCGGGTCACGGGCAGTAATGAATAAATCAAAACTACTGGATCGATTTTAATCACATAGGCTATATATTTTATACCCGTGCGAAGCCAGAGCGGGCCGCTATGTTTTTATATACAACGTTCACAGTTTTTCTGTAGTGTATTTAGTATCAGCATTGCACCCGTGCAAAGCTGGGGCGGGTCGCTAGTATCTTTATAAATTATAGTTCATGTGTTATTCTGATATATCAGCTATATTGCTGTACAGTTTTATTAAAAACCATTCGCTAGTTTTAGCGTGAAAGCGTAACAAACCAACAAACAAACATGCTTACTTTCACATTTATAATATATAGGGATTTTTTATAAAGAAAATTAATGCAAGTTCTCTAATACATCTTAACAGAAATTTTTTCAAAATTTCGACTCTCTATATCTAAAAAAGGACCCTTTCAGAAACTGTTATTTTTAACATCATCAATGTTATCTATCCCTGTATGTTTCAGTCATTTTTCCAGCACAATTCTTTAAGTTTTTCCTAAACAATTTCGTAGACATTGCTCACATATTACTCAAGATAGTTATATACATGATGATAATAAAGTTTTTTCTTTGGTTTTATTTATTTTAAGAGGATTCGTTCGATGCGATGCAATGCAGGGTAATATCAATTAAGACTTTGAGTGTGTTCTATATTCTTACACTTTGTTTATTTAGTATTATTGGTGTGTTATTTTCATTAAGAGAAAATGGAAGAAACTTTCGGAAATAACTATGTTTTTATTGATCATTGTTGTCTTAATAATAGTTTTGTTATCTTAAACATTCTATTTTATTTTTGGTACCTATACAGTATAAGCAAGCCTTTAGACAGAAAAAATAACAATTTTGTCCTGAATAGGGGATTGGACTAAATTTTTTTTACCACTTCAAATTAAGAATTTTCACTTCACGAATAGATAAGTGAATTGGGTTTTTTTTTAAATCTTAAGTAGGATGTAAGATATTAACGTTTAAATCTCTTAATGAAACAAAGAGAAAGATATACACTAGCCCACCAAAGAAAGGTACATTATACATGGGGATCGTCATGGAGATTACATATAAAAATATGGCCAGTTTGAAATCCTGATTATCCCCTAACGCAATATTCATTGTTTTCGAGTTAGTCCCTCAATTTTTGGAAATATATTAAAAAAAGTCGATTATTCGCAAATAAAAATGTAATTTTTTCACCTCCGTGCAGAAAGTGTCAACTTTTGTCTCGCTGTTCACAACTAAGTTGCCGCTTTCTGCCTACGTTGGGGAGAAAAATAGTATACAAATCACGGGAGCAAAGAAGTAACGAATGTCTCAGATCTCATGTTCGTTGTCGCCCGAGACCGACTCTTTTCTTTTGCTCCCTAGATATGTAATTATACTATTGATTATCTAAAAATTGTGAAGAATAAATCTGTAAATTGTCAGTTTTATTAGTCAATATTCCGAATATTAAATTGAAAAAGTTTCGGAATATCTTTCAAACTTATTAACAAAAGTTTAAGGATAAGTCTCGGTTCAAGAGTTTCACGGGACAATATTTAACACTTAATTGATGTCGTAAGCGATGAGAAGCCACCAAGTCTCACATTTTTGTCTTTTTGTAAATATTTGAACATACTGAAATCTTGAATTTAGTGTTTGTCCCCCGTAAGATGTAATGAGTACGGGAGTATCTACAGTCAGCTGAATTGAGAGCTGATATATCAGATATACATACCAATGGTACCTAATTAAGAATTATTTTAACACTGGCAATTTTTATTGGAGCAATAATTCAATAGCTGGTATTGTAGAATATTATGGATTACTGCTTGTAAAATTATGAGTTAATTAAGGATGTATGAGCATGACAACAATGTTTGATTTAAAGGCTCAAAATTTGTTTGTAGGTAGTCTTTTACTCAAAGAATATGTGGTTAAAATTTCAGCTTAGGTATCCGTGCAAATTTTTAAGAAAAAAGTCATTAAAAATCGATATAAAATACATTGGCTCTTATGGAGGAATCTCAAAAAACGACATATTTTGGACAGTTTTTGATAATTTTCATTTGGAATGAATGAAAACAAATTAAAAAAAACTTTTTAATAGAAAGTAAACATATTAGCAATGAATTAGAAAAGAAAAAAACTAAGTGTCACCGTCCATATAAGGGATGTAAGAGCAGGGTAGATTAAGGGTTGAAATTATTTTTATCTTATTTTCAACTTTGATGATGAATTTTGTTATAACTTCATGAATGTAGACGAAAAATAAGAATAAAATTTTTCGATATGTGTCTTGGTTTTCGAAATATCGAAAGCTAAATAATTAAACAAAATTTTCAATTTTCGATATTTTGAAAATTAAGCCAGATATCGAAAAATTTTATTCTTACTTTTCGTCTTATATCGTCAAGTAATAATATAAATTTATCATCAAAATTGAAAATATCTATTTTTAAATTTGTGCCCCCACTACCATGCTCATACATCCTTAACACTGAAAATAAACCATTGCTCCCATAATTTATATAACTTTTGAAAAATGAATATTAAAATTTTCAAGTAATAAATTTACGACGCGACGGAATTAATGGAATTTTTCCTAATACAATAGGCCACACCTTTTATTTTCAATACATAGGTGTAGAAACAAGGCTACTAGAAACAAATACGCTGGCTGCAGACATAATTATTTCTTGTGGAAAGCTATCAATTACTTTTTTTCTTGATCGATACTAATAAATTCAAGTACACGACTTAATTGAGATTTTATTTAAATTTAAATATTTTTTTGTATTGCTTTCTTGATTTAGTTGTTTGTCTTCACAGAAAGTAAACCGAGCATGTTTTACATGTATAAAAATATTTTATTAAATCATATAAAGTAAATAGAATTGTAAATTTCGTATTCAACGCAGTTTTTCGGAATAACATAATACGAATTGCGAGTTTTTCGACCGAAAGACCGGTAAAATTTTTTTATCATTGGTAATTTTACAATTCCATATTTGATACGCCTTATAACCTTAAGTGACACATAAAAATTTTTTTTTCCTTTGCTTTGTTTTTTATAGATATAATTGGATTCTCTAAATTTTATTGTCGTTGAGCTATAAGAGGGAAAATGTCTTTCAAAATTTGGTAGTTACCTAAGTTTTTGTGGCAAAGGCTTGTCTATGAAATATAATTCACTACTTGCTATTCGCTCCGTGCGTGAGTTTCGTTTCCATGGTAACGATACACTACTTTAATTATAGAATTGTATGGATGCATATATAATTGTATGGATTGCATTTAAGACTTACATTGAAAATTTAATATTATTGTCTCTCAAATTTAAATAAATAATTATGATAATTTACATTTGAAAAATAATATTTGTGCAATTTGATTTCTTATTTTCACAATTTTTAATGCAATAAGTTTAATTAATTCGTGTTTTACAATAATTTTAATTTGAAATTTCTATAACATTAACATGTAAAGAACTGCAAATTAGTAATAACAGCCCCCTTTTACGTCAAAATTTTTCACTGGAAGCGCTGGCATCGATTTTATTGTCCCTACCATGACTACGCACACAACTAATAAAAGATAAAACATAGTCTCAAATAAGATTCACAAGTGAAGTTCTAATTTTATTGTATTTAATTCATAGTTTTAAAAACGTGCCGAATTTAGTTACGTGAGTTGTATGTTTAGGTGTACTTCCTAAATTAAATGGACATAACAGTTAAAAAAGATAAAAATAATTAATATAATTTGTAGGTAATTGACAACATGAAAAACGAATGGTTTGACATTGATTGTTAATATTTTGGCATTGAATCTGTCACAATAAATAAAAATATTCAATTCTAACAATAATTTTATTCTTTTTTTTTAAATATTATCGAAAGTATACAGTCAAAAAAATGTATTAAGCAATAAAAATAATTGAAGTTTTATTTGAAGTAAACTTTTCTCATCCTTTCAACTTCAATACAAAGCAATGGAAGATGATAAAAAATTTCATTTTCGTATTTTTGCCATCGCTGGCTTCTTATTTCTCGTGTTTTATACGTTTGAATATTATTTTTATTTCATTGCTATCATCCTGTATCAGAATGCATGTTATTTAATGATGAATGTGTTTTGGGTTACTAATAATAATTCTAACAATAATAATATAATTTCATAAGCTAAAGCTAAAATCTTAACGGTATTTTTAAAATTACATTAATTTTAACATCAATAATGATAATACTTAGTTTTGCTGTGGAAGTAGATGTATCATACCTATGGTATACATAGATGGTTAATAATATTACATGCAGAGGACTGGTGGGTTGGTTATTCAATATTATGTTACTTCAAGACTGTGAGGCCACTATGAAGCGAAAAATTTTATGATTCTTTTAGAGAATCGATAATAAAGAAAAATTATATTTTAACCTTGTATCATATTTCGGCTTTATTTTTTGCCAGCCATTAATGTTAAAAAGATTATGATGTTAAAGATATTTTTAAACTATGTGCCTTATCGCACGTTCTCGTTCTGATTTGTGAAACAGAAAAAATGTCACCACAAACCGACCATTTTCATCTACCCAGGTTTTAGTTACCCAGGAAACTAAAACTTTTTCAATCGATTCAGTTTGCCATGAATTTTGAGAAAATAGAACCATTATTTTATAATTTGTTTGTAAAACAATTGAGTTGTGAAAGTTATCAGAAGTTTAAGATGACAGAGATAATTTAAAATAGGTACAAGGAAATATTTATGTAGTGTCATAATCAAGATCCTAATCAAACCAAACTTAATGTACGCACTAATTGGGTTGACTACTAAATCAGAAGCATGTCTTTTTTAAACTAATATAACAATTACTTTAAAAACAAGTTTTTGACTTCTAAAACTAGTACCTTAAATTTTCTGAAAAAAACCTTGTAAATAAAAAAAGTAAGCGCTACATTTATAATGTTTCGAGGTACGAAAGAAATAAACTTCCCACCGGGTGCCCACGACACTTCTCTTTGTTTTAAAACTAATTTCCAATCCGTTGACAGTCGCAAATTCCCTACAGTATGTTTTTACATATTATACTGTCAATGACTCTTTCTTAACAAGAAACGGCGGACAAATATATATTGTCGAAATACCAATATCGAAAAAAATTCCGTAAATTTTACTCTAAGGCCACGGTTAAAATTGCTTTTTCCTTTATTGTCAAATTTATCTTTATCATCATTATGGGCTCACGATCGAATGCATAGACAGCAAAATCTACGCTATTTTTCAGTCGTATCACAAGCAAAACAATATCTTATTTTTTAAAATATTTTTTAGACAGCAGTCTATTGATTCAAAAAGTTTCGAATTTACAAAAGCTGGAAGTTTTTAATAGGCGATTATTTCTGTATTCAAAGATTTTTTCATTTCTATGATTTGATAGAGTCCGTGTATTAGGATGCCTATCGATCGTCATTAAATCTGACATATGACAACTTATTACAGAACCCATATTATGCAGTCAAAGTTCACAGGTTCTCATACAGGAAATAACATTGGTTCAATTTTGTGTGGAGGTTTTCGAGTTTTTGAACTTATTGGTAGATATAAGGTACCTACTATATCGAATAAAATGGAATTTGTACCATTATGTGTGTTTTCTGTAAATTAAAGGTTGGAAAAAACTAAAAACTTGAAACTTGATTCTTATGATCTTGGGAAAGCGTTGATCTGCCAATCCTCGAAAAATTGAATTGGAACACCGAATCACTACATACGTTGCTCGATCTTTGCACATATACGTTGCTCGATCTTCACCCACGTACTCCGCTGTACTTATTTAGGTGCTTTATGTAGTAATAAGTACTCCTAGATAGGCTCATAATCTTACCACAAATTTCATTTACTACACACATTATAATATTGTAAAATTGTAATAAAAGAATATTAATCTATCAGTGTGCCTCTTAAACAATAAAACATATATTATCTTTAGTACAGAGTGTCATTGGAATGGATTTATCTAGATTTATATAGTAAGCAATTCAGATTTACAATGGTGTTTACTACAAAAAAGGTACAATGCACTTTTTCGAATTGTGAAACGGCGCAAGTGTAACATTCCTTAAACTACCCTGTTATTTCTATTCACGCTTTGTCGCTATAGAATGATGGAATTAACAGAAAAATTCAAAAAAATTTAAGATATACGATATGTGTCACAACCTCTTGAAAACGCTAAACACCTCCATATTTACCCAATTTATTCTATATCTTTAAAAAAGTAATAAACGAGCCGAAAGCAATAGGCCTGCGTCCTAAAATTTTTGCCTCAATCGACGGTCGTTTCGCAAGGATTGTAATGCAAAAATATATAGGAAAATAGTAGGTGGTGAAGTGATAACTGGCTACTAAAATTATTTAATGGCTTATAATTTTCTTGCTTAACGATTTTAATTTTTATTTCAAATCTTGTCATCTGTTGTAGCATATATTCAAATTTTAACGAAAGATACATTGAAATTGATTGAATCACACCTGATGTAGTCTATTTTTACGTTTATTTCGGGAATTGTTTTGTCTTTGAATTGATTTTGGTTAACAGCCTGTATTTCTATAGAACAATAATAATATTTTAACAACATTATATTAATTTTATGACTAACAAAATAATAAATGATATTATATTAATTTTTTTAAATAACATTAGAAACTATTAAATATACCACAAGACTTATATGAATTTAATTCATATAATTATCTACAACTAGTATTTATAACTGCTTAACTAATTTATTTACTACATACTTAAGTTTATTTAGTAAGTAGGTACTACTGCATTTCTGCATTTAGCAAATCAAACATCCAAAGCTTAAGCGTTTAACTCATATTTATAGTGAAATTGAGAAGTATATATATATCTACTAAATAAGTATATAAATAAAGATTGAAAAGGATTTTATAAAACGTTATTATACCGAATAAATATTCAGAAATTTATTATTATTATTAAATCTTAGATCACTACCAAAATTTATGTATTACTAAACCTAAAAGCAGCAATTTGATTGTATATACCTATTTCAATTCATACAATTAATAAAAATTCAATCACTTATTTAACAATATTATAAAGGAAATAATACTTAAGAAAAACAAAATTAAAAATATCATATGACTTTCATGTAAAGTAAAAATCAAACAAAAATATAATAAATCTCCGAAAAATATATAAGGTGTAATACAAGCGTTGTAAAATAAGATATTTATCTTTATAATATTAGAAACTTCTCCAAAAAATCCACTTGTTCTCTTAAATTAATGCTTTTGATTTTAATAATGATAGTTGTTTTATCCAAAATATTTTTACTCATAGATTTAAAATATTATGGCTTAACCTCTCAGTACGTATAATTGTTCGGTATTTGATATTACGAATTATTTAGCGAAAACGAAACATTTTTAATGTCTTATATCTCGGAAACTATGCTTTATAAGGAAAACCTTAAGTGTTAAAAACAAAATAACACGAGCTTTTTCCATGAGTTTTAACAAGTCAAAAATACCACAGCTTCAATGATGTTTTACTGCTTTGCTGCTAAGTGGAAGATCCACACAAAATTTATATGAATGTCCATGGTTTCGAATGTCTTGGGCTCTTCCCAATATTCTAGACAACCTAGACATATGTCTGACGCAAGTGCATTGATAATACATTGATATTGATAAATATCATTTTCGCAATTATTGATCAGTAAAGGCTATTCTGTTATTTTCCTCATATGCTTCACATGCTTGTGCTTGAATACCATCGTATACCGTGCTACACGATTATATTAATAAACGTACATATATAAAATTGTACAGAATCAAAACCACAGAATATTACCTGTTCATTTGTAAATGGACTCAAGGTAACATTTGTATCTCTGAGTTGGTCGGTTCAGTTGGGATATCATTTCTTAAATATATTAAACAGGTAGAAAATATATGAAAGATATTGTTAGTATACTGTAAAAACTGAAAAGATAAATTTCAAATAGCTTATTCAACATAGTAGCAAAAAACTTGATTTCAAAACTGTTATTACTCTGAAAATATCCTCTGAATATATAACCTACAAACCAACAGAAAAATCTCTTGACAGAAGTATCCTAAAAACAATGATTTCGACAAGAAACTCATTTTAATAACTCGTATGGCAAGATGAGCGGTTCAAAAAACCAACATAAATTGGAATACCATTGCGTTGGTAAGGCAGAAAAGTTCAAAAGTCTCTTGAGAAAATATTTTTTTGTTTTAATAATGATTGGAGTCGATTTCTATTTTTAATAAATGTGAAGAATGCGATAAATAAAAATAGCCATATCAACTAAGTGGGGAATAAGAATGACATACCACTCTCTAAGAGAATTCGACAAGTGCGACAGATCTGATCTGATTTGATGTAGACCAACTAAAACATTTATCTTTGACCAAGTTTGACACTTTCAATTTTTCAACTCAGCAGGAGGGGGTAAGTTATCTCAAAGAGACCTAAAATTTGACCTTTTGTTTCGCAACCTTTACCAAATCTAATAAACTTTCATATTTTTCAAACGAAAGTAGTTGATTTTTAGAGATAAATTGAATGGTGTTTTGATTGCTTTTGCTTCGATTTGCGCTTAATTTATGAGGTTTGTGAAAAAATTTTTCAACAAAAGTTGTGTGATATTTTCTCAATAATATTATTAACATCTTCGAGCTTGCCAAGTTGGAAGAGTTTTACGCCTCAGATCGCCTATGTCCTTGAAAGACGAAAGAAGAATGTTCACAGTTTTTTGCTGGTGTAGTCAGTACTACCTTCAGTCCAAACGGCGTCCTTAAGTCAGCCTGTCTTCCCAGTCGTTTGTACGTTTTTCTATCTGGTGTTCTCGTACAGCAATGCTCTGTCGTTACACCGCGTCGATGTACAACCTGCAAAGAAAAATAAAATTGAAACTTATTTAATGATATCACAATGGGCTCTATAGCCTAAGTGTGTCCTTCGTGTACAGCCAATATAACCTAGCCTAACCTATTTGAAGACAGTATGATGCGATATCAGTGCACGAAGGGTCCCTACGATGACTTCTGCATAGCAGAGATAGAGAGACGAATATAAAGCCTATAGACCGAAAATTGGAAAATTTGCCTGGAATGGGAAACGAATACTGCTACGCCAACCGATAAATTTCACAACCATTTGAGTTACTGAGTAGCCAAGGTGCAATGGTCGTAGAGATAAAGGTATTTTGCTCTTCTTTGAAAACTCTATTCAGTTCTGCAAGAGAACAAGATGGCGTAGGTAATCTTTTATAATATCTTGGAGTACTATATCAGGCTTAACAGCAGAGAGTTGCCTGGTAATTTCAGAGGAGAAGTTGTAGGAGATCATGCATTTCTCGTTCTTGGCTACGATCTCAATCACACATGGAACATATGATAGGGCCGGAGAAGGTTCCACTTTCTATTTGTATCTCAAGAAGTAGTATAATACTCGGAGAGCATTGTGGCTATGTATGTAAGTGTTCGAATCATAAGAAGCACAGGCCGAGATGATCCCCTTTTTTTGGTGTGTTAGAGTAGATATCACGGCTAAATAAACGCAAAAATATTTTTTAACGACATTCGATTACTATTTCCAGTATACTATATTATTTGATGCAGGTGCTACATTATCATTATTATTATTATTATTATTATTATTATTATTATTATTATTATTTTCTTATTATTACTATTATTACTATCCTCACCAAATTTAACTTGACTCAGTGAGTGGTGGTGAAGTCAATCAATCCAATGCAATATTAGCTAGCTGACTTATTCAACACACAACAAATTTAATCAATTTTATACGTGACATAGTCATCGGTAGCAATTTGCTCTTTATAATAATAATGTAATTTTAGTGTTATAATAATGTTGCCTGGCTACTTGCTACTTATTACTAAATAATACTAAATTTAATTTCTATTATTATCATATACTATACATCAATTTGTTCAATGTTCCGTGTGCGATGTTATCTAAAAATATTTTAAAAATAAGTGAAAAAAACATTAATTTCAGCCCGATATCTCTTATTTTTTGGGATTTTTTGCGATGTTATAAAAACCTTTTCCAAAGTTCGTTTTATAGAACTCATATGTCTAAGCTCTAACAATTACAAACTTGGGACTAAATTGAATAAATGTATGATCAACCTGTTGATTTCTCTCCAAAAAAAATGCCATCAATGTTTGTGGCCTGTAAATACTACTGTATTTGCAACAGAATCAGTACATGTTATTATGTTATTATTATACAGAGTGGCACAGTTGTAGCGTGATGAATAATAGCCCAAAGGTTCTTACTACGGTCTACTAATAGAAACTAAGCTCTGCAAACAGAACTTTTTTTAAACAAAATTATGGAGGTGAACAGCGTTTATTATTGGAGCCGATCACAGGAGGCGTTGAAACTCGTATACTCTTTTTTATCATTACCAGTTATGGGGCCTTCTCCCTTATCTTATGCTCTTTGGTTACATTAATGAAGAAAAAAGTATGGGAAATTTGTTTGCAAAAAATTCGGTCACTGCAGGTATGTTATATTTTTTTCATCGATCATTCCCATAATAAATGTTCGATATGACGCAATTATATACCATTAGAGTGGGAATTAAACCTACAAGTTCGTGTATTAATAAATCCTCGAGTTCAGAATATAGTGCCTGAGTTCCTTGTTGTTGGTATATACAAAGTGGGGCATAAATGTTCATACAATGGTCTATGATTTTTCTTTACAATCGAACTCATAAATCAATATTTATGAACAATCTTCTTGATGGATTTATCAAAAATAATTTGAATGGTTGATTTTTCATCGGTTTATTTTATATTTTATACAACATTACTGTATAATAAATTACGCACAGTACTTTGTAAAATTTTATATAAAGCCTCATTTATAGCAGTACACAATTATGTATTAAGTTTGTTTTGAAATTAATCTTGCCACAAATGAAACGCAACGATTGTTTTCAATCGCGTACAAAAATCGGTACAAAATCCTAACTCGCGATGAAAAGTTTTAGGTTTTCTATAAATAACCTCCCCAGTATAAAATTAATTAATAAGTTCTCGAAATGACAAAGTTAATTATCTTTATTAGTAAGCAGTAACAATTTTAATGGTATATCTCACAGAAAGTTTCTAAGAATGTATTATCCGAATAAGTCCCTATAAAGACCCCAACAAAAAGCAAAGCAAAACTCAAAAAGAAAACAAGTAAAAACAAACAATTGACTGAGATAATTGTTGAAATACCATGTACAGACAGCGTTGATTACGCAATCGTTTTTGTACATCACACATATATAACTGATATTCCCAATAATACAATTTGCGGCTAATTTTCACTCTCACGGGTAAGCAGTGATGTTTACAAAAAAATGATTCATACATGCATTTAAATTTTTGTTATCTCTAGCGGTTTACAAGATGGGTCCTACGGATCCAAGATCCAATAGACCTATGTGGCTTATTTACGAAATCGACCTCACATGTTACGTCCTAAGTACGCTATAAAAATTTCAGCTTGATATGATTTTTCATTTTTGATCTATCCTGTTGATAGACGAATAGACAGACGGACGGACGGACAACCGAAAATGCACTAAATATGTGATTTTATGATTACTTATACCAATATTTTTTTTGTAGCATCAATATTTTTACGTTCCAAATTTGGATCTAAACTTAGTATACCTTGATATATTGCATACATATATATATATGGTATCAAAATAGAAGAGCTAGAAATGTGAGATAAGGTTTCGAAAAAGGTCTTATGTTGATTAATTTTTTTATTCAGAATTTTAGTTTTATTAATATTCAAAGCATTACTAATTAATAATTTCAGGAGCGTTTCATAAAATTCGCGGTGCGCCTTTTATTAATAATGGGAAGGGTATACAATACTGCATTAGTAAATGCTACAACTGAAATATATGCAGTCATATATTTCAGCTGGAGCATTTACTATTTTATCTTGATCAAAACGTCTTGTTGAGACTATACACAAAATAGAATTAATATACACATATCTTGTATTCTTGTATTGTGTACGTGAACTATTATATAATAATTCGTGTAATAAATTTATTTTTTAATATACATTTTAGTAAATAGTTTAAATAAATTATTATTTTATTATTTCATATAATTAACATTTTAAAATAAACTCATTGAAAAAAAAAAAATTGATAATTTCCTAGGTAGACCGGTTTTTCTTTTGAAGTGCGTTGGTAGAGTAAGTACTACACTACATTACCTATCTATGCTAGAGGTCATTTATGTAAGTGAATTAATGTTGCACGAAGTGCTGAAGTGTGATAATATACCTCTCTACCTAAATGGATTTACATACACATGTTATAGACCAGACGCCAGATTCAATTTTTATATCTGTATAATTTTTTTATGGCGTTCATATTAATTGTAGGATATGTTACCATCAACTTTATTTATACATATAATAATTACACACACGACTGTTGTTTTTACCAATATTACGTCATCACGAAAATGACTGACAGCGTTTTTACGGCAGCGTTTAATTTTATGGCAAGAAAGAGTGTTTATTTTACCGAAACATATGTTTTTGGGACTTTTTATTAGGAAAATCAACAATTTTCAAGTACTTTTTCAAACATAGTAGAATACCTTATTGATAATAGTTTGCCGTCGCAAAACATTAATGACAGGCAAAGAATTACTCCGAAGCAGTTTAGTTCAGTCCTCATCGAATTTCAAGACGGGAGACCACTCTTTTTACGTAGTGAAGTCATTTATCTCCGAAAATATTGACTTGATGGTGATAAAATCATAATAATGAAATATATTATTTATCTACGCTCCCACCATTTGATAAAATTTAATTTTTTGGCGCGAAACCCTCAAAAAAAGTTGCAGGGAACCAAACCACCATCGGATCTACTTGAATGCACACACAAAATATCATCAAAATCGGTCCATCCGTTTAGGAGCAGTACAGTGACTATCATCAACACACAAGAAATAAATATAATAGATAAAAAGAAATAAGTACGATTTTTGTACATCGCGAAATAACTAATAGTTTTTAAAGGAAATAAATAAATTTCGATTACATTGACTTGAAAATAATCGGAGCGCATTGCCTATAACGAAGATTGAATCAACTTTAAATTTATATTTTTACGTTTTTATTATTTTAGGGTTAGTTAAGGTCATGGTGAAGTTAATGTTGTATTATTATTGGTCATTTTTGTTAACAGCAAAGTGATTACGTAATTAGCTTCTGTATTATAACATCCACTCATTTTAACGACTAACCATAAACATCTCTCTCATCTTAAAGTTGCAATTTAAAAACAATATAATGATGTATTCAAAAATATAATTTATGTTGATGAAGTTCGCTTAACTCAATAATGCCGTTCTCATAAAACTAACCCTGACTAACAACATCTAAAAATTTTAAACCATTAAATATACATTTATAGAGAACATAAACGGTCAGTTTTTATCATAGAGTTATGACAGATAGAGAACGCTAGTCTGTACGTGGATACGATTTGGGAAGCGAAATAGAAGACTGCCAGTGAGTTCCCCCGTATCCTTGTTTGTATGTACATGTGTCTGTATATATATATATATACATATATATATATGTACATTATGTACATATGATGATGACAAGGACACAGAGGAACTCACTGACAGTAATCTCTCTCGCTTCGCTTACCGCATCCACTTACAGGCCCCTGGCGTTCTCTAACTGTACTATCTCTATGGTTTTTATTAATCCCCGTGGTATCAAAGACGGGAAAACTTTTTTTTGGTCTTAGAAATTTTGGGAGCAAATTTTATTATTTTATATGATTTTGGAGCCAACTTCCTATCTTTAATAGTTTTGGAGGAAATAGGTACCAAAATTTTGTATTCATTTGCACCCTCAAGGGTAGACATACGAAAAAATATTTCAAACAAATGTTTTTTTTTTATAAGGATGATTTTTTACATTTAAAATTGTATTCCACCTCTAACGATTTACACGATCTTTACACCAAGTGTTATTTTCCTTTCTTTCTATTTGTACAATTAAATCCTTCATATTTTCGTAGTTATTGATGTTATCCAAAAATTGATTTCACGCGATGTTTTGGATCAATAACGAACGTCTTTTGAAAAAATAAACAAATTTTAGGACAGAGGCCCATTATTTCTAAGTTGACTTAAAGAAAAGCGTTTTGTTACTGATTCAATAATTAGTTTGGCCTCTTTATTTCATTGCACATTGAAAATGTACATCTGGGATTTAATGGCCATGAGGTACAGATAGAGGTTCATAATATTATCATTGGATTTTAATTCCAATACATAAAGTTTTCAAAAACGTATGAAATAGTTCATCAATAGGCCACATAAAAATTAAATAATAAAAGTGATTAGTTTTATTTGTTTTTATTGATAAGATATGAACTGTATTAATAAAATAATAATCCTACTCATTATGTATTTGTATACAATACGTCTATGTGTCTGACAGTAATTACAGTGTAACTTGGTTAAGTGCGACCTGGATAAGTGAGAAACCTCCATAGCTGGAACTCATGCTGAGATCCCTTTGGAGTCAGCGAGTGAATTTTATATAAATTAACCTCTGTAACTGAGAACTGAGACAACGTCGTTTTGTTTGTTTACTTATTCATTCTTATTCTACCCGCAAATTCCACACTTAACTAATTTTGAGCCTCAATGACCTTCAGTTTTAGTTTTGATTTGATATTATAAATATGTCTAGTTAAAAAATGCCGAAAAGAAGGTTCAAGTCGTTATCAGTAGATGAAAAACTGAAGTTTATATCCCTTTACGAAAGTGGGAAAACACGTAATGAAGTTTGTGTGGAATTTAATGTGCCAAAACCTACTCTTTGTAGAATAATTCAGAATGAAGATAAATTTCAATCACAATGTTCTGAAGTACAAGGAAAACTAAAACGTGTACGTTTATCAGAATATTCTGAACTAGAACAGTGTTTGCTAACATGGGTTAAGCAACTTCGTAACAAAAACGTTACGTTAAGTGGACCGATGATTAAAAAAAAGCCAAGTATTCATAATTTTCGTAGCAGCAATGATATTCAAAATACGTTATTTTAAGTAAGTGGAATATTAGTGAGAGGAATTTGCAGGTCCCTTGATATCTCATTTAACCAGGTTCCACTGTATATACTTATAATAGTATGTTGTATTAAAAAGAGAACACAATAGTGATGGTATATCATTAATAACCTGGTAAAAGGCATACTTTTTATTATACTTGATAATTTCTAAGTTTATCTGAGAATTGGGTGTTTATTTCCAAGAAATATTTATTAGGGGGTTGTTTTAAATACAACCAAGATTCATTCTTTTCGTCTGTCTACCTGTGTCTGCAATAATTTCTGCTTTAGAGATTTATGACTCCACTCAAGGAATTGTTAAAATGCTGTAAGGGTACTTAAACTATGTGCAGCACCAACTGCAGTACAGTACACTATTATACAATCTCTTCTCCATCTTCTTCTTCTCCTTCATCTCTTTCATTCTCTTAATTCTTTACGAACAAAACGTTTTATGTATGTGTATAATATTCATTTGAAAATATATTCTCTCCAATGTAGACTTTTTTTTATATTATATGCTCTTACGTGCTTAATACTTGTGTGTTCCATATAAAAACTTCTTAATTTTATAGAGATGACTAGAAATTTTCCATAATATTTAACATTTTCTAAATGCTCAACCCATTACGATGCATCAAAAAATAAAAATTAGGGATAAACGATTCTTACCAAGACTATTGGGACAGAAATGGTGCTTTTTTCAAACTGATTAATACATACTTTAAATTTCGTGAGTACCTTCCTTTTGGTGAGTCTACCAAACTTCTTTTTCCGACTTTTTTCGAAAGCGCTGCGTTTTAAAATAAGCACGATGACCTAGTTTAAATTATCGGATTGAAAAAATTCAGCAAGGAATTTGTCGAGCACTATGACCACTTGGTAACATTAATAATAATTTAAGAATAAAATATTTGGCCTGACAAAAATACTGCATCGATGAGGTTGCCTACGACCTCCAACGTTTCGGTTAATTTTTGCTGTATTATTAAATAATTATTAATGTTATCAAGTTGTCATATTGTTCGACAAATTCTCTGCTGCGTTTTTGCTACCGATTGCTTAAATATGACGCCATCGTGCTCGTTTGAGAACGTAGTGCTTTCGAAAAAAGTCATAAAGTGAAATTTGGAAAAAAACTGACGAATTTGAAAGTATGTATTAATCATTTAACAAAGCACCCTTTCTGTCCCAAGGTCTATTTTTTTGTGGTACTGCACACTTTAGTGAATTAAACTCAACAGTTTCAATATTTTACCTCCATGGGTGCAGAAATACAAAGGGTTTAAAATCTAAAAACCTCATTAAATATGGATTGATGATAGTTTGGCCAATTCAGATGGATGATGAACTTGGTTTTGGCAAAATGTGGCCTATTTGTCCTTTAATACAATTTAAACACATTTTAAACTTTAGCAAAAGAGCATTGCCTATTCTTAGTTAAATTACAAAAAACCAGTTCCTTATTTCTACTATAGCATGAATGACTTATAGATACAATTATTTTCTACTTTTTAGTACAATAAAAGTTTGTGCCTTAAAAAGTATTTTTTATAAAAATTTTTTTCTTTATTTGGTACATACAGTAAAATCTATATTCCTTTTTTTTTTACAGACATTAAATAACTTCTGTATTTTGATTTAAACATAACAATTTTTGAAATATACATACCAGAGTACCTATCAGTGGAAAATAAAAAGACATGCATTCAAAATGAATTATATTTCTTTGTACATATAATACATTTCAAACATAGAAATGTATCAAAGAACAAATAGCAATGATGTGGTGATTAATTTTTTAAAACCCTCACGAAAATTTAACTATAGACTTAACATAAATTTTATTTGTGATTTGCAGCGTTAAGTTATTTGTGTGTCCAAAAGGATGTTAAGACAATTCCAATTATTTCATTTCCAGATGGTTGATAAATATTTTACCCATAAACAGTATAAAGACTTAAGTAAATTTATGGGTTCAAATAGTATTTTATGCAGTAAAAATTCGGGAATGTAGTGGGTGCTTAAATTATACTTTTAGAATTATGTGATAATATTTGCATAATTTTAAGTGATGACCATAGCATTTACTTATAGTACTTATGGTTCTACCTATTCGAATTAAAAAGGCCAAAGGTTGACAATGGAAATTTTTACTAAAATTTATTATTTCCGCTAATATATTTCTTAACAGAAGCTGCACCAAAAATAATTTTGCTTGCATTATGCTTAAATACATTGGAAAAATTAAAAAAACTAATCAATGTATGGCGGACCTTCTGGCCTTTATTTGTACTATTTTACGAAGTATTTTCTAGAAAAGTTTGTTTTTTTTTTCCAAAATCTTTCATTAGGTTTACTAGTTGAAGCTATAGACAAATCATCTCTCTATTTTTTTTACAGTTTTGCAGAAAATGTACACCTTAATATTGTCCTCACGGGAGAGACAAAATGATTCAAACAAAAGTTGTCTATTTTTTATAAGAAACATTTGTTACAAATAAACTTTTGCTCTATCTCTTTTTCCTACGGCTTAAAAGATGGATCGTACTCAATTAACCTATGTTACTCATTTACGAACTCAAACTCACTTTTTAAGTAATAAGCAGGCTAAAAAACTTTTTGCTTAGTATCTATTTTCGTTTTTAAATTATCGTAATGATGGGCGGATATAAGGACAGATGGTCAGAGGGGCGGATAAACGTAAATAAGCTATTTATTTGATTTTATGAACACCTATTCAAAAGTTTTGTTCGTAGAATCAATATTTCTAAGCGTTACAAACTTGGGACTAAAATTATTATATCTTGATATATACTTCATATACACAGGGTATAACATTGTCATTAGAGTACTTTGAGATCATGCTGTCTATGACATTGTTGAACTTTTTTGTTGAAACTGATTGTAATGAATAAAATAGGAAATTTCAGAGTAAATTTCTGAGTAAATCTTTAGAATAAACAATTCTTAACAAGGGTACATTTTTTTTATAGTACACAATTTACTGAATAAAAAATTCAACATATTCCGTCCTTTACTTCCATGGAAGTAGAAATATGGGGAAAAAATTCCACGATTCGTCTCAATGGTTAATCAACCAAGTTAAATTTTGACAAAACAAAATAAAAATAAAAAGATTATATATTTCTTGACCTTTATTTACGGGTATAGAATATTTATTATGAAATTTGTATATTTCAAAATAAAATTACCATAAAAAATTAATTTAAACAAGTGACAACAAACAATTGACTGAGTTTATTGTTGAAATACCATGTAAAGACAATGTTGATTATGGAATCGTTGGCGATTTTCTCAGAAGCTATGCATCTAATCGATCCATAAACGCGATTTTTGTTTTTTTTTTTTTGGGTCAAAATTACCTTACTTACAGAGTTTTGTCGAAATCGGAGAAACTAATTTTTTCCCGATTTTTTCGATTTTTTCTAAGGGGTATCCCTTGAAAAAATTTCAAAAAATCGAAAATTTTTTTATGGCTTCGATATCGATAAAACTCATTATATAAGATAATTTTGACCCTAAAAGTCCAAAAATCGGGTTTGTTTAATGATTGGATTAATGGCTTTTGAGATATAATCCAAAATTGGACCCAAATAGCCATTTTCTCAGAAACTATTCATCCAATCGTTTCATAAACCCGATTTTTGTATTTTTTGGGTCAAAATTACGTTATATACATAGTTTTATCGAAATCGGAGAAACTAATTTTTTCCCGATTTTTTCGATTTTTTCTAAGGGGTACCCCTTGAAAAAATTTCAAAAAATCGAAAATTTTTTTATGGCTTCGATATCGATAAAACTCATTATATAAGATAATTTTGACCCAAAAAGTCAAAATATCGGGTTTGTTTAATATTTGGATCCATGGTTTTTGAGATATAATCCAAAATTAAACCCAAATAGCGATTTTCTCAGAAATTATGCATCCAATCGATCCATAAACTCGATTTTTGTACTTTTTGGGTCAAAATTACCTTACTTACAGAGTTTTATCGAAATCGGAGAAAATAATTTTTTCCCGATTCTTTCGATTTTTTCTAAGGGGTAACCCCTTGAAAAAATTTCAAAAAATCGAAAATTTTTTTATGTCTTCGATATCGATAAAACTCATTATATAAGATAATTTTGACCCAAAAAGTCCAAATATCGGGTTTGTTTACTGTTTGGATCCATGGTTTTTGAGATATAATCCAAAATTAAACCCAAATAGCGATTTTCTCAGAAACTATTCATCCAATCGTTTCATAAACCCGATTTTTGTATTTTTTGGGTCAAAATTACGTTATATACATAGTTTTATCAAAATCCGAAACAAAAATTTTTTCCCTATGTTTTCTTAAGAAAATTGCTAAAAATCGAGACCCAGTTCCCCAACCTTACGTAACTTGACCTCACTTGTACATATTAACGACGTTATGAAAATTGCCGCTCTATATCTTTTTTCGTTTCTAAGACAGACATAATTTTGTTGGTAGCATTATTATTTTTAAGCGTTACAAACTTGGAACTAAACTTAGTATACCTTGATATATTTCATATATACATGGTATAAAAATATTATTTATTAAATTTAATCATGTTGCAATCAATATCTATAGATTTTAATCATTTCCAAACTTGTGCAATCCTGTTACGAAATTTAGATTAATATTTTGATAATAAATTATCAAAAAATATTCTGATAAAACGTATGCAATTAAACAAAAAAACAAACAAAAAATTTTTAATTGGTGTGACAAATATTCTGTAAAATCAAGAGAGTTTGCATGCACCTGTATATCAAAATAGATAAATAATTTTGTTTAGTGGGCGGTCAGTAAACTAGACATGTAGAAAATTTATTTATTTTTTACCATTTTACGTTTAATTGTAGTTATTTTCATTGTAGTTCATAAAGGGAAAAAATAACTAAAATAATTATCATGTTCGCCTAATGCACATCAGAGTAATAAGTTTTAATAATATTTTGTAGGAGTAAATTTAACTTCGAAGGGAAGGGGGTATTGATAAGGCCTCATTTCCGCCTCAGAATAAAGTAAAAAAAGTCATACGATTTGATGTTTTCTTTATATATTCTGAAAGGAGACTTTTAGAAGAAAAAACTACTAATTAATATTACTTGTAGGACGTTAAATTTTAACTCAACTGTTATTTTTGCCCAAAATGTTAAATTTTCAGTAAAATTTCAATATTTTTTCCAAAAATCCGCAAAAATTTTTCAAAAAAACTACAAAAAAATTCCGGGACAAATCTTTGTGCATCTTTTTTGAATTTTTATTTTTGGTAATATTAAGAACCCACCCCCCATGGTCGCAAAGTGTGTATCTCAAAAAAGCTAATCTCGTTTTTTTGGATGATAGAGAGATTGACCTAAGTAATGCTAATGTAAGTAAAAAGTGTCCAGTTTACTTTCCTTCATTATAATTTTTGTGTTTGGTATACAAATCAAATATAATATTTTTAGATGATACAGGTCTGTAGGAGTTCAATGTAAATGAAGGACGATACGATACGATATCGTAATAATAAGTTAGTTATAACGATGATGATGATAAAATTGTATTATAGGGTTATGATGAGAGAAATGCACACCTGAGCATCATCATATTGTATACCTATATAATAGTATAAATAAATACAAATACATACATACACTTACTTGTGAGAAGGGAACCAACACTTCAAGGTCAACTATATACCAAACGGTCCACATAATTTAAGTGTTTCGATTTATATTATGTCAGTAGATACCAAAAGTGACGAGCAACGCCAGAATTATGTCAAAAGGTAATGAAAGCGAAAGCTAACAAGTAAAATTAACAAAATTTTTTAGGTACGGAACCCTAAACTCTCACTTGAAACGTATCTAAAAACACTTTCCATTAAATTACCTTTTTCTTTAGAGCCTTCTCCAAACTAAACCGATTTTGAAAATCAATCGCTTATTTTTTAATTGTTCCGAGTAAGGAACCCTTAGCTCGCACTTGCAAATATAGCTAAGAACATTTCCCATTAAAGTGCCTTTCAAACGAAATTAAAAATTCAAATCGGTCCATCCATTTAAGCGCAACGATGCCACATACAGACAGACAGACACACATAGCGATCAAACTTATAATATTTGAATCGAGAGTTGTCAACTCGTCCTTGAAACGTAGCTAAGAACATTCTCCATTAAATTACTTTTTACTTTCTTGAAACTGAACCTATTTTGAAGATCATCCCCTATTTTTTATTTGTTTCAGGTACAGACTCGCACTTGAAACATGGCGCTAAAAACACTCCTTTAGGCGCTACGATGTCACAGACAGACACACATAGCGGTCAAACTTATGAGACCTCTTTTTTTGATTCGGGGGTAAAAAAACAGAATTAATATCAAGTAGAAATTGCCGACTGGGTAATTGAGCGCCAGATTTTGAGTAATCTTTAACGCCTAGCTGAAGGCTGTTTTATTGATAATCGTTTTTAAACTACCATTTTATTTGATTTGCCTCGTGTCAATTGCAGTATATACTGGAAAATCGAAGTTAAAAGTGATGAAGGGGAGTAAAATTTTGTTTTTCAACAAAGTAATAAAAAAAAATAGTAACATTTTTTATCAAAACAACACACTGACAGGAGATCAAATAAGATTAGTTTAAATGAAAATTTAAAATATCATTTGCACGGTTGAGCACATTTGTAATGAACCACCTTGTATGGTAGATTTTATACGATCGTAAAAAATGAGAAAAGGTAAAGGTAAAAATGGTAGAAACCATATGGATGTGTGTATAGTTTTGTTCTTTATTATCTTATAAATAAATATATGTTTATAAACTTTTGTAATCAAAGGCTTATTATAGTTTGAAGAACGTTGCTAGACCCCTTCCAATTTTATTTCAAAATCGATCAATATAATTTGAGAAAAATTTTATTCGGCAAGTGTAATAATTTTTAACTCCCGAACTAAAAAAAAGAGGACAAACTTTGATAGACACTGATCTAGAATGAAATATTTTATACGGTCGAAGGTTTTACATTACGCAGGAGCACTACAAAATGATTCATTCTCGTCGCTGGTAAAAATTTAAGGAAAAATTAAAATAATATTTTTGCACTTGGTATCCGCACGGCTATGACGGCTATGTCAGTGTCTGTCTGTTTCGTTTTAAAGATAATTTAATGGAGAGTGTTCCCAGCGATGTTTCAAGTGTGAACTTAGGGTTCCGTTTTTAGAACAATTAAAAAATGGGCCATGCTTTTTTCAAAATCGTTTCTGTTTGGAGAAGGCTGTAAGAGAAAAGGTAATTTAATGGAGAATGTTCTTAGATATGTTTCAAGTGCGAGTTTAGGGTTCCGTACCCCAAAAATTTGTCGGAGGTTTTTTAAATTTTCTAAATTTTTAATTTAAATTAATTTTACATTTTAATTCTGTGTACTGGGGATGTCAAAAAAAGAGTGAGTCTTATAAAAATGAAATAAAAAATGAATCAATTTTTCTGAAATATGAATGACATTTTTAAAATACAAATTACACATTCTGTAATAAATCTAATAAATTTGATCTAAAAATGATATTTTCTGAAAGAAAGCGAACAATCTTAGAAACAACTGCTATTTTCTGAAATAAAATTTTAATACTTTCTGAAATAAACCAAAGAATCAGCCGAAACAGCCGACAAACAGCAGAAACAGACACATGCAGTTGGAGTTTCAACTGCATTGAATCCGTTTGTCAGAAGCCATACTCGCATTTGGACGGCGATTTGGAAAAAAACATATATAATATCTGGATTTGGCCTGCTGGCGGTGTTAAAGTACGACTTAAAGTGAAAATGAATAATAAACTCCTATGTAATTCATTGGTTTAGGTGGGTTATTTAATTTTATTAGTTCAGGTAAATAGAACATTCTAACGAACTAATATACAGAATGTTTTTTAAGAATGCTTAATCAGTTTATGTTTATTGACATGACGAACTGTTAATGTCAAGGCTATCGTAAATATTACTTTCAAAAATTATTAGATACATGATTGATGTTACAAATTCAATTCCAAATGAATCCGGATGAATAATCTCAAATTAAATCTACGTAAATATTTTTATGATTTTAATATGAAACTAAAGATTTTCATGAGATTGTGCTTAGGTATTTCTTTCACAAATTTGGAAAAGAAATTTGTTATTATTATGATTTTTGGGAAGATTTAGTGCTTCATGAACTCCCTCCCCAATTTATTTCAAAAAACAATACAAATGTTTTTTTCTTAGAAATCTGTATACAAACATATAAAAATTTGAAGTATCTTATGCCCCCTTCAAACCCTATCTGTTTTTCACCGTAGTTTATACCGGTACGTTTTTTATAAAACACGATTTTCTACAAAAATACTAAAAATACGAAAAAAAAATTTTGATAAATATAATGGGTTTTGAAATGTATACAAAAATATGAATTTTTGAGGTGAAATTTCGGGGTAGAGCCACTTAGAAGACCAAACTTGATTGATTTGATTGATTGTTATGATTTTATGAATCTTAAACTATCCCTTAAAATCCTATGAAAAAATTCTTCCAAAGCAAATGTTCCAAATTTGGGAAAGGTTAGCTTCGATTTTTTTTTTTGCATTCACGGAATGTACAAACATTGTTAAAAAATTTCAGTTTTCTTAAATTAATTGATAAATTCTGAAATAAAATTGGAAATATATTTAAGCATATTCTCTGAAAATTTCGAGTTAATCGGAGATCTTTTTTCGTTATTGAGTTATTGTGATGACCGACTGACGGACAAATTGACAACCAGAAATGGTCTAATTAGATGATTCATTATTGTATCATCGATATTTTTAAGCGTCACAAACTTGGGACTAAACTTAGTATACCTTGATAAATATTTCATGTATACAGGAAAAACTTTTGCACTAATTATATTAAATAAGTTTACATAATTATTTTTTGAACAGTCAACTTAGAAGCCTGTACATCCTTATTATATTTGACAGCATTGTTAAATTTAAAAAAATATTCTTTTAAACATTTAATTTACAAGAATTTATCATTCCAGACCATCCCCCGTCTATAACCTTGTGTGCTAGAAGGCATCCCTTGGAATACTATAAGTCATGAGTTCTATCACTGTTCAGATGTTAATTCTTCATTTTAACATTGATGTCAAAAATATGACTAACAAGAGAAAACAAACAATTGACTGAGTTAATTGTCGAAATACCATGTATGGAAAGTGTTGATTTCTCTGTGTGATACTATAACTGATATAACCACAACATACATACTATACAATTTTGTGCTCTCACGGGTAAACAGTGATGTTTACGAAAAAATGTTGTTTAATATTTTGTAAGGAACATTTTGTTCATTTAAATTTTTGTTCTATCTTTAACGGTTTACAAGATAGGTCCTACGCAGCAAAGACCCAAATGACCTTATGACCCCTTAGAAAAATTCGAAAAAATCGTAAAAAATTATTTGTTTCGGAATTTGAAGAAACTCAGTTTATAGGGTAATTTTGACCCAAGAAATTCAAAAATCGAGTTTATTTGGCGATTGGCCGAGTAATTTTCGAAAAAAACGATATTTCGGATCGATTTCCGGTATTATCTCGAGAATTATTCGCAAAATCGTTAAATGAAACCGATTTTTCTATTTCTTGGGTCAAAATTACCTTATATACAGAGTTTTATCGAAATTGGAGACGATAAATTTGTATCGATTTTTTGCAATTTTTTCAAGGGGTACCCCTTACAAAAATTCGAAAAAATCGTAAAAAATTATTTGTTTCGGAATTTGATGGAACTCAGTTTATAAGGTAATTTTGACCCAAAAAATTCAAAAATCGAGTTTATTTGGCGATTGGCCGAATAATTTTCGAAAAAAACGATATTTCGTATCGATTTCCGTTCGATTTACCTATACCAAAATTTTTTTCGTAGCATCATTATTTTTAAGCGTTACAAACTTGGGACTGAACTTAATATACTATATATATTTCATATATACATGGTATAAAAAGGCATTATTGTCCTGATGAACCAACCTGTATAACATATCATATATCAGGTAATCAACAAACAATTTTTATACCTACCTGTTTCCTAATGTAAGTTGTAAGATACCTGTGTAAGTCTAATCATGATATGTGAACCTTTCTTTTTTATGGGAATAATGAACGTAATATTTGAAGGAAGCCATCCGATCCCTTATTGAATATTATAAAAATATAAAATATAGTAAATATTTTTAAATAGTTTTATGATATGCTAATGTTTAGTCTTTAATGGTAGATCATGAGGGTACAGTTTCAAGCTTTTAACTTTAAAATAAACTGATAAATCTGACAATTATTAAAGTAATGGTTCATAAAAGAAGATCATATATAAATAAATTAATATGTTATTTTGTTAGTTAGGCCTTATTGTGAATATCTTTAGGTAAAACTTTAAAGTTCGTTACCATTTTAGTATCAAGACCTAAACTTTTAATTAGGTACATGAAACTCGAAGAATATAATATACAATTAAAAAAAATTCGCTATGTCTTTGATGGAGAAATTTCATATGTGAAAAAGAAATCTACACAAATATTTTCAGCTTATAATAACATAATAACTTTATGTAATATATTATAATGTACAGGACTTTATATACTTTACATATTTATTTAAATTATAGTATTTAATTTCATGATAACTTTTGTCCCATATATGGGACAAAATGTTTTACAACCGTTTATCACAATTGACAGATGGAAAAAATTTAGTTTTTCTTAAATTTTGAGTTGAAAATATTAAACTACCCGATAATTTGAAAGTTTTAAAATAAAGTTTTTCAATAGTTTTTTAAAATATCCTGTACATGGCACATAAAATATCATAGTTTGTGAGCTTTTTTTTTTTAAAAAATTTTGAATTTGTCTCACATATGGGACAAAAGTTGTCAAGTGATGTAACAAGTGAAATTTACAAAATTTAAAAAACCCCGACAAATGCGATTTATTCCTTGTAAACCGATTTTTGGAAACTTAGCTAGAATATGTTCTCAATCAAGTCGGTTCGACCGTTTAGGGCGGAACGATGCCACTGAGAAACACAAAGACGCACAGATAAACACTTTAAACTTATAACACTCCTTCTTAAACCTCCTTCTTCTAACAGGTCAACTGGGACCGTGGGTCACATCCTGTAAACTGAGAGTCCAAATTACCCAAAACTTAAATTTCCATTTTCTCAAAAGCTATATAAAACTTTGTAGGTAGTTTTAAATACTCAGTTTAATGATTCTAATTGCATAGGAAATCTGCCCTATATATAATATAAGGAGATCAAATGGGTCAATTTTCCTTGAAAAATTGTCGAAATTTTTCTGAGAAAACGCACGGTGCAGTCTGCCACCAAATTAGCAAAGAGTAACATTCACTAGCTAATTCTTACTGATGATGACTACTTGGTAGTCGAAAATACGTATTTTAAAAATACAAAAAACTGATCTAGGAAATTGGGGCAAAAATCGAAATTTATTTCGACATATCCTAGAGTTCTCATTTATTATCTTCGATAGTATTTATATTTTTGTTGTTGTTGCAATATTTGTACACCCAGTAATTGTGTGGAGAACATAATATACCTTATCTTTTATATATAACTTCCTTAACGAAAAACATTTCTACCGATATAAATAAATACATATATCTGAATTGATGGTACATCGATTTTACAATACATGTAATATTTTATTTGGATATATTTGACTGGGACTAAGGGAATATTTGTCAAATGATATACCCCCTATATTATACACAACACACACAATAAAACAGATACACATATATAGATATACATATACACGTTGATGATATGTACGCTTCTGAATGTCTCCAAGGCACCTACAAAACATAGTCATTTCATTGGAGGACATAACAACAACATATCCGAACAACAGCCACGGATATACACAATAAGGAAAAGTCGAGTAAAATAGTACCGATCGAAAAATGTAGATGTTGAAATGGGAGTCAAGTTCTTGTTTCTTGAGAATAGTTTCGCGATAAAAACCTTTTTCTACGTAAGATTTACTTCCTGGGAAAGAACTGTTGTAAATATACTCCGATAGTACAAACGTTAATATTTCATATAAAGTCTGTAGTACTAAGTTCAAGCGAAAACTACTCCGAAATCAGTTGTAGTCGACAACAACTTTAAGCGGGCTGAAATATAGATATTTATTAGTAAGGAAGTTTTGATCTAGTTATTATATTATAGCTGCGAAATTAGCGCAACGAGTGCGTAGCAAGAGTTGGAAAATTGCAGAAGTACGTTAATATTGCGTTATCACAAGTTTATACATAACTTTATTCAAGCCTTTAAGATATGAAAATAAACGATAATTATTGTTTAAAATTCGTCATGGCTTATTTAGAAAAATAGAAAATTTAAAATGTAACTCTAGTAACTAGTTAATAGTTTACATTTTGACAGTAATTTGGAGTGTAATAATGAATTAATTCACAATAATAGTGTGGTAATGAAGTCATTACTACCCTAGTACGGTAATGTACTATTATTCCTACGCAAACTTAGTCAGAAAAGTATTTCGTATCACACGGGCGTAAATAAAGTATTTTTTTACGAATTAGTTCTCTCCAACTAATCCATTTTCCGCGCAATGCCAAATAGCAAAAGCTTTATTTGTCACATCCAATGATTAAATGCAAATCAAAATCTCTTTCAAATGGAAATTTGTATGCGAGAATTAGCTATGTATCCTACCGAAAACAGTGCGAAAAGAGAATACTTGCATGAATAAAGAAAATATAATTGATGATATATGTTTTATGTTTTCCTTAAGGCGAACAATGTAAAAAAAGGTTGTGAAGTTTTTCTTCAGGTAAGTTTTTTGGAATACATAGGGAGATGTAAAGTTTAATGGTTTTTGTCCTAAATGTGAAAAATTGGTTTATACGTTACATTATCTGATTTACACCAAGGAAGTATTAATAAAAAAAAAAAACTATTTACCTTATGTATTTTGCATTTAAAAAAAACCAATTCAAATTTACTTCTAAAACAGTGTAGAGTGTCTTGGCGTCTTGAATGACATCAAACCGTGATATACAATCATTTTTGTATATGCAAGCTTACAAGTATTTACAAGAATACATGTTTTTGTATTTGTAAGCTTACATAGCCTTTCATATGGCGTGACGTAATACCTTCAAAGAACATCTGATTGGTGTTTGCTGTCATGTCACCAGATGTATAATTTTAAAGAATCCATTTAAAAAATAAGAATAATCCTTATATTTTATAAAAACTAATTTTGTGTTTTGTTATTTACATATCATGATTAATCATTAAAAACTTTTATCCAACCGATTTATTTTTAGTGGACAAAAGCCTATTAAACGTATTGAATTTTATATTATCAGAATACTCTTGCTATCGGACATCCTCTGAATGAATGGTATGGGTTCATGTAAATATTTCAAGTTGGTTGTGCTCGACTTTGAGCCGATAATCTCTTTGAGCCGCATTCCATGAGCTGAACTAGTATTCCTAGTCAATTGTAATTCACCCAGTCTAAATTCTCAAAACATCCAACCGTATCTACGTTACTACCACACACAGCCAGCGATCGCAACAACTATTGATATATATATAGATATATAGTGAATATTATTATTATTATTATTCGGGTGACAAAGGACAGTTTATTGGAATGCTTCTCATCGTCTCTGATGTGCATAAACATCAAAGTACCTCGATACTCTGATGAAATTGTACAGGAATTGGATATATATATATATATATATATATATATATCCATACTAATATTATAAATGCGAAAGTAACTCTGTGTGTCTGTCTGTCTGTTACTCTTTCACGCCTAAATGGCTGAACGGATTTTGATGAAATTTGGTATGGTGATAGATGATAACCTAGAAATGGTCATAGGCTAAATAATCACGTCATCGTACTTAGGGGGTAGGAAGTAGACAGAAAACTGAATTGAGTTAGTGATTTTTTTATGGTTTTTGCTGGGAGTTTTGCTCTATCATGCCTAAACGGCTGAACGGATTTTGATGAAATTTAGTTAGGTGATAGATAGTAACCTAGAAATGGATATGGAATATGGGGGAGGGGTGAAAGTGGGAATGTTGCCCAGCAAAGCGGGTAGTTCACAGCTAGTACATATATATATATATATGTATGCAAGTATTTACTTTATGTGATTGTGTATGTATGTACGTCTGTTACTATTGTAAAATGGAAAATTCCATAATAGTGATAGATGTATAGTACAGATACGTCATATTATGTAACATGGTGTTTCTCAATCCAAAATTTTCAATCTAAAATATTTTCTGTATAAAAAATAACACATTAAAAAAACCAGGATTTTTTAAATTAAATTTAGTCAGACAAGGTATGTAAATAAGCAGACAATAGGAAGTCAGATAATTACCATGGAGGATCCAACTCCCTTCGACGTTAAGATTAGGATCGGTCCTAACGACGTTGAAACTTGGATCGGTCCTAACTTTCACAAATAGCCTATTTCATAATTTCTTTTTTTTATTTTGCCGTTTTGTCTGGATTCGTTACAAATTTGTGTGGTGTCATTCAATTAACTCCTGCTCCTTATTTCACTGTCAGTAGTAACCATCCAGCCTGACGATTGTATAATTTATTTTTTGAGGTTCATCCTATCTGTTTAGTGACCATGTACACAATATTTCACCTACTTTTCAGCAATTCAATGTTCTATTAACCACTTTAAGTTAACCCGAGAGTCTTTAGTCGATGTTCCCCGTCGCCAGGCTCGATTAGCTAATATTTTACGCATGTTCAGAACGCGTGATAAAACCGCTCATCACGCGACCAAAGATTATCGAACGGTTGGCGGGAGTGCTGACTGGTTAAGAATTGTTTCTGAGATCAGCAATTAGTTTCGGAAATATGCCTCACATTGTCATATTTGATAGCTTATGATAAATGGTGTCAAAATTGAGAGCAGGTTCTATTTTCAAGCATAAAATATCATTATTTCGCATTCAGCATAACACAAAATGACAGAATCAACAGCCGAAGTTGCACATAATAGCCAAACCTTACTAGTAGTAACAATGAGGGAGGGACTGAATATTTTTATTTGTAAGAAAGGAACGACCTTTTACCGCTGTTTATGTTGGAAACAACATTCTACACATACAGCTTTTTAGAATATTTTAAGTATAGACTAACCATTACAATTGAAGGTATATTTCAGCCTGTGGACATGCTACAGCCATACTTTTCCCTGTATGTTTAAACCTGTAATATCCCTTGCATACCATTAATAATAGTAGTTTGATATATTATTGTTATCGAACATTGAAGAAGGATATCAAAAAAGATATTTTGACAAATTGAAATTTTATTTTGAAATAATAAACACTTCTTTACAAAACCATCTATTTATTTGTATATACAGGCAGGGTGCTTAAAAAGTTTATGGCTCCCTGAATTTTAGGAGAGAGTTTTAGGAGGTTTTGAAGTTTTTTTTTTAAATGAAGAATCTCATGACTCAATTCTCAATTTTTTAAATGATTTATCGATTAAATGAATTAACTTAAAAAGTATTCGAATAAAATTGCTGAATGGTTTTCATAACTTTTCATTGAAATACAAAAATAACTAAATAAATTTAATAGACGTTTTAACGTCACTGTTGCATCGAACTATTGGTCTGGAGCACTACGTCTTACTTTTCACATTTAATGCAAAATTCGACTTGACCTTGCGAGACCTTCGTGGGCAAGGCTATGTTGAAATCCAAGGCCACCATTAAATTATACTAGCGAAATCATACAACTTTTATCTTTGCCATTTTTTATGAATCATTATTTTCTAAAGTACAGAGAAGGTCTTTTTGAACATCCTGTATATGATTAGATAATATTTCAGTCAAATTTCGTTATTGTGAGTACAGTATGTAGCATAAAAATGTGCTATGCTTAGAGAAGAGAATATAAAAGTGCGTTAAGTTGTGCGTCTGAAGAAAATATAGAATTATCGAAAAGAGTACGTTTCGTAAACGTACGTATTTTCGTAATTTTCGTAAACGTATTTCATGTTTTGTTAACTATCACGTTTTTAAACGAATCGCGTTCTTAATATACCAACGAGAGACCTTAATATACCCAAAATTTCAAAAAACATACGAATTCTTGGTAAATGCATAAAATATAAAAGAGTTCCAACCTTTTTATTTTGAAAACGCGATGGTAAAATAAAAAACGCAAAAAAAAGTCTCGGCTTTAAGAAGGCCTAATTCATAGACTGTTACCTGATTTCAGATATTTTTAGATTTAAAAGTTTTCATCAACACAATTTTTGACCAGCAAATTCTCAAAATCAAAATTTGTTATCCATAATTTAAAAACAAATACTTTTTGACCGAAAAGATTTTTTTATGTTATTCTTAGACTTCGTACCCTTTAAAAAACTGGGGTTACGGAAAATGAGGTACAGGGAAAAAAAATGTTAACTGTGGCGATTAAAAATGTGCTACAAAAAATATGCGGATTGATTTATAAAAACAAATTTGACTCATGTTTATCCATGCCAAAACCCCCGTTTTAAAAACCAAATATTGTATTTTTGATCCTTCTAAAAATGAGGCAACATATATCTTCGGATTTTTTGTTCTCCGATTTCTTTTTTGAAATGACCACGTATTTATGAAATAAATTAATGTTTTCCTGAATTGTAAGGAAAAGTAAAATGCAGTGACATTTTCAATAAATACATAAACGTAAATAAAATAATAATAAATTTATCATGAAAATTAATAACTTTGTAAAATAAATAATTTTAATTGAAGGCATTAACTATAGTTGCGTTGTAAATTATGATAAGGATACAATACATTAACATTCTGCAACATTTAATAATTATTATTTATATTTGAATTATTTGAAACAAGTTTTATGTAACTGACCTTCTAAGGTAAACTAATTTCCTTAGAAATTATTGTAACTGGTTATGTTTTACATTTTACATTTATTTACTGATTCATATAAAAAAGTTTCATTTAGTTTACATAATATGAAAAACGTCATTTTTTTTTCTATTTGTAAATTTCCGTCAATTTTTCTAGTAATTAAAAGTATTAATTTTCTTTTGATAATAATATAAAATTAATAATATTTTTATCAATTTATTATAATCTTACTATTAATTGAAGTTAGTAGTTCAACTGATGGTAGAACTAGACAAGGTATGCTCTTATGCAGGTAGGAGTAGGAGGGGGACATTCTCTCACTCTCTCGCACGGTACCCATTCACCGCCCTATTGCTTATTTGCTTATAGTGTAGACCTTGAGTAGGTTTTGTATGCATTTACAGGTCCTACCGAACAAGGAGTGTATTTCGACGTATTTTTACCCGCTGAATCCGAATTTTCAGCTTTTTCATCACTCAGAATGGAGAGAAATTTGTTATAAAGAAATTAATTGTTTATACGGACATAGCATAATTACATATGAGAAAATTGCAAATTTATGATAGTTTAGGAATCCTTTTGTAGGCACTCAGCACTAACACTATTCCGTTCGAGCTGTCAAGTTGGTCAATGTTTTAAAAAAATTGAACAAATCTGAGGCGAAAAAAATTTATTAATCTTCAATTATTCATTTATTGTAAAAAACTATTTTTCATACAAACGTATTCACGTTTTTTACAACATATGAATCAGAAAGCGGGAACAAGCTAAGATGGCGTCGACTGTCCATCAATGTTCAAAAGCAAACAGGATTACGAAACAGCCATAGTTTCTTAGTGCAAATTCGAAAAATATATCATTAATAGTATACATAAAAAGTGCTACCTTTTCATGCTTTATCATAACAGTTTTGTTTTTTGATATCAAATTGCACTACCATGGGTATTGTAATTTGCATAATAAAATGAATCCAATTACACCATGAATTTTAAGAACGGAAGAACGTATAGTAATGAAAATTAATAAATCAAAAAGATCATTCCGTTTTTCCGAGTACAATTAATTTACAAAACAATTAGTTTATAAAAATATTTACTTTAATTAGCTTAGAGAGGTATAACATCCCTTTCTAATTGTACGAGATGCGTCTCACCATGACAATACTATTAGTATCAACTCCATGCACACAAAGTTTTAAAAATCTAATTAGATCACCTCATGCATTGCCTCTATATATATACTATAGAATAATAACATGTAACACTTTTATTCGGTGCATTTTTGAGAGGAATAAACGAATCGAAAGATATTAAGCGTTATTTGTATTATATACATATAAAATGAGCCTTTTTTTCCGCTTTTCTTATGGTCTCTTGCTTTTTTGTAGGGAAAAAACTTTCTTACAACTTTATTGGAAATATTTTTTCGTAAATATAACATTTTTCGAGATATCGGACAAAAACATTTTTTCATGTATTATAACTCGCCTTTGTTACACAAATCTTCGTCTTAATATAAATAAAAAATCCTTACTTAATTGCACTAACAAATACAATACCGTTAATTGAATGACACGGTAAATCAAAAGCAAAAACAATAATAACATGCAGCTGTAAAAGCAGGTAGATTGCAGCTTACAAAACAGGCGGGGACACGGTTAAGATATCGAAAGTGACCTGTTTTTAATACAGTGGCTATCTAACAGGACCAAAAAACAACTTACAATGCAAAACAAAAAGTTGAGTTTTCTGACTTTTGTCTGTAAATTTGGTATAAATACCCCACTGTGCGCTGCTAGTACCTTTAAAATATCTTGCATATAGAGGTAAAAGGCATCTCTCTATCAATATAAAATTATTAATATACTAGTATACTCCTCTGTACAATATATGTATTATTATATACTTGATATTATTTTAGGTTAAATTTTAATTTGAATGAATGCTTCAGTGCGTAAAATAAGTTGTTAAAGCTTGTTAGATGCCTTTTATATACTCTAACTCTATGTTTTACTATATACTACCTACAGTACACCATATTATGGATATAATACAATAGAATATAGCAATATACCAAGTTTACTTACCAACAAATATCCATATACATATTATACAAAGCACTGACTATAGTTCAGTAGTCAAAAACCAAGGTTAATTAGTGCTTTTGGTCGAAGTAAGGTCTCAAGAGCGATTAATCTACTTAGGTATTAGCAGCAAGGTATTAAGAGTCTGACATTTGTGTGAAATGGAACAACAAACATACGCATACTCATTAACTGTATTCCCTTGTCACTTCCGGCTTACTAGATCAACAAGCAACTAGTGGTAATTAAATTAAGAAGAAAGTATGCCCTTAGTGTTTATTATTCGGTCCAATTATTAATCCAAAGGTACACAAATTCGCAACCAGCACAAAGTTGGTACGATTGTTCAAAACAGTATTATAAAATAATTCGAAAAAGTTCTCATCGATTCGAAAAAAAATACTTGGTGTCAAAGGTTACACAAAAAAAAGTTTTATCATAAAATTACTTCAGACAAAAAATTGTAGATCAAATAACCAAATATAAAAAATGTATCAATACTTTTTTCACAAGACCCACCTGAGATATAACGATTCAAAAAGTTGGAAAAGCAATAGTCGTCATATGATTCTATGGATAGACATATAATTCTATGGGTTGCATATTTTATTCCATCATATGATTCTATGGAAGAACATATAATTCAATAATATTTTGTAACAAAAAATAAGTAATTCTGCTAATTTTCATTTAAAACAATGAAACATCTTTAAATTTTTTGCATCTTTAAAGTGAATTAAAACATCACGGATTTTCGGGTGGAGTTAATAACTCTTGGTCCAGGCTATGAAATCGACCCCGTTTAAAATTGAGTTTAGAAAGAAGTGAACGGATTTTATTAATATTGAGTTTTTCTTATAAACCACAGCATTTTAAAACTAATTCTAAGTTTAATTTAAAACTAATTCACATGACTATTAATAAATGGTGTAGTCTAAATTGGAACTCCTGAAAAGCGGTTTGCGGATTACTGCCATATTTTCAGTAGCACTTGCAAGGTTAATAAAAATCGATTGACGTCAGAACCATCAAAATCGGGCCACGCGTGCGATCTCTAATGCGCCACATAGGAAGACATATATATACATTCTTTTTTACACTACAACATCTGGTGGTCGTCATTTTCATTACTGCCATATCTTCAGTAGGATTCGCAAGGTTAAGACAAATCGATTAACGTCTTAATTATCAAAATATGCCACCGCGTTTGGTCTCTAGTGTGCCACGTAGGAACACACATATATAGCTGATAATCACACTACCACTCCTTTGCGTTACTCAATGGGGTAAAAAATATCCAGGTGTCAAAAGCTAACTTCGATGCTAGTTAAATTTTGAAATCTTTCAAGGAATAAAATGGAAATATTATTATCAATTTCTTAAAATATTTCGAGTTCAGTTTCTTAGGTAGTTTTCATCTATAGGAATTGGCGCAAAGGTACAAAATTTCTTCTCAATCGGGCGTTGCTTTCTCCTAAAAAGCAATGAAGAGCAATACAATAAGAGCAAACAGATGCTCAAGTCAGCGACTCTCCTATATTTCATATTATGTTCAAAAAGATGAATGTTATGTTTGGTATTTTACACTTCAGCTTTTACAAACTACATTTAATATTAATTTTAGTTAGTTTCAACTTTGTGGAGTTTTAAATGATGAGGATGTTGTTTCAATATACACAATTTTAGACAAAGTAATTTATAAAATATTTTATAGATCTGGCTTGTTGGTTTCAATTACAATTAATATAATATATATTGTGTCTAATAGTTTAGCTTCAATTTACATTCGGCATAACCGTGTGTTTTAAGTAAGTGTTTAGCCATGAGAAAGAATAATCGGGGAAGTAGATTAAGTCTTTACCAAAGATGATAGCGAATAATTGGGATTTGGAACCAAATTTTTTTTTTGTTGACAAAAATGAAAACCTTATATATAAGTTTTATAACAAAACTGTGCTTATTTTTTATTTTTTCATTATAATTTTAAAGTTACGGACAGTTTTAAAAGAATTTTTGAAAAGTGAAACGAAAATGCCCTACAAAAAAAAGTTCGTAAAACATCGTTGTGACGTAATAATGTTAATTTAATAGTATACAGTGTATACAATTATATAAATTAACATTTTGACGTTACACGATCTTTTACGAACATTTATTTTGTCGAGCGTTTTCGTTTCCCTTTAAAAATTGCCTGTAATCTTAAAATTATCATGAAAATTAAAAAGATTTTTTTTGAAACCCACTAATTTTGGGTCATTCTTTTCAGATGTGATGTCAGATTTTCGCTAGTTATCACTTATGTGCTTAATTCCAGGACCAGACCTCCACATTCTTGAAATCTAATAGAGCTAGGTTTATTTTGATCATAAATTTGAAAAATATGGCCCAAATTTAGTAGGATTACATACTTTGTTTATCAAAATTGGATAAAATTTCGATGTAATAGAGCAAAATTAAATATTTTGAATTTTGATGACGTCATCAAGTTCAAAAATTCGATTTTTTAATAACACAGGCAATTTTGATCCGATCTTATTGGAATTTTTTTTGAAACCCACTAATTTTGGGTCATTCTTTACAGCTGTGATGTCAGTTTTTCGCTAGTTATCACTTATGTGCTTAATTCCGAAACCAGACCTCCACATTCTTGAAACCTATTTGTGCTAGGTTAATTTTGACCACAAATTTGAAAAATATGTCCCAAATTTAGTAGGATTACATACTTTGTTTATCAAAATTGGATAAAATTTTATTAATAATAACTATTCCAATAAAAATTAATATGCACTTTGAAGTCGGATAAAAAAAAATGTGACAGATTCCGGAAAATTTATTTCAAGGACTACCACAAAAAGCAGAGGTAGCTGTCCGAAGGATTAAAAAAATTGTCTTTTGGTAAAATTTGGAACGAGTTGGCTTAATCGAGAAATATATAATCTTTTGGATTCCAGCCGGTACACACCCGGTGGCTGTTGGATACTTGTATCTTTTCACAATACGCACTTTAACATGCCGTAAATTATCTTGCCCAATTAATGATCTGATAAAAATTTGCGACTGTTAATGGCTTGAAGTTTATTACTTCCTGGAACTGTAACCTGGAAAATATTTTGTTTCTATATTAAATTTTAACTATGACATACACCCTGTTCAAAATAATTATAAATATTCTACCTTATAACATATACATATATAAAGAGTGAGTTTTCCACGAAGCATGTTGTAACTAAATAAATTTTCCATGAATTTCATTATTTTGAACATGAACTCCGTCATAACATTGTTGCAATAAAGCATTCATGTGTGTATGTATGCATTATATTTGTTTATATACATTTAAACATTTAGTAATGTAATGATTGTAATATTACATATAATATTGTATGTAATATGCAAGGGGCAGTTGTCAAGGTCTGCCTTGTATTCAAGTATCTACATTCAATTTTTGAAACTATGTTCCTTATCGGACGTTCTCGGTCTGATTTATTTAGTGGTTGTGAGGGGTAACCAAAAAAAGTGCAAAAAAAAACGACACCAAAAATCGACTATTTTTACCCAGGTTACCAAGGAAACTAAAACTTTTTCAATCGATTCGATTTGCCATTAATTTTGAGAAATGCAAAAATATTATTATAATTGTCAATTTGTATTTTTAGTCAAATTTTTATGATTTATCATTTGAAAAAATTGAGTTTTGAAAGTTGTCAGAGATAATTAAGTAAGTATAATGAAATTTTTAGGTTATGTCATAATAAATATTCTGATCTTTTTTAAACTAATATTACAATAAATGGATAAAGTAAAAACTAAAAGTGGCTATAAAATTTAATTCGTTAAAGAATGAAACAAGTATTTGACTTCTAAAATTAATACTTTAAATTATCAGAAAAATATCTGGTTAATAAAAAATTAAGCGCTATATTTATAATGTACCAAAACCAAAGTACGAAAGGAATATAGTTCCTACCGGGTGGCACAGGACACCTCTCTTATTCTTTTTTATAATAGTTTGGATAGGGGTAAAAAATCTAGTTTGGTTTCGTCATCGTCACCATGAAAACGACATGTATACCGCATTATACACCACTTTGAAAATCCGGATCACTGAAATTAAGCAACATTGAGCACAGCCAGAGCGCGGATAGGAAACCAGTTGAGACCGTTGTGTGGTGTTGCCTTGTTATTTTTTATAATAGTTTTTTATATCCACTGAAAATCTGATGAATATTAGAAATAAACAGGACGAAAGTAATATAAATGTAAAATGGTTTTCTTGACTATTTTTAAGTACTCCCATATTAATTAATATCAGGCAAAGCCACAGCGAATCGTGACGGGGTATAGCTAGTAAGTTAATAATTTCAATCTTTAAATTATGCAATTTTAATTATTCATACTGTTTAATTCATAAAGAAAATTCAAAAAAAGTTCCCATGACTACCTATCATTTTTTATTCATTTCAATAAGTTCCAACCCATAACTTGTTTGGCAAAATGTCGATTGTCACCAAAGTTGTTTTATATTTCTGTTTAGCCAGTGGCGAAAAAAAAAACGAAATTTAAGTTAAATTTGTTTGGAATAAGAGAAAGATAATTAAAGCGATGTTGCATTTTTATAATTTGAGTAAGAAAAAGCATTGGATTCCCTTGAATGGACGCAATTTCAGCCGTAAAGACCGGTTCAGGCTACGGAAAGTTCTTAAAATCAGACATTTAGACGGAAATAATAGAAATACGATGGCGACCCATTCTCTTCATAATATATCTCCATAATTTTCTATCATTTCAGAATATAATAAATGGATTTTGATCGATTTATGTTGAATTTGTTGACAAATTTAAATACTATTTTTAAACGGAATTTTTTCGCTTTAATCGAAACAACGCCTGTCCTTAACATCCTTCTCATGCCATGCGTATTTGTATATTAATGTGTGTGCAATACAATTCAAACATCTCATTCAAATCCATACAACTATCGTTTTAGGGTTTTAGAGCTTGTAACTTGTAATTACAGGCAATTACATGCATTTGGTGGACGGAATACCTATATGTGTGCATATTATAACCTAAAAGCTGTTCGAACCATTATTCACCGTCTATGCATAATATAACTTATGTTACTTGTAGTTAACGACAAATATAAATAACATGCGCTATAGAAATATTATTTTTACAAAGATCACGAGTTCGAGTACTTGATACAGTTGTTTGTCAAGAAGGCGCAATTCCACTGGGCGAAATCTTGCTCGTAATTTGTTGTCAAGTGTTACTTATTGTAGGCGTAGTACAAAATTCAATTAAAGTCCAGATTCCATTATCGCTTGTGTTCTCTCTATCTCTATTGAAAGATAATGTGCAGCATACTTCAATGCCACATGCTTCATGTTGCCTCAGTGGAATTGCCCCGCCTTAAGATACAGAGAACATTTTCATGTCTCCATATCCAGGTGAAATTTAAAAAATTTAAAAAACCACGACAAATTTTTCGGATACGGAATCTTAAACTCGCTCTTGAAGCATATCTAAGAGCACTCCCCAATTAATTAACTTTTACCTAGAGCCATCTCCAAACTGAACCGATTTTGAGGATCATGGCTTATTTTTTAGTTGTTCCGGGTACGGAACCCTAATCTCGCACTTGAAACATAGCTAAGAACACTTTCCAGTATATTACCTTTCAAACGAAACAAAAAAACATTAAATTGACTTTCAAAATCGGTTCATCCGTTTAGGCGCTACGATGAAGCCGACAGATAGACAGACACACACACATAGCGGTCAAACTTACAGCACCCATTTTTTGGATCGGGGACTAATGAAATAATATCAATGTATAATCGAAATGATCTGATGCCAAAATGTCAAAAATAAGTATGACTAATCTCAAAATTTGTCATACAAAAATACTGTTAAATATATACGAATTCATGGAATACATCAACGGCGAGTCTTTACCATTTTTAGATTCACGTCATAAAAACAAATTCGGTTATGATATTCCAACTCATACTTAGATATAGATGCAGAACATTAGATTCTCATTCTAACAAAAATCGAAAATTTGCAGCTTTTCATTCTCAAAAAATTTATAAATATTCCACTTTCTAAATATTCCTTATATTAAGGAATTAAAATACATAAAAAACTGTTGCCGTTTTTAATGGTTACTTATGCGATGTAGTATCCTCCGAAAATGCAAATGACGTAAGGGAAATAAGAAGTACAGCATTTATGTTATTCGCTTCGAATACTTATGCAGAGTTAGTATCCAACAACGCCGTACATATATTTGTTGTTGCAGGGGTGATATACCAAGGGGTGTGACATTCATATTTTCTCCTGTACACACTTGTACCGCGCAAAACTGGCGTCATGGTACTCAACTTACTTTTACATTTAATAGAGAATCTTTTTATACCATGTATATGAAATATATCAAGGTATACTAAGTTTAGACCCAGGTTTGTAACGCTTAAAAATATTGATACTACGAACAAAATTTTGGTATAGGTGTTCATAAAATCACTTAATTAGTCCATTTTGGCCTGTCGGTCAGTCTGCCCGTCTGTCTGTCAACACGATAGCTCAGTTAAGTGTGTATGTATGTATGTTTGGTTATCTTGGTCATCTTGGCTTCCAACGATTGCTTTGTCAACACTGTCTTTACATATTCAACAATTAACTCAGTCAATTGTTTGTATTCACTTGTACAACATATTTCCTGGTGGGTCATTTCACTCGAAAAATTTCAGCGTGGGCTTGTGGTCTGTCAGAGCAATGTTTTATTTGGCTGGCACTACATTCGTGTTGTATAGGTAATATAATCGGTATATACATATTGTATTGGTTAAAATATAATTACTAATAATTCGGATTGATAGTAATAATACTGGTTAGAACCGTGATATGTAGTTGTTGCATATAAATTATAGTTTTATACTATAATTGTCATTCATCAAGTATCAATGATTTACTAATTAAATTTTGAAGTCTTGCTTCTCATCAGATTCATAACCTTCTAAAGCATCACATTTTAAACTTCTAGTCATGGCTCTCATCTCACAGAACCGGAATGTTATTTTTTTTTGGCCTAATTCCAATGTGAAGGTGCTATAAGCCTGTTTTCGGTTTTAACTTTCTATTTTAGCTCTTAAATCATGTGTTTTGACGTGTTTGCCTCGTCAGTGATAAGCGAAATAATCACGCAAATTTTATTTTTGATGTCTTCTGCCTCAAGCTTGTAAGCAAGCTTTATGTAATATTTAGGTTTAAGTAATTTGCCGGTGTCTGTGGTTATAGTTTAACTTTATTTAAGACTTTTTTAAAAACTTTATAGCACTCAAAAATGTTATCCATAGAAATATTTTTAAGTTAAGGTAAAACTAATAGGACTGGCAGTTTAAGAGAATCTTAATTTAAGAAAAACTCACCAAATTACTCTTACTAACATCTCTTTTTCTTAAGTTTATATACAGAATCTGATGTTGCTTATCCCGCTACATATTTTTATAATGGATAATTATTTATCGATTAGGTATATACTGATAAAAAATCACTATTTTGTTTTTAGATAGAGATTTTTTTAACCAAGGTAATATATTTTAACGCTCTTTATCTTCCATTTATTATAAATGGTACGATAATGGTAGAATTTAGTTAATATTTTAGTATTGCCTGGAATAAAGAAAATTGTCGTGATTTTGGCATGGATAACTGGTTGAAAAATTAATATTTTATTTTTTGTGTTCATTTCATTTGACTAGAGATCGATATATTGATCGCCTGAGAAGTATATTGAAGCAACATTGATGAAAAATATTGAAATTAAAACGATTTAATTTTTATTGAAAATCAATAAATTGGCATGGTTACCCAATACTTCGGTCTTTTTTGAACCTCTAAACTAAAAGAGCGGTGTTATAAGTTTGACCGCTATGTGTGTCTGTCTGCGTGTTTTTCTGTGGCATCGTAACGCCTAAACCGATAAACCGATTTGGATTTATTTGTTTCGATTGAAAGAAAAATTTAATGGGGAATGTTCTTAGCTATTTTTCCGTATTCAGAACAACTAAAAAATATTGGATGATCCTCAAATTCGGTTCAGTTTGGAGAAGGCTCTAAAGAAAAAAGTAATTTAATGGAGAGTGTTCTTAGATATGTTTCAAGTGCGAGTTTAGGATTCCGTACCTGAAAAATTTCTCGGGGTTTTTGTAAATTTTTTAAATATCACTTGTTTCAATAGTTTCGGACTCTGTTCATATCATGATTTTATTAGATCAGTATCTAATTGTCCCAAAAATATTTCTTCGATAAAATTGACCATGTGTCGATAATGGTTATTTACACAAAAATGCTTATTTAAAAAAAAATTGATTAAACTATAATTTGTAAAAATAAACACTGTGGGTAATAAATCAAAGTTAATTATGGATGTAGTAAAATTACAAGCTTTCTGATGATATTACTCTAAATATGTTTTAGTTTAGTATAGTAATAATGATTGGAAATGTAAAATTATATAAATTTTCCAAAAGTTATCACACATATTGTAGTTATCCATCTGTGTTCTACTACATATGTTAGTGTTGGTAAATATAATATAATATTGGCAACACAACATGACAGCAATATACTCAATAGATAGACAGTTTGACAATGCCATTAGGTGTATGATAATCTATCCTACATTCATATATACAAATCCCACTAGTAACATATGTGTAAAAAGGATCAAGTTCATCGACAACGGCTATTGAGAGAGAATTTCACTGTAACAAAATTTAGGCAGCATTTGACAATTGGCCTTTATCATCCACATGATAGATCGGGTAATTTGATTTGATTTTATGGGTAATTTTAATTCCCTGCTATCAAATCGTGAACATAGCAAAATAACCTCAAAATCTAAGGAAAAGCGCATAACTTGTCGAAATATTGAATGAATGAATTATATTGAATTTCTGGAAAAAGTGAGAAGTTTTGATCATAAAAAAAAACCATTTTGAAAAATACAAATTTTTCTGAAAAATATGAAAGCTCGTACAGTTTACGCAAATCCTCGGATTTGAACTTCTTGTTTTAAACTGCAAAGTACAATAAAAAACTTGCAATTTAAAACAAAAAAGTTAAAATCCGAGAATTTGCCTGAACTGTACGAGCTGTTGAAATTTTTCAGAAAAAATTTGTTTTCTAAAAATTGAGGTTACGTATCGCGCTAAAATTTACCACACTTTTTTATGATTATCTAGTTCTCATCTTTTTCCAGGATTTCAGCCCAATTTGCTTATTTTTCGAAAAATTATCAGGAAAAGGTTGAAAAGGTTATTTTAGTTCTATAGCGGGGAAGGGTGATGCAGAAATTCATAACAAACAATTTTTTTTTATACGCCTCAGTCCGATCAATAGAAGCAGACATATTCAAGAAAACGTCCCCAAAGAGAACAATGTAGACACAAAAATCGCGTGTAGAAGCTCGTACAGATCGTTCCAGAACCGGAAAACTCTTTTTCTCTGTTTCCTTTTGTTGTCTTTGTTTCTTTTACGAAAGAAACCTATTTTTAAAAGAACTTAGCCATTACTCATTAACTAATTTTACAAATGTATTATCAAAATGCGGTGGGTTTAACCAACTATAAACAATAAATTCAAGAATAATTTCTTTCGATACTCGACAAACTGAATGTTTGAAGTCCTACACTCCAAAAAAACGACGGGTTGCACTCTGGGAGTGCCGGCAGAAGTGAAAACTTGAATATTAACGTTGTGCATTTTTGATATTTTGGAATGGTTAGGGAATAATTTTGCACGAATTGCTTTAATTATCAGTATAAAAGTACTCTCATTTATGTGGTAGAATACAATATTTATTTATTGGGCTATCGTACACAAACATGACATTTTATATTACATTAAAAAGTTTATCTCTTAGAAAAATCAACTTACATCCATAATTTTTAATATTTTAATAAAAATAATATTTTAATAAAAATACACATAATGTTTTTATTAAAAAGGCAACCGCACACAGTGTTCCCAAGCGGTCACCCATCCAAGTACTGACTGTACCCAATGTTGCTTAACTTCAGTGATCAGGCGAGAGCCGGTGTACTGACTGTGACATAGTCTTACGCTTTTTCGATCAGGACACGTGACCCTGTCGCGAGTTTAACATTTTTTACCCATTACAAAAAATTGTACAACGCCGCTAAAGAAGTTTTCACTTCAAAAATTGCAATTGCGTTTTGGACTATGAAAACATTTGTTTGTCAAGTTAAATATTGTTAAAGAACTTAACATATTTTTCACTTGTTTCAAATAATTCTAAAAAATGTGATCGTACTAATGCTTCGCACTACCTTTTGTTCAAGCACTCTCATGTATATAGATTATACGTTCTAATAGACATTCAAAACTCTATCTACTCAACAGATATTGTTCTAGTGGACAATATTATTGCTTAACATGCCACTAAACATTTATATACCAAAATAATATTACATGACTATTTACATTTACAGTTGGGTTCATATAAATATTTGATATCAAATCATTTTGGTAGGAATTTTATGCCAGATGTACCATAAATCCTACCTGATTTCATATTAGAATTTAACCTAGGATTCACATTTTTCACGGTAAGAATTCGGTAAGGAGGAAATTTAGTGCTCAATCTTAATGTATAGAGATATTTGTACTTGCTTCTTATTTGATAAAAATTGATTAGTTTTTTTGTCCTTAACTATTGCGTTTTTAAATCTCCTTTGAATTTTGCACCATTTTTGTAGCTTAATGTTGGCAATGAAAAAACAAAGATATTGTCACCACATACAGTTTAGAGTTGATAAAAATAGAGCGCTGAAGAAGAAAACAACGCATTCTCACTGTGGAGCATGGTTTAAAAAATAGTCAATATGAGCTAAAATTTTCGAAAAATTGAAAGCGTATTTTTTGATATGTTAGTCACGTTAGAACGTCAGAAATGTTTCCTCATTCTGGTCAATACTGAGACACTCAAATCAATCCTTTTGGTACATTCAGATGATAAAGATGTTTTATTTTTTAATGTATGAAGTAAACATGTCTATTTCAACCTGTACACTTCACTTCACTTCGGTGATAATTTCATTGAACCACTTTGTGTTTTTCATATGTATAAAATAATATTTTGATAAAATAAATTATCAAATAATAATTACTATTCGATAGGTTTTTTTCTGAAAATAAAATTTATGGATGGTATCAGCTGTTACACAACATGGTGTCATACGTTTAATGTCTATTTTGTCTATGATTCATTTTTGACATAAACAAGTAAATTACACAAATTATTCATTTTATAAACATCAAATAACAGTTTTTGGAAGAACCCTACTTGAGTTCTCATTACAAACAGAAATGTCAAGCCAAACACAAAAAAATTAAATATTAAAAATTAAAACAATGATGATGATGGCATGATGGTACAAATTCTCCGGACCTCTCGTTCAAAGTTTTGGGACCATTTAGTTTGGTTAGTAAAGTAAGTTTTAGTTGCGATACAGTTTTCAAAAAAATAATTACTATTGCATCTCTATAAAAATCGGACAAATGTGTCTGATAGTTCATTAAACTAGTAGGGCAACCATCAGCCAATGTTCCTCGAGAAAATATTTGATTTTAAAATATGTAAAGGTTTTAGAGATAGTCATTTGGTATCATCAATGATCATTTGAAAGCCATCATTTGTCTGAAAATGGCGTCAACTTTTCTTTATTGTGAAAGTTAGTCAAATAACTCATTAAGGCAATAAAAGTACAATAAAATTCATCAAATTAAAAGCATTTCTGATGCTTACTTGAAGAGGACTTGCTTATTGAAAAGCACATCGAAACGAAATTTTTTGCTCTGACTTTAAACGTTAAATTTTGTCAGTATGTTTAAATTTATCACATAAACCATTATTTCAATGTAAACAAACGATCAGTCTCAGACATGTTAATTATGAAGTCAAGCGTTAAATTCATTAGCGCCCTTATTAAGTTGATGTCATATTTCACTTGATAAACACAAGAGCATACAGAATACAGTAAGGTTCATTTATATTTTTATCACTATATTATCTGCGCTTTATAAAAAAACTATTGCTGGCTGCAGCGAATTATACACCATCTCTCTGGAGGATGATTAGTTCAAGATAATATTTTTGTGTTCAGAGACATATTAAACACTGGAGGAAGGGAAGTTTTGTCACATTTGAATCATTTTCAACTCCTAAACCAAAAAAAGGGGTTTTAAGTTTTACCGCTATTTGTGATTGTCTATCTGTCTGTCTGTCTGTCAGAGAGGTAATTCAATAAGTCTTTCGTTTGAGAGTAAATTTAATGGAGAGTATTCTTAGCTATGTTTCAAGTGCGAGTTTAGGGTTCCATACCCGAAATAACTATAAAATAGACGATGATCCTGAAAATCGGGACGGCTTGGAGAAGGCTCTAGGGAAAAAGTCAATTTAATGGAGAGTGTTCTTAGATATGTTTCAAGTGCGAGTTTAGGGTTCCGTACCCAAAAAAAACGGGTGTTTTTCAAATTTTGTAAATTTCACTTGTAAAAATTCACGCTCGATGTTTAGTTCGTCCAAACTTGGCATGTATAAACGAAAATGCTTTTTTTGAAAAATCTTACCACGCACGTATTTGATTATGTTCTACGAATTTAAAATATAAATATGTCTTCCTAACGTTTTTATTTTTTTTACTAATTTTATCAGAGAAGAGCCGACAAGTTTGAAGTATTATTGTAAAAATTTCTGCAAGAGTTTCAATTATCTTGAAGCTTACCATTTAAATAATTTATGTTCCATGGAGGGATTATAACGATACTATAATTTTAAAAATGTGAAGTAACAAGTGAAAACAAACAATTGACTTAGTTAATTGTTAAAATACCATGTATAAACAGTGTTAATTACACAGACATACATGTCACACACATATAACTGATATACCCATATAATACTACAATTTGCGCATAATATGCGCTGTCACGGGTAAACAGTGATGTTTACGAACAAATGTTTCAAACAAAAGTTGTTTATTTTTTTAAATTTAAACTTTTGTTCTATCTCTAACGGTTTACAAGATTAGTCCTACGGACCCAAGACTCAATTGACCTATGTTGCTCATTTACGAACTCGACCGCACTTTTTTCGTCCTCAGCACGCTATAAAAATTTCAGCTTGATATCTCTTTTCGTTTTTGAGTCATTGTGATGACAGACGGACAGACGACAGACGACAGACAGACAAATAGACGATCGGAAATGGACTATTTAGGTGATTTTATGGACACCTATACCCAAATTTTGTCCGTAGCATCAATATTTTTATGCGTTACAAAATGGGACTAAACTTAATATACCTTGGTATATTTCATATACATGGTATAAAAATTGCAAATGTTCAAAGAAAAAGATTCAAGGTTAAATGATATAAAATCATTTACACCGGCCAAAGTAATAGAAAATATCAAGTTACGCAAACGGTTAAAACATTGTAAGTAGTTAACATAATTCATTTTTTTCTACTGTGGTCGTCGTAATAACAATAACACTAATAATAACAATTATGATATTGTTATTATTATTCACAGACAAGTAAGTTTATTTGCTAATTACATTCGTTGTTCATTTACTCTCTGAACAAAGTGAATTTAACAATTCGTTTTAGTGAGACTATTATGGACAAATATTATGAGGAACTTCGTATTTTGTAAAATGTCACGATTTATAAGAATTAACATCTTTTAGTCCTTAGGTATGTGATCTTACATTAGCATGCTAAAAGAGATCGTGATGAACCTGGAATGCATTACGGCTAACGTAACTTGCCAAACAATCAAAAGCGTGATAATAAACTCTGTAAATCAAAATTGACAACCTTTAGTGAATTTATCAAAGTTTTAGATGAAAACAAATATTTTTCATACTTTCGATAAAATATTGTTTATTGTATACTAGAGTGATACCCACCCGCTGGGATTAAAAGTAAAGATTGATAAAGTTGCTCTCGCTTATCCCCTTTCTATAACACTCAAAATAATATTAAGGATTGTTTTACACAGGTAAAATATATGTACGGTTTTCTATTTTTTTAAATGTATAATAGTAATTATTCATTGAGTATATCAGAGAAGATGGCTGTGAAATATTTTATATTGACTTTTTTTACAGAAATCTGTAATTTATTAAATTAGTTTTTTTTTTTTTTTTTTTTTAAATATACCTTTATAAATTATAGTTTATGTGTTATTCTGATATATCAGCTATATTGCTGTACAGTTTCATTAAAAACCATTCTCTAGTTATAGCGTGAAAGCGTAACAAACAAACAAACAAAAAACATGCTTACTTTCGCATTTATAATAGAGATATGTAATATATATCAAGTATGTTATATATATACTCGTACCTGTATATGTGTAATATATGTCAAGGTATACTAAGTTTTGTCCCAAGTTTTTAACGCCTAAAAATATTGATGCTACATACAAAATTTTAGTATATGTGTTCATAAAATCACCTAATTAATCCATTCCCGGCTGTTCGTCTATGTATGTGTCCGTCTGTCCATCTGTAAACACGATAACTCAAAAACAAAAAGTGATCATCAAGCTGAAATGTTTTAGCGTGCTTAGGACGTAAAATGTGAGGTCGAGTAAATGAGCAACATAGGTAAATTGGGTAAATTCTTGAATTCGTAGGATCAAACACTTACACATCTTGTAAGGCGTTAGAGATAGAATAAAAGTTTAAATATAAAAAATTTTTCTTTTAAAAAAATAAACAACTTGTTTGAAATATTTTATGTCAAAATCACGGTTTATCTGGAAGGGCGTAAATTAGGACAAAACTTAGGTGTCCATTTTCTGCAAAACTATAAAAGATAGAAAGTTGATTTTGCAGGTAGCTTTAACTAGTGGGCTTGTGAAACATTCTTGAAAAAAGAAAAAAATTCGAGAAAATACTTTTGAGAAAACCAAATAAATGGCGTCTCATAGTCCGCCATAATTATGTTGGTTTTTAAAGTCTTCTAAATTATAAAAGACTATACAGGGTATTTTAACAATTAACTCAGTCATTTGTTTTTATTTTGGCTAAAAAATTATATAAATATCTGTAGTCGATATTTTGTTAATTTAAAAAATAGCTCTATAATAATTGATTATTTTATACAACTTCTTCTCTTTACTGTCACAATAATGAACTGTAGCAATTATTAGATGCTAATTGCAGGAAATGCTCAACTGATTTATCCTCGGCGTGGTTAGTCAAGTATTTTATTTATTTTAAGAATATTTACTATGGGTACTAAAAAAGCGCTACAAGAATTAATCATTCATGCAAAATAGTTATTGAAATACAGCAATCTTTTACTTTTTGAAATGTATTCTGTATTCTTTGCGAACATTTTTATATTGCCTTACAAGAAGATATCCTTGTTATTTATCTTTTACAAGCGCTCTATTCATACTACTTATAAGCATGTATATTGAAAACGAGGTTATTGTTATTATTACAGATTATATTCACAGTAATTGGACGTCTTTTAAAAAAAAATAAAACATAAACAGTAATTATTATTGTTATTTATGTAGAAATTAAGTAGTTACATTTATTATTGAAAGTAAAATATATGTAATTATTAAAACCAATAATTTGGTAATTTGATATTTTTATATTTATTTATTAAATAACTTACATTACTTACATGTGGTCGTTGTTACTTACAGTTACAGTGTTGTTGGTTCAACTCTAGTGTCTACTCGTGTTAAATAAACGACTCAATAAAAAATATTAATAAATTAAAAATGTAATTTACTCATATAATAAACTACTTTATTTACACAGAGTTTGCACAAAAAACATAATGCATTCTTTATAGAAATATAATAAATGATATTTTTCTGAAAATTTGTGAACTACCCGCTTTTCTGGACAACAACCCCACTTTCAACCCTCTCCTCATAACCCCATGATGCGTAACGGTTACAGTTTTGTTATGTATACGTCATGCTCTTTTATTTAATACCTCACTTGAGTATATATGAAAATATTCGATTATTCATCCCCACTTTCTCGCTCCACTTTTCCATCCCCCGAAAACTAAAAATATATAAAAACAATCCTTGAAGCTGGTTGTATATCTTGTCAACAATGGTGCATCGATTAAGCTCAAATTTTGACAAGATATTTTCAACTCTTTTATTAATTATAATAAATATACGAATTGCGAATGAAATAAGCCGGAATAACAAATAAATGGGTCAATATTGACGATGAAAAATCTCGCATAAAATATATCAATCGTGTTTTGTGCCTTTGTGCCCAAATACTACTTCAAAACAACCAGAAAAACTTTATTTTTCCGTTTCCAATGGATATGGCTATTAGAAAAAAGTGCTCATTTTCTACGCATACGCATTTCTACGATACGCATTTTCTTATTAAAATTAGAACTCACAAAGTTGCTTTTACTTCACGAACTTCGGGTGCATTGAACCTATCATCTTGCACTCAAAGCTCCCATTTCCTTAAAATAGTTAGTTTTGGTAGATTTTCTTGATCTGCCCTTGAAAATCCTGAGTCGATTTTTTGTGGCATTTTATTCTTCACTTTTAGAAATGATATAATATAAACAACATTGCTTGTCGAATTGACGTCACAGATCACGTGTGTGGTGGACCAAAAAAAAATCGTGTAAATTATTTCAAATATTGTGACTTTTTTACAGTTTTTTTCATAGTGTTTTTACTCTACTCGACCTATATTCTCATAAAAAATTAACAAAAAGCTTTTCTGTTTTTCATGAAAAAAATCTATTGAGTCAATCATTCAGACTATTTCTTCAGTATTCGATCTAGGAATCGCATTGATTGATTATACCAGATAATTTTCGCCCTACTGTATATTTTATAAAAACCTGTATTAACAATTAAAACGGAGATTATAACTATCATTTTTATTGCAGTGAAGTAATAGTCTATTCTTTAAATTAATCAATAGAAATAATTAACTCGCTAATATTTCACCATTTATGAAAATATAATTAAATTGTTTATGATTGAACTTTACAAAGATAACTTGTTTGTAAAAAAAGTAATTTTCAATTATAGTTGATTATCATGAAATCTGTTTTATTATCTTTAAAAATCTAACTGTATTTAGTTTTTTTTTTTATTTCTTTATTATTCAATTACATTATATTGAAGATTATATTTTATAATATATAATGTATGTATGATATGCGTAAACAATTAATTTAAAAATAAAAAAATATATATTGAAATGAAATTAAATGAACAATTCATGTTTCATTTCAATTCGACACGAAATGTGTGGTAATATTCATGTAATGTAATGGATTTATTTGTCTTATCCTATGTAACTACAAAATTATGATTTCTCATCAACATTTAATTAATATTGTAATGGTTCTAAGTATTATTAATAACTAGCGACCCGCCCCGGCTTCGCACGGATGCAATGCTGATACTAAATACACTACAGAAAAACTGTGAACGTTGTATATAAAAACATAGCGGCCCGCTCTGGCTTCGCACGGGTATAAAATATATAGCCTATGTGATTAAAATCGATCCAGTAGTTTTGATTTATTCATTACTGCCCGTGGCCCGCACGCGTTAAATTTGGAGTAAAACAATCCCCCTTTCCCTATACCATGAAGATTTCCTGCTATCTTTGGAATATCTAAATTCATACACTACATTTTTACTTATTTACTTTTTACATTTTTAACTATTTATTACAAAAATAGCAGTACTTCTCCACTATTTAATGGATGTTATTATACATATAAACCTTCCTCTTGAATCACTCTATCTATTAAAAAAAAACCTCACCAAAATCCGTTGCGTAGTTTCAAAGATTTAAGTATACAAAGGGACATAGCGACATAGGGACATAGGGACAGAGAAAGCGACTTTGTTTTATACTATGTAGTGATTCTTTTCAATTTTCAATCTAGATTTTAAATATTTATTTCAAGTTATTATTGATGGACAAAATCTGTGTTGGTTTTGGTATAAAGATCATGTTTTCAGTTTCACAAGAAAATTGATGTTTTATTCACAATAATCTTTAATGATAACCACATCAGGATAAAAACTAGGGTACACATGTGTCCCGAATTACGTGTGACTAGACACTGAGATATCGAGTATTATTAATATTGTTATACAAGTTATGTATGTTATACTAACGCTGTTCATTTGATTTTTTTTAAATTTTTCTCAAAATATTATATTGCAACAAAGTCCTTAACGCGGCTTGCCCTGGTGTGCAAACTGGCAAAAATCGTCACGTCACAAAATGAGATATGTTTTGTGTGTGTGTGTGTGTGCCAAATCCATGGCAATCACGATATGTTATCCAACCTTTGTAGTTTGCTGAGTGATTTTCGCTGCAATTAACGCATTTAGCTGGATCTTCCCTGGTTGTTTTTGGACAATCCTTTGTCGAGTGGTTGCCTAAACATTTAACACATCTAAATGTTCTTCCACAGTGATTTTGGGTATGTCCGAATCTTTGACATCGCTTACATTGAGAGATTTTTCGATTAAAGTTTGGAGGCTCGAATTTCACAATTTTATTTCCCAACTTGGTAATCGAGTAAATTGATTTGTTATCAGGATTACTTTTAAGGTCAATAAAAAACATTGGTAAAGACGAAAAGTAAGATTAAAATTGTTCGATATCTGGAGTAATTTTCAAAATATCAAGATTGAAAATTTTGTTTAATTATTCAGCTTTCTGTATTTGGAAAAGCAAGACAAAATTTAAAATTGTAATTCTTATTTTTCGTCTACATTCATCATCAAAGTTGCAAATAAGTCTTGGCGCTCGTACTATCTTAAAGATAACTTTACTCTACTTATGTAGATCAATTTTAAAAATATTAAAATACAATCAACAGTAAATTATAGATTATGTAATAAGTATAGCAAGGAAGTAAAGATAATGAACATGCTAAAATAATTTTTTTTTCTTAAAACATACTCATTTAATATTTAAGAAAAATAAGGTGTGCGTTATTGAATTTCTAAAAATGGTAAGAATTAGGTAAATTATTATATTAATAATAAATAATAAATTAAAGTTTGATAAGCATTATTAACTCTCACTATACCTATACGTACAATATAAGTATTTACCGTCCTCCACTCTTACCTGGTGTTTGCCCTCAAGGCCTAAGTACTATTTTTGTATTATTAAAGTAAAAGCTATACATTTATGCTACATTATTAATGATTTCAATAGAATGGGAGCGGTGTAAAGGTCAATCTTTCAAATAATAATAATAATCACAATATTATGTTTAATTTTGTATAAAATAAATTATTAAGCAATCGAATTATATTTTATATTTCTGTATCAGAATCATTTGGTACTTCATAATAAAGTAATTCATATATTTTGTAATGAATATGTTAGCTATTGCAAGTATTCAGTGATCTAAGTAAATTATGTTTTTATTTCTAATTCTAGTAGAAGTAACTCTTTTGGAAATTTGATGTTAAAATTTTAAATAATCTTGACAACGAAAAAATGTTTTAAAATTCAGTAGAAATATGATTTAAAAAAATAAATGACAAGATTTAAAAAAATTAAGAAAAACTTAAAAACAAGTGAAAACAAACAATTAACTGAGTTAATTGTTGAAATACCATGTATAGACAGTGTTGATCATCCAATTGTTTTTTTACGTCATGTGAGTAAAGAAAGATATCCATTCTTAAATAGTCACACACATGTAACTGATATTCCCATATAATACATACTAAAAAATGTGTACCTAATTTGAGCCCTCGCGGGTAAACAGTGATGTTAACGAAAAAATATTTCAACCAAAAATTGTTTATTTTTTTATAAGGAACATTTTTTATGTTTAAACTTTTGTTCTATCTCTTATGGTTTACAAGATGGATCCAACGGAAAACCCAATTGACCTATGTTGCTCATTTACGAAGTCAACCTTACTTTTTACGTCCTAAGCACACTATAAAAATTTCATCTTGATGTCTTTTTTCGTTTTTTGAGTTATCATATTGACGGGAAGATGGACAGACAACCGAAAACAGACTAATTAGGAGATTTTATGAACGCCTATACCAAAATTTTGTTGGTAGCATCAATATTTTTAAGCGTTACAAACGTGGGAATAAACTTAATATACTATGATATATTTCATATATTCATAGTACAAAAAGTTGATCTTTTAAATAAAAGTTAACAACTTTTACTCAAAACATTTTCCAGAAGTCAAGTGGCACCCGTAGAAACCGAACAAAAAACAGGCTTAGAGATATTTATGTAATTGATTTCCATCGATTTTGTTAGTTTTACGAAATGATTTCTTGTAATTTTATAAAGATTCTTAAATTTGAGATCTTCGTAAGATGCCTCAGCATTAGTTATTTGTTACATTACAAAATACAGTCTGCCATTATGTAGATGCTACAAAACGTAGATTACTCGTAAAAGATAGATGCAAATTAATACTAACGTTGTTCCTTGTAAAAGAAGAAACAATTTTATTCTAATTACTTTGAGGTATAGCTAAAAATTTGCGGATACCAGGTGCAAAAATATCAATTTAAATTTTCGTTTAACTTTTACCAGGGACGAGAACTAATCATTTTGTAATCCTTTTGCGTAATGTAAAACCTTCGACCGGTGCTGGAGGGGTTGGAAATAACTATATTATAAGGCAGACTTGGTTTTAGCGAAAAGCAGAATCTATTTTAGGTGGACTACGGAGGGATATCTACATATCTAAGGAAAACAATTGCGGGTGAAACAGATACCCCTGTCGTGCGGAATTTATCCAACCTATTGTAGGTAAATGAAAATGTTGCGGAAGAAGTTGGGCTCATGCCGATTATTTTTTGCCCATTATAAGAGAACAGCGATAAAAAAATATAGTGGGGGGGAGGGTTAAAGCTGGGCACAGGAAGTTTGAAAACCTATGTTCTAAAGTAAGAAATATCTCCATTTTGAGTACTCAACGGAGCAGATTGCTTTAGCAACTTTATATAGATGTTTTGTTTTGTACACTCTGTAAAATATAAAAATAAAATGTATGTGCACATGATTTGATATTTGTAATTTAATTATTTTAGTAGTTACTATTTGTAAGTAATAAAAGTATGAATTTATGTTCATAAATGAATCCACCACAGACCTGTCTATAAATATAAATACTAATTAACTTAAACCTAATTCTTTTTTATTGATGATTATAATATTAACTTAATTATCAGATCACATTCAATTTAATATTAACTACAATCATTAATTTAATGGATTGAATAGAAAAAAATGTAAGTTAAACGAACTTCTATGGAAATTTAAAATGGAAAATATGGTGCATTTCGAACGTACAGCAATGCGTGTTCATAGTCAAAGTGGTTATCGTCACACGATAGTCTAAATATAGATGTCTCTAATCTGAATACAATCCACCTTGCAATTGTCTATATGGTGCGGAAAAATTCACTTAACAAATGATCTGCGTAATATTCTATTTTTTTCTTTTAAAATACACAATATTTGCAATAATGAAAATTTGTTCGCCTTGGTTTTTTTAGGCTCTACCAGTGCTAATTTTCAACGTCGTAAAAAAATGAACTTGAAGCATTTTCAATTCAATTTCGTCGAAAATTCGAAGTATTGCCAACGCAATCAGAAGATCAAGACGAATTTTGGCAAATACGTGATCGGGTTAACTAGTCTACAAGCGTGCAAGGAAGTCATATGATGTTAGATTTGTTTCGAGTTTTCTTTTGTAAGAACAAACTTAATAGACCGACCATCTTTCTTATTCAAAGCTTTTCATAACCGTGAAATAGTATAAAAGCGAGTTCAAACAAATAAACTTGAAATATAAAAATTCACATGAAGACATACGCAAAAAAAGGAACTCGCAAAAGAATAAACGAATAAAACAGGAGTATAATGTGTGCCAATTTTCGTTGGATATTCTAGAAAAGTATCTATGAAATAAGTGAATGGTGTATTACAAAGTAATTCGTTTATCTCTGCTTTCAGTAGATCTTAAAGATTCCATTAGAGATAGGAAACACATGTTCTATAGAATTGAATAATGTTGTGAGAAAACTAGAGAAGTACCTCTAAAACAACGATATGTGTTTTTAAGCAGGCAAGAAGTAAGTACAAGAGCACAACGTGAAAGACGTGCCAACCATAATATCATACAGATACGGATAAATAGATAGATATATCTTGTGAATACATATATCTCTCTAGATAATCAAATCATTTTGTTTAATATAAAATTGTTTTCTTGGTCTGTAAGTATTTCAATTTTAAACACAATATGTTTACTATAGTAATGCTTAACTGCTATATGTTCACTTTTTAATAAAATAAATCGACTAAATAGTGTGGTAGTCATTTTTTAGAAACTTACTCACTTTATACCAGATACGAACATAGTACAGGTTGGAGCTATACTATATAATTAACTAGCTGTGAACTACCCGCTTTGCTGGGCAACATCCCCACTTGCACCCCTCCCTCCACATTTCGTTGCGTGGGATAACAGTTTTGTAATGTACTCGTCATGCTCTTTTATTTGATACTCCACTTAAGTATATTTGTAAATATTCGATAATTCCTTCCCACTTTCTCGCTACACCTTTCTACCCTCCGAAGGTTAAAAGTAGATAAAAACAATAGATCTTTGAAGCTGGTTGTATATCGTGTCAATATTTCAGCTTAAGTGTCAATGTACACATACCTTCAAGAGAGGACTGGGAAAAAAACTTTGTATCTGCTCTCTCTACTTGCAGCTCTAGGTGCTCGGCATTTATAAATCGTAAATAGTGGTTGTATTATACTACTGGCTAAGAAATATAGGAAGAACACCGAATTTAATGCATATTAATTTACTTTGATAACAAGATTGCAATTGAATGCAAAATGCCAAAGGTACCAATATATAATGGTGCGAAGTAGCATTCAGCAAGGGACGCGTAACTTAAACATGTCCAAAGCCAGAAAACTGTGAAGAATAGCAGAAGAATAAGATTACTGAATTTTACGAAAACAGTATCACATTTGTGTGCGTTCAGATAGTCTGAAGCATTACAAATGGACAAGATGTCCGAAGCAGTAGAAATGAACAACGAGAGAATAATGATCTTTTCCAAAGGCTGCGAATGCTTTAAGGCGAAATTTTAAAGGAGGAGAATGTGATTATTGGTACATGGGAACTGATCTATAGGACTCAAAATAGCAATGTTGACCAACTTCTACAGTCAAAGTTTACCTAGCAGAATTGAACTTTTAGGATTTATTTCTTAAATAAATCACTATGGCTAATGTAATAGCATATCTATCGTCATTTTAATAACGATAAAGCGTTGGAATTTCATCGACGTGGATGTTCATCAGTGCCGATTTCAACAAAAATATCTGCATAACCAAATAATAAAAATATGGCTTAGTATTCAATGGATTCTTAGGAAATTATATTTTATATCAAATGAGTGCAGATAATGGTGTCTAAATTTTGTTTCGGTAGTTTCGACTTTTTAAAGATTATTTGCCATTATTTTTCAACTAAAGAGATATTGGTGGAACAGTATAGGCCTGAGGTCTTTACTGCTCTATAAAGGAAAATTGCATTTCATAACAGAGTGAATCACATTTCATAACAAACTTATATTTTTGTTCTTTTTCATTTAAGAGTTGAATGACTCAATCAGTCATAGTCGAAATCCCTTTCATACCAAGCTTATAAAGGAAATATTTGCTCAAATTATGGTATGATAATATAATCGTAGCTCGTTGTCTCTTCTGCCTGCATACAAAAGTATGCACTCAGATTAATTAATCTTATCCAACCAGTAATACTCTCAAAACTATTCAAAAATTTAGGCATAACCAGTTCAGTAACTTCTATGTACCGAATGACGAGAATACTGGTGTCATCTGTGAACTTGTGGGAAGCTGATGGAAGTAAGAAAATTGAAATGTAAACTAAATAAACTGCTGATTAAGAATAGTATAATTTGGCATATTGTCAAATTGAATTCTGCATGTTATTTGTTGTAAATTTATTTGTAGTAAGTGTATCAGGTTTGTTACAACTGTTAAGGATGTATGAGCATGACAACAATGTTTGATTTAAAGGCTCAAAATTTGTTTGTAGGTAGTCTTTTACTCAAAGAATATGTGGTTAAAATTTCAGCTTAGGTATCCGTGCAAATTTTTAAGAAAAAAGTCATTAAAAATCGATATAAAATACATTGGCTCTTATGGAGGAATCTCAAAAAACGACATATTTTGGAAGTTTTTGTTAATTTTCATTTGGAATGAATGAAAACAAATATAAAAAACAAACTTTTTAATAGAAAGTAAACATATTAGCAATGAATTAGAAAAGAAAAAAACTAAGTGTCACCGTCCATATAAGGGATGTAAGAGCAGGGTAGATTAAGGGTTGAAATTATTTTGATCTTATTTTCAACTTTGATGATGAATTTTGTTATAACTTCATGAATGTAGACGAAAAATAAGAATAAAATTTTTCAATATGTGTCTTGGTTTTCGAAATATCGAAAGCTAAATAATTAAACAAAATTTTCAATTTTCGATATTTTGAAAATTAAGCCAGATATCGAAACATTTTATTCTTACTTTTCGTCTTATATCGTCAAGTAATAATATAAATTTATCATCAAAATTGAAAATATCTATTTTTAAATTTGTGCCCCCACTACCATGCTCATACATCCTTAAAAAAATTTTTTAAATTATTTATAAACAAGTTAAGAAACCAGCTGCTTTCAGTTGCGAGGAAAAATATGTTGCACAGTGAGCAATGGTGAAGAATTCAAACCATTTACCGGTCATCACAAATACGCTAGATCTTCCTACTAGGACAAAGAATATCAAAATCTTCAAAAATTTTTAATTTATTTAGACATTTGGTCAAAATTGTATCACTAAACTGTTCCTATAAAACTTTAAGTCAACCGCACTATCCAAACAGGAATGTTCCTTATCGCACGATTTGTTTGCTGGTTGGGCGGTAAAACCAAATAAAGTTCGACAACAAAAAAAGACACCAAAAATCAACCATTTTCACATAGGTCGCCTAGAAAAATAAACTTTTTAAGCGAATCAGCTTGTCATGAATTTCGAGAATATGCAAAAATTCTTTTATAATTTGTCTATTTGTATCTTTTATCAAAATTTTGTTTTTTCATTTAAAAAAATGTGGAAGTGAGTTATCAGTCAGTTGTCAGTGGAAGTGATTTATCAGAAGTTAAATATAATCTAAAGTAAGTACAAGGAAATACGTTATGTCATAATAAATATCCTGATAAAACCAAATGTAGGAACGCACATATTAGGTTGATTACTAAATCAGAAGCGTTTTTAAACGTAAAAAGTAAATGTAGCTAAAGTTAAATTCTTGAAAGAATCAAACAAGTATTTGACTTCTAAAATTAATACCTTAAATTTTCAGAAAATATCTTGTAAATAAAAAAGTGAGCCCTTCATTTATAATGTACGAAGATTCGATAGGAACATAATTCCTACCGAGTGTCCCACGGCACTTGTAGTTTTAAAAAAGTGCGTTTGTGTGGACGTTTTACAGTCGTAAATTTCAACTGAACTTAACGCTTCTTTTAACTTCATGTAACTGCGTTTTCAAAAACGTACATTAAAATCGATACAAATAAGACACAAATACACTTTGACGAAGATCACGAAGCTAATTAATTTAAAACATATTATAGACTTCATAATACAATACAAGTAGGAGACTAACAATAAATAATCCCTTAAGAAATTATGACATTGCCTTTTTCAAGTTCATACAAACTGGTTTCCACATAGAATGAGAAGACTGATTTAAAAAATTTATAATAAAAAATAAAATAAAAACGAAACACATTTTATTTGTTTCACATTTAAATCAATGGCATTATTCAAGGTCATTTTATTTATAATGTTCCAAAGAAATAAGTAGGTACTTACTTTAAAAATAAAAAAAATTGAAAGGTCTCTTTTAATTACTATCTTCGGAAATAATAATATCATTACCATTATTACTATGACTATTGTATTTTGAATATATTTATTATAATTTTTATTGTAATAAAAAATAAATTTTGGTGCAAGCTTACCAGACAACCTCTGTGTATACTGTAGGCCAAAAACCTGGAATACCGTTCTACTCGACTCCTTAGAGTTATGGCCAATTCGTAGACTGCCTGGGTATCCCAATTATATAATTTTACATAATTTTAATATAATATTTGTGCATATTCTCCGTATTTAAAAGTTTGGAAGGAAAAACAGGCTCTAAATTACCGGGGACGATATGAAAAGCATAAACTTCAGGAAGGTCAATTTAGCAAAGATAAAGAATCGAAGGACGAAATAACAATATTTGATGCGTGGGATCAAATGTTCAAGGGGGAATGAACGAAGGTAAATTTCTTCGATGTCGATTGAATATATAGGCGATTGGACTAAACGTTGCCTGACTTGATAAGATGATAACTGAATAATTAACAACTCCATGTACCATTGAGACGAATGAACAGCTACAAAGATAATAGAGTTTTGAATCAATGAAAGTCGTTATTTTAAAATGAATTATGTGTTCGAAAATCCGTTTTTGAAATCGAAATTAAAACTGTTCATATTATTATATAGAGGTAAAAATATGGCTCATTTAAATAACAATTATGTTTTGAGATATTTATATTAAATAATAGAAAAGAATATGTTGAACTTTTGATAGATACAACAAAAAAATACGTACTGTTTTTTAAGAGCAATAAACTTTCTTAATGCGTTGTCAAACAAATGAAGACACCACCGTACGGACGGTCCCAGAATGAATGAGGACAATATGAACAAACTGATGTTTATCAATTCATTAAAGCATTTTAAAAATATTTTTTATAGTGCGTTCGTTAACTTTGGTCGCCAAATTGAAGGTCATAGAGTATTATTATCACATAGAGTATTATTAAGAAACTTAGAATCACTTTTTTTTTTACAAATAGTTTTATGTGAAATGAGTAAACTAAATCGTTCAAATAGTCGTGGCCCAATTATTATCGTGAATGGTGATTCAATAATTATTATTTCACAAACCTTGTCTGTAAACAATAGACTCAATTCAGTAACAAGTTCTTTGAATGCTCTAACGATTATACTCTTATGACCCGATGGCCGCTATGATTATAATTTTCGCTCAATAATTAGTTAAAACATTAAAAAAATGATGTGCAATTTGTACTTTTCCGGCACAATAAACCATAGATACCCGAAAACAATTCATAACCTCACGCCATATATTCTAGGATATGGCACGTAAAAGAATCCATGGACCCTTACTATCTGCAGTTTAGTTAACAAACTTCTAAGTCGATACGAGCATTTTCTCTCATAAACAAATGTATATGGCAGAACGGGCATTTTTGAGAAAAAAAAAGGTTAGTAAAGATTCTTGATCTAGGGTCAAGGCTCCTTTCAATAACCACACCATACAATTAAGTTACTACCCAGTCAAGTTTTTTTAAAACTTTGTTACTTAATAAATATTGTTCATTGTATTTGTACGGAAATGCCTAATAAATAAAAATTGCAACATATGAAGTTATTTTTGGATGAATATTCCAATCAAAACACTGCGTTTTATATACAATCACAAATTTTACATATAATTTACACAAGACTATATTATTGTAGTTAACTACTTGAATGCGTACTTTTCGTTTCGTATTCCAAATTTTGATTATGTAAGTTTTTAACGTATATTATCCGGTCAACTGATTCACACCCAGTGTCAAAGTTTACAAAAATGGGTTTTTTCGCGATTTTCACTAAAACGGTACGTTTTATCACAAATTTAGTTCAGACGAAAAATTTAATCACATAATTAATAATAAAAAATAAATAAATAAATAAATGTTTCAATACTTTTTTTCCTAAGAGCCACCGTTTCTGAGATATAACGATTCAAAAAAAGGAATGAATTGTAACCAAACTAATATTACTGCTGAGTGCTTCACAATTACTAACTGTATACCCAAATTTGATATATTTCCAATAGAAAACATTCCAAATAGTTCCGGGTAATTTTATACCTAACAAAAGTAGGAAATTTTTATAAATGTTGGTTTTGAAATTTAATGGAAATATTTATATATAAAAAATAATAATCATTAGTTCATTATAGTTTCGAAATCAATATCTTGGTAGTAAGAAATTTTTCACAACAATACGTCATAAATACAGAATGCAAACCCGTTGAATAAAATCTTTATTCTTCGCATACGTCGATAAAAATACCTTTATTTTTCAAGAAAATTTATTTTGCACCAAACCATTCTGAACATGTCTATACGACAAACCGAGTAATTGCAAATAGTATAGAACCTATTAACAATCTTTTGTCTCGCGTTCATCTATTTAAGCAAAACACTTGACTGAGTTATCCATTTCTTCCACTTATGTTACATCAGCCAGGGCCACCAAAGAAATAATGCTTTATATTTAAGTGAGAGCTTATTTTTTTATGTATGGTATCTATAGGTATCTTTATGGATTGGGGACGTTAAACGATGGTTTTTTTTAACTAAACGTCTATTTAACTGAGCGTTAGAAATGATATCAGCACTGGACAATCTTGACTGACATCAGCACTGTAATTAAACTTGAATATTTAGACGGATCTTCGCCTAATGATCTTCCCTTCTTAATTACAATTACATTCTGGTCCAGATATAATAAGCAATCGCAGCTTTTCCTTACTTACCACATACTGTCCAAATTTGAAAATATTTCCACGGAAGTCTCCCCACAATTTGATTATGTCTGCTTGTTTCATAAATCGGCCCTGCCTATAATTTAGATAGGATGTATGCTTAAATAATGTTATAATAGTTGAATGAAATTTATTTACAGGTTTTTGATAAATTCTTTCAATGCCCATTTTAAAGTCTCCAATGTCCACAGAAGGCAACTATTCATTCCACACTCCTTCCCTCTTTAAAGCCTTACATAGACCAATCAATTTTCGGCATTGAGAAGAAGGTTCAAGATACATTATAGCCGAGGATAGCGGGTTCGATTCCCGCCGTCCCAAAAAAAAAAAATAATAATTCAATTAATAGTTGAGATGGGCTGGTGTATTGCATGGTATAGGCATGAAGGAGGTGCACTCAGCCTCTGAAATTAAGTGAGAAACTGATAAATGAAATTATCAGCGAGGTGGTAAAAAAAATAATTGAAAATTTCTATTTCGTGGTATACTATCAAATTTTGATAAAATGCCTGTGGCTAAAACGTTTTATGTAACATTTTTGTTCTTGAACACAACTGATTCGTTTAAAGACATAATGTTTCTTCACTGTGCGATGGCATCGAACAAACCATTATACCTTTAATGTCTAATGTAATATGTGTATTAACCAGCACTTTTTACATCAAAGTGCATTGAAAATAATTTAATTATAAATATTTTTCTGATTGATTTTTGAGTACGAAAAAACGTCTAGCTGAATGAGTGTGTTTACGCCTAACGTTTCTAGCCTTTATACTTCAATTTGAATTTTTGGAAATTTATAGTTACAATATTACAACGTCAACGGACATTCAACAAACGTAGATAAAAATATATTTAAAAAAAAAAAGTAAAATAAAAAATAAAAATACATAAAAAATAAAATGATTTGACTGAGTACCCTAAGTTGATGACCTCTTCTTTGCATTATTTTATTTATGATCTTCATTTTTTTTATTTATTATTACCTACCTTTTAAGTAACAACAAATATTTTAATTTAAATTAGTTAATGTATAGAAAACTAAAGTAAGTTTTATTGCTTGACTTTTATACTTTATTTACTTACTTAGGTAGAAGATACTTAATAATTAAAATGAAATAAAAACTGAAGCATTTCCTTTAACACAATTAAACAGAATGACTATTTTATTATTGTTTTCACATAAATAAGTTCACGTACCTAATACCTACCTCTACCTATTCTATCTATATTCTATCTAGTCTACAGTTAAAACTTAATTCACTGCTACTTTACTCATCCATCATTTATACTTTATTATTTATTTTATTCTCATTATTTTATTAACTTCCAGAGAAAAAGTTATTGTTTTCATTCTGAAAAACGAAATCGTATATTTTGTGATATCTTTTAGTTCTTTTGTCCTTTGGTGGCTTACTTTTTTTTAATCCCTGAACTAAAAAAAGGGGTGTTATAAGTTTGACCACTGTGTGTGTGCCTGTGTGAATCTGTGTATGTGTCTGTCTGTCTGGCTGCATCGTAGCGCCTAAACGAATGACCCGATTTTAATTTTGTTGGTTTTGTTTGGAAGGTAATTTAATGGAGAGTGTTCTTAGATATGTTTTAAATGCGAGGTCAGGGTTCCGTATCCGAAAAATTTGTGTAAGAACAAAAATCAGCACATTAACCTATTGTAAAATCTTGCGTGGTTTCGAATTTTTTTTAATACATCATCAGGCAGCTGAAATAATTTCAATAGTATATTGTTATCAAAAAATAACATAAAATTTAATTTAAGAATTTTATGATTTTACGTAAATTCTTGATAATATTATACCTACGATTGTAATTATTTCAGTTGCCTAATGATGTCTAAGAATAATACGAAACGTCGCAAGACTTTATAATAAATTTATGTTTTGAATTTTTTACAAATACCCGTTAACCATCCTAAGATAATTGGACGCGATAATAATGGATAATCCCTAACAAATTTCAAAACAATTTTTTTTCAGTCAATAAAAAAATTGTAATATAATTATTCCCAAAAACATACACACACGTCACACACTCAAACAATAAATCCATTCATTTTAATTTGTAATTAAATACATGATTTGGTAAAGTAACATTTTGAAATCATACAAATATAAAATATAAAACTGTAGATCGTGGGAAGTGAATATTGATTATAAATAGTCATAAGCATATATATGTACAATAAAAAAAAGAATACAAATATAAATTATTTTCCTGTTTTAGCAAATACAATACATTTTTGGAAAAACTAGTTTTACTAGAGTTTGTTTGTCATTAAGTTACAGATTCAAGTTGAGCACAGAAATCCACTACATAGTTGTTGTAATAGTATTCATAATTAGATCAGGATGTCATTGTAGTAACATAATCCTAATTTTTATTTATAAACAGGATCACTAAAATTGTTGAAACACAAAATAGTTGAGATATAAACATAGAAAGCTCAGATATAGGTACTAATACTTGTCTTCAGAAACTTACTAAGGCATAATATTTTCCGAAGAAAGAGTTACTAGAAAACTATTATCCTGTTTTTATTGTACTATCCAACGAGATTCTACTCAATGGCGTGAATGAAAATTAATATTTTCATCGGAAAATTTTCTTATAAGAATCTTGAAAGACGCTAGGGGATGAAACTTCTATGACAGCCATCTCTTTGTGTGGACTTCTTCTTTGGCTAGGTCATTTAAAAGTAGAATAAAAAAAATCTTCCTCTTCGGCGAAACTTCCTTTGGCGAGTATTAAGTCAGATATAGGATACAGAAGGTATGTATTATAACCCATGTTTCAACTTTGACCCTACATACCTCCATAATCTTAATTCTATCTCTAACGGTTGATAATATAGGACCCACGGACCCAAGACCCAATTGGCCTATGTTTCTCATTTGCTAACACGACCTAACTTCTTACGTCCTAAGCACACTATTAAAATTTCAGTTTGATCTCTTTTCGTTTTTGAGTTATCATGGTGACAGACGGGCAGACAGACGGAAAACCAGAAATGGGCTAATTAGATTATTTTATGAACACCTATACCAAAATATTGTTCGAAGCATCAATATTTTTAAGCGTTACAAACTTGGGACTAAACTTAGTATACCTTTATATATATTTCTTATATAGATGGTATAAAATGACGTCTAAAAAAGTTCTTGTACTTCAAATAACTTTAAAGGGCATAAATTTACTGTAAGCTTAACAAATTTGAATCGACAAATACCAAAGATGAAAAATATATTTTATACGAGTAACTCCTGCTCTAAATTGCAGCAAGTACATAAAGTTACCAGCAGATGATAATAATATTTATGATGAATTATTTGTGTAAAAAAAATTTATAATGTGTATTTTATATTCTGGATGCCCTTGATTTGAAATTAAAAATACTAATTTTTATTAAAAAAAAAAAAAAAAAAAAAAAAAAAAAAAATTGCATATTTTGAATGCATTTGTTATAATTTATCAATGAAGAAATAACTTACGAATTTGTCAAAATCTACATTTACTAGGCAGTGAATAAAATGTCGAAATTCGTTACTTGAGATGCGAAATAAGTTAATCGAAATGTTTAATTATTGATATTGGTGGGTCAAAGCCTAGGTTATTCTGAAGTTGTTGGAGGTTAGGTTATATTTTCTGCCCACGAAGGACCCACTTAGCCTATAGAGCCCATTGTGATACCATATATGTGTTTTACCACCTTTCTGCTGATAATTTCATTTATCAGCTCCTTAACATCAGAGGCTGAGTGCACCTTCTTCATGCATGTACCATGCACTACACCAGCACATCACAACTATTAATGAAATTATTTAGGTGCGACGGCGGAATCCGCCGAATCGAACCCGCTACCCTAAGCAAACCACGGGCGGAATTGGTATTCAATTTTAAAATTATCTCAATAGTATAAAAGCTGAATCATGAAATTTAATTTCGCTGGCCTCATATATGTTTTTTTTTTACTTGTTTATACTCAATTTGAAATTACATATTTATAACAAAAAATGTTTAAATATACATGTTCTGTTCTGACTACCGTATTTCATAAAATGCAAAACCAGTACCAGGTGACTGATAAATATGAGATTTGAAACATGTCTATAAAGTTAGCAGAATGAAGTCTATATAAGTCCATAAGAATGGTTTTCCTAATTCTCTCTTGAGTCGTTGTCCTGAACAGAAGCATCTTTAGTGCGCGTGAAACTATTATCGTAATTGCCATACCTACATCCAAATTTTAGCCGATCTGAATGAAATTATATATATATACTATCTTTACAACTTTTAGAGGTAGGCTAAATTTGAGCACAAAGTTGAAAAGTAGACCCAAAATCAATTCAAAATCAATTTTAATAAACCAAGTCCTTACTATTTGGTATTTGGTTTATTAAAATTGAATATAATTTGAATTTTATAGAGCAAAATCCTATTTTTTTGATTTTGATGACGCCATAAAGTTTAAAAGTCTATTTTTTTTATAATACCTACTCGTTATTAAAATATTTCCACAAAAGGGACTTAAACAAGTAAGCTTCAAATTTTCGATTAACAAGATTCCTAAAACAAGAAAATTTTTATGATACACTGATCAAAAGTTATTTAGGAAAAAATAAACTGAAAAAAAAATTGTGTAATAGTGTAAATAACGCCGTAGTGAATTGTAAATAATACCATATGACATAACATTATTGTAATAAAGGTCATTCTTTTCTTGCCGCGTAAATTTTGGGCGACGTTATAGCCCCCCTGATTGGAGTTACGAAATCACCTTGGTATCTTTTATTGATATTTTAATTTCCCTGTAATCTTCACGTAATTTTAGCTCCGCACCTCCCGGATAATGACAACAGGTAAAGCACAATTACAAAATTTAAAAGAATGTATCGTATTTGGTAAATGTTCTTAATCATTAGACAATAATTTTTCTTAACACCTATATACACACACAATCTGTAATTTAAAAAAAAAAACACAACTGTACTTTTGTGATTCAGATAAAAAAAATTCATGTAATGTAATTTAAAAGAATGAAGAAAAAGTGTCGTATTTGGTAAATGATTATGGAACAAAATCGATCAAGTATAAAGATATGATATTATTCAGGGTGTCGTAAAAAACTAAATTATGAAACTTATATTCAGTATCGTACCTTATTTGATTTTGTGGATACAGGTCGATATTACTATTCTTATTAAAAGTTCAGTGTTCTTAGCTATATTTCAAGAATATCGGTTTTTATCAAGTTTTTTCAAATTTTGTAAATTTTACTTGTTTTAACGTTTTATCTTGTCGAGAAAATTATTAATTCTTCCATGCCTGTTTTCTTCAAGGTTTTCATATATATTGACACTCAATTAAAATTTTGTGACTCATTTGTGCTGATTTACATTAAATAAAAATCCATGAGCGTACCGAGAAAGGGATAGTTCAGATCAGCGACTTATCCTCCCTGAACATAAGTCCAAACTTTGGGTAGCGTTCCACAGGTTCATGGTTAAACAGCCTAAACACCCTTGTAATCCTTTTAACAACAGTAAACTATTTTCTATTTAGATTCTAAATAGGTATAAACTCTGTATTTAAACTATTTTTAACATCTGTCCCACTTCGAAACATACCTTTCTTGTTAAAAGCTATAAAGAGTAAACCAAAGTCAAAGCCAGCCCAGCTATGGACTGTATTTTAGTTCTAGGTGTGTAAAAACGTAAAAGAACCAAAATGAAAAAAACCTTACTCATGCATAAGGTACCCACCTATAAAAGCGTCTATGTTTGTGTTAACATGCGTCAATATTATAAAATAAAATAAAACATTATTACTTTCAAATTTATCTGTTTAAGATCCCGGAAGAGTTGGTTGCTTTTATTTGGCATTGAGATCACCATCTCCATAATATAATAATCATATAATGTAATATTTTATTTTGTATGGCTCGTTATTCAGTCACTGTTTCTTATAATGCTATTCATGTGGTTATGTTGTTATTGGTTATTACTTGAATTTATTGGGTGTTTGTTCACTCTTTACTCTTACATTATTTTTATTTTTCTAAATTCTTTTTTAACTAGCTGTGAACTACCCGCTTTGCTGGGAAACATCCCCACTTGCACCCCTCCCTCCACATTTCCTTGCGTGGGATAACAGTTTTGTAATGTACACGTCATGCTCTTTTATTTGATACCCCACTTAAGTATATTTGTAAATATTCGATAATTCCTTCCCACTTTCTCGCTACACCTTTCTACCCTCGAAGGTTAAAAGTAGATAAAAACAATATATCTTTGAAGCTGGTTGTATATCGTGTCAATATTTGAGCTTAATCGATGCACAACTTTTTTAGTTTTTGAAGCATATCCCTTTCAACCCCTATTTCAACCCCTTACTCTACTATAATATGGATGTATTATACATAAAAACCTTTCTCTTGAATCACTCTATCTATTAAAAAAACCGCATCAAAATCCGTTGCGTAGTTTCAAAGATTTAAGCATACAAAGGGACATAGGGACATAGGGACAGAGAAAGCGACTTTGTTTTATACTATGTATTGATTATTTCCAAATCTTTTAATATCAAACTTAGATAACTATTAAGAAATACCTAGCAACGTAAGGTTTTTAGTTAACAAATGAAATTTACAAAATTTAAAACACCCCGATTTGAAACATAGCTAAGAACACTATATTGAAACACACGAAATAATTTATTCTAACTTTTCGTCTTATATTGTCAAGTTAGAACATAATTCAACACAAAAATTGAAAATAAATATTTTTTGAAATTTGAGTCCCCAATACCGTGCTCATACATTTTTAATTAGTCGGGCAAAACGGGTTTTTTTCTTTTTTTCAATGATTTATTAAAGTTTCAACTTTAATTTAAATAGTTTTTTATTAAAATGTTCACCGACTAGTTTCGGAGACCAATGTTAAATACATCTACCGTTTTCCTATAACACCTATGGAAATATGCCTACTTTGAAGCCATTTATTTATTTAAATAAGCAAACAATCCTTCTAAAATTTTGTTAATTGACTCAGACTTAGCTTAACTTTTGAACTTAGTCCAAAATTGCCCTGACGCTCGTAAATACTTAAGAATTTGAATGCTTTGTCCACCGTCGTCTTGTCGATAGACTATAACTTTGCTGGTCTACTAAGACTTAGGTTGGATTCGAATCCAGGTAGCGGCAGTGTGAACAATTATAACAAATGGGGGCTGTAGAATTGATCACATTGTCGTCGCTTGAATAAGAACGAAGTAATCGACTCCACCCACATCCTAAAAATGTAATTGTATATATGGATGTATTTAAAATAAACAAAGATAAGCAAGTAATGATGTGGGTGTAAACTCCATAATTATTATTATTATTACTTGTAAACAATAGATTCAGTGGTAGGATTTTATACTCGTGGTGGATCTGGTTTTAGCGTCTTTTAAATTAAGAAGTCTGAGAATTTTTCAAATAATTTACGGCTGTAATAAATAGGTACACTCAATATTTTTTAGAGTGTAGTGTAAGGACTTATTATGATTATTATATTTTATAAATTTATAAGTAATTTTTAAAAGCAATATTGTCATTTTGCTACTTACTATAATATCATAAGGAATAAAATAACTTTGACCTTCCATAAAACCAGATTGACTCACTTAACACATTTAATATATGAATATAGTAATACACACAATACAAGGTGGGATAAATAAGTATGCGATTATGAAAACGCTGTAAAAAGAAATCCTAGTAATTTTTCCAACTTATCTTTTTGTCACATCAAATTACAAAAACACATTAAAAAATATTAATTTCGAAAGGAAATTTAATGGGGTTTTTTTTGTCAACGATGTTTATTAAATAAATTGTACTAGAAATCAGTACGTCATACTTTACTTTCGTATTTTACAGTTTTCCTACCATTCATAAAACCGTCTCAATAGAGCACTGACTGTTTCGGGTCTAAATCGAAAAATATCGATCCTAGGAAAAACTGATACGAATCAAAATTGTAGAAAATTTAATTTTTAATAACTTAGAAGATAACCATTTTTCGTGTAAAATTAATAATAAATGAGTTATGCAACAAACAATAATTCATGACAGCCTTTTTTTAAGTCTAAATCGAAAAATAGCGATCCTAAGAAAAACTAATATGGACTAAAACTGTAGGAAATTTAATTCCAAGTAACTTTGGTTCTGACCATTTGTCGTGTAAAATTGATAATAAACGAGTTATTCAATAAACAAAAATGCAAACTATGTAAAAACATTGTTTGAAAATATGTAATTGTTACTAATTGACATCACAGCTAACTAGCCAATCAAAATCGTTTTAAATTATTTCAAATATCGTGACTTTTAAAAATTGTATTCATGGTGTTTTTATTGTTTAAAATGCGTAATTTTCGAGTTACAGGTTCTACTCGACATATATTTTCATAAAAATAACAAAAAGCATTTCAATTTTTGATAAAAAAGGTCTATTGGAAATATTAATGAGATTTATTTTTACAGTGTTTCCAAAATCGCACACTTCCTTGGCACATCCTCCACATACATATATAATACATACTTACACACGCTAATGATATGTGTTACATGCACATATATGCATTTTTAAATATATTAAAATTTCGTTCGAGATAAAAAGACGTAATAATTCAAGCAAAAAGGTCTCGATAATAAGTTTTTTTGTAAAATTTTGATAATCTTATTTTCCTTAATCTTTTCTTTGCTACAGTAGCAAAAATTGTCTACAAACTCAACTGTTAGAATAAACAAACTCAAATAGAAATTTTTTTTTTTCAAAAGTTGTAGCGCTAAATAAAAAGATATAAACTCTGGTAGTGTAAGTGATCTTTGTGTCCAAGTCATTGAAAAGTAAGGTATAACTCTTAGCTGGTAAAACATGGTATTTTAAACTACACAGTTGTTACCCAAAAAAAAACACCAGCAACTTTTGTCCAAACCATTATTTCGAGAACTCATTATATTCGAGATATATTGAATTCAAAATTCTATCGATTCTTGTTGGTATAAGTTTTTTTATTGTAATCCTCATAATAAACAAGTGAAATATACAAAATTTAAAAAACCAACGAGAAATTTTTCGGGCACAGAAATCTAAACTCACATTTAGCTAAGAAAACTTCCCATTAAATTACCTATCAAACGAAACAAAAAAATTCAGATCGGTTCATCCGTTTAGGCGCTACGAGGTCACAGACAGACACACATACCGATCAAACTTATAACACCCCTTTTTTTGGTTCGGAGGTTAAAAAATAGAATATCTATCTTAATAGAAAATATAATTTAAAAAATTTCAAAGTTGATTTGTATAAAAAAAAAGAGGAAAGCTAACTACACCTAAGAAAACCTATTTTGCTGTTTCGGTACTTTCTTGAACACTCCGTAGAAAGTTTTGACCAATAAATAAGATCATGAAACGTTTTAAGTTTTAATAAAACATTAAGTTTACCATTTGTTTCTGTATATTTCTTGTATTCTATAATATATAAATTCTAAATAAAAATTACTTTTTCAAATGTTTGACATTCAAACGTAAAACTTGGATTCATTTTATTACACTGTGGGTATCCTTTCGTGTTTTCAATTTGATTATAGGTTAATTAAGTTTATATCAATAACAATTTTGGTATATTGAAAGAGTCAACCACCCATCGGTACCTTCCTTCAAGTTTTATGTATAATTTATAAATATTTTATTAAACACAAAAGTTTCTACACCACAATTTTACATAGAATTTTATCAAAAATTTTCAGAAATGAATGATTTATTTCAAATAATTTGCATGTTTAACTAAATTTAATTTATTCGAAAATTTAAAAAAAAAAATTGTGAAAAGCGACACAAAGTGAAATACCGAATATGATATTTCTAGAAATAAACATGAAATACTCATTCATATATTGAGTGTCTAGGAAAATGATTACATAATATTATCTGCCTTTAACTATCATAATACTTTGAGATTATCATATAGTATCTATATTTATTTATATTATCTCCTTGTTTAGTCAACAAATTAACTGAAAACTTGCTATTCAGTTCCTCATACTTATGCTCTTCAAATGAATAGCCAAGTTTGAGACCAATCCTTCTTAGAAATTTTATTTGTAGGCTTTGTTTCAACAATATAATACGTACAGTGCGGGGACTAACCTAATACACCATATTCTAAGATAGGAGGAGCTTTGCGAGATAAAAGGTATGTAAAATACAGTAGAACTTGATCCAAGTTCTACTGTATTCATCACTTATTCAAGTGAGAGACCTCCATAACTGGAACTCATGCAGAGATCCTAACACTTTAGTACTGAATTACCTGTTTTATTGGGATGAAGAAAACCACTATATCTGGGTTTCGATTTTCTGATTTTATCGTCATAGTTACCCCTATAACTGAGACAGCGAGCGAATTTTAAACGAGATAACATCGTTTTGTTTACCGAAACGAAGGTTCAAAAAGTTATCAATGCGTGAAAAACTGAAGTTAATATATATTTATAAAAGTGGGAAGACACTTGATGAAGTATGGGTCGATTTTAATGTACCAAAATCTACTCTTTGTAGAATAATTCAGAATAAAGATAAAATTCAATCACAATGTTCTGAAGGTCAAGGATAACTAATCAGACCGTCTTAAATTTGAACAGCGTTTGCTAACATGGGTCAAGCAACTTCGTAACAAAATATTTCCGGTAGGTGGACCGAAGATTAAAGGCACAAGATTTCGCGCGAAGGCTCAGTTTTTATAATTATTTTTGTAGCAGCAATGGTTGGTTGTAAGGGTTTAAAAAAAGATAAGGTATAATTTTCAAAGCAATTTGTGGAGAAAGTAACGCTGTTGATGTTAACAAAGATGGGCAATGGATTGAAGACCTGATATTTCTTTATACCTGGATATCTGACATACTGGGTAAGTGGAATACTCTCTATAAGTGAGACAAATTTGCAGGCCCCTTGATGTCTCACTTAGCCAGGTTCCACTGCAGTACTAGTTAATTATTAAAACGCAGTTAAATTTTTTTGAACACTTTGTATAACAAATAGTAGTTTTTGTTTAAATTGATATAAAAAAGTCTTCACAAATTAAATTAAATAGTAATAATAATAATTAGATTTTATTCTAAGAAATTTGTAATATTTTTTTAATTCGAATGCATTTATTTAAAATAAAAATAAAAAGTACAGTTTTTTTTTTTTATTTCTTTTATCATTGTACACATATTTATTTAACATAAATTATTTTTATGAAATTAAAACAATATTATGATTTTAAATATCTAATAAATTAATGCATCTTAAATGGGAGGAATAAATCAATATTAATATTACGATAATGCTTTTTTTTATAATGATAAAACTATGTAAATGTTAGGAGTAATATTTATTGCATTATTATTAAACTGCTTTTTATGTTAGTAAAATAAATATTATTTGGAAATTTTCTACTAGTACACAGTTTTAATAAAGATCAGAAGAATCGTCTGAAGAAATAATTATAAATCAATTCGATTCATTGCCTGGACAGAATTCGATTCATTGATTTCAAAACGTTGCTACTTACAAGAAAATTATTGATTGAAATCATTCCTCCAAATGGATAAAATACATACCACGGGAGCCACTTTTTTAGGTCCAATCAATTTGGGTTTTTTTTAAGGTAAAGAAAAACATCGAAGGAACAAAAATTTCCATAGCACCAGTACCCTTAAGTGCACCATTTACGACTTATATCGCTTACAAGGAAGCAAAACAAAATTTCTAGCTGAATTTGTTTAATAACTCCAATCCTCAGGTTCCGGGCGAGTGGACTGGACAGGTCTAAAGTGTGAGTCTCCTTCCAGAGATTAAAACAATTTCTGACATGTAACCGAAAACAACCCGTACAATCCGTAAACCTATTCGTCTATAAGAGATGGTGATCCTTTAACTCTACACTCAATAGCAGCGTCACTATTTCGGCGCATTTTTCCGGTGTGAAGTTGTTGTCTAATCAACTCAAAATGTCACAGTTATTTAATGTTTACATACCGACAATGGCATACCCTGTTTAATTTATTGATTTCATAAATACTAAATTTGAAGTTAATAAAATTTTTTCACAAATTTTTTCAAATAAAATTTCGTAAACCTAATAATTTTCGTAGTGCCTTTCCTAAAATATTTAACAACTCTTCTATAATAGTGGTTAATACATGGTATGATGAAATAGAAACGGTTTTTGAGTCTCAAGATAATACAAAGTTTTGTATAACATACAAAGATATTAAAGTTCGAAAATACAAGAAGTAACTTTCCAACTTTCATGATCTAAATTTTGGTATTCAAATTAACAATGGTAAGTACCGTTCGTATGTTAGTTCAAATTAAATGATTGAATAATGTATGAATTAAAATTTACAAGAAACATTATACTTAGGTATATGAGAATTCAATGTATATTTTGAAAATGAAAAAACTTTCAAACTTTCGCAATCAAAAGAAAGGAAATAGAGATGGCGTGGAACATCCGCTACTTATAAATTTAGCGCTTACTTTTTTTATTTACAAGATCGATATTTTTCTGAAAATTTAAGGTTTTCATTTTAGAAGTCGAATACTTGTTTGATTCTTTAAAGAATTAAATTTTATAGCTACTTTTAGTATTACTGTATGAAATAATTGTAGAATTAGTTTAAAAAAGATATACTTCCTTCTGATTTACTAGTCAATCGAATCTGTTCGTACATTACGTTTGGTTTGATCAGCATATTTATTATAATACCTATAACATAAAAATTTCATTAAGATTACTTTAAATTATCTCTGTTATCTTTAACTTCTTATAACTTTCTCAACTCAATTTTTTTAACTGATAAAACATAAAATTTTGACAAAAAATACAAATTGACAGTTATAATAATATTTTTGCATTTTCTCAAAATTCACATCAAGTTGAATCGATTGAAAAAGTTTTAGTTTCCTAGGTAACCTAGTCGAAAATAGTCGGTTATTGGTGTCCTTTTGGTTTTACCTATCAACCAGCAAACAAATCTGAACGATAACATGCGATAAGGAACATAGTTCCAATAGTACTACAAAATAGCACTAATATTAGCATTTAATGTTTAATGCACATTTTATTTATGTATTTATGAATAATATTAAAAAGATTTATTACTGCCGCACCTAACAGCCTCATAAATTTTCGATACTTATCTGTAATAGATTAAAAAATACTTCCTAGTTATCTTTAACATCAATTTTTTTTTTCTTTGAATTAAAGTATAATATTTTTGGACATACGTATTTTAGACCATAAGCCTATAATGAAGCAAAATGATTTTTTTTCGCCCTTTTTGAAGTTTTAATATTGACTAGAGTATTTAATTCAAGTTTTCCCATTTCTTAGCAATTAACTTTATTATCATATAAATGACAAAAAAAAATTAAAACTTCAAATTTTCTTATGAAGAAACGTACCTTTACCAATCTTCAAAGATGTAGATAAAAAGAATACTGGAAACTTTAGTTCATTATGGGTTCACGGTCTATATATTGGGTCTATATATTGTGTGTTCTGTATCGAAATAATTTTAAAATTATTACTGAACATTATTATACAATTATAATAAATTTGTTATGGACAATTTTGTATAAAATCAATTTGAAGTCAATTTGACACGTTTATAGAAATTATGCTGTTTTACGTATGAATTTTTTCAAAAAATTCGTATACCTTTTTTTTTGTAGGTACACAATTTGTATGTTATAGCCAATAGCTACTAAGGTGATCGGTAACTATTTTGTTCTATTGATACACATAAGTAAAATTAAATCGATTATTTATATTATCCTCTATATTCAGAATATACTTACACTTCCTAGAAACATAATTTTATATAATCAGACCACTAGCAACGTGTTTACCATTCAGAACAGAAAATAATTCGGGATCATTGTTTGGTATGAAAAAAATTCGTAGCGCAGAGGCTGCGTTAGTTAAGCGAATTCCCTCAGAGATTGAAAAAGGAATGCAGTCTGACTGCCTGGCAGAATTTATATTGTTTTATTTTTGTGTTCCGCTGAAGGATTACCCCTGAACATTAATTAATGACTATTGAGACGTATTTACCAAGCCGTGCAAAGTATATTCCTAAACCTCCTCCATTTCCAGTTGTGAATCCATCCGCGAGTCTAAATTTTGTTCTTATACCTATACATATGGAAGTAACGTTAGTGGCCTGAACCTGGTTTTTTTTTCACTTGTGGTATTATTTTGTATACACATGTTATTGCAAATTTATTTTATACCTGCAGGTGTCTTCAAGTCACCATTAGTGCGTAAAAAATTACGTTCTTTTTTGAGAAATGAGGAGAGACTACTAAGGTTAATTCAAGAGTTATGGCAAATAAAGTGCTCCGTGACAGATAACATGAAGATATACACATACGAGATACGCTCGAAAAACACAACCGTTCCTTGACAGTCGGGTATAAGTATTGCATATATGTTTTTGTTTGAAAATCAAAATCATGACTTGAGAAAATATTTTACAGATTTTTTTCCCGTTTTTTGTACTTAACGGTTTGTGAAGAATTTTTTATCTAAAATTTCTTTTTTCGAAATTTGAAACCTTTGGTTCAGTTGATATTTTTAGTTTATAGTTTTATATTTATAGTTTGAAATAGGATGAATAGACCATTATTAGTATCTACTTTCAAATTTGTCATCCTCGATCTTTGGTAGTTTCGAAAGTCAAGAAAGAATCTTTTCCGGTCAATTTATTTCTCGGATATAAATCAACTTGGAGACATCCTCAAATCATCAGATTGGGTATACAATATAGATGAAAAAATTTAAATTTTAGAACAGCTCGGTTGTCTAAGTGAAATAACAAACGACATTATCCTTTTACCATTAAGCAGGACATGACCTATTTAAATATATGTTATATTTACGATGTTATATTTACCACGTAGCCTTGGTTACAAAATTTTTAGTTACAAAAAGGTGTTTTCATTGTTCGGCAAATTTTGTTGCCCTAAGGTGTATAAATTTCCTTAATTTGTGTAGTACAAGACGATTTTACTTTAAGAAAGTACGAGCACCAAGGCAATTTTAGAGTTAGGGTTGAAATTATTTGTACCTTATTTTCAGCTTTGATGATGTATTTTGTTATAACTCTATAAATATAGACGAAAACTAAGAATACAATTTTTCTATATCTGCTTTGGTTTTCGAAAATTGAAAAAATATATTTTTTTTAAAATTTGTGTCCCTACTGCCGTGCTCATTCATTCTCAATTAGTCCGGTACAAGGGTTTTTTTCAATAATTTATTAAGGTTTTAATTTTAAATTGTTCGTTCTTAGTATTCACAAAGTGGTTTTACAGAGATCTATGATCATCCATCTACCGTTTTACCATAAGACCAATGTTAAATATGCCTACTATTGAAGTCATTTATTTATTTAAATAATCGGACAATCTCTCCCTAAAATTTTCAGAATTAATTTATACTTATTCAAGCATTTTATCCATAATTGCCTTGGTTCTCGAACTTCCTTAATTTGTATAGTACAAGACGATTTTACTAACTTTGATTATATACATTCTTCAACCAATAATTTAAGACAAACTCGTATTACTTTATTTGTATCCTTGCTATAATATTGTTTCTGTACATATATGCTTATTACGAATAATATATATAATTATAATGTTCTAGGCATTTAAAAATAATAACATAATGTTTAGAAAAATAAAAGCTAAATCGAAAAATAAAAATAAAATAACAGTCGTACCTATATACAGCAAATAAGTTGCGTTGTTATCATGTAAAGATATCATTCTGTATGATTACAGGTACAGAGAGAGTTACCAGCCTTTTACATTATAATAAAATGTATTTATATTTGCATTAACCCTAAAATGGATACGTTAACAAAATCCTTGAGCTCCACTATTAAAAATGCATTAAAATCAGTTCTATTCATCAGATGCATAATTTTATTTGTACAGTAAAAATTGCATGGTTATTTTTAAAATTTTTGTGATGATATTTTTCTGAATCAGTTTAAATTCATTAGGTACATGTTCGATGATATAGTTAGAGATCTACCGACGTTTTTGAATTTTAATAGATATAATCCAACATTTAACAAGAAAAATTTTACTACAATGTAACGAGGTAAGCAAGAGGCCAATGAATTTATTTTGACCTAGAAATCTTTCCAATAAAATCAAGATTTTGACAATAATCTTTTAAACAATCCTAAATATGCTTACTTCTATTTTATAATCCAGAACTTGATGGGCATTACGGGCGTTCATCCTCCGTACTGGGGCAGGGGTCGAATTTAAATTCTTTAAGGGAAACCCCCGTTTTTCAGATTCAGATTAGCATGTTAAAAAAATGATATTACTAGAAATATTCTTTGTTTGTTTAACATACTATATTTGATTTAAATTTGTTTTTAATAATAAAATTTTTTTTGAAATTTTACAATAATATAAACCAGGCATGGGCGAATTATTTTAAGTCGAAGTCACCATTGTTATAACTTTATTGAGTGCCGTAAACTTTATTGTGTGTCTTTTTATACAAGTCCGTATTGCTCATAGAGGAGGAAGCGAGACTGGTATACGAATCTTCTACCTATCTCAGTTTCTCTAATAGTAATGAGATAGGTAGAAAAGAAATGTTGTCTCTCTGTCAAACTCATATTTTTGGTTGACACTGGTTAGGTTGTCGCTGTCTTGCTCGTTATTTAGTTAAAAAAGTGTTAGGGACTCTTCTAAGTCACTTTGCCCATGCCTGATATAAACCTTATAAACAAAGCATAGGTGTTTATAGCTTTTCTTCCAACAATTTAATCGTAAATTTTATTTTATTTAATCATTTACAGTTTAAACCTACTCGGATTAAGTTTTGGTGGATAAGGCTACCGATATTTTATCTGGACATTACAGTTACAAATAAATAATGTTTCTCTATAATATTAAATGCATAGATGTAAAAAAAAAACTTTAAATTTTAACTTTGTAAAACGATTTCTACCATCGTCAAATGTTTCGAGAATTGAGCTACGAAATTTGTAAAAATTATTATTGATTATCCATTAATTATTACTTATTCGAAATACTGTTATATTCGTTTGGAAAGTTAAATAAAGTTATAACGTTATTATGCCAACAAGTGAAATAATTTGAAGGATTTGTTCGAATATGACACTGCAACTATTTAAGGGTTGAAAGCTTTTGTTTTACTTATATTGTTGTTGTATGTTTGACTGTCGATGGATATCTAAAAAAAAAAAAAACATAATGAAATACGTTTTACAATAATTATATCGGCAGCCTGTTACTCACGCCTCATGCTACTTACAACATACACATAGTAGTACATGCCACTGTTAGTAGTGGACATGCAAGCGACGACATAAACTCAACATTGAGACAGGAAACATGCAATTTATATTTTATTTTTCATGAAGTTATATATAACATCATTATTATGAAATATGAGACAAAAATCAATAATTAAATATGCTGCTCATACAAGGTATGTAATATTTTGTGTACACAATATACTGTACCTATCTACCTTATAGGTACAAAGTAGTTCACATAAACATCTAAGTATGAACAAGAGAAATTTACAAAATTTAAAAAACCACCCACAAATTATTCGGGTACGGAATTCGCACTTGAAACATACTTAAGAACACTGGCTATTAAAGACCATTTAATAATTAAAGATTTCCTTAGACCGTCCTCCTTACTAAACCGTTTTTGAAACATTCGCCTTTATTTTAGTTGTTCCGGATACGGAACCCTAAACTCGCACTTGAGGCATAGCTAAGAACACTCTCTTTTAAATTTTCTTCAAACGAAACAAAAAAATCAAAATCGTTTCATTTGTTTAGGCGTAACGATGCCACAGACAGACAGAAAGACAGACACACTTAGTGGTCAAACCTATAACAACCTTTTTTTGGTTCGAGAGTTTCAAATACAAAAAAACCGGAAAAAGTCGGATAGTGGCAAATATCCGAATTAAAAATGGTAAGAACAAAACAAATTTTGAAACTAAAAGGAACAACTAAAAGGAAATTAAATTTGGTTTTCGTTTTTCTTAACAGAAAATTATTTGCAGAGGCCATTTTGTTAAGGATGTACGAGCGCCAGGACAATTTTGGATAAAAGGCTTAATTTTTTTTTATATGATGTTGGACTAAGTCTAAATCTATTCTGAAAATTTTAGGGGAGAACTTGTTGCACGATTATTTAAATAAATAAATGAATTTAAAAATAGGTATATTTATTATAGATCTTATGGAAAAACGACAGTTGGATGTTTTCATAGATTTCCCCAAAACTAGTCGGCAGAAATGTAAGAAAAAAATCTTAGTTAAAGTTAAAACCTTAATTAATTATTGAAAATAAAGAAAAATCGTTGGGCCGACTAATTAAGGATGTTTGAGCACGGTAGTGGGGGCAAAAATTAAAAAAAAATTGATTTGATGGTGAATTTAGTTATAACTTGACAATATACTAAGACGAAAAGTAAGAATACAATTTTTCGATATCTGGAGTAATTTTCAAAATATCGATAATTCAAAATATTTGTTTAATTATATAGTTTTCAATATTTCGAAAGGCAGATATCGAAAAATTTTATTATTATTTTTTGTCTACTTTCATGAAGTTATAACAAAATTCATCATCAAAGTTGAAAATTAGGTATAAATAATTTTAATCACAAATCTAAACTTTCCTTGGCACTCGTAGCTCGTACCATATTAATGACAATTATTTCTTGACTACAGTGGGGAAGGAAATTACCAATCAGGTTGATTATGTAACGGAAGTATATTTGTAAAAATGGGATCTGGAAAACTCGTGGAAGAAATTACTCGTTGGAAAACTTGTAGAAAACCAATATTGTATATTGTTAATCCTTCCGGTTTCATCTTCTTCACACCAAGACGTGTTGAATACTCTATCACTTTCGTCCACTTGAATTCTTAAACTTTTTTGAATCATAATTGAAATAATTCATGATATAAAGTTATATGTCCAATACATTCTTGTGTTTCACGTTTTATCAATATTTTCATCAAGTTGTATTTTTAAAATATATAAGGAAATAGAAGTATTTTATGAACCATACGGAGAATGAAATGCAAAAAAGACAAGATGATATATAAACTAAAAAAATTACATGCATTAAGATATTGACGAAGTATAACTAATACCTACTAAAACTGAAAAAACTAAAACTATAAACTCTTTGAATATTTTATTGTACCAACATATACAGTTGGATAATGTATGTAACACACTTAATACATACAAATCATGCAATTTGTATTTTCATGAAAATATAGAAACTGGTAGTAACCCACCACAAGTAGGTACATGTACATGTACATGTACTTGCCTATAGATGCCTACCTCTACCTTGTAGTCATACAAGTCCGTCAGATCGTCTAACAGTCTAACTCTAATAAAATAAAGTATATGCAATCATATTAAAACGATATACCTACCTAGGTAATGTTACTTAGATGGTAGAATAAGGTAATATTATTCTATTGAATAATTTAAATGAGACGTTCATTGATTGAGACAGATTATGTTTTGTATTTTTTAAACTAAAATATCATGTTACCTACTATTATTAAAACAACTACTATTGGATTAAGAGCCAGGCCAACAAAAAAAATTCTCTGTTTTTATTAAAGCTGATCATTTGAGGATTGATTATAGTAGTTGTGTACACACACATACTGCGGTCAGTCAAGTGAACAATTGAACAGGGATCAGATATATGCTATTAAAACGATTATGATTGCTCTGGTATTTAAATGAACTTACTAAAACTGAAAATTGTTATACAGATGGTATATTGCATATAAATAACAGTTATGACAGTCAGTCAGTTAAATATGAGAACAGAGCTGGTCAGTCGGTCCAAATGTATGTACAATAAATAAATAAGTTACAATTTTTTTTTTTAAACTTGATTATTTCTTTAGAGGTACTTAATTGTATGTTAACTATAAATGAAATAGTTAGCCAACCATATTGTGAAGAATTGAAATAAAGAATTTTGTTTTCACTGACTGACGGAAATTGTTCCACATTAAAGTTAGGTAACCATTTTATTTATGGTTAGTATACAATTAAGTACCTGTAAAAAAATTTTGAACATTAAAAAATGAATTGCATTTTATTTATCTATTGCACATACATTAGGGCTAACTGACCAGCTCTCTTCTCATATTTAACTGACTGAATATCATAACTGTAAATTATATGCAATATACAATCTGTATAACAATTTTCAGTTTTAGTAGATTCATTTAAATACCCCGGTAATCATAACCGTTTTGATAGCATCTATCTGACCCCTGTTCTATTGTTCACTTGACTGACCGCAGTATGTGTGCATACACAATTATTATACCCAATCCTTAAATGATCAGCGTAAGTAAATTCAGAGAATTATGTTTCTGATCTGGCTCCCCCATTACTAAAAAAAATTCTGATTACATCACCGTTGAAAATAAACATGTGTTTTTGTGTCCTCTTGAACAAGTTCTTACATCAGAAAATTCTCGGTAGCGAGACGTTCGTAGATTTACTTGCTGGTCGAAGTAATAATTAAAGTATAATTCACAGTCCCACGTCTAAAAAATATGCTGATTACACAAACTTTGAGACTCATTTGTGTTCTTTATCTTTTGTGAGGCAACTTCCTTAATAAGACAGTTCTCGGTAGTCAGGTTCTCTTTGAAGGTTTATTTTTACTTTTTACCTTTAAATTTATTGATACCCTTTCTTTTATTATTTTTACTAAAATTTCAATTAACAAATACCACGTTTTATTAAATGACGACAATATCGGTAATTTAATCAGGAAGTATTTTCAACCTTCGACCATCAAGCACGCTTGGGACTGTCAGGTAGTGTTCAGAATAGAGCTTCAGATCGAAAAAGCCCGAAAAAATTTTCGCCTTTCTTGACGGAGTCAATAGTTGAAATATCCTGTGTCGAAAGTATTGAATGTCAGTGCTTACATTATTTTTAATAATAAGCACCAACCCATTAAAACTATTAATTAAATTGATTTTTGGTGTGACGCCATGCGTCCCTCTAAAACCACCTCACCTCAAATTAGCATTCAGGTTCAAAGTAATTTTCCTGTGCTTTAAATCAATTTGTGCAATTTTGTTTGATTTACGTTTTGCGAATTATTATTTGCCTGAGGAGACAATTTGTTGATTTATTTCATGAGAATTGAGTCATAGAAGGCGTAGTTAGTCAATATTAAAGATTTTTTAATATATAGAAAAGAGGAAATTATAAAAGCTCTGTTTTTGTATGAACGACAAAATACATTTACAGGTGTATTACCTTTCTTTGAACGGTTTTTTTCAATTTTTCGTATTTTATAATTAAGAATTTTATGTTCACTTTTCATCTTATATTGTCAAGTTATAAGATAATTCACGATCAAGTTTAAAAATATTTACTTTTTTTTTAAATTTTTTAACCCCACAATTGTGCTCATCCTTAATTAGTCGGGCACAACGTATTATTTTTTGTTTTCAATAATTGATTAAAGTTTCAACTTAAATTAACAAATTTTTTTTTTTATTCCAACGACTAATGTTAAATTTACCTACTTTTGAAGTCATTTATTTATTTAAGCTGCCTCCCCCTCCCCCCTAAAATTTTCAGAATTGATTCAGACTTAATCAAACTTCATATTTAAAGAAAATCAAGGCTTTTATGCCCTAAAATTTTCACGGCGCTTGTACATTCTTAAAAAATTTTTCTTTAAATTAAATTATTGTTCACTCAGTCATGCGTTCGATCGTAATTAACTGCACCTTTGAAGATATCACTCTGTACCTTTATATAAACACATAAGGTTATTTCTAATAATTACATTAAAAGGTCAATGTAACAAGGCGTAAACATTATAATTGTATAGGGACACACAATTTGTTGGTATCTAGAAAAGATAACAGATAAGAATATGTATTATGTGTGTGTTGTGTATGTAATTGCATAGTTTTATATTATTATGAATTTATTGTGTAATTACTTTTTTTTTTATAGATAAATAAATATATTTATAATCAACTACATATTTATTTATTTAAACGTTGTTGTTTAATGTACCTAATTCATTATCGACACTGTTAGTACCTCATGAAATAAACGTTTGTGATAACTGGCGAGTGATATGGTGTGTGGTAGGTAAAAATCGCTTTAAAGGTAAACCATAATATTTTTGCATGCAAAACAAATAATAACAAGTGAAATTTACAAAATTAAAAAAATTCCCGACTAAATTTGCGTGTACGGAATCCTAAACTTTCACTTGAAACATATTTAAGAATACTCTCCATTAAATTATTACCTTTTTCCTTAAAGCCTTTTCCAAACTGAACCGATTTTGAAAATCATCGCCAATTTTTTAGTTTTTTCTGGTACGAAACCCTATTTTCGTGCTTGAAACATAGCTTAGAACACTCGTCATTAAATTACCTTTCAAATGAAACAAAAAAATCAAAAGCGGTTCACCCGTTTAAACACCCCTTTTTATTAGTTCGGGGGTACAAAATGAAAAAAATAAATAGTAATACAGTAGAATCTCGATAACTTAAACCTCGGTAACATAAAAACCTCTGTTACTTCAAAAAATACTATGTTCCCTTCCCATCAGAGCCCAAAACCTCTATAACTTAAAATACGCAACCTCTATAACTTAAATAAATAATCTCTGTATAGGCCCTCAGTAACTACATAGAAACATGTACATACCTCTATATTAACTAGGGTACATAGAAACATGTACATACCTCTATATTAACCTTTACCTAACATAGACACTTGATAACTTAAAACCTCTGTAACTTAAAATATTTTGTGTTTCCCTTGGACTTTAACTTATCGAGATTCTACTGTATAAATTTTCAAAAAACCATGTATTTTTAACGGACTAAAAAGTATAAAATAATCTATTAAAATACTTGTAAGATTGAAAACGAAAAACATTACACTGTTTATTAAAGCATGGTAAATAAAAATTGGTTCAAAATTGATTAAACTTAAAAATTCTAGTTGTTGGGTTGGGAGGGGAACGATTGATATTTAAAAAATGTAGTAACAAACACTTTAAGAAGAATATATCTCGTAATTTCTATTTCTGATTGAAAAGTCGATGAAACATTTTTATCCCAATTTTTAAGAACTGTCCAAGGCCTTACAATACTTAGACCACGTATCAAAAAAGGTATCTGATTGCCTATATTTGATACATGATCCGTCAACAGGAGATAATCCTGATGTCGAATTAACCATATTACCATCTTACCCATAAAATGTCAAGCTAGGCTTGATACCATGACAAAATTTGAAAGTGATTTTAAAATTGATTCTAATACGAAGAGGTTATAAGCAACCAAAGATTGCATTCAAAGGTTTTCCATCTCCTTTTAGCAAAACAAAGTTTTATATTATTATCTCCATGGCGGTACCCATGTATGACGTCACTAGTGGGTTTCTCCTTTTTTGTTGAATTAGAACTTTTTAACGTTCATATCTTGCATACTAGTGAAGATTTTTAAACACCAACTTCACTTTACTGCACGTCCAGTGAAAAATCTTCATCTGAAGTGATAAAAAAATTTAGTCCTATCCCCTATTGCACAAGGCAAAAAGTGAGATCGTTAAGTTATTTAAACTTTTAATTTGCACAAAAACAGTAAAATGTTCAAATTTATTTTTAATCTAATCATTGAATTTCATAAAAGAAGGAAATAAAGATAATAAAACTTCCACACCTTTTCCCAGTTATTTAAAGATATTTTAATTTGTGCCATAAATATTTTAACCTTGAGAAATAAAATTTTAAAATAGTTTTAATTGTATAAACGAAATATACAGATTTTTATCTAAATCTTTTTTCAATATGTGTTTGGTATAGCTGTAGTGTATGTATGTGCATTCAAAAAACTCAAATATTTTTGGCATAAACTCAACACATGTCAATCTGTCTTAGCATATTATTTTATTTCTATTTAAAATTTACATTGAACATTTACATTTAATTATGGAATTCATGAAAAAAAAAATTGTAGGTGAGATACGTAAATTGAATGCTTAAAAATAGGGATGATGAAAAACTTAACCTTGAATTGAAAATTTTCATAAGTTGAATAAATCTACCCTATTCGAATAATAACAACGGAAAATCTTGGTTGAAGGAAAATATTTATAGAAATAGTTTTCTTTCGTTGCGAAAAACAGAGAACAGGAGTTTTCTGTTTCTGGAATGATCCGCACGACCGAATGCACGCGGTTTTGGGACAATTTATCTCTTCATTGTTTTCTTTGGTAACGTTTTCTAGAATATCTCTGCTTCTATTGATTGGATTGAAGAGAATAAACAAAGAATTGTTTGTTATGAATTTGTGCATCAACTTTGCCTGCTATCGAATCTTGAACATTCTCTACCGGATTTCCACGGATCCGTAAGCACTTTGGATCATTTACAAATCATAAAGAAAGGTGATTGGAAACACAAATTTTTTTTAAATTCTCTTCCGTTTAAGTCAATCTGTTCCAATACTAAATTTATTAAAAGAAGGCTTCAAACATTTCCTAATATCAAAGATTTATTCTCCATTAACATTGATACAACAAACAATTCTTTGATGGCAAAAAAAAAAAAAAGAAAACTATGTAAACATACTAAACGGAGGCAATACGAAATATGTCAAAATTTTATTGTTCAATAAATTTATTTTATGAAAAACAAGCTTTTCGAATAACTCACCATACCCCTATATGTACGTTCAGATACAAAAAAGAAATTTTAAACAGCTTATTCAGCGTTAAGAGGGTAAAAATTAAAATTAAGTGATTCTAAAAATAATTTACAATTAATTTTTCGTTTTTAATTGTGCTTTACAATAAACATAAATAAATGTAATGGCGTTAATGGTAATAGATCTTGTTGGAAAATAAGAATAAATGAATTGGTGATAATCTTGATGTAGGATTGGCCATACTACCCACAAAAATTTAAAACTAGATTTGATACCATGACAAAATTTGAAAGTGAAATTAAAATCGATTAAAAAACGAAGAAGTTATAAGCAATCAAAGATTGCATTCAAATGTTTCAGGGCAAAGGGGAATTGCAAAAGTCCCTCAGACATCTTACCTAAAATGCGAGTAAGACAGTGACATGCTGACCAGGGACAACCTAAAATACGAGTAAGACAGAGAGACAACATGTTTTTCTACCCATCTCATTACTATTAGGGAAACTGAGAAAGGTAGAAGAATCGTATACCTGTCTCGCTTCCTCTTCTATGAGCAATGCGGACTTGAATAAAGAGACACACAATAAAGTTATAGCAATGGTGATTTCGACTTAAAAGAACTTGCGCCTGCCTGCTTGCATACTATAAGTGATAAAATAATTTCGCCCAATCCCCCGTTGAATGTATTATTTTTTCAGCTATTAATAATTAGCAATTGAACTATCTGTAGTCTTCATTATACTTAATGATAAGAAAATAATAATTGGCTTGTAATAATCATAGTCTTGGGTTAGACTTGCAAACTTTTGGTTCAAGGTGCCAAATGTATCCTTGAACTCGTAAAATCCAAATTGCATTTATCACGAAACAGTATTTTTATATATTAATAATTTGCTCAATGAAAGCTGCGATACAGTAGCAACCACATATAAGAAATAACAATAATTTTTTTAAATTTTGTAAAGAGGGGCTGACTTGGACAACTGTCCCCTACATATCATTTGACAAACTCAGCCGATATTCATCTCTAATCTTTACTTTTTTGTTATTGAAATCTGGTAATGGTGAAATTGAAAAGCCATTTTTTTAACACATTTCGGATTTTATTTTGTAGGGCCTTATTTCTATAATATATAATATTTCGAGAAAATTTTTGCTGTTCTGAATATATACGAGTGACCCATAACTCGATGGACATAGCTTGAGAGCATATTCTTACGGAAATTATAAGTCGTAAGTGCCTTATTTTCTCCAAAACTCAATGGTAAAAAAAATACCAATAAAGTAAAGAAATTGTTGAGTAAAGTAGATTAATTATCATTGACATCATGGAAAATAAAAGAAAAACAGTATACAGAGGTAAAAAAAATGAATAAGTAAAACGCTCTTTAACAATTTTGAAGATAAAAATATATGACAAATCTATTTGGTTTACATTAATAGAAATTGTTTCTTCGTAAAAAAAAAAGTGTTTTTCAAAGCTATAAAAAAAATTCGCACGAGCTTGACAAACAATTTATTTTTTTTCTTCTGTGCAGAATGATAAAATAAACACTTTTTGAAGTAAACATATAAAGAGAGAGTGTAGTGTAATGTAGTGTTAATGTATTGAAGCCATCATACTACAATAATAATAATATTTTATAAGATTAATATGTTTACTATTTTCATCCGAATATAAAAACCAATCGCATCACATCATTTACGTCCGTCCTAGAGAATCCTCACTTATATATGAGTACAAACACGTTAAGAAATATTAAAACGATCTCACAATCAGCTGAAGTTTTTACATGGCTATAGTCAAATTTCATTTTATCTTCATATTTTTAATCCGATTCGAGGGTCCTTTGACCTTCCCTCGATTTTAAAATTTGCGTACATACGCCAAGGGATCGGTTAATTGCTCTACATGAATATTGACAGTTACTCAAAAAGTTTTGTTCTCGATCGTGGAACCCTCAGGATTCTTATTATTTGAAAATATGAAATAATACGAAGGTATTAATTTTGGATGTATTTGAAAGCAATACTCTTAGAACCGAGAATGTATGAAAAAGATTTTCGAATTAAGGATCGAACCACGTTCGTCGTGCACTTTAAATACATTCGCATTAAAATAATATAGTTTTTTGAACAATTCTTTGGGGAATCTACAGTTAAAAATGGTGTTACATAAGACCGTTCATTTCCGTTTCGCTGGTAAAAAATTGAGTTAATTGTTTCATAGATAAAATATATTGTTTTTTATTGTTTTTCAATAAAAAACCAGAAATAATTCTATATAAAATAAAAGTTTTTGCAAAATAAAAAGTTATTACAAATAAAAATAAAAAAAAAGATCTAGACGAACCCGGTAGAAACTCTTTGCCTTTCGTACCTTGGTGCAATACATTTTCTTGGTTCAAGATATTTTTCTGAAAATTTAGAGTATTAATTTTAGAAGTAAAATACTTGTTTGATGCTGTAAAAAATTTAATTGTATAGCTACTTTTAGTTTTTACTGTATGAAAAAGTTGTAGTAGTATTAGTTAAAAAAAGACATACTTCTGATATAGTAGTCAACCCAATATGTGCCTACATTACGCTTGGTTTGATTAAGGATATTATTTATGACATAACATAAAAATTGCATTGTTTGCATTAATTGCTTACTTTACAGTATCTCTGTTATCTTTAACTTCTTACAATTTTCATCACTGAATTTTTTTTAAATAAAATTTAAACAAAAAATACAAATTGACAGTTATAAGAAGATTTTTACATTTTGTCAAAATTCATGGCAACCTGAATCGATTGAAAATTTTTAGTAACCTAGATGTCAAATTTGGTGTCTGTTTTTTTCTATTTACCTTCCAACCAGCACACAAATATCGTGCGATAAGGAACATAGTTGCAAAAATAAAAATGTTTGCTCATTTTTTTCGATCTTAAGTGTCTCAATAACGTTTTAATTTATATTGGAAAATTTAGCACAGTGTCAAATCTATAAAAAAAAAAAAAAACGTTATTGTTATTATGATAATATGACATTTTGTAATTTAGGATACAGATAAAATTGATATGTATATCAAACATGATATATGATTGTTTTTATATTTTGTGTGTTATCTTACATTATTTTATGTCACTAGATGTATCAACTTCATATTTAGTTTTTTTAGCACTCAAAATACTTTTAATAATACGCATTATTTTATGGAACTGCGAAATATTTTATACGTACTGTTAAGGACACAATAAATACTTACAATATTTCAAGTTCTACTTTTAAAGATATAATCGAGAAATAGAAAACTATAACAAACAAATGAAAACAAACAATTGACTGAGTTAATTGTTGAAATACCATGCATAGTCAGTGTTGATTTCTTTATCACATTTCACATAAAAACATGTGACACCTACATAACTGATAATCAAGTATAGTACATATTATAAAATTTCCGCCTAATTGGTGCCCTCACGGGTAAACAGTGTTTACGAAAAAATGTTTCAAACAAAAGTTGTTTTATTTTTGATAAGGAACATTTTTTTACATTTAAACTTTTGTTCTATCTCTAACGGTTTACAAGATGGGTCCTACGGACCCAAGACCCAATTGACCTATGATGCTCATTTACGAACTTGACCTCACTTTTTTCGTCCTGAGTACGCTGTAAAAATTTCAGCTCGATATCTTTTTTCGTTTTTGAGTTATCGTGTCCACAGACGGACGGACGGACGGACAACCGGAAATGGATTAATTAGGTGATTTTATGAACACCTGTGAGAAAATTTTTTCCTAGCATCATTATTTTTAAGCGTTACAAACTTGGGACTAAACTTAATATACTATGTATATTTCATATATACATGGTATAAAAACCTAGAACTGAGCAGTTGAAACATTATTCCTGTCTTTCACTACACAAGTTGTAATTCGTTTTTATTAAGATACATTTAAAAATATTTGTATACAATTAATTTTGACATTTTTATAGAAGTAACTAATGAAAAGTCCTTGTAACATATATTTATTTTAATAATAATAGATTATAAATTTTTTTTTAAGGAAGAATTCATGCTATTGAAATAGAAAAGAAATTAAGTGATGGAATGAAATAATGACACATTTTTATTTGAGATTTTTTATTTGAAAACATTTTTATTTATTTTACACATTCACAAGGCTTAACATAAATTTTCTAAATTGTCGTAAAATGTCCATTCAGATTTATTAAACAATACACGAATATCGTTTATTGAGGTGTCGAAATATGAATACATAATGTTTACCTCTATGTACAGATTGTAACATGAGGATATGTAATGTTAACTCGCCACTCAAATTTTGGTTTTTTATCGAAGTCTAATGATGAGTAATGATGTTAGTTTGCTAATAATTTTTAAACTCTGTGTAAATAGCAAAGGATAGTGATATCCTCTTCTACTTACATAGTGTAAAAAGTTTACGCAAAAAGAAATCCCTTAGCCTGTAAGATTATGTAAGATGTCAAGTTTTCGAAGAACAAGACAAATTATATTGAACAAAACAAAAAATAACATTTATCAAAACCGAACATCGTGATTGTGTTTCCGAAAAAATATATTTTGCAGAGAAGGCTAAAAAGGTAACTAAGACCTCTTAAGGAGCATTGAGTGTTCATTTGACCCGTTTTACAATTCACATTCGCTTTAAAATAAACCAAATTATTCCCTGAGTACACTAACCAAATTATTCCCTTAGTTCACCCTTATTTTTCACATAAATTTTGAGGTTATCTGAAAAAAAAGTATGAACAAAAGTTGTAGATCTGTTCATTACCTACAACTTTGCAATTTAATTTTTTTCTATAGGACTTGTAGTTTGGCCGAAAATCAAGATAAACTGTTTTGTACCCTTCAAAACTCACCCCCTTCCATTTCCCGACCTATGATCGCCCGTAATTTATTTTTCCTATCATTTTTGTTATATTTTCTTCCTTTTCCAATGGGTCTTATCCTAATATAATTTTGTTTCACTTTTTACCATTTTCAAATGCTTCTGCTCTGGTGTTATGTGGCGACCACATGATTTTTTATTTAAATGTGACTCATGTCCGCCTTGATATATCATTCACGAGTAGAGTAAATCTTTTGTTGGCCGATAATGGATGCCTCGTTACTAACTTACCTAAATAATGGATGAGTTAAATGACATAATTCATGAAGATAATTGTGAATTCGAATTGTATACTTGCAGAATAATTTTTGTTAAATGCTAAGTACAGCATAGATTTTCGAAAATTTATTCATCGAGTTTGAATTTATTTGTTAGATCCATAAATGTCAGCAGAATAAAGTACCATGGCAATAGTCAATAGAGAAGAGATCAATAATTGCCTGAATATATTAAAACCTTCCCTTAATCAAAAAAATTGGTAGTGCAAGAGCTGCGTAAGCTACGTGAATTCCCTCTAAGATACAAATATTTGTAGAATTTTGTACTTTGCGCAAAATAATTTGATAAAATGGATGGATGTTAAGAAACAAATAATTCTTAAGATATTGAATTTTCTATTAAAAAAGGATCTAGGCACGTGTTTCTCAACATCTTTTTTTTTAAGTTATTGAAGTTTATAAACAATTGTTTACGATTACATGCCAAGTAGAGTCGGCAAATTTAAAATATTTTTTTATACCGAAGACTACAAATTTTGAACCAAGTATTATTATTCTTATTATTATAAAAAAAGCCTTGTTTTTGTTCTTAAATTTGGTTTACATTTCATTAATAAAACATGACAAAAATCTCCACGGGACACTCTGATCTTGTTACGTGTTATGTGCGTGTTTTTACTCCCTTTATAACATAGTCTTGCATGTCTACCGAAAAGATTTTAGATCGATTTTTATTCCTTTTCCCGTCTTTCAATCGCGTTGAAACTTTACAGGTAGGCTCGTGGTGACGATCAAGGAAGAAAGAAAAAAAAAAAAAAGAAAAAATTAGATTAAATTAAAAAATAAATAATTAAAGGGATTATAATCAAAACTTGTTTTTATAAGCTAGTTTTTTTAATTACTCAGAACACGGAATAGAATTCTCCAATTCGCGAGGCGTTGAGAAAAAAAAAGACAAATTTCAAAGATTCTCAAAGCGAGAATTTTCGAGCAGAAACCCTAAGAAGGCTATAATGTGAGAATAATGTTCAATAATGTGATTAAATAACAAAGTTTGAGATATTAAATAAACCTACAAAAAAAAAATATTTTAAAAGTAAAAAAAAAAATTCGAATAATAAAAGCAATCAATCACAAAATATTGATTAAAAAAAAACAAAATAAACACAGATAGAAATTTATTAAGAATAGTTGACACTTTTAATATTTATTGAATTTATATACGTAATTCATTTAACTAATGATTTTATCAATTTAAATTAAAAACAATCTTATTAAGTCTGGCTGGACAAAATATTACTCTGAAATGCAATTGAATTTTATTTGACCTTTAACTTTAGATAAAATAATAATGTTGATTTGTACGTACACAAATTATTATTTATTATTATTATTGTTATAATAAATATATATGAAGCTGGGATTTATATTTAATATACACCAAGATTATTGCTAAATAATATAAATGTAGGTCGTGCCGCTCGCGATTGTTAATCTGTGGAAAATTTATCCGCTAAAATTGATCCTCACACACTATTTACTTACCCTACAAAATATTCACAGATTTAAAAGATAATTTGGTTTTTTTCCTCAGTAATACAATTTTCAAAAGTCATGAGGTACAAAATCAGATGGAGATTATATTTTGTGAGAATAATTTGTAGAAAACCATAAAAGCACTACATTACTGCAACAGGAAGTACCAAAAGTTAAGCTAAACAAGTGAAAACAAACAATTGACTGAGTTAATTGTTGAAATATCATGCATAGACATACAAAGACGGTTTACAAGATGGGTCCTATGGACCCAAGACCCAATTGACCTATATTACTCATCTACGAACTCGACCTCATTTTTTACGTCCTGAGTACGCTGTAAAAATTTCAGCTCGATTTCTTTTTTCGTTTTTGAGTTATCATGTTCACAGACGGACGGACGGACAACCGGAAATGGACTAATTAGGTGATTATATGAACACCTATGACAAAATTTTTTTCCTAGCATCATTATTTTTAATCGTTACAAACTTGGGACTAAACTTAATATACTATGTATATTTCATATATACATGGTATAAAAATTCCGGTAATACAGATGCTCTGGGTAAAATTGACCTAAAAATGAGGTCAAGTTCGTAAATGAGCATCATAGGTCAATTGGGTCTTGGGTCCGTAGGAGCCATCTTGTAAACCGTTAGAGATAGAACAAAAGTTTAAATGTAAAAAATGTTCCTTATCAAAAATTAAACAACTTTTGTTTGAAACATTTTTTCATAAACTACACTGTTTACCCGTGAGGGCGCCAATTAGGCGGAAATTTTATAATATGTACTATACTTGATTATCAGTTATGTATGTGTCACATGTTTGTATGTGTTATGTGATAAAGAAATCAACATTGACTATGCATGGTATTTCAACAATTAACTCAGTCAATTGTTTGTTTTCACTTGCTTTAATTTAATTTTTACTATATGATAATCTTTAAACACTGAAAACCAACCGCTGCTTTAAAAATTCCGCAAACTTTTGTGAGATGTTTTCATGCAGTGGGAGTATTCGAATCGCACATATTTTCATATACTCTAAAATTGTTGAGTCTAAGCTACTGATTGTTATAATACTATGTATATTTAATTTCAGTGAAATCCCATCTTTATTATTTATAAAATAACAATTATCTAAAATCATTTATTAATAATTTATGAATGTTAGCAGCGTACGCAGTTAATATGAACGTTCGTAGTACAAGCAAGGCATTAGGCGTCAATAAATTATAATATTATGTCACATAGTATTAAATTAGTTACAACTATTTGTGATTTAGATCATTAGATTTTAAAGCTAAGCACAAACACACACACACACACACACAATATATATAATATAATAACAGGATCATTTTATAAAAAATTTCCACCTTTATATTTCGAAAACGGACTGGAAAACACAAATCGACCTATTGTTAAGAAAAATGAAAATACACAATTTACTTTTTTTATACGGGAAGTTCTTCAAAGTCAAGCAGGAAATTGCATTGGATTCTTAATTGAATCTACATATTTTTGTTAGTTACCAAAAAAAAATGTATATCTATTTTCTTGGGGGAGGTGCTTCATTTTAACCGACTTCAAACAAAAAAGGAGGAGGTTATCAATTCGACTGCATTTTTTTATATGCGTTACATCAGAATTTTCGACTGGGTGAATTGATTTTGATGATTTTTCATCTATTTGAAATGTGGTGCTACCCGTGTGGTCCCATTCATTTTGGTTCAGTTCTGACAACGGCATCTATGAGAAACCATAAAAGTCTTAAATTTGCATTAAGTATGCACGACAAGAGGACGAAAAGCTCTCAAGGCCAAAAAAAATAGAAGTAGTTTTCGAGTGGGTTAAAAAAAGTTGCACAAAAAGCCATTTTCGTATCTAATATTGCAAGGTCTATTAACTTCTGTTTAACTATGAAAGCATTCCCGTTCTTAAATTTACATTAAGTATGCACGACAAGAGGACGAATAACTCAATATCACGCCAACCGATTTCGATGATTCTTTTTTTAGTGACAAATTAGTTAGTTTACTTCAGATTCACTAAAAATCCCAAAATAAAAAAACTTTTAGCAAAAAGAAAACCAACTTCAAAAGAGAAACTTTTCAAAAACAAATTAATATGCACTAAAAAGTAAAGAAAGTATAAAAATCACTATAGTATAATGTAGTTAAAATTATTGTTATTTTTGGAGTCGGTGTCAGCCAAGCTAATGTAACAAATTTCTGTCAAAATTGTTTCCTTGGCTGTCACCGTCTCCAAAAATAACAATAATTTTGACTACATTATATTATCGTTATTTTTTTACTTTTTAGTGCATATTAATTTGTTTTGAAAAAGTTTTTCTTTTGAAGTCGGTTTTCTTTTTGTAAAAGTTTTTTTTATGTAAAAACTGCTACACAAAATACGTAGTTGCTTTTAAAAACCAACTACTTCTTACCAACCTAAAAATATTCGTTGGATCATTCTGATCAAAAGCTCTCACGGCCACAAAAAATAGATGTAGTTTTCGAGTGGGTTAAAAAAAGTTGCACAAAAAGCCATTTTTGTATCTAATAACTGTTTAACTAGGAAAGCATTCCCGTACAAAAAAAAAAAAAAAAACAACTAAAAACAGTATTTTCATTCCTCCGAAAAATGAGTCGATTTTCCGTTTTTAATTTTTCATTTCGTGTTCAAAATTTTATAGGCGGAAAGCTTTTTGAAAAATCACCACATACACACCTTATAAATGGAAAAACAATTATAAAATATGCGACAAGATTTCATTATTATTTATTTACCGGGTGGTGCCAATTTGAGTTCACAACCCTGTGAAAATTGTAGCGAATAAAGTTCTAAATAAAAAAAATAATAGTTTCTTTCAATATTTTTCAAACTGTGTTAACAAATATTCATATATATAGATAAAATAAAAATTTGAACTGAAAACAGTCTATTATTCCTAAAAATGTGTACATTGATGGTATTTTTACTGACATACCGAAACATTAATTTTTATTGGAATATTTGTATTTAATTACTTTATTTTCATTAAATAGCGTTGTGGAAAATTTATTTGAAAAGCTTTTCACTTCTTTAGTGCACGTACATTCTGCATGTGCTTCATATTTACTGTAATGTTCCATAATTATAGTTAATTTTGATTACGAAATTAAGGACATTCATTATAGTTAGAAGGATAAAAGCAATGGGAGGCAAGAGGAAAGGCTAAAATGTTAAAAATCGACCAATTTAATGTGATAAGCATGAGTGTCATGTACAAAATCTTGGCGTGGATGTATGTCAGGTTAAGCGTTGCAAGATTTTCAAAATATGTATTATTATAAAAAGAAAATAGCAGAAGTTCTGAATCCCTTTATTTTGGTAGTAAAGGTAGTATGAGCACCAAGGCAAGTTTTAAGTTGGGGTTGAAATTATTTGTGCCTTATTTTCAACTTTGATGATGAATAACTTCATGAATATAGACGAAAAACAAGAATAACATTTCTGATATCTGCAAAATTTTCATTTTTCGATATTTTGAAAATAACTCCAGATATCGAGCAATTTTACTCTTACTTTTCGACTTATATTGTGAAGTTATAGCACAATTCATCATTAAAATATATATTCTCATACATCCTTAATAATTTTTTTTAATATCCACCGACTAGGAGAAATCTATGAAAACATATCATCTTTCTACCGTTTTTCGATAAGACCAATGTTAATAAGCCAACTTTTGAAGTCATTTATTTATTTAAATAATCACTCCTGCTACCAATTAACTCATTACCTATTTACTTATATTATATGCTGAATATAATGTAAATGGGTACTTTAAATTGACATTAAAACAATAGGTTTAATAGGTATCTATTTAATTTATTCAAAAGAATTAGTCAGTCCGTCCAGACAGATATCTTTTTCATTCTCACTTTATTATTAAATGAATTGATTGAAGTTCAATTTATATAAGATAAATGTAACGTATGTGACATTTTAATAAATAAATGTCAATAAATTAATTACTAATCTATTATAATAACAATTATTATTACATTACTGAGTTAAGTAAGTAGTCAATATTTTATAGCTTGTATTATTATACAAGCCATGCAACAATGTTGCAATTATTATAAAATAAAAATAAAAATCAAATAAGGTGTGGTTCTAAAAAAAACGTAAAAAGTTTATATTATTAATTATTATTAAATGAAAACTGTTGAAAAGTCAAAGTTACATTTATTTATTTTTATTGTTTGTGTACTAAATTTATGTATAAATTTAAACATCACAAATTTTCGATTATTATTAATAGCGTACAATATAAACACAAATAACTTCGAATCGAATCAACTTAATCTGAATTAAAGAGGATTGAAAAAAGTAACATGTACCAAGAATCGAAGCCGGGTCTTTTGGATGCATGCCAAGCGTCTTAACCAAATGGGCCATATATGCTCTAGAGCAGGGGTGAAGAACCTTTATGTATCAATCCAGAGACGTGCCAGAGACGTGCCATTAATTAATTTTGATTTCATGATTATTGGGATTCGCAATTAATTCTACCTTAATGATGTTCCCAACATAATATCGAGCAAAAACTGTTAAATTTAGCAATTAAGTGACGTCAGTGCTTTCGTCAAGACATAACGAAAGAAAAGGAGCAGAGTTAATATCAATTTTGGCTAGCGGATTTGTGATTTGTTGCAAAATGCTGTTTGTTCGTTATAAATACTTCATGGTGAACTTTGTGATCGGCGGCGTGCCCAAAATATTATGTCGCGTGCCATCAATGGCATGCGTGTCATTAGTTCGCCATCTCTGCTCATCATTTTTGAACAGGACCAAAGAACAAGATCAAAATTCCAGCTTAATTGAAGTCTCGATTTTAATATTGCATTATAGTCTGGTATTGGTCTTACACACTAAGTCTGGATTTTGACATTGATCTTATAACAAGACTATTACTTATCTTTAATTTCCGAACTAAAAGCGTGGTGTTATAAGTTTGACCGCTATGTATGTGTGTCTATCTGTCTGTCTGTGGCATCGTAGTGCCCAAACGAATGAACCGATTTTGATTTTTTTTTCGTTTGGAAGGTAATTTAATAGAGATTGTACTTATATATGTTTCAAGAACGAGCTTAGGGTTTTGTACCCGAAAAATTTGTCGGGAGTTTTTTTAATTTTGTAAATTTCACTTTTTAATGATTTAAAAGTATGGTTAAGAACGATTATATGTTTATAATATTAGACTAAAGACACTCGTTAAATTTGCTTTAGGCAACCCAACAAAAAAGTTATCCTACTTCTGATGTTTCGATTTTATTGAAATGTGGGAATTTTGAAAAGCTAATTATTTTATCTTTTGGTCCAACAACAAGATTAAGTTTTTTGCCTAATTATTGAACAGCGTTCACTAACTTATCAAATATCAAAATCAAATCGTTCTTAATAATCTTTATAATTTTCATCTGTGAATGTCAACAAACTTTTCATATTAATTATGAGAGTTTTGACATCAGAAAAAACAACATATTATATTTACTAAACTACACTTTTCTAGACTATAGATATATATTATTTATAAACTATATAAAATATCTATCTATATTTTGTTACTCCATAAATTTACCTCTATATTCAAAATAATTCATTTTATTTTAATTTGAATAAATAGAAAGGAACGAAAATATTACACAGAAGCTGGGACTCAAACCCGGTTCCTATACCTATCCGGTCTAGGACGTAGCCAACTCCGCCACTCTTGTTCCATGTAAGTGACACAAAGAGTATGTGTTACCTTTTCATGTAAATATTCTATTTATATGTTTGTGTATATACAGAAGACATAAATGTTTGTTGTGTCATAAAAGTGATACAAATTACATATTGACATTTCAAAAGCTTTTGATATCTCAACACATTTTACCACTTAAAATTGGAGAGTGAGGCTGTGCACTTCAATGGAGAACGCATATTACGTATTTTCATTCGAACAAATATAAAACTACGAAAAAATTACACATTAGCCTGTACTCGAATTCAGGTCCTCAAAATATCTGGTCCAGGTCGTAACCAACTCCGTTACTTCTGTTCTATGTGAGTCACACAAATTATGTGTAGCCATTGACTTTGACTAATATATAGGTTGTATTGGCTTTCCACGAAAGACACACTTAGGCTATAGAGCCAATTGTGATATAATATATATGTTTTACCACCTTTTCCTCTTGTAATTTCATTTATTAGCTCCTCAATTATTTTCAGAGGCTGAGTGCTTCTCGTTCATGCATATACCATATACTACACCAGCCCATCACAACCATTAATTCAATTAATTTTGTTGTGACGGCGGGAATCGATCTCGAGGTACTAGGGTTGACTTGACTAATATCAAGTACACAAAAATTGGAAATAAATGCAGAAATTTAGTTTCAAAACAAAAAATATTTATTTGACAAAATATCGATTTACTACACAGAGAAAGTATTGCGTTAGTTTCTGCCAATATGAGTAGGTTCTTAGATGTATAAACCTCTTTCAAAGTTGAGTTGCAGGCTGCATTCATGAGCTTCTTTCAAAGTTGAGTTGCAAGCCGCATGCATAAACTTCTTTCATAGTTTACTTGCAAGCTGCATGTAATTTAATTTTAATCCGTTAACAGATTTCCCCTTTTTTCGCTGTAACATTATATATAGAGGTCATGCGATGTCCATAACAGATATTTTTCTATTTATATTTTTCTTAATATAATTATTTTCATGATAACAAATTGAAAGTAAAGAAAAAAGAAAACTTTTTTCTTGCAAAGTATAAAGTAAAAATAATCAATTTCAAATAGTCATCAACTTCTTCACAAAGTGTAAAAATATTTCACTTACTAATTCTTGTTTCAAAAAGAAAAGAAAAAAGTTTAAAAGAAACATTAAACTTTATTTTATCAACTTCGATAAACAAGTTACTCGTATATTGTATATTGTGTTCTATTGGCTTGGCTGCCTCGGCTGTTGCAGGTTGTCGTCTATTGTATAAAGGTGCTGACACATTAAGTAATTGCAGTAATGGGTCCGGTGGGTTTTGTTTGTTAACCTATAAAGTTTTAGAGCATCTATTTAAAAGAAATCCGTGACAACTTTTAAATAAGACCTATGTGAATGATACTAGTGCAATAAATCATTTGGGCATTATGAAATTTTAATAACTTCAAACATATTATATAATGGCATAAAAACTAGATTATTTTAGGCAAGTTTTAAATATGACCAGATTATTAAAAAATATATTTCAAAAATTCGAACAAATACATTCGAGACAAACTGATATTTAGACAGAATGTTATTTTTACTTACGAAAAAGTTTTTTTGGAGCAAAACTATTGCGGTTTGCGGAAGTGAAGTTGCGGAGGTTCCACAACTCTTACGCCGTTATTAATTATTTGTTTGCCATAATAAATTATTTGAAATATTAGGGTCGTTAAACATAAAAGGTGACTGATTTTCCTCATCGATACAGCCAAGTACCATATAATAGTGTGTCATTACCTCAATATGTATAGCAAAATAACACTAGTAGGTATATCGGTAGTTTTTTTTTTTAACAACTTAATATACCTCTACAAGTTTTTCTTCCACTATATATCGCAAAATAATTTTAGTAGCCAGTTTGAACACCTTTTAATTTCCACTTCATGAACAAATAAATGGTACTGATGTGTGAATGTACTTACTTCAAAACATTGTTTGGATTTAGTGCAATTTAATTGGACTTCAACTATTTACTTTTTAGTTCATTTATGATTTCTTTGCACAGCGGCAAACTTTATGTGAAAGCTGATGCCATTTAAAAAAAAAAGGAAAAATTAAGGAAAAAAAGTTCATAAACACCAACTTTACAAATTTTTTTGACATAATTTAAAAAAAAACTAACCCAATTGTAGTGCAATTTTACCGTTAATCTAAGTCAGCTAAAGACCAATTCAGCAAAAATCAAATTTACATTCTATTTTTTTGTTGTCATTTCCAACGGCGGTGTGGTGGTTCTATTCCATTGGTTTAAGGTTCAAAGCTCATGCAAGTACATCACCGTCAATTGTTCAATCAATACACAATATATGATCTGGAAGTGGCTATCTGAGGAACGCATTACTAAGGGCACTGATGGCACAGTTCCGATTCGTCTCGACGGTAGTACAAGTACGCTAAGAATAACCCGCATCAGATCATTCTGTGGCCAGATTGAACAGCTGTATTGAAGAACAATTGAAGAGCCGTTTAAGCGACTGTCTGATGATGATAACCTCACCATCACATACAGTTTTTGTTTAATTTTTTGACAAAATTTAACAAACGAACCAGATAGGTGTCAGTTGTTCGTGCTTTTGACTAAGGATACAAAGTACCTCAGTTCGTATCAAAAGCGGGATCCCTGGTAAATTAAGAAAAAAAAATTCATAAACACCAACTTTACAAATTTTTGTGTCATAATTTGAAAAAAAACGAACCCACTTGTAGTGCATTTGGCAAAACGGGGTGAAAACAATAACTTCCCTATTTTCTTAGCGGGAAGTTAAAAATTTGTAAAGTTGGTGTTTATGATTCGATTCGAACCGATAGATTTCGAGAAATCTCAAAAATACTGCAAAAAAAAATTTTTTTTTAAGCTGTTTTTTTTTTTTTTAATAACTTTTAAACGGCTGTGTCGATCAATTCCAAATTAATCAGCTCTGAACATCAAAAAACCACGTCGATCAACACCAGTCCGGTCAAAATCGGTTGATTCGTTCGTGAGTTATCGTTGACGAAAGAAAACCCAGAAAAGCGTTTTTTCGGGATAACCTCAAAATTTTTTGTTCTATCAATTGAAACTTAAAGATTCTTCATGAAGCTTCAAAGACTGCGTCGAATGTCACCAACCGCGTGAAAATCGGTTTATTCATTCTAAAGTCATCGCGATTTGAAAATTTAAAAAATAGTGTTTTATCATCGTCTATGAAATTTTTGAGCTAGAAGCTCAAAAGCATCGAACATCTTCATTTTTGAGCTCAGAGAACTACCGATCGATTTCAAAAACTAATCAGCTCTCAACGTGTAAAAACTACATCGATCGCCACCAAGTCGGTCGTAATCGGTTTGTTTGTTCGTATTATATCGTTGTCGAAAAAAGTATAAAAATGATTTTTATAAAAATGATTTTTTTATCAATAATGCCATAAAAAATTTTTTAGAAAAATTAAAAATAATTATTAATGCCGTAAGTTTACATACTTGAATGACAAATAACTTGAATAACATCAGAATAGATAAAATTTTTTACACGTTATGAGTCAATACTCAGCGGGAAGTTACAGGGATGACCTGCAGAGTCAACCGTTTTCCAAATTTTTTTATTTGTTATATTAAATTTATTTTATGTGTCACCTTATAATCATTTCTATCAATTCTGTCAGGGATTGAAGTAAAAGACAAGTTTGAGAGTCTAACATCGAATGCTGATTTGTTATCTAAACGAAGATCAAGAAGGCTTTACGATTGTAAAGAAAATAGAGAAACATCCTGAGATGTAACTTTCTTATAAAGTAAAAAATGTCAAGTAAAGCGAAGTAACAGCTAGTCCATCGCACAGCCACTTACATATTATAAAATCAATAACAGTAAATATGCACATGTCGGGTAAAATAATTAACTGCAGTGGTTATTTTCACTTGTTCTTTTACTTGTTTTCACTGATGAGCACCTGTAAATCAAAAATGAATTAAGTACTCATTTTCTGTCTGTAGGAAAAGTAGATATTTTACTATCTCTGTACATGCTTCGTTTGCTGAAACAATTTTCTTAATAATTTACAAGAAGCAATCTTAGTGGTAATGTACTAAATAAATGAAAAGAAGGAAATAAATTTACTTGCCAACAGTTTTGTGTGATGTAGTGGTTAAACATCTTCATATGTAGAGCAGGAGCTACTTACAGAAAATTTGTGTAAATTGAATCACGTATGCCCTTCAGGATTTTTATTATTATTTGAAAACTATTGATTCATGATTACGGTATACTAAATCGAAACCTTGATATTCAAACGTATTTTTGGAACAATGTTGCTTATCACACGTTATGCTTTGGGAGGTAAAACCACAAAAAGTGCAACATATTCCAAAATCCGATATGTAGGGTACTAAAATGGTAGGCAACTAAGACCTATTTTAATCGATTTAGCTCGCCTTTAATTTTGAGAATATGCAAAATCATTTTACGATCCGTCAATTTGTATTTTTTGTGAAAATTTTATGTTTTTCATTCAAAACATAAAATTAAACAATGAGTTGTGAGTTATAAGAAGTTATGCATAATAGAGATAATTTAAAGAAAGTGCATTTTATTATTATATCATATTAAATATTCTAATCAAACAAATTGTGGGTAAAGTAGGCATATATTGGGTTGACTACTAAATCAGAAGTATGTCCTTTTAAAATTAATTTTACAATTAATTCACAAAGTATTCAATAAATAAAATATATTCAGTAAGTAGAGCTAAAGTAGTTATAATATTAAATTCTTTAAACAATAAAGCAAGTATTTGACTTCTTAAATTTTCAGAATTACCAATGCACAGATATGCAAACAGTATCGTGTAAGGAAAAATGAAGAAAAAAAAAATTAAACCTTAAATTACCAACGCACAGAAATGCAAAAAGTATCGAGAGAGAAAGAAAAACAATTAAAAGAAACTAATTACACTAAACATGCAAGGCCACGTACCATAAAATTAATATTAATCAATTACTTATACAGTTACTTGTACGAAAGGAAGTTCCTACCGGGTATCCTACGATCCTCTAGTTCTTTTTTCGATTTTTGTATTTTTACGATTTTTTGTGCAAGGTACGATAAATTAAAATTAAATTTACGTAAAATTACTCTTTAAATTTTCGTATTGTATTGCTACCACAATACGTAAACAAATATTGTAAATCACGAAAGTGTCAAAAACTATTTAATTTTAAGAAAATCGACAATGATTTTTCAACCCATTTTAGAGTTTCAAAATTGGTTTTAAAGTATGATGTTAACACTGGCTTTCTCTTAACGTATTCAGTAGGAAAAAAAATTCTTTGAGATGCATAAATCAAAAGTGAAATAATCTACAAAATTTTAAAATCCTTCGACAAAGTTTTCGGGTACGGAACACTAAACTTGCACTTGAAACATATCTAAGAACACAGAGCCTTTTCCAAACTAAAACAATTTTGAGAATCATCGCTATTTTTGTTTTATTTCGTATACGGAATCCTAAACTCTCACTGGAAACATAGCTCTCTCCATTAAATAACCTTTCAAACTAAATTAAAAAATCAAAATCGGTTCACCCGTTTAGGCGCTACGATGCCACAGACAGACATACAGACACACACACACACACACACATAGCGATCAAACTTACAGTATCCCATTTTTTGGTTCGGGGGTTAAAATGTTTTGGCCCTATGATTGGTATTTTGTCATTTATCACTTTCTTTCAAATAATAAAAATCTTACAGAACTTGATAGCTTGACACAAAACTTTTGTAAGTAGCTGCCGGTCTAATTGTTCATCTGTAGCATTGCATTGTAATAACAATAATAATAATCATCATAATAAGCTAGTCATTATTTAAGGTAACACAAATATAAATTGAAGCATACATTGTAGATGAGAACGAGATATACGTGTGTGACACCTTCATTATCAAAATATCATATTAATATTTATTTAATGACTTTTTGAATTATTTATATCTCATCAGGCAGGCAGGCGAGGTGGGCTAGTCAATTAACTACACCTACAGTGAGAGTAATCAAAACTTAATAAGATATCAACCACAAAATTTCATCAACAAGATTACTCAAAAAGATTGATTGCATTTTAAATATTGTAAATGAAATTATCTCGAATTTTAAATTTACACAATTTTCATTTGTTGTGGATAATGGAGTTGAAATCAAAATTAGCTCAAAATATGGTTTCAGTCAGCACTCGGGTCAACCGTCCGGTAAACTTTATTCGCGCGGTGAGAGGTTTCTTCATGCGTTCGGCACATGCGTGCTTCATGCAAATCGCACATTAAATATTCTTTAACTTTGTAAATCAAAACCTCTACATAATTTTATATAAATGTATATTTTAATGACGTAAGCTTATTAAAAATTATGAATGATGTTTGAGAGTTTCAGCATATTTCTATCAACTTATTTTAATTTACTAAGAACGACAAATATTAAGTAAACGAAAGTACAGGAATAGGCTCGAAAATTTCCTAAATTAATATTTTTTTGCTTACACATCTCTCGTAATGAGAGAAATTTCTGAAGGACTTGAAAAAATAAATTTAAAAAAACTGTAGATCAAAAAAACAATTCTCTGCTCGGTACTTAAAACTTCAAAGAACATCAAGTACCTCCAGATATTCATGTTACCGAGTTTTTGTCTTTTTGGAACTTTTTTCCTTATCGCACGTTATCGTTCTGATTTGTTAGCTGGTTGAGAGGTAAATTCCAAAAAAGTGCATAAAAAAAACGAAAACAAAAACCGATTATTTTCATTTAGGTTACGTAGGAAACTAAAACGTTTTCAATGGATTCAGCTTGCCATGAATTTTAAGAAAATGCATAATTATTTTTATTATCCTCAATTTTTATTTTTTACTATTTGAGAAAATTAAGTTGTGAAAGTAATCAGAAGTCAAGATAACAGAGATAATTTGAAGTAAGTACAATGAAATTTGTATGTTATGTCAATCAAACCAATCGTAATGTACGCAAGTATTTGACTTCTAAAATTAATACCTTAAATATACTACATTTATAATGTACCAAGGTACAAAAGGAATATAGTTCCTACCGGGTGCTTCATTTATTTTTTTAATGGGACACCCCTACCGGGGATCCACGACCCCTCTCGTTCTTTTTGATTAGGTTTCGATACAAATAAACTGAGATAACTAATTAGCATAAATTTTACATTTGATGCTAGATTGATTTACGATCCATTATACAGACTTTCTATTATTGTATCTTCCAGATCTTGAACATTTAGAAACTGCGACTGAATGACGATTTATAATATTTACAAATACTAGCATGTTACGGTAAATCAGAAGAGATCAACTTTAAAGAAAAACTATGAATTAAATAATACTATTGAATATACAAGACATGACAGTATGATAAAATGTGACATAATTGAACACATTTATAATCATGATTGAATCTTAAGTCTTGCTTTTTGCATTAATTAAATGCATTCAGAGTGTTTAATATATTTTGATTTGTATTAAGTATTCTATAAAAACAATTTTATATAGGTAAAATGTAGTAGTAGTACCTGCAGTTGGCCTGCGGCTGTCTAGACCTCGAAGACTGACCAGATTGTGTGTATCAACTATTTCCTTTCCCACAATTCAACAATACATACCTCTATACTTATACTTACAAAAAAGTTTAAGTATAGATGTGCTTACTATACCATCTCACTAAAGTTATATATACTTTTAATAAATGAAACCAGTTCTACAAGGACCACGGACAGCTACTCCGAGATTATTTTATGTATATTTACTAAGAATTATTAGAGTTCAAGAAAAATATTTTACTATCATAGGTGTTTTTGTAAAAACTGATCCTTCTGTGGCCAACCAACTTTACTGAAGGAATTTGTTTTTTTCACTTATTTAATATCTCTTGAGATATCTCTTTTTATATTAAATGCTTTCTGTTTATTAGTTTGTAAAAAAATCAACCCTCGACAAAAATATCATTTCATTTATTTTCATTTTTTTCATTTAGTAACTAGTAGTTAACCCACTTGCTTTGCGGGGCAACTATAATTTTAAATACAATACTCGAAGGGGTTGTTTTACACAGCTAAAATATATGCACAGTTTCCAATTTTTTTAGGTGTAAAATAGTCATAATTCATTTAGTATTTCAGAAAAGATGGCCATTAATTGTTTTACTATTAATGGCCATTTTTAATATTTACTATTTTAATTTTTTAAAGAAATTTTTAATTTATGGTTCAAAATAATGATTATAGATAGAACAGTAAAATGGCAGTGTAATCTTAATTTTTTAAATTATTTTTAAATATATCTTTATAAATTACAGCATAGCTCCGTTCGTTAATTTTTGCATGAAAGCGTTACAAACACACAAACAAACATCCCTACTTTCACATTTATAATAGGGATAATAAATGTTAAAGTAACTGTCAGTAGGTTTATTAGAATTTAATGACTAGTTCCATTGATAGCTCCCACTTCTCTTTAGAATCAGTATCATAATGTAATAAGTGACTAGTTTTTCTTTACAGGCAGATCAATCTACTTTCGATGCTACCACTGCATGCAATCCTAAAATATCAGAGTTTAAAAATAAAACTGTCTACTATTTTATTGTGATCAATAAATGTGATACCAAAATTTAAATGTTTTAAAAAATATACAAACAAGCTTGTAATTTTAATTTTAAAGATCTATAGATACTGTGTGAGAATTTTCAATAAATTTCTTAATTGATACAAATCACCAGCTCAGCGTTTTATAAATAACATGCTTTATGTATGTTATTTATATCAGAATATAAAATAAAAATTCTAAAAAAAAAATTAAAACTTGATTTATGATTGCATTAATTGTTAATCGTTAGAAGTTAGATACTCAGTAAATTAGCGGAGAGAATGATTCAAAATAGATTACATGTTAGTTGAGGTTTTGAAAAAAGGGAAATAGAATTTCTATAGACTATATCAGGGGTGGCGAATCTTTTTGTATAAAAGTGTCATTTTTTCTAATAAAATGTTTGATGAGGCAATGGCGTGCCACAAATAATTTTGACTTTGAGATTATTGGGAAAATAATAATTGGTACTAAATACTATCAACTCAAAACTCTTCACGCAAAAAAAAAAATACATTTTGCAATAACTCAATAATACGCGTAGCTCAATGTGACATTAGTGCAACATGAATAGTTATGGCTATGATGTAATATCGTATGACATTAGTATGACTTACGTAATATCGTTTACTTGTCATAGGCTAATAACCAAGAACGTATATAAAGTATACGTAAATCACTTCTCGAAATTTTTAAGAAATGTTTTTCTATGAATTTTTAGAAATTGTTTCAGTTACTTAAACATTTATTATACTTACCATCTTAACATTAATTGAATACGAATTCAAATAAAGAAAATTTCCCAAATAAATTATCTGGCGAATTGTCAATTTTATTTTTGATGTGTTTGATTCTTGCCGTGGTGATGACTCAATTGATTTTTTTTTTGTAGAAATCATTTTGTATTCATGTTGAATATTGACGGAACGGACTATTAATGTCTTTCAAGGTTGTAAAATTAATTATTAGTTTACTGTCTGAGTGTGTGTGGTTTCTTGCGTTTTTGTACTTTTACAGGAATATGTAAAAATTCTACGTGAATTTTATTTTGTATTAATTTTTATCTCAAGAAAATAAAATAAAATTTTAATTTACTTTTAAAATTATTAACTATGGTCACTTAAAGAAGACGTTGTGATTTATTGGTCTTAAACGAAACTTGTAAACTACAATTACTTGAAACAGATTATTGCATCAACTAATTAAATCATTCGAACAAGGTTAACTTTTGATGATATATGATATTCGATGAGTAAAATCAACCCAACCTACAAAACCTAGCATAAACATTTTGGGTCGCTTCTGCCCAGTAAAACATTGATTGCAAATATCTCCACTATTCGCAATTCGTTAATGCGAATCAAAATTTTCGTATTTTCCACAGAAACCGAGGAAAGCAAACAAGTGAAAAATTTCTTTAATGAATCTTTTGGATTTTCATTTAAAGAGCCTCGACAATAAATAGGAAGGAAAAAGCCGAAATCATAGACGCAGATCGAGATCTTCAGATAAAATTACTAAGAAAAATAATTAAGAAACAACTTTTTTAAATTGATTTTTAATGTAACTTTACAATTGAAAATGGTTTTTCTTAACTATAAATTCAAATGGTAATGACATCAACACATCGCTTTCGTAACGCCACCATACGGAGAAATGACAAAATAACATGAACAATGATAAATGATTTGTATCTCAACTGTCTTTAATAATCTTATTATCTTATTAAGCCGAGAAATGCTAATTTAGCTTGATTCCGATTCCAGCCTCAACGCGTCCAAATACGGTCTTGTCATTTCTTATTAAAAAATGTAACTATTTTAAATTAATTATTAATAAAAAAATGGAATTATTATTTTTAAAAAATCTTAAATATACTTACTTTAATTTCTCATTAATTTGTGACAAAAAAAACTTCTCTATTTTACAATTTCTCTATTTTATTCGCTTGGACTATTTGAGCATAGAATCTATATGTTGTTAATGAATAGACATAGAAATAAATAATAATTATTAAATCATCTTATATTATTTAATTTAAATTATAGTATAGAGGATATTATATTTATCATTTTGTAAATCTATTAATTTAATGTCAGTGATGAAATCTAATCAATTTAATCAATATTCTAATTATCTATTACAGAAAGATAGATAGATAGATTCAGCGTTGATAGACATTCGTATACACAACACATATGTTTCAAATCTTAATTATATTTTACTTGCAACTTTTGTTATAAACTTATTTATGTATTATATCTATATTCTACATGTAACAGTGTGGACTATAATATTCATTTATGTGTATCAATACTTGGAATATATAATTTATAGATCTTGGTAATAATGAGCTCACCAAACTTGTGAACTAACCATCCTAATAACTTTTTGATTAGGTGTGGTGTCTTAGCAGATCTATGAAAAAAGATTTAGAACCAGGAGAAATTCGCTTAAAAAGTTTTCTCTATGTTGGGTTGAGTTTTTTCAGGTGAGCTTTCTTTGGATTTGAATACGAGTAAAAATCCGTAATTTTATAACATGTAAAGAAAAAGTTAATGTAAAAGGGACCTTAAAGTTAAACGACAGCTAAAGCTGTGAAGAAAATGAATATATCTGAGATCATTTAATGATGGTTATCTATGAAACCTTGACAATCTAATGAAAATCTAATTTAATTTTTGGTTCGGTCATTTACAGGCTAATTATAAGTCTCGCTAGAGCTTTTATATTACAGTAAAAAAAATCGCAAAGCTAAGCAAATTCTTGAAAAATTAAAAAGTCGAGTACCTATTGCATTTTTAATACAAAAATACTGTTTGCTTAAAATGGTAAAAAATTATTTTGAAAAAATTCAAAATTTTTTATTTTGCGATTGATTTTTAAATTACTTATCGTAATTTCATAAAAATCAAAGAGTACACCTGTGGTTTATTATTCGTGCCAATTTATGAACAATTTTTTCCCTAAATTTATTAAAAATACAAAATATTAATATGGTCTTAAATTCCAAGATTACTTTATAATAGCTTATGAGTTAACTGCCTTTTTTTCTTAACAAAATTAAGTATAATAAAGTCTGAGGTAGATCGTTATTATGCACCACTGTGCCTTTTTGTATAAGATTCGATTGCAATATAAACGTAAAATAAAATTAATTGATATTTCTCAATACCATAATAATAATAATAATAATACTAATAATATTAGGTTGCATTTAATTTTATTTAAAATAAAAAGTTGTATATAAAGTTTATTTAATGGAAGATGAACTGTTTCTCGCTGGGTTATCATATATAAAAAAAAAGTGATTCATCACTTCCGTAGTAGTACATCACACATCATGAACTTGAGTTATAGGCCACGTTTTGATCAAGTAAAATTTTATATGTATACTTACGTTTATGATTTTTTTTATATGTGTCATCCATCAATTCATTTCTACGAATATCACAATCGAATTAATTATTTCATCTACAATGTTTTACAAAAAGAAGCGGAATTTTCCAAATTTGCAAATATTTAACAAATTATTCGCGAAATAGTACCTACTTTTAAAAACTGTAACATAAACTTTGTTAGAAATTTGCATATTTAAGATTTTAATCCGAAAACTTGATTGAAGTGAAGATTTTCTTTTACTCCAAAACTGAAATTATTAATTTTACTTTTTTAAGTGCCAGCAATGATTTGATATGCTTTGTAAAAAATTGTGAGTGAAAAACAGTGTTGCAAACAAATAAAATGATCATGAAGAGTATTTTATAACACGGCACTTGAAAAAATTTAGCTAGGAAAATTTTTTTAATTTGCTGAGGGGTAACTTCCCAACATAGAAAGTTAAAGAAATCGAAATTTTTAATATATCTTTACATTTTATGATTAGGCCAAGGCATTTACACCAATTTTGAGAAGAAGTATGCGTGCGTGTTTTCGCCGACGATATCGCGCGAATAAAAAATGAAATCGATTTCATTGAGATATCGATCGAAGCATATATTACCGACAATATTACCCGAATATAATTTTTTTGATCGAGTCGTTTCGAGTAGGGTGAATTTTTTTTAATATTTTTTCCTGTTCAATATCGCGCGAATAGAAAATGATATCGACTTTGTTGTGATATTCATCGAAGTATATTAACAGCAATATTATCCGAAAAGAATTCCACAATATTCAGTAGGCTTATATCTTCTTCATTTAAAAACATGCTCTGAACCGTCTAAAGGGTATAGTATAAGAAAGTTGTCAGAAATAATGTGAGTTAATGATCAGCTTAAACAAACTGCCTATGACAAGTTTGAACAGTCTTACACCCGATGATTAGCATAGTGAGTTCTGTCCATCTATTTTACCTTCAACAATTACGCGATTCAATCTACTAAGTTTCGCCATACTTGTAACAAATATCTTGAAATTTTCTATTAGTTTCTGTTTGTATATACAAATCTAGAGTCTAGAAATAAACCTGACGAAAAACAGATTTTTCAGATTTAATTTCAATTAAATAAAGTTAGCAGAAAACTCCACGACCCACCTGAGCTCAAACCACAAACTTTTCCAATGTACGGGCAGAACAATCTTTGAGATGCTATGTTCGATGCAAATTTTAACAAAAGCCCAAAGTAAAAGTAGACCTGGATTGCAGGAAACCTAAACAGTTCTCTGTCACTATTCGTTGAGTAATTTTAGAATACACTGTAGTATATTTATAAATTTTAATACATTACTTTTTATATAGATTATCATCAATTTCAAATTTATTGTCATTAAAAGTATATTTATTTATATTTCATTTTTTTAACAATCTGAATAAATTCATCGTGCCTATGAATATATAAAATAAATTAATGTTCAAAAATAATGTAAATTTATCAGTTAAAATTATTGTTACACATTTTTATTACAATGTCAAAAAAAAAAAAGATTTGTAAGTACTTAAGTTTCTTAACCCACATGCTTTCACACTGAATAAAAAAAAATTAGGTAATTTTTTTTAAGTTAATATCTCAGTATCTCACGATGATTTTTACGTATCGATAAAATTGATTAATTTTTAACCATTAAATTTTATTTTTTATTATCATTTACGTGATAAAGACTTAATTTAATTAATTAAACATGGATTTAATTAATTAAACATTATTTCGCGTACATACGCGAGATTATTTCGCGTATGGACGCGAAATAATGTGATTTTCGTACGATAGTTGCTGTCCATGTCTTAAAAATAAGACAAACCGAAACCAATGATAAACAAATGAGGAACAAATAGATTCTTTGAAGTGGGATGAATATACCCAGGTATGGTTTTAAGTATATAAAACATTATTTCGGTATCAGCTGTGAATGTTTATGATAGGATTGTAATATAATATCCCTCTGGACACGCACATAAAACTTTATTCAGAATTATTACCCATTAAAAATATAAAAAAAATAAATAAATATGTTCTTAAGCATTAAACATTACCTACAATGATAAATATTTTATGCAGTAATGTAATTTTATATCAAATAGAGCACGTTATCATCACAGTTAAAAAAAAAAAAATATTTTCATGGCTACAAATATTTTTTTTTACTGATATAAAACCGATATATATACAGAGAATATAATATTATGAATAACATGTTAACGATATATAGATGAGGGCGGAAATGACATCACATCCTTGTAGAAGCGCCACCCCCACTGCTCACAATATTTGACCGTATAACATTTATAATACTTATAGTTGTTTGTCGGATCAGATCGATCGAATGTGATGTAATGCCTAGAGACATGAAGAAACTTGTATATTATGCTAATTTTTTAAATACTAAATATACACACGAGTGTTAAAATACATTATAATAATAATGGGTGATTGAATTTTATATGCCTCTATATACAATCATTTCAAATTTAAATATGTTTGCTTTACTCATGCAAGAGAAATAAATCCTTCCGGATTGTTTTCGGTGCGTTATCTTACTGTCGAAAGCGTACGCAAAATTTACTTGTAGCACTCAAATTACCATTTGATTGCGGCACATATAATTAACTAGAGTGATACCCATACTATCAGCCCCAATGGCTTTCATCAATGTAAAAGATATTTTGGAAATTTTACTGTGGGCTGTTTGAACATTAGATTCGCCATTCAATCTAAATAGGGTACTTTCGGTAGAGAAAAATAAATTATGAAATTTGATAAAAATTTAAATTTATCTAGAAATATATTTTGATAGGATAAAATAGGTTTAAAATTTAATTTAACTTTATGGCAAGAAAGTGTGTTAATTTTGCCAGAATATAATTTTTTGTGGCCTTTCATTCGGAAAATGAACATTTTGAAGTTTTTTTTCGAACATAATAGAATACCCTTTTAAGTACTAATACACGGTGGTCTTATGAGGTTTTTATGCCATGTTTTGAGCTATCTGTTTTTAATTTTTTTTCTTTAGAATGAATAATATCACACAAAATAAGAGTACAATTATTATTATTATCATTAAATGAACTCTCTTTTATTTTCGTGTATAAAAATTATTGAGAGCATCATAGCAAGAGCATACACACAAGAGTTCATGTAAAACAGTACAGTGTCAGTGATGGCCTGGCCAATGAACTGTAACAGATTGGTTGTGTTCAACTCAACTGATGATACCTTATATTTTAATACAGCTTTAAAATTCACCTTCTTATTTGTTTTTATTGATATGGGTTCATAATAAATATAAGACAACGCTCTTTAACCTCTATGTGTTGATCGCAACAGAGAGGCAATATTAGTGATCTTCAAGATGACTAAAATTTTTCGTAAGTCTTAATGTACAGGTACTATGAAGCAAGATCTGCTGAAAAAGTATTTAATTTTGCTCTATTACATCGAAATTTTATCCAATTTTGATAAACCAAGTATGTAATCCTACTAAATTTAGGCCATATTTTTCAAATTTGTGGTCAAAATTAACCTAGCACTAATAGGTTTCAAGAATGTGGAGGTCTGGTTTCGGAATTAAGCACATAAGTGATAACTAGCGAAAAACTGACATCACAGCTGAAAAGAATGACCCAAAATTAGTGGGTTTCAAAAAAAATTCCAATAAGATCGGATCAAAATTGCCTGTGTTATTAAAAAAATCGAATTTTTTAACTTGATGACGTCATCAAAATTCAAAATATTTAATTTTGCTCTATCACATCGAAATTTTATCCAATTTTGATAAACCAAGTATGTAATCCTACTAAATTTGGACCATATTTTTCAAATTTATGATCAAAAATAACCTAGCTCTATTAGATTTCAAGAATGTGGAGGTCTGATCCCGAAATTAAGCACATAAGTGATAACTAGCGAAAAACTTACATCACAGCTGAAAAGAATGGCCCAAAATTAGTGGGTTTCAAAAAAAATTCCAAGAAGATCGGATCAAAATTGCCTGTGTTATTAAAAACGTCGAATTTTTGAACTTGATGACGTCATCAAAATTCAAAATATTTAATTTTGCTCTATCACATCGAAATTTTATCCAATTTTGATAAACAAAGTATGTAATCCTACTAAATTTGGGCCATATTTTTCAAATTTATGATCAAAATTTACCTAGCTCTATTAGGTTTCAAGAATGTGGAGGCCTGGTCCCGGAATTAAGCACATAAGTGATAACTAGCGAAAAACTGACATCACAGCTGAAAAGAATGACCCAAAATTAGTGGGTTTCAAAAAAAATTCCAATAAGATCGGATTAAAATTGCCTGTGTTATTAAAAAAATTGAATTTTTGAACTTGATGACGTCATCAAAATTCAAAATTTTTTAGTTTTGCTCTATTACATCGAAATTTTATCCAATTTTGATAAACAAAGTATCTAATCCTACTAAAATTGGGCCATATTTTTCAAATTTATGATCAAAATTTACCTAGCACTAATAGGTTTCAAGAATGTAGAGGTCTGGTTTCGGAATTAACCACATAAGTGATAACTAGCGAAAAACTGACATCACAGCTGAAAAGAATGACCCAAAATTAGTGGGTTTCAAAAAAAATTCCAATAAGATCGGATCAAAATTGCCTGTGTTATTAAAAAAATCGAATTTTTGAACTTGATGACGTCATCAAAATTCAAAATGTTTAATTTTGCTCTATCACATCCAAATTTTATCCAATTTTGATAAACCAAGTATGTAATCCTACTAAATTTGGGCCATATTTTTCAAATTTATGATCAAAATTTACCTAGCTCTATTAGGTTTCAAGAATGTGGAGGCCTGGTCCCGGAATTAAGCACATAAGTGATAACTAGCGAAAAACTGACATCACAGCTGAAAAGAATGACCCAAAATTAGTGGGTTTCAAAAAAAATTCCAATAAGATCGGATTAAAATTGCCTGTGTTATTAAAAAAATTGAATTTTTGAACTTGATGACGTCATCAAAATTCAAAATTTTTTAGTTTTGCTCTATTACATCGAAATTTTATCCAATTTTGATAAACAAAGTATCTAATCCTACTAAAATTGGGCCATATTTTTCAAATTTATGATCAAAATTAACCTAGCTCTATTAGGTTTCAAGAATGTGGAGGCCTGGTCCCGGAATTAAGCACATAAGTGATAACTAGCGAAAAACTGACATCACAGCTGAAAAGAATGACCCAAAATTAGTGGGTTTCAAAAAAAATTCCAATAAGATCGGATCAAAATTGCCTGTGTTAGTTAAAAATATCGAATTTTTGAACTTGATGACGTCATCAAAATTCAAAGTATTTAATTTTGCTCTATTACATCGAAATTTTATCCAATTTTGATAAACCAAGTATGTAATCCTACTAAATTTGGACCATATTTTTCAAATTTATGATCAAAAATAACCTAGCTCTATTAGATTTCAAGAATGTGGAGGTCTGATCCCGAAATTAAGCACATAAGTGATAACTAGCGAAAAACTTACATCACAGCTGAAAAGAATGGCCCAAAATTAGTGGGTTTCAAAAAAAATTCCAAGAAGATCGGATCAAAATTGCCTGTGTTATTAAAAACATCGAATTTTTGAACTTGATGACGTCATCAAAATTCAAAATATTTAATTTTGCTCTATCACATCGAAATTTTATCCAATTTTGATAAACAAAGAATGTAATCCTACTAAATTTGGGCCATATTTTTCAAATTTATTATCAAAATTAACCTAGCTCTATTAGATTTCAAGAATGTGGAGGTCTGGTCCCGGAATTAAGCTGAAAAGAATGACCTAAAATTAGTGGGTGTATGTAAAATGGGTCTGAGGAACAAGATAGTCATGAAAAATTGTGCAATGATTGAAGAATTTGAAGAAGATTTGTAGAACAAATGAAATTTACAAAATTAAAAAAAAACTGACATTTTTTCTTGTACGGAACCCTAAGTTCGTTCTTGAAACATATCTAAGAACACTCTCCATTAAATTACGGTTTTCCTTAGACCCTTCTCGAAACTCAACCAATTTTGAAAATCACGCCAATTTCTTAGTTGTTCTGGATACGAAACTCTAAACTCGTATTTGAAACATATCCAAGAACACACTCCAAAATCGGTTCATCTGTTTAGGCGCTACGATTTTGCTAGTCATATAGGTACTATAAATTTAATATATGTGTGGCTTTAATCATCCGTAGTTCGAAAACTACTCGTGAAAAATTTTTTTAGTCGTGACAACTTTTGATCAGAATGATCCAAAAAAACATTTTAGAGTTAAAAAAAGGTTTCAGAAAAAGCTATTTTCTTATATTACGGGATCCTTTCACTTCATCATGAGATCACGGTCTGTAAAATATAACAACATATATTATTTGTGTAATGCAACAAAAGCTAATGAACTTAATCAGAAATACATAATTAAACATAGTGGTTTTTAAATCTTGTCCATTTATAAACTTGCAAACAACGATCATGACGATAGTGACGATAATAATGACCATGATGATGATGATGTGGTTGCAAACAACAACCCATTATGTACCTACGTTTATACACATGACAGCCATCAGCAGCTTCACACAAACCTTCCACATTTACTATGTATAAATTATGATTATATTTCCCCGTACAATATTTAGCCCTGGGGCCCGTCACAGTCAAACTGCACTTCCATGGATTTCAAAATTTATTAATTTATTAAAGTATTTTGCACTTTCATGGAAATTAATTTGTAAGAGTTCATTTTATTTCAAATTTTATCTTTTTTCACGAAAATTTGGTTTGATACCTCTTTTCGTGGCAGAAAGGTCTGCCAGAACAATTTTTAATATTTAAAGCCAATAAAATTTTACTTTTATCTCAATTATTATTAAATTATTTAATTTTTTAATTTATCTCTTTTGAGTTCTAATTTCGAAATATGTTGGTGTGACAGTTCAAAGCTTGACGAAAATATCTGCCCCTCCAGTTTATATTATAACTTAGAAACCCTTGATTATTATAAAAATGGCGTGTATTTAAATTTTTTTGGGAGAAACTGCTCACTATACTAATTGGTCTGCTTTTAATTTTCAACAGACAAATTTTCTTATAAATTTTAAATAAAAAGCATCGATAAACTCATACAAGAAATTTTGAATCAATTTTGGAAATTGATTTAAATATATTTTGAATTTCACTCAGAATCATTTACATCATCACAATCGTAGCATCTATTTCCGTGTGATTCTGTATCTTCCGCCTGATTTTCCTCCTCATCCTGATAATTATGAACAAGTTACAACAGAAGAGGAGCTGCGTGGCCAGTGTACCATGATGATTCTAGTTTATTTTTATATCATGTATATATTTAATATATATCAAGGTATACTAAGTTTAGTCTCAAGTTTAAAACGCGTAAAAATATTGATGCTACGAAAAAAATTTTGGAACTGGTGGTCATAAAACCACCTCATTAATCCATTTTCGGCTGTCTGTCTGTCTGTGCGCCTGACAACACGGTACGGGGCGCGACTTGCATAGTATGTATTACCTATATGGGAATATCAGTTATGTATGTGTGACATGCATGTATGTGTAATGTGACAGTGTAATCAACACTGTCTATACATGGTATTTCAACAATAAACTCTGTCAATAGTGTGTTTTCACTTACTTACGTTATGTTGTCAACCACACGTTGTCGGATCGTATGAAATGCGCGATTGTTTTGTTGCATTTTACCACATCTTTTTGTGACAACGATTTCCAACAAGGAGGTACATTGCTTGAAAGGAAGTTTATTATTCCCTGATAAAATCAATCATTATCGTTGGTACTAGCGAAAAATTTTAAAAATAATTCAAATTATAAAAAAGTTAATTCATTAACTAGTATTTCGATATTTCGAACGAACAGTTAAAAAAAAAATTCCGCGATAATTATAAAATTTTATTGGCTTTATATATTACAAATCGGTGTGACAAACCTTTCTGCCACAATAAGAACTGTCAAAGCAAAATTTCCTGAAAATAGATAAAATACGCAATGAAATGATCTCTAACAAATTAATTCCCACGAAAATGCAAAATACCCATAAATATTAGCACACCTTGTTCATATTGTACCTACCATTAAATAGTATTAATTCATATGCGAAATTTTGAAATCCATGTGAGTGTAGTTTTACTGTCACGGGCTCTCCGCTTAATTGTTATGTTGACAATATTGTACATAAGTTCTTGGTAAATGTGCCGCTTTAGACGCCACCACACATATATAGTAAAGCCAGTCACTTTTAACACAATTATTGTTTACATTCTTTTATTTCTATTCTTGGTTGGCGCTTTCTACGAAACATTAAGAATCTATTACTATCTTAAATAGATTTTTTTTTCATTTGAATTTTCCATTTATAACAAGTTGCTAGATGGAATCATATATTTTCTCGTTTAAGTACAAACATGGGGTGTTTGAACTTATTTAAACATCGAAAATTTTTTTATGAATAACCTTTCGATTACTGATTCAAATATTGTTTCAAATAAAAAGATTAAGACAGTAACTTTCTTCTAAAAATTGGGGATTTTGAAAAAAAATTTCTTTTTTTTTTGTTAAAATGGACAGATTATAAACAACCGAAAATGGACTAATTAGGTTATTTTATGAACACCTATACCAAAATTTTGTTGGTAGCATTAATATTTTTAAGCGTTACAAATTTGTGACTAAACTTAATATACTATGATATACTTCATGTATACATGGTATAAAAATAAGGTAATACGTTTATTTATTGACATAGAAGAATTATATTAGGGAACGCAAACACGTTGTAAATGTAAAATGATGAAATCGAACTTGATATTGACATTTTTTTGAATGTTATTTAATGTACAAAATAAATATGTATTCCTGCATATGACATACATATTTTATTTTTGTATCGAATAATTGAACTTTCAACAAATATTACATGATTACATGAACAGTGACAGAACCATGCTTGTTGTAAAACTTAAGGTATTCATTAAACATTTGTGCATTCAATTAGGATTCCTATAGAAAATAATGGAAAGGAAGGAATTATTATTGATTTTGATTTTCAAAATCTATTTATCTGAAAACAAGATAGTCTGCCAGACAGCACGAAGCACTTTCTTTTGTTAAATAAATGTTAAACAATAAAATATTTTTTCCGACAAAAATAATGCAAACATGAGCTTGTCTACCACCTCGAATATCTCTGCTGCGTTTTTTCAGACCGATAAATTAAATTCAACGTTATCATGCTCATTTGAAAAAGCAGTAGTTTCAAAAAAGAGTCATATAGACAAAGTTTGGTAGGCTCGACAAAAAGAAGCCGCTCACCAAGTTTCAAGTATGTATTGTTTCATTTAACGAAAAGGGCGCTTTCAAGTGGACAAGGAGCTTCAACAATTCTCATAAAAAAAATCAACCAAATAGTGCTGAAGTATTTAATCTTTTTTAATTAATTGCAATTGCCATAAATCCATTCTGTTTGCTGTAGAAACTACTTAAAACGTTCAGGGTCTGTTTTTGTTCGTTTATAATAAATATAAAATGAATTTTGTTAAAAGAAAACGATTTTGAAAGAATGTATAAGTTATTTTATTTTAGTTGAAAAATAAATTTAAATAATGGCATTAGATTATTTATTGATTATATGCCTTATAGTCGATATTTTATTTTTATTTACAGGATTTTGTAATGTTATGCTTGATTAAATATCTGTAATGAATTTATTGCAAATTAAATGTGTAATTTATGTTATCTTTATTATGCTGTTCTTAAATACAAATTCAATGAAATTTTTTCAAATTAAAAACCTTTTCAAACACATTTTTTTATAACTTTTACTTCATTTTCACTTTTTATCAGTAACGTACAAACAAAATCGGGTCACTAAAATATTTTAGAATATAGTTATGGAGACAATAATTACAAAAAAAAACTTTTAACTAAAAGAAAACCGACTTCAAAAGAAAAACTTTTCCAAAACAAAGTAATATGCACTAAAAAGTAAAAAAATAACGATAATATAATGTAGTTAAAATTGTTGTTATTTGGAGTCGTTGTCAGCCAAGGAAACAACTCTGACAGAACAGTTTGCAACATTAGCTTAGCTGACACCGACTACAAAAATAATAATAACCTTAACTACATTATATTATCGTTATTTTTTTACTTTTTTGTGCATATTAACTTGTTTTGGAAAAATTTTTCTTTTGAAGTCGGTTTTCTTTTTGTTTAAAGTTTTTTTTATTTCGTGATTTTTAGTGAATCTGAAGTACACTAACCAATTTGTAAAAGAGTGATAGAAATCGGTTGGCGTGATATTGAGTTATTCCTCTCCTTGTCGTGCATACTTAATGCAAATTTAATACTTTTATGGTTTTCTCATGGATGCCGTTATCAAAACTGAACCAATGAAATAGGACCACACGGGAAGCACCAGCTTTCAAATAGATAAAGAATCATCAAAATCGGTTCACTCAGTCAAAAGTTCTGAGGTAACACACTTAAAAAAAAAAAAAACAATCGAATTGATAACCTTATCTTTTTTTGTTTGAAGTCGGTTGAAAATAATATTTCAGTCGAAGAATTTATAACGTAATTTTGGATTATTACCTCCTAGTAAGGTAAAAAGTGGACAAATTTCGTTCACGAAAAGTTTTTTAAATGCGTATTAAAATCAACGAAATAATATATTTATGTTTATTAAAACCAGTATGTGTTACACTAAAAAGTATGTCATATTTATTCAAATTAAAAAATAAAAATTGTTTTTGATAATAATCGAATTGAATTGTTTTCTATTTTTTTTTTAACGAAATAAATAATATTAGAAAAGTTATATGTTGTATATTTCTTAGTTTTATTTTAGGTACGAATCATTTTATTTACATATATTTATTTATAAATATATAAATATTACTTATACATACATGAATTTAGTCGAGTGGCTTATGCATATTTTATATGAGAGACTTGATCTTCAGACTCAGATTATCTTCTAGATGCTAAGCGAGTGCTAGAAATATCTTCAAAAATATAAAATATAAACTTGTTTTGCATTTTAAAATTGGATTATACCCTTTGCATCCAACTGGTGCCGTTTTTGGTACCGTTGATCAGAAAAACAACGCATGGGAACTTTTCTGTAGAAAATCTTATTGTCTACCAAAATCCTTGCCTGTTGCTTTCGGCACTTTTTTCCCTAAAATGTGGCAGTTATTGCAGTGTAGCAGTTATTGCAAAAAAACTAAGTCACCCCTTCAAACCAAGTTACCTACTCTTCCCCAACAGGTAGCATCCGGACTTTTCAAATTTAAACTTATCTTTGACAATACTAACCGTAACAAAAAAATCGGGCTTTCCCTCACAAAAATGTGATTTACTATATAGGATTATTGTAATATTAGAACAAAATAAGTGAACAGAAACAATTGACTGAGTTAGTTGTTGAAAATACCATGTTTGTTTTTTTACGTCATGTAAATAAAGAAAGATATCAAATCTTAGATAGCCATACACATGTAACTGATATTCCCAAGTAATACACACTAAAAAGTTTGCACTTAATTTGTACTCTCGCGGGAAAACAATGATGTTTACGAAAAAATGTTTCAAACAAATGTTATTAATTTCTTTACATATAAACTTTTGTTCTACCTCTAACGGTTTACAAAATGGGTCCTACGGACCCAAGACCCAATCGATCTATATTGCTCATTTACGAACTCGATCTCACTTTTTTCGTCCTAATCACGCTTTAAGAATTTCAGCTTGATATTTCTTTTCGTTTTTGAGTTATCGTGATGACAGACGGACAGATAGACGACAGACAGACAGACGGACAACTGAAAATGGAGTAATTAGGTGATTTTATGAACACCAAAATTTTGTTGGTAGCATCAATATTTTTATGCGTTACAAACTTGAGACTAGGTAAGCTTAGTACACCATGATATATTCCATAAATACATGGTTCCATAAAAACTGGCCCGATAAGTTGAGGTAAAAAAAATATTCTTTATTTTACGCTGTTTTCGTCTAAAATGATTCGTCTTAATTAACATATGAACTAGAATATTTTTTCTGATAAAAGCCAATAGCCTCTAGACTATTATTGACTAATATACTGCACATATGTATACTAAATAGTATAACTACAAGATTATAAATGTAATATATGTACACAAGAAGTTGTTTATTCGTCTTCAACGAAGGTCACTAGACTACGAGAGTCCCGCTAGTCCGTCGCTCGACACACTCACTTCAATGTCCTCACTTATGTTTATATTCTATATGTATTATATTATTATTGGGTGGCGCCAATTAATCGCTATCACATTTACGCATTTCATTCCACTCACATATGTTCATACAGAATACAGATACACACATATTCACTTATCTTTACTGTCTTCTCTCTAGAGTTAGCTGGTTGTTTTGTTAAGAAGGTAATGTTGTTGTTCAATATGAAATATTAAAAATCTTGTTTGATTTATTGTAGGTAATTCTTTCACAATAATATTTTATTAAATATCATCGTTTTTATGATTTTTTTTTTTATTATGGCATAGCATTATAAATTGAAAATTTTTTTATATAAATTTTACTTTTTATGAAAGTATATTTTTCAAAACACTGTAGAAGCGAACGTTGTAGGTGGACGAAGACGAAACAGTTAAAACCAAATTCGCTTAAGGATGTATGAGCACGGTAGTGGGGGCACAAATTTAAAAAATTGATATTTTCAATTTTCATGATAAATTTATATCATTACTTGACGATATAAGACAAAAAGTAAGAATAAAATTTTTCGATATCTGGCTTAATTTTCAAAATATCGAAAATTGAAAATTTTCTTTAATTATTTAGCTTTCGATATTTCGAAAACCAAGACACATATCGAAAAATTTTATTCTTATTTTTCGTCTACATTCATGAAGTTATAACAAAATTCATCATCAAAGTTGAAAATAAGATAAAAATAATTTCAACCCTTAATCTACCCTGCTCTTACATCCCTTATATGGACGGTGACACTTAGTTTTTTTCTTTTCTAATTCATTGCTAATATGTTTACTTTCTATTAAAAAGTTTTTTTTTAATTTATTTTCATTCATTCCAAATGAAATTTATCAAAAACTTCCAAAATATGTCGTTTTTTGAGATTCCTCCATAAGAGCCAATGTATTTTATATCGATTTTTAATGACTTTTTTCTTAAAAATTTGCACGGATACCTAAGCTGAAATTTTAACCACATATTCTTTGAGTAAAAGACTACCTACAAACAAATTTTGAGCCTTTAAATCAAACATTGTTGTCATGCTCATACATCCTTAAGGCTTGCTTCCTTCACAATTTAATATTTTACATTGAAGTATTTATTGCTACTTAGACAATTTCGCTCATTAATATATCGCAGAAACGTATTTACAAAATTATATGTGAACAGACACAATTTTATCAACAGTTTTTGAGTATTCTTCCATGGCGGAAGTAAATCTGGTTGCCTGTGTCAATTCGTTCTTAAATTATTATATTATTTGTATGATTTTGTTTTATAGGTAATAAAATTAAAGCCCGAGGCACATAGAAATAAATAATGATTAATATAAACTAAATATAATTATAACATTGAAATATCAGCATAATCAATTTTTTTTAAATAAATAAATTTACATATACAATTCATTAAGATTACACAAGTGTGCATGAAAGTGATCATGTTTACATGTGAACATCCCACCTATATTGCAAAATCACTAATAATCGCATAATATGAGAGAACATAAGTCAAGTTTTTATAAATTTTTATATTTAGAATGTTTAAATTCATGTAATCTTTTGTTTTTGATCAGATCACGATTAGAAAGATATAGGCGTTGGCAATTTTATTTTTGAAAGTGGATACAAATCAACTAGATGAGTATCAAGAAGATGTTTGGTGCCTGCCCAGTTCTGTAAGAAAAACATGTTTTTAAATGGATTTAAGAAAAATCAATTATGATCAAATTGCCAGTAAATATGAGACTTGATATATGAATTTACATCTAGCATTGTTAAAATGAGCAAATGAGAAAAAAAAGAACGAGACGTGTCGCGGTGAAAATAACTGTATTAGTTATCTATAATATAATGAAATGAATCGCTGAATGTGTTGCTAAATATCGAGAGCAGCTGAACCGATTTCGCTAATTCTTTTTTTATAATATTGGAGTACGAGGATGGTTCTTACGGGGAGAAAAATTTAAAAATCCTGAAAAAGTCAAAAACAACACTTTTCTATAATCTCATATAGATGATAGTAGAGGGGTTCCGAGAAAACAAAACAATTGAGTGACGTTAGTATCGTATAAATATTAAAAAATCTAAAAGGTAAAAGACATTCTTCTGAATTAGTAGTCAACCCAATATGTGGGTAAATTACCTACAATTTCGACCTATTAGCTCAGTTGGTTAAGGCGTAACCAATTCCGTCCGCGGTATGCTAAGGGTATCAGGTGCGATTCCCGCCGTTGCAACAAAATTAATTTAATTAATAGTTGTGATGGGCTGCTGTAGTGCATGGTATATGCATGAAAGAGGTGCTCTAAAATAGCCTATGTGTGTCCTTCGTGGACAGCCAATATAACCTAACCTAACCTACCTACAATTTAATTGATATTTAATATGATATAACATAAAACTTCCTTGTACTAACTTAAATTATCTATGTTATGTTTAACTTCCGATAACTCACAACTCATTTTTTTGAATGAAATATATAAATTTTGGACAAAAAATGCAAATTGACAGATTGTAAAATGTTTTTGCATATTCTCAAAATTCACGACAAGCTGAATCGCTTAAAATGTTTTAGTATCCTGGGTAACCTACATGTCGGATATAGGGGTCTGTTGCACTTTTTGTGGTTTTATCTCCCAATCAGCAAACAAATCATAACGCGCGGGGTTAGGAACATTCCAAAACACGTTCCAAAAAAAAAAAAAGGGATTACTTCTTATAATTCTTCCAGCAATGTGGATTATTCTATTTGCTAACTAATATTATTGTTATTATTTATTTTCAAATTTCTTGGTGGGTGTCTAAAACACTAAAATAACATAGAACTTCGTTAGGCGGCTAGAAAATTCACCCGAAATAATTATAATACCTGTTTAGTATTTCCTTCCATCGATACGGAAGCAACATTTACTATTATAACTAGAAAAACAATCTGCATATTCGCTTCGGTTAACTCAATGTATATAAAATGATTCAATTTGATCTGATTAAAATAAATAAAAGTATATGCAGACCAATTTGCACAAAAGCTTCTATTCAAATTTTTATTATAATACATTCATTTAATAGAATGCTACTCTTTTGTGTTGCGTTGTTCTTGACAAAGAATATACAAGCGAAATTTGAATTGAAACAATGTTTTAAATAAAAAGTTAACAAACAAAAAATCCAATTTACGTATATTTTAACATCAACAAAAACTACGTTCAATTTAGATTTTATAACGTACCGTCCTGTTGTGATTTTGGACTATATTTTTATTAAACTATTATTTAAACAGAGATATATAATGTTTTTTTTTTTCAGTGTAATTACAAGTTGTATAATGGACGTCAGCGCTCAAGTAATTTTATAATATGGACAACTGATTAAAGCTCTCCAATTTGGCGGAGAGCCGCAGAAACATCAAGAGTAAATGGCTAAACTTTAAATAATTTATCGAAAAAAATAGGTCAAAAATCACCCAAACCCTTGCTAACTCGACCTATGGACAAACGCAATGAATTGATTTTCGTTAATAAGTTTTGACAGGTGAGGGTAGTTGAGAAGATTTTTTTGTAACCAATTTACAATCAGCCGGAAATTACAATATTACGTTGACATAGAAACTAACAAGTGAATTTATTAGGTAAAATATGTGTGCATTTTATTAAACTGGATGCGTTTTTAGGACAAAAAAAAAAACAGGTTGTTCTATCATGAATTATTTAGTGTGTACAATAGAGCCCACATACACTAATAGAATGAGAATTACGTCTACATGCATATGCATGTTATCCGTTTTATCCGTAAATATTAGACATATTTTGTCCATTCGTTTCGTTTATTTTAGAACTGCACTTATTTCACACTGTTTTTAAAGTAATCCTAGCCGAAGTGCTATAAAGTAAATCATAGAAGTAATATAAATCAGCATGGTCAAAAATAAGTTTAAATTTGAAAAGGCAGGATGCTACCTCTTGGGGGAAGGCTGCCATCTTGGTTTGAAGGGGTGAACATTCTCTACGATAAAGGTCCCATGTGTAAGTCACATATTAAATAACTTTTGAAAAGTTAGGGCAAAATTTGAGAAAAATAATTTTCTTTTTTGCGATTTAAGCATTTCAAGAGAAAGGGATGGAAAAAAAGTCTTAATGAAAGTTATAGACATTTTAAACTATGTACCTCTTAAAATCACTTTTAAAATCATATACCTCTCTGCCCTACCCTATTTTTTCAATCAACCAACGTATCAGCTAACGAAATAAGAATGCAATTATTAACTCTATAATGTAAAATTAAATTTTCTTCATCATAGATATGACGTTAAAAATTTTTTAACAAAATTTCTATATGAAGCATTATTATTATGCCTTTATACTGATATAATTTATGAACAATTTAAGCATAATGAATGTATAAAATTTAAATATTTTACTGACCTTAGATGAGAAATGGCTAGCTTGTTAACTGCATAAAAATGCTTTCTTTTTTTTATACTTTTCTGTCAGTAATAAATCTTGGAATATTTTTTATTTTGTAAAATAAACCATTATAATATGAAGTATATAAATATAGGTGCATATAGGTAGTATTGATACACTTACTTCAAAAACTTTGGTAACCATAAATTGACAAAGATTTCCACATTTAAAGAAATCAGTATATTAATGAAAATGTTACTTACAATCAATCGTTTTTAGTCCCCGAACTAAAAAACAGGGGTGTTTGACCGCTTTGTGTGTGTGTCTGTTTGTCTGTCGAATGCACCGAATAAACGAATGAACCTATTTTGATTTTTTTGGCATGGGCATCAAAATCGGTCTAGTTTGGAAAAGGCGTTAAGGAAAAAGTTAATTTAATGGAGAATGCTCTTTGATACGTTTCATGTGGGGGCTTAGAGTTCCGTACCCGAAAAATTTTGTTTGATACTTGTATTTTAGATTTCTATATCGAATGGACTTAAAGTGTGAGGGTCAAAATCCTCCGTATCTGGTATGTTCATTCAGGCAAAAACCATAATTAAAACTCTTTGTTGTTTTTTGAAAGAGGAAATTGAACAACATATGTATGCAAGATTTTCAGCTTTTGAAAATTCAATTTTTGTATACGCACAAAAGGAAATGGCGAAATTATAAGAGTTTTGTTTTTCATCTCTGATTTTATCTCTGATCTTTTTATCGGTTCGGTTTTCATGTTTCTATGATTTCAATTTTCCCGCCGTATATGTTAAAAGACAGTAAATAAAAACAAATGACAGAACGTTTTCACAATCAAAAAAGGGATATTATAAGATTGACCTCTATGTGTGTGTGTGTGTCTGTTTGTCTGTCTGTCTGTCTGTGGCATCGTAATGCCTAAACGGATGAACCGAATTTGATTGTTTTTTGTTTCGTTTGAAAGGTAGTTTAATGAAGACAAGTTATTGGATATGCTTCAAGTGTTTAGGATGTCGTACGCGAAAATTTGTCGCGGGTTTTTTAAATTTTAGAAATTTCACATCTGCTAATTCTTTTCACAAAAATGGAATGGCAAACAAAATTACATACACTGTTGTCATACTTTTTTACTATTAGTGTATTTTATATCTCATCAACGTTTATTTTGATTAATGTGACATCACCTTGACACTAGTTTAAAATGAAGAATAAATTTGAACATATATGGATGGCATTTATTTGAATAAATAATATTTTATTGAATCACAGAATTGTTTGGAATATCCTCATGCAGTTTTGTATAATAGCACACAAGCAAAACTTCTGGTGGTAATCACAAAATATACACGGAATATACTACCTATTATATTATCGGAAACTATAATAATACCTATGCTACTAGGTGTATATGAAACATTTACAACAGCTTACAGGGTGTTTTCAACGTTAAGAAAGCAGTTAATTTCGGATGAAAATTATTAAAACATTAATTTTTGTAAGGAAATTGTTATTATAATAATAATAATAATAATAAATTTGCTTCTGTACCGCGTAATTATCTCCCACGCCAGCAAGGAGGTAGAGGTCTCCTATCCGTTGAATGTCTACATGATAAGGTAGTTTTAGGAATAGCTTGTCAGGTCATAAATAGTTCTGACCCTCTTATGGAACTCGTGCGCGATCACGAGTTACAGGGTAAAGGAGCATTCTTGTTCTCTGCAGCACAACATGCAGCGTCTAAATTGGGCCTTGCTTTTGATCCGTCTAATCGTGATCTTGATGATAACGTGGTCCTTCTCTCCAAATCTTGACTTCGTTCAGCTGTGAAACGAGCTGAAATACGCTCCCTCTTCGTAGATCATCGGAATCGTGACCATCAGGGAATGTCATCTAGACACCTGTAGTCTTTCCGTTGATCTTACGTTCTCTTTTCTCCGATCAGCTGGACTCAAGTCCGAAACAAAAGGCTTTATCATCGATGTCCAAGATGGTATGATAGCGACGCTAACTCACCAAAAGTATGTATGTAAAGAAGCAATCTCCACCACTATGTGCAGAGCGTGCAAATCTCAGCTGATGCACCTCATCTCGGAATGTCCTTCTTATGCCACGAACACCTACATACATCGCCATAACGCTGCCCTCCGCGTGCTGTACTACTTCTTGAGACACAAGTATGAAGTGGACCCTACGCCAGTCCTACCATATGCTCCAGGCGAGATCGAGTCCGTCGTCAAGAACGAGAAATGCATTATCTTCTGGAATTTCTCGTTCCCAACTACCAGGCAGCTCTCTGCTACTAAGCCTGATATAGTGCTCCAGGATATGTCATCCAAGACTATGTACGTCATCGAGTTCTCGGCGCCTGCAGAAACGAACATAGTCACGAAGGAGGAGCAAAAACGGATTAAATATCTTGATCGCTTACAAGAACTACGACAACTACACCTTGGCTACTCAGTCAAAGTGGTTGTCCTCATTATCGGTTATCTTGGCGGAATTCGTTTTTGCGTGAAAGCGTAACAAACAAACAAACATCCTTACTTTCACATTTTAATATACAGGGATGGGGATAGGGATTAATTGGACAATAAGAGAAGTATTTGAACTGAACAAATTTCATGGAACGCTTTGTAGTTATATTCTTTACAATATAACATAGTACCTACACAGTAGAGTATATTAACAGACAGTGTGAGTTCTGTATAACACAACAGTGAGTCCGAGTCTAGTATACAGATGCGAATGTAAATTTCCATTTTAAAATTGAAATTCAAACATAAAAATGAAAATATATGACGATGCATACTGCAAATACGTTTCCGTTGATGTCATATTTACATGTACTAACGGAAATTTGTGTCATGCGGATTTTTTCGTATTCTTCTATTCCAACTCTAACAACATAACATGAACATAGTAGAGACTCTCACTATAGCATAAAGTGCGACTGTAATAGACAAATAACATAGACCATTTATTCAGTTTGTAACGACCTAGTGATTCTAATTTCTCATTGATAATAGACCAATTCGATCCATTGTTACCATCTAGCATATGTTACTTTGAGTACGTCAACATCCATAACCCGAAAAAGTGGACACCAATACAAGAATCTGGTGGTAATAATTGTAGTATGTGAGAACCAGTATTATCACTTCCAAAAAGTGCTGAGTGGATAGCTGATTTTGATATGTTTATAGGTTTTCAATATCAAAAAATTACTTTTACGTTTTTAAATGATTACACATTTGTTAACAGCAAATATTAACATGTGCCAAAATAGTTTGTTCAGATTTTAGAACTTGTAAGTTCTGGCAAAGGCAAAAACAAAATTGTTTCGACCGCTATATTCAAACTTTACCAAGTATTTCCTTCTTGCAATTTTCCGCTGCTCTATCTACTTTATAAGAAAACGTATGTCAATCTTGTATTTTATTCAGTTTTTAATGTCTTGAAGACAAGCTAGATGAGACGAATTTCTTAAAATTTATAGATTCTATCAATTCAACGCTGCGCAGTGGAGTGTTTATACCAAATTTCTGGACAAAAGTCAGAAAACTCAACTTTTTTGTTTTGAACTGAAAATTGTTTTTTGGTGTAGCTAATTAATCAGTCCGTCACAAACACGTCACTTGAGATACTTTAACCTCGCCCCTCCCACGCCTGTTTTATAAGCCTTACTGCTCTTACAGATACATGTTATTATTGTTGCTGTTAAAAAAGGAAGCTTTTTTTCATTAAATTTATCAAACTCAAAGCCTTTTTGTTTATGCCCCCGTTTTGCCCGGTAAAATTTTTTGTAACAGAGCAACGTTTAAGTATTCTATCACATGTTTATGAAAAAAAAATCATGTGCGAACTAGCGCCTTTTCTTTTAAGACTAAGATAAAGATAGAGATTAAGACAGCTTAAGTCAAGAAAAGGAACAAGCAGTTTTCCAGTGAAAATTTGTAACTTATAATTCCAAAACCAAGTTACGTTAACCAACTGAGTTAATAGCGAGACATTAGTTTTCCATGTTATATGGCATGTTGAAAGTCGCACTAATATAATACAACAATACTTTGTGTATAAATTCAAAAATATGTAACAAAACTGAATGTATGGAATCTATGTGTTATTATTTCTGTGTGGCCATTGTCATATTTATATAAATGCTATTAAATAAAAATCTTCTTTTTTATATAAATAGTTAGATCAAATCTACTCTATAAATTTTATAAATATATGTAAAACTATTCAACATATTTTATTGGTATTTCCGGGAATACGTGTTTCTATTTTCTTTTGTAAAATGTATATATATGAGGTTTTTAATATTTTACTTTTTTATTTAAAAAAATTGTAAAATAGTCGTTTAGAGAAGAAATCAAACAAGATGTGTTAATGAGATAGATATACGTTTTAGAAACATCAATATCTTTCAGATGGACTAATAATTGTAATCATTGCTAAACATTAAAATTGAGTATACTAAAAATAAATCAACAATTTATTTCTCTGATGACAAGCGCGGATCCAGACCTCATAAAAGGTGATGGGTACGACACAGCACCCGAAAATCGGCCAAATACGAATCGGTGTATGAATTCGCTCATGATCGATATAGTGCATGCCTACAAAGGAGATATTTACAAAATATATGACGTGAAAATCTTGGCCAGGACCAAGATTTTCTACAGTGTATTTGTCAATTATTAAACCTGTAAAATGTTAGTTTGTTTGCTCACAAAAATTTCAAAAATAAATGTCCGTTTTACACATCACAGTGTCACATTTAAACTCTAAAATACTGAGACAATTAAGATGAAAATTTTACAACTTCAAATTAAATTAAACGACAGAATACATTTTAAATTAAATATTTTTAATTAGATTCTTTATTACTTATTGTTGTTGTTTACATTTAATCATGCACAGATTCTTTACTTTAATAACAAATTCAAGCAAGCCAGAATAATCTTTCCTGTCCCATTGAGGCACGCAACCAAGATTTTACCCCGTGAAGTGTAGAAAACGATCTCTCTGCGGTAGATACGCTAGCCAGGAAAGATACGCTACGAATCTTGGTCGCATTCTTCAATGAGATGAGCTACCGACTCTGGTCATTCTGGGCGACGAAATTATTTTCATATTATGTTTTCCATTTGGCCATCTCTTCTACCGTTCTCGCTAGGATTTTTTTCGATTTTTGGAATCTACATCCAAAATTATCAGATGGGGGTTTAGTATAAAATTAGGTACAATAGACAAACTATTAAAAGCGATTCATTGTTTTTTTTATTTAAATTTAATAAATCATAAGTCAAATTAGGTGATGGGCATGTCCATCATGCCTATATGGGTTAATCCACACTGCCTGATGATATATTCTTGAAATCTCATTGAATCTCATCATTAGTAATAATTTAATTGAAACAGCTTCGCAATTTTAAGGAAAGATAGAAGAAAAAAGGAACACATGGTCTAAGAGACGGTATAAGGTCGATCTTCACTCATCTGATAACCAGATGAGACATATTTATGAAATTTAATGCATTTTTAAACACTCCTATCATAATTTTTCTATCAAAAATCATTTATTTTCATTTCTAATTAAATTTATTTAATTCAATTTTCTCATGAACGTTTTTTTCAGGCAAACCTACACCACTGTATAACTTTAACGTTTGTTACTTTAACGAGAGTGTTTATTACTTATGCCGCTATAAAAACAAATAATATAAACTTTATAAAAATAAATTAGTTATAATGAAAAAAGCCGGAAAAAATTTATGGGTAGTTTTTATTTAAAATAACAGGTGGCAAAAAACAGTGTTTGTTTGAAATCAAAGAGAGTCGTATTAGTTTTTATAAAATTCAATTTATACTGATGTTTTTCATTTATAATCATCGATGGCTTTACAATCATAGTTTTTGTATAATTTCTTCTATACATGAAATAATATAAAAATACATTTCTTAATCAAAGATAGTTGCACTAAACAAGTATATTTTCAAGCTATAAACTAGCCAAATGCGAGTTTTGAGTTCCGAAAGTATCTTCTTTTCTTTTACAAAATTATTTAATAAAAATTACATAATGTTATACTGTAATGAATTGGTAAGATGGTAAGGAACTCTTCGGTTATGATTATTTCTGCTACAATTGGTTCAATCAAACTTGTATGGCGAAGTTTTTCTTTTATCGATAGTTACATAACATGTCAGCGTTAACATAAAATATCTAAATTGAAATATGGGTGTACTTGACCTTAATTTTCGAATAACTCGGATCTAAAAGAAATAATCTGGATAAGTTACAAGAAAATTTTCCGTCAAGAATTCAATGATCTATACTTATTCTAAAATAGAAAATGATATAAACGCACATCTTTGTCACAATTGAAATGCATGAATACTGTTGTTGATTAAAAAAAAAAACAAACCAAAAAACAGTAGCAACCAATAATTTTTTGATACGTATTTTAAGTGATTACATATGCACATAGAATATACACTTTGTATTTAAAAGTTTTAATTGAATTTTATTTTAATTTCTAAAAATCCGTTTTTAATAATAGAACCGTCAGCTCAATAGTTGTTGCTTATAAAAAAAAATTTTGTTAAAAATTGATTTTGCATAAATCGAGTATATTGCGTACAACTTACTTTAAAAATCTACTACATGTGAAAGTATTTTTGGATTCAATTTCTGATTTATAATTCTGATGGTGTTGAGAACAAACAAAATTTTTGGCACAATTTTCATTTTCACTTGATATTTGATTGCTAGTTGGCAACCAAAAAAACTGCAAAAGACACCAAAAACTGACATCGAATCAGGTTGCCATGAGTTTTGAAGAAATTTTAAAAATTTTTTATAACTGTCAATTTGTTTGTTTTTTGGTCAAAATTTTACGTTTCATCATTTAAAAAAAGTGAGTTTTGAAAGTTATCAGAAGTTAAAGAAAACAGAGATAATTTAAGGAAAGTACTCACATATTGACTATTAAATCAGAAGTATGTCTTTTTTAAACTAATACTACAATTATTTCATACCGTAAAAACTGAAAGTCATTAAAAATAAATTCTTTAAAGAAATAAAAAAAATTTTCACTTCTAAAATTAATACCTTAAATTTTCGGAAAATATTGTAAATAAAAAAAAGAAGACACTACATTTATAATGTAGGTACCAAGGTACGAAATAATATAACCGGGTGTCCCTCGACACCCGGTAGGAAGTATATTATTTTCGGTCTTTGTACTCGATCTTTTTCAAGCGTTCAAAAGCCTCTGACTGTGACTATTGATATCCTATACTTAGTAGAGAAATCTTTTAATTCTAGCTTTGAATTTCTGACGAAACTATTGCATTACCGAAAAAAATTTCAGAAGAAAAGGCGTCTGTCTTTTCATAAGGAACAACTTTCTTATTTAAAGTTGTTGAATTATCAATAAGCAAAATTGAATCTTGTCTTTTTGCATATATTATATTTAGGAATTAACGAACATGTGGTCACCTTATGCGATATTGTTTGGGAACTGAATATTTGTCAAACAAGTGGCTAAGTGTGCTTCAGACAAGGGTCAGTTTTATTACTTAAAATGCGAATAAAAACTCAAGCCTTTTTGGTAAAACATGTTTGTTGATTTTTGTCGATCGAAATTGTAAGTTGAAAGATATAAGTTAAGTGTGTATACTCTACGTAAAAACGTTACTCTCGAATGCAATTTTTTTAAATAAAGATATGCGTTATATACTTAAATTGAAATCAATGTGTTTTATTTAATTAATTAAAATCATTTATTAAATCACAATTACCGATCCATAACTTCCTATAAAAGTATCCCATCTTTTAACAGTAAGGAGTCCAAACCGATTTTTAGAAGATTCCAAAGGTTGAGATCAAACTCTAGATGTTTAAAATATGCCTACCAATCAGGTCGCAAAATTGTTATGTATTGGAACTCTACAAGATATTATTTCCAAAAAACGATTAAAATAAAATAAAAAACAATTTGTATATGATTGTGTTGCGTTTCTGTATTATAATAATTTATCAATGTATATTTAATTTGTATGTTTGGTTGACCTTGATTTTGTAATTAAACTTATAGAAGAATATTTATTAGAACACACGTGTAACATTATCGTATTTATATTAATAATCATATTTATTTTGATAACAGTTAATTTGTTTATTTAAATTATTTGAAACTAAAACTCTATGACGCTTGAGGATAGAGGAAGATGTAATATAATAAGTTCATCGTGCATTCATTTTAATGCCAATTCAAAAATGATTTACTATTTTAACTTACATACTGCTACAGTATTATACATACAAAATAATATCTTTCCGATTTAAATTTGTATTTGTATAAACGGAGCATCCAAATAAATATTGATATTTTATTTCTTTTATAGGTATACGTTACTGTTGCTAAAAGCCCTAATCCTTACATATTTTTATACCATGTATATGAAATATACCAAGGTATATTAAGTTTAGTCCCAAGTTTGTAACGCTTAAAAATATTGATGCTATGAACAAAATTTTGGTATAGGTGTTCATAAAATCACCTAATTAGTCCATTTCCGGTTGGTTGTCTGCCCGTCTGTCGTCTGTCGTCTGCCCGTCTGTCATCACCATTACTCAAAAACGAAAAGAGATATCAAGCTGAAATTTTTATAGCGTACTGAAGACGTAAAAAGTGTTGTTCGTAAATGAGCAACATTGGTCAATTGGGTCTTGGGCTCGCGAGACTCATCTTATAAACCGTTAGAGATAGAACAAAATGTAAAAAATATTCCTTTTAAAAAAATAAACAACTTTTGTTTGAAACATTTTTTCGTAGAACATCACTGTTTACTCGTGAGAGCGCAAATTATGCGCTAATTGTTTGGTATGTATGTTATAGCTATATCAGTTATATAAGTGTGACATGTATGTATGTGTAATGTGACAGAGTAATCAACACTGTCTTTACATGGTATTTCAACAATTATCTCTGTCAATTGTTTGTTTTCATTTGTTAAAGCATCTTTTTAGCCATTATAATAAATGAAGTAAGAAGAGTTTTTATGGATGCACCACAGTGGAGTATTATATCTCTCAACTCTTTTGTTTTCCATTGAAAAATGTTTTTTGGTGTAGTTAGATAATCACTCCATCACAAACAGGTCACTTGAGTTACGTCCCCTGCCTTAAAAATTCTATGTTTCTACCATCCTCTGGTCCCTTTAAAACAATGATTTTCGTGAATAAGGGAACGGTTTAATATGTATAAATAATGACTTTGTATCGACATTGTGATTGCGTGTCTATCAAATGTATGTAAATTCGATAGATACGAATTTGCTTTGTAAATAAATATTACCTAAGCATCGCTTGTTGTTTGTACTTCATCACGCTGCGGTATAAAAAAATCTTAGAACTTGTTCTTGGCCCTGACAGTGCGTTTGTACATTTCCTATAATTTAGACACAATATTCCATGAATGTTATGAATGAATGAATGTTACTTATTCCATACAATGTAGGATAATATATGTATATGTATATGTACGTCTTATCAATAATACATTGTATCCAATCAACACAGCTCTTACCAACGTCAACAATTTACCCATGAAAATCCCTATATATTATAAATGTGAAAGTAAACATGCTTGTTTGTTTGTTTGTTTGTTACGCTTTCACGCTAAAACTGGCGAATGGTTTTTAATGAAACTGTACAGCAATATAGCTGATATATCAGAATAACACATAAACTATAGTTTATAAAGATGTATTTTAAAAAAATAAATAAAAAAATAAAATTTAATTTGACATTTACTATTTTTAAAATTTTTACAGAAATCTTTAAAAAGTTAGCTCTAAACAATGCAGTCGCACAGTTTTTATAAAGATTCATTGACTTTCCCTGGACCTTACGGCTCTCTGTTACAGGTTTTAAGAAAAAATAAAAAAAAAAAACTAACAAAACACGGGAAAATTTACATTGACGGAGATTTTTCAGAAAATATGAAAGCTAAGAAAAATTTTATGTATACAAATGGATCGAAAACGTAGAGACTTACCTATTTTTTCACAAAAATGCATAAAATACGTATTTTTTCACAATCACCCTTTTTTGCGAATTTGTAAATTTTTATGATACAAGTAAAAAGCTAAAACAGGGCATGTTGCATTTCTGCCTCTAAAACTTCAGTAAATTTAACCAAATTTGATGAGAGTAGATCTGGATTATCAAAACTTACTGACACTAGTATATTCTCTAAGATTACCAATGTCTTTTCAGTCCTGTTGTATTTCCGCCTCCTTTTTCAAAAAAAGCATATTTTCTTCTAATTTAAAATAATTTTTATCCCTTAAACCAACCTTTTATTCAAGTCCCTACCAAACCGCCCACCAAAGTCGGAAACCAACCCTGCTTACTAATTTTTTCCAAGCCTCTTTCAAGGCTAATAAAGCAAGTTTTACGTTGCAATTCAATTCTTAGCCAAAATAATTAAATGAAGTATTGGTCCCTCCAAACTTGGCTGAAGCTAACGAATCAAGTCTTGGTATGTTAGTACTTGCATTAGGCTAATAAAATTAGTTTTGGCCCAGGTTTACATATCTATCAGATACCCAAAGTTGTTATCAATTTCAGAATGGACCCGACTTCAAGCAATATTGACCTATTATTATTTCCTACATGGATAACCACAACTGTATCTTGTATAAAATTTTAATTAATATTTCTCAATTCATGTCTGTAAAATTCATAAACTTGCTTAGATTGCTCATTTTTATTAGTTATAATGACTACTTTCTATGCAAAATGCATACAGTTATAATAAAAAAAAAAAAAAACATAGTTAATTCAAATTTGAGTTTTAAATTTAAAATAGATATTTCCACACAAACCGCTCATAAATTTTATAATATTATTATTATTATAAACAAAAGCATAGCATAGTTTTTATAAATGAAACGTTACACTAAACGAGGATCAGAAAATGCCTTATGGAATACATGATCGCATCGTAAAACTTTTATATTACGGTTCCACGAAATATCACCATTCTATCTTCTCAGTTAACAGAAAGCTGGCGGCAGTATAATATTATCCATCACATATAAAAGTCATAAAATGGCTAAAAATAATATACATTCACACTTACAGGATGATTGAAAAATATCCTTTCGGTCATTCAAATTTTATTATCTTCCCAATATAGGAAGTTATTATGATGGGTACGATTTTCTAAATTGGAATTTTGCCAACTTGCCGCTACGGAGCGTATTAACGGCAGTATGAAACGGATTTCATAACATTTGGTCGAGTCGGGGGGGTTTTTTCTTAAAGTTGAGTTGAAGTTCTATAATTTTGAATGCAACGAAATTGTTATAGATGGAAAATGGTTTTAAAAATTGATAATAAATGTGTTATGAACTTTAGGACTGAGATACTCAAATCACACCTGAATCCTTTTTTTCTTTTTTTTTAATAACATTTTGTATCTTGATTTATAGAGTGACCTAAAACATCAATGAGTCACAATTTATAGTGATGAGGGAGCGGTCATGGGTGATATTGATAAAGAACATGTAGACCGTGGGACAAGGGTGCTTTGTAAAAATATTAATACTTATTTAAACTATCGTGGGTGGCTGACTTCATTTTGGTGAGTCTACCAAACTTCTCTCTATGACTATTTTCGGAATTGCTTCGTTTTCAAATGAGCATGATAACGTCATATTTAAATTATCGGTCTGAAAAATCCCTGCAGGGTATTTTTTGGACACTATGTTCACTTGATAACATTAATTATTATTAATACCTAACCAGGAAATGGACTTACTTGAGCCAGCCTCTATTTGATGACCTCTTCGACCTGGAGTACGTCGACGTCAAAGCTCTCCTGCTGTTTATAAACAGCTCCCAATGATTCATGGAGTAGTGGCCGGGGATGGGCAAACCCTTATTCGGTATCACATCGGACCCTATGGTCTAAGTGTGTCCCACTACAGGACAGCCACTCTTGCCTAACCTAACCTAACCAGACTTCAAATTTCATAGACATAAGACATAAGACATAAGTATTTTGTAATAAAATCGGTACTGTGGTTATTTTGATAGGATATTTTTGTGTGTCCATAAAACCTCGAATTTTGGTCAAATCTGCAGAGTAAATGCTATGCACACCTAGAGAGGTTCGAAACAATCAAAACTTAGTATTCATTTGCTATTGTTTCTGTGAAACTATAAGTTATAGAAAAATTTTACAAATAAACTAACGAATCTTTGTCATTGAAATAATCATTTTCTAGGAAAGGAATATTAAGGAAACCTGGATCATTTCGGCGACCTCCATCGGCCACGGGTTCTTTTCGGACGCCGGAACGAATAGAGAACTTATAAAACGTATACAACCTAAAATTTATTTTTTGTTTGTTTTGCTTTTTACAAATCTATTTTTTTATAACGTTATTTTCCTATAATATCCAAATTTTACTTTTTGTAGGATCTTTCCTGCCACACATATCACTGCCGATCCACTGGCATCGAAATTTCATAAAGCATTCGTGTCATATATATTCAGTTATATATTGCACAAGAAAAATTAGACACATATAGAGATATTTTTAACAGTTGTGCTTTCACACGCATTTTTCTAACACGGGAAGATTTCGTAGACGGCTTTGTGATGATTAATATAGACTTTTTATTTGGAAAAATTCTAGAAAAATCCGAATTTTTCCGAATTCAAAATAATAGATTAGGATTAGGAAAACACATACGAAATGTCTCCCCCTATTAGTCCTGTACAGGTTTGTATATAGTACATGCATTTTATTGTCCAGATATGATATGTTTGTGTTGTTTGTTTTCCTAACAGGTATCACTAAAATAAACGGCAACTCGTCTAATAAAAACATTTTCGTATTTTTTTTATGCGTTGTATACATCCTACTATATGACTATAAAACCTTTTTCTAGTTTTTAATAAATTCCTATGTATCCATTATTAACTAATAACACAATAAAATATGAATATTTCTCCTTTATGCTGATGTTTTCGATATTATTATTGACTATAAATTTGGAAGTTGCAACCAAAATTATTCTTCGATGGTGGTAGCTTAGATACATAGGTACTCTAAATAAATTTAAGAAGAATATACGGAAGTTGTAAGATCTTGTTCTTACCGTCCTGAGTAGGTACGCTGTAAAAATTTCAGCTTGATATTTCTTTTCGTTTTTGAATTATCGTGTTGGCAGACAGACGGACAGACGGACAGGCAACCGAAAATGGACTTATTAGGTGATTTTATAAACACCTATTCGCTCCGTGCGTGAGTTTCGTTTCCATGGTAACGATACACTACTTTAATTATAGAATTGTATGAATGCATATATAATTGTATGGATTGCATTTAAAACTTGCATTGAAAATTTAATATTATTGTCTCACAAATTTAAATAAATAATTATGATAATTTTACATTTGAAAAATAATATTTGTGCAATTTGATTTCTTATTTTCACAATTTTTAATGCATTAAGTTTAATTAATTCGTGTTTTACAATAGTTTTAATTTGACATTTCTATAACATTAACATGTAAAGAACTGCAAATTAGTAATAACAGCCCCCTTTAACGCCAAAATATTTTCACTGGAAGCGCTGGCATCGATTTTATTGTCCCTACCATGACTAAGCACACAACGAATACCAAAATTTGGTTATACCTAGTATTAATATTTTTAAGCGTTACAAACTTTTACAAACAATATGCTCCAATTAAATTAAGAGCATGAATTACATTAAAATTGTATCGATTTTAAACCATTTGGTGTTAGTCGGTTGAGTTAGTTGATCGTTCAATGTTCATATAGTTCGGTTCGTTGTAACTTTAATTTTGTTTTACCGCTTGCTACCAAATACATTTTACTGAATCCATTATTCATGTTTATTTATAATAAATGTTATACATTTTAGAAGTTAAGATTTATGTCTGATCATCACGTATTTGATTTCATATATTTATTATATATTGAGTTTGTAGTACCTCGATATACAGAGGCATTCAAAAATATTGGGAGATGTCGTCATTTTTAGAGCGAGAACTAATTTCCCATTTTTTTTCTGGAAAGCAATCACATCATTGACTTCTTGTTGCTTCACTATGATCGCTTTGCAACTACCGATTTATACACATAATTTGACGTTATATTTGGCGATAAAATGGTTGAAAAAAGATCGCATAGGTCACACTACGCATGTATCTCATAGTGGAGATTACTGATTTGTAGTTTTTAATACTTTTTAATTTCTGGAGATTAATTACGTTGAATCATTTAGTCTGGTAATGAAATCAATTTTTGTTAAATAGAAATTCATATTATTAACCGATTTCGTTGTTAAAAAATATGAAATTTTTGCTAATAGCATTTGTTCCTAAGCTTCAATTTTTGCTACAAATGCTAGAAATAAATTATTTTTATTTAATTACATTACAGGATTACATTATAGTCCGCAGGCTTGCGCCTAAAAAATTACTGATTACTTGAAATGAATAGATGTTTTTTTTATTACATCGAATAATAATAGAAAAATCCATTTTGTCCAGTATGCAATACAGTGGGACGTTCGTCGACATGGGAAAATTCAGTTTACTGATTGTCTTTTATTGGACAATTAGTTTTATTACAGTTCAGATAAAATGATGTTTTCCATTTACTATTGGATCCTGCTTGAGTAAAATTCCTGTCAGAAAAATAAAATTTACAAAATTTTAAAAAAAAACCCGAGAAATTTTGCGGGTACAGAACTCTAAACTTGCACTTGAAATGTATCTAAAAACACTTTCCATTAAATTATCTTTTTCCTTAGAGTCTTCTCCAAACTGAACTGATTGTGACGATCATCGCCTATTTTTTAGTCGTTCCGGGTACGTAACCCTAAACTCACGCTTGAAAAATTGCTAGGAACACTCCTAATTAAATTACCTTACAAACGAAACAAAAAAATTCAATTGGCTCATCCGTTGATACCACAGACAGACACTCAGACAGACAGGCATAGCGGTCAAACTTATAGCACCCCTTTTTTTGGTTCGGGGGTTAGTAAAAAAATCGTTTTAATATTAATTTGAAAATTAGCATGAAACCAAAAATGTTTTTGGGTTAGAAAAGTAGTCGTCCAAGTATTAACAGCAAGTTTTTAAGGTGTGGGATTGTCGAATATTAACTACCATAGGCAATAATGTAGCATAAACAAGTGAAAACAAACAATTGACTGAGTTAATTGTTGAAATACCATGCATAGTCAGTGTTGATTTCTTTATCACATTACACATACAAACATGTGACACATAGATAACTGAAAATCAAGTATAGTACATATTATAAAATTGCCGCCTAATTGGCGCCCTCACAAGGGGTAAACATCACTGTTTACCCCTTGGGTAAACAGTGATGTTTACGAAAGAATGTTTCAAACAAAAGTTGTTTAATTTTTGATAAGGAACTTTTAACGGAACTTTTAAACTTTTGTTCTATCTCTAACGGTTTACAAGATGGGTCCTACGGACACAAGACCCAATAGACCTATGATACTCATTTACGAACTTGACCTCACTTTTTACATCTTGAGTACGCTGTAAAAATTTCAGCTCGGACGGACGGACGGACGGACAACCGGAAATGGACTAATAAGGTGATTTTATGAACACCTATGACAAAATTTTTTTCCTAGCATCATTATTTTTAAGCGTTACAAACTTAGGACTAAGCTTAATATACTATGTATATTTCATATATACATGGTATAAAAACGATTATAGCCAATTACTTTAATCCAATTCCGTTAAAAGATGCAGATTCTTTTAAGAAGTGTCATATAAATTAAAATTTTACATTCAATGTTAAACGAACTCAATATACATGTTTGTGTGTGTTTGACTGTTTGCAGTGTAGTATTGTTATTGGTACCTAGTAGCTACTTATTTACTATACATATATAAGCTAGCTGATGAAATTAATTTTATAAAATTGTAAATTAAATTTAAATATTATTTACCACGTAAGCAATTCATGTTTACGTGCTTATTATTTTTATTATCTGTTAATGTAATATTTTATAATTTTTAAAATAACATCTTATGGTTTTATAGTTTTGTATATGTATACTAAGGAACAACAAAATCTTTTTATTATTTTTTTTTTATACCATGTATATATGAAATATACATAGTATATTAAGTTTAGTCCAAAGTTTGTAACGTTTAAAAATATTGATGCTACGAACAAAATTTTGGTATAGGTGTTCATAGAATCACCTAATTAATCCATTTCCGGTTGTCCGTCCGTCCGTCCGTCTGTGGACACGATAACTCCAAAACGAAAAAAGATATCGATCTGAAATTTTTACAGCGTACTCAGGACGTAAAAATTCAGGTCAAGTTCGTAAATGAGCATCATAGGTCAATTGGGTCTTGGGTCCGTAGGACCCATCTTGTAAACTGTTAGAGATAGAACAAAAGTTTAAATGTAAAAAATGTTGCTTATAAAAAAATAAAAAACTTTTGTTTGAAACATTTTTTTGTAAACATCACTGTTTACCCACGAGGGCGTTAATTAGGTGCAAATTTAAAAGTATGTATTAATATAGGAATATCAAAGTGAATATCTTTTGTTATTTACGTGACGTCAAAAAAACAAACGATTGCGCATCAACACTTGCGCATTATATGAGAATATCAGTTAAATATGTCAGATATGTATGTATGTGAAATGTGACAGAGTTATCAACACTGCCTATACATGGTATTTCAACAATTAACTCAGTCAATTGTTTGTTTTCACTTGTTTTAAATTATTTCTATTACATTTTTTTCACATATTTTAAGGATACAACCAATTCTTTAGTATGGATGTTAGTTTTAGTAACAAGGTGAAATATTTGAATTTGAGAGTTATTAATAGTGTTGAATCGAACAATTATGATTCTCATAGTAATTTATTTGGTTAACCTTAAACTGTCTTTTTCCCCCAATCCTGTACTTCAATACGTACAACGCATAGTATTATTTTCCTTCAATTCTCTTACATCTCTCAATCCACCTTTTTATACCCTGTATACAGGATGTTCTGTTATTAATATCAGAAAATTATACCAGTAAATTAATCTTTTCAAGACAAAAGGAAATACTCTTTACAAAATTTCGATCTGATGCCTGATTTGGGTGATGTGGCTATGGGAAAAATATAAAGATATATGAATTCACAGACCTATCCAATTCATTAAATTAGTAGGTGTCACTTTAGAATATAGAAGGGGACTATCATAAAACAATAATAGATTGTAAATTGATTTAATTGGGTTGCGAATACTAAAAAAAATATTTTGTTGTCTTTATTTATGAGGAAAACAAACAAATAATACATACCTATTTATCAAATTATTTCACCAATACAGAGACACTTAAATGTGGAAGGCATAGATAATAAATATTTATATTATACTATTTATTATAATTTATTGTCTATTGTGGAAGGTATCAAATTATATATTAAATTTTTCAACAGGTTTCATTTTTTTATATGAAAAAAGTAACAAATTCAGAATTTTGTACAGATATTTTTATACCATGTATATATGATATATGCATAGTATATTAAGTTTAGTCCCAAGTTTGTAATGCTTGAAAATATTGATGCTACGATAAAAATTTTGGTGTAGGTGCTCATAGAATCACCTAATTAGTCCGGTTGTCTGTCCGTCTGTAACAGTGATGTTTGCGAAAAAATATTTCAAACAAAAGTTGTTTATTTTTTTATAAGGAACATTTTTTACTATTAAACTTTTATTCTGTCTCTAACGGTTTACAAGATGGGTCTTACGGACCCAAGACCCAATTAACCTATGTTGCTCATTTACGAACTTGACCTCACTTTTTATGTCCTCAGCACGCTATAAAAATTTCAGCTTCATATCTTTTTTCGTTTTTGAGTAATCGAGATGACAGGCGGACAGATGACAGATGACAGACGACAGACGACAGACGACAGACGACAGACGACAGACGACAGACGACAGACGACAGACGACAGACGACAGACGACAGACGACAGACGACAGCAGACAGACAGACAACTGGAATTGGACTAATTAGGTGATTTAATGAACACCTATACCAAAATTTTCGTAGCATCAATATTTCTAAGCGTTACAAACTTGGGACTAAACTTAATATACTGTGTATATTTTATATACATGGTATAAAAAATTCATTCTTTAGATAAATGTCTCCAGTGTATTAAGTAGGACCCTAATATGAAAACTAATTGATAAGAGTTGAAATGACGATGACAATGACATCACTCATAATTGAGAACAAAAACAAATAAACAATTGTACCTTTGTTAAATTATAAACATATTTTTATTGTTTTTATATTAAAATAAATGACGTAGAAATAATTAATAATTAAAGAACATAAAAGTGCATTTTTAATGCTTACGTGTGATAAACATACTAAAAAAACGATTAACCAACATGAATTAGTCATTTTTTTAACGTGATGTGAGTGCAATGTCACAATAATTATTATCAAGCAATTAAAACAATTTTATTTATAGAAACGCAAAAATAGTCAATTTTAATGTAAACATATGTAAATAATCTAAAAATTTTCAGTTTTGACGTTGTTCGCATCGTTTCTTTCAACTTTGATGGTGATGAATTTTTTTAAGTATGACATCTGACATTAGTACTTTTAAACAGTATTTTTCAGGATAAAAATATTTTTTCATTGCATTTGTGAAACTATTAATAAAGTAATTACAGTATTTAATAACCATGGTGGATGTGGTCTTTGAAAACCAGATCAATAAATTTCTCTTTCAGTGAATTCTTAGATTCAGTTATAGTAAAATTTATTAACTATAACTTTATTAAAATAATAAAACATGATGAACAATTAAATTCGTAGCATAGTTCTCATAAAATTTTTAATTATGCTTTAGGGGCGAAACGAAACGAAAAACAGTGTATTTTCAGTTCATTTTTAGACATTACGCCTAGAAAGAGGAATACAAAATATATAGAATTCCTATTTTCTGCTAGAACTAATGTCGTTCGGTATGTACAGGTTATTTATTTATTTAAAATCGCTACTAAGATTAATTAATTTTTAATTCATTTCATTTATCAAACTTCCTTTATTTGTATTACGATTTGAAGGGGATGACCTTTTATTTAGGTTTAGGTCCTTTTTTATGATATTAATTACGACTCAATGGCAAACAAATTACTAAAATTATAAAAATATATACTTTCTTATATAAAGTCTTATACTTTCAATATTTCAACCACTTTTAAATTAGCTCCAAATTGTGAGATTTTGGGATTCGAATATCTTACAAAACAAATAACAAACGCATTTTAGTGTCAACTGTAAAGAAATCGCAATTTTTTTAAAATTAAACCGATTTACGTTCCGAGTTTTCGTAAGTTTTACCGAGTTTGCAAAATGAAATGAAAGAAGTTAGTTATGTTCAGTCTTTTTACTTTGTTTTGGCTGTATGTACTACTAGAAAGTAGGCAAAAATTTTCTGTACGATCTTAATCTGTATATATAAAAATAAATTGCTGTGTGTTAGTCTCGCTAAAACTCAAAAACGGCTGGACCGATTTTCAAAATTTTTTGTTTGTTTTGTTCGCTATAGTTCAGGGATGGTTTAGAAAAAAAATCATTTTCATTTTAAAAATTGATTACCTTTTGTTTCGGACAGTTTCTTAAAAAACTAATGTAATAAAATGAATAACAAATATCTTGGGTCTTTGTCCAACTTATTACTGTGTGTCCGAAACAGTAATGAATCGTAATTGAAATGAAAAGGACAATTTCGGAATAATTAGATTCAATGCGGAATAATTTCAGAGACTGAACGGAATGAAAATGTTGGCTCTACAGTCAGATTCATAAAATATCTCGAAAATTACTCATTTAATGGTCAAATAAACACGATTTTTGTAATTTTCGGGTCAAAATTACCTTATAAACTTAGTTTTATCGAAATCGGAAACAAAAACTTTTTTTACACTTTTTGCAATTTGTAAAAATCGAAAAATCATAAAAAATTCAAAGTGGTGGTGGTGGTGGTGGTGGTGGTGGTGGTGGTGGGTGTGGGTGTGGGTGTGGGTGTGTTTATTCCCATATTGTTTATATTGTGTATGTTTATTAACATACCCGTGCGCCTGGCCTTTGCGATGACCATAAACAAATCGCAAGGTCAGTCGTTGGAAGTTTGCGGGATTAATTTAGAACTATACTACAACTATATGTCGCGTGTTCACGTGTAGGATAGCCATCGTCTTTATATATTTATGCTCCGAAAAACCAAACTAAAAACGTAGTTTATCAAAAAGCTTTAAATTGAATAGATATATTTATTATGTTTTGTTATGTATTGATTATATTTTGTTGTGTTAATAAAACACATAAAACATGTTAAAATGACCAACAATAATCACGAACCAAAAGTTGTAAAAAAAAAAGTTGCAGGTGATACGAAGTTCACCGGGTCAGCTAGTATTATAAAAAATACACAGACATGTCATTCGAAAGTCAAAATCACAAAAGTCGATTTTAAAATAGATAAATCAACAAAATAAAAAAAGGTCTCAAAAACGTCTACTGAAAAATCGTTCCAGCATCGGGTAATCATTAAGCTGAATGGCACCATTCATCCGAAAATTTCGACTGGCGTTTTCGGTAGCATTCTAGTTTTTAAAATCGGTTAAACAGTGGATTGAAAAATACAGTATCGTTTGGTTTTATGGCATGATCCATTCTAAATTGATTTAAGCAAGTAAATTTTAAGAAAAATGTTCCAAACAAATGGTAGAAGCTCATTGGCCCCACACTCGTTCTACTCTACTTTGTGCGTCTAATCTTGCTCGTGCTTGCAAAAATACTTATTGAAAATGTTACCTGCGAAGAGAATTAATTCACGAAACAAATATCAGAAAAGGCCACTTATAATAAAAGCAAAAAACATTTTTGGAATATTCATTTGAAATATAATTAAATTATAATAAAATAAACTTAAGTGATTGTGAAATAAAAAAATAATTAATATTAATAATTGTATATAATTAATTGCACCATATAATTTTAAATAATCATAAATGATAATTATAAATAAATTAATTTATTTATTTATAAGAGTTACTTAGTTATGTAAACATACATTAACTTTTAACTGAAACACTATCCGCGTCATTCACGTACGTTTGTAAAATTGTAAATGGGTAATTTATTTTTACCGGTAGCTCCTATACAAAGTGTAGAATATACAATTTTTAGAACTATTATTGAAAAAAAATATTAATCATAGAAGTATTATTGAAAAAATAAAATATAAAGTGTGATTGTATGTTTACATCGCAAGGATGCATTTTCGTAAGTGTAAAAAATAATAAACAATAAACGAAATCCGCCAAATTTTGTTACACTCATCGCCAGGAATATCTTTAAATTGTTATGTATTTAAATGCATTCAAAATAATTACTCGCAGGTTTTCGAGGTTACTGATGACGAATATAATATCTAAAATACTTCTCGGTGTAACTGAGAATCAGGGGTCCCTAATTTCATAGATTTTTCTTTTAATTGGTCAAGAAAGGCATTACAAATCGATGATCGAGTGTTTTCGTAGTCGCTGATCTTAAAGTATGTTGCATTTAGATTCATTAAATTGATATAACTAAAAAATAGGAGTCTTTGTAAGAATCGTCTATACTTATGACTGATTTACACATTTATACATTGGAAGCAGTTCCAGAAAAAAAACTGGAAGAAAGAAAATCATGTTAAATTGTTTCAAAAATTCATTGTATTTATATGGTTTACTGAATCTTTTTATTCGATACTTTGGATACTTCACATCCACGGAAGTAGATATATGACGAGTTTTTAATATAAAAACCTCACGTTCAATGCCAATTGATTGATGATATACTTAATTTTTATGCGGGTATGTTCTTTTTATAACATCTTCAACATACCCAATTTTAGCAAAACGACATGGTATTTGGAATTTGCAATGGTTTTTGGAGTTAAGTTTCCAAAAATCGATTTCTAAATTTTAACTTTAACCTCCTCAATTCGAAGCAACGTTGTACTAAAAGCAAGTTTAGTTAAATCGAATTATTTTGAGCTGTAATATATCTGATAGAACGTTGTATAGACATTTTAGAGACACGCCTATAAATCTATCAATTATAAATTGAAGCATAGTTTGAAATCTGAGGATAGAAAATATTTCGAGATGTCTTATAGCATATATATTATATATACAAAAATATGTGTATATTTTTCTACTAATGTACAATCTAGGAGTCTCAAAAGCCATTCTTTATTAGTAAAATTAAAGGAAAACCTTAGTAGGAATATCTAGTATCCAAACTATCTAGTATCTTTTAGTATCTTTTAGTATCTAGTATCCTATATTTTTAACTTTAGAAAATTCTGCATCTAAATAAACTTTAAAGTCGTAAGTTTATGCAATTGGTAATAATACTTATGAATTTAACCACTGAAATATTTGCAAAAAATCTCAAGTTAGAATGATGTATCTACATTGACTTGTGTATGCCTATCAAAGTACCGATCATGTGATTCATCCTGTAACATTTTTTAGGAAATTATATTTACTGCTGTGTATTTCTAAATTTAATCAAAAATTTCATTTAACTGTTAATATTTACTATTAAAATTATTATATTTTTATAGGTTATATTATTGTTAATGAGTGTGTATGAGTAATTTAGCGTATTTTTCAAATTCTATGACGCACATAAATCACATAAAACTGCCTATATTAAATTTTTTATACCATGTATATATGAAATGTATCAATGTATACTAAGTTTAGTCCCAAGTTTGTAACACTTAAAAATATTGATGCTACGGAAAAAATTTTGGTATAGGTGTTCATGAAATCACCAAATTAGTCCATTAAAGGAAAGGTAATTTAATTGGAGAGTGTTCTTAGCTATGTTTCAAGTGTGAGTTTAGGGTCCTGTAGCCAGAAAAGTTAAAAAATAGGCGATGATCCTCAAAATCAGTTCAGTTTTGAAAATGCTCTAAGGAAAAAGGTAATTAATTAATTAATGGATAATGAATGTTCTTAGATATGTTTCTGCTTAAAGTTTAGGGTTCCGTATCCGAAAAATTTATCGGAATTTTTGTAAATGTAAATTTGATTTCTAGGTAATATATAAAGCTTTTGCAGAAAAAATCGAGTTTTTAATTTAGATAGATAAATATTTTATTGTGTAATTGTATGATTTTTGAGATAAACATTAGATTTTTAAAATTATAAATTAGAATATTGTTTGTTCTTAATGTTAAAAAAATAATAATAATGACCTTTTTCTGTTTTGTATGTAGATTAACGGTTCAAATTATTACCAATGGTAAATTTGTATTTTTCCTTACCTTTAACTCTAATCTTACTTTAAATGTCTACTCTCAATCAAAAAAATTGAAGATAGAAGAATGAAAAAGAGAAATTTCAGTATCTAAATAACTGAATGACGTATGGATGGTGTGTAGCTGGCTGCATGTGAAAATTTTGATGGATGACTGAATGGATGGAGGTTACTCTTTCACGCAAAAATTACCGAGCGTATTTGGATGAAATTTGGCAGTGAGATAGATTATAGTCTAAAATAATTTACGTGTTTTAATCAGGTTCAATGTTATATCAAATAATAGTCTTTGCTTTTTACGTTTTTTTACGGTAAGGATTTACGGACACTATTATGTGTTTAGCGTGGGTTTCACATGTAGATAATTTTCCCTGTGATTGCTTCATTCACTGATCGACGAGTTGGCCTTGCCTTTAATGGGATCGAGTTACCGTAGACTCGATAGTGTCCGAATAATCTCACCTTTTCTCTTTATAATATAGAGATGTTTATTATTTTCAAAATTTTCCATGCACACCTAAATAAGGGTTTTGATTTTCTTATTTGTTGTTCTATCAGTTGGTAGACTATTTCCTTGCAAAAAATCAACTTTTACTATTTCGAGATAGTGAGAGTAGAGTACATTTTACCTAGCCATCCTTCTATTTCTTAGTGCTATGTCATTGGATAAACTTATTTATTGATTTGGTTAATTCTCTCCAAAATTTGGCTTCAGATTCATATATAAATGAAAGAAAAATTCATATTAAGTATGTAGTGACGTATTAACCTCCGTTGAGGCTGTGAGCCAATCGGTTTCTATAGAAATTTGCGTTATAATATAGTGAAGCCTACTGAAAGACATTATCATTTCTTCTTTTATCATTTCTCATTATTTATAATAATAATTAATTTATTTCATAATCATTAATTCTCATTATTAATTTGATTATTCATATCATTTCTCCGTTGTGGTTTAGAAAAATCTTTTTCAATTGTAAAACTATATGAAAATCAATTAAAAAAATTTTAATTTTAATTTTTCTTAGTTTTCAAAAGAAAGATAAAACATGCAACTTCTCTATTGTAGAACAGCTAGTAAAAATGAAATCGTACATTATTTTAAAATGTATTCTAGTTATTCAATTTTTTCTAAATTGAAGTGTACTTACTCGTATTATTATTATATTATTATAATCTGTGTGGACCTACATAAACGGGGATATAAATGTAAATAATTTAAAAATGATTACCATAGCCATTAACTTGATGGAATGAATACCTTATTTTTATTTAGTGAGTAAGACCTATGTGATACAAAACAATACCTAATAATATTTTTGTAAATTGTTTATAAAAACAAATATAGAAATACAATTTTAATACAAAAATAATAGTAATTTTATATACATAAATAATAATATTAAAATAATTATTTAAAATCATATAATATTATAATAATAATAATGAAACCATATTTATAAATTGCATCATTTTTTTAGGGTCTGTATTCTATTTTTTTTTATGATTATTGTAATTTTTTATTAAAATATCAAAAAAGAAGAAATAATTGTAAATAATGAGCATTATTACTTCTTAGAACAATATCTTTTACTACTTAATAAATTAAAATTATAATAAAATAAAAAAAACAAGTAATATTAAATTTTATAGTTAATTTATTTAAATTAAACTAAAATAGTTTATTTTGGGTCAATCTAATAATTTGAATTTATTTTAACTAGGTAAAAATTATAATTAATTTTTGTAAAATTTGTTTTATGGCTCATATACTTATAGAATTTTTTTTCATTTACATAGCTCGAATTTTACATAAAACAAGTTTTGATTGATATATTATCATTACATTTTTTTAAGTCATATTTTATCCACCCATCTACAGGCACTTTTACAAAAAGTTTCCACTTTGATAGTCCGAAAACGCAACGAGAAACCAAAAAAACATTTCTTTTTGGGGAAACAACATTAATAACAGGGGTCAATTGTAGTTTTATACCATGTACATGTCTATGAAATATGTCAAGGTTTAGTGAAAAGTTTGTAACGCTTGAAAATATTGATACTACCAACAAAATTTTGACACAGGTGTTCATAAAATCACCTCATTAGTCTGATTTCGGTTGTCTGTCCGTCTGTATGCCAACACGATAACTCAAGTCGAAATTTCGTTAATATTAAAATTAAGTTAATATTAAATTTCGAAAAATCAAGTTGAAATTTTTACAGCGTGCATAGGACGTAAAAAGAAAGGTTGAGCTCGTAAATGTACAACATAGGTCAATTGGTTCTTGGATCCGTAGGACCCATCTGGTAAGCCGTTAGGGATAGAACAAAAGTTTAAATGTAAAAAAATAAACAACTTTTGTTTGAAACAGTTTTTAGTGAACATCACTGTTTACCCGCGAGGGCGTGGCTATCTAAGAAAGATATCTTTCTTTATTTACGTGACGTAAAAATGCAAACGAGTGGGTCATCAGCACTATACATGGTATTTCAACAATTAACTAAGTCAATTGTTTGTTTTAAAATGGAATTACATACTTTTTACAGCTATACTCTACCGATCGTATTCTTGGCAACAAAACATATTAAAACTTAAAACTGTAAGAATATTTTAGGTTAAAAATTTTTTGGACAAAAATTATTTTTTCCATATATATTATAATTTATGTAGATTTAAACTATTATCAAAACGGAAGCCTGCATTTTTCAATATAAGTTCGATAATTGCGACAAACACTTAGTTTGCCGTTTTTATGCCAAAAAAATTAAATTCTTGACCAAATAAGGCACGATTTTCAGAAGACGTGACAGAATTCGTGTAATCTGACATAGAATTCGAAATCAGAAACAAAAAATTCCTAATAGAGCAAAGAAGTTTGGACAATACGTGAGATAATCCATTTATGTGACATCAGATTCGTAATCAGCAACCAAAAATACCTCCTTGACAACAGTTTGGACGATAAATTCTGTTTTCCGTTTTTGTGCCAAAAGATGGCACAATTAGTGTTATCTGACATCGGATTCGTATTCAGCGACCAAAAGTACCTACTAGATAACAATTTCAAAAGTTTGGGCTACATATGCTCCTTGCTGGGGCTCTATGCTCTTTTCTGACTAGGTTAAGTTTTCTAAATGTTCCTTGGGGCCCTCCAAACACGTTACAAAAAGTTTCATTCAAATAGGTGCTAGTTCCCCACTTTCATAATCTTGATTGAGATTGAGAGACATACATTTATAAACGGTGAATTTACATCACTCTGTTATAAGCTAATTCGTTTCAGAAACTGCGTTAGCTAAGCAAATTTTCTCGAATATACAAAAAATAACACACTTTTCTTAAAATCGTATATTGCATTTTTAATTTTTCAAGAGTTTTTATTCCGAAAGCGTCTAGAGAAAATATAACAAGAGTACTTTTTTGCTTAAAACTGATAAAAAATACAAGAAAATCCTTATTTTGAAAAAATTCCAAATTTTAAACTTTGTGCCCACCGTCGTTTTTTGGTTGATTTTTCTAATTAACGAAGTTGAGCTTTCAAATACTAAAACTCTTCTTGACACCAAATTTTATTCAAGAATGTACAGGCACATAAACGTATAAATACACATGTAGCTCCATTTACGGAGGAAATTCGTTGTAAAAAAAAGTTGTAATAAGACTCATTTTGAAAGGCATAACTGATTACTGTATGCAGAAGAATAAAAGTAACTTGTTAGCTACCTTTAAACACAGTTTTATAAGATGCTTTTGTAGGAATAGAAAGGTGTAATGGAGTTTTATAAACGTTATGTATTATTTCAACAATAAGTATACTGCATGCAGAAGTGAGTAGCTCTAAGGTAGGTAGGCAGATCCGTTGAGGGTGGAATGTACTCAAACATTCACCGTCTAGACTGACTACTTTACAACTTGTAATTGCTTATTAAATAAAGCAACTATATATGTGTGTATAGTAAGTATGTACAAGATAGCGACTGTAATATCTCCTTTAAACTGCACAATTTCACTTACAAGGAAAATTATAAAAGTAATGTTTTAGGATTCTGCGAATTAAAATTAATTTCAAAATAATTTTTTATTTTCAGAAATTTATTTTGAAATTTGCATGTTAACTTTTAAATAAAAATATCCTAAATTAAGAAAATGTATATATACCGGCAAGAATCGAATCCAATTCCCTTGGATCATGGTCAAACCACATACTTTCTATATTTGTCAAAAAGCACTGTTTGATAAAGTTAAAATATATTTATTTTGTTTACTTCAATAGTTTGTTGTCAACTATCCGAAACAATAGCAAATCGATGAAAAGGCCTTTTTAACTCCCGAACTAAAAAAAGGGGTGTTATAAGTTTGACCGCTATATGTGTGTGTCTGTCTAAGTGCGAGTTTAGGGTTCCTATTACGAAAAAAATTAAAATTTGGCGATGATCTTCAAAATCGGTTCAGTTTGGAAAAGACTTTATGGAAAAAGGTACTTTAATGGAATCCAAATCTTAGCGGAGATGATATATCACCCATCTCACGTTCTAGTTGATATCAAACAAGGTTTATAAACGTTTCCTTACTTTCACAAGTACTCGATTGGCCTTTATCAAAAAAATGCAGAAAAGGCTGGCATATTTGAAATTTGAAGAAAATAACTTCATGCTAGACATCAGGTATTAAGGGCTTAGAATTCAAGGTTATCGAGTTCGATGCCTAGCCCGAGAAAAGGTGAAGACGAAAATTTTATCTCTAAAATCGAACAAACCGAAATTCTATGATATCTATCATTGACTTGCTGCGTAAATTCACAAATCGTTAAAGAATCCTTTTATATGGTAGTCTGAAACTAGTACTATGGTATGTATAACAGTTGCTAACTGGTAGTGTGTGCTTTAGCAAGTAGGCATTCAGTATTACAGTAGTAGTCGCAGAAACGAAGCAATAAAGTTCGGTTTTCGGCATTCGATTCGTTTTAGCGCCAGGAAATTTCGTGATATAAAATGATTTATAAAAAATTAAAAATATCTGATTGTCATAAATAACATTCATTTTATTATTGCATTTAAAATCACCGTAAATATACTAAATTCACAATTCGGTTAACAGTGTTGAAAATGATTCCAAACTTGTTACTTGGGAATTTCGGGGGTCGCTGAACACGAATATTGCATCGGAATAGGGTTTTGAGGTACGTGGTGCTCAGATTAAACGGTGTCCTCTTCGTCTCCTGGAGTTTCGGGGAATTCGTTATGTAATCGGTCCAATCTCGTTACTCGGGGGTTTTTGGGGTCGCTGAACACCAATATCATGACAGAATCGAGCTCAGGAATCTCTGGGACTAACTCAGCGTTTCTAAAAACTCCCGAGTAACAAGTTTGGAACCATTTTCATCACTATTAACCGAATTGTGAAATGAGTATTACCATATTATTTATGCAAATTGCATATTTTTAATTTCTTATAGATCAATTTATGTCACATTCAAATCCGGCTAACTGTTCAAATTTTTCGAACTTCATTGCTTCGACTATATAGTTAGTGTATATGGTAAGTATTATAACAATTCCTCTCCAACTCTTCTAGTACCAAAAACTGTGCGCACTTACTTCCTGACTACATTCCTCTTTGTCAGCAATTATTGTGTACGAACGAACACCCATATCTTTTATGTATTTTCTCCGTTGCTTATGCTTGGTACAGTTAGTGCCAACATATACCTATAGGTAATGTTGTAATGTACAATAATAATATCGCTCTTATTTTCTGAATGTTGGTAAACTGTTACAAATTTTCTTGCCAAAATTAAATTCACGTCATTACAAATAACAAGAAAATTCAGTTATATTTGTAGTCTCTATATTACTAGAGTACTAAACTGATGCAATGTTTAATAACATCATTACATGCATACACATTTTAACTATCTACGAACAAATGTTTGAAGCTACCACCGATAGCTATTGATAACAGATAATGAAATTCACTAAGCTTTCAATTGTCTTGTCTTTTTACACAGTTATAAAGAAGGCTGGTTAGTAGACCGATATTCAGCCCCAACAATTACCATATACATATACATTTTAATCAGAATGATCTAAAGAACATTTAAGGGTGGGTTGGAAAAAGTTTCACAGGAAGCCATTTTCCTATTTAAAATGGCGGGTTATTTATTTTTTAATTTGTAAATTCCTATTCAAAATTGTGGTTCAAGAATTCGAAGAAACTAATTTTTCAGGAGGCAAGAATGGAAACTTTAAATTTTTCAAAATAAGTTGAAGTTTTTATTCTAATGTGTTTGTAATCAGTATTCATATCATTTTAATTCGATGTGAGTGCTGATTAAAATACTTTTTAAATCGCATTGATATGTCTAGAATATAGTAAACGACTTATTTAATAGGGTATTTTCCGTCAGATTAATTAAAGTAAAAACAATAAATTTTTTATTGAATATTTCCTATTTTAAATGGTGATCTAATCGGAATTAAAAATCTATTGTGATTAAATTCGCAATTATATATATGATTGAAAAATTAACGAGAGAGAGGTAAGTAAGCGTCATATTATAAATGTAGCGCTTACTTTTTTTATTTACAAGTTAATTTTATAGCTACTTTTAGTTTTGACTGTATGAATTAATTGTAATATTAGTTAAAAAAAGACATACTTCTGATTTAGTAGTTAACATGTGCGTACATTACGATTGCTCCGGATATTTATTATGACATAATATAAAAATTTCCTTTTACTTTCTTTAAATTATCTCTGTTATCTTTAACTTTTGATGACTTTCACTACTCAATTTTTTTTAAATGATAAAACATAAAATTTTGACATAAAATACAAATTTACCAATTATAAAAATGTTTTTACATTTTCTCAAAATTCATGGCAAGCTTGAACAAGTTGCCAATCGATTGAACAAGTTTAATTTTCCAAGGTGACCTAGATGAAAATAGGCGGTTCTTGGATTCGTTTTTTTTCTTGCATTTTTTTTGGTATTACCTCCCAACCAGCACACAAATCAGAACGATAACGTTTGAAAAGAAATATAGTTCCAATAAGGAAAATCTTTCCTTAAAAAATGACTAGACCAAAACATACTATCGAATTTCACAAGACTGACACAGTTTACAGTTGATATATATAAGTAATAATATTTACAATAACTCGAATGAAATATGAAAAGTTTGATGAATATTTGCTTACCAGATAGATTATATAAATGTTGAATGTTATTTAATTTGAGTTTTTAACTTATGATTGTATTAATTCATTGCATTTGCATGTGTAAATGTTGTGAATGTAAATGGATCCTTTAAGTAAATTTATAATAATTTATTGAGCGAGTAACTCATTTGTGTAATATTCCATTCCAACTCTAAACATAATTATTTACCTTAGTGTTATGAAAGCTTTTGTATTCAACAATATTCTTGCTGCATAAGTTGTTGCGAATCGCATTGTGAATCGCTAATGTTATGTATGTTTCACACAAATATTTAAACTTTAAGTATTTTTTGTTTGTTTGAAATTTGTTATAAAAAGAAAATTTTGAAAAGCACAGAGCTTCATCACTGTCGTCATACCCCCCTCCAGTTCGTAACGTTACGAACTTTATTGAACTGAAATTTTTGTCAAAATATTGATATGCCTGCAATAAAAACTGTTTCAAAAGTAGTATTTTGTTGTAGAAAACAAGTGAAAACAAACAATTGATTGAGTTAATTGTTGAAATACCATGTATAGACAGTGTTGATGACGCAATCGTTTGTTTTTTGACGTTAAATAAAGAGAGATCCACTTTTAAATAGCCACACACAACTGATATTCCCATAATAATACATACTAAAAAATTTGCGCACTATATACTATAAACATTATTAGCGCCCTCGTGGGTAAACAGTGATGCTTACATGAAAATGTTTCAAACAACAGTTGTTTATTTTTTTATAAGGAACATCTATTTTACATTTAAACTTTTCTATCTCTCGCGGTTTACAAGATGGGTCATGAAAATGAATTAAAAATACAATCACATTATCATAAAAATATAATATAATGTGCCCACTTCATGCATTCTAAAATTTTTCCATTTCTCCAGATGCACTCGTTAATAAAATTTTTAATAAATTATTGAAATCTATTTTAATTTCAAATTTCCACAAAATATGTTATTCTGAATGACGTTTTAAATAAATTTCGATTTATATGTTTACAGACATTTCTTAAACAATTGCTTCACAATGTACATGAAACATATGTATCTGTTATTATCATGCCAAGATCAAAAATTAATGGATTTATTTTTAATTTTTATAAAATGAAAAAAATAGTATTGATGGGTATGACTTTTGAAGTCTAAATCAAAAACTTCCTGATTGAGTCTTTTCTTGCAAGCATTGGGAAGGTGACAATTTTTCAATACTTTTATTACCCAAGAGAGAATGAGTAATTTTGTATATTTTTTGTGCGGAGATGTTTCTTTCAAATTGATTGAGCACATAACTTTTGTAATTTAATCACAAAAAAAGTGCCCTAACTTATTGTGTTCACTCAATTTGAATATTCCCGACATCACTTCCCATCGTAAATGTGTACTTGTATTACTGAAAATTATAAAATAATACCCTAACATCATTGAAACAAAATAATAAGCTCAGCTGATAAACAGTTGGTGAAAAGCAACGTAAAATTTCAGCAGCCCAAAATCTATTTTTCATCTTCAAAAGCATACCATCAAATTTTTGTACATGCAAATTCAAAATTATCTTTCAAGACTATAATCTTATATTGTATTAATAATAAAGTTTTCTATTTTTAAAACTAATTTTCGGATTGAATTTACTAATTTTCTATCAGGAAATTATAAATTATAAATTAAACTTAAAATTAAGTGTTACGTTTATATATAAACTTATTAATAATAATTTATTATTTGAGTGTTGTAATGAGTTGTTAGGTGTTTATCTGCCAAAGGTGTTCTTTCATTTTTCGTTCAAGTTCAAGTTCATTCAAAAACTTAACAAATTAGCATTCTGTTTAGGTTGAGGCCATGTCATGCCAATCGTTAACATTATTAGAATGTCGTCGATTTTAAATGAAATCTTTTCTTTAAAATTGTCCATATTGTAAGTGGTTATGCAATTTTTTGAATTTAATTGGCACGACTTTCACGTAGTTTGTAAAAATAACTGCATCGACAGAATGACATGAAAATTTTTACACATCAAACTAAAATTCTTTTTCAATCAGATATTATTTGGCAAAATTTTCCTGTTTTGTTGCGTAATGTGCTTTAGAGGCAAGTGTTTATAACTATAAAATCATATTTCTCTCTCATTCAATACACGATAAGAAATTATTTGTGGATATCACTGTCAGAATTGGTGTAAATTCCATACTGTATCGGTGTGAATGGCAAACTCTGGACTGTATTGAGGGAATAGTAACATTAGCAATAACTATGGCGGACCAGTCAATGTAGTATGGTCGTAAGGTCCATGCTGATTGACAGTACCTACAATAATTCTGGAGGATAACCCAATTCAATACTGTTTGTTATATTAGTATATATAACTTTTGCTGACATAGATATTATAGTATTTGTCTCTATACCATACCAGAATTGTAGTAAACGCCATACATTTCTTATCATGTACTAAATATTAGATTATTTTAAGTGTAACATGGAATATTTATAAAATAGGGCGGTGGGGACGAAGAGTTGGCGTAATCGCGTATTTAAGAACAGAAAAAGTTTTCAACAGAATCAGTTGAGCCGTTTTTTAATGGTAATAAAAAAACTGGAAAAAACTGAAAAACAGAATCTGAAAAATGAATAAAACACATCATTTATCTATGGAGATAATGATCGTTCCAGCATAAGCTGCAGTACATGTTCGAAGAATAATCTATGAAGGCTCACAAGACCTTTTTTTAATGTTTTTTCCCCTTTGAGAAGTGAGTCGTGTGGACTACAGATGTCGCACTCACACGACTTCAGTACCACACCGACTATGTACTTTCAATTTATTTAATTTTCTATTTTTCTAATAAGCCAAGACAAATTTTAAATGATAATTGACAATTTTTAAATAATAATTACTATCGTTTATTTTCACATTTTAGAGGCATAGATAAAGATTTGTACGATTTACGGGTGATAACGCATTATTAACGCACTTCTGCGATTGTGGAAATCGTAAATAACTATTACTAAGCTCTCTATAACTGCACTTTTGTCAATCTAGAACATAACCAGAAACGGTAAAATGAAAAAATGAATTATTTTTATATCAATATGTAATATGAAATATGTTAATACCATGATAAGCGTATTATTTAAATGCAATTTTTTTTTTCAATCACATTATTATCTTTTTAAAAAAATAATTTTTATTTTGTATTCATAATACGTGCATTAACAATTTTTATGTTGACCTACACAACTGCTAAAGTTATCAATTTTTAATATTTTTTTGATAAAAATGCCATGCTATGGAAAATAAAGTTCAATGATTACAAAAATTATTTTTTATAAATATTGTGCAATTTAATGGCATATGATAAAAATTTTATTTAAAAAAAAACACTTTACAATGTAATTAATTGTCTGCATCTAATTTATTGAGTACCGATTATAAATGATTAGGTAAATTAAAAGATGGTAAATAAGATTATTAAATTGTTTACTTGTAGGTACATTTTTACTTAATATTAAGTATGAACATGAGAAAATAATAACAACAAATATGTAGGTTGGAATACCTATGCTCGAATTATTAATAACCAGCTGCTTTGTACCATGGATACTTCTCAAGAAATCAAAAAGGAGTTAAAACTTTGCTAAAGGAAGTATAAAAAAAATCTTGATATAGTTCGACTTAGGTTCCAAATAAAAAAAACATCGAAATTCCGCCTTAAAAAAGTTTTGTTATACAACCATATATAAGTCACCCTGTTTTTGTTATTAATAAGAAACAAATCTGAATCTTCCCTTGACGGCACCATCGAAGTCTGATTGACCGTACAGACAGACTTTCAATTTTATTAATGTAGTTATTTTTTTGAATGATCTAAGAAAAAGTCGTGCATTTGGAAGGAGACATCTTACTGAATTGAAAATCAACTCAAATCTATAACCGAAATGAATTATTATTTGCTTTAAAAATCAGGTTCAGCTTCAAACATTTGAGCGACTGTTTGGTGATGACTCGACAACTTAGGGTTCTGGACAAGACTCTCTCTGGCCACATTTAAAATATGGCGCTATCTAGTATTCCCCTTGTTAAAAGACTGGAATTCGGGACGGAATACTCAAGCGGAAGGCAAATGATAAAAGGAAAAACTTCTACGCCTTAAACAAATTGAGTAAAACCTCTGTGTTCTGCCGTTCTGACCTTGGCAGTACAACGTCGAAAAAAAATTAAAAATTAGGTTCTTATTAAGGATATACGAGCGTCAGGGCAATTTTGAATAAATGGCTTGATTTTTTTTTGTATGAAGATGGACCAAGTGTAAATCAATTCTGAAAATTTTAGGGAGGGGGGTTGCACGATTATTTAAATAAATAAATGACTTCAAAAGTAGCCATATTTAACATTGGTCTTATGGGAAAACGGTAGATATTATTGAGTCTTATTTTTGGTTTACATTCATGAAATTATAACAAAATTCATCATGAAAGTTGAAAATAAGGTACAAATAATTTCAAGTCTTAACTTGCTTTGGCGTTTGTACTATCTTAAGAAACCAAATTAGGGTATATGTAAACTGAATAAACTGATTCCGTTTCCACACGGTGTATCCATATTTTCGTATTAGGTGTGAGTTGTACACATTTTTAAATAATAGTTTTAATGATTACAGCTGTATTTATTAATTTCATTCTAAAATCACGAATATTACAGAAATTAATTAATATAATTTAGTGCAAGTTGCATGTTATAATGTTTTTGGAAAACACGCATAGTTTGAATGATACCTACGTTTTTGCTTTTAGGCTATTCATAATTTATTTCAGCAATATCTGTGTATGGGTATGAGTTTGAATGTGAGTTTATTAGTTGAAATCTTTTTATTAAATTTAATGACTGCAAATATTGATTTGAAGTATTTTATCACATTACGCTTCAAAATTAAAACATAATTTTTTTCTTTTCTGTCTGTGTACAGTGTGTCCATTGCACCAATAAAGTTAATTGGTAGCACGAATGAATGGATCTCGAAAGCAATGTTTTTGATTTTGAATATTACGACATGCAGTTTTACGTTTCACAAAATTAAATGACATATCACAGAGAGTATCATTAATAATTCATTGACTTAAAAAGAGAAAAATATTAGTTATTCCTTTCATTTTATTAACAGATAATTTTGAAAATATTTTTTAATAAAAATAAAACACTGACATGAAGTAAAAATGAAATTCTTTAAGAAAAGGTTATCATTTTCAGACAACTTGACACCTTATTTGAATGCACCACCACCTCGCATTGATTTTGAAATGTATTATTTATTAATACACATAACTTTCCACAAAAAGATTTCATCATAAATTATGAATACAAAAAAAAAAAAAAAAATCAATTAAAAATCTAAATTTACAAGGATTTCGAAATAAATTATTTTTCATTTAATTGCGCGCATAAAAGTTGTACACATATTTTACTTTCTCTAGACCGTATAATGAATGTTTATTATTATTTATTAAAGGTTTTTTATGATTCGGATAGCAAGTTTTACTTTTCTAGGATGAAAACTTGATCAAGGTTTAACCTGCTTCAGTTTGTACCCAAAAAATGAAAAACAAACCACTGTTATCGATAAAAATTAAAAATTACAGTCGGGGTAATTGAAATATAAAATAAAGCAGGAAAAATTAAAGATGTATTTAATTGAATCCGGATTTTGAACTCTCTCTGAAATATTTCAGTGCTTGTGAATTTCATTTTCTGCCTGTTCGGGTTTTTAACTTTTGATTTCTATTCTATTTTATTCTTTTGTGCTCATCGTGTTTTAGATTTTGAAATATATATTTTAGATATTGTATATTTGTTTATTGAGACCTAATTTGAAGGAGTATCAACTTTCGAAACAGTTAAACTTTACTTACCTGCATAATAAATGAACAAATTCAGGCATGTGATTTTTGAAGATGGTTACGCTTCTCGAGTTATGTATTATTTAAAATCATTAAAAGTATATAAATCTTCGAAAATCTTGTTGGAGAATTTTATCAATTCAATATATTTATGCTACAGTTTCATCTTACTAGCCCGCCAGCACTCTCGTTATGAGATATTTGCTCACACTCGATTTAAAACATAAAAAAGTTTATTTTTAAAATGGTTTACTTGGTTGAAACTTTTCCATCTTCATATAATTTTATCTTTTTTCGATATATGAATTTTTCAGATTTTTAAATCTATTTACAATTTTTTTAAATATACTCGTGTACTTTCGTTAGTTTAAGTTTTAATCAGTAAATCAAAGAACATTTGACGCACGAAATATTTGACGCATGTGCAGAATGCGTGAGCAGTTCTCTCATAACGAGACTACAGATTATGGAACGTTAATAAGTTTTTACTGCTTGGAATAAGTAAGTAAGTAAGCAAACATCGTTTTTTAATGTATGCCAATGTGTCATAGTTTTTAGGCCAATAAGAACACGACATTATTGTACTCTGGTGGGGAGATAGAGAAAATTTTCAAATTTAACAAGTCTCAAGTAAATAATTAAGTTAACAGATCTGAACCTTCTAATTTTTCATGCATAACTTCTTTTAGCGAAATTTATGTCTCCATAATTTTCTTGGACATTCTTTAAGAATACATTGCATCAGGTGGTAAAGGCATCATTAATAATGAGTCCATTGGATCTAATAATGGATTTGAGTAAATTAATTTTCAATATGTGGTATGATTTTTAAATAATTAAACTTGAAATGTATAATAAAAACGATTATGATGCTATTTTATTACCAGAAATATAAAAACTATTGCTTATTAATTTTATGTTAAAATCCTTGGAATAATTTGAATTGCTTTCAGCTACATAAAATCATTTTCTGTTATATAAAACATTCACGTCTTCAACACTAGTTATCTACACACAAAATCCCACACACATCTATCTAAGTGTAAACGTCGCATCATACATTTTCATCTATATGTATACTTACAGTTGATTCAAGGTGATTGCTTAAATAGCAACAAATATTGTAGTGTTTTCAAGCAGGATCAAATAATAATCATGATTCTCTACTTAATTTTTATACCATGTATATATGAAATATACATAGTATATTAAGTTTAGTCCCAAGTTTGTAACGCTTAAAAATACTGATGATACGAAAAAAATTTTGGTATAGGTAAATCGATCGGAAATCGATCGGAAATATCGTTTTTTTCGAAAATTACTCGGCCAATCGATAAATAAACTCGATTTTTGAATTTCTTGGGTCAAAATTACCTTATAAACTGAGTTTCATCAAATTGCGAAACAAATAATTTTTTACGATTTTTTCGAATTTTTCTAAGGGGTACCCCTTGAAAAAATTGTAAAAAATCGATACAAATTTCTCGTCTCCAATTTCGATAAAACTCTGTATATAAGGTAATTTTGACCCAAAAAATACAAAAATCGGTTTCATTTAACGATTGGGCGAATAATTCTCGAGATAATACCGGAAATCGATCCGAAATATCGTTTTTTTCGAAAATTACTCGGCCAATCGCCAAATAAACTCGATTTTTGCATTTCTTGGGTCAAAATTACCTTATAAACTGAGTTTCATCAAATTCCGAAACAAATAATTTTTTACGATTTTTTCGAATTTTTATAAGGGGTACCCCTTGAAAAAATTGCAAAAAATCGATACAAATTTATCGTCTCCAATTTCGATAAAACTCTGTATATAAGGTAATTTTGACCCAAAAAATACAAAAATCGGTTTCATTTAACGATTGGGCGAATAATTCTCGAGATAATACCGGAAATCGATCCGAAATATGATTTTTTATCGAAAATTACTCGTCCAATCGCCAAATAAACTCGATTTTTGCATTTCTTGGGTCAAAATTACCTTATAAACTGAGTTTCATCAAATTCAGAAACAAATTTTTTTTAACGATTTTTTCGAATTTTTCTAAGGGGTCATAAGGTCATTTGGGTCTTTGCTGCGTAGGACCTTTCTTGTAAACCGTTAGAGATTGAACAAAAATTTAAATGTAGAAAATGTTCCTTATAAAATATTAAACAACATTTTTTCGTAAACATCACTGTTTACCCGTGAGAGCACAAAATTGTATAGTATGTATGTTATGGTTATATCAGTTATAGTATCAGACAGAGTAATCAACACTGTCCATACATGGTATTTCGACAATTAACTCAGTCAACTGTTTGTTTTCTCTTGTTTAACTATATATTTTTGCTTTCTATCAATAGACCATAATATACAGAGTGTTTTTAAGAGACAGTGACGCTCTACCACGTAAAGCTTATGAACCGGACGGTTGCGACAAATTTATCAATTCATCAATTTTTAACCCAAGAACCAAAAAAGGGATGTTCTAAGTATGACCGCCATGTGTGTGCGTGTGTCTGTCTGTCTGCCTGTCTGTGGCATTGTAGAGCCACACGAGCTCACGAGCTTAGGGTTTCGTACCTGAAAAAACTAAGAAATTTGCGATGATATTCAAAATTGGTTCAGTTTGGGAAAACTCTTTTAAGAAAAAGGAAATTTAATAGTAGGTGTTCTTAGATATGTTTCAAGTATGAAGTTAGGTTTCCGTACCCGAAAAATTTGTCAAGGTTTTTTAAAATTTTGTTAATTTCACTTGTAAAGGTAATAATTTATACAAAGAAAGTCGATTGATCTGTCTGCTGTCCAGGCAGTACAGGTCTGCTTTACTGAATGCTGAAATTTTATCTTTATTTTAGAGAATTTTGATCGTAAAATAAAAAGCTTTTCATCTGCAAAGGTAAACCTTGGAAAAGATCATGTAATTAGATTAAATGTTTTTTACTTCATCGAACCTCAACCTAAATTCATAATTTTCATAATTGATTTGCTTGTCAACCAACTACCCGGTAGTTTTGACAATATGACTAAATTTTTAGTGTCTTATTGCTTATATATGTAGTTTGTCTCATTTATTATATATGTTACAGTCAAAACTTTTAGCCGCTCAAAACAACTTTTAACTGCCGATTGGTCAATAGTAGTTTTGATTGATTCAGTTTAAAATAATGTGTCGATTTTCAATCGATTTCAGTATTTCATCAACTTCACCAACACGTTAAGAAAGCCGCGCGTTTTCATGGGAATACCTTCATTAAAATCTACTTTGGAGTGGAGCCCTTTTTTAGGCAGTTGCCTATTTTTTTTAAATTAATCTTTCGACTGGCATAATCAACTCGTAAAGAATTGTAAAATCGGAAAACTTTTAGCCAGTCAAAAGTGCTAAAAGTTGGATCCCAGCGAGTGAAAAGGTTTGATAGGTAAAATATATAAATAAAAAAACAATAGAATAATGGAGATTTTACGATTTTATAGGTAATGCCCATTACTTGTCAGCCTACCCGATTACTTTTTATTTTATATTATTTTTTTATTTTTTAATGTAATAAATATATAAGCTGAGTTTATTTTACCAATTGTTCAGAAACTCGCTGTATAATACTAGTAATATTTTTAAGTATCGTTTTGTATAGTTGTATTGTTTCAGTTTAAACTGACCTATCCCATCGTGTTTTGTGAGAGTATGTATAATGATGCTTATTATAAAAACGATTATATGAACGACTTTATAATAAGTATACTTTGGCAAGCATTCCACATTCAGTGTTCCCTGCCATTTTTCTGAAACTCGTGCTACGTATAATAGAAACAAGGTATAAATATGACCTAATGAAAATATGTCATTAGAGATACTAATTACTCTCGAAATAGATGAACCGCTGATTTATTGAAAAAAATACCAGCAATGCTATGTTTAGGCCAAGCTGTAACTTTTTGCTTGAAGAATACAAATTTATTTTTCGTGATTTACTCAAATGAATTTCACTTTCAGAAAAAACTACTCTTGTTTATAGATGTAGAATGTGATTTACGAGATATATGATCATAAAGTTTTTAATTAAAGATATTGAAGTTATTAGTAAAAAGGTACGGATAACTAGGTTGAGAGCTATATTTTGGCAATACCGAATTTTACTCGCTGGCCAGCTACAGAATTCAGAAAATTTAAGGGAGGATTGCCCGAATATTTAAATAAATAAATGATTTCAACAGGAGGCATATTTATCATTGCTCTAATGGAAAATTATTATGGGGTAGATTAACAATATGTTTTTCATATATTTTTCCAAAAAGAGTCTGTGGAAGTTAAAAAAAAAAAAAACTATTGAAATTATAGTTATAACCTTAATGAATTATTGAAAACAAAAAAAACCGACTAAGTAAGAATGTATAAGCACAGTAATGTTGACACAAATTTAAAAAAATGTATTTTTCTGGAATTTTCCGCAAGTTGAAGCTACGTACAAATTTTCATCCCTCCATCTGTTATATTTTTGGAGAAAATGGACACCAAAGTTTTGCCCTAATTTGCCCCTGCACGAGAAAACAATGATGTTTACGAAAAAATGTTTAAAAAAAAAAGTTGTTTATTTTGGTATAAGAAACATTTTTTACCTTTAAACTTTTATTCAATCCCTAACGGTTTAACATAAGTAAAACTCAAAATTTTAGCATTTCTGAAATGTCTCAAGCATCATATCTAAAAAACTATTAGACATACGGAACTGTAGATCGGCTAAAATTGTTTCAAATTTAGTATAATTTCAAAATGATAATGGCAACTAATGTCAAAAAGCTCACAGTTTTTGAATGGAACTGCAAAAACTGAAAAAATGTGGTTTTACACTTAGTCTTAGGGCTTACGGTGATATTTTCATCGAAAGCTGCATTTTATGCAGAAAGCAAGCCACTTTGCCCAGTGATACTAGGGACCAATATGAATGATTTCATCCGAGGAAACACAAATTTCATCCACTGGAATTCAAGATGGCGGACCTTTTCCAAAATGGCGTCTGCATACTTTAAAAAATTTATAGAATCAAAACGGTTGCACCGATTTAAGTGATTGAGGTGTCATTCGATTCCTATTAACATCTCTAATCAAAAGAAAAACATACCATTTAAAAAAATAAAGATGGCGGGCGAATATTAAGAAAAATGTGTAATTTTTCCATAAATTTTTTCATTCTAGTGAAAATAACAACTAAATATCCTATGATATGGTCACATATTTTTTTATTTAAATAAAACCTGATTATATTAGCTACAAAATAAAAAAAATTGCTTGACAATCCGTCAAGTAGTTTTGAACTATAAGCATTACAAAAGAAGCGTCTGGTTTTGAAAGCCTTCATTGCACGTAATGTGATGCAATGTACTATACTAAAGTAGACATGTACTTTCTACCTGGAAAGTACTCCGAAGCTAATGAACTTTTTACAGGCTATTTGGGGGTACTCTAGGATGTCTATAATAAGTTTTGGACCTTGAGAATCCTGTGCTAACTTGAAGGGGAGGGGCAAAAACACCAAAATTTTCGGACTTTTTACAGTTTTTCGCTTATATCTCGTTACTTAAGCCAATTTTGTGATCTATAGTCGCTTACAAAGTTGTAGAACATTAAATTTTCTAAAATTTGGTATCTAAAAGGATTTTCTAGACTTATTAGTGTCCGAGATACAGCCGATCAAAGGTAGACAAACTTACTCGAAATGTAAAAAAGTAGCCGAAACATGAAGGTTTTGTCTCTATAACTATTTATTACCATCATATCACGTTAATTATATTAATCGCACATCAATATCAACAGTTAAATTCAACTAAGGCCACAGTCCTACCCCCTACCCCTTTCCTAAGTATCCCCCTTCCCCAAACGTGAAGGTCTCTCATTTTAATGTAAAAAGTGCATTTTTAGAAAAATTCACCCACATCAAATACTCTTACGTTGTACACACAATGTCATGTCAAGGGGTGGGAGGAGGTTCCGCCGACCAAGATTATTGTTTTGAATTGCAGTTTCCACACTTTCATTACTAATTTTTTTGCTTGCGTTTATTCTTTTATAAGGGTTTGAACAAATAAATAAAATATTATTGGTTTGTGATTTTGGAATGTATTTAATTATTTTAAAACTATACATTAAAAAAATTTGGAAAGGTCTGGAAAATTTTTGGAAAAAATTTACAAAAAATCAAATTCAGGAGATAATTATGAATAATTAGGATTAAATAATCAAAAGTCTCATAGAGGTAACACATCATGTTACTAAAATCTTTAAGCGTTGGGTGGCTGCTGGACTCCTCGTCATCAAAGTCCATGGGCTTGTCTTCCTCATGTAATTTTGGTAATGGAGAAAAGGGGAGATTTGTGGTGTCCTCACTCTCATTATTCGTATCAGCTTCGTTGGTGTCAGGTCGATTGAAGTTTAAGCTTGCTGTGCAGGGCTTGTACACTGCAGAACACAACAGACCAGGCTTTTAACAGCTGCAGCTTGCAGTAGGACAACTACTCGCACACTTGCAGCTTATTATATGAAGCAGATGTTCTGGAGCAGTGTCCATCGTTGTGGTGATGGGTACCAGACCTGTAGACCTGCATGTTGTTACGAAAATAATTAACAAAATACCTACCTTGTTTGGTAAACTTCCTTCCCCATTGAAAAGGGTAACGTTGATGGCTTTCTTGACTTCCCACCTACGCCTGAACTTAAAAAGTAGGTCTTGTATGAGTGGTACTTGGCAGCATCTCTAGTTGACGGTAGTCTGACAAGCTGACATTTAATGATTTTTCCAAATAACATCAATGAAAATGTTTGTGAAATTCGATAAAATAGAAAATGCTACCCCAATAATGGATTTTTTTTTTTTTCATTTTCAATCAATCAATTATTCAATTGCATGAAGGTAAACTTGATAAACAAAGGTAGAGATTGTATTAACAAATTTACTTATTTACTTTAAATAAGAGCTTTATTACTAAATATCATACACAATCACTTGAATAATGAAGTTTACATTTTCCCACAAATTTTTAAACTTTTCCGAGTTTTTAAATGTATAATGTTTTAAATAAATAAAAACATTCCGAAATCATAAAACAAAATTATTTTGAATGAAAATAATAATTAATGATGAAAAAATTATTATCTTGAAAAAATAATAACGAAAATATGGAAACTGCAAATCAAAACAATAATCTTGGTCGGCGGAACCTCCTCCCACCCCTTGACATGACATTGTGTGTATAACGTAAGAGTATTTGATGTGGGTGAATTTTTCTAAAAATGCACTTTTTACATTAAAATGAGAGACCTTCACGTTTGGGGAAGGGGGATACTTAGGGAAGGGGTAGGGGGTAGGACTGTGGCCTTAGTTGAATTTAACTGTTGATATTGATGTGCGATTAATATAATTAACGTGATATGATGGTAATAAATAGTTATAGAGACAAAACCTTCATGTTTCGGCTACTTTTTTACATTTCGAGTAAGTTTGTCTACCTTTGATCGGCTGTATCTCGGACACTAATAAGTCTAGAAAATCCTTTTAGATACCAAATTTTAGAAAATTTAATGTTCTACAACTTTGTAAGCGACTATAGATCACAAAATTGGCTTAAGTAACGAGATATAAGCGAAAAACTGTAAAAAGTCCGAAAATTTTGGTGTTTTTGCCCCTCCCCTTCAAGTTAGCACAGGATTCTCAAGGTCCAAAACTTATTATAGACATCCTAGAGTACCCCCAAATAGCCTGTAAAAAGTTCATTAGCTTCGGAGTACTTTCCAGGTAGAAAGTACATGTCTACTTTAGTATAGTACATTGCATCACATTACGTGCAATGAAGGCTTTCAAAACCAGACGCTTCTTTTGTAATGCTTATAGTTCAAAAACTACTTGACGGATTGTCAAGCAATTTTTTTTATTTTGTAGCTAATATAATCAGGTTTTATTTAAATAAAAAAATATGTGACCATATCATAGGATATTTAGTTGTTATTTTCACTAGAATGAAAAAATTTATGGAAAAATTACACATTTTTCTTAATATTCGCCCGCCATCTTTATTTTTTTAAATGGTATGTTTTTCTTTTGATTAGAGATGTTAATAGGAATCGAATGACACCTCAATCACTTAAATCGGTGCAACCGTTTTGATTCTATAAATTTTTTAAAGTATGCAGACGTCATTTTGGAAAAGGTCCGCCATCTTGAATTCCAGTGGATGAAATTTGTGTTTCCTCGGATGAAATCATTCATATTGGTCCCTAGTATCACTGGGCAAAGTGGCTTGCTTTCTGCATAAAATGCAGTTTTTTTTCGCTAAGCCCTATGACTAACTTGCCTAAGGGGTCCCGAAAACATATCAAAAATTTAGCTTTACATCGCGTTTTGTGATTTTAGCTGTTTTTATTGTAAGATTTTACTGGCGTATATTCATAAAAGTATAAACAAACATCAATGTTTGTTAAATAAATATTAATTTGCAGTTTTTTTCCATACTAAACCGTATTGAACTAAAGAACCACGGTCACACAACCAGACATAAACAGTTTGATAACACAATTCATCATAGTTAACAATCTATTCAAATTTAGACTTTTAATGATTGTAGTAAAAAAAAAAAAACAAAACAAACCATTTAAATTGACAATAATTTAGTTGGTATGTGTGTTGTGAAATGAACTAACTAAAGTATACAAACATTCATTATAAATATTATTTTCATATGCATAATGTCTGTGTATATATTTGCACAGTTATTATTTTTAAAATATATGGCATACACAAGGCCATTTGGTCTATTTCATTTTTAATAATTTCACATTCTTTGCATTTAATTTTAATGAAAAATTTTTATATTTAATTTATAAACGACGAGGACAGGATTTCTTTTAAGGATGTATGAGCATGGTAGTGGGGGCACAAATTTAAAAATAGATATTTTCAATTTTGATGATAAATTTATTTATTACTTGATTATTACTATTAAATTAATTTATTACTTGACGATATAAGACGAAAAGTAAGAATAAAATTTTTCGATATCTGGCTTAATTTTCAAAATATGGAAAATTGAAAATTTTGTTTAATTATTTAGCTTTCGATATTTCGAAAACCAAGACACATATCGAAAAATTTTATTCTTATTTTTCGTCTACATTCATGAAGTTATAACAAAATTCATCATCAAAGTTGAAAATAAGATAAAAATAAATTCAACCCTTAATTTACCCTTCTCTTACATCCCTTATATGGACGGTGACACTTAGTTTTTTTCTTTTCTAATTCATTGCTAATATGTTTACTTCCTATTAAAAAGTTTTTTTTTAAATTTGTTTTCATTCATTCCAAATGAAAATTATCAAAAACTTCCAAAATATGTCGTTTTTTGAGATTCCTCCATAAGAGCCAATGTATTTGATATCGATTTTTAATGACTTTTTTCTTAAAAATTTGCACGGTTACCTAAGCTGAAATTTTAACCACATATTCTTTGAGTAAAAGACTACCTACAAACAAATTTTGAGCCTTTAAATCAAACATTGTTGTCATGCTCATACATCCTTAATAACTAGCTAAAGTAAATTGAGTAAAAGTAAAAGAAAACTTCTAGCTAGAATTTCTGGCGTTGTCCGTATTATTTCCACTACTTTATTCAAAATGTTTTTAGTGAGTTTTAAAGTTAAAATAAATGAGTTTTAACCAAATGAGTTTTAAATTTAAAATAATTATTCCGTTCGGTTCCTCAACGGGATAATTATGATAAAAATAGTTTTTAAGAAAACATACTTTGGAAAAAATCAGACTGTAGGAAGTTATTTAAAAACCATCGAAAAGTTACGAAATGCCACACGCAGGCAGACACACACACATAGCGGTCAAACTTAAAACACCCCCTTTTAATTCGGGGGTTAAAAAATATCAATCAATTGGTTCTTAAGATAACCTACACAGAAGATAGAAGGTATGGAATTTATTATTATTAGAGAAATTTTGCGGATTGGATTAGCAAAACATTGTGGACTGTTGAATTTAATTACAGTCATAAGAAATTTTATGATATGTTCCAAATGACCATCATTATTTTCCAGTCAAAAATACATTCTATTTTCAAACTCTTCGGGAACAAGGACGCATGCTTTATACTTTCTCTTTGGATGCGAACAAAGTTTAAATATATTATTGCGAAACTCTTTGCCTTTAATATAGGTGGAAGAAGTTTCGTAAAGTCTAGTCTTCAATTGGTCCCGAAAAAAATCTAGTCGTGTAAAGTCTGGGGATCTTGTTGGTCACTCATAAAATTATTTCTTATTATTGTAATTTAATTCAACAGTTTGTAATGTTTTGTTTATCCAATCCGCAATGTTTTGCTTACAATAATTGATTTCATACCTTCCATCGTCTGTATAATCTATCTTAGGAACCAATCGATCCATTTTATTTTTACATCACGGTTGAATAGCGATTTTAGCCTTTTCAAATGATATTTCACAAGGTAGGGGATGCCATTTAAAATTTCAAGAAGATTGAGGCTTGGGAAATGAATGAAACTTAAAATTGTATAGGTATCATTTTTTAACTTCCCCTCGATATCTGAATCGACGTATTTTTACTCAAAACAATAATCACATCAGGTCAGGAGCTATTAAGGGTGGATACCTTTGAAATGAACACACTGTATATTGTGCTCTTGTGTATATTAAATATATTTCTTATTGAAGTGCGTCTGCCTTGTTTCAGAGAAGCCTTTCCACCAATGACTTCTAAAAACGTAGATCGTTTAAAATCATTCACAATTTTCTTAGAATCTTTATTGTAATATAGGTACTGCTGTCACATTCAGTCTGAATTAATCGAAAAATTTAGAAATAATTGTATGACCTTGAATGTACAATAATAACTCAATTTCTACATACATACAAAAAAAAAAAAATTATGTTGACATGAAGTACACTTATTAACATAGTTCAAGTCACAACATACGTTGAGTGCGATATTAGAATTGTTTTCATGTGTTCACGTAGAGTACATATGAATGTGGAATGTACTTATTACGTATTCATGATTATGTTTTGTAAATCCAGAACTAATTATGGTAGGTTAGTTACAATAGATTAGGAAAATTAGTATTCAAAGGGAAACTTTTACTATTGACTATTATTAGTTTTACTATCCGCCTTCTTTTGAAGTTACATTAGTTATGGTAGATCTTGAAAAGGTACTACCTTAATGCATTGTTAGAATATTCTAGCCTAGAAAAGCATCAAATTGAAAATTTATATCCTCAATGAAGGTGACGTGCGAATATTGGTGAACAACGGCAGATAGGACGATATCTCTGACATCTTTTATGTAAAGTGGAGAAGAAAAGTGTTCGATTTTGAAATGTTGTACAAAGAAATCTAACAAATTTTTCAAAATTGTTTTTTCATCTTAGACTGCTTAAAAAATTATAAATCATTAAGTACAGAAGAAAATTGCGTTTTAATTTTTCACTGTGTAAGTGGCTCAATGGAAGGCAGGGTGCAAACGTAGGCGAAAAGAAAAAATTATCTATCGATTTTTAATACAATTGAATTAATTTTCAACATAACAAGAGGAAACAAACAATTGACTGAGTTAATTTGATGAAACTCAGTTTATAAGGTAATTTTGACCCAAGAAATTCAAAAATCGAGTTTATTTGGCGATTGGCCGAGTAATTTTCGAAAAAAAACGATATTTCAGATCAATTTCCGGTATTATCTCGAGAATTATTCGCCCAATCGTTAAATGAAACCGATTTTTGTATTTTTTGGGTCAAAATTACCTTATATACAGAGTTTTATCGAAATTGGAGACGATAAATTTGTATCGATTTTTTGCAATTTTTTCAAGGGGTACCCCTTAGAAAAAATTCGAAAAAATCGTAAAAAATTATTTGTTTCGGAATTTGATGAAACTCAGTTTATAAGGTAATTTTGACCCAAGAAATTCAAAAATCGAGTTTATTTGGCGATTGGCCGAGTAATTTTCAAAAAAAACGATATTTCGGATCGATTTCCGGTATTATCTCGAGAATTATTCGCCCAATCGTTAAATGAAACCGATTTTTGTATTTTTTGGGTCAAAATTACCTTATATACAGAGTTTTATCGAAATTGGAGACGATAAATTTGTATCGATTTTTTGCAATTTTTTCAAGGGGTACCCCTTAGAAAAAATTCGAAAAAATCGTAAAAAATTATTTGTTTCGGAATTTGATGAAACTCAGTTTATAAGGTAATTTTGACCCAAGAAATTCAAAAATCGAGTTTATTTGGCGATTGGCCGAGTAATTTTCAAAAAAAAACGATATTTCGGATCGATTTCCGGTATTATCTCGAGAATTATTCGCCCAATCGTTAAATGAAACCGATTTTTGTATTTTTTGGGTCAAAATTACCTTATATACAGAGTTTTATCGAAATTGGAGACGATAAATTTGTATCGATTTTTTGCAATTTTTTCAAGGGGTACCCCTTAGAAAAAATTCGAAAAAATCGTAAAAAATTATTTGTTTCGGAATTTGATGAAACTCAGTTTATAAGGTAATTTTGACCCAAGAAATTCAAAAATCGAGTTAATTTGGCGATTGGCCGAGTAATTTTCGAAAAAAACGATATTTCGGATCGATTTCCGGTATTATCTCGAGAATTATTCGCCCAATCGTTAAATGAAACCGATTTTTGTATTTTTTGGGTCAAAATTACCTTATATACAGAGTTTTATCGAAATTGGAGACGATAAATTTGTATCGATTTTTTGCAATTTTTTCAAGGGGTACCCCTTAGAAAAATTCGAAAAAATCGTAAAAAATTATTTGTTTCGGAATTTGATGAAACTCAGTTTATAAGGTAATTTTGACCCAAGAAATTCAAAAATCGAGTTAATTTGGCGATTGGCCGAGTAATTTTCGAAAAAAACGATATTTCGGATCGATTTCCGGTATTATCTCGAGAATTATTCGCCCAATCGTTAAATGAAACCGATTTTTGTATTTTTTGGGTCAAAATTACCTTATATACAGAGTTTTATCGAAATTGGAGACGATAAATTTGTATCGATTTTTTGCAATTTTTTCAAGGGGTACCCCTTAGAAAAATTCGAAAAAATCGTAAAAAATTATTTGTTTCGGAATTTGATGAAACTCAGTTTATAAGGTAATTTTGACCCAAGAAATTCAAAAATCGAGTTTATTTGGCGATTGGCCGAGTAATTTTCGAAAAAAAAAACGATATTTCGGATCGATTTCCGATCGATTTACCTATACCAAAATTTTTTTCGTAGCATCAGTATGTTTAAGCATTACAAACTTGGGACTAAAGTTAATATACTATGTATATTTCATATATACATGGTATAAAAACACAATTAATTTTCTTCAGTCCTTCATTTTCTTAAATTAATTTTTATTTAGTTTAAGGTGGTAAAATGATAATTTGTTAAAATTGACTTGATTTCCTTCTACAGTGTTTTTTCAATCCTGCATACTTCTCTGTTTCACTCTGTACGGTTCATTTTTCAAAATAAGTTCCATCAAAGTAAAATAAAAAATATCTGCTTTGTATCATCTACCGTGTGAAAATTTCATTCGTTGCTCTAGTTTACAAACGAACCATTGATAAAAATCAATAATAACTTAGAATATTGACAATTCTGATCAGTTGATTGTAATAAATGGCAGGAAACGAATAAGATTTTTACAAAAAAAACAGAAACACTCACTCATTTATTTATTATTGCATACCCAATGGTAAAAACAAAATGAATTTTTAAAAGTAGAAGATCACGTTTCATAACGACAATGTACAAGTAATGCGTTACTAACAATTAAAGAATAAGAACTCAACTCTTATAGCAGCTACAGTATTATACTCATATAGACATATAAATTAAACCAGATGGTATTTCCGTTAAAAGTGCAAAAATGACTTTTTATAAATACAAAAATAATAACATACTTATAATAATTTTGTGTCGTAAATAATAACGGGCGTTCGTTCTTGTCATGTGATTTAATAATAATGATAATTACTGAGTACATAACAATCAATAATAATGTGATTAAAACAAGGTGTAAGTACCTACTGAAAGTTCTTCAAATATTGATGATGATCAAGTTTCTAGGGCTAACCATGATAAACAAGTATTTAAAAAAAGGCGAACAAATTATCCGAGTACGGAACCCTAAACTCGAAACATAGCTAAAAACTCTCCATTAAATAGCTTTCAAACGAAACAAAATCAATTCTTATGCGCATCTATGCCACAGGTAGGCGGACAGACACACACAAATAGTAGTCAAACCTATAACACTTTTTTTAGTTCGGGAGTTAAATAATACTTCAATTTTTAGTCATATTTTTTACCCCCGAACCAAAAAAGGGGTATTATAAGTTTGACAGATATGCGTCTGTATCAGTCTAGCAGATATGCGTGTGATCTGTGTCATCGAAGCGCCTAAACGGATGAACTCATTTTAGTGTTTTTTTTTTTCGTTTAAAAGGCAATTCGATGGAGAGTGTTCTTAGCTATGTTTCAAGTGCGAGTTTAGGGTTCCGTACCCGGAAAAACTAAAAAATAGGCGATGATTCTAAAAATCGGTTCAGTTTGCAGAAGGCTCTAAGGAAAGAATTAAGTTAATTTAGAGTGATCTTAGATATGTTTCAAGTGCAAATTAAGGGTTCCGTACTCGAACATATATCGGCGGTTTTTTAAATTTTGTAAATTTCACATGTATTGACATTGACTATACCTATGTATAAGGTAGACATGTATATTATGTTTTACTGAAGAAATAGTTTTGAAACATTTATAAATCAATATTTGACACCCTTTCTTTCTTTTCTTTTCTTGAATTTCAATTTTTAGTAAATACGTCGAGTATTATTCAGTTTTGATATAAAAACTAGATTGAACTATCTAGTAATCTAAATCTCTATGATAGCTAAAAATTATTCTACTACATCAAAAATAATTTTACCTATAATATTTTCAAACTCTCCTTACATGTATGTCTGGAGGAGTTTTCTAATCTTATAATTGTAAGAACTTTAAATTGCATATGTATAGAAATTAAAAAGTATATAAACGCATTTATCATAAGTTTTAGCAGTAATTTGCTGTTTATTAAAACTTGTTTACTAAAAATGTATAACAACTTTGAGTTGTTAATATTTCCTGGAGTAGATAGGCACATCCGTTTAAACTTTATATGGATTGTAGTCAATGTAATGAAATGTATAATCAGGACTATTAACAATTAATTAAACTCACAGTTATTGATCGATGTTGAACTTGTATTATGATCGTTTATATTCTTTGGGATGATAGAGATTGATGAATAAAATTTCAATAACATTACATAATTTTACACTTAAGAATAATACAGCCTTCAATAATATACAAAAATTATTTTAACTTTCAAACAATGATTTTTTGTATAAATTATATAATTAAAACAAGTGAAAACAAACAATTGACTGAGTTAATTGTTGAAATACCATGCATAGTCAGTGTTGATTTCTTTATCACATAACACATACAAACATGTGACACATACATAACTGATAATCAAGTATAGTACATATTATAAAATTTCCACCTAATTGGAGCCCTCACGGGTAAACAGTGATGTTACGAAAAGATGTTTCAAACAAAAGTTATTTAATTTTTGATAAGGAACATTTTTTACATTTAAACTTTTGTTCTATCTCGAACGGTTTACAGACCCAATTGACCTATGATGCTCATTTACAAACTTGACCTCACTTTTTACGTCCTGAGTACGCTGTAAAAATTTCAGCTGGATATCTTTTTTCGTTTTTGAGTTATCGTGTCCACAGATGGACGGACGGGCGGGCGGACAACCGGAAATGGACTAATTAGGTGATTTTATGAACACCTATGACAAAATTTATTTCCTAGCATCATTATTTTTAAGCGTTACAAACTTGGGACTAAACTTAATATACTATGTATATTTCATATATACATGGTATAATGAGCGGTTAAAACTGATTTTCAAGTCTTGAAATAAATTAAAAAATATTGTTCATAGTGATTGTAATAAAGGAACGAAATTATTAGAGTCATAGCTAATATTTTCATTAACACTTATTAAGGTCTCAAATAATTTCATAATATAACCAGATAAATTAAGCATTTTACCTCGAATCTTGGTAACCATGAATCGATTTGAATGAAACCAATATGTGACATAGCAAATCCAACATGAAAAGGCAATAAATATGATTGAGGTATTATTGCGCAAAGAAATGCAGGTGCAATTTAAGTACATTTTCCGCCATAATATTTCAGGTTTTCTACTCCACTCCAATTCTAATGAAAGAAAATCTTTTAAATAATATCTTTGTCTAAATCTTGTCTATCGCCTCTTCATTTGGTATAAGTTATGTCACTTTATCGAAACTTTGGCTCTAGAAAAAAGTTATACAAATCTGTAATGAATGTGGTTTTTCTTAAAGTAAAATTTTTTTTTAAATTGTCCAAAAAATGTCCCCACTTTTTTAAACGAAGGACTCTTTTTATTTTTGCAAAAACTAAAGGAAGGCAGTTTTTTTAAATCTAAATCGATTCATAGTAGCCGAAGTCCGAGGATTAACAGTATTTTCTTCATTTCACTAATCAATTTATATAATCAGATAAAAAAAATTCAAAATATTCCAAAAACAAACTTTTCAAGGTTCATTGCATATTTAATAATTTCACCACATTTTTTTAATATTTGTTTAAATTTTAAAAGTAAGCAAACTTTTCTCTACATCTCAATTATTATTATTGAATCTTACCTGACACTGCTTACATTTATTTATATAAATAAAATATCATTAGTTTTAATATTCATATTTAACAAAAAAATATGTGTTTACTATTTACTTTTAATTGCCATTCCCAACTATTTTTAAATTGTTTGTTCAAATGTGTCAATATTTTGTATATTAGTTATTAATTTTTTTGTTTAACAGATGTTTAATTTTTATTAATTATAATTTCACTGATTATATACGGACTTCTGTTGGTTTTATAGCCTCAATTTGTCTGTAACGCATCTTAGGAAGATGAATTGATACCATTATAAGTATCTGGAAGTCAATGGGTAACACAGATTTATGTATGGTGTATTTTTTACACTGGCGGGGCTCGGGACGTAACTATATGTAAGAGTTAGAAAAAAATAGTCCAAAGAAAATTGGCCGAAAAATTTTTTTGTGATGGTGTCCCATTTGGGAACGCAATGCCTTAAAACTTCAGAATCCAACCAACTCTAATGTAGTCAACAAACTCAACCCAACCAACTCGTAATTACAACAATATTCCGGGTCAATAATATTTTCGGTCTATTTTTTCCGATTACCGCATATAAGATCTAAATTTATAAACTTGCGTTAAGAATTTGAGAAAATTTGAGAAAAACTGCAATTGATTTTTTATGAGATTTTGTTATTAGAATAATGGATATGTTTTGTTCCTTTATTGTTTTGTTCGTTTCAGGAAAAAGGAATTTGAAATAAGATATGTTTTCAGTTAAAGAAAGTGTAAAAGGTGGCAAGGGCAAAGAAGTTTAAAGGGGGAGGGAGATATTAATGGACAAAGGGAATTTCTTGGTACTTGTATATAAAGTTGAAATAACCAAACATAGCGAACAGGTAAAAAGATTGTCGGATGAGTTTACTAGGAATAAACCCATAACTTTAAGCTACTAAACCAATACCAAAGAGATCTTGGAATATGACCTTTATGATGTGTCATTTTGGACCTACATTTTGATAGATATCCATACAGGGTGGCAGAAAGGGCTTTCCCGGCTATACTTGTATTGGGAATTTGTCATTATTTTAACATTTTACAAGCATTTGATGAAATCTGGCTGTTATAATAAAGACCACACAATAAAAGCGTTAACTTAATATAGGTAAAAATTTTTCTTTCTCCAGTTCATCGTTAATTATTTTTAAATACAATTATAAAATAATAAATTGTGTTACACAATCTTTTGAAATTAACGATAATTTTATAATACGGTAATGTCCACTATATTATAACCTATATATACTAATGATACAAAATCTATATATTTCATATTGAAAAATTTTATGAAGGTCTTTGAACCCAAGTTTAATTTTTATTATGGCTATCGTCTTTAATAAAAGTAAAAATAATATCAATCTAATTTCTTTTATTTTTATTTTAACCAAAAAATATAAGATTGAAAATTAATTAGTAATACGTTGAGTTCAATGATATTTTGTTATTGAAAAATTTTTAATCACAAATCCAAGTTCAGAGTGTACTCATTTATTTTTATAACAAAATTTAATAATGGCCGTTGCTTGTACTTTTAAATATTTTACGAAAGAGAAAACCCGTTTATACAAATCAACGGTAATTTAGAATTTTTTCAATTTTATGAAGCAAATATTTAAGAGGCTGACATGCATCCTTGCGTAAAAATCCTAACCATTCGATGGTTTGTAGGCTAATATTAGCAGTAGTTCAGTCTTTAGTTTCCTCTACACTTGACTGGGAAATTCGGGTATATTCGGTTTTCGGCTGTTGAAACGAGTTAAATTAAAACATTTCACAAAAATTTCAACTTAACTCCATTTTTGTGGTTATCATTACTGAGAAAATGGCCTTTTAGAAGAGGTTATAATCAAAATCTTGTTAAGATTCTTAGAAATATCGAAAAAAAACTATTAGAAAAAGTTGGATATAAAATAATATGCTAAGCAACTTTTTCTAATAGTTTCTTTGTCGATATCTCTAACCATCTCTGATGCTAGGAAAAATATTAACAATCGGTCAATTTGTAGTAAGTAGAGTTAAAGTTCTGATTTCGGATAAGTATCGTAACAAATGTGACCCATCACCTATGACCGTGCAAAATTTCAAATCGATATTCCTACAAATAAGAAAAATTTGAAAGTCTTCATCTTAAATGCGACACACTGTATATGAGCCCACAATTTTAATTTGAATTTAAACATGAGAGGATATGATACAGAGGATATGCTAGATACTCTCTTGGATAAATAAATGCTGTTGGGTAAATATAAAGTTAATTAACGAAATATTCAATAAATTATTAATTTGATTTTTTTTTTTTTAATATATAAATGATTAATGTTTTATTTATAGAGTTTATTTTTGTACAGAACATTGATTACGTTGATTACTCTTAATAAATACAAATGTAATACAACTCAAAACCAAAAAGGACTTACCTTGACCAGTTTGGATTACGTCCGGGTTTATCTATCAATAAAAATACAATAAATAAGTGAAAAGAAACTAGTGACTGACCTAACTGTTGAAATATCCTGTACAGACAATGTTGAATATAAGTGCTTGAATTATTTTTAATAAAGAAGAAAAGTTAAAAAACCTATTAATTAATGGCGGCCACCAGGTCACCATTTGTTCTAGTTTTTGACAACTATTTTCTAGAACACTTTTTTTTTCGTTTTCTCATAAGGCTCTCTAGTTTGAGCTATCCAAAAATTTTCATGTCTGTAACTATTATAGTTCTGGACAGTATGGTCGACAAAATTTTTCCCTAATTTGCTCCCTTATGGGAAAACAATGATATTTAAAAAAGAATGTTTCAAACAAAACTTGTTTATTTTTTTATGGAATCTTTTTTTAAATGTAAACTTTTGTTTCATCTCTAACGGTTTACAAGATGGTTCCTATGGACCCAAAACCCTATTATCCTATCTTGCTCATTTACAAATTCAAAATCACTTTTTACGTCCTAAAGTGGACAGGCGGACAGCCGGGCGGGATGACGGAAATACACTAATTAGGTAATTTTATAAATACCTATACCAACTAACTATTTGACTAGGTTATTTAACGTGGGACGGTAGATGGTTGATATGTTTTCATAGAATTCTCTTAGAAAGTATCGAAGGTAATGCAATCATTTTTCAGATTGCCCAATTATCAGGATCATCAGGATTAACGGTTTTTTTTACTAACGAAAACATCGTAGCTATTGCTGAACTAAAAAGTACACCTGTTTTATTCAATAAATTGCAGGCAACTGTTGTTTCAGGATTCTATATTTATCACTTTTAAATATTAGTATAATTTCAAATTCGTATTTTAATGTATGAGCATTCATGTATTGATAAATTATTATTACTTTGTAGTCTACAAGTCAACCACATGAATAACATCAACCCACCTCTAATAATTTCCAGCATACTTACATCCCCTAATACATTCCATAAGGCCTAATAAATACAAAAGACATAATAACTGTAACTTAAGTATAAGATATACAGAGAGTTTCTTAATTATTAAAGGCTTATAAATGTTTATTTTACAGGTATGTAATGAGAATTTTATAAAGTTTTTTTAGAATGACGTTGAAATTATTTCAAGATGAAATATCGTTTCCATATTCTGCAATTGTTATGGCTCAAATCGATGATTCTGATGATGTTATAGTCAGTTTTCGAACAATATATAATATATATATATATATTTATATATTTTTAGTTATGCAACGCATTGCAAAATTTCGAAGAATTTTTCTATTCAGAATTTTATTCTTACGTTTTGGTTTAGGATGTATGAGCATGACAACAATGTTTGATTTAAAGGCTGAAAATTTGTTTGTAGGTAGTCTTTTACTCAAAGAATATGTGGTTAAAATTTCAGCTTAGGTATCCGTGCAAATTTTTAAGAAAAAAGTCATTAAAAATCGATATAAAATACATTGGCTCTTATGGAGGAATCTCAAAAAACGACATATTTTGGAAGTTTTTGATAATTTTCATTTGGAATGAATGAAAACAAATTAAAAAAAAAACTTTTTAATAGAAAGTTAACATATTAGCAATGAATTAGAAAAGAAAAAAACTAAGTGTCACCGTCCATATAAGGGATGTAAGAGCAGGGTAGATTAAAGGTTGAAATTATTTTTATCTTATTTTCAACTTTGATGATGAATTTTGTTATAACTTCATGAATGTAGACGAAAAATAAGAATAAAATTTTTCGATATGTGTCTTGGTTTTCGAAATATCGAAAGCTAAATAATTAAACAAAATTTTCAATTTTCGATATTTTGAATATTAAGCCAGAATTCGAAAAATTTTATTCTTACTTTTCGTCTTATATCGTCAAGTAATAATATAAATTTATCATCAAAATTGAAAATATCTATTTTTAAATTTGTGCCCCCACTACCATGCTCATACATCCTTAATGCATTGTCCGAATACAATCATTTCGGAATATCTCATACAAAAAAAGCGACGTGTAAAAATTAATTCCACTATCAATATTTTTTGAATATTCTGTAAGTATTCAAATAATATAAAGATATTTTGGTAGAATAAATGAATGTTTTCAAAAATAAACTAATCCTCATCTATATATTTAAATTTGTCTTCAGTATATGAGTATAAAGTATAAAATATTAAGGAAACAAACACTATTTTAATGTCAGTTTAGATACAAATATCATATTTTAAAGTGTAGTGTGTGTATTCTAATGTCTGGGGCGCGGTAAGGCATAGCTGCTATTCGTTGTGTGCGTAGTCATGGTAGGGACACTAAAATCGATACCAGCACTTCCAGTGAAAAATTTTGGAGTTAAAGGGGGCTGTTGTGACTAATTTGCAATTCTTTACATGTTAATGTTATAGAAATGTCAAATTAAAATTATTGAAAAACACGAATTAATTAAACTTAATGCATTAAAAATTGTGAAAATAAGTAATCAAATTGCACAAATATTATTTTTCAAATGTAAATTATCATAATTATTTATTTAAATTTGTGAAACAAGAATATTAAATTTTAAATGTAAGTCTTAAATGCAATCCATACAATTATATATGCATCCATACCATTCTATAATTAAAGTAGTGTATCGTTACCATGGAAACGAAACTCACGCACGGAGCGAATAGAGCGATGAAAATATAAACTCGACCAACAAAATATCCATTCCATCATTCTGTTTTCATGTAGTTGGTACCTAACTATAATGTTTACGTTATTTCTACAGTAGCTTCTTCTTCGTTTCGTTATAAAAACAAGACAACAACAATAATCAACGTAACTTTCTTCTTCATCTTTTATATACTTCTTCTTCGCTAGACGCTATGCTATCATCACAGCCGTTTTATACATTCGTTGTGTTGTATTTCATTCCAAGTTTTTTATATTTTTTATATCATATTTTTTCAATAATGAGTGCCTCAGGATGAATCCTTTCTAACATCACAATTTATATAAAACAGAACCTAAAGTCTAACCTAAAGTTTAGTAAAAAAATCAAGCTCCTGAGAATGGATCACAAATCTTTCTGGAAAACGTTTGACTGTAAGAACATTACCACAGGCATTATATGGATTTCTTTCATGGCATTCAGCCTGGAAGATCGCGTTTAAATGACTGATCTTTCAAATTTAGGTATGAGCATATGACTCTGGTCTAAGAAATAGAACTTGAATAAAAACTTTTTCCATATCGTTAATTAAAGTGGAATTGTAAAATATTTCCGCGTTTTTCCTGAAAAAGGAATGAAAGGAGATCGATAAATACTTTAGTGGAGTGGTATTAGCTTAATTTTGCTGGTATGGTAATATTTGATATTCGTAGAACTTATAACGGCAAATTTGGATCAAATGAAGGATTTTCTGTATTATTATACAGTGCGACGCATTTAAGATGGAGACATCATATTTTCATCAGAAAACATCAGAAATTTATAGGATTATCAATTTTGCGCAGTAATATAGGGTGATGGATCACATTTTTTAAGATACTTTTTCGAAATGAGAACTTCAAACTTCGTGGATTATAATTTGACAAATAAGGCTGATTTCTTATATTTTATCTATTGTCAGAAATAATAATAATAATGGGATTTAACCTCCGTTTTTCTGACATATACGCCTATAATAGCGGCCACCCACATCATTATTTGTTAATCTTTATTTATTTAACTATATTCATATTTACAATTACATTTTTGATGTGGGTGAGTCAATTACTTCGTTCTTATACAAGCGACGACACTGTGATCAATTTTACCGCCCCCATTAACTATAATTGTTCACACTGCCGTTGCTTGGATTCGAACTAGCAACCTAAGTCAAAGTAAACAAACGGTCAAAGTCTAGCGCCTTAGATTGCTTGGCCACTCAAGCTCCCTCGTCAGAAATGGTTAGAGATATCGAACAAAATTATTAGAATTAGTTGCTAATAATATTCTTCAATATTTTATTGAACTGTGATTGGATATAGTTATTTAATTTTTACTAATATTATATTAATTTATTTTGTTAAATATTTCGCAAAGTGAGCCTCAGATCCATAATTGGTAAATAACTTTTCTCTTCGTCTTTATGAGCTTATTCTGTAGGCCAACGATCTGCAGTATATAAAATGTATATAAGTCCATACAATTCGTTCCTGCTATCGTTTCAGGCGTAAATTATGTGATTGCATATAATTGATAAGCTCATAAAATTCAATGCAAGCCGGGAACTTTGACTTGGTATATCTCGAGAATGACCCGATAACGAGATTTTGGCCTATTAAGACATTTGTTCAGGATGACAAGAAGAATATTTCACCAAATTTTGGCGATATTTGACCGAAAGCCTGTCTCCATGTACCGTGGTCCTTTCAGTGTTTTCATCTATGATGATAATACCCACATGAAATATATTGCTGAATTCGTTGTGTGCGTAGTCATGGTGGGGATAATAAAATCGATGCCAGCGCTTTAAGTGAAAAATTTTGGAGATAAAGTGGGCTGTTATGACTAATTTGCAATTATTTACATGTTAATGATATAGAAACTGTCAAATTAAAATGATTGAAAAACACTAATTAATTAAACTTAATGCATTAAAAATTGTGAAAATAAGAAATCAAATTGTACAAATATTATTTTTCAAATGTAAATTATCGTAATTATTTATTTAAATTTGTGAAACAAGAATATTAAATTTTAAATGTAAGTTTTCAATGCAATCCACACAATTATATATGCATCCATTAATTCTATAATTAAAGTAGTGTATCGTTGTCATGGAAACGAAATTCACGCTCGGAGCGAATAGACAAACACATATAAACAATATACATACACATATAAGTTAGTTTAGAGTGAGTATGAGTGTTATACAAGACAACGTTGGTAGGGGTTCGTTCACTGTCACATTTTGTAAATAACAACATAAAAAGAATTATTTATAATATATTGTAATATATTGAAATTTAAAATATCATCCTATATATTTAAAAAATATATTTATATATATATCTATAATATAAATATTAGTAACTTAAAATGCTTCGTTTACTTTCACAAACTTGTCACTTTAAATTAAAATATATATTCAATTTACTTTGTAAAAAATTTATAAATGTGTTCTGCTTTTTTTTTTTACATTTTTTATTATTGTCTATTACTTTTCTTATGAAATTTACTGCTTTTTTTGAAATATCCTTGATTTAAGGGTTTTTTATTAGTGAAACAAAATATATTGAACGATATTTATTGACTTTTATAAATAACAAATGAAAAAATATTTAATATTTTTTAGATGTAAATTAACCTCTGCCAATCCATTGGTTGATGACAAGGTGTAACCTGGATGGAGATCTTGTCTTACATTTACTTACAATTTCTACATGTTTGAGATAAGTGAATCCCTTTGTGCATGCAGATTTGTGCAAATGAACTGCATTTACGTACTGTATTTCTATATTTAATTAGTTTGGCAGTTTCTTTTTTGTAGGTTTCTATTAATATAGTTCGATAAATACTTTTTTTTAGGTACACACTACGTGTCTATTGGGAATGGGTTCGTAATCTTATCAAAAATAAAAATCGAAAAAATTTTACAAACTACTAATTTAGAAAAAAGGCGCTTTTTTGGGAAAACCATTGAAAATAATTCTAAAATACGTATTTTAAGTAAAGACTCGTCTCTGTATCTTTATCCGTTCTCTAGTTATAAGCTGAAGTTTTTAAATTGACAATGTTTTTTCTCGGAAACGGCGAAGGTTAGTGGGATAATCATAATGTGAAAAAGTACCTATGAACTATTTATGATATTTTTTTCGAATTTATATTAATAATAGAAACGGGGCTATACCTGTTTGTTTTTGAAAATTGATGGACCGCCGCTAACAATTGAAGGAGTTATAAAAAAAAATTATCATATTATAATTTACTTCTTAATGATCTTTGATAATGACCTGTATTAACTTGATCCCGGTAAACTCATGGACAAACCATGGATGGCAAATGTAAATATTCGTTATATAATCATGGCTCATATTTTACATAAGTTTTTTGTACATTAGATATTGCGTCGGTGTAATTTGTCATCAGTTAGCTAAAAATCGGTTTGCTCAAAATTAGCTAAATTCATCTAATAAAAGGCACCAAAAATAATTAAATAATTAAGCGAGACAATTCCATAAAATATAAATATTTAAATTACAGTAAAGTATAACACAATACTTAAATTCATTTTAGGGTTGAATATTTATAAAAATTAACAGCTCTAATAAATTGCAATATTAAACAACATTTTTCTAGGAAAAATCATAAATCAATGTTTCTTTTAATTAGGTGTAGAAAAATGATGATGTGGCTCAAATGAATCAATCATTTATTTCAATGTGTATTGTATTTAACAATTCATTTTAGCAAATCAAATATATATATATATATATATATATACTGTTAACTGTAATAATTATTTAGTAAATAACATTTTATCCGAATTATTTAAAAAAGTAATAAATCAAATACTAAACAAACTCCGTGGTATTTATAGAAAATAGTAATTATTAGGTTTTACAACGAGCTAAAAGTTTGTTTTTTTTTAAATTTTTATTAATCAGAGACTTATGCTACTATTGTGTGCATGTGTACAGAAGTTGGATGAACATCTGCATACTTTTGATAAATTATTCGTCAATCTTCTCAGTTGATTTAAGTGTCCGAAAATTAAATATCAGATCGTTCAAAGACCAATATTCAAAAACTTATTTGATATTGATATAAAATCAAAGGGATTTCGGATTTCAATACTATGAAGAGTAAAATCATTTATATTCCATTTATGTATCAGGAGAAATATGGACGATTTCATCGTTTTTGAGAAATCATGGTCATCACGATTTCTCAAAAACGAAAAGAGATATTAAGCTGAAATTTTTATAGTGTGTAATCTACTAGTACTAAAACAAAATTAAGATTAAAAATTTTTGCTTTTAAAAATTTGAGTTCCTTTTTCAACTAGCGGATCGGGTGGATACAAAACTTAAAAATCAATGAGTATTAAACATCGGCGATTAATTAAGTATCAATATCAGTATGAAACAAAATTTCATTAAGTTAATTTACGTAAAAATTAAACGCAAAAAGTTTATTATCGATTTGAGTAACAGTGATTGTAAATTCGATAGGCAAAAGTAAATAACGCGGTCAACATCAGGATTCTGTGCTTATTATTGGTACGCTTGCTTGCTGCGTAGTATAAATATGTGTAAGTAGTATTTCTGTCTAATAGATAAGGCGCTGGCTGCATCAGGATGGATTTGTGTACACTAATTGCGCGAACTTTAATTTGATCTTCTCAGATTGAAAAGTGTCCGCTTTATCTCTATTATATTTTAAGAGATTCCAACAAAATCTTTCACCAGACCAGCCTTTAAATTTTTACAGAAAAAAAAAGTATAAACATTTTTGTAAATATAAGACTTGAAGATGAAGAAGTGCAGTAAGAACTTAACTGAAATAACCTTATTATTAAAAATTACACTTAATTTTAAAAAAAATTCAAATTTTGTCTTTTGATCTGTAAACATCTTTGGCTTTTGCTTGTTTTATAAATAACCTTCGAAGTATAGTAATAAAGCGCAAATTCTGGATAAAATGCAGGTGAAATGTTTGAAACAATAGGATTAATTTTCCAATGTTAATTATCCAGTAGTTTATATGTCAATAATAAAGATAAGCCTGTGGACCTGTCTATGATATGGCATAAACGGATGTGTTATGTTATCTATAATTAATAATTATCTATAAATCTATAATTAACAATTACGGTAATAATTATATAATTACTAGTTTTTGCTCACGGCTTCGCTCGTGATTATGATTCATTTTAATGTATTCCATAAATGATTCATTTAATGAATCGTTAAAGAATGAAATAAAAAGTGATACAATATACTTTTCTCTCAATTGCTTTTGATAATGATTCATTTAGAAAAAAAGTTTTGTTACATTCAGTCAAAAGGTGGGTTTTACCATAGTTTTAGCATTAGAACTTCTAAGATGTAATTTTCGTTTCAGTATTTGCGAACAATTTGTCCATGTTCTTGATCAGATAACACGGCAAAACTAATCAAAAAAATAATCAGTTTTACATGCATTGGATGTCAGAGCCAATGTTTTTCTAGAACATGGTACATCTGGAACATACAAGGAACTAAAAATTTAACCAATGTGTTTTTAGAAATCGATCACTTGTTTACTCCCCAGAATAGGAAGTTATTGTGAGGGATTCGAAATTTTCAACATACCTTTACGTTTCATGGTAGGCACACGTTATTATCACCAATTTGGAGAAGAAGTATGTATTTATGCGTGCGAAAAATAATATCGACTTCGTTGAGGTGTCGATCGAAGCGTATTTACAGCAATATAATCCGAAAAGAATTTCATAATATTCGGTCGACTTTTAATTTTTTAATATTTAACTATTTATTATGCTGAAAACCCATCTGTGTGGACCTCAAGGGTCGCATCAGACCCTACCCACGGCTTGTTAACCAAGCAAAATGAGTGACTTGGATGAAATCTTCAAATGAGCAAAATTTCATTGGTGAGTTTTGCAAACTCAAATCGATCCAGCTACAGCGCCTGTTTTATCTACAACATGTATTATTATGATTATACTTATGTATACAAATACAAAACGTTCGTATGTCGGCGCAATTACAAGTATATTTTTATAAAGTTTATTGAAGCCTCAATGCCATTTATTATTGTGAACAGCGCACAATGATCTACGGTTCAATGCTCTACAATATTTTTCTCTTCTTTTTTTTTTTATATAATATAACACAAATAATATAATGTGGAATGATACACTTTATATAAATTATTATAATCTATTTTTACAAAAGTGCACATTTTATTTTATAGTATAAGTTTAGCTGTTTATTCTAGTGATCCTTTGATTGTATTATTATTCACTTTATGTGTGTAGGTATTATATACATAATAGCACTTACTAGCTCGACCCGTAAGGAATTCCGCTCCCGTAGTTACCGTAACTCGGGGCTACCCTGTACTCGTCCGAGGCTATAAACAACAAACAACAAATTTCGTAGAAAAGTGATGAAAAAAGTCAAAAGTCAAAAGTGACGAAAGGTGAAAAATTAATGTTGGGTGAACATGTATTAAAATGAAGTAATGTCTAGAGTTATTAGGAGAGCATTTGTAAAAACTAACATGTTTGCCTAATAAACTTATTATTTAAATTTATGATATTTTTTCGTTCAAATTATGTGTCTAGCGTGTTTATTCCTAAGTGGTACATTTTTTGACCGTGAGTATATTTTTCGTCAAACCTAGACCTTGTATCAAGCGGAAGTGTAACACGAGTATTGCAGTAGCTGGCATAGTGTGGAGGTGGAGGAGACGATGTCTCTTCTTCTCTGTCACTGTCCAGCTCTTTCCACGAGGAGATGGACTTATTTGAGCCAGCCTCTCTTTGATGACCTCTATGACCTAAATTTCATTTACGTCAAAGCACTCCTGCTGTTTTTAAACAGCTCAAAATGGTTCATGGGGTAGTGACCCGTTCAAGGATGGGCCAACCCTTTTGCGGTATCACAACGGACTCTAACGGTATCTATCTAACCTAACCTATTAGAGCACCTGTAAAAACTAACATGTTTCCCTGATAAACTTATTATGTAAATTTATGATATTTTCGTTCAAATTATTTGTCTAGCGTGCTTTTTCCTAAGCGGTACATTTTTAGACCGTGATTATATTTTTCGTCAAGGCTCGGCATAATAAGCTCGCAAATGAGAAATGAATCATAAAATGAGTCATAAAAAAATAAGGGTAGGACATAAAAAAACTTGCTTGAGTTATATATAAGATGTAGTGTATCTGTATCTATCTGTTTGTACGTATCTTTACCTACGTAAGTACACAGGTAAGTAAATAAGACATAACTCAATTGCAGGATAGAATTATATTTATACCTATCTATATATTTTATAACAACTGCTAGAACATCTTGTAATCCATGTGTTTCGTTTGATTTTGCGTGAATGAAACATGATTTTAGGGTTCCGTACAGTGGTTTTGTAGTGCTACAGGTCACCTAAATGCATTTAGATAGTACAAGCAACCTTATCTTCAACTTTGATTATGAATATTGTCACAACTTCACGAATAAATTTGTATGGGAGAAATGTGCCAATATTTAAGCCCTTTACCTTGAGACTAGAATTAAGTTGGTCACAACTGATTTCAGCTTCGCAAAACAAAGGTTGGTGGAAATATTTATATATATTTAATAACTTTAACTTTTTAGCAGAAAGGTAGGAGTAAAAAGGTTTTAGATCAAGAGTTATTAAGGTTGGATACCTTCCATCTTCTGTGTATTGTATCTTAGAAACCAATCGATCGATTTCATTTTTTTTTATTATGATTGAATAGAGAATGAAGGGATTGAATCTAAAATTCTCTAGGTACCATTTTTGAACTTCCCCTCGATATGTTAATCGAAGTGTTTTCACTCCGAATAGTAACCACAGCAGGTCAACAGTAACAGCAAGAGTTATTAAGGGTATATATTTTTGAAATGAAGTGTATATTTCAGAAATATTATAAAAAGCCATGTCTAGGAAGTAGATATTTTACATACGAAAGAAACACTAACATATATATTTAAGTTGGCATGGTAGATATGGTAATAAAACTAGGACTCTACTTGAAAAGCATGTTATGAGTGAGTAATTCATTCATATATTGTACGTTAAATAAGTTGTCGGATGTTGTACTGCATTTTCTACTGGGAAATCTCTTTTAACTACTTTCTACTGATATTAGAATTCATAATCCACGTGTTTCCATCACGTATTTAATTTAACTTTGTTCTGAATAAAATAAGCAGACATCATTCTATATAGAAACCAAAATATGTGCTGTTATGTGTTGTAAATTAACTAACATAGGAATCTAAGATGATGATGCTTTCTAGATATTTTGTATCCTTTTGGTGTATCATACACCTTACTCAAATGTGATAATTTGATTTTTAGTAACTCTCGAATGTATAAATGCAGAAAATCCTTGTTGGACATGTGTTTTGTTTTTTGACACTACTTTAAGGGATTTCTAATTAGAATCTAAACCAGGAAAATGCCAGTAACACTATTTGAATAATAAGAGACAAGGATATTGAAACAGAAAATAAAAAAAACACATCTTTTTACTCAGTTATACTATCGTCACATAACTATTGTGACAATCATGTAATCTTTACCTGCTTTAGCACTCTTTAATCCACATAAGTTTCTCACTTTTAAGTTTCGTAGGCCATATGGGTGCTTTTTTAAACCGAATTCAAAAAGGAGAAGGTTCTCAAATCGACTGTATTTTTGTTTGTATTTTGTTTCCTTTGGATTTTCGACTAGGTGAACCGATTTTTAACTTCCCAGTGGGATAGTTTGTGCACATGTATGTCCGTGTGTGCACATGTATACATGTATGTATGTATGTCTGTATGTATGTTCGGATTCAATTTTCTTTTCGCATATTTCGAGAACAAATGATGATATTGACATGGGACCAGTTTCATTTAACGCATAATTATGTAACTTAGACCTGATTAGGTTTTGAGCAAAATCGGTCAAGCCGTTTTTTTTACCGAATGAAAAATTGTATAATTGTCACTATTATCACTTACCATGTATATAGTTTTAACGTCATGGGTGGTGCAGGGTGCCAAGCCCCCGCCGAGGTTGCAAGGGGCTATTCCCCTGGGGAATGCAGGGGGTAAGGCGGTAAAATGAAAAAAAAAATTGTAAATATTAAAACGTATGATATTTTTTTTACCCTTTCCACAGGTAAGTTAGCCGTGTGGACCTTTCGGGTTGCAACTAGACCGCTTTTATTCTTTTTTTATTTGAAAGCTGGTGCTTCCCGTGTGATCTCATTTTCATTTAGTCCAGGTTTGACCATGGCACTCATGAAAAAACCATATAAGTCTTAAATTTGCATTAAGTATGTGCGCGACAACTGGACGAATAACTCAATACCACGCCAACCGATTTCAATGATTATTTTTAGTTACAAATTTGCTAGTGTACTTCAGATTCCCTATATTATATTATTATATATTTTACCTGTGTAAAACAATCCTTATCATTATTTCGAGTGTTGTACGGAAGAAGGATAGGTGAGAGAAAGGACGGCGAAGACTATATTCACAAGACAATCTTGTGAATATCAATCTTTAACAATCTTTATTTTTAAACTCAGCGAAGCGCGCGGGTATGAAGCAAGTTTTAAAATAAACGACATATATAATTTTTCCCTTGATTTGATTACATAATTGGAATAACAAACTAAAATACAATGATACATATAATTCGTTATTGATTAGAATAAAAACATGAGTACCTAATGTATCTAATTAATTTTTGTTCCATCTGCTAAATTTGCAAAAAAATAACAAAAATGTTATGGACTTTGGTCTAAAAATATTTTTGTTTTCATTAAAAAATTTGTAATCTTTGTAAATTATAATTAAATATCTAATTATAGTATAGTTGTAGATTATTAGTAATTTCATTTCGATAGACATGATTAATCATCACATTTGATTAGTAATTAGAAAGTGATGATAAAGAAAAATGATGCAATTTTATCAATTTATACAAGCAAGAACTTGCAGAATAAGTGAATACAAAACATTCAATGTTAGTCCAATGATTTTTCATTAAGTCTAACAATAAGCAACAAGAAAAATAACTTCTAACTTTTTATCAACTGGTATTAGGGGATCACATAGAAAAAGACGGCCAAAGTTTGTAAAAAAAAGTAGTTTATTTAGTTTAAAAAATTTTTTTTTTTTTAATTTATTCCAAAAACACCCGTTAAAAATCACTTTTTTTAAACGCCCGTAACTCTTTAAAAAAAACATTTTTAAGTAAAACTTTTGGTGGAAATTTAGCCCTTAGTAAGCCAAAGAAGACACTAAACGGAAGAATCGATTTTCAAACTGCATTTCCCTCAGTTTGGAGAAGGCTAAAATGAAAAATGTAATTTAACGGAGAGTGTTCTTAGGTAAGTTTCAAGTGCAAGTTTAGGATTTCGAAAAATCTAAAAAATTGGCGACAATCTACAAAATGCTTTAGGGAAAACGGTAATTGAATAGACAGTGTTCTTATGTATGTTTCAAGTGTGAGTTTAGGGTAACCGAAAAATTTGTCAGGGGTTTTCCTGACTCCTCTTTATGGTTCGGGGGTTAAAAATTAAATTGTAATCGTTTATTTTATAACTATGAGGAAAGATTCAAGGATAGACCGACAATCGACGCAATTTTTTTTTTCTGGAAGAGGAGAATTTTAATCATTTTTAATTTTTGAATGTCAAAATATGTTCAATGTTTTTAAATTAAACTTCTGTAATCCGATCAGTTAGAATCACATTTTGAATGGGAGGAAGCATAAAATTTTAAAAAAAAAATCTTTATATTCCATAGTTTGAATTTTTCAGTTTAATAATACTTTTTTATGGTTCATTTCATCGCAAATTAATTTTCACAGTAATTATTGACGTAGAAAAAAATAGTTTTGAACTTTCTGAAAGAAAGTTTTTCTTTCCTACTCGAAAATAAAAATTGATAGATATTTTCGCATTTGCAGGTTTAATCATAATTATTTTTTGCCCATTTTCCTTCTTGTGTGATCTTTTGTTTATAGCGGTAGTTTATAATTAAAATAAATGCACTTTTATCCTATAGTAGCAGACTACTCGCCTGTTCATGTGCCTGGTATACAAAACTGGGTTTTGTATGTGCCTTGGTTTCTCGACAAGCAGAAAATTATCAACACCAAAACTGTCTAAAATAACTTAAACATAATGGTCATAAGAGAAAGTTGATCTTCACCCATTTGATAATCAGATGAGACATATTTTTTGTGAATTTTTATTGATTTTCAAACAGTCCTATTAAACTTTTTATATCGAAAAGTGTTATATTAATTTAATCAATTTTTCCCATGAACGAGTTTTTTCCGGCAAGCCTATCCTATTAGATTATCTTTCTTCTGATACCAATTTTGATTTGTTAACAGATCAGCTTAGTTACCTATATTGACTTACCTGTTTATAAAGTATGAGCAGATCTACAACGATCTGTTACCCAATCGAAATTGGTATCAGAAAATAGATAATTTAATAACGAAAATAATGTTATAGGCTTGCCTGAACAAATATATTCATGGAAAAAATTGATTAAAATTAATTTTATTAAAAAACTAGCTGTGAACTACCCGCTTTGCTGGGCAACATCCCCACTTGCTGGGCAACATCCCTCCCTCCACATTTCCTTGCGTGGCATAACAGTTTTGTAATGTACACGTCATGCTCTTTTATTTGATACCCCACTTAGGTATATTTGTAAATATTCGATAATTCCTTCCCACTTTCTCGCTACACCTTTCTACCCTCCGAAGGTTAAAAGTAGATAAAAACAATAGATCTTTTAAGCTGGTTGTATATCGTGTCAATATTTGAGCTTAATCGATGCACAACTTTTTTAGTTTTTGAAGCATATCCTTTTCAACCCCTATTTCAACCCCTTACTCTACTATAATATGGATGTATTATAATAAAAACCTTCCTCTTGAATCACTCTATCTATTAAAAAAATCATCAAAACCGCATCAAAATCCGTTGCGTAGTTTCAAAGATTTAAGCATACAAAGGGACATAGGGACATAGGGACATAGGGACAGAGAAAGCGACTTGAATCGTTGTTTTATACTATGTATTGAAGCCACGAACCTAAAATAAAGTATATGTCTCATTTGGTTATGTGATATGCGAAGATGAATCTTATACCATCTCTTGTACTAAATAAAGGGTCTGGCATCTAAAAATCAAACCGATCACTACTTGTTATTTTTTAAATATTTTTTTTAACGTCATTTAAAAATAATTTTAAAAGCGTATGCGGTAAAAAGTTTGTAAAATAGTTAAATGCAGTAATTATAAATATAAGCAGCACACAGCAACCAATATGGTGTATGTTTATAAATAAAAAAACGCAAGCTTATTACGTTTAATATAATGTTTTTAATATTATTTTAAATGCATTTATGAATTTATAAATATAATTTTTTTTTTCAGATAATGAAAAAGCATATAGTAAAGATAAATAATCATATACTATACATATTGTTTATAGATACTATGAAGTAATTATATAGTTGGGTCGTTTATGTCAAATGTTGAGTCTAAAGAAATGAGTAATAGGTGACAAAAAGTTTTTGAAGTGAAAACTTCTTTAGCGGCGTTGTAAACTTTTTTTGTAATGGGTAAAAAATGTTAAACTCGCGTCAGGATACGTGACCTGATCGAAAAAGCGTAAGACTATGTCACATTCAGTACACCGGCTCTCGTCCGATCACTGAAGTTAAGCAACATTATGTACAGTCAGTACTTGGATGGGTGACCGCTTGGGAACACTGTGTGCGATTACCTTTTTATTAAAAATATATTTTTTTTGGTTTTTGTTTTTTGAAGTGAAAACTTCTTTAGCGGCGCTGTAATAAATTATGAATGTAAGTTGATTTTTCTAAGAGATAAACTTTTTAATGTAATATAAAATGTCATGTTTGTGTACGATAGCCCAATAAATAAATATTGTATTCTACCACATAAATGAGAGTACTTTTATACTGATATCATTCCAAAATATCAAAAATGCACAACGTTAATATTCAAGTTTTCACTTCTGCCGGCACTCCCAGAGTGCAACCCGTCGTTTTTTTTTTCAAAAATGGAAATGAAAGATGATGCCTCCTCGAATTTGCATCAATCGTTGCAACATAACATCAAGATACTGAAAACATTCCGAGAAGCAGCGTATAAAAATTGGAGCTTTGAGGGGGAAGGCAAAAATAAATTGTTAATGTTTAAATTTAAATATTATCAAACTGAATCTTCTTTTAATAAGAAAACCACTTGGAATAAATAGTTTATTTCCTAATTATTTTTCCTGTGAAACTATTTACGATATTTGATTTTATGTATTTGTATAACATTTCTAACAATTTTTCCCAAGTAAAGAGTTGATAAACTAATTTTAATATATGTTCGCTCTATAGAGCTAAAATTGGAACTTGTTTGCTAAGCGACTGGACTAAAAATGGTATTAAAAATATTTATTAAAAAAAAAACCTTGGAAAAGGTCAAATTATATCGTGCAATGTGCATGTGTGTAGATGGATGCATACTGTATGGTGCGAAAATTAAATTGTCACATTATCAAATACTAATTATTAATATTTTGCCTAGTTTCTCCAAAAATACGCACTTACCAATTTTATTTTTCAAACATTACACACCAAACTATCCATATTTGGCCACAATATAATAAAGGGTCGGATTTATAAGCTTTATAGAAAAATTTATTACGTGAAAAACCATTGTGTTCTGTATGAGTCCCATAGGAATATTTGCCCCTCCAATGATAAAAATATATCAGATGTCCATTGAGATGGATCCAAACTAACTTATTTACGTAATGGTTTCAACACTTCGTAGAATTTGTAAAACCAACAGAAGCACCAACAGTGCGCTTAATTCTCGATGGCCATTACAGTCATACTAAAAATATATTAATTTTATAATTAAAAGTGCAAGCAATTATCAAAGAAAAAGATGAATATAATTTTGAATACTATATTCCAAATTACCTGTACCCTAAGTAAAATCACGCTTTTGGAGATTTTTTGTTGGATGGTATTTTTGAGAAGGTTTCTAATTTTTGCATTTTTTTATTGTTTGTATTATTAAGGATGTATGACCATGACAACAATGTTTGATTTAAAGGCTCACAATTTTTGTATAGGCAGATTTTTACTCAAAGAATTTGTGGTTAAAATTTCAGCTTAGGTATCCGTGCAAATTTTTAAGAAAAAAGTCATTAAAAATCGATATAAAATACATTGGCTCTTATGGAGGAATATAAAAAAACGACATATTTTGGAAGTTTTTGATAATTTTCATTTGGAATGAATGAAAACAAATTTTAAAAAAACTTTTTAATAGAAAGTAAACATATTAGCAATGAATTAGAAAAGAAAAAAACTAAGTGTCACCGGCCATATAAGGGATGTAAGAGCAGGGTAGATTAAGGGTTGAAATTATTTTTATCTTATTTTCAACTTTGATGATTAATTTTGTTATAACTTCATGAATGTAGACGAAAAATAAGAATAAAATTTTTCGATATGTGGGTTTCGAAATATCGAAAGCTGAATAATTAAACAAAATTTTCAATTTTCGATATTTCGAAAATAACGCCAGATATTGAAAAATTTTATTCTTATTTTTCGTCTTATATTGTCAAGTTATAATATAATTTATCATCAAAATTGAAAATATATATTTTTTAAATTTGTGCTCCCACTACCGTGCTCATACATCCTTAAAGCTAAAACTTGATGCATTTTTTATTGGTCTAGCCCTTTTTATTTTCTAGTAATTAAAAAACAAAAAACAAAAGCAAAACTGGTATTCCAGACATGCTTCACTTCCTCTACTTGAAACACACAGTACTGATTATGTGTAAACGAGCAAACGAATTATTTTGAACACTACTATAATCATGTAGGTATGTGTTTACACATTATCAGCTCATATATTATTTTAAAATGATTGGTATTAATTGATTTTTTTAAATCATTTATATTGACTTAGGTCAGTCTTCATAATGTATTTTAATAAATGTATTTTTCATGTTTTTAATCATTATTTGTCATTTTTAATGTATTATTATTAGTTAGTTTAAAAAAATATTATTATACTACTTATGATTAACGACATTTTGTTAATTTTATGGATATTAATGAATAAGCAATAAGAGTTTCGTGTTTTTATACCATGTATATGAAATATATCAAGGTATACTAAGTTGAGTCACAAGTTTGTAACGCTTAAAAATATTGATACTACGAACAACATTTTGGTATAGGTGTTCATAAAATCACCTAATTAGTCCACTTTCGATTGTCTGTCCGTCTGTCCGTTTGTCGTCAACACGATAGCTCAAAAACGAAAAAAGATATCAATCTGAAATTTATAGCATGCTCAGAACGTAAAAAGCTAGGTCCAGTTCGTAAATGAGCAATAACGATCCATTGGGTCCTGGGTCCACCTTGTAAACCGTTAGAGATATAACAAAAGCTTAAACGTTGTAAGTTTAAGTGTTAAATGTTTCTAAGAACAACTTTTGTTTGAATCATTTTTTGTAAATATCACTGTTTACTCGGGAGAGCGCCTATTAGGCGCAAAATATATAGTATGTATTATATGGGAATATCAGGTAAGTGTGTGTGGCATGTATGTATGTTTAACTATTTTTCGTTAGTTATATGATGTAAAAAAAACAAACGATTGCGTAATCAACACTGTCTTTCATGGTATTTCAACTATTAACTCACTTAACTATTTGTTTTCACTTGTTATTTCATGTTTTGGGTTCATTTTTTTTAAGGTCACACCTGTAACGTGGTCACAAAATAAGGTTTATATGCACACAAATATCATGAAAAATAAGCATAAGAATTGATCCAAAAGACCTCAAATAATGAAATTTTTAACTGTTAACTTTCAATTTAAATGATGAACTCTAAATCTATCTTTTCAGTGCAACTATATCCTACCGCTATAACAAGAAAATTTGATCAAGGATTCGTAAAACATGAATTTTTTAAAACTTTAAAATTGTATAAACCTGTATAAGCTTTTTAAAACAGAAATTTTCTTTGAAAACATGTTATCAAGAATTTGTAGTCTTTTCATCCAACATTAAAAAAAATTGTTTCTCTGCTTTTTTTCTATCTTTTTAATGATTGAAAACATCACTTAATTAAACTGTTAAGAGTATTAGTTCTAATATTTATACCAGGCATACATAGCTCGTTAACAAGCATATTTGAAAACGAATACTGCCACGGAATTTCTAGTCTTGATGCAAAAAGTTATTTGTATCTTTTACCAAGTTGGAATAATGTGAATATGTACAAGAATTATTGCATAAGCCAAGTAAATTAGATTATGAAATCCTTACCTTTATTAAATATACAGATATTCTATTTTGTGGAATTCAAAAATATATAACATAAGCTGTTTCCCGACCGCTTCGCTGGGTTCGAGCTTATTGCATGATAGTATATGAATAATGTACTATCAATTAAGTATAAACTATTGCATATATAGAATGAATTTTCTATATTGATTGAAAAGTTCGAGAACAGTTTTTGAATGTAAAAAGTTGCTGTAATTTAGTGTAATGGTGTTTAGCCTCCGTGTCTCAGACCACGTCTATAACAGAGGCCACCCACATAATTATTTTTAATATTTATTTATTTGTTAAATTACATCTGAATTTACAATTAATTTTATGGTGTGGGTGGAGTCGGTTACTTGGCTCTTATCCAAGCGACGACAATGTGATCATTTGCCGCCCCATTAACTTTTTTGTTCACACTTCCGCTGCCTTGTAGTCAAAGCAAGTTAAGACGCTTTAACAAGCTCGGCTAATAGCCGGTTCTGTAATTTAGTATATGTAACGTCATTTTATAAAATGAAGCCTTGTATTGTAACTTGTGTATGCAGCAACATCTATGCATACAAACCGAAACAATAATTAACTTTGGAATATGTAGTGCCCCCTATAAATAAAAAACGAAATTATTATCAGAATTATGACTTTCAGCTCCTTCTAAATTTATTTTGGCTACAAAAAGTGGCCTATGTTTTTTTTCCAAGTTCTTATTTATCTCTTACCAGACAGACAAAGTTACTTTCGCATTTATAATATTAGTTAGGATGTAACAGAACAGAACAGTTTATGAACAGTCTAGACTTTTTAGGTGCTGACAAAGCAAATGGAATCAATAATAAACGATATATATTTACGTATTGTGTATAATATAATATAACAAGTGAAAACAAACAATTGACTGAGTTAATTGTTGAAATACCATGTATAGGCAGTGTTGATAACTCTGTCACATTTCACATACATACATATCTGACATATTTAACTGATATTCTCATATAATGCGCAAGTGTTGATGCGCAATCGTTTGTTTTTTTTTGACGTCATGTAAATAACAAAAGATATTCACTTTGATATTCCTATATTAATACATACTATGAAATTTGTACCTAATTAACGCCCTCGTGGGTAAACAGTGATGTTTACAAAAAAATGTTTCAAACAAAAGTTGTTTATTTTTTTGTAAGGAACATTTTTTACATTTAAACTTTTATTCTATCTCTAACGGTTTACAAGATGGGTACTACGGACCCATGACCCAATTGACCCATGTTGCTCATTTACGAACTTGACCTCACTTTTTACGTCCTAAGCACGCTGTAAAAATTTCAGCTTGATATCTCTTTTTGTTTTTGAGTAATCGTGACCACAGACGGACGGACGGACGGACGGCCGGACGGACGGACGGACAACCGGAAATGGATTAATTAGGTGATTTTATGAACACCTATACCAATTTTTTTTTGTAGCATCAATATTTTTAGGCGTTACAAACTTGGGACCAAACTTATAATACTATGTATATTTCATATATACATGGTATAATAATATGTATATTCAAATATATTACACATATAGGTATCTATACCTACCTATACCTATCGTAAGTAAGTAATCCTTGTATATCTTTTAATAGTTTAATACTGCTTGGGAATATACTAGTATTAAATTTTCTATTTTCATAAAAATACATATTTTATATATGTGTACATTTATTTTATATTCGAAATATTTTCTACAAGCTTCGACCAAATATTCAATAAATACCAGGATGTTTCATAAAAAGAGTATTATCCTACGGTCTCTGAGACCGGTATGATGAGGGATGATTCCTATTTTGTAATCGTTTGACATCAAATTGATCATCACAAAATACTCTTCATTGTCTTCTTGACCCCAAGAGTTCTACTCTGTCTTCCTACCTTAAAATCGTGCATTTACTTTGGTTTATACTTGTCCGTCTATAAAGCCCGCTGCATTCGAATAAGCTATTTATATCTCTGAAGAAAGAAGGGATGTTTCAGGAATACCTTCAACCTGTCTTTGATCTAAGTCTTATTTCCTTCGAAAGATGATATAAATCCTTAGGTTTTCACCCCTAAACGTCGGCTTGTTGACTTAGGTACCTATCTATGTATATCTCAAATAGATAAAATATAGTTCAACCGCAGATTGTGGAAAGTTTTTTTTGCAACTAGTTTTCATTGAAAACAGTAGGTATTGTTTAAAAAAAAACTGAAAATAATCGCACTTCATTTTTCCTCGTCAAAGTGAGCAATTGATTTTGTTGTTATTAGAACTGCCATTTGTGTTTTAGACCGTGGGAGAGAAAGGTGCTTTGTAGAATTATTAATATATACTTTAAATTTCGTGAGTTACTTTTGGCAAGTCTACCAAACTTCTGTCTACGACTTTTTCGCTCTGCGTTCTCAAATGAGCCCGATGAACGAAATTTGGATATTTGCCGACACTATGACCAATGAATAATATTAATAATTATTATTAAACAATAAAAGATTTCGTTCTAGAAAAATACTGCACCCATGAGCTTGTCTACGACCTCGAACATGCTGTACTTAAGTATTTTTGTCTTTCAATACATACGTAGTTCAATTTTGCTGAATGGTTAAATAATTATTAATATTATCAAGTGGTCCTAGTGTCCGAAAAGTTCCCTGTTGCGTTTTTTTCAGAGCGATATCTTAAATATGACGACATCGTGCTCATTTGAGAATGCAGCACTTTCGAAAAAATTAGTAGAGAGAAGTTTGGTAGATTCACAAAAACGAAATCATTCACGAAATTTCATTTCAGAAAGAACCCTTTCTGTCCCACGATCTATTTCGTCTAAAAAAAAGAAACCAAAAATCGAAAAACCAGAAACAAAATTGTTGATTAATAAGGCAGGTCCCTGTATAGTATTAACCCGGGGCTCTGAAAAATCACGTTCCGTACTTAAAAGTTCACGATACTCCTTTTTTAAGAAAAAAACCAAATCCTTAAATTCAAATCCTGAGAACTATTACAAATTATTTTAAAAAATATGAACCTCATTTTCGAAAGACAAAATTTGTATTCACTCTTCATTCAGACAAATTTCCCAATTCGAAACTCACACAATTAGAGACGATAAAAGAATATAAACTTATCTATTTAGTGAGCTTTTATGAAGTAAAGAATTTAAGAAACTTTACAGTAGTAAAAAAAATTTAATTACTATAACTGAGACAAAATCTTACAAACTAAACAAATTAAATGAACCAAATTTTATGTGAATCTTGAAAAGTATTAAGATAAGAATAACTGGTTTTCTCTATACAAATTCAGCAAATTTTAATATCAATAATAAACGTACGTATTAATGGCATAAAGTTTTCCGTGATATCATAAATTACCTTGAAAGCAAAAAAACACAGCCATGTACGAAATCAACCCACTTGTACCTTGCAGTAAAGTTATAAAACAATAATCGCATCCATATATAAGGAAAATAAAATGCATTCCGGGGTAATAAAAAAGTTTTATTAATAGTGGTTATTAAAAATGTAAATATCGTACATCGTACCTATCGTATAGGTAAGTAATATAATGTGAATTACTCATTATTTGATATATATTATATATTACCTTACTTACCTTACAATCTTGTAAATGCAATAATATTGTATTAGGCAAGTCAATAAAGATATGAATATTCAGAATGATCAAAGTTGTGTTCTTTTCTATGAGTTTGTCGATTTTCGATTTCTTCGTTTCGATGTTCTTTTTCCGTTGTATTATAATTTCAAGCCTAAAAAAGTATTTCAGCGTTGAATAAGATGAGAAGAAATTTGACAATGATGTTGTTGAGTTTTTTTATAAGGAACATTTTTTACACTTACACTTTTTTATCCCTAAGGGTTGGGTCTTACAGACCGAAAATCCAATTGACCAATGTAGGGCATCCATGGCCACTCAGGCTTCTGTAACTAACATACGAATAAGACACTGATACCCTAACCAGTGTCAACCAATAATACTAGTAAGACAGAGAGACAACATTTTTTTTCTACCTATCTCATTTTTATTAGAGAAACTGAGATAGGTAGAAGAGTATACCTGTCTCGCTTCCTCCTCTATAAGCAATGCGGACTTGCATAAAGAGACACATAATAAACTTTATGGCACACAATAAACTTATAACAATGGTGGCTTTGACTTAAAATAACTCATTCACGCCTGATGTAGAGGTCATTTATGAACTCCTGTTTTACGACATTCTTCATTTCCATATTTTGCATACTGTTCAAATGATTTAAATTGCCTGGTCTATAAAACATAAATACAGACAAGACAGTATTGTAAAGTTGTTAATATAGGTGTAAAAGTAATGTCTATGTAAATAAAGGATGCATTTACCTTTTTGTAATAATAATAATAATAGTAATAATAAATGTTGTTTACTTCTTTTTTTTTTACATATTTAAAATAAAAACATCGTCTCTTAATCTTGTCAATTTTCAATGTGTTAATTGTCTTGTAATTAATATTATGCTCATTACTAAAACAAATTGCATAGATATAAATAAATACATTACAATTATATACTCTAAAAGTGTAATTATTTAAATGTCATGGTATGCTTTTTTATCATTTTATGTTACTGATGAAGGGCGTTGTGTGTACAACGTATTGGGATGGCAGCATTACAGTAGCATCCATACTAATCTCGGAATGTCTACGGACAACCCCATCTAAATCACTTGAGGTAATTCTGCCTCTCCTGCCAACTGATCTATTTGGGGAGAAATGCGCAATAGGGGCTGCTCTAAGGCTAAATCTAGTCTCACCCTGGACTGAGACACATTATGGTCATGCACGAATACTAAGAAGGTATACTTACTTCCAAGATCCGTTGACTAAGTTTTACCTTCTCCTAACTTCGGGAACAAGTTCTAAGTAAAGATCCCATCCAGGCAGGATTGGAATGAGGACTTTGTTAAACCAAAGGGTATGGTATTTTATACCGACTAATCTAAGTTAGAAATAAGGGTAGGTTGTGGGATCGTCTTCGAGAATCATTCCGGCTGCCAGATCACTGTAGCGTGTATAAAGCGAAAGTGATGGTTATTCACGAGGTATGTGAATGTATAAGACTGAAAACTTTCAGATGCAGTGATATTACTATCTTCACCGACAGCCATGCAGCTCTTAAATCTTTCAGCTCAGTTTATATAACCTCAAAGGTAGCACGGGACAGCCGCACGTCCCTAAACGAGCTGGGGGAACAAATGAATGTAAACCTGATATGGGTACAGTTACACAGAAATGGCACAATATTGTCGGATACAAGCATCAATAGGCATCCGGGAGTTCCGTTTGCGAACTGCAAGCTGCTCTTTAAAGAGGATATCTTAAAAAGCGTCAATCTTAGATAGAGGGAGGAACGTACTTGTACAAATAATTTACGTACAAATAATTTCAACCACAAGTCCATACTTGCCTTGGATGTACTACCTTAACACCCTGTAATACTATATTTTAGTACAAATTAAAAACATTCATACATATATAATTATAGACTGTTTATCATCTATAGTAGTAATTCTTAATAGAGACTTAATCAGAATGACCGATATCATGGTGCACAGCGCAGCGCTTATTACGTGTTGTTTTAAATAACAATAATTCTAACATGTTTGTGTTTTTCCTTTTTTTTTTTTTTAAATTGCGCGTTTTTTTTTTTCATTTTATGTTAAAGATAAAAATTTATATGTTGTATATGTAAAAATTTTTTATATTCAAACAAGCAAATACGTATGTTACGATTAACGATTATTATTCTTACATTGACAATTTTATTATAGAATTACTTCATTATCAAAATAGAAATCCATAAAAAATATATGGCTTTACTATCTATAACATTTATTTTGGCAAAATGGATTTATTATTTATCCACAGATAGCAAATATGTAACCTCGAATTAATCTACCTACATTCATCGATTACAGACAGTTAGTACCGGTTGAAGAGTTTCATATTAAGAAAGTACGAGCGCCAACGAAGTTAAGACTGGTGGTTGAAATGATTTGTATCTGATTTTCAACTATGATGATGAATTTTGCTATAATTTCATGAATATATCTTCTAAATTTATCAATTAAAATGTTCATAACTTTTTTTTGCTAAAGAATTCTTTTCTTGATGCCAGAAATTACATATTTTAATTTTTTTTACCCATTGAAACAGGTGATTCCCGCCTCAAGGAACTTTGAGTACTATTATTAGTCATAGGGCTTAGCAAAATAAAACTGCATTTTATGCAGAAAGCAAGCCACTTCGCACAGTGATACTAGGGACCAAAATAAATGACTTCGTCCGAGGAAACACAATTTTCATCCACTGGAATTCAAGATGGCGGCCATTTTCCAAAATGGCAGATGCATAATTTAAAACATTTACAAGATCAAAACGATTGCACCGATTTAAGCGAGTGAGGTGTCAATCAATTCGTCTTGACACCTCTAATCAAAAGAAAAACATACCATTCGAAAAATTAAAGATGGCGGCCAAATATTAAGAAAATTGTGTAATTTATCAATTAATTTTTTCATTCTATTGAAAATAACAGCTAAATATCCTATGATGAAGGTCAAATATTTTTTGTTTAAATAAAACTTGAGAATATTACCTACAAAATAAAAAAAATTTCGTCACAATCCGTCGAGTAGTTTTTGAATTATACGCATTACAAAAAAAGGGTGGTTTTAAAAGCCTTCATTGTACGTAATGTGATGCATTGTCTAATCAAAACGAAATCACTGATTTCAGTAATTTAAATAGGAAATGATTTTTCATGGTATTGTCATGATATGACGTCTGTGGAAACCGGCTTAGTGCAAGTTGAACTCGCGCATAAATTCGTACCGATACACACACAATTTGTTTTGGTCACAATTTACAAAAACTTCAACCTAGAATGCTTTTCGGAGTGGCAACAGGGAATTTCTAACAACTTTTGGAGGAATTAGAGAAATATATATACATATAATAAATATGATATTTTTCCGCTTATTCGTACTCCTCTTTTTCTTCTTCGTCCGATATGGTTAAACTGAAAGGAGAGAAAATTCATATTAAATCAGTTCAAAATATACCTAATATAATTTATAAACAGTAAGTAAAAAATTATATACCTTTCGTTTTTGCAGCTGCCTTTACATATGATGCATTGAACTGTGCAGGGTAGATTCACTCGCCGACACGTGCAGCGCATTGTTTCGCAGCCTTTTTTACAGCCGCAATGGTCCAAGTAAGACAACTCACGCCAAATTTCACTGACTTCCGACCACTGCGGTACCCAGCTATCATTAAACGTCTTCCAACCCCAAGAGGATGGTAATGGCACAGAGGCATCATCAAGAGTAAGGGCATTGTCCCATAAGTGGCCCGCTTGATATACAACACGGAGTGCATGTTTTTGTAATGCTGCCAATGTTGGTGGGATATTGGTTACCAATTTATTTTTTGTTGCAAATAGTTCTTTGCGTACCAAATTAACCGACGAATGTGTTGTTTGAGGATCATATAGGTAGCAAGTGACCTTTCCAGCATGGCCATTATTCCTTCAGGAAGACTTTGTAATGGCTGCGATATTTGTTTGAAAGATGGTGTTACTTCAGGGTGTGATAACCACGTTTTGAAGCATGCGCGAGTTCAACTTGCACTAAGCCGGTTTCCACAGACGTCATATCATGACAATACCATGAAAAATCATTTCCTATTTAAATTACTGAAATCAGTGATTTCGTTTTGATTAGACAATGCATCACATTACGTACAATGAAGGCTTTTAAAACCACCCTTTTTTTGTAATGCGTATAATTCAAAAACTACTCGACGGATTGTGACGAAATTTTTTTTATTTTGTAGGTAATATTCTCAAGTTTTATTTAAACAAAAAATATTTGACCTTCATCATAGGATATTTAGCTGTTATTTTCAATAGAATGAAAAAATTAATTGATAAATTACACAATTTTCTTAATATTTGGCCGCCATCTTTAATTTTTCGAATGGTATGTTTTTCTTTTGATTAGAGGTGTCAAGACGAATTGATTGACACCTCACTCGCTTAAATCGGTGCAATCGTTTTGATCTTGTAAATGTTTTAAATTATGCATCTGCCATTTTGGAAAATGGCCGCCATCTTGAATTCCAGTGGATGAAAATTGTGTTTCCTCGGACGAAATCATTTATTTTGGTCCCTAGTATCACTGTGCGAAGTGGCTTGCTTTCTGCATAAAATGCAGCTTTTGATGAAAATATCACCGTAAGCCCTAAGACTATATATGATTATAACTACTTATCTCAAGCAATATCAAAGTCATATCAAAAGGTTTTAGAAAAATTGAAGCTTCGTTTAATTATTCCGAAATAGTACATATTTTTAAATAGCCTTTATTTCTACTATTTGATCTATTACACGGAGTCTATCAAAAGCCATATTGTTTCATACAAAGTTAAAAACCTTATCACTACATAGTATAAAACAAAGTCGCTTTCTCTGTCCCTATGTCCCTATGTCCCTTTGTACGCTTAAATCTTTGAAACTACGTAACGGATTTTGATGCGGTTTTTTTTAATAGATAGAGTGATTCAAGAGGAAGGTTTTTATGTATAATACATCCATATTATAGTAGAGTAAGGGGTTGAAATAGGGGTTGAAAGGGATATGCTTAAAAAACTAAAAAAGTTGTGCATCGATTAAGCTCAAATATTGACACGATATACAACCAGCTTCAAAGATCTATTGTTTTTATCTACTTTTAACCTTCGGAGGGTAGAAAGGTGTAGCGAGAAAGTGGGAAGGAATTATCGAATATTTACAAATATACCTAAGTGGGGTATCAAATAAAAGAGCATGACGTATACATTACAAAACTGTTATCCAACGCAAGGAAATGTGGAGGGAGGGGTGTAAGTGGGGATGTTGCCCAGCAAAGCGGGTACTTCACAGCTAGTGTTGTAATAATGAGCAGCTTCTATAAATGATATCACCTTGGTACCCATCTCAATTATAATTATATTATTTCATCGAATAACTAATGTGCGATATCCGATGTCCTTTACATCCTGTTTATTATGAGAGCTAAAGTGGTTCTCCGAATCTAGGTAAAAACGGTGTATCCAGTAAATAAACAGTTTTATAATTTATTTATTTATTGGTTTCTGGAAGGGATTCCTTTTTTATTTTTAAAAATTAATGTATTCGTGGATTAGAACATGCAAATGACTTATTGCATTAGAATAATCAAATTATAGCTAAGATTAATTAAAAATGTAAATATACAGGGTGATCCAAGTTATAATCTTTCAGTACGTATGTGCGGTCATATCATATCACAATAAAATGCCATAATAAGAACGCATAGAAAGACAGACTTAAGACAGTATCTTTTACAATACGACAAACTACGACATTTACCGAAGTTGCTTCGTTTTGTATTCATTTAATCCGAGTCGAATATTGATTGTTTTCGGTCAATCTATGGATATTTGTGGTTACAAACACCTACATCATTATTTACTCACCATGACGAGGAACCAAAACCAACATGCTGTATTTAGCTTTGAAAAATTCTGTCTCAAAATTCTATGCATGCCACTGTTTACGACCTGCATTTACAAAATTATTATTTGTTTAATAATTTAAGGATGTATGAGCATGACATCAATGTTTGATTTAAAGGCTCAAAATTTGTTTATAGGTAGACTTTTACTCAAAGAATATGTGGTTAAAATTTTTAAGAAAAAAGTCATTGAAAATCGATATAAAATACATTGGCTCTTATGGAGGAATCTCAAAAAACGACATATTTTGGAAGTTTATGATAATTTTCATTTGGAATGAATGAAAACAAATTTAAAAAAAACTTTTTAATAGAAAGTAAACATATTAGCAATGACATAGAAAAGAAAAAAAACTAAGTGTCTCCGTTCATATAAGGGATGTAAGAGCAGGGTAGATTTAGAGTTGAAATTATTTTTATCTTATTTTCAACTTTGATGATGAATTTTGTTATAACTTCATGAATGAAGACGAAAAATAAGAATAAAATTTTTCGATATGTGCCTTGGTTTTCGAAATATCGAAAGCTGAATAATTAAACAAAATTTTCAATTTTCGATATTTTGAAAATTACGGCAGGTATTGAAAAATTTTATTCTTACTTTTGGTCTTATATCGTCAAGTTATAATATAATTTATCATCAAAATTGAAAAAATATATTTTTTAAATTTGTGCCCCCACTACCGTGCTCATACATCCTTAAGTGCCGAAAAATTAACAAAAAAACTTAATTTGATTTTACAACGGGCTGTCGGTCTTATTATAAAATATTATTAAAAAGAATTTCTGTCTTATACAATACATACATCGTAGATACGATATGTAGGTAGCGTAGGTAGGTTCATACTTATTTCTCCTAAAAAAAATATGTCTGAAATGTAATTAAAAGTTTCGTAAGCATTTATTACTGTACACTTTGGTATCCTTTGAATGTAATTTACTGTTTATTAAAACACGTACACATTCAATGTAGTATATATGTATGTTCACAAGTACCTAAGTTTTAATTTTATTTTTAACATAAATTAATTTATTAGAAATATTTAGTTTTTCTAAAATCGTTTAGAAAAAACCATATACAGAATGTTTGGTACACTTTAATACAAACCTTGACTGTTATAAAAACTTATTTGTCATATATATTTGACGAATATACGTTGAATCGTAAAAAAGGGAAGGATTCGCTGTTCAAGCTGGAGCAATTTTTAATTTTGTTTATAATTTTAAATTAAAAATGGAATGTCGTTTAAAGACTATGGTGTTTTGAGGAAAAAAATTAATTTTTACTTCAAATCATCACACACTGGAAAATGAAAGTTAATAAATCACGGGAGTTACAGTATTTAAAAATGACTTAATTAAATCATAACGAGTTTCGGCTTTTGCAAAATGTTCCTGTCTGAGTCACATACATCAGATAAATTAAAATATTATATGTGCAATAATTCTTACCTTCAAAAGCTTATCAGGTTAAAATTTCCCAGGAAAAAATTCTCTGTTAGACTTTCTGGCAATTTTGCGAAGGATTATTATTAAATGGAATTCTATGTATGATTTGTGATTCCCGAAGTCAGAAAAAAGGAAATGAAACGATTATGATTCATTATAATAATTATTGACGTTATATATAGTAATAAAACTCATATATTTTTAATTAAAAATTTCACAATTTTTATATTATTATAATAATGATATTCTAATTAAGTAAATCTCTGTTGTATTAATAAACTTCATTTTGATGACTAATAAATTTTAGTAAGTTAGATATCTCTGGACTCGTAGATATAATGTGTTAAATTAAAAAAAACTTTTAACAAAAAGAAAACCAACTTCAAAAGAAAAACTTTTCCAAAACAAATTAATATGCACTCAAAAATAAAAAAAATAACGATAATATAATATGTAGTTAAAATTATTGTTATTTTTGGAGTCGGTGTCAGCCAAGGAAACAACTCTGACAGAACAGTTTGCTACATTAGCTAGGCAGACATCGACTCCAAAAAAATACAATAATTTTAATTACATTATATAATCGTTATTTTTTTACTTTTTAGTGCATATTAACTTGTTTTCGAAAAATTTATCTTTTTAAGTCGGTTTTCTTTTTGTTGAAAGTTTTTATTTTGTGATTTTTAGTGAAGTACACCAACTAATTTGTCACTTATTTCGAGTTATTCGTCCTCTTGTCGTGCAAACTTAATGCAAATTTAAGACTTTTATGGTTTTCTCATGGATGCCGTTGTCAGAATGAGACCACACGCGAAGTGGTGCCCAACCACCAACTTTTAAATAGACAAAGAATCATCGAAATCGGTTCACCCAGTCGAAAATTCTGAAAAATACAGTTGAATTGATAATCTCCTCCTTTTTTTGTTTGATGTAGGTTAAAAATCATAAACACAAATTATTGAAGGAAAATTAAACAAATTTTTTCAGTCAAACAGTGAGATTTTGGCATAACCAACGAATGATATATTAAGATAAAGTTATTGTAAATTGTGAATTCAATTTCGTTTATCTTCTCATTCTGAAAGTTTGTTTCCAAGATATTCGCTTTTAAAGTAAAATTTACAATTCTGGATTTAAAATCCTGTATCTTGAAAAAAAATCATTTCACTGACATTTGTCTCATATCAATCAAAACTTAAACTGTTAAGCACTAAACTAACAAATGTTAAGCCATTGCATATTGTTTTGTAAAAAATTTATCACTCTCCCACTTCTGTTTTTAAATAAAAACATCCAGTTTCTGTGGATATCACAAAAAGTGTCGTCATTATCGATGTGAACGTCATACTGTGTACTGTATTGAAGGAATAGCAGCATTAACAATAGTTATGGCGGACGAGTCAAAACAATATGGGCGTGATTCTCATTCTAGTCGGCGATAGCCACAATATTTCTAGTGGATAGTCCAATTCAATTATTTAATATTACTTATTGCTAATATAGATACTATATGCATCTGTCTCTGTACCATACCAGCGTTGTAGCGAACGCCATGCTCTCCAAGTATTACCTTGACCTAAAAACTTTAGCAAACATTATTTAACATACTTTTTTAAAAAAGTCCATGCGATCTTCCTTCGAATTGACTGTACACTTTTATGTACAAAATTATTTGAAGACAGAGAATACAATAGAACAAGTTACATAAATTTACATTTACCGATACCATGTTGTAAATTACCTTTACATATATTTTACATAAATCATTTTTTAAATTATAGGTATATGTGTACAAAATTCGTCAGCCATTTACAATTTCTATTCAGCAATGCAGCCGTCAAGTACTTGAAAATAAAACTGACAAAAATGCAAAATAATTAAAATTCAATAAACGTAAATTCTAAAGCGAGTGTGACATATTGCATTCTGTGTGATATACATCGTTTATAGAGCTGGATGTCATCGTACAAAATTGATTAAATAATTTATGGTTACTACTGCAAGTATTATAACATGCAGACTTTGTTGTTTCGTATACGGAGATTTCAGATTTAGTTTTGAAGCTCTCATTCACTAGAATAATAGAATTGAACAATGGTTAAATTTTGAAAGCTTCCTATGTTAATGAAAAATAAATAAAAACCAGCACTTTCCTTTTTTTTCACAGTTTGAGCTTCCCGAATAATAAACTAATGTAAATATCAATTGATACAAACGAGGAAAATTTGTGAACGCTTGGTTTTTAAACGGCATTAAAAAATTTTCTTTAAATTTTAAGATATATTAACTTTATAAAATAATAATTGCAGATAAACACAGTAGCCCAGGAATATGAAGGTTTTTCTGCTTTAAAAAGTCCTAAGTTTTTCACCGGGATTATCTTTATTCGGATGCAAAAAATGACCTATGAAAAGTTTATTACAAAATCATTTGCGCAACGAAAAGATATTCAAGGCCAGAGGTCGCGAATATAGATTTTTTTTTTTCAAAAATCTCGTAAACGTTTAGGTTTATTGCAGTTTTAGCTATTATAAAATTTGTTTGCGAGTTAATTTGCACAAAAAGTGTTCTTTCCAAAATTTTCGCAATACTTAGGACAAGACAATTTGACTGCTTATGAATTTCATTGACACAATAAAATGTTTACTAACCACCAGAAAATATTTACTTGCTACACTGTAAAGACCGTTTTCGTCTAGCTAGTACTTTTGTCCTGTCTACGTAAGAGGGCATTCATAAACAGATCTTAAAGAAAAGGCAAAAAATTAAAGAAAAAAAAGAGATAATTATTAAACGATTAACTTCTGCTTTAGTAGGTACTTAGTAATATGGTATGCATTTATTTACATAAAATATTTCCAAGTTTGGATTTAAAAATGCAATCTAGTTTTACTTTACAGGCATTTGAATATGTATTATTTAATAAATTTAATAAAACAGAATATCTTTTTAGTTATTAAGATCCTTTCTTGCCGTAAAGTGATCAAGAATCATTTCCCGAACTTAAAATAATGGAAAATATTATTACAACACTTATTATTCAATGTGTTGAAATATTAGTTTCAATGTTTCGGGGGTGGTTGTCTTACATCTTGAAATCTCTTTAGCAAACTTTTCCTCAGTTCGAAGTTAATGAAAGCTACAAAGAAGTTTCCAAGTACTCTAATTTTGTTCTTTATCACACGTTATCGTTCTGATTTTTTCGCTGGTTGGGATATAAAATCAGAAAATGTTTACAAAAATAATAAATAAATTAGTATACAAAAATAAGCGCTGAATTAATCATTTACGAAGGTACGAAAAGAATATAGTTCCTACCGGGTGCACAGAATTGTTTAATCCCTATATATTTTAAATGTGAAAGTAAGGATGTTTGTTTGTTTGTCGTGCTTTCACGGAAAAACTAGCGAATGGATTGTAATGAAACTATACAACAATACAGCTCATACACCAGAATAGCACATGGCTATAATTTTTAAAGATATATTTAAACAATAACAAAAATAATAATAATAAATAATTTACTGCTCCATCTATTATCATCCTTTTGAACCATAAACTAAAGATTTATGTAGAAATTTAAAATAGTAAATGTCAAACAATTCATGGCCATCTTTTCTGAAATACGCAATGAGTTTTGACTATTTTACACTTAATAAATAAATTGAAAACTGTGCATATATTTTAGCTGTCTAAAACAATCCCTTCGAGTTTTATGGGAGGGAGAAAAGTGAGATCGATAAAGATGGAGGCTATAAAGCGGTGCTTTTAACTTTTGAGTCCAATTAAGTGGGCGGGTATCAAGCTAGTATTTTTCTATGTATAACTTAGTTTCGTAAACTAAAATCATACAGAAAAGATAATCGAAAAGAAGAATGCAGTAGGTAATAAATTTGATGGTTCACTAAATTTGACTCTGAGCCCAACAAGAATAATAAAAATAAGAATTGTGTACATAATAATATCGACATTGAACATTTGTATAAAAATACTATCATCATCGGCCGTATCAAATGACATTGAAGCCGGTATTTATTGATTCATTGCACTCACATACCACGTTTATATTCATACTGATTTCATAAACACTGTATTATTAATATTTATCGTTTTTTTTTGTACTCTGAACTTGCTTGAAAAAATATAAATCATAATTAAATGTACTTGAAAATGTTCAGATTATCCTGGCCTTGATTGATCAAAGATTTATAGTTTGTGTGTATAGATTTCCAAAAATATAATTGTAGATAGTAAAAGTTCCGAGTCACTGAAATTATCAGAATGTTTAAACATGACAAATATTTATCGTAAATATAGGAAACGTAAACTACTAATCTGTCTGCAAAAAATACTTTCATGGAGCTATACAATAGCTCATGTTAGTAATTGGTATGAAAAAATTGATTTTTTTTTTTAAATTGCAAATTCTGCAATGTCGAATAATGCAAAAATAAATTAAATTTTTTCCATTGAAATCCTCAAATTGTCAATAGTTATTTCTTGAAAAGGAAATAACGAAAAGTGAAAAAAAATTTGACAAAAATTATAAGAAATTCAAGAAGCAAATATTGAAATTTCCGTTATATGCAAATCAGTCCGATTATCATCGTACTATTTTTTATTAATGATTTATTATTCACAATTCTAAAATATTTTTATAACTGTCCTTTTGAATTTTCTATCAAAATTTTATGTTTTATCATTTAGAAAAATTGTGTTGTGAAAATTATCAGCAGTTAAAGATAACAGAGATAATAAATATCCTGATTCAACTAAAAGTAGCTATAAAATTAAATTATTTAAAGAATCAAACAAGTATTTTACTTAATACCTTAAATTTGTAGATAAACGTCCTGTAAATAAAAAAAGTAAACGCTACATTTATAATGAACCGTAGTAAAAAAGGATTATAGCTCCCACTGGATGTCCCACGATACCTCCTGTTTTTTTTCTACAATTTTAATTTTTCAGAAAAATTCCATTTTATTTTTATAATCAAAAAATGTTTAAAATGAAAACGTTAATTACCTAAGTTCTAGCACTTTAATGGAACATCAGATCGAAAACTTCTGCTGAGTTTTTCCATTCGTGAATTCCAAACATCCTGCCTTGGTTTCAGCCTATTATGCTTTTAATTACTTTGTTTTAGAATAAACAACAAGCAAAAATATCATTGCATTAAAATACGATCATCGACTTTGACACCCGAGTCACAGTTAAACAAAAATTTTACCAAATTTATATGTAACAATCCTCGAAATAATAGAAAAAAAATCATAGAAATTTTATATTGGGATTAGAGACTATCCCAATTCTGTATACAAGGCTCAATATTGATAAAAGTTTTACATAATAATCACTACGTCCGCAAACCAAATATATGTAAACGTGATAGAATGTAAGTAAGTTAACTTATCTATTTTTTTTAATTACAATCATAATCATAAAAATGCAAAAAATAATATACTAAATAATAATCTGTAATAAACATGATCCATTTATTTAATTTCCATTTTTAATATCTGTATAAAAAAAATAAAAATATTATGATATACGTATATATTTATTAATATACACACACAAACACTCATATACAGCGTGTTGCATTTAAGATGAAGACATCTTCATATTTTCGTTATTTATAGGAATATCGACTTGAAATTTTGTCATACAGGGTGATGGGTCACATTTTTTAAGATACTTCACCGAAATCAGAATTTGAAACTTATCAGCCTTTTACAAATTACAAACAGAGCCAATTCTTAAATTTTGTCTAGCGTCAGAGATATCGGACAAAACTTAAATTGATATATTATTCTTGTAATATTTTTATTGAAAGCAGCCAATTGTAAGAATTATTTAAAAACAAAGAAAAGCTCCAGTTTCTTAACTTCACTAATTTGGCTTAATTAAGTTTTATTTATTTCTTTATAAATTATATTATTCCAATTTTATTTTATATCTGCTATAGATTCAAGCATAGCGGTATATTTGGAATCATACGGTAATGAGGAACAGGCTTAGATATTTATTCGATTTAATATAATGTTTAGAAGGTTGTAGTTTGGTAAGGGTGAGGTTAAAGAAAACCAAGTTACAAAAGTTACTTAAAAAGACATTTTAAAAAATATTTGATCAATTTTGGGTAGGGTTGATCTGACCACTTTTGACGATTTCATCCCCTCCAACTCCACTGCTACTGGGAGGGGTCCCAGAGGGGAGTTATATCAATCCTAGGACCTTGTTGATATAAACCCTGATACGAAGTTTCACTGCTGTCCCCTCAGTCTCTCAATAGAAAACCCCATTTTCCTGTACTTGCCAAGGTTTTCCCTAGGGTGTGGGCCTTCTCAAATTTTCCCGGATATGTGGCTTATACCAATCCTAGGAACACCTTAAGGTCTAGCCTTGTGCCAAGTTTAATCGAAATCGTTACAAAAATCCTGTTTTGGCCTAGAAGAAAGTACCCTTGAAAAAAGGCCTAGGAAAAAAATGAAAAAATTGTCTGGAATTATGACCAAACTGAACGTATGTATCGAGTTTGAGAAAAATCGGTTGAAAATTGAAGAGCCCAGCTTGGCAACAGACATACCGACGGACGCAACATTTTGTAAAAACCACTTTTTTGAAATCAGGAACCCTCAAAACGTGTATTTCAATTTTTTTCCATTGGCAATACTTTATTATATTTATGTATATAATAAAGTAAAAAGTTGCTTAGAATATTTTTTTATACCCAGATAGGGTTTTTGTACCATGTACATATGAAATATATCATAGTATATTAAGTTTAGTCTCAAGTTTGTAACACTTAAAAATATTGATGCTACGAACAAAATATTGGTAAAGGTGTTCAAAAAATCACCTAATAAGTCCACATCCGGTTGTCTGTCTGTCTGTTAACACGCTTACTCAAAAACAAGTCGAGTACGTAAACCTAGGACAATTGGGCTGAGTTTAAAGTTCTGATTTCGGTGAATTATCTCAAAAAATATGACCCATCACCCTGGTATGACGGTGCAAAATTACAAGTCGATATTTCTATAAATAACGAAAATATGACGATGTCCCCATCTTAAATACGACACACTGTATAAAACATATACACATTTAAACTAGTATTCAATATATTAATTTCTTGTATGTTTAACTGATAAGTGGTCATGATAGCGGAAATTGATTAATACTAGCACTAAATTTATGGCGTAGCATAGCATATTATTAACTAATGGATTAAATGTATTATTTGGTTTTATGGTACATAATATTATAATTTAATGTTATAGTTAAATTATTTATTTATAAATAATAATTATATTAAATTAATTTTATTAAATTATTAATTGTATCCAATAATTAATTATTATTTATTTACATTACTTTCAGTTTTTTTCTGTTTTTTATTATATTTTTTCTATAATCTACATTTTTTTCAATCTTCGGATTAATAAAAACGTAAAATGGAAGTAATCAACATAATTTATTACTTAATAGTTCGAACGTAAATCAATAATCTTCATCTGGTATATTTTAATCGATCTCTTATTTTTATCTTTATTTTTTGACGTCTTCCCAAAAACTTTATACCAACCTTTCGATGATTTCTGGAAAGTTGCTGTATCGTTTAATAAATGCTTTATCATAATTAACATCGTGCGTATTTTGTTAACATCGAAATTTGTCAAGGATCAATTTATATACATATTTTTTATATACAAAATGTATATAAAAGTGGTGAAAAGCAGCAAAGTTCGAGAAATGATGGTTTTAGCAAAATGGTTTTGGCCTAAAGGAGGATTAAGTGCTTAACTTGACGTTGACCTTGATTTCAAGGTTACTGTTTTCCATGCTAAACTTAATATAAGTAAGTGTTACTTAAATAAAAAGCTTACAACTTTTGTTGGAAACATTTTTCCAATAACTCAATAAATTTGACCGAAAACGAATTCAAAATTCGATCTATGATTTTCTTTTCCTTCCATTTTTATTAAATTTATACTAATTTTGAAATATTTTTTCTTAGAAATTATTTTACGACCTAAATGCAGGTGAATTTTTGGCAACCTGGACCGTATGACTTTTACCAAGACCCTACGTTTATTAAAAGAAAGAAATCGAACTATAAATACAATTTAAGATTAAAATTTTATTTCAATTTTTGAGTATTATTTTGAGTACTCCAAAAAATATACATCGAATAACTTTTGTTGATCTTTTACGAGGAACAAGTTTCTAACTTACAGCCTTTGCCTGGATGTTGGATTTTAATGAATCTTTCATTGGATTTTAATTTGAAAAATAGATGACAAGATCTGAAGTCAATTTTATATCCAGTGGTAAACATAAAAGATATAAGCAATTGAATAATTTTATTCATGCAAAACAACGTTTGATATGTAATCTTTATGGAAACTGCAGGCTATGACGTCACCAAATGTTATTTTCCTTTCGTTTTAACCGATTTCAAAGAAAAAAGAAGGAGGTTATCAATTCGACTGTATTTTTTTAAGTGTGTTACTTGAGAACTTTCGACTGGAGCAACCGATTTTGATGATTTTGGTTCAGTTCTGACAACGTCATCTATGAGAAAACCATAATAGTCTTAAATTTGCATTAAGTATGCAAGACAAGAGCAAGCAATAAAAAGTAACAAAATAACGATAATATTATGTAGTTAAATTATTGTTCTTTTAGGAGTCGGTGTCAGCCAAGTTAAAGTAGCAAACTGTTCTGTTAGAGTTGTTTCTTTGGCTGACACCGACTCCAAAAATAACAATAATTTTAACTACATTATAATATCGTTATTTTTTTAGTGCATATTAATTTGTTTTGGAAAAGTTTTCCTTTTGAAATCGGTTTTCTTTTTGTTAAAAGTTTTTTCTTATTTGTATATTTAAAATTGATTTCACACGATGTTTTGGCTCGATAACGAATGTCTTCTGAGGCAAAACAAAAATTTTAGGACAAATGTGGTTCGAGTTTTTGTTAGGAAAATCTTATTTTCGATTTTCATGTCTTTCAAGGATTTTTTGTTTACCACACCTTAAGACGTTGATAACACAACACATACAAAAAAACTAACTAGAAGTCGCAAGGGCTGGAAATGGATTATTTTTACCGATTCGTCCCATTTTTTAAACCTATCAACACTTCCTATCCTACTTCTTTTTTTATACGTATTACATATTCGATAAAAGGGTTATCCAAACCAAACGAATCTAAAAACTAATTTCTTCTATGATTTACATTAATTAACGATTTTTAACAAACTTACGAAAGTCGGTCAAAAGAATTATTTTTATTAGCCCCCGAACTAAAACAAAAGGGGAGTTATAAGTTTGAGCGCTATGTGTGTGTGCCTGTCTGTGTGTCTGCCTGTGGCATCGTAGCGCCTAAATGGATGATTCGATTTTGATTTTGTTTGAAAGGTAATTTAATGAAGAGTGAGCTTAGATATGTTTCAAATGCAATTTTAGGGTTCCGTACCCGAAAAATTGATCGGGGATATTGTAAATTTTGTAAATTTCACTTGTTTCATTATGAGCAAGATGATGATCTAGTAACTAGCAAATATATAACAAAGATGTTTTTACTAAATTTGTAAAGAAATGACCATATTTTGTATTAATAAAACAAATTCTTGAATTTCGTTGTTAGCTATATGGATTTTATGCGAGTTACCTTATATACGCGTATATATACATTGGCGACAAGACATCATACACTACATAATTCATGATAAATAGGCATACAGAAAATTTATTACATGATTTAGATATCGGTTGCACACCCTTACAGATATACATACATACATTCATACGCAGTAATCACACAGGTCATTTTCATTTTCCCTCATATTGAAACAAATAGGGTGATAATGTTATTTCATTTTTGAATATATTATGAGATTAGAATAAATGTGTGTGATTTATTCATACAAATTTTAATATTTTGCCCTTATTTAAAATATATTTTTTTAATTTTGTTCTGAAAAATTTTATAATTACAAATTGATTGGTTTTTTATTTTTTTTTAAAAATATTTTAATCAAAATATTAATCTCTAATAGACCAATAAAAGAAGACTTTTGTCAAGTAGCGATGTGATTATATTCTAGGATATGGCATGTAAAACAAGTGAAAACAAACAATTGACTGAGTTAATTGTTGAAATATCATCCATAGATAATGTTGATTACTCTACCACATTACACATACGTTTTAAGCAAAAGTTGTTTATTTTTTGATAAGGAAGATTTTGTACATTTAAACTTTTGTTCTATCTATAACGGTTTACAAGATGGATCCTACGGACCCATAGGTCAAGACCCAATTGACTTATGTTGCTCATTTACGAACTTGACCTCAATTTCTACGTCCCGAGTACGCTGTAAAAATTTCAGCTTGATATCTTTTTTCGTTTTTGAGTTGTCGGGCCCACAGACGGACGGACTTACAACCGGAAATGGCCTAATTAGGTAATTTTATGAACACCTAAACCAAAATTTTGTTCATAGCATCAATATTTTTAAGCGTTACAAACTTGGGACTAACCTTAGTATACCTTGCATATTACATATATGCATGGTATAAAAAGTTGCGCACTCTCGCCTAATAATGTTAACGTGCAAAATAGAATATTCCAACTTAAATAATCTTACAGAGGAAGATAAAATACGCTATCTGATTCAGAAAACCGGGCTGGATAGTCAAGAGTTGGGTACGTCTCATGGTCGAACAAGCCACTCCCTCTCTCTATCGAAGAACCCACACACTATTATTGGAAATTCCGCCCATTGATAAAATGGTTCCGCCTTTGGCGCTGACCATAAGTTTCTCCAAAGATTGAAAATCCATAAAAAAAACATTATGCATCGTCCGGGAATCGAACCCGGGCCGCCCGCGTGGCAGGCGAGCATTCTACCACTGAACCAACGATGCTCTTTTGAGTTGAAATGCAAATGTAGCTTGATATCTTTTTTCGTTTTTGAGTTATCGTGTTGGCAGACAGGCGGACAGACAACCGAAAATGGACTAATTAGGTGATTTTATAAACACCTATACCAAAATTTTGTTCCTAAAATTAATATTTTTAAGCGTTACAAACTTGGGACTAAACTTAGTATACCTTGCATATTACATATATGCATGTTATAAAAATTCACGAACCCTAACTTTCTGCTGCTTGGTAAATTAACTCCTGACTCGATGTGGAGCATTTTCTCTCGTAAGACATATAAATAGCAGTGCGGTCATTCTCGAGGCAGAGGGAAAGGCGGAAATAAATGTAGTAAAAGTTTTAAAAAAATTTCTGCGCCTTATCAAATAAGCTCTCTAATGATCATACAAACGTTACATACTTCTTGCATACATTGTTTTCTCATTTGGTATAAGGACTAATATAAACGAATAACTATTTAAAAACAAGCGAAAATAAACAATTGACTGAGTTAATGGTTGAAATACCATGTATAGACAGTTTTGATGACGCAATCGTTTGTTTTTTGACGTCACGTAAATAAAGAAAGATTTCCACTCTTTAATAGTTGTTTTCAAACAAAAGTTGTTTATTTTTAAGGAACATTTTTTACATTTAAACATTTGTTCTATCTCTTACGGTTTACAAGATGGGTCCTACGGACCCAAGATCCAATTGACCTATGTTGCTCATTTACGACCTCGACCTCACTTTTTACGTCTTAAGCACACTATAAAAATAAGGCTAATATAAACGAATGACTACCGAAAAAAAAATTGAAAACATGTGAAATTTAAAAATATTAAAAAAGCCCCGGATTTTTTCCTTGTAAACCGATTTTTGGAAACTTTGCTATAAAATGTTCTCAATCGAGTCGGTTCGACCGTTTAGGGACTACGATACCACTGAGAAACACATAGATGCACAGATAAAGACTTTAAACTTATAACATTCCTTCTTAAATCAATATCAAAGTGATAGTCAAGAACATCAGATGAGATGAAACGGATACTTAGAGAGCTATCATTTTTTGGGACAAGTTTTTGGAAATATTTTAATTGAAATTGAAATATTTGAGTTGACTTTGCTCTTTTGAATTATTGTTTTAAATTACCTAATTATTTTAAAATTTCACTTTCCGAAATGAATTGAACCAGATTTATTTGACCATTCATTTCCATAGTAATTATTTATTTGTTAAAATTATATGTCATGCCTTTTCCAAACTGAATCGATTTTGAAGATCGATTAAAATGGGTTCATCCGTTCAGGCACTACAATGCCACAGACAGACAAGCACACATAACGGTCAAACCTATAACATCCCTTGTATTAGTTCGGGCGTTAAATATGACCCAAAATAACTTAACAGACAGAGCCTTTTATTGGGAAGATTTGGGCAGGTATAGACTTTGTACCACGACTGTTAAAGTCGCTATGCAAACTAGTTGACTTGTTACTATCTTTTCAGATTTTCTTTAACGCAGTAGGATTTTTTAAATTATTTATTTTTTACTGATATATTCAATGGAAGATGAATTCAAATCACCATTCGTAACTGTACTGACGCAAGATCTTCCGAATATGTGAAAATAAGTTAAATCACTTTTAAAAATAATAAATATAATAATAAACATGTTAGTCACAACAAATTTTATAATACATATAGTCCTTAATACACTGCTACCGACATCTCTTTTATTAAAATTTAAAATATTTAGAAACACATTATTGTTACAATAAAATGTACCGGATGTCTATCGTATCTTTTTAGGCAAAGCTTTGTTATATTAAAAATTGAAATATCAATTTGGGGTTGGAGCTACAGTTAATAAAAATGCATTTTTTTTACGTAGAAAACAATTTATCATCATTTTACGCCTGTCAAATCCTATATTAAAATCGCAAAGTGCGAAGTAAAGCTACTTTTTTAGTATGTTATTTGGACCCATTAGGAGAGTGTGAAACCACCTTTCCCAAGCAAAAAAAAAGTTGTGCTTCCTGCGTCATAAGTGAAATACCGAAAAATTTTAGAAAACTAGAAAACTTTTTTGTATTTTTTTCAATAATTTTTAAGGCTCGCAAGCTGAAGCTACTTACAAATTTTTATGCCTCCATCTTATATATTTTTGGAGAAAATGGACACCAAAGTTTTGCCCTAATTTGGCCCTTCACGAGAAAACAATGATGTTTACGAAAAAATGTTTAAAACAAAAGTTGTTTATTTTGGTATAAGAAACATTTGTTAGCTTTACACTTTTTTTCTATCGTTTTCGTTTCTCTTTCGAAAACTGCTTGTAACTTTAAAATTATCTTGAAAACTAAAAATAAAAATCAGTTTTGTTATAAAACTTATATATGATCTTTCCAATTTTGTCAAAAATTAATCTATGTATAATTATCTCATAGACACACGGTATACTGCATATTAATAAATTTTAATCAGATATTTTCGAGACATGTAGTCTAACGGTGAAATTGATAAGAATATTATTATTATGATGATTATAAAAATTTTTTTATTATTATTAATATTTTAAAAATGCTTGGCTGCTCTTTAGATAATATTTTGTATTTGTTTAAAAACATCACGTAGTTTGTGAGATACCTATAAACAACATACATATATGTATACCAAAATTTTATTAAAACTGATTTCTTTTTATTATATTAAACACATAAACACTAATTATGATAAGATTTTTTTATTTATTACTTATCTACTATGGTCTTAAGGATGTACGAGCATCAGAGCAATTTTAAACCGTAGAGGTGGTTGAAGGGGTACAAGTACTATTTTTCGACAATTATAAATTACAATTAAAATCCCAATAGGTAATTCAACGTAGACTTGACTAGATACACATGTTAGGTGTAGAGAAGCCCATTACTATGATAAGAAGAAATTGATACTGTAATAGTTTTGATTAATTTTTATTTATTAAATATGATTTATTTTTTGATTAATCCACAGTTCACTTGATCAGAATATGGCAAAAAACATAAAATTTCCTTGCACGTACTTTAAATTATCTCTATTTTGTTTAACTTGGCATTATTCACAAATTTTAGACAAAAAATACATTGACAGATTATAAAATGTTTTTGCAAATTCTCAAAATTCATGGCATGCTGAATCGATCGTTTCCTAGGTAATATACATGTCGGTTTTTGGTATCATGTTGCACATTTTTTGGATTTATCTCCCAACTAGCAAACAAATCAGAAAAACGTGTGATAAGTAACGTAATTCCAAAATTTGTATATTGTTGTCAATAAATATTTTTCACAGCAAAGGAAGTACGTGGAATGAGTATTAGAATTCTATAAATTGCTGCAGGGTAAAAAATATATACACGCTGCTATTAAAATGATATGAAGTTTTGGGGTCGAGAACAATTTATAAATGAAATGTATGTGTAACGATAATGAATACTTTAGATTTGATTTTTGCACATTTAAAAAATATATATATAAACACGTATAAACATAAAACGTTCTAGAAACGGGTACTTGAATAAGAACTCTCGAGAGTTAAATACGTTTATAGGTGGCGTATGATATTTTGAAGTATGTATGCATTTCGTAGATATAAAATCCATTAGATATATTATTATTTTTTCAATTCCCCTTATGTGAATCTGATTTCAAAACCAATACTGGGTGATTTAAAAAAAGAAAGTAAAAATTTGTAGCATTATCGAGCAGGTTGCATTTTGTTATTGATAACTTCAGCTGTCATCTCATTTTTGAGTCTATATTTCGGAAATTCATATAGCGTCATTGTTCTATTTGAAGAAGAGACCCGAAGGTGTCAAGGTAGTACGAGCACCAAGGTAAGTTTAGACTTGTGGTTGAAATAAGTTTTACCTTATTTTCAACTTTGATGATGAATTTTGTTATAACTTCTAAATATTACTTCTTATTAAAAAGTTGTCTTAAAAAGTCTTAGTTCGCTCATTTTTCATGAAAATAAATTTCATGAATGCTCTGAGTACAATGGGACGAATGAAGATTTCATAGGATAAAGAGGGAGAATCATAGTGAAGGCAATTGTAAAATAACTGGCCAGGGAAAAGGGCGGGGCACGTCTAGTTGCATATAGAATCATAATTCTATATTTTATGCAGTTGCAATGTACTTCGTAAGATTTAACATATTTTGATTAAACTTCAAAAATTTACTTTGATTTATTGATTTTTAATAAAAAAAAAAAATTAAAGAGCTTTTGTATTATGACAAAAATTGGATCCTTTCTACCTCCTGTTCTGCAATGTCGGTCCGTGACCTAATGGTCTTGATAAACTTAAGATATATTTTTTTTGTTTTCAAACTTTTAACTTTAATTTAATTTTTTTTTAATTTCCACCAACCAGTTTCGGAAAAATTTATGAAAACATATCATTCACCTATCGTTTTCCCAATGGTAACCATGCCTACCTTCGTAGGCATATTCAAGACTTTATTTATTGAATTAATCGGACAAGCTCCCCTAAAATTGAATTAACAGAATTGATTAAGGCGTAGTCCAACTTCATGTAAAAACAAGTGAAAACAAACAATTGACTAAGTTAATTGTTGAAATACCATGCATAGTCAGTGTTGATTTCTTTATCACATTACACATACAAACATGTGACACATACATAACTGATAATCAAGTATAGTACATATTATAAAATTTCCGCCTAATTGGCACCCTCACGGGCAAACAGTGATGTTAACGAAAAAATGTTTCAAACAAAAGTTGTTTAATTTTTGATAAGGAACATTTTTTACATTTAAACTTTTGTTCTATCTCTAACGGTTTACAAGATGGTTCCTACGGACCCAAGACCCAATTGACCTATGATGCTCATTTAAGAACTTGACCTCACTTTTTACTTCCTGAGTACGCTGTAAAAATTTCAGCTCGATATCGAGTTATCGTGTCCACGGAAGGACGGACGGACGGAGGGACAGCCGGAAATGGACTAATTAGGTGATTTTATGAATACCTATGACAAAATTTTTTCCTAGCATCATTATTTTTAAGCGTTACAAACTTGGGACTAAACTTAATATACTATGTATATTTCATATATACATGGTATAAAAACTCAAACCAAACAAAAGTTACTCAGTAACCGAAAGTAATATTGATACAATCAATAACTACTCTTATTACGCATCGCCATGCTTCTTCCACCCTGTATGTTATACATCTATACATACATACATACAAACATGCATACATGTGTTTTTAAAAAAAGCTTAAACAGCATTATAAATTCCCTTGGAACAATTTAAATAAGCGGTTCGTATGTTTATATGTTTGTCAATAATGTTTTTCAGTTTTGACATTTTTGTTTGACAAATATTTTATTTCGTAATGTAAGTTCACAAATCTATATAACCAAAAATTTCGTTATTGATATAGTACTTATTTATTTGCGTTTTCAGTGTTTTTTTTGTGTGTGTGTGTGTATATTTTGCGTTCCCTGAGGAACATGGAAAAGAATTGTTATTTACATTTGAAATTTAAATTCACTTTTTTGTCATAAGTATGTTTTCTCTGAACTTGTTTAAATAAACTCAGGAAGTATATAATTTTTTTATCATTGATGTTGTTGAAAATCGATTATTTCTAATGAGTTTCTACACGAATAAATTTCATTCTGTATTGTCCATTACTAAAAATATTACAGAACATTTAATTATTCAAACTAATTTAAGTTGTAATCGGATTGTTTTACACGGATTTATTTTTCTTTTACAATCTCCTATGTCAATATGCATAATATAGCTAAATCAGTCAGTTGAGCAAAAAATAGACAATTTCTAAGATAAAAATTTAGGGTGAGACTTTAAAATTGTAAATCAGGTTAAACATGCCCGCTTTTAATTCTCAATGGAAATTTATTGGAACTATGTCCCTTATCGCACGCTATTTGTTTGTTGGTTGGGAGTTAAAATCAAAACAACTGCAACAGATATCAAAAACCGACAGGTAAATTACCTAAGAAACTAAACTTTTTCAAGCGATTCAGCTTGCCATGAATTTTGAGAAATTCGATAAAAGTAGTATTGAAAAGCACGCCATTTAAATATAGCTTTGCATATTTGCAGTACGTTCTTCTCAGAAATCCGATAAACAATGAAGTTAGCCGAAATCAGTTAGTCACACATGTAAGGTACGTAAAATAAACTAGCTGCTATCCATAATCTAAAATCAAACACTGTTTCCCATCAAAATTTCCATTTCAGTGATAATGCTGGAAAATGGCATCGAAATTTGCAATTTCTACTCTCACTTCTGTTTTATGTGCAGTTATTTAATAGTGCCTAAATTGCTGCTGCCCATATTAGTTTAGTCCGAGCCCCAAGGCAAGTTTAGACTTGTGGTTAAAATTATTTGTACCTTATTTTCAACTTTGATGATATTTACTTTGATGATTGAATTTTGTTATAGCTTCATGTATGAAAACAAAAAATAATAATATAATTTTTTGATATCTGCATTGGTTTTCGAAGTATCGAAAGCTAAATAATAAAATAAAATTATCAATTTTCGATTCCATTACCCTCCCCCCACGAATTTTTGATTTAGACTTAGTGAGACAAAAAAGCGAGCATTTTATTCAAAATTGCCCTGGCTCTCGTACATCCTTAAACACTAATTTCAAATACATTCGTTTTTGAAACTTCTCTCAATTTTGTGTACAATATCCATCAAATCTCAATGTTGTATCCTCAAATGACTGGTCTAAACCATCACTAACTTACGGTGATCGAGTTGGTTCGAATGAGTTTGAAGTCTGATATCAGAGAACGGATGGTGGATATATGTATAGATAGATGTAGAAGGTATGAGTGTTATTCTCTATAAATTTATGTGTGTGAATTGATTGAGTAAACAAACAAGTCTCGTACTCAACTCGTATCGCATGTATTTGTGTATGTATGTATGTATGGTGACTTCTCACATAAGATGATTGATCCGTTGTGAATCTGATTACACTACACAACATAATATATAATACGAATGCAAATGTGTTATTCATGAAATGATTTATTGCTATCGAGATATGTCATTATACATCATGTTCACACCCTCTTTCAACAAATACACACTCATATATGTGTATGTAGAGCTAGGATGATTTGTTTGAATCATTCGATTTTTTCCTCTTCCTACGAAATTTTGTTCATCCGATTGCAACACAATTATTTTTTCGGAATTTTAACTACTTTTCGTAGTTCCTCAAAAAGTGAATGTATGATCATACTTGAGACTTTTGTGAATTTTATACCTTATAAATATGTAATATATATCAAGGTATACTAACTATAGTCCCAAGTTCTACGCCTAAAAATTGATGCTACAAACATGGTTTTGGAACGCAACAAACTTCTAGAAAATACTTTCGAAAATTTTAGAAAATCAAATAAATGGTGGCTGAAAGTCCACTATAATTGAATTGATTTTTTAAACTCTACTAATTTATAAAAAAAAATGTAAGTACTGATTTTCAACACTTTCTATACTAGGTATTTCAACAATTAACAGTAAATTGTTTGTTTTCACTTGTTTTCACATAAATTCTGTTAGAACTTGTGAAAGAAGAAGAGTAAAATTTTTCGACATATACCATAGTTTCTGATATATTGATGATGCCTAAAGATTTGGAGAAAATCACTTATAGAAGAAATAAAACACAAATGCATGCAACTTCATCACTTTGAATGTATTTTATGGAAAAGGGAGTAATATGCTTATAATTTGTCATGCTTATAACTAATGAATATTAAATTTACAAATATTTTCTTAAGAAAATTAACTTTTTAACAGCCCAACGCACGCTTTAACAGCTCAAATCTATAAATTTAACACCATAAGGTTAATTAAAAAATTAATCTACTTATAAAAGGTATTAATGAGAATGCATGTACTCGAATTCAAGATTTTCCTAAGCAAACGAGATTTTATACTTTCAAATAAACCACGCTTTCCTAGTATCAAAAAAGGCTAAATTATTGTATAGATACTTATTGAGGATATTTTAATATAATAACCATAAAAATTGGTTGGCCGTCTCTAACTCGAGATAAATTTAATTGTTCGGATAATTAACATGGAGAGCATAGAAGTCGTGTTTTTAACATGCTTTTTTTTCTAGAAAAAAAAAACTAGATTTAAGATATTTTCAAAACTAACTAAACGTTGATTTTTTGTTCAGAGTTAAAAAAAAACTAAAAAAAACCTAAAAATTATTGACCGGTTCATTATTGAGATATAATCACTCAAAATTTATCAATTTTACTGTTGAACAGAAACGACTATAATGAGAGTATTGGTAGATGAAGAGATTTGTCTATCTTGCCACAGACTTTATTACGAGAATACACAATATTTATTACGAGAACACCTCGCGTTGTACAATAGAGTGAAAAATAACATATTATTTGACACAAGGCAGGTATTCTATTACGAGGCATACATAGTTCAAATTATTTTTACAATATTGTGCGGAGACAACACCCTTAAAGTTAACTTAACATGACATTTAATTTTGCTATTACAGTCTCTACATACAAATGACAGGTTTCCAATCGACATGACAGTCAGAGATAGTTACTAAAATTAGGTTTTAATCATCTTTAAACAAAATATTTTTGTCTGACAACGTCTTGTCGACAAGATTATACGTTGGTCATGCTGAACGAAAAGCAAGACAAATAAAGTAGTAGATTCCTTTACAAGTCACCCTTTATAAAACATACATGTATATATAAATTCGAATTTAACCACCGATACAACCCTTTGGTTATTAAGTTTCACCTCATCACCGTATATTTACTATTACGTATGTACTAATATTACAAAATACTATACGAAGTTTTACGGAAATGCCCGTATATACAAATACTATCACAGGCACACTCATTCAAATATAAAACGTAGTGTATAATTTATAAATATTATCACTCTGGTTATTAAGGATGTAAGGATGTTTGAGCATGGTAGTGGGGGCACAAATTTAAAAATAGATATTTTCAATTTTGATGATAAATTTATATTATTACTTGACGATATAAGACGAAAAGTAAGAATAAAATTTTTCGATATCCGGCTTAATTTTCAAAATATCGAAAATTGAAAATTTTGTTTAATTATTTAGCTTTCGATATTTTGAAAACCAAGACACATATCGAAAAATTTTATTCTTATTTTTCGTCTACATTCATGAAGTTATAACAAAATTCATCATCAAAGTTGAAAATAAGATAAAAATAATTTCAACCCTTAATCTACCCTGCTCTCACATCCCTTATATGGACGGTGACACTTAGTTTTTTTCTTTTCTAATTCATTGCTACTATGTTTACTTTCTATTAAAAAGTTTTTTTTAAATTTGTTTTCATTCATTCCAAGTGAAAATTATCAAAAACTTTCAAAATATGTCGTTTTTTGAGATTCCTCCATAAGAGCCAATGTATTTTATATCGATTTTTAATGACTTTTTTCTTAAAAATTTGCACGGATACCTAAGCTGAAATTTTAACCACATATTCTTTGAGTAAAAGACTACCTACAAACAAATTTTGAGCCTTTAAATCAAACATTGTTGTCATGCTCATACATCCTTAAGTACTTTTAACGTATTTTGATCCTTAAAATAAAATGATCCTACCACCTTAAATTTCCATCAAGAATGCGAGGTCGTTTTGTGCCGTTACTTTAAAACCATAATATATTTTAATACATTTATAAGATGATTATTTATATTGTTTCTTGTAAATTTATAAATTCTAAATCACCCACAATAATGTAATAGCTGGTAGTAAATAAGCTGTTTAAACAAACATAAAAATTGACATTTTTCAATGAACTTGACTATTTTTAAGTTGAAACGTGTTAGTATCCACGTATTGTGTTATTTACCCATAGATTTGCAAATTAACTATAATTTTATCACATCGTACATTTTACAATGCATATAATTACAAAGATATCATCGCAGTTTTAATTTAAATTGCCCTGCAATTATCTTCAATTTTATTTCAAATTATTTTTAATAGTTGCATGTTTCATATAAGTTGAACAATTTTTTTAATGTGTTTATTGAATAGTCTAATTCATTCAACTTTTAAAATTCTATAATAATCTTTTTTCATATCAAATTCTGTGCCACTTTTTTACGATGCCACCAAGAGATATAGATACACAAGACAAACTTATAACACTCCTTTTTGTGTATCAGGAGTTAAAAACAGAAAAGTATTACATTTAAAAAAATCAGGCTTCTAAGGGTTTAGACAACAAACAGTAGTCAACTTCAAAAAGGCATTAACATAATTTTTTTCAATTCAATTATTTTACTGCTCAAGAAATACTTAATATTATTAGGAAAACATTATTAATTAATGATTAATGGTTAAATATTTTTGGTAAGAAACAGAAAAGTTATCCATTTTATGTGAAATAATAAAAAATTAATAAAATGTATAACAGAATGTGTATAATTTTTTTTTTTTGTGTGTAACTTAAGTCATTTCCAACAATATCATTTTTCAAGGAAACTGTATTGTAACAAATATTGAGACTGACCTATAGATTGATATCAAGATCATTGTAAAAGGAAATAATGAGTAAGTATTCGGAAATTTTCCATATTAGATGTAAAACACACCATTAACACTGAATGTGTTTATAATGATTAATACCTACAATCAGGTGATGTATGATACATAAATAACATTCACCATTGTAATTCTAAGAGACGGAAAACCAGTTGAATAGTATTAAATCTCTTTTCATCCAATTGTATTTTCATTTTTCTTATGAACTTTCACTTTTGTTTTATTAAAAGAAGTATTGTGTTTTTAAGGAGATATGCAAGGATTGAATAATGCTAGAGATTTCAATAAAACTCTATAAATACATTTTTTTATTAACAAAGTTTCCAAAAATCACCAAAAAATATTAGGTAATCGGGATTTTTATTATTATTTTATCGTTCAAAGTTGGTTGAAAGAATGATGAATCATATTGGTTATATCTTTTTCAATTGGATATTTCTATACAAAAAATTTAGAGTGTGATAAAAAACTATCTAAAATATTTTGACAATCTCGTAGTTTATAATAATACCATAAAAATATAAGGTTGTCGATGATATAAAAACAAAATTTTAAATTAATTAAGAGTTCATCGAAGATCCATCATTTGATGAACAGAGACGATTATAGTTACAGTATCTATATTATCAAATTTATAAACAGCACACAATATATTATATATTTTTGTAGTTGCATGGTATTGTAATGCTAAAAATAACACATTATTTGACTACAAAGCATGTATTTCGTTTCTATGTATGTACCATGCAAGAAACCAAAACTTTTTTACAACACTATAGAGAAACAAACATCTTAAGTTAAATGTGTGATTTATGACTGCAGTCGTAGGTTAGGTTACGATGGACACTCTTAGGCTATACTGTATAACCTATACAGCCTATTTTGATATCATATATGTTTTTTACCACATTTCCGCTGAAAATTGCATTTATCAGCTCCTCAATTTCAGAGGCTGAGTGCACCTACTTCATGCATATACCATGCACTACACCAGCCCATCACAACTATTAATTAAATTAATTTTGTTGCGCCTTAACCAACTGAGCTAATAGGGCGACACTGCAATCCTAAAAAGGAGGCATAATCTTAAACGGTCAAAAACATCTAAAACAGTCGAATTTGTGGTCAGTTAGTAAATGTCAGTTCAAATTAATCTTGACTTGCTTTATGCACTAAAAAAGGTCAATAGGAGATAACTGACCTATTAATTAACCATTGTGACAAATTTGAAAGACTGTTTTGTCTTAATCATTTTTGTGACTAAGTTTAAGTACAACCAACCTCTTTTATAATTTCAGGACTTTTGATAGAAAAATTTAATTCCTCATTCATTTAAATAATACTTTCTCAATTTCCGTGTTTGAATCAAATTAAACAAAAACGCTTTTCTTTAAATTTCATTCATAATAATGTTTTTTATTAAAAAATACCCTGCGCTGCGTCTTTTTGATTGTGGAATTTTTATCAAAGACAATGAAAATACACACAGAATGCACAATTTAAATACTTGAAATAAAATTCTAAGAAAAATAATGCGTCTCATATTATGCTCGAATAAATTTTTAACGTAAATGAAAATGTTTTAAGCTAAGAAGCATCATTCTATTCAGTTGAAAATTTCTTATTGAATGACATTTTCTAGGAAATTCCATTTAAGAATTAATAATGAAATATTTTTTTTCTTTTCAACATCTTAACAATTAAATGCTTGTTTTCTTAGAAGTACATTGTAAATTTTTGTTTAATCTTTAATTTATAAAGAATTATAATTATAGGTTCATGTCAATTTTATGTTTCTTAAATTTTCATATTTAGTTCATATTTGTTGTCATAACAGTAATAAAAAAAACCATACCACAATAAATATAATATATGTAACTATATAATTAAGTTTGATCTTAGTCCAAGTAAAATTGAAATCAAGCCAAAAAATACCCATCAAATTTAGTTTTATTTCAAGGAAAGTGAATGTAATATAAATATATCTCACAATTTTTTAAATTCCCATTCGTTTTTTAGTTTTTTATTACAAATTGGAAAAATCTAAGAAAGCAGTTAATGACTTTTGGAATCATTGTTACAAAAATTTAAGAACACGTTTTATATTATATTTACATCATGCCTCTGTTTACTAACTCTTGCCTTGAATTCAGTTAAATTATTTTAAATTTCCTGGAACTTATTTTACCCTAGAAGTAGCTGAGTACTATTACAGATGTTGATAACACAAATTATGTTATTTGATAGTAAATAAAACACAACCTCGTAAGAAAAGCTTTAATCATAACTTGTTTTGGTAGTTAGAATTACACAGACTCGACAAAATTACCTGCAGGAAATATTTGATATGCTCAAACATTTTCTTGAATAAGAAATTTTAAGACTTGATTCTGAAGCAGATCTGAAGACATAAAGTTTTGTGATCTGCTTACTCCAATAAACAGTGTTGTATACGAAAAAATGTTTCAACAAAAAGTTATTTATTTTCTATATAAAACATTTTTACATTTAAGCTTTTGTTCTATCTCCAACGGCTTACAGCATGCTTCCTACAAATTGAAGACCCAATACACCTATTTTACTCATTTAATATCTTTTGATATCTCTTTTTTAGGTGGAGCTTTTTAGGTGATTATATGAACACTTATATCAAAATTTTATTCGTACCATCAATATTTTTAAGCGTTACAAGCTTTGGACTAAATTAACTATGCCGTAACCCAAGAAAATTTTTTTCAAAATCTCAGATCTATGAGGACTTTTTAGATTTCATTTAAGAAGATGTTTGGATCAATCCTACCAAATTCCAATCGGATGCGAATTTTTTTCGGATCATTTAATAAACGGGTATAGACTAGATGTATACTATGATATTACACACTATGCCTTAACCCGTGAAAATTTTTTTCAATATCATATCTATGAGGACTTTTTAGATTTCATTTAAGAAGATGTTTGGATCAATACTACCAAATTTCAGCCGGATGCGAATTTTTTTCGGATCTTTTAATAAACGGGTATAGACTAGATGTATACTATGATACTACACACTTACGCACGTACAGATGCCGTTTTTTTTAACCAATATTTTATGACAAGACGATTAAATAAAATAAATATTATTTTGTGGTTTTGTTTTGCTAAATGAACTATGCTTATATCTAAAAATTACAAAGCCTTCATCTACACCAATTTACTTTTGAATATTTCTGTTCTGTGTAAAAACTTATCTCATGACAATAAAATGCTGACTGTAAATAATATGTAATTTTCCTTTTTTTTTTGACGATGTGCATATTATGTAAAAGTGAAAAATATACGTCAAATTTACCTTATTTGGAAAGACCTAATGACACTCTAATGTATAAATATTCGTGTAGAAATGACAATCGTAAAAGATTTAATTTAACACAATCCTGATTAAAGAAAATGGTATTTTACGGAGAGAAATGTGAAAATTCTACGCTATTCTAGTCAAGTTGACATATATAATGAAAACTGTTCTCATACACAATGAAATGAAAATGCAGATGAAGAAACTTAGAATACCTACCTTATACATTTAGTATAATATATACGTACGGAATATATATAGATACCGAAAACCGACGAAAAACATGTCATTGTATGGTTTACAACTACTTCTATTACGAGATTAGAGACCAGTTCATTGACAGAAAGAAAAGGTGAATTATCATAAATATTTAGTTATTTATATAGAGTTTCTGCAAGCGATTTTTATCTCTTCAATGTTTTATTTGGTGGCGTTTTCTTGGATATCTCTGCTTTTATGAATCGGACTGAAACGAGGAAAGCATTGTTACTTCAGAATTTCTGCATTAACTTTGTTTGCTATATCGAACCCTGAATGAACATAGCAAAATAACCTCAAAATCTCCATATAACCGCTATAACTTCATATATTCAAGTTTCTCTGATAATTTTTCGAAAAATGAAGGAGATGTAACTTATGATCATAAAAAAGGGTGGTAAAATTTAGAAAGATATATAACCTCAATTTTGAGAAAAACGAAAAAAAATTTCTATAGCCCGTACAGTTTAAGAAAATCATCGGATTTTAATTTTATTTTGAATTACATTTATTAATGTGCTTTCGGATATTGTCAAGGGTTTTTTTTCAAAACCTGATTAAAAGGATTCCTTGAGTGTACTCAACAAAATCATATTCACGCAAGCTTGTGCTTTTTGCAATTACAATCTCTTATTAAACATTTCGCCGAAAATCGTTTTTGAAGAAAATCAAGATTTTTTTGTGATTCTGGATAAGAATTTAATTTGAAATCCATTAGATACTATATTTTGGGCGATTCCAAGGATTTTTCAACTCATGATAATTTTGACCAAACCTCACCGTTTCGATAAATAAGCTTCCAAAAAAAAAAAAAAAGTACGGATGTTTGCCGGAAATTGGTTATTCACGAACATAAAGATTATTTTGTTGTTCGAAAACGAGAAACTATTTACGGATTCGTAAAAAAGTCTCAATTACATAAACCCCTTTGGAAAAGCGATTTATAAGGATATGTTTACCAAATGACAAATTAAAGCTCTTCAAACAGTGGAAAAATCGGGTAGTTTTCTACTTGAAACACGTGCAATCTTTACAGGTAACATGGTTGAAATATGGAGAACCAGAGACTTAATTTTTCTTTATTTATTAATAAAAAATGAAGCAAATAATTAAAAATTTGAAAAATTTAGAGCCTACCTACCATGAACAGTGGTATATTATGTTGTTTGATTCGAGATACACGAAGAAAAAAGCAAAGTAGTCAGCTTGTAAAACATTAAAAGCAAAATGTGCTACTTTGAAATATTGAAAATTGTTAGTTCAATTTTACTTTAAAACAAATGCATATAAATCAATATAATGCATTCGCTGCTTGCATGCAGTAAGTAAATCTTGCCTGAAAATAGCTGCTATCTTCTAGGTAGCAATATCTACCGAGAAACTCTAAAATGATTGAAGGTGAAATTAATCCGTGGTATATTACACAAAGGAAATCAAATTAATATAAAATTTAAAAATTAAGAGGAAAATAAAAAAAAATAGTTTGTTGACGCTAGATTTAAAAATGTAAATACTCTAAGGTAAATAAAATACTTTTATGTAAAACACTAAGACCCTATGTGTATATATAAAGAAGAGAAGAACCCTACGGGTGGTGTGGACATTATTTGTGTTGTATTATTCTGCCAGCCTTGGAATTGTCATTCACATTATGATTATTAAATGGTTTGAACAAAATTCAGTTGATTAGCATTCTGGGAATCTTTTAATTAAGTTACAAATAAAATGAAAAACTTATATAATATACAATACATGGAGACACACTTACATACATACACATGTGATGTATGATTCAGGGTGTATTATAAGTCACGCCACTTTCAGAATGTATCTGGGAAGATGTATTCAAAGGGATTGTTAACCCAACATGGATCTGGGATTGGTTGTGATAGTTTGGTAAAGTTTCGGACTTATTATCAACAGGTTAAGAGTTCAAAGCTCATGCAAAGCCGGTTACTCTCAAATGTTCAGTTTCATGTTCTACAGTTTTTTTTTTTTAATTTTTTGAAGTATTTTAACACATGAGTTAGATTGACTTTGAATACGGATACAAAGTACCCCAGTCCGTATCAAAAGCGGAGTCTCTGGTAAATTTAATAAAAGTTCATTAACACTAACTAGAATTTCTTTTTCATAATTTAAAAAAAAAAAAACCCAATTGAACCGCAATTGTAGCGCTGATCTAAGCCAGCTAAACCAATTGAATAAAAATCAAAGTTACATTATATTTGTTGTCATTTACAACGGTGACTGTGGAAGCTTGATAGAATGTGAAACTTCTAATCCATAGGTTGAGGGTTCAAATCTCATGGCAGCTGGTCACTTTCAATTGTTCAATCAATACTCAACGTGATCTGGATGTGGCTATCGAAGGAAGGCATTACTAAGGCCACTGATGGTTTTGTTCCGATTCGTCTCGGTAGTACAAGTACGCTAAGAATAACCCGCATCATATCATTCTGTGGCCAGATCAAACAGCTGAATTGAAGAAAAATTGACGATCCGTTTCAGTGACTGTCTGATGTTGATCACCATCACATACAGTTTTTTTTTTTTGAATCTTTTGAAATATTTTAACACATAGGAACCAGATAGGTGTCAGTTTTTGCGCTTCTGACTACGGATACAAAGAATCTAACTCGTATCAAAAGCGGGGTAAATTTTAACAAAATGTTCATAAACACAAACTACAACAAATTTTTTTCATTATTTTAAAAAATCTAACGTAATTGTAGCGCAATTGTAGCTAATCTTACCCAGCTGTGGACCAATGTTACATAATAGCTATGTGACACGAAAAATTACATGGCCAACCAGCTTCATTTACTATTAAGTTTACTCCTCTTTAACTATTATCTTTGAGGACATAATAGTGCACATAACTCCTTTAATAATAAGTTTTGGACAAAAGTATATAAGGCACTTTCGCCTTAAAATTTTCCAAAGAATAAGTTCTTAAGCTATGTCCATCGAATCACGGTACACCCGGTGTACGTACACATATATATAATTTAGGTCATCATTCCTATAATTCGTAATTGAATTTTATAAACTACAACGTTTTATTACTACTGTATGTTGCAAAATAGTAAATTTCAAAATTATTTACGCTATCTTTAGTCTATTTTTTCCACTAAAATAACGTTATTGAAAATCAATTGTCCAACGAATTCTGTTTGGTAAAATGATCTCCAAGAAAGTGCAAAAGTTTTCAAAAGTTTGTCGAAAATTTTTGATCTAAATAAAAGCAAGCACACTGTAGCAAGGATCGAACCCCTAACCTTTTACTCTTAAAATATGATCGTTATCTCAAGATATTTGTTTGCTGGTTGGAAGTTGTAACTAAATAAAAAAACTGCAACAGACAACGAAAACCGACATCTAGGTTACCTAGGAAACCAAAGCTTTTTAAATTGATTCAGGTTGGCATGAGATCTGAGAAAATGTAAAAATCTTTTAATAATTGTGAAAATTTTATGTTTTTTCGTTTAAAAAAATAGAGTTGTGAAAGTTATCAGAAGTTGAAGGAAACAGAGATAATTTAAAGTAAGTACAATAAAATTTTTATGTAATAAATATGCTAATCAAACCAAACGTAATGTACTCACATATTGGGTTGACTACTAAATCCGAAGTATGTATTTTTTAAACTAATATTACAAGTATTCCATACAATAAAAACTAAAAGTAGCTACATAAATTAATTTATTAATGCATCAAACAAGTATTTGATTTCTGAAATCAATACCTTAAATTTTCACAAAAATATCTTTTAAATAAAAAAAGTAAGCCCTTCATTTATAATGCACCAAACTACGAAAGGAATATTGTTCCTAACGTATGCCCTACGACACCTCTTTTTTTTTTGTAAAAGAAGGACTATAAACATTCCTTGTCAGTTAATGCTTCTCTTTAGGTTACATTTTTTGTACCCATTTCATGGAATACACAATTACGAAAGGATTTTTTGAGCGTTAAGTCACTAATCAAGGATAAGAATTACAATTCACATAGTTTGTCCGATCATTTTTCGTTTGTTGGTACTAAAATATGAGATTTTCGTAAACTGCAAAACATGTTCGAATTATTCCTTAAAGGACTTTAAAAACATTAGCTTTATCGAAGTAGTCAAATTTCACGTGAGAATAGTTTGAAAAATAGTTTAATTATTTTGCTAGCAGGTAAGCCAAAAATGTAGGTGATAACTTACTTAACTATAATGTTAGAATATTTGCATAAATATTATATTGTTAATTATATTTTATGTGATAAGTCCGAATATAACTATTAATATTATTTTGTATCAAACTTTCGAATGTTAAAGTTTTATTCCCAAATTGAGACACATATTCATATGTAGAATATTATTTAATCTCATGTGTTTATTAATTTGTTGAACAGATTATCCATACAGAATATAAAATTATATGCTATAATTAGTGAGTAATTTAATTTGACAACTTGTTCTGAATTCGTGTTAATTTTTATGAAATTAGTTTTCCAACCATAGCCTTAAATAAAAACTAAATAAAATTCTAAAATTTGTTCATTTTGGGATGTCGAAAGAGCAGTACCTACAAATAAGCTATTGATTTTGTCTTAAAATACAGGACAATAAGGAACAGCGGCGTTCACCGGTTTTTATTGCAGGAAACGTTCTGTGTTATGTGTTATTTAAGATGAAAAAACATCGGAGTGCTATTAAATGACAGGGAAGAAATTAGAGATAGGGATAAAAAGGTACTCATTTTGTTTTGTTTTTTGTTTTGGCATGACTTTTTTTTTAATTTAAAAAAAACACTAAATCGATGCAATTTTGCAAAGTCTATTGGTTTTTCTACTTGGAGGAGGGAGCACTAGATTTTCAGAATCGTTAATAATTTAACTCTAATGCTCAGAATTAGTGTAAATGCTTAAATAAATAAAATACTCTTCTTAAAATAACAAACAACTTTTGTTGGAAATCAAACCCAATATACAGAAGTTCAATGCAAAAATAATAAAAATAATATTTAAAAAATTAAAATTAAAATATTAAAAAGAATTTTGATTTTAAAAGTTTTATAAAAGCTCTAATATAGAAAATCAAAAATTTTTTTAATTGGTGTAAAATTACGTGAATCATGTTTATAATAATTTGACGATATTATTATTAATAAAATAATTTTAGTCTTTTTAGTCTTTTCTGTTTGTGGAAATCACAGACAGGTGAATGAACAATATTTTATTTAAACGTTATATATATGAAATGATTTATTACATTATTCATTTGAATATTATCAGCATGACCCAATACACAAAATATGAATTCATATTTACCTATCATGAAATAATAATTAATGGAAAATTTAGTTCTATTAAAATGTTATTAGTAGAAAACTATATTTTAATTTTCTTGGAAAAATGCAAAATCCAAAAATTTAATATGGTACATATTGAAGTGCTAAATCCTAATAATTGAATGATGAAAACATATAGATCGTGTATTATAACTTGGTTAACTTATACAAAACTGGGTTTTTTATTTAAACGAGCCATTAAGAATACCGAGCATCACCATGGGTCACAATGTTTCACACCATCGCCTCCGCAGATCAGTGCAGTAACTATTCTGTGTGCCATCGGTCCCAGGTCTCTGTTATTTGACCCGAAACTCCCTTTTTGTTTTTAGCATATGTCATACACAGAACGTTCGACATTATTCTCGAACTTATAAGGTATTCGTAAAAAGTTTAAAAACATCTTGGGCAAAAAAAAAACCTTGGACAGTTTGATTTAGATTTTCCGACTTGAAAAAGTCACCCTTTAAGAAATAGAAATTAAAACATGTATTATGTGACTATTTTATTAGATAACACATTTTTGGGATTTTGGGAAGGAGAGCATAATATTAACTAAGTTAGAAGCTTTCTAGATATAAATCTGCCTTTAATCCATACATTAATATTTGATGTATACGGACATACACAGTTATACTGTTAAGCCAACAACAGAAATTGAACTGCAAATTATTTTATGATTAATGATGAAATTCCACGTAATTCATTTAATTTCATGTAAATTATTTGTAATGAAAAAAAAAAAAAAAATCCCAGACATACCTACCTATGGTAACTCTTGTATATGGTAGATAGTAACAACTACTCTATAGATATATAGATGGATTCTAATGATGTGATGTGCATTCATTGACTTATGGTTATTTTTCGGATGAATGGAATCATTATCAATGTTTTTTTATACTATGTAATATATGAAATATACTAAGGTATTCTAAGTTTAGTCCCAAGTTTGTAACGTTTAAGAATATTGATACTATGAACAAAATTTTGGTACAGGTGTTCATAAAATCACTTCATTAGTCCTTTTGCGATTGCCTGCCTGTATGTCGTCTGTCTATCCGTCTGTCATCACGATTACTCAATAACGAAAAAGGATATCAAGTTGAAACACAGCGTGCTTAGGAGGTAAAAAGTGAGGTCAAGTTCATAAATGAGCAACATGGGTCAATTGGGCTTTGGGTCCGTTTATTGGGTCTTGTTATAAAAAAAAAAAACTTTTGTTTTAAACATTTTTTCGTAAACTTCACTGTTTCCCCTAAGGGCGCAAATTATGGCAAATTGTATAGTATGTATGTGTGGGAATATCAGTTATATATGTGAGACATGCATGTATGTGTAATGTGACAGAGTAATCAACACTATCTATACATGGTATCTCAACAATAAACTCAGTCAATTGTGTGTTTTCACTTGTTTAATATATATAATATTAAGTCAATCAAACAAATACCATATTAAAATACAATTAGACGTGTCTTTTTACGGTACTATATGTATAGTTAAACAAATTGAATTTAAATTGTCATCTGTGTTCTTTTTGGAACAGTACTTCTGTAGTATGATGAACTTCAAAAACATGAATTTCGTGGGCTAATTAGACAGCTAACCAGTCAATTTAAAGGTTATTTGAAGAAACGTTTTATTTTTATTTGTTTCTGTGAAAACACGTAATGCGCGTAAATCCATTAAAGTGTATGGTCTCACCCGCACACGCACTAAAAAAATAAATTAAAATAACAAGAACCTCATCCCGAAGTTGGCCGTTTCATATTGAAATCATCCCGAAGTAAAAATACTTTCAAACAATTTCCTAATGATTGGAATAAGTACAGAACAGGGATTGGATTCAAAATATGAATTCATTGAATCAAAATCACCGAAGTTAAATAAACAAAATCATTACTTCTTTGAAAGAGTTTGATTTTAGTTTTAAGTCATGCATTTTGATGGAAATTAATGGAAAATAAAATTTTACTTAGTTAGTAAGCGAGTAAATAAAGTGAATCGGTGAACTAAAAGGAGCTATGATTTGGCTATTACGAAGACATAGGTGTCATGTCAAGTGCATATGTGATTGTGTCAACTACATGAAGATTGTTGTTACTAACCTACAGTGAATTTAGATAAACTTATTAATGTTTTTTTATAATAAACAGTATGTTTGGGCAGAGTGTCTCCCAGATATGCATTTGCTTCATAATTAAAAGCTAAATGTAATTCTTGGGTAATACTGAAGTACTTTTTAATTATGTCATTCTTACGTTAATTCCCCGCTTTTATTTCGTTAATTCCCCGCAGCATACCTTAAGGCACACATCATTACTTATGTTCATAAAATTGATTATCAATAATAATCTTATAATTATTAATATCACATTCGATATTTAAATAAGCCCATGTATCTGTAGGTAAACATAGTTATAAGGTAGAGTGGTACTCAAGCACCAGTAACAACAGTCAAATAAGCTTACTTAAAACTACATGTACAGTGTACACACTATACTTTAATTTATGTAAATAGTTAATATATTGCCTAATATACAACATTCATAGTAATTTACAAGTGCTAGATAAATACACTAGCAACGAACTAAGACATCTGAATCCTAGTTTGAGCTACAGACACCTGCAACAACAATGTATATAAGCAATTTACTATGTGCATATATTGCACCAACCGAGTGGAATACTCTGTTTAGAAGTATTCGTTGTAAATTGATCTATTTTTGTTCATTCCACCATCTTAATCCATTCTGCAATAGGTTCTGTAAGTCTACAGCCATAATTGATGAAAAATATCTTGTAGAGCAAATAGAGAAAACTTTTCAAAAAAAAGTTGTTTATTTAAAGAAAAAAATCTTCAAAATTCATTGGGTTTGAATTCGAATTTTGGTGCCCGTTAGAAATCAACTCAAGTGCGTAAAAGAAAATAGGGATTACACTTTAAATTATTCCTTTTATTTGAAATAAAAGGAATATATTTCTTTTATATCAGATATTATCGTTGCCCCCGTGAATTTATGTTATTATTACCGGATTTTTATCATAACTTTGTACATGATTTCCATTTTATAAGAAAGGTGCACATTCAAACAATGCAGCAATTAGTATGTTTCGAATACTTAAAATTTATTTGGTTTGATGCTTGAACGTTTCTTATTTTATATTTTTATAATTTCTTATTTTGTATTGTTTTAATTACGAGTTAGTTGAGTTGATACCGTTCATCCTTGGCACCAGATACCTCTGTGACCAATTCTGTTCAGCAACCCCAAAAACCTCCGTATAGCAAGTTTGAAATCATTTTCATCACTATTAACCGAATTGTGAATTTAATATTTACCATCAATTTAGAATGCAATTATAAAAAGCATATTAATAACGCTAATTGCATTATAAATTAAATTAGGTCAAAAAATTACTGCTCAAATCGGACTTACTGCTCAAATTTTTCGAACTTTATTCCTTCGTTTCTCTAAATCATAAAAACTAATACAAACACTGTTAATCAACACTGTGTATACAGAGTATTTCAACTATTAACTTTTTTTTTCTCTTGGTTACATCAATATAATTTTGTATACATATAATGTAAATGATCAGCCTCATGGTTATGGATACTACCTAAATGAAATTGTTAAAATATCTTGGGAATAGTTAAAATAGGCATACATATTGGTTTAGTTCGTTATGTTCACAGACATTGGGTACGGTGCGCTGCACATCTGAATAGACACTCTACATACAAATAGAAAATACAACCCGATTAGAAATAAAATATACAAAGTAGCCTCGTTCGTATCAAAATCGGGCGGGGTCTCTGGTAAATCAAAAAAAAAAAAAAAACTTCATAAACACCAACTATAAACATTTTTTTTCCATAGTTTTAAAAAAGCCAATCCCAATTGTAGTGCAATTTTAGCGTTAATCATGGCCAGCTATATACCAATTGAGCAAAAATCAAATTAACATTATATTTTTTGTAATTATTTTCAACGGTGGTTGTGGTAGGCTTGGTAGAGTGTTGGACTTCTAAACCATAGGTTTGGGATTCAGGTTCATACAAGCTGGTCACTTTCAGTTGTTCAAACATTACAAAACGTGATCTGGAAACGGTTATCTGAAGACCGCATTACTAAGGGCGCTGATGGCACAGTTCCATTTCGTCTCGATGGGATAAGAATAATTGACTAGTCGTTTAAGTGACTGTCTGATATTGATAACCTCACCATCATTTAGGCTCGGGTAAATTAAAAAAAAGTCCATAAACACCAACTTAAAAATTTTTTTTCATAATTTCAAAAAAATCAAGCCAATTGTAATGCAATTTTAGCGCTAATCTAATTACTCTAATTAGTATATTTAAGATACACATTTGCCAAAATCTGGGTTGATTGTTTGATTCAGTTCCCTGTTCCAGGGCTTGGATGCATGCTTGAAATGAGGAATAACCCAGGGTTTGAATCAGTGTATATACTTGCTTACTGTAGGTTAAATTCTTATGATCACACGCGCATTCTCCCTAATCCTATAACAAGAAAAGCCTTAAATATTAATGAACTTAGTTTATAACGCTGGCCAGGGCTTGTGAAATTATGCCCAATGAAATCTATAAATCCAACCCTGACCGAGCCTCACTTGAATAGTACGTTATCTAAGTATTTTAGCAGTTCGTGGCTGGACCTTTCTAACTATGGATGAACCTCTCTAGCTATCATTCTCTCCATATATAAACTATCCTCAGACCAACATAGTTAATATTGTAACTATCTCTCTGGTGGTAGTACAAGTACTCGTTTGTACACCTGTTGTTTCACTGGATCGATTTATTTAAAGTAGAGTGGCATAATAACAGGAATATAAATTATATTGTATACAATGTGGTCAATATTATTCTTACTTTATAAATTTTTGGAACTTATTATTCAAATTATATAAATTTCGGAACGATCATTATATGTGTATTTAGAAATCTATAATTTTTTAAAAATAAACATTGCTGGCGAAAGAACCTCCTTAATTCAATAAAACAAGTATCTTACCTCTTAAAAATTAGAGTTTAGAAAGAAAATTTGTCTTACATCAAAGTATTTACTTTCTGCTCTAACAGCCCAAGAAAGAAAGATTTTTCAGCTTATAAATCCAAGTGAAGTTTTTTCACTGGTATTATATCTTTATTCGGATGCAAGAACGATTGGCTGAAAAGTCCATTACAAAATCGTGTGCGCAAAAAAAATATTGAAGGTCAAAGGTTGCGAAAATCGCCTTGGATTTTTCCCTTGGATTTTTTCGACATTGGAACAGATCGACATTTTTATTGACTTATTTTTCTGTGCTATAAGAACAAATTTTCCTGCAAGTACTTTTTTTCAGTTTATTAATTATTTCTCAATAAATTTCACGGTAATATATATAATTTTATTTCATCTAATTGATAACTGGTAGTATAATTCGAAAAAAGTTGATAGTTGTTAACAGTGTTACTTTCTCGTAGGACTGTTAACAACTGTTAACATTTTTGAATAATTTTTCCCAAAAATTTGCACGGTAAGGTACAATCGAAACTTTCCTATACGATAGATAAAGACTTTAACTATAAGACTTTAACTGCAATATTGATTTTATATTTTTATTTAGATTCTGCGATCTTGAAAGATCAATTTAAACCTTCCCCTGCATGAAAACTTTTTCAGCCTTTCGGCAAACGCGCTTTGGTCTAAGAATATTACTTTACAACCACTTTTCCGAAAATACTAAGCCGGTCGATAATAATTTGAACCGTTCAGTTATTCAGGTTATTATTAGTTTTATAATATTGTACAGGTTGAGTTTATAATACCTTCCACCTAGACTGTGTTACACTCATAGTCTGGTGCTCGTATGTGTACCTATGATATTATTATTATAGAGACAAGATTTACTATACCTACCATAACAATTAATTTGCCTTTTTTGTTCAACTCTATTTTATTACTAAACTGTTATATAAATTTTATTGAATAGTCAAATAGTTGGGTACCATAAAACCATACTTAAGCTAGGTGTACACGGATATAGAAGTCATCTAGCTGTTGGTAGAGTAGACACTTCCAGTAAATTTTTCGATGTACCAAAAACACGTCGAATCGATTGTAAGGACCAAAAACATGATTCCAATGATAACATATTTACATTAAAAAATTTGTTTCAATAAATATACTGGCTTAAATAAATTGTGACATTAAAACAGTTCAGAATCGTGCGCCATGATGCATGACATCATCTTTAATGACAATTCATGGTATATCAAAGAGTTTATACAACGAGAGAACGCCAGGGCCCAAAACTTGCGATATAATGAATGAGAGAGAAGACTGTTTTTTGAAGAAAAAAAAAACGGTTTTTGGGGAAAACTATTGATTTTCGTTGTTAATATTAAATGGAAGAGTTGACGATTATTAAAAAATATGTATTTTGAGCCAAGACTTGACCCTGTGTCTTTCGTTGTCTTATTATAAGCAATTAAAGTTTTGAAGGTGACAAATTTGCATCTCGGAAACGGCGGGGGGGTAAAAATATCTCAAGGATAAAACTTCTTATCGTTAGAATTTTGAAAAATTCAAAATCATACTATAATTAATTATTTTTAAACGCAAATTTTTTTGATGATCAAATTTTTTTTTAATCGATAATGATTTATTTGAGTAAAACGGGTTGAAAATCGATCCAAATTTTTTTTTCGGCAGACACGCAGGTACTACGAGTTAAAAGAAAGGAAGTAAAAAAAGTCTGAGACTGTGAACAGTAGCTACTTATTCGTTAAATGTAGCAAGAGGAGTTTATCCTCTTGCTATAATTATACCCCTGTAAGTTCACCTTTATTTATACTTACCTATGTAGTAAAAAAACTATTTAAAGTATTTATTATGTTCTCTTCACATGTTAGTACGACATTAACATGAAAAATTAATAAGTTTTGTAGATATTTCAAGAGGTTAAAAAAGAAAACAAAGTATTCTAGGTACTTAAGAAACTGTTTTCATAAATTATAGACATTTCTTTCACACACAAAAAAAAAACAGAAAATTTTTCGAATCGAATAAATATAGAAGTATTTTTGAATACTATATATTTATTTCAATTTACCATTACAAACGTATGAAGTTAATAATCCCTTGTTAATGATCATTTGTGAAAAGACCCTTCTATTGTAGCCCATAGAGGTCGTATGTATTTCTACTTTTGCTGATTTTGCCTAAGTATCTTGCGGCATGTATGTAAAATGACTACACCTGTAAGAAAAATCATCGTAAGACCTCGTCAAATAGAAAAAAAATTATGTTCAAGAAGTCCTTCATATCCGATAATAATTAGGAAATAAAAAAGTCATCAAAAGGATCTTATAACTCTAAAACGATGGTATTTTGAGCTCAAACGGTTTACACTCTTATTACTTCTTTGGTAATTGAGATACAAAAATGTAATTATTAACTCTGATCGGTTTAGAATGATTGTTGATTTTAATCAAAATACAATAATTAAAAATTTATTGCCATGATAGGTATATGAAATCACTCCATTATGAAAAATTGAATTGAAATGATTCATCACCAATCCAATACACTTAAAAAGACTTATACCGTGTGCTTATTTGAAGCAATCCAGTTAAAAAGGCTTTTGGCAAAAATGATAAAAGTAAAAGTTGTTTTACTCGGAGGGAGTATCTTACAGTGCTCTCAAATTTTACCTTGACTTTAAGATATTTGAAAACTCAGCTCAAGTTATCAGCTAGAAAGAAAGAAAATATAAAATTAGAAAGTTATTCTTCATGAAATAACAAATAGCTTTTATTGGAATCATTTTTGTCTACACCAAATAATTTCGGCCGAAATGAAACAAAAAGGTCTCACTCATATAAACAATAATGTGATGCATTCATTTTTTGGTAATCGTGAAGGGTAGAGAAAACTTAATAGTTTATCTTTATAAATATAAGAATCGACTTTTCATCGACTTGAAATATCCATTGATTTTACTATTTGATTTCCGCTGAAATTAAAAAGTGTACAAAGGTTCACAGTTCAATCAAATAAGGAAGTACGAGCGCTAAGCCAAGGCTATTATCTATCTTGGTGTTGAAATTTTTGTTCCTTATTTTCAACTTTGATGATGAATTTTGTTATAACGACATGAACGAAAAATAAATATAAAATTTTTCGGTATCTGTCCTGGTTTTCAAAATATCGAAAGCTATTAACTTAACAAAATTTTCAAATTTCGATATTTTGAAAATCATTACTCCAGATATTGAAAAATTGTATTCCTACTTTTTGTCTTATATTGTCAAGTTATAGCATAATTCACCATTAAAATTGAAAATTTTAATTGTGTCCTCACTACCGTGCTCATACATCCTTAATAAGTCGGGCACAACGGGTTTTATTGCTTGCAATGTAATTTATTAAGGTTTTAACTTTAATATAAATAATTTTTTTTTAATTTCCTTCGAATAGTTTTGGAGAAATTTATGAAAACATATCATTCATCTACCGTTTTACCATAAAACTAATGTTAAATATGCGTACTTTTGTAGTCGTTTATTTATTTAAATAATTGGTGATACCCCGCTAACCCTAAATCCTTAGAATTGATTTAGACTTCAAGCCTTTTATCCAAAATTGCCCTAGTGCTCGTACATCTTTAACAGCTTTATTTTGTGAAAACTTACTCAAAAATATAAAAAATAGTAAATATAATAATTATATCTCATAAATATGATCTTCTTATGTACCAACGTTGGTTTTGTACAATATGTTAGTTCAGACATTTAAATTTACAAAAAAATATAATGAATTTAATAATATATTAATTAAAACACAGTATTTTCTAAAGTGGAAAAATAATACAATAAAAAGTACATTTTACAAATAAGCTGATTGTAATACCTACCAACTATCTACTATACATTACAATTATACAATGAGTCTATAAAAAACACGACATACACGTACAATACATGGATGTATGTAAATGGCGGCTAGTTTTAGCTCTAGCTTCAGCCTAGCTATTCGATTAATTAATTTTTACAAATCTACGCCACGCAATAGCAGCTATATAAACGAATTCATTATATGTGGCTGAATGTGTATTAAACGTGCATTTAATCTGATCGCATGCTTCTCCATCTCTCTCTCTCTCTCAGCCCTTTGCTCCTGTATACCTACGAATGCATATTAAAATGAAGTGTATATACTTAATTCTGTGAATATTGATCCTTCCTTAGCAAATTAGATAATCATTTATTGGGGCTATGTTCCTTATCGCACGATATTTGCTTGCTGAATGAGAGATAAAGCCAAAAATATTGCCACAGACACCAAAAACCGACATCTAGGTTACCTTAGAAACTTAAACTTTTTCAGTCGATTCAGCTTGCCATTAATTTTGAGAAAATTCAAAAAAACTGTCAATTTGTATTTCTTTTCAAGATTTTATGTTTTATCATTTAAAAAAATTCAGTTGTAAAAGTTATCAGAAGTTAAAGCAATCAGAGATAATTTAAAGTAAAATAAGTGGAATGAATCCAGTTTTTATATTATGTCATAATCAATATCCTAATCAAACCAAATGAATATACTCACATATTGGGTTTATTACTAAATCAGAAGTATGCCTTCTTTTCAACTAATAAGTACTACAATTAGTTCATACAGTAAAAACTAAAAAAAGGTATAAAATTCTTTAAATTAAATTAAATCAATAAAAGTACTTGATTTTTAAAATTAATACCTTAAATTTTCATAAAAATATTTTGTAAATAAAAAAAGTAAGCGCCACATTTATAATGTACCAAAGGACGAAAGGAATATAGTTCCTACCGGGTGTCCTACGACACCCCTCGTCCTTTTTCTATGGATTATGTTTTTTGTATCTGATGGTCATAATAAAATGATGTTATAAATGTTAATGCAATGAAGATCATTCGTCTGAATAGATAACTTTTGTCATGGTCAAATGACCTTGAAAATTGAATTCCAGGTCACAGACATGGACACAGCGTGTTTTCTTCTCCGAAAGCTAACGATTTTGAAAAAATGTTTAAATAAAAAAAGGTTAGTTTTCTCATGCGAATCAACTTTCTAATTTAAACAGTTTTTCTATCTCCTAATCTCTTAAGGAGTTAAATTGATTATTAAAGGAACCTGAAGATGTCGATCCAGTCTTATGCCCGAACATGATATCCCCCTTTAAACTCTGCAACTTTCTTTAGAAGTATTTTTTGATTGATTTACTTCAAAATGAAGTATTAGCCATAATAGATTAAAAGTTTCTGTATATTTTAATATTTCTTCAAGAATTTCTTAATGTAATGGATTTAAGAAAATTCAATCACAAAGTTTCTTTTAAATATTATATTCAAATTACAGATGAATTACACTTCAATTCAATCCAATTTTAAAGGATTCACTTTGAATGAAACTGCAATATATATTGATACCAGTCTATAGTGTTTGAACAAACTTTCCTATTGCAAATACAATTGACTCAACTACACTCAATGTATAAGTATTGTATAGATGGTATATGCTACCACTTAAATGTAGGGTTCATGAGTTCGATGCCCGGGGTCGGTGGATTAGCGTTGCAAGTTACAAACAACTCCAATGTGTGTGATATACTGTTAATATTGTTAACCATTCTAATATATAAACCACCATTTTAATTCTCCATCGTAATGTGAATTGGGATTGTGAATTCATTGTATACTATACAGGGTAAATCATTGAATGCGTGGTCGAAGGTAGTACGACCGTCAAGGCAAGTTTATACTTGTGGATGAAATTCTTTGTACCTTATTACCAACTTTGATGATCAATTTTTTTTTAAAATTCCTAATTAGTCGGACATAACGGGTATGTTTTGTTTTCTATAATTTATTAAGGTTTTAACTTTAATTTTAATAGCTTTTTTAACTTTCCACCGACTAGTTTGGGAGAAGTCTATAAAAACATATCATCCGTCTATGATAAATAGGCCAACTTTTAAAATCATTTATTTTGAAATATTCAGGCAATAAAATATTAGTTCGTCATTTTTCTTTACAACAAGACTAGAAGAGAGTTAGGGAAAAATATACCCGAAAATTTTATACTCCCGAAGTATTATTGAAATTACGAGTTGGTTGGGCTAAGTTTCTCGACTGTAGAGGATTTGGTTGGGTTCTGAAGTTTTTAGCCCTTGTCTATTTTTCCCGGGTCTATTTAGGTCCTCACTTGATTGGAAGTCAAGTGAGGACCTATTTGAAAGAGATTTTCAAAAGGAATCAACGGATTTAAAAAAAAAAATTACGACACTTTTCCCGAACGATTTGTAAGTAGTTGGTCTTAGAATTGTTCGCGATATACAAAACCGTCATCGTATATACGTGCATACAAGTGTTACGCCGAAACTAGTACAAAAGAATTCAAGAATGCTGAAAATAGAGATTGTTGTTGAAAACTGGTAATTGGAAAATTTGAATAACAAGATCATAATACTCGTTTTTCCGAGCAACGATTTTTTTCGTAATTAAATGATTTCCTTTACGTACCACGAAGTCAAAATTGGGCGTACTTCTACTATCTTTAAGTTATTGACCTTCAAAAAATGATAATGTCATCTTATTTCCACTGGGATGATGACTCGACTTGTCTAAAATTGGTTTGGTACCATCCCTCTTATAAGAGTTTTTTGAGAGAATAATGTGACCTACCCTGTACATAACACACATATGTAGGTATGTCTTCTTTACAATGTATATCACCAAACCACATACGTATTAACATTAACCCCTTAACAGTCCATTTATTTCTGTTTGTAGTGAGTAGGTTGCGTTTAAAAATGATGATAGAAGGTCGCTGTTTCATTCAAATAATGCTTTTAGGCATTTTAATATTCTAACTTTATAGAAAAGTAATTAATCCAATACATGTTTACCAAAAACTTGCAATATTGCAACAAATTAACAGCCATTAACTTTTACGATGACTTAGACAATAGCCTATATACTACTTTCTGGACAGCCTTGGAAAAGAGAAATATCTTTATAAAACCAGCTTATTAATTTATTAGAGCTACAGTTAGACTGTACACTGAAAAAAAATTCTTAATGTCAACCGATATGAGGTTGTCTAACCTTATCGCGTAATCAAATATGGCGAATGGTGTGAATACTGTCTAACGAAATTTATATACTGTTGTTTTGAAATGCAACATAGTTTTAAACAATCTTTTTTTGATTGGTGTTACAACTTATAAATATTTTAACAAAATAGTGATGTGATTGACACAACTACATGAGCAAGTAAAAAAGTAAAAGTTTTATACCTGCTAATACGTTTATTTAAAAAAATAGATTTCTTCGAGTCGGATCTGAACCAACGACACATGGATTACTACTTAATTAATTGCGCTATTGATGCTTGTTGTACCAAAAAATGGTATATATTATAAAAATGATTAATAAGTTTATTTCAAACTTTCTGTAAGTTATTAAGGACAATCTTCATGTAGTTGGCTCAATCACATATGGACTAGACATGATAGATATGCGATCATCATAACCAAATCTTCTATTTAAAGCAAACGCAAACAAATTTTCTTTTAGTTCATCGGCTTTATTTACACGATTATTTATTCCAACTAAGTAAAATTATATTTTCCATCAATAAAATGCATGACCAAAATTAATCTCTTTCACAGAAGTAATGATTTTGTTTATTTAACTTCAGTGAGTTTGTATCAATGAATTCATATTTTAAATTCAATCCCATTTTATTGTAAATACAAATATTTAGCTGCATCTACTTGTTCCAATCGTTAGGCAATTGTTTTAAAGTATTTTTACTTTATTTCAAAATGAAACGCCCAACTTCGGGATGAGGTTGTTATTATTTTAATTTTTTTTCAGTGTACCTAACTTAAGTGAAGAGTGTGTGAGTAGGTTGGCTTTCATAATATTTTGCACGCTTTTCAATTGTTTAGAAATTTAGATTGTTTTTTTCACTGTTATTAGAGGCATACAATTCAGGCTACACTCCATTCCAAAGAACAATCGGATTACAGCGTACAATGTCCTCTATCGATAAGGGTGGGTTAAGCTACAAAGCCTGTCCACGAAGGACACCCTTAGGCTATTTGGATACCATATGTGTGTTTATTCGAAATTCAGCTGTCTTAAAATAAACTCTCAAAATCGAAGCCCAGTCTTATACCATTAAATGATATACAAACATGGACCTTGGATGTGACCTGAATTAAATTACAATTAATTGTAGAAAAGAACTTAAATTATAAGGTGCAGAAGAACTATTAATTAAAGTTTGTCATGTTAATTAACCTCCCAAATGGAATTGGAGTTGATGGATTATTAAAGCGAGGCCATTAAAATAACTCAATCCTTGGTCTTGATTATAGCCCTTTGAAGAGTTCCCCACACTTCAATATATTTTAAGCTTGTCTACTGTTTGGATTTTAGCAAACGAAGTAAGGTTAAGATGTATTAGTTGGTTTTTTGCCGTGTATTTTCAATAATTTTTTTTTAAGCCTTGTAACAAAACATGCATGTGTATAATTTGTCCTTATATATGTGTAAATAATAAATGATAGCCTTATTACATTTTATAGATAATAATTCATATTTCATGACATCTTTTCATGTTATGAATAATATTATTCAAACGGGGTTATGCTTATATTTACCAATAAATTTATCTGTTTTCAAAGTTAAGTGTAAATACATACAATACATAAACACATAAACTCATATAAGCATTAAAAAAAAAATAAACTTGTTAATATATAAGGTGCCTTTTTAAAAAAACAACGATAAAGATTCGCTAAATAATGTTTTCAAAAAATGTTTTCAAATTCTGAAAAAAATAAAATAAAATAAAATAAATAAATAATACATTGCGTGTAGGAATAATTGTGCTAAAAAGAAACATAATTACCAAAGTTATATTTGAAAAAATGCCTTACAAAACATGTAAGTGCCCCTTTGAAAAAATCGAGAAAATCGCAAAAAAAAATTTTATTTTGGAATTTGATGAAACTCGGTGAATGGGGTAATTTTGATCCAAAAAGTGCAAAAATCGGGTTTATTTAATGATTGGATACAGAGTTTCTGAAATATCGCAATTTTTTGATCGATTTTGATCTATATCTCGAAAACTATTCGACCAGTCATCAAATACACCCGATTTTTGTACTTTTTGGGTCAAAATTACCTTATATACTGAGTTTTATCGAAATTGGACATATACAAAATTTTTCGATTTTTTGCAATTTTTTTAAGGGGTACCCCTTTGAAAAAATCGAGAAAATCGCAAAAAAAAATTTTATTTTGGAATTTGATGAAACTCGGAGAATGGGGTAATTTTGATCCAAAAAGTACAAAAATCGGGTTTATTTAATGATTCGATACAGAGTTTCTGAAATATCGCAATTTTTGGATCGATTTTGGTCTATATCTCGAAAACTCTTCGACCAGTCATCAAATGCACCCGATTTTTGTACTTTTTGGGTCAAAATTACCTTATATACTGAGTTTTATCGAAATTGGAGATATACAAAATTTTTTGATTTTTTGCAATTTTTTTAAGGGGTACCCCTTTGAAAAAATCGAGAAAATCGCAAAAAAAAATTTTATTTTGGAATTTGATGAAACTCGGAGAATGGGGTAATTTTGATCCAAAAAGTACAAAAATCGGGTTTATTTAATGATTCGATACAGAGTTTCTGAAATATCGCAATTTTTGGATCGATTTTGGTCTATATCTCGAAAACTCTTCGACCAGTCATCAAATGCACCCGATTTTTGTACTTTTTGGGTCAAAATTACCTTATATACTGAGTTTTATCGAAATTGGAGATATACAAAATTTTTTGATTTTTTGCAATTTTTTTAAGGGGTACCCCTTTGAAAAAATCGAGAAAATCGCAAAAAAAAAATTTATTTTGGAATTTGATGAATCTCGGTGAATGGGGTAATTTTGATCCAAAAAGTACAAAAATCGGGTTTATTTAATGATTGGATGCAGAGTTTCTGAAATATCGCAATTTTTTTATCGATTTTGGTCTATATCTCGAAAACTATTCGACCAGTCATCAAATGCACCCGATTTTTGTACTTTCAGGGTCAAAATTACCTTATATACTGAATTTTATCGAAATTGGAGATATACAAAATTTTTCGATTTTTTGCAATTTTTTTAAGGGGTACCCCTTTGAAAAAATCGAGAAAATCGCAAAAAAAAATTTTATTTTGGAATTTGATGAAACTCGGAGAATGGGGTAATTTTGATCCAAAAAGTACAAAAATCGGGTTTATTTAATGATTGGATACAGAGTTTCTGAAATATCGCAATTTTTTGCAACACCTCATACATTTCGTTTCATAGAATCACACAATACGAGTCCTCTCGGAGCAAAATATCTGCAAAATAAGCGCTATCAAATTTGGTTACAGTAATATAAGCGCAAAATGTGTCCGACATTTCCAAACAATGAACAACCACTTTGTAATACCTTATATATTTCGTTCCGTACAATCACAAAATTGATTATCCTGAAATCTATGGTCATACATGGTACTGTGTTTTTTACAAAAAAAATTTCAATCGACAAATTCAATTCATCTTCAACAGAGAACATCAAATTTTTTTTTTAATGTTCCACATATAAATAACATACAACGAACGATTCACGATTGTTGTGTGGTTTCATATTGAAAATTTAATTTAAAAGTATATAATAATTGATATATATTTCTATTACTTCCAATGTGTTGCTGTCACGTCAAAAATATAACGAAGGTAGTACCTACAAATGACAATTCACTGTATATTATTCAGTCACGTTGTTCGATCAATAGGAACTAATGCGTACCAACCAACTCCTGGATAAATAATATTTATGTGTGTATTCGTGTAATTATTATTTAAAAAAAATTATTTCTATAAAGGCAGGATATTTGACATAGACATGCTTTAGTAAATTTAAAATCTTTCGATATTAATGTTACCGCAGAGTTTTAGAATAAAAACCAGAAATTTGGCATCTAACAAGTATAACGGTTCAAATCGCACACATAATTGATTGTCAATGTTTGAGATTTTGTTTTTGAAGAAAATTTACTGCAGTATAGAATACCACGATGGAAGACCACAGCGTTACGGCCTTCGCCTGTTTGCTCTCATTTACCCACCTTCCATAACACTCGAAATAAGGATAAGGATTTTTTTACACAGGCATAAATGTTTATTTACAGTTTTAAATTGTATTCTTAAATCTAAAATAGTCATTGTACATTGATATTCATGATAATTCATATAATTCATGTTTCATTCTGATGTATGACCTATATTTTTGTAAAGTTTCATTAAATCCATTGAGTATTTTTTGCGTGAAAGGATAACAAACAAACAATCTCACTTTCAAATTTATAATATACTAGCTTGCTCCCCACTTGCTTCGCTGGACTTAAAGGTAAACACAATCGCGTTATAGCCTCCACCTCTCTTGCTTTCGTCTATTTCCGTTTCGTAACCCTCGAAATAGGATATTTCAATTTTATTTAAAATGTTATAGTCTTAATTCATTGAGTGTATCAGTGCAGGTGGCCATGAATTGTATCTCGTTCACAATTTGACAAAAATCTTTAATTTATGGTTCAAAATGATGCTCATAGATGGCGAATTGAAATGTCTAAATTTTATTTTACTTTTTATATTAAAAAAAAAGTCTTTATAAATTATAGATCATGTACTAATCTGATGTATGAGCTATATTATTGTGCACTTTCATTCAAATCCATTCGCTAGTTTTTGTGTGAAAGCGTAGCAACCAAGCAAACAAACAAACCCTTTTCAGATTTATAATATATAGCGGCAGATATTTTAATTTTTGTTCTGAAATTATTAACTTAAAGAATATTTATCGCGTGAACAACCAAAAAATGGGTTAACCAAAAAATATAAAAATTTTGGTTGTTTCAGTTCCAAGAATTGTAAGTGAACATTTAACTAAGTAAATCTGCTTTTTAGTAGGCACACCAATGTTTCAGTAAACTCGCCTCAGAAATATGATACACTGAAAAACCAAACATAAGTGGGTAAAAAATGAAATGTATCATCTACTTTAATATTATTTTCTATCTTTCTACAATTTTTTCAACTCATCTTGTAGAATTACTATACGTGTGATAATATTATCGACAAAGTAAGTTATATCGTCATTATTGTTATTATCAATACACTATAAGCTGATATAGCTGCTGGATGTAGTATATATGAATATAGTACAAATGCATGATAAAAAATCCCAGACATTACGGTTTATCTCATTAACTGAATAGAATCGTATTTGTTCATTGATTTCCAACGATACGTAAATTTTTAATTAATGCAAAAATAGTGAGGTGGGTTGTTTGATGATCTGTGTAAGCATACAGATCGCGAACACTGTACAGCGTATAAAGTACAATATTTCTCGGTTTTTAACTAACTATATTCGTATAGGTTCACTTTCATAAAAAGCCTTGGTGGACATGTCCTCTGGCGATTAAGCCCATAACTTTCTGACTAAATTTAGAGTAAACATTAGAATCAAAATTCTTATGCCATCGAAACCATATCAACTTCTTTTTTTAATTTTAGTTTAGCGTTCATTTCTCTGGAATTAAGGCAAAAAATCTAAGCAACTCAAGATATATAAGTCAATACAACATAAGTCAAACAAAAAAGAGAGGAGGGGCAATGCCGCGTATTCATTCCGTCGAAACTGTATATCATCTTCTTTTTTTAATTTAAGTTTAGCGTTAATAATTTCTCTGGAAGAAAAAGCCAAAAATGTACTCAAGTCTTTAAAGTCAATACAGCATATGTCAAAGTAATCACTATTTCAGTTAATGTGACTGAAACTGCCCCGTTGATTTTTGAACGGGTTTTAGCTGGTGTAAATTATACATTTCAGTAATATGTTAACATAACGAGTATGCCAGTTTTTACAAAAGCTTTGCTTTGCTGTTGTATTCGACGAACATAATAAGATAAAAAAATTACTAAAATATAGAGATATATAAATTATGATTCTATTTTTTTAATATGTAAAAAAAAAAAATTTAATTTAATTTTTTACAATCTTACTCATACTAAATTACTGTACCAACACAAATCGAATAATACACATATGCTTTTTTTTTTTACTTTTATAAATTCATTTTATCAGTCACTGTTTGATAAAAAGTGTAGATCGATCATCCATTTGTGAACCAATTTTATCATTCAATCGTAAACCATAAAAAATAAAACAGAAAATACAATTTTTAAAAACAATCAAGAACTTCGATTTCTCGTTAGGTCAAACTATGTGAATGCGAAAGTGGTAAAACTTATGCAAACCTTTTCAATATCGAAGCGAATATACCTTGGTATACCTTGATATATAATAAATGGAAAAGGTTGACTCAATTTGTCAACTTCGCCACAAAAACTTGTACTTCTAAATTAGGGAAGAAGTGGATACCTAAACAACATTATGAATAAAAGTTATAGTATAATAAAATGAAGAACTAAACTACCATCAAAACAGAAGCCTACAAAAACTACCCTCAAAATCACTTTTTTGAAAATATCTCGAAAAAATATGGAAAAAAGTTTTGCGTAAAAAAATATCGATATCAAAATTTTCACTTTTGACGTATTTGCAATAGAAACTGAGATAATTGCAATAAACAAATGTCTTTCAGAAATCTTTCATAAAATTTGACACCGAATTGTTGGTTGCCATAGAACAGAAAACGTAATTTTGGGGGGTTTTGCCCATATTCTGGGAGGAAATCTCATATTTTATGTGGCTGAGCTATAAATTAGATTTGTTAAGAGAAAATATTGATATCTACATTTTTTATTTAAAACTTTTTTTCCATATTTTCGTATGTTTTCGAGATATTTTCGAAAAAATAATTTTGGTGGTAGTTTTTAATGCTTTTCTATCCCTTTTATAGAATTCAATATTTTTTAACTATGTTTACTCTCAAATTTATGTCATAATCAACTTATATTCAAAAATGCAGGCCTCCTTTTTGATGATAGTTTAAATATTGCATTTTGAGGATTTAAATGTATTTCTTATAAGAGACAGCTTAGTGCGCAACGAGCAAAAATACCTAAGCTGAACCTACATCTCAATTTCAACGGCGTGTTGATATTTTTATTTTATGTTGTAAACAGCAGCTACAGTAAAAATTCGTGAATTTTCCAATTTTAAGTGTTTAAAATTCATTTATCAAAATAGCTTAAAGCGTAGCTTTTCCATCATTGTAACGAAGCTAAACCTGAAAAAACGATTTCAACGTATAAAATATAATTACATACAATACTTAGAAATTTACCAGGGACTGTCGACTTTATTTAGAGCAATGGAGTGAGGAAGAGGTTATGAACTTGATATAAATTTCATATGACAAAAAACAATTCACATACAAAATATTTTTAAAAAAGCAATACAAATATGGCATGAGTTTAAACAACTAAAAAGAAAAACATAGTCTCTTGATATCAAAAATTATTAGACCCATTAAAAATAATGTATTTCAGTTCTACTTTATTTCCTACTGTTAAGGAGTTTATTTTTTTTAAACAAAAAAAAAAATCGTTATATATAACATTTTCGTGGATTTAAACAATTAAATAATTGTTGAAAATAGAATTATTAATGACACTAATGCTAAACAATGCTCGTGAAAAAATATCGTATATAAAGAACATAAACTGGCGTGTATAATGCAGACAGAATTGATGAGGTTTTTCAATTCCATGGGAAGTAACAACAAAATTTTGTTGAAAATTTGAATCGAATCTCAATCAAAATGGCATGACTAGGCTATTCGCACCGTGTGAGTTTTATTGTAGGCGTTTCCATGGTAACGATCACTACTATAATTATAGAATTGTATAGATGAATGTATAATTGTATGAATTGCATTTATGACTTACATTGAAAATTTAATATTATTGTCTCACAAAAAATAAATTATTATGATAATTTACATTTGAAAAATAATATTTATGCAATTTGATTTCTTATTTTCACAATTTTTATGCAATAAGTTTAATTAATTAGTGTTTTTAATAATTTTAATTTGACATTCACTATAACATTTACATGTAAAGAATTGCAAATTAGTCATAACAGCCTTCTTTAACGCCAAAATATTTCACTGGAATCGCTGGCATCGATTTTATTGTTCTTACCATGACAACGCACCCAACGAATAAGATTGTGGTAGATAAAGGGGATTTCAAGTTATAAGATTCCAAAACTAAAATATTTGTTTACGGCCTCGAGATTTTCTATCAGGTAAGAACTTATTGAGAATGACTTAAACTACATAAAAATTTCAGCTATATTTGTTTGGAATAAGTGTCTATTATCTTTACAGGTACTTCACTATCACATTGTGGTAATGTGAGAATATTTGTGTGTAAAATTTTTATTTTCTTTACTTTTTTGGGTGAAATATAACGTAAAATAAATACTAATTCATACTCTACTAGGTATTCGTACATAGTAGGTAGGTTAAGTAGGTAGCTATCGTAGATAGTTAGATAGTATAAGAGGTACGTACCTACTACCTACTACAATAAGTATATCAACAATAAAATAGGTGTATTTATCTGTTTATCATTTACATATTATATTACTCTATTCATGTTGACATTTTCTATGCACGCATCTTGTAAACAAACATTTCACAAAAACTAAAATAGGTACATATACAATACCAATCTATTTATCTATGCGTAACTGTATACAGAGTGGAACCATTTCGTTGTACAACTGTACAAAAAGCGCGGATGTATCGGAGGTAATTTCTAACTTGAAATATAAACTTAAAAAGTATCTGATAATACACTTTATAATATTGCAGTAAGATCCATAGATAGTTTTCCTTATCGCACGACATTTTTTTGATGGTTGGGAGTAAAAACCAAGAAAACTGCAACAGATACCAAAAACCGGCATCTAGGTTTACCTAGGAAACTAAAACTTTTTCAATCGATTCAGGTTGCCATAAATTTTGAGAAAATACAAAGTAAATAGCAGATGTTAAAGAAAACAGAGATAATTTAATGTAAGTTCTATGCAATTTTTATGTTATCATAATAAATATTCTGATCAAACCAAAATCAATGTACTCACATGTTGGGTTGATTATTAAATCAGAAGTATGTCTTTTTGAAGCTAACATTACTAGTATTTCAAACAAGTATTTAATTTCTAAAATTAATACCTTAATTTATAATGTACCAAGGTACGAAAGGAATATAGTTCTTAAAGAAAAATAGTTTTGAAGAATGACGATGCCATCACTTTGGTACTACACTCTTCCCTTCCCATACCATACCTTATATATACAGGGTGTTTGATAAGTTGGCTACATGTGAAAAACTATTTTTTTAATATTTACGTACAAATTTATTCTTTACAAAAAGCTCTGTTTTCAAAAGTATTCAGTTATTCACTTTTAGCATTGAATTTACAGGGTGGCCACAAATTGAGCTAGGTCTACATTTCTAAACGACCATTAACATTCCTATCAAACTTTCTCATTTTGTGGACATCCCGTATATTCGATGTCAAAAGTGAATAGTTGAATGGTAATATTTTTTAAAGTAGAGCTTTTTATAAAGAATAAATTTTTTATTAAAAAATTTTCCATTTGTAGCCAACTTAGGTAGACACTCTGTATATTGTTTGTATATCGTTTCGTAAATTGTTATTATATATGCATAATATATATGTTTTGTTTAAAACAATACTATGGTATATATACAAATATATATTATAAAGAAATATTTAGATAATAAACATTATATCAAAATTATACATTTATATATTATATAATAATATTTACATATGTAGAGGTATCTTAAAATATTTTGTAAAGATCTTTATGTTTAATATAAATAATTACTAGCTGTGAACTACCCGCTTTGCTGGGCAACATCCCCACTTGCACCCCTCCCTCCACATTTCCTTGCGTGGGATAACAGTTTTGTAATGTACACGTCATGCTCTTTTATTTGATACCCCACTTAGGTATATTTGTAAATATTCGATAATTCCTTCCCACTTTCTCGCTACACCTTTCTACCCTCCGAAGGTTAAAAGTAGATAAAAACAATAGATCTTTGAAGCTGGTTGTATATCGTGTCAATATTTGAGCTTAATCGATGCACAACTTTTTTAGTTTTTCAAGCATATCCCTTTCAACCCCTATTTCAACCCCTTACTCTACTATAATATGGATGTATTATACAATAAAAACCTTCCTCTTGAATCACTCTATCTATTAAAAAAAACCGTATCAAAATCCGTTGCGTAGTTTCAAAGATTTAAGCGTACAAAGGGACATAGGGACATAGGGACAGAAAAAGCGATTTTGTTTTATAATATGTAGTGATATTGTCTTAATCATAGAAAATATTGTGGAATTTTCAAGAGCGGGGATAATCCTGGAAGATAAAAATTGAATGCTGAAAAAAATTCATTTAAATCATTTTCAAAAACCCGGTAGAAAGTTTTTTAAACGTTAAGAAACTCTTTAGTTTTCATGAACGGGTATTGAGATACCTTAGTAAAGAACATTGAGCTATGCGATGTAAGTTATGTTAATAACTTAAATTCTTTCTACGTAAGCAATTATTTTCGATGAATGACAACTTTCGGGATTAAAAAAATAACTTTGTATCTGAAAATAAATATAACATGGTTTTAATAGCTAATTATACTAAAACTTCAGGTTATTTGTCAGAACTTACCTGAAATGTTCACAGTTATAAATGTTCTAATAAATTGAAAAATTGAGATACTTGTTAGAAGAAACTACTTATATGAAATGAATAAATCATTAAAACATAAATAATTGTTTCTAGTGAAACCAAAACTCATTAAAACTTAATATGACAAACATTAAAATAAATATTTTACATAAAACAATATTATTCTGTTCTATTCTTTCTGGAAACAATTCCTTCTTCCTTCATTTATTAAATTTAACAAAGCATATTAAGACGATAAAGTCACAAATGATAAAAACAATCCTGTCATAAAACTAAGTATGTTCTACTTATGCTAATCATATTATTGGGTTAAATTTGGGTTAATTTTAGACTGTGGAGAAGAACGTGTTCAATGTCAAACATTTGAATTGTTTTATCCGATTTTCAATCTCCAATCCTGAAATGCATGAGATATTTGTCCCCATCTATGATTTCTAGTATTAATGATACAATGTTTATTAACTCTAAAATATTGCAACTTCCAAGGTAGGAAATGTATTAAAAATTTAACCTTTGATTTTATGCAAATATGTATGCAAATTTTACAATGTTTATCTAAAAATTATTTTATTAATATTTGTAACTAAAGCGGTGTTCCTAATTTGAAGTTTTGATTTAGTATTGGAAAGGGGCCATTCATTAATTACGTAAGGATGATGTAAGTCTACCTACTTCCTCCCAAGATAAGGGAGGGAGGGGTAGACTTACATCATATATTCCTGTAAATAAACGAATTACGTTGATGGAAACACATTAGAAGTCGTTTATACAAACTAAAAGTGTTTACTCCAGTCTATCAAATTTTTCGTAATTAAAACATTCTCAAAAACGAGCAAAACGTTACCATACTCAATTACAGAAACTATCAAAATTTTTAAACAATTTAGGCTGGTTTTAAGAGTGTATGCCAATTTAAGCATTTTGAACATTATCATGTTATCATGCTGTACCCCCATCAACCAAAAACGAAACCGTCCGCCCAAAAATGAATAAAAATGAAGTAAAAAGGGATTTAGAGTTCGTTAACATAGATCAATTATGCCTGGGGTCCGTAAGACCCATCTTGTAAACTGTTATAAATAGAGTAAAAGTAGCGAATGTTTCTAAAAGTAGCGAACCACTTTTGTATGAAACATATTTTGTAGCATCACTGAAACAAAAACAAATTTTAGAAGAAAATTTTGAAAAATCAAATGAATGACGGCCGAATAACCATCATAATTTTGTTGGTTTTTAAACTATTCTAATTTATAAATAGCAAGCGATTGACTGAGTTATTTGTTAAAATACCATGTGTAGACAGTCTTGATGACGCAATAGTTTGTTTTTTGACACGTTAATAAAAAAAGATATGCCTTTTTATATAGCCACACACACACAACTGATATTCCCATATTAAAACATACTATAAAATTTGCACCTAATTAGCGCTCTCGTGAGTAAACAGTGATGTTTACAAAAAAATGTTTCAAACAAAAAATGTTTATTTTTTTATGAGAAACATTTTTTACATTTAATACTTTGTTCTATCTCTAACGGTTTACAAGATGGATCCTACGGACCCAATTTACGAACCCGACCTCACTTTTTACGGCTTGGGTACGCTATAAAAATTTCAACTTGATATCTCTTTTTGTTATTGAGTTATCGTGTTGACAGACAGACGGACAGACGGACAGACAATCGGAAATGGACTAATTAGATGATTCTATGAATACCTTTACCAAAATTTGTTTTGTTGCACCATAATTTTTAAGCGTTACAAACTTGGGACTAAACTATGTATATTTCATATATACCTACATAATATAAAAAGGCAAGCACGGACATTTCTATACAAAATATTTCAAATCAGTCAATGGTATTTTTTACATGTTTTAGTGAGTCTTTAGAATCTGATCTTCAGTTCCAATATTTGACAAAGGTACAGTATACTTTCTCATTTATGTTGCGTATTACGAATCGATTCTAATTATGAAACGAGAACAAACTTTAAGAATATAAGTAGCAGAATGGCAACATAGAACGTAAGTATAATGAATATAACAACTTTATGACAAAAAGACACAATCGTATAGAATTCTGAGAAGAAAACTACACACATAAATATGACAAAACCTTTGCACAATATTGTTTATTGTAAATAACAGAAAATATGAAAATATAATAAGGAACGCGACGCGCAGTAAAAGGCAACAAGAAACTAAAGAAGATAAATATAATAAATTTGAACTTAATAAAGGTTTTGAGAAATAGCATATAATATCAATGAATTGAGTTCTTAGCAAAACGTTACGATTATATAAATGATAGTTTACTCACGTTTAAAAAACACTACTCAATAGTTTGCTCTTAATGATAAATATAAACAAGAAAGTTATTATACTTAAATATTACTTTCAATAAAAATGTGGATATACCATTATCTTTTTAAGTAACATGGTGTTATTAACTTTAATTTTTGAAATAATAAGAAAAAACAGTCAACCGTCAAGCATCGATCTTCGAATCTTTGGCTTCCTTTATGCAGTCAATCGCTGGTGAGAATGAAATATATGAATCATTTGTGTAAGATTATCCAAAAATATGTCCTTTTTACGGTTTTATAACCCGGATAAAAAACAAGTCTGTCAGATAATTTTGGTAACAAATTTGAAAAGTATGACCCAAATTTAGAGGATTACATACTTGGATGATCATAATTGTATAAAATTTTGATGTGATACAGCAAAAGTAATTTTTTTAGATTCTGATGACGTCATCAAGATACAAAATTCAATTTTTTTGATAACACAGGCAAATTTGATCCGTACTTATTGGATTTTTTTGGGTTATTCTCTAAACTTATTAGAGCTAAGTTAATTTTGATCAAAATTTTGAACAGTATGACAAATTTACCAGGATTAAATACTTGGTTTATCAAGATCGAATAAAATTTGGATGTGATTTGTGACGCAATTGTTAAACAGCTGAAAATTTGAGAAAAGTTTGCAATCAGTAAAATTAAAATATGAGCAGTTTTTATTTTATAATAATAGATGTCATTGCAAAAATAGTATTTGTGGATGGGCACAGCTGGCAGTAATAGATGTTGTATCAATAAATTTGTAGTTATTCTGATAGCTTTCACAACTCAATTTTTTTAAATGATAAAACATAAAATTTTGCAAGAAATAAAAATTGACAGTGTAAAAAGATTTTTGCATTTTCTAAAAATTCATGGCAACCTGAATCGATTGAGAAAGTTTAAGTTTCCTAGGTAGCCTAAATGTCGGTTTTTGGTGTCGGCTGCAGTTATGGTTCTTTTAACTCCCAACTAGCAAACAAATATCGTGTGATAAGGAACACAGTTCCAAAAAACACTTGAAAATTATGTTAAAATTTGGTTTCATAATAATAAAAATATTGAATCAGAAACTTCTTAATTGCCCTATTTTGAGGATTTGAAATACAGTGGATTTGATACACTTTGTACAAATGTATAACCTACAACAGTTCTCTATACTTGTCGACAGTCATTACCATAATTGACACTGAATAATTCAATACATTCAATGTTTGAGTCAAATTATATATCACGATGTTATATTGAATGCAGTTAAAAAGGAAAAACGACTAACTTTCATACATGCATTTTACTATTAAGTTTTATTTTATAAAAAAAAAAATTTAATAGACAAACTGATATAAATTATAATTATTTTACTTTTTTTATTTCATATTTCAAATAGACTGTTAGTTAGTTAGCTTCTTCAATAAATTAAAAGGCCGTATATAGTAAGCATGAAGTAGATTCATAACCTACCATATCTTGCGATGAGAAAAAGGTTTGTAGATAGATTTATGAAAAAAAAACATATAGAATATTTTATTTGATAATTTGATTATAAATTCAAAGATAAATCTAAGTTTTGTAAAATAAAACACAATTTTTAAATTTTTCGTAAAAATGATATATCGACAAAGTCAATAAAGTTCAAAGTAAAAACTCCGACAATTACAAAATCACGCTTTAAAAAGTATGAAAGAAGAAAATATCATTTGAAATTTTTACGATACGTAAGATTGTCATAACCTTTGAAGGCCCTTTAAGATTAAAAAGTTGTAGAGAGAACGGTTCCCCGATGGTAATGACGATTTTACTTATAGGTAAAAACAACTTCAAATGATAATATTTTCTTGTTTCACATTGTTTATTATTGTTTCACATTGTGATTTAGTAATCGTCGGTCAAACCGAAGTTTACATTATAAACATTAAGGCAATATATTGTGGTTTTTGATCTAAATGAAAAATTTGTTAGCATACCTATAGTCAGAATTAGTAAAATTTCCCTTAAGTAACCTTATATTTTAGTACTTCTCATGCGGTTAAGAAATAACAACGTTTTGATATCAGCAGTTTTCCATGTTTTACCATTATTTTTAATAGTCATGTACTTAGTAAAAGCAAACAATATGTGATAAAAAATATTATTTTGATAGGTCCCCATATGAGGTGGATCATAAAATTGCATCACTAATAATATTAGCTCGCACGTATATGTACCAACTAAGCGTACACAAAAAATAATGTGCGTAATCCTGTTATAATAATATGAGAACATCATATACGAATTAAATATTACCATTAAAAAACTAATAACTAATGTATAATATAAATGTGCATTATTAATGTCCCTTGGGCGCGATAATAGCAAGGGTTTGTAGTGTATATACAGGTATACTTCAAATTACCTTTACATTTGTTTAAATGTAAAAAATTGTTGTTTGGTTTCAAACGAATGAATAATAGTCATTTTCGATATAAATGGGCTATCGACACGTGTTGGGAAATCGCAGAAGTTTCTTACAAGACTTTATATTTTAACGATCTACGCGTTTATCTATAGAAAATAAATATTTTAAATTTCTTATGACTTATTTTCATGAAAAATAGAAAATTAAAAAAGTTACTATAATTGTTATACCATGTATATATACAAGGTATACTAAGTTTAGTCCCAAGTTTGTAACGCTTAAAAATATTGATGCCACGAAAAAAAATTTGGTAAAGGTGTTCATAGAATCACCTAATTAGTCCACTTCCGGTTGTCTGTCCGTCTGTCCGTCTGTCTGTCAACACGATAACTCAAAAACGAAAAAAGATATCAAGATGATATTTTTTATAGCGTACTCAGGGCATAAAGAGTGAGGCATGAGCAATACAATTGGGTCTTGGGTCCGTAGGAACTATCTTCCAACCGCCCGTCTGTCCATCCGTGATCACGATAACTCAAAATCGGAAAAAGGATAGCTGAAATTTTGATAGCGTAGTTGAAAATATGAGGTTATTGCGGTTTCCTCGAGATTTGGGGTTATTTTGCTATGTTCAGAGCTCGATAGCAAGGCCGAAGCAGAAATTCATAACAAACAATTACTTTTTTCATTCGCCTCAATCCGATAAATAGAAGCAAAGATATTCAAGAAAACATCACCAAAAAAAACAATGTAGAGATAAAAACCGCGTGCAGATGGTCGTGCAGATGGTTCCGGAACCGGAAAACTCCTTTTCTCTTATTTTTACAACAAAAAAACTATTTAAAAAAAAATTAACCAATTTCTAAACTATACGAATTTATTACCCAAATCTGGTAGATTTACCCAACTAAAAGAGATTTCAAGCATTTTAAATTAGGATAGGACTAAAATTACTTTCGATACTTATCAGAGAATCAAAACACTAGATTGTTAAGTGAAATTTTAACCATCCGTATATATTACAGAAGTTATTATTTAGCGACATCTTTCCATAGGTATATAAAATTGTTTAGATGGCTTATTATTAGTATTATGATTATTATTTTTGCGTGTATCACGACGCGTTCTGGTTACTCTTAGCAGCAATTACCTCGTTTTTACTACTACTCGCTATATCAAATGAATATCTATCTCCACATACAAGCACACACATGTGGAATGGAGTAAATGAGCCTATAGAATTTGTAGCCTACCTGCCTGCTTTGCCTTCGTTTGCCTTTATAATATGTTTGTTTTAATACTAATTAGTTCTTGTTGTGTATAATATTGTAATACATATTATACTTTCATTATCATAATATCATTACCTTTTATTATGATTTATGCTGGTAAAGCTTACATAGTGGAAGCGGAAAATTATTTCATTGCTTTCCAACCGAGATACACGTTTGTACGTATGTACTGGTTAATTATGAAGTTTTCATAATTTTACATTGAATAAATATAAGCATGTTTGAATTTTTTTTTTAAATGTTATACATTCTAGCAGTTTCCAAAACTATAGGGTTTTCCGATAAGAAGTGCCCGTTTAATATCATACACACTCAAATCGTGCCTAAACTAATGATTTTATGAAATAATGTTTCTAACAAAAGTGGTTTGACTTAAGAAAATAATAATTTTTTTTAAATTATGATATGATAGTAAGATAGAATGATATTCCTGCAATTTCTAAAACTATCATTCTCCAAATATATTAATTATTGTTTTCTAACAAAAATATTTCTTACAAAAGTTGTTTGACTTTAAAAAATAATTATTCCCAAAAAACCAATGCTAAATATGCCTACTTTTGAAGTCATTAATTTGTTTAAATAATGGGACCAACCTCCCTTAAATTTTCATAATTGATTTCGACTTAGTTCAACATAGTATTAAAAAAAAATCAAAAATTGCCCGTATATCCTTAAAGATAATTAAAAAATTAACATTATTAATTCTCAAAAATGTCTCTTATATATGAGAGATAAAAAAGGGAACTTCTCCGGCCACCCATCTTTGGCCCAAGAAATTTGCTGACACAAAAATCTTAAAATAAAATTAGTCACGAAAATAGCATGTTTATACACAATCACTCCCCGTTTTTCATGCGTCTAGATTAGAATGTAATGGGAAAATTGTGACCGCGCAGACGTAGGTCATTCAATATTACTAACGACCACATTTTAATAGAAAATGGCTGGTATCTTTGTCTTTTTGAATTCACATCCTGATTTCTAAAGTCTATATCTATAACTTATACTTGTTCAAGAAATTGTGTATTCGAAAACCACAATATCAGAATATAATAGATTCGATTCATAATACCCATGCATGTTGATTTTAATTATCCAATTATTGGTATAGAAATACATATCTATTTACAAATAAAGTTCTGATATTGATAATACATCGAACATATATTATACGGTATATATTGTTATATAAATTACAGTAACAAATTACAAAAAATAAAATGTAAAATTACAGTACAGTTTATGTAAATAAAGTTAGCTATAACATCGTACAAATAAATAATATTATCAAGACATGATACCTAGTGTTTCATTTATCAACAATTGTTTTATATTGGTAGATATGGATTAAATAATTTTCTGTACCTTATAAGGAATAATCCTGTTCAATAGGGAATAATGTAGAATTGGTCATATCTATAATATAAAAATGAATTGCTGAATGTTTTGCTAAGCCCATGTCTCGAGAGCAGCGTAACCGATTCCGCTTATTCTTTTTTTATAATAATCCCTTGAAGTACGAGGACGGTTACACTACAAGCAAATGGGGGCTTGTTATGAGGATTACAAATATAATTTTTTAACAGTTTAAAGAGACATAATTTAAACAATATAACGGGATATTTGTGAAAATCAAGTACGAATCCATTCCTAAACTAAGCAGATAACTATACAATTTTGAAAACATACAGAATGCCAAAAAATATATATTTAGAGAGTAGAGTCTTGCTTTTTTTCTTGAATATAATATCTCACTCAAACTTGACAAGAAACCCTAAATGAAAGTTCTTTCATCTTTTGAATCTGTTTTTTTGCTTTTGGAAGATAACGGGGCAAAAATATAGTAGCTACGAAGTATGGACTTAAGGTGATTCTTAACTTAAACATTCTAAAATGTTTTATTTAACTATATATTTTGAAAATAGTTATAGTATTGTGTTTAATATTGAAATAGGTGAAATATGAGGAAGCTATATTCGATATTGCCTGTGCAATTTGAAATCCTATAAAGAAGAAGTGCAGACGCTATCGGCATTTCGGATTATTCTGTACATAATAGTTCGGATTTGTGACCTCTTATCTGATTTTCCCATAAAGTTAATCGTTTTCAAGATATCCTACAATATAATTTTCGAAAAGTATCCAAAAATTTATTTTTCTAGAAATTGGAAAAAAGCTTAAAAATTGACTTTTGTTGTTGTCAAAACCAACTGTTAACATCCTCTTAATACATAATTACATTTTATGTAATTATGTATTACTAGCCAGATGCGGACTTATATTTTTTCCACCGATACGCCTCGATTGACTTCTCCCCTTGTATAGCATCGAGAAAAGCTAGAAAAGTTTGAATGTAATTTGTCAAGTCAATGTCAAAAGTTTCAATGTAATCATGTACTGGGACTGTTCCAATAACACAAATCGCTTAATCGTTCTTATATTTTGATCCGTAACTCATATTTTGAAAAATCAAATACCTTTAGCGCCCTCTCTATAGCAGGTTTATATGGATCATTATTTTGATAGAACGTTAACAGTAAAGTATATTATTTAAGTATGCATTCATGAAATAAAGATATTTATGATAGTAATAAAATATTTAATAAAACAATTACTTTTATATATTGAGTATTATATTTGTTATTGAAAGAAAATGTATTAGTTAATAAATATTCCATGCAGGACCAATTTATATATTAGAAAAAAAAACATTTTGGTTCTTTTTTCAAAAAATGCCATTAGATAACGATATCTATTATTATTATTATATTGAGACCTAGGACGCTGGAATGAGTTTCCATGCAAAATTGATTCTCTCATCGTAACTGAGTGTTATTGAATACATAATAAACCTGCTACCAGACCAGCTGAAAATAATTTGGAAATCAATATAAACTTTGTAGGCTGATATCACACATTTTTAATAAGTTCATAAGCAGAGCTCAAGATCACCCTGGAGAATAACAAAAAAAAATTCCCATTTTAGCCCCTTCTAGGACTGCAAGATGCAATATATCGAAAGCACCGGGGCTTGAACAGCAAACACGTATTATCTCATTATCAAGTGTCAACTAATATGTCATCAGGTTATAATTGTTTCATAAAATGCAGTCAGTTCCTGTAATAATATGTTATAATATTACTATTTATTGCAACATAATTCCAGCAAGCTCTACTGTAATAATTTAATTATACCTACACAAGAAAAATCTTACACCAACTAAAAAAAAAATTGCCAAGAAATTTTATAGATTTATTAAATATCAAATATCTTTTGATTCACAAAATGCAAATTGTTAAGTATTATTCCTTCAATTTTATTGATAACGATAATAATTATTAATTACTTAAGACCCCCGCAATGCTTTAATTATTATTTAATTAAAAAAGAATATAACAAACAAAATATGAATGGAAAAACTTGGATAGATTACAATATCCAAGTACAAATTTGATAAGACAAGTTTAATAGAATGTTAAATAAATTGAAAATTAACAATTGACTCAGTTAATTATTGAAAACCTTGTTTAGACAGTGTTGAATGTCAATGCTTGACTTTTTTAATAAATGTTTAAAAACAAAAACTTTAATGTAGAATAAAATGGATTGAAAATTTTTAGTTTTAATATTAAAGCCTTTTTCAGAAACTTTTTTTTTTCGTTATTTTTGGAATCTCAAAAAGCTTTTTCTTAAGAGATATGATATAAAATATACGATATAAAATCAATAAATATAATATTTATAATTTTTAGATGATTTTAATTTTTAGAAGGATTTTTATGCAATTATTCTTCAGTAGGAAGTTTCATACAATAGGGTATTTAAAAAAGTACTACTATGTTTAAAAAAGTACTTCAAAATGTTGATTTTCCTGATAAAAAGCCACAAAAAATTATATTCTGGCAAAATTAACGCGCTATCTTACCATAAAATTAAATTAAATTTTAAACATTTTTATTCTGTCAAAAACGCTGTCATCCATTTTGGTGACGTAATATTAGTTTTATCAACAGTCATTACTTTCAACATTTCGAAGCAGTAATTCATTCTCCCTATAGCGGAACTTGTATCATAATCCACTTCATCATGTTGATTCTGGGTCTCTTTTTTCTACGTTTCTAATATTTATGTCATTTAAAAAATGTGCTTTTTGTTTCAAAAATTTATTACAATCATTGCTTTTTTTACTACACGTTAGATAATGAAAGCATATTAACTTTTTTGCAAACAAAATCATTTTCATGTTTTAAGTATTGATGTTAGTAATTTTTCTGTTTTTTGATTCTGTCAAAAAATCTTCAACCACATTTGGCACTGTATCAATACTTTTCCCTTCATCTGTTTTTACCTTATTTTTTATCATGTCCAGTTAACACATGCAAATTTGACAGATATGTACCCAGTTGTTTACACTGAACTGACAGTTAATGCTATAGAATATTGTTCATCGAGAACGGCAAAATGAGCGATATTATGAATGAGAGAGAAGACTGCCAGTTAATTGCTATGCGTCCTTGTCTAGTCTATATGTCATACGATTATGACATATGACTGTGAGTTCCTAAGGAAACATAGGAACTAACTGGCAATCTTCTCTCACGTTCAATATATCGCATACACTTTGGGGCTAGCATATCCCCTCGCTTTATCTATGTATATTATTCTTATGTTAATTTCTATATAACATCAGGGCTCGCTCGTTTTTTAGTTCACATGTGATATACAGTTTAAAAATTACGATTTTTTATTTTAATAAAATAAAGCAATTATATGCTTTTCTTTCTCAAAATCAGAATATTTAAGTATATTTCTACATAAATTTTAATTTTTATCAAATTTCATAATTTATTTTTCACTACCAAAAATACCCTATTGCTATGCTTACAATATAGTCGCATATTTTCTTTAAACAGATATTTAGAGCTAATTTTATTATCTTTACTTTATTTTAGAGCTAATTTTATTGAATTAGAGTTAAAAAAAATACGATTTTGTAGGTAATCTCATTAAAAATATAAGTTTGTATAGGCTCAAGTTTTTTTTTTTTTTTGTTTTTTTTTTGTGTGTGAGTGTTTTATTCTTTTCACCCACACAATTACTAGGAAAGTATTTATTAAAAATACTCTATATTTAGATAGTATAAGTGTTAGATAATGGATTGAATTAATATTATATCGATGATGATTAATAAAAGATAAGATTTGTTTATATTCATTAAAAATTAAAATATTTATTTGACGACGCAATGTCTAACACATAATCAAATTTAAATGACATTTATTTATCATTGATATCAAAGATCATATATTGTTTAAATAAATAAATATATATAGATTAAAAAAATTACAAAAGAAAAGTTAAGTAAATAATAATAGTTGTGCAATATACTTTAATCCCTGAATATTAAGTGGGGATTTATAAATATAAAAATTTTTTTTAAAATATTAATTTTAATTGCGAGTAAAAATTAAAATATACCTAGACTTTGAGGCCATGAGTAATATTCCACAGTTCCTTAGGTGTTGTAATAGAAAGTAACTAACAAGTTTTAACATGCGTGACTTAGACACTGTGAAGTACACAGCTATCATAATATTAGGTTTGTTAACCTCATCTCATCTGCTATCTTATCAAATTTCGGCAATTAGGGTTGGGCTTCACTTCGCATAGATCCTTGCGGTTAATTCTAGTCTCTTCCTACAAATCCGATTCTGATGAAAGTACGGCGTTTTGCAAATGATGATGAGCTATAATGAATGTATCCGAAGTACGAAATGCCAAATTTGATGGAATCCAAATTGAGCCCGTATTAAAAAGCTAATAAATCAAGTTTTAGCCTACCAACCCCTACTTAAGTTCTCACCAAGGTTAATTAACCAAGTCTTTTCTTGTAAGTCTTTTCCCAAGCTTTGGGTAAGGTTAATGAAGAAATTTTGATGTTTGTCCCTACTACAGTTTTTAGCTGTTATAATAGCAGAAATAATGGCCATGTGAGTAAAACTGTCCAGCTTACAGACAACACATCTTTTGGTTGAAACTCAGTTCAAGTAAAATCATTTATTAAATATACACTACCTATTAAATACAAATCTAAATATATGAGCAGTAATGATTCAGTATTTCCTCAAACAGCACCTTAAAATGTCAAATTAATAAAGTGGTCGAAATGGCAACTGGAACTAACTTTCACCTGCTTGTTATTTTCTGTATGGGTATTTATACACTCAGATGGTCGAAGCTAAGGTGAAAAAAAGCTGCTCTCTGAATCGTCATGCAGGCCATTTTAATAAGACCGGAAGAACTTTATCGGTGAACTATTGAGGCTAATAAATGACTTTTAAATAGCCTAAAGGATCCAGACCAAATAAAGAATTTCTATTTTATTCAGTAGCATGAATTTCATTAAGGTAATTTTTTGATTGGACACTTACTTATAAAACTTACTTATGAAACACCCTGTATATTATGCGAAACTGAATTAAATGGAATGGCTTTAAATTGGTTCAAGTCATGGAACTTTCTGTAAATTGGATGTGTGGTATATATAAATGACTAATTCATTCAATCGACGTGTGTAATTAGTTTTAATGGATGTATTGTGAAATGTCTGTCATAACACCATATATATATATTCAATCCTCAATACTACACAATATACAATACTCTTAAGGAAGTATGAGCGCCAGGGCTCATACTTCTTTAACTGTAACATATGCATATATTCAATTTTGATGGTAAATTATGTTATAACTTCACAATATAAAACAAAACTTAAGTATAAAATTTTTCGATATCTGACTGAAGTTATTTTCAAAATATCGAAAATTAAAAATTTTGTTTAATTATTTAGCTTTCGATATTTCGAAAAGCAAGGCGGCTATCGAAAAATTTTATTCTTTTTCTTTCCGTCTACATTCATGAAGTTATAACAAAATTCATCATCAAAGTTGAAAATAAGGTACAAATAATTTCTCCCTAAGTCTAAAATGGCCTTGGCGCTCGTACTACCTTAACTAGTACTGGAGCCCACGTACATGTGGATGTGTGTATGTATGGATGTATGTCGTATGTTTATGCTTTATGCTGCATTTATATAATATGGAGTAAGCAACCATCCAACGTAGAATGTTCTTGGAGTTTAGCATAATACACATGTACTCAACATGGTACATAATATCAAATGAAATGCTTGTGAGAGCTGCTTATTATTATGATTACTATTCAAATACTGGTTGCCATACCTCATTTCTGTTTTTTCTCCAAAACTGACGTAAATTGGATTGCTAAAAATAACAAGTAAAATTTATAAAATTTAAAAAACGCCGATAAATTTTTTCAGGTACGGAACCCTAAACTCGCACTTGATACCCTAAACCCTAAGCTCGCACTTGTATCTAGGAGCACTATCCATTAATTTACCTTTTTCCTTAGAGTCTTCTCCAAACTGAACCGATTTTGAGTATTATCGTCTATTTTTTAGTTGTTTCGGGTACGGAATCCTAAAGCCGCAATTGAGACATAGCTAAGAACACTCCCCATTAAATGACCTTTCAAACGAAACAAAAAAATCCAAATCGGTTCGCCTTTTTAGGCGTTACGATGCCATAACATCCCTCTTTTCGGGATTTATTAATTTAAAAAAGGCATACTTCTGGTTTAGTAGTCAACCCAATATGTGAGTACATTACGTTTTATTTTATTAGGACAATTATTATTACATAACAAAACAATTGCATTGTATTTGTACTTACTTTAAATGATCTCTATTTTCTTTAACTTCTGATAACTTTTTTATCACAGTAAATTTTTTTTAATTCATCAAATTCAAAATTTTGACAAAAAAAACATATTAACAGTTATAAAAAAAAGTTTGCAATTTTTTTGGTTTAAACTCCCAACCCGCAAACAAATATGTTTCGATAAGGAACATAGTTCCATTATTAATAAGGAAATTAATAATAAGATATGTCGGCTTGTCTCTTTTAAAATTATATTTAACTATAAAGCTGGAGCTTTTCTAATGATTATAGGAGCTGGTGTAATACGCAGCTTAATTAGTTTTTTAAAAGGAAATTTCTGTTACAGATTATTTTGAAAGGTTCCAACCATAGACTAATAAGTAATTAGATTTGTTTCTGAAAAGAGAGGTATCTATTCAGTATTACTTATATATGAAATCTTTTACATAAAAATTAAGTAATAAACCTTATAACAAATACTTGGGCCATTTTCGTAGAAATAACACGATTTTCGATGGCAAGGCCATCCTGTCGTTTGAAGTACACACATTACGTTTTAGGTATGTATGCACATATACATGTATAATATACGTTTTTCACCACTCTTCACATTAACGTAAAAGACGCGGTTTAGCAATGGTAATAACATCGTAGACGGCAATAATAATAGATAACGGTGCGAATGGAGCAAAACAGTCGTGAAGCTTGGTGCTAGGATGGTGGTGGTGCTGGCTGCTGGAGGTGTTGGTTTTAAGTAGGTGTATATATTCTATATATGATACTTGGTGATGATACATACATATAGTTGTTATTTTGTATTGGTTTGAGGGTTTTGTCAAATAAATGAACGACATAAGAATGGATTCTATGAGTGTAAGTACAGAAGGTTTTTACAGACTTTAGATATGGAAATAATATATTTGAATAGAGGATAATTCTGATGTCAAATTGGCCATATTAACCATAAAAATTTAAAACTAGACTTGATACCATGACAAAATTTGAAATTGAAATTAAAATTGACTAAAAGACGAAGAAGTTATAAGCAATCAAAGATTGCATTCAAAGGTTGGCCATCTCTTTTTAGAAAAACAAAGTTTTATATGTAATCTTAATGGCGATACCCACGTATGATGTCACTGGGTGGAAATCTCACTCATTGTTTAATTGGAAATTTTAAACGTTCATATATTGCATACTAGTAAAAATTTATTTAAAAAAAACTTTACTTTTCTATTCGTGAAGTGAGAATTCTTCATCTGATTTGGAAAAATTTAGTCCGATCTCCTATTAGGTATAATGGAAGTCCGATCATAAGTCGTTACGTTCTGTACGATCTCACAAAGCCATAAAATGGCATTTATAATCGATTCAATCCATGTCATATGAATGAAAAAAAACTCACCGACTTGATAGAAATGAAGTAATATTTTAAAGAATTGGAGTAATCTTCGAATTCTATAAAAGAAGAAACAAACAGACTTACTGATCAAAGCATAGCTAAAAACGCTGGGTCTAGAAGCATGACATTTTGTACACACGGTCCTGAAATACTGTAGGCAAAAGAGTTAATATAAGTTTCCAGTTCGTTTTTTCAAGGGTTAATTAGGATACTAATAGCTTTTTTAAGAAAATATACTTTGGAAATAATCTTTGGAGTGTAGGAACGTTGTTTCAAGTACGATTTTAGGGATACGAACCCGAAAAATTTGTCGGGAGTTTTTTAACTTTTGTAAATTTCACTTGTAGATATGTTGTGTCGACTACTTGCTAACAAAGGAATCGATAACTGATGGCGATTATTCAAAACTATACATAAAGATGTAGAAATCTTTAATCTATTCGCTCCGTGCGTGAGTTTCGTTTCCATGGTAACGATACACTACTTTAATTATAGAATTGTATGGATGCATATATAATTGTATGGATTGCATTTAAGACTTACATTTAAAATTTAATATTCTTGTCTCACAAATTTAAATAAATAATTATGATAATTTACAATTGAAAAATAATATTTGTGCAATTTGATTTCTTATTTTCACAATTTTTAATGCATTAAGTTGAATTTATGCCCCCTTTAACTCCAAAATTTTTCACTTAAAGCGCTGGCATCAATTTTATTGTCCTTACCATGACTACGCACACAACGAATTTATATATTAACTAATTTGCAGTGCTTTTGCATACATACCTTCAACATTTTCCATTTTCCCTATAAAACAATATACTTACATTTGAACAGTATACATATCGCAAACACTTTTGAATATGTATATCTTTTCTTGAATGCGTTCCTTATTATTCATATTGTTGTTAAAATGGCGCCCTGAGGTCCTATTCCACACCATACTACTACTCTTGTTAAATAAATAAACAAGAAAATGTTTCAAATCAATATTTTAATATAATAATATACATATTTGTATCGTAACTATAATAATATTGTTTTGAATTGAAATGTAATGCATTTAAAATGTTCAAAAGAAGCCTTCTTTGCAAAAACTTTCTTGGGGTACTATTTATTTTAAGAATGTTTATAAAGGCATTTCATTTAACATGATAGAGCTTTAAACTTAAATTAAACAAGTAATTTAAATAAATTTTTTAGAGTTGATTTTTAAAATTTAAAACATCTGTCATATATACATAGTCTGTGGTTTCGTTCATATATTTTGTGAATTTTGATTTTGAAATTACCAATAAAATTTGTTAGAGTTATTTTAGATATTTGATTTGAAAAAATTTAATTATTCATTTCAAAAATGAATTACTAATAACAAACAAAAAGTATTTGTGATAATTTTTTTTTTATTTACATAAAATCGATAATAAATAGTCGAATAAACTCTACACATATTATTATAAACTTTGCCTAAAAATTATGTTATTTTTTCCTTATAAAGTTTATACTTTTTATTTTACTTCCTGATAAAAAAACTTTTGTTCAAAAAAAAAAAGAACACGAATATAATGGAAAAAAACTAAAACATCTCCATTATTTATTCAAAAAAATGTTTTTTTTACTTCTATATACATGTTATTGTAGTAAGTAATTATTATTTGCATCAAGCATTTTTTTTTCCTACGTATTATATACATCAAGTCGGTTCGATTTCCACCGCCGCAACAAAATTAATGTACTTAATAGATGTGGTGGGCTGGTGTTGTACAGGGTATATGCATGAAGGAGGTGCACTTGAAATTAATTCGATAACAGGATATTTTTCCTGTTTTAAATCATAGAAAATCATTTAAACTATCGCTTTATCATATTTTGTTTTTAATTTCTCTACTAATATCGTTGACGCATGAACGTCCTTAAACTATTATTTATTTTAATTATTTAATTCTAACAATTAGTCTGTATATAGAGGTTACATGACGATCATACCAGATTTTTTTTGTAATGTTATAAATTTATAATATACAAAAGCTTCGGTGGTTTCAATTTAATCGTTGTATAAGGTTTTGACATTATTATTACAGTTTTAAGTAAACAATATAAATATATATATATATATATATATATATATATATATATATATATATATATATATATATAGATATATACGATAGGATACTTAGTATCCATACTATTATTACTCTAAATGCTAACAAAATTGTATAAATTTTTACCCTACATATATTTTTTTATTTATTTAAATTGTTCCCTAATCTAATGCTACATTAAACATTAATTCCCCAATTCTGCATCTTAGAAAAATGAACACACATACACACAAAATACAATAAAGAAAACAAAAATAAGAAAATCAAACAAAATGTTTGTGTATAGACTTATAAAATGTTAATTATTTAAAAGATGTTGGAATCTAAAATAGGGATATGTAAATTGATTTACGAAATTGATTTAGGTGATGGGCAAAACCCATTATTATGTTTTAAACAAAATTAATTAATTTTAATCAAAAATACTGAAGGTAAAATTTAAAAACATTTTGTAATACACAAATAAAAATTTTTATTACATAGAAATAAGAACATAGTATCTTGTCGTGTACCCTTAAAATCGAAAATGATGTATGCATCCTAGCATGTATGTGCATTTCTTTTTGTATTGCGAACGAGTAAACAGTAAAAAAAACTTGGTGGTATTCATTGTAATGCATGTACGTATATCATGGGTAATTTGCCAATAATTTTTGACTGCAGTGTTGGAAAAGAACTACCTTAAACTAGAATCGAGATGAAGTTTAATTGAACAGCTGTTTTTCTTATAAGAAAGGACTTTAATTTTCAAAAACAAGATTTTATCGAACTTAAGGATAATTGGAAATGGAGTTTAGTGAAAACTTCTAACTTCTTAAAATTTTTACATTTTTTTTTATTTTGAATACGTTTTTAAAGTGAATTATTTGACATAAAAAAAGAGTAGATAGAATTATTTTTTATTTGTTTATAAAATTTCTAAAATATTAAATTTATTTTTTTTATATTAAATAAAACTGAATGGGTATCAAGATCAAGGTTATACAAAATATGGTATACGATGCACCATAAAACCTAATCTAAACCAATAAGAATCCGTATATTTTGTATATCTATCTACATATTATTTATAAAACAAACTTCTATTTTATTTTTTTTTAATATTATAATTTAATATCAAAAAATAATATAATATAATATAAGCAAGGAATTATCATTTATTTTTATAACTGGAAACTTAATTCAAACTTTAATGGATAATAAAAATACGATTCTTTACGTATTTTTTTTTTTTTAATAATATTTACATTTTATTTTTATTACTATGAATATATAATAGTAAATAAGTGTGTATACGTTTTTATACCATGCATATATGTAATATGCAAGGTATACTAAGTTTAGTCCCAAGTTTGTAATGCTTAAAAATATTGATGCCACGCACAAAATTTTGCTATAGGTGTTCATAGAATCACCTAATTAATCCATTTCCGGTTATCCGTCCGTCCGTCCGTCAGTCTGTGGACACGATAACTGAAAAACGAAAAAAGATATCGAGCTGAAATTTTTACAGCGTACTCAGGACGTAAAAAGTGAGGTCGAGTTCGTAAATGAGCATCATAGGTCAATTGGGTCTTGGGTCCGTAGGATCCATCTTGTAAGCCGTTAGAGATAGAATAAAAGTTTAAATGTAAAAAATGTTCCTTATCAAAAAATAAACAACTTTTGCTTGAAACATTTTTTCGTAAACATCACTGTTTACCCGTGAGAGCGCCAATTAGGCGAAAATTTTATAGTATGTACCATACTTGAACATCAGTTATGTATGTGTCACATGTTTGTATGTGTTATGTAATAAAGAAATCAACACTGATTATGCATGGTATTTCAACAATTAATTCAGGCAATTGTTTGTTTTCACTTGTTTATATGACGAATAGAGAATAGAATGGAGCATTTTACTATTATAGTAGCAAGTCGGTAGTCTATTTATAGATTATTTTTCTATCACGATCTACTTTTATATATGAGGAAATATAAAAATTGTGTGAATTAGCTGTAAAATATTTATAACTGCTGGTTTGTTTTTATTACTTTGAATACATCATACTTATACAGAATGGACATCCAAAAACCAATCTTAGAATACAACCAATCTAAGAATAAACAAGTGAAAACAAACAATTGACTTAGTTAATTGTTGAAATACCATGCATAAATAGTGTTGATTACTCTATCACATTGCACATACATATACAATTTATATAATACATACTATACAATTAACGCCTAATTTGCAACCTCACGGGTAAACAGTGATGTTTACGAAAAATGTTTCAAACAAAAGTTGTTTATTTTTTTATAAGGAACATTTTTTACATTTAAACTTTTGTTCTATCTTTAACAGTTTACAAAATGGGTCCAATGGACCCATAGGTCAAGACCCAATTGACCTATGTTGCTCATTTACGAACTCGACCTAACTTTTTACGTCCTGAGTACGCTGTAAAAATTTCAGCTTGATATCTTTTTTCGTTTTTGAGTTATCGTGTCCACAGACGGACGGACGGACGGACAACCGGAAATGGACTAATTAGGTGATTTTATGAACACCTATACCAAAATTTTGTTGGTAGCATCAATATTTTTAAGCGTTACAAACTTGGGACTAAACTTAGTATACCTTGCATATTACATATATGCATGGTATAAAAACAATTGTTTATGTTAAGAGCACCAAGGCATTTTAGAATTAAGGTTGAACTTATTTGTACCTTTTTTCAATTTTGATTTTTGAAAATGAATTTTGTTATAACTTAATGAATGTTCAAATTTTGGATATTATATCTGACTCTGGGCTGTTACAACAATTGTTACGATACCACAGTTTTTAAATCAGTTTCGACATTTTCGATATTAAGTGGAACAACTTAAAGTCCGGCCACCGATGTAAAATGTCTAACAGAGAGATGTACTTTTGCAAAATATTTTATTTGCATATTTACAATTATTTTCTGAAGGCAACCAACCTGTATCGAGCATTTCAACACATCGCATCGTAATACTGCTTTTATTTAGTGAATTAACCATTATAAGCATAACGGTGATAAAAGTTTTGTTTTTTTTATTTAAAGAAATGTTAAGACTACTCATTTCTATCCCGTCAGCACTCACGTTACGAACGTTTTCAGGCTCGATTTAAAACATAAATAACTTTTATTTTTCAAATGGTACATGTGGTTGAAACTGTTTCTATCTTCATATAACTTTATCTACTTTCTATAAAAATCCCTGCTTCAGTTTTTCAAACCGATAGCTAAAATATGGCGTTATCTTACTCATTTGAAAACAATTTCGAAAAATTTCGCAGATGTAAACGTAAAAAAGTTTGAAGGTCTTGCCAAGTATGTATAAATAATAAAATCATAAACGTTTTAATTATACCATGTATATATGTAATATATATCAAGGTATACTAAATTGAGTCCCAAGTTAGTAACGCTTGAAAATATTAATACTACGAACAAATTTTTGATATTGGTGTTTACAAAATAACTTAATTAGTCCTTCCGGTTGTCCGACTGTCTGTCCGTCTGTCCGTTCATCTATCCGTCTTTAAATGCGATAACTCAAAAACGAAATAGATATCAAGCTGAAATTGTTATAGGTAAAAAGCGAGGCCCAATTCGTAAATGAGCAACATAGGTGAGTTGGGTCTTGGGTCCGTAGGAGCCTTCTTCCAAAGCGTTAGAGATACAACCAAAGTTTAAAAATATCAAATGTTATTTCTACAAAAACAAACAACTTTTGTTTGAAACACTTTTTCGTAAATATCACTGTTTACCTGTGAGGGGTCAAATTTTTCGCAAATCATATAATACGTGTTATATGGGAATGTCAGTTATATATGTGTGACATGTATGTATGCGTAGTTTAGTATCTTTTATTCCGGCTTCAAAAATGCTTACCAAAACTAAATTTTGAAAATTAGAAAGAAATAAGCAAAAAAATCTAAAAGTCGTCTATAACTACGCTAAAAATATAAGAAGGAAGTATTCCTAACGGAGAATTAGTTTCAGTTCCAATAAATAAATTATATTATATATTGTATATATTTTTGGATCTTTGGTCTGACATTTGGGTATTATATTTCAGTTTCCCGACTTGAAAATAATACTAAGAAAATACTAAAACACACATATTCAGAAAACACATATTCAGTAAAAAAGCAAGTAAAAAAGTGAAGAAAAACAAAACAAAAGACTTTAAAAATCAAAGTACGATTGGTGTGAACACATTTAGTGTTGTATTCCGAACACGTATACATTGTTCAACTACACAACAAATTGAGTGTAAAAAACTTGGCAAATCACTTACACGAAAGTTTATTAAATTTTATTCATGTGAAATCAATATAAGCTTGAATAACTTAACTCTTCAATCACTTTATACATAAGTTCTCTCGAATAATATAAAATATGTTTTAACTCTTAACTTACAAAAAAAGTTTAAAACCGAAAAAAGTGAACCCCCAATAAAACTATAATCGTCGTTTAGGTTTGAGCCATACTTTTTAAGTATAAATGATAGTACCTGAATGACCAAGCTTTGTTTGATATGTTTTGAGTTAAAAAGGCACAAATTTTATCACTAATATAAGAACCGTTTAAAATATCCACTCAAATACCAATTTGAATGTCCCGGTAATGTACTTTATTTCGTTAACTACGATATACGCCGAGAGATGTCAGAAAGAGTCATATTTTGCAGCTTAAGTTTCAGTTTTCTCTGAAAGCACGGATAAAACGACGTTGCATACCAAATTTCATAAAAATCGTTGAAAATCCAAAAAATCATTTCAATATCAATAAAGATTTTCAATTTTTGTTCATTAAAAGATATTTTTAATTACTCGTGACACTAAACTGATAAATTTTACATGTCATCTGGATTTCCGTTGGTATTTTTCTCCACAAATTTTATACCCGATTCGTTTTCTTACGAATTATCAGAGTCATGTTTTCCGTTTATATGAATAATCACAATGTATCAAAAAATAGTTGTTTAATCTCTTTAAATTTTTGTTAAATCAAAATTTTAAAATGAAAAAAAAAAAAAAAAAACTCTAACAAAAAGAAAACTGACTTCCAAAAAAAATTAATATGCACTATAAAGTAAAAAAATATCGATAATATAAAGTAATTACAATTATTATTTTTTTTTTGGAGTCGGTGTCTGCCAAGGATCCATCTGTGACAGAACAGTTTGCTACATGAACTTGGTTGACACCGACTCCATAAATAATTGTATCTACATTATATTATCGTTATTTTTTTTACTTTTAAGTGCATATTAATATTTTTTGGAATAGTTTTTGTTTTTGAAGTCGGTTTTATTTTTGTTAAAAGTTTTTTTATTTTGTTACTTTTAGTGAATCTGAAGTACACTTACTAATTTGTCACTAAAAAAAGAATCATCAAAATCGGTTGGCATGATATGTAGTTATTCGTCTATTTATCCTCAATACCAATTTCAGACTTATATGATTTGCTCATGGATACCATTATCAGAACTAAACGAAATTGAAATGGGACCACACGAGAAGCACCAGCTTTCAAATAAAAAAGAATCATCAAAATCGGTTCACCCTGTCGAAAGTTTTAAGGTAACAAGCATAAAACAATACAATTAAGAACCTTCTCTTTTTTTTTTAGGTCGGTTAAAAAGAAAAACCCTTATGATAACATATTCTATTAAAAATTTTGCTTAAAAACTAAGTACCAAATATTATTTCCCATAAAAAAGTATATTATTTAGAATATAATTGCAGTGAAACAATTTCTTTTTCTCCATAAAGGTAATAACAACAGTTTATTATTTTCTGTAGAATATAAATAATAAAATAAAGTTCTAACACATACCTGTAAGTTTTTTCTTTTTACAATCTGCATTATTTTAAGTAAATTGAACATTATCTTTAGTACCAATATAACATAAACGTTTTTGTACATTTTTTTATGCTCTATAGCTATATATAAATAAAATAAATCGACATTATCATTGATTCTAACAAAATAACATGTAAGAAGAAACAATCTACAAAAATATAAGTTTTTATACCATGTATATGAAATATATCAAGGTATACTAAGTTTAGTCCCAAGTTTGAAACGCTTAAAAATATTGATATTATGAACAAAATTTTGGTATAGGTGTTCATAAAATCACTTAATTAGTCTGTCGTCTGTCTGTGGTATGGACATAGAAAGTGAGGTCTAGTTCATAAATGAGCAACATGGGTGAATTGAGTCTTGGAAACTCAAGGTTTACTGCGTTTGCGCAATTAAGTCCGGGTTTCTTTTTTAATTGAAGAACAAGGTCTGTGCTTTATTTCTCAGTATTTAATGTTAATGTCTCTATTCATATAATTAAATATTTGTGATTCATATTTGCGGTTAAAAAAGTTAACTTTTTTTCATAAAATTTATCAAACTCAAAGCTCTTTGTTTATATGCCCCATTTTGCTCGGTAAAACGTTTTGTAGCTGGGCAAAGTTAAAGTATTCTATATCATGTTTCTAAAAAACAATTTTAATTTCGAACTTACGCCTTTTCTTTTAAGACTAAAATAAGGATAGAAATTAAAATATCTTAAGTCAAAAAAAAGAGCAAGCAGTTTTCCGGTGAAAATTTGTAACTTATATTTCCAAAAATACCTTAAATGGACATAATAGCAAGCATTTATAAGAAATTATGACTAAAACTTTTTTTATTATTGCCAAATAAAAGGTATTTTTACATCTAAACTAAATAGTCTTTTGAATCAATTTTGAACATAAAATGAACATAAAATTCCTCTCATTGTATTTTGTCCGGAAATTTGGTGTAAATACTCCACTGTCCAGCGTTTTAATATTTGAAAAAACGAAATTGAATCTTACGTAAGAAGAGGAGGGTTTCTTCCACCCTCTACGGGATGCTCACGTGGAGGGAGGAGGAGGTCAAAAATAGTCAAAATTATGCTAACATAATTAATGAATGGCCCCTAAGAGAAAGAGTCTATAAATTCGCAGGACAAAGTTTCAGGCACCAACGTTTAAACAAACAACTTTGATTACTAGTTTTATTTCGTACAGATAAATTTAAATACATCATCAATCATCTAACAACAAATGTAAGTAGAACACATGTAGGTATCTAATATTTATTTATTTCAAAAGGTTTTATTAAATAAATTTATAATAATATCACATACACAATAGTACTCCACATCCAGACCTCTTTAAGCCCATAACATATAATAAATGTATTAATATTTATTAATTTTAAATGATCGTTTACTTTCAAAAACATAACGTAACATAATCTCACTATGATGACATTCAATCCTATTATTCAATAAAATAATATTCTTATGTAAATTTACTCATAAAAATTAATATATATAAAAAATTGTAATACCTCCATCTGGTAGATGACTGTTATTTGACCATCGTTAAAATCATTAGATTCAAATAATTTATAAATCATTATTAGTGACCATATTTGCCAAACTACTGGTAGAACTAAAACTTATCGCTTTGATTCTGATGATAATACAAAAATATGACGATAATACTTAAAGAAAATTCAACAAACGAAATTTACAAAATTTAAAAATTCCCCGACAATTTTTTCGGGTACGAAACACATAGCGGTCAAACTTATAACTACACTCTTTGCTTTAGCTCGGGGGTTAAAAATTGATTAATTACTTTTGTCGTTATGATGGTAGTGTTGTAAGAAAAATCTTTAAACTGTGGAAGCGTTGAACTCTACTCAGAAAAAACTTTTAAATAAAAACTTGTTGAGTGAATTTGCTGCTTGAAAAAAAAAATCGCTTAGTCTTTATGAGAATATCTTAAGCATGTTCCTTCATCAACCAGTTTGTAAATTTTAAATAATTTTAAATTATTAGAAAGTTGAAAAGTTTTTCGATATTTATTTTATACTAATCGATATTATTTTTGAGAAATATCGATTTTAATATTTCATTTAGTCGCATGTTAAAATTTTCTATTTATTCGTCTACTAACAAGTCTCATGAAGGCACGTCCTTGTATGCATTTTCTATAAAGCCCTTTATAAGCAGGTAAATTTTTCGTGTTTAACATGTAAAGTGCGTTTTTAATTTTGCGTTTTTAATCTGTAATATGTAATAACTTATGCATTTTTAAACGTATACTTTATTATGTAACAAGGCTAATTTTCTTAAGAATAATTTGGAAAACTAATATTCCTTCGCTAAAAGCATGATAAATATTTTCCTATAAAAAAATTACAAGCAGCACCCCAGTTGCAGTTTTTCCCTAAAATACATTTACAGTGATGAAATGAATGGTATTTGTAAGCTATTTCTTTGAAAATTTATTTTCTCTAAATCTCTAGGTATTAATTTTTCAAAAACTTATATTAGGTATATATAGAAAAATTTTACTATTCATTTTAGTCTACTTTTCCCAAACTGTAACAGAATTCACCCTCAAATTTGAAACGTAAGTCTAAAATACAGTCCATTTATTCATTTTTTTGGGAAGAAAGCCGGGGTACTTGTAGTCCGGTTCGCTATTTCAACTAGTCTCTAGTTGAAATAGCGAATTTTGATTATATAACTAAGTATACCTTTTTTAATCTTTATTAGTGCTCATTGTTATTTTTAAATCTTGTGAGGTTATCAAAGTACATTTGCAAACAAAAGTTTGAAACAAGTTAATAAAATATTGTCTTGCTGTTTTACCTTTTACAAAAATTGAGCTGTGAAAGTTATCAGAAGTTAAGGAAAACAGAGATAATTTAAAGTAAGTACCATGCAATTTTTAGGTTATGTCATAATAAATATCCTAATCAAACCAAACGTAATGTACAAACATATTGGGTTGACTACTAAATCAGAAGTTTGTATTTTTAAACTAATATCACTATTATTTCATACAGTAACCATTAAAAGTAGCTATAAAATTAAATTCTTTAAGGAATCTTTTGTCTTCCAAAATGTATACCTTAAATTTTCAGAAAAATATCTTGTAAATAAAAAAAGTAAGCGCTACATTTATAATGTACCAAAGTACGAAAGGCATCTTTTCATAAATTAATATTGTTTAACTTTTTTTAAGGTGCAAAAAAGTGTAGCCTTAAAAGTCTGTATGGAGGTCTTATGTCGCTCTTACCTGTTTTTTTTTTAAATATGATGAAGTATTATTGAAACGTACGAAGAATAATAAATGGGCATTAATTTTTATAAATAATTTTGTGCTGTGTGATACACTGTTCAATCTCCCAAATATAAAAAAAAATTTCGAAAATAGTTATACAACAATGTTAGGAATTTATTAACATGGATAAAGATCGATGTGTCACATCTCATTTATTCATCATTTAACCCTTTCAAGTAAGTAAAGGGATCTCTTGTTGTGTTTCTGATCTTTATTGATGGCCCATGATTAAAGCTTTTTGATGGCAAACAAATGAATTACGTTTCTCTGTCACATACATGTATATTACATTTATACATTTAAACATTTATTTTATTACACACCAAGTAATTTGGTACCAATTAACTGAAAATTATTTGATTCAGAGAATAAATACAATTTTTATGGGAGGTCGTTTCGCCTCTCATGTTAATTAAAAATTTTCGATTACAAGGAAAAATCAATGATATAAAAAAAAATATTGTTATCGAATTAATTTCGTTGAATTTTAGGCTTGAAAGTGATAAAAAGCCAGGTCATAAATGAAGTTTATACTTCGATAACTATATACTTGAAACTTTTATCAGTTAATAATTGTTATCTAAGCTTTCAGAATTTCATAAAATTTTCTATTTTCTACTAATGACGTTCTCTACGATATACTTAGAATTACAAAAATTTGTAATTGATTATGGGTTATGAGTTAAGAAAACCAAGCTATGGAATCGGAATTCAAAGTCATTTAATGTTGTCAACGTGTGCAATGATTTTCAATATAAGTTTTCTTTGTAATTTTGGCTAGGCTTCTTCAAAGTGTTAAAGCTAAATAAAAACATGATTAACTGGCATGTACTATATATTAAATATGAAATGAGATAAGTGAAGTGCACAATATATAAAACTCCAATGATTTAACGTTCGTTTTGTTTATTCGAGGGTTTCACTTAATTATCATCGATTTATTATCATTAATAAAACAAGTAACTACAATATCATCAAAACATATAGTACATGTCTATACCATCGGTGGGCACAAGTTACTCAATTTACTCAGTAACCACTGCAGGTAGTTTTCGTTCCTTAAATGAGACTAAGCAATGGAGGTATGTTCTAAAGTGATTCCCCAGTGTAAATACAGAGTATCCTACCTTTTTTTTTAAATAAAAACATTTATCTTGGAAAAAATATAAAATGGTTTTCGAACTATTAAGAAAAAATCTTTCTGAAAGAAGATATAACTTCAACATCTCATATCTTCAAATGTAATTGGTTTAAGAAGATTTTTTACTGGACATTTTTTGCTAAGAAAAACTTGATTGATCGATTACCAGAGCATGATTCGATGATACTCTGGTTTAACGAATATCAAAGCCAAATTCCTCCTTTACTGAACTAAATAAAGATTCAAATCGAAGTTTAATCCGTAGAATAGATCTTAAGTGAATACAATGATATGCTTGAAAATAAATTTATGGTAAAAGTTTATTTATGGTTAATTTTAATTATCGTACCTAATTAACAAGTTATAAAAAAAAGGCATTCTCTGTTACAGAAATAAAATGTTTCAGTGACTTCAAGACGTAAATTTTATTTTTTCAGTGTTGTTATCCCCGTCAAACTTGGGCAAGTTTGATTTTTTAAGATATGTGATGTATAAATACACAAACAAACTTTAATTTTTTATTTTTATACCATGTATATATTAAATATATCATTGTATATTAAGTTTAGCCCCAAGTTTGTAACGCTTAAAAATATTGATTCTACAAAAAAAATTTTGGTAGGGGTGTTCATAGAATCACCTACTTAGTCCATTTCCGGTTGTCTGCCCGTCTGTTCATCTGTCCGTCTGTCTGCCCGTAAGCACGATAACTCAAAAACGAAAAGCGATATCAAGCTGAAATTTTTATAGCGTGCTGAGGACGTAAAAAGTAAGTAAATGAGCAAAATAGGTCGATTGGGTCTTGGGTACAAAGGACCCATCTTGTAAACCGTTAGAGATAGAACAATGGTTAAATGTAAAAATAGTTTCTTATAAAAAAATTCACAACTTTTGTTTGAAACATTTTTGTTGTAGACATCACTGTTTACGCATGAGGGCGATAATTAGGTGAAAATTTTATAGTATGTATTAATATGGGAATATCAGTTATGTGTGCGTGGCTATTTAAGAGTGGATATCTTTCTTTACTTATGTGACGTCAAAAAACAAACGCCTGCGTCACCAACACTCTCTATACATGGTATTTCAACAATTAACTCAGTCAATAGTTTGTTTTCACTTGTACTTTATTTAATGTACTTTAACGGTCAATATCATACTATTATAATAGATAATTAGTGATAAAGTACTGACAATATTATTTTCACATGGTTACATTTGAATAAATTTTTATAAATTAAGTGATTTTGATAATAATTTCATTACAATAATCATTATTGCTGTGGTTGTAAACAATACATAAATTATTATATTTTTGTATTTTTTTTGTTATATTACAAAATAATTACAGATTTATAGATTACATTGTATATTCTAAGAAAAATACGAATAAATAATAGTTATAAATAAAATATATTAATAATTCTGAGAATTAAATTACATCAAATTGTCTGAATATTATGTACAGGGAGTAATAGGGCTATATACTTACTGTTAAAAAAAACTCATCTGAAAATATGCACACACGTTAGCTTAGTTTAACCGCTGTGTGTATGTGTCTGTCTGTTTGCCTGTCTGTTGCATCGTAGCGCCTAACGGGATGAACCGATTTTAATTTTTTTGGTTTCGTTTAAAAGGTAATTTAACGGGGAGTGTTCTAGCCTAGCTTTTATTTCAAGTGCAAGTTTAGGGTTCCGTACCCGAAAAAATTGTCGTGGGTTTTTAAAATTATGTCAATTTCACTTGTTATCGTTGAATTTTAGTGGTGCAACAAGCTTAAATTGTATAAATATCCGCTTACATGTAAAGAATTGAAAATTAGCCATTACAACTACCTTTTACACCAAAATTATGAACATGAAATAAGCTGAACGAAAAGGTAGAAAATAATTTCTTTAAATTCGAAAAAATCATTTGCTTTTACCAATATCTGTCAATAAAATATTTATATTGATAATTGAAATTTAGCACCTCAAGTTTTTTTATTATAAAATGATTTTTTTGAATTTAAAGAAATTATATTCTACTTTTTATTTCAGCTAGTTAAAAAAGCGTGTTTTTTAGTTTTTTTTTAAACTATTATTTATTTCTGTTACTCTCGGTAATGGATTAAAACACAATGTTGGATGTATAAAACAATCATTCTTCAGTTACTCGTTTCAAATAGAAAAACATTTATATTTGATGCGTATATGATATCTATAGTAAGTGTATAACCTAGGTTTTCTCTACCTAAATGATCAAACATACATACAAACAATTGATCATTTGTGTTCTTGGAACAAAAAATACAAAATAATTATAGTAAATTATCCAATGTGTAAACTGATTCTATCAAATGTAGAAATAATTATTATATATATATATAAAATAAAATATGAAAACACCAATTTCTTGACCAATCGTCATTAATAAAAAATTGGGGAGTGAACAAAGCTGTTAACAAAATTTAGTAAAAGATAATCTATTATTAAATTGAAATTTTTCATTTTTATATTTTTTTATGTAAAATGGCCATTAAAAAAGGTTCATGGTAACTAAAAATCTAGGGTCAGTGTACATTTTGGTAACTCATGTTATCAAGAATAAAGATATTAGGGGCTGTTGTTAAGATTAAGTATTCTATAGACTGAAAGGGGAAGTCTCTATAAGGATACCTCTCGGTAAAATGATCTCTCATTGTTTTAAATGAATCATTAAAGCCATCTAGTATATTTATGGATAGATGACTTCCAAGTGATCAAATTAATCGATTAACAAAGACTTATGGCGTTTGTGCTAGCTTTGATCGTCTTGTTGACGAAACTCCTTTGCACAAAAATGTTGAACAGAAAAAAATAAGAGTAAAATGAGAGAAAATAAAAATATGAACAGTTTGAGACCTCTCTATCGGTTAAATGATTCAAGGTATACAACTTACTCTCTCAACCTGTTTTCCACACCCGTTGTACCCGAACAATATGCTTTTTTTACTATTCTACATCTGCACCGCCTCGATAAATTTCATGGACGTGCTTTTATTTTGTATGTTTTGACTCTCTAGCGCAAACACAAATAGTAAGTTTTATAATCTATACAACTTTGTTTATGATAAACGCTCTCAATTAATAACAAATTAGAAATTGTAAATTTTATTGTTCACAAAAAATTGATGTTTGATTACAGAAAAATTTTTGGCTTCCCTGTATATCATAAATATTTTCATTCTATTAATATTAATCGATAAAAACCTCTCAAACAAACATCATTTCAATTTTGCTGTAAATCTAATAGGGGTAATCGCCTAAGAAAAATTGGGGAAGAGGAACATTAATTTTATCAACAAATAAAACATAAAATAATCATTAAGTTTATGATTTTCTATTTCGTGATGGAAACAACTTTTTAGCAAAAAATTAACATGAGTAATAGCGCATCTTATACGGCCACACTGTTGATTTCACAACACAAGCTACAAATTAAAACAAGTTTGTCAAATTTTTTGAATAATGACCATAATTGTAGGTTTCGCTAGGTAATAATGATAAACATATGTTTTTACACAATCAAATAAAAAAAACTATATTTTAAAATAAAGATCCTTATCAGTGGAAAAGGTTGCGTTTTATTTAATTAAATGTATCTTATTTATCATTATTATTTTTATTTATTTTTTAATAAATATAAAAAAAAACAGGAAATTACTATTTTTAATTGTCTTTGTGACATAATTCACAAAATAAACGCAGGATCACTAACAACCACTCTATCAGGTACATCCTATCCGTAAATGTTTATCATTAATCCAGTATAAAATGGTATGGGTTTCTTTATTACCCCGAATGTATGCATACATTTTTCCACCGTCGAGACCGTTTTCTTGAAGCGATTTTTGTAAATGTGAGTGATTGAATTTGTTTCATGATCAGTGACCGGATTTTAATGACTACTTAACGGCACTCATCTTTTTCGTGAAACATATCCAGCGACGCCTACCTTGATTTGTGATAACTCATGTCGCTAGAACAGCACCCATATATATGTTACGATCTAAGGTAAGCCTTAACCAACAACGATTTTCAGTCGCTAAAAAGCTCCTGCTCCAGAAGAAGGATTCTGAAGAGATGTACATTAATATACCGCTAATATCGCATTTTGGGAAACATAATTGTCTATGATCCCCAAATTCCAAATAATATTATGGGCGATATTGGACTATATATATTTTATAAATACTATATAAAAAATTTTCTAGGACACCATACCGTCTTACACTGGATATGTCTAGCCAGAATAACTACCAAACATTCATGTTTGTGTGTGAAACATCGAAAAGTTGTCAACAATGAATTAAAAGTTTACACCTGGATAATAATATTAAAAAATATTTGTGATAATCATCAAATAGATAAAAATTTAATTAATAGTATTAAATGTCCCAAAAATAAAAATATATAAAATAAAATAAAAACAAAATAATAGATTCATTAAATTGTAATCAAATATAAGTAGATAGGTGTAATGATCTAATTAATTATATGAATTTATACGTTACAAAAAAAATATTTCTAAAACTTAAAAGTTTTTAGAATCCTGAACAATTAAATGATTGAATATCAAAAAATATCAACGTTTTTTTACATCTATATACATATTAAAAGAGGTTGAAAGAAGATATATTACAGCATAGAGAAAATTCTTGCCTAGAAACAAATTTTCATTCATAAATAAAACAGAAAGTCATGCATCTTACCAAAAACATTGCATGAGTGTCAAACTTGCTCTAAAAAAGATACAACAACAACAAAAATATAGTAGCGCGTCGTAAAACAAGTGAAATTTACAAAATTGATAAACCCCCGATAAGTTTTTCGATTTCGGAGCCTTAATTTCGCACCTGAAACATATCTAAGAAACTCTTCATTAAATTACTTTTTCTTTTAGAGCCTTCTCCAAACTGTACCGATTTTGAAGATCATCCCCTATTTTTTATGTTGTTCCGGGTACGGGACCCTAAACTTGCACTTGAAACACAGCTTAGAACACTCGCCATCAAATTATCTTTCAAACGAAAAATAACAATCAAAATCGGTTCATCCGTTAAAGCGCTACGATGACACAAACAGACAAACAGACTGTTAGTAAAAACAACTTTTGTTTGAAACATTTTTTCGTATACATCACTGTTTACCCGTGAAGACGCAAATTAGGCGTAAATTTTATAGTATGCATAATATTAGAATATATTAGTTTGTTATTCTAATATTATATTCTAATATTATGTATGTGTAATGTGAAAGAGTAATCAACACTGTATATGCATGGTATTTCAACAATTTACTCAGTCAATTTTGTTTGTTTTCACATGTTTTACAATAATTTTCATTTGACATTTACTATAACAGCTATATGTAAAAAATTGAAAATTAGTCATAACAACTTCCTTTTAACGCCAAAGTTATTCACTGGAAGCGCTGGCCTTGATTTGATTGTTCATATCATGACTACGCACCCAAAAAATACTGAATATACGATTGCGAGATCGAAGAACAAGTGACAGTATCCGAAATAAAACGAAACTTCAAATATAGTATTCATGCATGATTATATGACTGGGTTAAGACGCATTTTTGGACCATGGTCAAAAAAATGCGTCTTAACCCAGTCATATAAAGAAAACTCAAACTGATCGATGGACCGAAAAAAATATTTAATTGGAATTATAATTATAATAAAAGAAGAAAGGGGGCAGAATAAAAGATGGATGAACAAATTTAAACGCTTTGCTGGCAATGAGTGTGCTAAATTTCGGATTTTTAGTCTTTTTGGTAATGTTGGGTACGAAACAATTTTTTTGTATTTATATGATACTACATTCTTATCCATATGCTTATATAGAGGTAATGGTATGTTCAAACCAGGTTTTGTTTTTATTTGGAATATGTAGGTACTTCAGGCTAAGTACCAGCTCTAATTACAAAATCAGCTTACTACAGTGGTAAATGTCAAGAAAGTAAGTAATTTTGATTGTTTCAAAAGACGATAATGATAAAATAATTACTTCATTTTTAGGTTGTCGATTGTTTTAAGCTTCTATTTTTTGTTGTTTTTTTTTTTTTTAAAAGAACGTAATTTTTGTTTGTAATTTATAAACAGAATTTGAAGTTTTATTGTAGGCTAAGTCCTTTAACACCTAAAATAGGGGACACGACAATATTTAATTTCTTTAAATCTTTGACTAACTTACATGTTAGGAGAAAAGAAATTTTTTCGTTGTTGTATGGGTTTTCAACGTAAAATAAAAACAAGTGAAAACAAACAATTGACTGAGTTAATTGTTGAAATACCATGCATAGTCAGTGTTGATTTCTTTATCACATAACACATACAAACATGTGACACATAAATAACTGATAATCAAGTATAGTACATATTTTAAAATTCACGTTATGGGCTCACGGTCTACTACTTACAAAACACTATACTTTACTACACACAATTCTAAGAAATTTTCTCTTATCTTGCTCACTTGCGCACATAATAATTTTAAATCAAAGGCACATCTCCGCTTAGATAGACATGATAGTAGTATGTGTGTATTACATACACATAACAAGGTAGCAAGGATTCGTTAAATATTTAATGCTTAATACACTACAATTATTTAAAACTTCAATGGAACTCAAATTCTTTATTATGCCGATTTTGTGCATGCTGCCTTGTTTGCCTGAAGTCAGTTCAATACACATTTGTATTTAAAATAAAGGTAGATATTTCTCGTTAAAATGGGGCTGAAAATCCCATAACTGGTGGGGGTTATGTGAGGGAGGGGCAAATTAGAATAATGTATGCACATGGAGAACTATAGGCTCTGTGATAAAGAATAAAAATCTTTAATTTACGTCAAACTGTGAGTTTTAGTGTAAGTAATCCTTTTCAAACACTGTTTTATTATTGGGGGACTGATGTGGGGAGTCAAAAATCGTCAAAATCATGCTAACGTAATTAATGAATGGCCCTCTTACGACAAAATTATTCAAACAAAAGTTTGTTCTATGGAACATTTTTTATATTTGAACTATTGTCTCTAACGGTTAGATTATTATCTCTAACGGTTCGCAAGAGAAGTACTACGAATCCAAAACCTTTACCCACGTTGCTCCTTTCGAGCAAGCTAGAAAAATTTCATCTTTGTACCGTTTTTTCGTTTTGTAGTTACTGTGTTCACAGACAGACAGGCAGACGGACAACCGGAAAAGCACTAGTTAGGTGATTTTATGAACACCTAATTATATCAAAATTTATGCGTTACAAACTTGATCTAAACTTAGTACACGTTGATATATACAGGCTATAATAAAACTTGAACTTTAGAGTGCGAAAAATAACTTTTTCAAAATTTTACAATGTCTCGTTACATATAACTATGTATATAAAAGTAAGAAGAAGAATTATCTCCGTTTAACGACTTTTTAATTGCTCTGAATTTACGAATAAGTATTTCTTACACCACGCAGAACAAACATAAGTTATTTTACATTTTTTGTATTTATTTTATGTATTTATAATTATTCTAATTCATTAAGATTCTTAATGAATATTAATTTGTGTATAATTAATGTTTTTAAATATCAAAACTAATTAAATTATATGTATATTTACTAAAGCACTTATTAGTTTTATATTAGAATAATTAATTTTAAATAATTAATATATTATTATTATTATAATATAATAATATTTTATTTTCAATTAATAAAATAAACTAAATAAATAGAATACATTATTATATTAATAATTAAAATGTATTTTCTGAAAATAAGTCTAATCATTACATTAATTATAAAATTTATGTTTATTTGGTAATCATTTTAATTATTGGTTATTATAGCGTTAATAACGTTAGTGGCACTCTTTTTGGTTAAAATAAGTTAAAACAAACATATGACTGAGTTAATTCATTAAATACCATGTATAAACAATGTATAAACATCATGTTGGTAATGAATGATAGTCACTCTTACACATAAAGTAATAAGAGTGTTGAATTGAGTAACCATTCAATTCCATAAAAATTGTTGGCGACGTTTCCGAGATTAAAATTTCCGAGAGAAGCCAGCTAGATTGTTTTTGCGCCCCAAAAACTCCCTGAATACTAGGTGAGGCTAGGTTTTGTTATATTGGCTCAAGATGAAAAAGAAAAATTGACCGAAAAGAAGGGAAATTTAACTATCTATAAAAAAGGATATTACCATTTAGTTAACGGTTTTCCCAAACTGGCGGTACTTCCCCCCTTTAAATTTGTACTGAACGTATTTAAATAAAAAAATAACTCCTGTAATTTAATGCATTAAAAATTTCTGTGTAGTCTGAAGTAAAACCTTGTCACTTATATCACAAGTTTTTATAAAGTTTCGTTAAAATATTTTTCATGAATATGATGATATCCCATATAATATTTATGTTACAAATGAAAATATATCATATGATATATAATGATATGAAAATTTGAAACGTATATACATTCCAAGTAAACATAATTTAAAAGAATTTAATAATGACATGGATGACTTCTGTTTATTTGATGTCTGCTTGATATTTATATAAATTAATTAAATTTGTTCAAACGAACTAATATTTGATAAATTTATGTTTCTTACTGATATCATATACACTTCAATACTACATAAAAACCTCTAAACAGATATATATATAACATAAATACTATCTTTTTAGTGTCGACATAACATAGCTTAGATCAAATAAAATGAATATTAAAATAAATGCCTTACTATTTCACTTCGTTAAGGTTTAAACTTGAATCAATGTTTTGAGCTGCCTATTATCGTTGCGCATGCGTTTAATCGTTTAGTGAAAACAAAATAAGTTAATGTTTAATAAACTGCAGGGTCAATTTTGTCTTCCTGAAACTCCACTAAAATGAAATAACTGGAATTTATTGAATCAATCTTTATAATCATTTAATTGATTGTTTTAAATGGTTTTATAATTCAAACGAAAATATTCTTGCAAATAAAATGTTAATTATAAATAAATCGGTGTGGCTATCCGCACAATACCGTCCACGGTATACCGTATACGGTCTATTTAAACGTGGTATGAAATTATTTTTGCCCTTTTATACCGTAGGGCCCTTATACCGTGCACGGTATACTTTTTCACGGTATACTCTTTATGCCGTCGAGCCCTTATTCCGTGTGCGGTATAGTCTCGTCCACGGTAAACATTATACAGATGGGAAAGCGTATTCTACAGAAATGTAACATACGGTGTGCGGTATACTCTCGTCCACGGTATACATTATACAGATGGGAAAGCGTATTCTACAGAAATGTAACATACCGTGTGCGGTATACTCTCGTCCACGGTATACATTATACAGATGGGAAAGCGTATTCTACAGAAATGTAACAAACCGTGTGCGGTTTACTCTCGTCCACGGTATACATTATACTGATGGGAAAGCGTTTCTACAGAGATTTTTTGCCGTGCGAGGTTTTTAACCGCACACGGTAAGCTATAACACACGGTATGCGTTTATACAGAGATTTTCAAGCCGTGCGAGGTTTTTAACCGCGCACGGTAAGCTATAACACACGGTATGCGTTTATACAGAGATTTTCAAGCCGTGAATGGTTCTATACCACACACGGTAAGCTCTAACACACGGTATGGTATATATCTACTAGGAAGTAAACTACTGTGGCTTGTGCTCCACTGCACAAGTCATAGTAAAGTACTGTGACTTGTGCTCCACTCCACAAGTAATTATTGTAAAATACTGTGACTTGTGCTCCACTCCACAAGTCATAGTAAAATACTGTGACTTGTATCAGTTGTACATTATGTACGGTATACCGTATAGACGGTATACCGTCTATACGGTATACCGTCTATACGGTATACCGTACATAATGTACAACTGATACAAGTCACAGTATTTTACTATGACTTGTGGAGTGGAGCCCAAGTCACAGTATTTTACAATTACTTGTGGAGTGGAGTCTATACGGTATACCGTCTATACGGTATACCGTCTATACGGTATACCGTCTATACGGTATACCGTCTATACGGTATACCGTCTATACGGTATACCGTCTATAATTTTGTTAGTACCGACTTTAAATTTTTGTTAGTGAAATTTATTTTTAAAATTAATTAAAATGTGTTAAATCAATGTAATGATTTAACAGTTAATTTGATGTTATCGTTAATATATTAGATAATTTATTTTATTTGGCAAACATTATGTTACATTTATTTTATTATGTCTTTTGCAGAAAACAAATTTGTTGCTTGTGCTCCTCTGAACTATGTATGTTTTATAATATGTACATGCTATCTTCCATATAATATACTATTTCTTCTTTTGCCTGGGCTACACTAACGCTTAATTCAAGGATTAATTCAAAGAATCAGGATTGGTTTCTGTATTCAGTTATGTATAAACTTTGTATTTAGAATGGTTTAAATACCAAAATTACTTTTGAAAAATCGAAATCCTTCGCCGTCTACTATCAGACGCCCAGGAATATTGATTATCTGATTTTCTTATTTCCTCATCTGAGGGGATCAAGTAGCATTTTATCTGGGCAAGTTGAATAAAAAAATATTGGTGAATGTACAAAACTTCGCACCCGGCTGGAATTTGGTTGGATTGTTCAAAATACCATCATAAATGAAATCTTAAAAGTCCCCATCGATGTGAGGCGTGTTCAACAAGTTTTATCATAAAATTAGTTGAGACATAAATTGTAGATCAGATAATTAAATATAAAAATGTATCATTACTTTTTGTCGCTCGATATTTGTTACCAAGTGTTGCTTAGTGTAGGCGTGCGTCAACGTAGCACAAAATTCAATTAAATGTCGCATGCGAACTTATTGCCCCATGTCGTATGCGCTTTGTCGTACATGAGTGTGGCATGCGTTCACTAGACGCCGATACCGTTCGACACGTGGATTCATGCCGAGAGATGACGAATTCGAGAGTCAACTTGTAACATGCGACAAGGAGGCATATTTTTTGTCGCTTTGTTTGTAGCATGCGTCAATGCCGCTTGCCTCAGTGGAATTGCGCCTGAAGGAAAACTGTTTCTGAGATATAACGATTCAAAAATTTGGAAGAGTTGCTTTTGGATGTTTAAATTGACCTGATGAATTTAAATTTTTTAATTTTGATTACAATGAAAGGAATATAATTCATTCAGTTAACATGAATGATTTTCTACAGTTGCCATGCGTAAACTTGTCAAAGTTATCTTCGGTTTCGTCAAAATCATTATAATTTTCATGTCCAACAGACGCACAGAGAAAAATGGGGTCACTTCACTCTTCATCATAGAAATGAGGCATTCGCAGCCTATTACTTTAAAACGCAAGGATTTACTGAACGCGTGTACAAGTTTTTATAGCTTTTATATAAAAGTTCAGATCCATGTCGATTTATGGTATGTTCTATTCTATAACTTCCATACTATGACGAATGAATTCCCACTAAATGTAGGATACATATGACCTACACAAGACATAAGTTTTATTACATACGGTTAATAAGAAATTTCCAAGATATCTCTCTATATACATTTCAGTCTTTATATGATAAAAAAAAGGAAAAAAATTAATAATAATGAATGTACGTAAATAATTTACGACTCGATATGATGTACAGGACGCAAAAAAAAATAAGTTATGTGAGTTACTCCTACATTTTATCTATAAACCTAGTCATAATTATTCAAATATATGTTGTTTATAGTTCCGTCGATTACCTAGACTTGATAATTTAAAGTATGCCCCCTGGTTGCAAATATTAAATGCATTAAATATTAATTATTGGTAATATAATTTTATTACATTAATAGTAAACAAAATATCCCATTAATAATACACTAATCTAGAATAACTGCCCAAACAGGAATAAACATGACAAAAATAATTCGAACAATAGGTCATGTAAAAATGATATCTGATTTGATGAACAAAATTTTTTTGGTCAAAAATAATATAATAATAAGTAATAGGGACATAATTTAGAGAAAAAATATTCAAGTTTCATGGTGAATTATGTTATAACTGGACAATATAAGACGAAAAGTAAGAATAAAATTGTGCGCAATAGGTATGGAGTAGAGTGAGCTTTTCATTGAGCTTGATAGCCTAAGTCAAGTTTACATAACCACCCAACATTTTTGCTTGAAGTATTTTTATCGATATAATTTATTTTTCAAGTTTCAAGCATATACCAACTTATATAAGACACACTGTAGGTACATGCATGTATTTGTATACAGATATTTATTTGATATTCCATAAAATACATTCCATAGAATAGTGTTTATGAGCCAACCGTACAATATGATACACATACAGAGACGTATTTACGAACAAACCATTATTATATTGTGAAGTTAGCTAAAGTTTTTACGACTAAAACTTGGCTTTAGAATTTATGTATATGTAACTTTAATATAATAACAAACAATACGGTATATATATATGTATTTTATTATTGTTACTTTTGATATGAAAGGCATCACATGGGGTCATAATACCAAACTAATTTGGACAGTTTATTAATACACGGTGTGACGCCATGAATCATTTAACCACTGCTATTGCGTGTCACATGACACATACTTTTAAAATGAATACTCACTCTATATAATATAAATATAATACATAGTCAGTCAAATTGTTTCGTTGTTTTGTTCAATGTTATTCTATATTTTAGTTTTTAGTGATATTTTTTAGTCACACTTAAATCAATATTCTGTAATACTCGAACAAATTATTTTAAATAGATATACTTTAGAAATGAAATATTGAACCAACTTAAATAAAATCCATGACAATAATGCATTGTGTGGTGCTCATGGTTTCATGCGCAAATTGTAAGTGTGGTAGTCTTATGCGGAATAAAAATTTCAACTTTCCCAGTACTATTATATACTGTCATTAAGAGCAGTTTAAAGTAGTTTCGCTGTTTTAGCAATTACGCTAAATGTTCATTTTTTTGCGGTAAATGACAGTTTAAATTTACTCTGAAAGTCCCTGGATCACAATAAACACAGTTGTTGGTCCTCTTGCGGGACAAAGTTGTGAATTATTTCATTTTAAAATTGTGAGTTTTAACACAGTACCTTATGGAAGAACTCACAATTATGATAATTGTACAAAAATTAACCGGTGATACAAAAAAAATTTAAAAAAACCTTACGGCGCTTTCCAAAACGAAAATATAATTCTTTGAATTTTGACGTTTAAACGTCAAAAACAAGTCAAATTGACGTATTAACTTTACCTCTTATGATATTTTTAAAGCATACAAATAAACAAGTGAAAGCAAACAATTGACTGAGTTAATTGTTGAAATACCATGCATAGTCATCAGTGTTTATTTCTTTATCACATAACACATACATACATGTGACACATACATAACTGATAATCAAGTATAGTACATATTATAAAATTTCCGCCTAATTGGCGCCCTCACGGATAAACAGTGATGAAAAAATGTTTGAAACAAAAGTTGTTTAATTTTTGATAAGGAACATTTTTTACATTTAAACTTTTGTTCTATCTCTAACGGTTTACAAGATGGGTCCTACGGACCCAAGACCCAATTGACCTATGATGTTCATTTACGAACTTGGCCTCACTTTTTACGTCCTGAGTACGCTGTAAACTTCAGCTCGATATCTTTTTTCGTTTTTCGTTATCGTGTCCACAGACGGACGGACGGACAACCGGAAATGGACTAATTAGGTAATTTTATGAACACCTATGACAAAATTTTTTTCATAGGATCATTATTTTTAAGCGTTACAAACTTGGGACTAAACTTAATATACTATGTATATTTCATATATACATGGTATAATCACTAATGTAATGAACTAGTGCGAAGTTTCATTTCCGTGAGGCGGTGCAGAATTTGGTTTTACACGTAACGAATATAAACTTGGATGGTTTAGTAGAAAGAGAATCTATTATTAATATTTCGAAAAATTAATTCTAGTTTTACAACTTTCATTATATTTTACTCATAGAAATTAAGAACTTCTAAATTTTTTGTTATGAATTCGACAGAGCTGTTGAACAAGCAAGTAAATGAATGTTTTCAAATTATTTCGCTTATATTGAATTTGAGTGTATTTTTATAATTTTAAGTCAGTTATTATGTTACAACATTTCAAGGGATTAAGATTATTATCTTTTCTGTTTTTTTTTTTTGCAATATAGTAAGTTTTTCTGTTGGCATTAAAGTCTCATAAATATTTAAGACTTGGATATACAATGTATTGTACGTACATTTTACGTATATAATGGTTATTTATGTGAGGGAAGTGAAAAGGAATTGATATTAGCCGCTCACAGGAAACCATACTAGTTTTATGTACTGTATATACTACCTACCTATCTACGATATCTACTATATTATGTTTTGCAAATTATGAACTTGTTAATTATTAAGATGATCATTAGATATTATGAACTTCAATGTAGAATGGTTACAATATAAGTCTATTTACTTACAAAAGTTATTGACTGTTAAGACAACTAATTAAGAAATCAGAATAGTTGACGTTCTTAAGTAATTGCACAAAAAATTAAATAATTGTAATCAATTATACGGAATGTTCCCAAAGTAAAAATTATAAAATAATTAGAAATCAGAATAGTTGACGTTCTTAAGTAATTGCACAAAAAATTAAATAATTGTAATCAATTATACGGAGTGTTCCCAACGTAAAAATTATAAAATAATTTCTATAAGTTGAAAAAAAAATAGTGATTAAGGATGTATGAGCATGACAACAATGTTTGATTTAAAGGCTCAAAATTTGTTTGTAGATAGTCTTTTACTCAAAGAATATGTGGTTAAAATTTCAGCTTAGGTATCCGGGCAAATTCTCTCTCTCTTATGGAGGAATCTCAAAAAACGACATATTTTGGAAGTTTTTGATAATTTTCATTTGGAATGAATGAAAACAAATTTAAAAAAAAACTTTTTAATAGAAACTAAACATATTAGCAATGAATTAAAAAAGAAAAAACTAAGTGTCACCGTCCATATAAGGGATGTAAGAGCAGGGTAGATTAAGGGTTGAAATTATTTTTATCTTATTTTCAACTTTGATGATGAATTTTGTTATAACTTCATGAATGTAGACGATAAATAAGAATAAAATTTTTCGATATGTGTCTTGGTTATCGAAATATCGAAAGCTAAATAATTAAACAAAATTTTCAATTTTCGATATTTTGAAAATTAAGCCAGATATCGAAAAATTTTATTCTTACTTTTCGTCTTATATCGTCAAGTTTATCATCAAAATTGAAAATATCTATTTTTAAATTTGTGCCCCCACTACCATGCTCATACATCCTTAAGAAAAAAAATATTTTATTGTAAAAAAGTATGGGGTTATAGATTCTTTAGGGGATCGAACTAATTTTTTTTTATCACTTCAGGTGAAGAATTCCTACTGGCCGTGCAGAAAAGAGAAGTTGGTTTTAAAAAATCTTCACTAATAAGCAAGATGTGAAGGTTTTAAATTTCTAAGAAAGATTACCACTAGTAGAGATTACATATAAAACTTTAAAGGAGATGGACAACCTTTGAATGTAATCTTTATTGCTTATAACTACTTCATTTTTTAATCAATTTTAATTTCCCTTTCAAATTTTGTCATCGTAACAAGTCTAGTTTTACATTTTTAAGGGTAATACAATTCGACATCAGGATTATCCTATTTTATTGTAAATATTTTATTGAAAAATATTGGTAAAAGTAAAGTCATTATAAAATATATAAAAAATCACGCCACACGCTAGGATAAAAAGATTATTTTCTTAGTCACATTACTTTTTTTAAAAACTATTCGCTAATTTTTAGTTCAGCTAGTTACAAAAGCATGAGTTTTGGTTTTTTTTAAACTATTATATATTTCCAACTCTTTAGTACCGCTAGCCAAAAATTTTTAATGTTATGGAATAAAACCGTTAATCCTGAAGATCCTGATCAGAATAATACTTACTTCCATTTATTTTTAACTGATTGTATTGTCAAGAATCATGTTTATTAAACCATGCCTATGTCTTAGCCCCCCTCCTCATATTTTATAACGTAGTAAACAAATACAAAATTTTTGCGTATTACGAGCACGGGGTTGCCCGATATTTAAATAAATAACTGACTTCAAAAGTAGGCATAAGCACAAAAGTAGGCATAAGATCTTATGGGGAAACGGTAGATGGATGATATAAATTTCACCAAAACTAGCCGGTGACAATTTTAAAAATACTTCTCAAATTAAAGTTAAAACCTTAACAAATTATTTAATACCAAAAAAAAAACCGTTGTTTCCGACTAAGTAAGGATGTATGAGCACGGTAGTGGGGACACAAATTTTAAAAAAATATTTTCAATTTTGATGGTGTGTTTTTCATAATTTGGCAATATGAGACGAAAAGTAAGAATACAATTTTTCGATATCTAGAACAACTTTCGAAATATTAAAAATTTTCTTCAATTATTCAGCTCTCAATATTTGGAAAACTTAGGCAGGCATCGAAAAATTTTATTCTAATTTTTCGTCTACATTCATGAAGTAACAACAAAATTCATCACCAAAGTTGAAAATAAGGTACAAATAATTTCAACCACCAATCTAAACTTGCCTTGGCGCTCGTACTGCCTTTAATTAAAATCAAAAACTAATTTCTATTAGCATCCATTTAAACATGACTACTTAGGACTCTGTTAAATTATCAATTCCTTCATTTACCAAACACGGGAAAACCGAATAAGAAAATTTAATTAATTGTCTCTATTACCATCTTATAATACCTTATTATTTAATTCGTTAATTAATAAATTATATGAAAGTTATTAATGAATTCTTTCCTACAATATTTACTGGCAATTTTTTAATTATGCTTAAAAAAAAACGATTTCTATTAAAGGAATCTTTCATAACAATTGCTTAGATTATACCATTTATTTCTACATTGAAAAAAGCAAAGTAAAATAAATAAAACGTATCTTTAGTAATAGTTTCAGGTAGTTTGATAAAAAAAGAACAAATAATTTATAACAAAAAAAAAAAGTACAATATTAAACTGTTTTATTTTTTCGTGTTCGTATCTCTGTCCTTATTTAAACTGTTTAAATCAATCATTTTTTATATCAATGTCCCAAGTGTATGTGGCTGTTTGGTTGGCTTGTGAGTATGTCTTTCTTTCTATTTTTTATACTTATAAGTTTGACAAACGACTGGGTGTTCTCTATGTTCTTTTATATCTAGAACAGGCTCTGGATGGGGTTGAGTGTGCAAAATATGAGTACCGCATTTTGTCAATTGATTCTTGATCAGAAAAGCTTACAGAATAATATTGTGAATTTTCCCAGAAACCCTATTGGTCTAATTTTTGTAACCCCCTCCCCTCTAAAGAAACATTTATATGCCATTTTTTTTGAATCAAGTAAAAGTTACTCTTGATTCTATGCGTTATTTAAATTCCAAAGCCTCTTTGTGATTTTTTCGTAAACTTCTTCGTTTTCGAGATATTAACAGTTTAATGTTTGGAAAAACTCCAAAAAGACCATTTTAAAAGCTAAAAAAACAGGGCATAAAATTAGATTTTTGAGTTCTAAAATAATGTTTGAACATCTTTTAATAAAGATCTGAAGACTAATACAGGTCACTTCATTCTAGGGGCTCATTTTTCAATTCTTTGGAAGATTTAATAATGAGTAAGACAGAGATACTAAATATTTCAGTCTTAAACACTGATATTAATAAGAATTATAACATCTTTAAAGAATTAAAAGTTGAGGCTTTATAATGAAGGAATCTGAATCTCTTCGGAACTTCATGCAGGATGCATGAAGTATAAGCTCTCGAATATAATTTTAAGACGCGTTTTTCACCTTTTAAAATGGCCTTTCTGGAGTTTTTCCAAGCATTAAACTGTTAATATCTCGAAAACGAAGAAGTTTACGAAAAAATCACAAAGAGCCTTAACTTGATTCAAAAAAATGTCATTTGACTGTGTCTTGAGGGGGGGGGTTAAAAAAATTGGACCAATAGGGTTTCTCGGAAGATTCACAATATTAATCTATAAGCTTTTCTGATCAAGAATCAATTGACAAAATGCGGTACTCATATTTTGCACACTCAACCCCATCCAGCACCTGTTCTAATCTATCTACTTATACTGTTTTGTTATAATACGTTGAATGTCGTTTTAGAAGCAATCGTAACCTCACATTTATCTTTCAAAAACATGTCTTATTGCACTGCACAGATTTATTTCTAAAGCATTGCTGATGCTCTTCTCTTCTTTTATATTTATATAAATCTCGTGAAAGATTTATTTCATATAATAATAGATGTGTTTGTTGTTATTTGAATAAGAAAATGATTAATATATTATTTATTTGAAAATTATTTTAAATATGTTTACGCACTTTAAAATCGAAAATATTGTTATCATATACAAGATAGACATAATTCATTTGGTATTATATAATGCTATCGACCTCATTTTATACCAATTGCATAATTTTGTTGATCTTATATCTTTTTGAGCCACAGCCACAGCCATCGTACAGTTTAAGGGAATCGAGGCTACAACACTTTCTAGAAACATAGCACACTCATAGCACCTCTTTCTTTCACACTTTACTTATCGCATGTACTCGGTCACACTCGTGGAGAAGCCTATGCCAAGATGAAAACTCAACGGATGTATACACATCTGTGCCTATCTATAAGGCATAGTCTGTCATCCAAATAAAGAACTGGGGTTAATAACAATTACAAAATTATTATTATTTTTTGTTTAAATGACGATGATCCAACCTGATCATCGAACCGTAATAACTTAATACCGGATTCAGCTAATAATTGTCCCTATACTATTACATATTATACTAATAATTTATTAAATTGTATTTATGTATAATAATAATAAAATATAATCATATAAAAATTTATTATCTTAAAGTTGTGTATGTTATTGTCATTTGATAAAGCCAGTGACAATAAACATCATCTGTTTCCTTCAACGTTTTTGTGCACTCATCGTTCTTCATGCACATACAAAAAATATTTATAAATTAAAACTTTTCAATATCTAACACAAGGGTTTATTATCCTAAGAAGGACCTACAAAAGACAGGCCATATTTCAAGAGTCTATAACACATTTTGAAACATGGATTTGATCCCTCAAATTTGACTTGTCATAGACAGCTTCTATTTTATACCACCAGACAGCGCTAGAATCAGTTTCCATGGCGAATAATCGTTCTAAAATCTTTCTATTCAATGAAAATGATCAACTAGGTCACTTGATAAAAAGTTCATTTTTTCAAAACCACGACGCTGAGATCTTAAGAATATTCTCGGATTGGGGTGATTTTAAATAGCATAGTGAGGGGGGGGGGCATTTATTCATATTATATTTTTTGGAACTATGTTCCTTATCGCACGTAATAATTTGTTTGCTGGTTAGGGGGTAAAACCAAAACAAGTGCAACAAATAAAAGCAAACTTTTTTAATCGATTCAACTTGCCATGAATTTGAAGAATATACAAAAATGTTTTAAAATCTGCCAATTTGTATTTTTTGACCAAAATTTATGTTTTTCATTCAAAAAATGAGTTGCTAGTTATCAGAAGTCAAACATAATAGAGATAATTTAAAATAAGTACAAGGAAATTTTATGTTATGTCACATTAAATATCCCAATCAAACAAATTGTGGGTAATGTACGCACATATTGGGTTGACTTCTAAATCAGAAGTCTTTTCTAAACTAATATTAAAATTAATTCATAAAGTTAGAGTTAAAGTAGCTATAATATGCACAGATATGCAAACAGTCTCATGCAAGAAAAAAACACAAAAAAAAAGTTAAACCGAAAATTACCAACGCATAGAAATACAAAAAGTATCGAGAAAGACTTAATTGTATATTTTCATGTGTTTTGTTTTGAAAGTAAATCGACTACAAGTCGCGCGGAATATTAAAAAAAAAAAATAAACAGAAGAAAAAAGCACAAAATGATCTCACAAAATTGAATCATTTAAACCAGCACAAAAATATCTGATTAAAATAGTAAGCACAACATGTATAATGTACCGGGTGTCCCACACCGCCCCTCGTTCTTTTTTTATTTAATCATCACTACATAGTATAAAACAAAGTCGCTTTCTCTGTCCCTATGTCCCTATGTCCCTTTGTATGCTTAAATCTTTGAAACTACGAAACGGATTTTGATGCGGTTTTTTTAATAGATAGAGTGATTCAAGAGGAAGGTTTATATGTATAATAACATCCACTAAAAAGTGGAGAAGTACTGCTATTTTTGAGATAAATAGTTAAAAATGTAAAAAGTAAATAAGTAAAAATGTAGTGTATGAATTTAGATATTCCAAAGATAGCAGGAAATCATCATGGTATAGGGAAAGGGGGATTGTTTTACTCCAAATTTAACGCGTGCGGGCCACGGGCAGTAATGAATAAATCAAAACTACTGGATCGATTTTAATCACATAGGCTATATATTTTATACCCGTGCGAAGCCAGAGCGGGCCGCTATGTTTTTATATACAACGTTCACAGTTTTTCTGTAGTGTATTTAGTATCAGCATTGCACCCGTGCGAAGCAGGGGCGGGTCGCTAGTAAATGTATATAAACAATACATTTATTAAAACCTATTATCGTTGTATTTTCTATACGTGGAGGTAAAACTCTTCAAGAAACTTCACAAGGAACCAAAATAAAAAAACAAAAGACAATTAAATTTAAATGTTTATTTAATGTTTATGATTACAGCTGATCATAAAACTCGATTAAAAACGTAAAAAAAAAACGAGATATGTTATACCTAATGTTAGAAATATATATATGCGTATGTTTCATAAATGTGTTAAACGAGCTTTCGTGAATTATTCGATGAAGGATGAATACATTTTATAAATTGATGGTTTTATACGAATGAAAAATTTACATTTTAATTGCTGTAATAAAGTTACAACAAAACAAACGAATTTATTGGTAGAATATTTTTAGATTCACAGTAGACGTAGGTAGGTAGCGTTTGATTTTGTTAATATATCCAGTTATGTGTACCAAGGTACTGTAATAACCGTAACACTACCACTAACGAAAACATTTATAGCAGAGTTAAACTGTGTCCTGAAATCTTCCATCTTAGGGTTTCACCTCGGAATCTAACGGAATAAGCTGAATTTTTGCACAATCCTTTATTCTGGTTGTACAAATGTTGTCAGCAGTTCCTCAACATATCAATCGAGTGTATTATCAAGTTCAAACTTGGTTAGGCAGAGATTTAGAGCCTTAAGCATGGGGTTGAGTGCTGCAGAATGAAACCCTAGAGCCTTTAACATCACTTTTACTCCCTGCACCAAATGAACGGCTGTGAATCGCGTTGTGGATGCCGCAAATCAAGTATGCATTATTCGTTAGCTTGTGGTCATTGCAATGGGCATGCATGTTTCAATGCATTATCTCATGATGAAAACTTATCTGTTTGAAGCTAAATTGAATTAAATATATCGAAGAGCCCCATAATCCTCCACCTTATGTAATCTTTAACGATTTAATGAATCACACTGTAAGTAGCAAATCGAGTTCTTTTTTCTTCAAAAAAATAAACACTATAATATAAATTTTTTTACCGTAGTATAATAATATCTTCTACATCGGTTGTATTACATAGTTCTTTGGTTCGATGTTAGTGTTGCCTGGTTTATTTGTTCAGATGATGTTCTTTCTTTCTCGACTAAAAAGTATATTATATTAGTACATACAAAGATTTGATATATAGCGGTGAAGTGACCTTTCCTATGATCAAACTGTAGTTTTTCTGTTGATGGCAGTAAACCAAAGCGCTATATTATACAAAATATACAAAATACAAACACTATTATAATATAAACAAAATAAAAATTGTAACATGATCTCTATGTGTATATAATATCTATAATATATTATTAAACAAGAAACTGTCTTTGAAATGTGCGTTCATCACGGGAAAACAACTGAAGTTATCGAGATTCAATAATGGCTGATTGAGAATCCTTAATTTTATCAAAGTGAAACCGCAGGATGTCATTGAAATTTATCCATAATATTATAGGACTGTTTCAGAAATGCTCCATCCCCTTTTTAGGGTGCAAAAAATAAAATAAAATATGTATTTTATCGTTTTTATCTAGTTTACTTGAAGCGAACTTTTTTTTGGCCCATTGTCCTAGCCGATAAAGTATCGAACGTGTGATTTTCAAACAAGTCACTATGTCTTGTTGCACATTTAAAAAATCCCGTAGGGTTTGTGGAAGCACGGAAACTTTAAATTTGATAATAAATATTTATTGTCAAATTTTATTATTATTACGAGTCGAATATGGGCCTCTAGGATACATGTCAATTTTACAATACAAGCTCTAGACACAGAGTGTAATTTTTTCAACTCGAACTTATATTTTTGATTATAAGGCAACATTAACTTATTTTATTTTTTATTTGTGTTTGTTTACTAAGGACTGACAAGTGCATACAATTTTTATTTACCTTTTTTATTTTTGGAACTATGTTCCTTATCGCCCGATTCTTGTTTGCTGGTTGGGAGTTAACCAAAAAGAGTCACCTAGGAAATTAAACTTTTCAATCAATTCAGGTTGCCATGAATTTTGAAAAAATGCAAAAATCTTTTAATAAACGTTAATGTGTATTTTTATCAAAATTTAATGTTTTATCATTTAAAAAAAATTGAGTTGTGAAAGTTATCAGAAGTTAAAGATAACAGAGATAATTTAAAGTAACTACAATGGCATTTTTATGTTATGTCATTATAAATATATTGATCAAACCAAACGTAGTGTACTCAGGTTGACTACTAAAACAAAAATATTTTTTTTTCAAACTAATACTACAATTATTTCATACAGAACTTCCAAAATTAATACTTTAATTTTTCAGAAAAATATCTTCTAAATAAGAAAGTAAGCGCTACATTTATAATTTACCAAAGTACGAAAGGAATATAGTTTCTACTGGGTGTCCCACGATACCTTTCGATATTTTTTTTAAAGCGAAGTTTTTCAAATTGATTTTCGCTACGTTTTGGCAAGCTTCAGTTCTTCTTTTTTGTTTATAGATGCGCAAGTACTTCTTAATTTTGTAAAAAATAAATTTATGTTCGAATTTTAAAATTAAAGATTCGATGGGTACTGTATCTGTTAAGACGGTAGACCAAAACAAACAAAAAAATTAAGGAAAAATGAGACAAAATTATGACGTCAAAAAAACCACGGCAAAATAGCCGATTTTAAATATAACCACTACTAAATGCACCAACGGAACGAAATATCAAAAGGTTACAAGTGATCAGTGACAAAATTACTGTAAAAAATGCTGAAGTCGGGAAAATATTACAAGTCGTAAGTAATAAGTCAAACAAAAAATACTATTTTTCATTGATATGCCAATTCGGCATAGCCTTAATATTTGAAATTTGCGTAATAAGTCGCGGGCCTCAACTAGTCTACTATAAAGTAATGTATTTGGTTTGGAATAGACTGGAATGGATTCGATGATGTACATGTATTAAATGTAATATTTCACATTAAAAAATGGATGGTGTTACTATTTATGTTTTATAAATCATTTGTTACTGACATTTTTGTATCAATTAATTTTACAAATGTAGTGTGGAGAGCAAAAACAAAATATATATATATATAAAAAAAATTGAATATTTTATTTAAAATAATATAAATGTACACTAAAATTAATAAAAAACCGATTCAATTTTAATAGTAGGTATTATTCTTCTCGAACAACAATTTGATTCTATAATTCCGGATTATTAAATATGAAAAGGGCGTGAACGCTGCATAGTGGTGTATTTAACCAAATTTCCGGACAAAAATCTGAAAGCTGAACTCTTTTGTTTCGCAATGAAAGTTGTTTTTTTGGTGGAATTAGATAACCACTCCATCACAAACAGGTCACTTGAGCTACCTCAACCTTGCCCACGCCTGTTTTGTAAGACGCAATCTACCTGTTCTTTCGGCTACATATTATTATTGTTGTTGCTCTCGATTTACCATGTCATTCAATTTACGTTTACTACGTTTGTTAGTGCAATTAAGTGAGAATTTTTAAGTATATTTAAGTATATTTTTACAAAAATTTTAACTTTTTTCAAATTTCATGATTTATTTTTGACTAACGATAATACCCTATTGTTAGTTTGCTTCTAGATATTCTTGAAAACCCTCCTGACATGTCAAAAGACGACATCGTGAACCGAAACCAGGACCGTTACAGATGGCAAAATTAGATTTAAATAAATACATTTTCAAAACTGATGTCTGATTTTCAGATATTTTTCATGGATGTGTTTCAATTTGGAAAAATTAAATGATTTTCAGTACAATCATAACTTCTTAACTATTGGGTTTTGGATACAAAGCATAAAAGACACTTTCGACTTAAAATAACCAAGGATCTATCGGATCACGCGACTGATTTCTTAAAATGTTTTGTTTCAAATATTTTTTAGAACCATAACGATCTTTAAATTGAGGTCAATTCATTTTTCGGGGACAATGAATGAATAAAATAAAATATTTGTAATTTAAAGTGGCAATAATTTTTTTTTTTTTAGCAAGATAGTTTTAATATTTTTGATTTTAGGGGTGTTTATGATTATATTTTTCAAGTAGGCTCTTTTTTGGTTCGAAAAAATTACTATTAAATTGAAAAATTAGTTTATATGTTTTTATGTTGATAGAATAAAAATAATATTTTATAAACATATCATACAATATCAAATTTTTAGTTTGTGGTAGATTTATGTATGGTGATGTCAAAAGCCAATATTATTTTTTATTTGTTGGTTAATGGAAAATATTGAATAAAATGGTAAAATTCAATACATGTATCCAAGTTTTTTTTTTTTACGCATAATGTAAATCGTAATACCTACGGTCAAATGATGATAAGCATTTTCATCTGAATATAATAATCCCTTGTAAATATTTTTAGGGCATGAAGTTTGTTTTGATTATATAATCATTTAATATTTTCTTCGGCTGTGCCGTATAAAACACCAAATCGAATTTAATTCTTTATTCTATTTTCTAACTGCACCTTCTTTACCAGTACTGTTTAACAACAACTTAAAAGTCATAATAAGAAAAAGTAAAATAATAATTTTCCAACGTGCAGGACAACCCACCGCAAATTAAAAGTTCGATAAATATAGAAATTGCAATCCAATGCGAATACTTAATAGTATATTACACACCTTGGGAGAAAAAGTAAAAAATGCCGTAGATCTCATTTTCACTATCGTTTCCATAGTGGGCACTTTCTGCACGGAGGTGAGAAAACTTTATTTTTAGTAATTGTAGCTTTAGTCAGAGGAATAAATTTGACAGTTATTTCTTATAAAATACTAACATTTTATGTTACAGTTTTTTTTATTTTTTTTGTAAATCGAACAGATTTTGCAGAAATTGTGAATATAAATTTGTATTTGTTTTTGTTCAATTTTTGCAAAATCTAGTGCGTTTTCTATCTATGGACATTTTTCCCTTGAGTCAGTATAAAGAAATTTCCATTGTATGAAATTTGTCGGTCACTATAAAATCACTTGATAAACATTAATAATCTTTAAAAAATTCAGCAAAAGTGAAAAAACAAAAATATTTAAGTACGGCTTGTTTGAGGTGGTATAAAAGCTCATCGGAGCAGTATTTTTGTCGGAAAAAAAATTTAATAGTTTTATAATTATGAATGTTGTTAAATTAAAAATCGAAAAAAGTCGACTTATTTTTGAAAGATCCTTGTATCACGTTAAAGAGAACTATTTATAATATCGGTTCGGGAAACTTTCTTTTTATTCGTTATTATTTATTTCCGTAGCAGATCTGGTTCCTATTCGCCTGGGAAACCCATATAAACGAGATTCATGGTGTTTATGCTTTCAATATAATTTTTTCAATAATATGAAGGCGAACGAACTGCCAATAACAGATATAAAAACAAAACTAATAGTTGATAGTTGATGCATAATGTCTAAATCAATAGTGCACATCTATTATTATTTTCTGTACAATATAATGGACTAAAGAGGGTAGATAAAGAGAGGTCGGAGGTAGAGTGAGGGTACGTTTATATGAATTAAATGCATGGCTATTTAAAAATTGAATAAAAACTCATATAATATTTTTGTATGCTGCACATCACATCAGAGTCAATACAACATAATAAATGTTTATTGATTTTGGTTTCTATACGTTTTTTTTTACCTCTGTATTATACAGCTTACATATTATGTAATATTCAATTTATAACTTCAAAATCCAAAATCGATATTGATTCTACAATATAATGTGCTTCGGAACTATGTTCCTTATTATTACTATGGACCAGTTTCATTTAACGCAAAATTATGTAACTTAGACCTGATTAGGTTTTGAGCAAAATCGTTCAAGCCGTTTTTTGTACCGAATGAAAAATTGTATAATTGTCACTATTATCACTTATCATTTATATAGTTTTAACGTCATGGGTGTTGAAGGAGGCGAAGAACGTCATGGGTGTTGCTGGGGTTGCATGGGGCGAAGCCCCTGGGAATCAACATTCAAATGTACATCGTCAACATTCAAATGTAGCTTGTTAATACATGGAAGTAGTGTGATTATTGACACCATATTTTTATAGTTTTTTTTTTCCAATTCATATTGCGAACATCAAAATTCATAGATTATTTGCTGTTAAACTACTGCTATAGCTCCCTACATAATGTATAAATTATATGCGGTCAAGAATACAATAATGCTCGGTTAAATAATATTTCCAAAAACTAAATAATAATAACAAAAATATAGATAAAACTATGATACGTAATCAGTCATAATATTATCTACGACTATCAATAAAAATGTTACCAATTTAAGTATAAAGCGAAAAAAAATATATAATGATGGGCTATAATATGAGTAAACATGGAGTCTTAAATATATCAACAACTGCAAAAGTAATTCAGAAATAAAGAACTTTATTCCATTTGGAAAGATAATAACGTGTGAAACTCACACAACTTTTACGCAAGTGAACTTTACCTAGCTCGAATGATAGGTAGGATCGAGTGATAACGGCGTAAAATCACAGGATTCACAGGCCGGACCGTTTTAATCTATTATGGTTAGCAGCTTATTTTGTAGTTAATCACTCAAAAAATGACAAGTTGTACAGTTTGATGGGGTACATCATGTTCTGATAACAGATTGGACCTAATTCACCGGGTTTCTTTAATAGTCAAGTTACATCCTAGAATTTAAAGTGGTTCGGCTGTCACGTGACTCTTCAACTAGTCAACTAGACAATTTGTAAATGTAAGAAAATGCTCTAAAAATATCGTAAACTAGGCGATTTGTATGACGTAAATGTAAAAAAGTGCCCTAAATTGTCACTAAAAAAAGAATAATCGAAATCGGTGGGCGTGAGATGGAGTTATTTGCCCTTTTATGGTTTTCTCATGGATGCCGTAGTCAGAACTGGACCAAAATGAAATGGGACCACACGGAAAGCACCTTTCAAATAGATAAAGCATCATCAAAATCGGTTCACCCAGTCGAAAGTTCTGAGGTAACACACATAAATAAAAATACAGTCGAATTTATAACCTCCTCCTTTTTTGTTTGAAGTCGGTTAAAAAGTAAAACTTTTATTTATACAATTTTTATTTCTACAAATTTTCTGTTGTAATATTGATATTCACAAACAATTTTTCGTATTTCACCAACCTTCAGATATTCTTTACTCGAAGCACCTTCACACGCATTACCTTCACACGCTTTATGACTTTTCCCTTTGTTTATACAAAAATGTTGTGCTTAAGCGAATCTTACATTTTGCTTGAAAATAAAGAGGGGAATGCAACTATTGTAAAGAGGGCGATGCAACTATTGTAAGGTTGATACGGTTAATATGGTTGCAAATGGAAATACTTTTTATATATACGAATAGGGGAATATATATGGGCCTAGAGGACGTATAGTGTTATTGTTCAGATACTTAATACTGTAGAGAAAAGGATATGTTCAGTATATATGTATATGGCAATGGTAGTTCAAATTACAGATACCGTGCACACGAGCGTGAATTACGATCACAAGGAGACTTACATGTATATGTATAGTGGTCAATCTCAGGCAGAGAGGATACCAAATCAAATTGCCAAACGACAACACCCTTCGATTTCATAAACATTCAGATACTATATAAGAGATATAAAAAAAAGTTTGGGTATGCATTTTGTATAACTTTGTAAGATTTTATATTTAAATGCTTTTTGATATGTATATAGTTTATGGATATTAAATATACTCATCAAAAGTATTAAAGGAAAGTTTTAAATCAAATTTTACAAAGATTTCAAACAACTGCATCTCTTCTAAAAATCATCGAATTTAGAAATTCGATTGAAAACTGGTACATCAAAAATTTTTATCACCCATTCCCGCGTTGGACAGAGGGCTGAAAGAGTGAGGATTGAAATACTATTTTACAGAATTATCATATTTTATTAAGAAATTCGAAAAAAAAACATGGATATTCCCTATTGTAGTTTTCATTCCCTTTTTTACTTGATGATGAAAGCTCACAGATATTCAATTTTAATGAGCTGTTGCCATAAAGTAGTCGCCCTATTAGGTCAGTTGGTTAAGGCGTAACCGATTCCGTCTGCGGTATGCTTAGGGTAGTGGGTTCGATTTCCGCTGTCGCAACAAAATTAATTTAATTAATAGTTGTGATGGGCTGGTGTACTGCATGGCATATACATGAAGGAGGTGCACTAAGGCTCTGAAATTGAGGAGTTGATAAATGAAATTATCAGCGGGAAAGGTGGTGGCTCTATAGCCTAAGTGTGTCCTTCGTGGACAGCCAATATAACCTAACTTAACCTACAATAAAGAATAAAATGGGCAACTATGATGAAATTTTAGAGTTTTTACAAAATGGTGGCCAGATAAAAATATCAAAAATATGTTGTTTTTTTGCTGTTTTTTTAAAACGACAAATGCACACAAACGGGAGAGTGCACAAATTTTGTTTACAAAATATTAGGAAATGGCTTTAAATAACCAGTTTGCGACTATTAATTATTTCAAAAGATGCAGTAGGTATTTTAAATCCAGAAGTGTCTATTTTGCTTGAGCGGGACTTTCTTATACCACATTTTTTAAGAAAAGTTTTGTGTTTTATAAATTTTTCCTTTAATACTTTTGATGAGTTTATCATTATGTGTTTTGAAAACAGAACTTATTTTTACTTTAAGGGAACGAACTATGGATATGTCGTCTTGTGACAGTTGGGTATTATTACAAACAAATAGAAAATATGACTGTCACAAAAGAAAAAATCTCAAAGACGCTAGGCTCTGTTTATTAATTTATTTTATTAATTTCTTCTTATCATCAATATTTTGAAGCGTTACAAACTTGAGACTAAACTTAATATACTATGATATATTTCATATATACATGGTATAAATGTGGAAAATTTAAACTTTTTAATAAATAAACGAAAAAAAAAATTGAATTGCTTATTTTTTTGGTAACTTAAGTTTATTACAAATAAAGAAGATAATAGGCAGTGTCAGGTGTATATATAAAAGATTGGTACCGTTTTTTTGTGAAATATCAATTTAAAACCGACACTGGTGAAAATGCTCCTTTTATTTTTCAAATTAGTGTTAAGTACCTATTTGAACAAATCAATAATGAAAAAAAGTAGAAAATATAAACATACAAAGCGACAGACCGTCAAAAACTTTGGTGACGTTTAGAACATTAAATATTAAACAATTGATTTACAACCATCACAGTTAATAACGATATAGAAAAATAATTTATAGAAATAAAAAAAAAAAAACTAATATCATAATATTCCTATGTATTGTGTATTCTTAATGGAAATCCAATGATTTGAAAGGAAGCCAATTCCACTTGTTATATTAAGGTCAATAAAAAACAAATTTATCAAGTGTGTGTATGAGAGATGTTTGAAAAGGATTCTGACACTCAGGACTGTCACTCAACGTTTCTTGCTTAATGCTATTTCTAAGGCTACGTATGTAATGATATTTTAAAAATATATTAGAAAAATTCAAAAAGAATTAGAAGAGGAAGGGTAGTCTTTTGAGTTCCGTACAATTATTAAAATTACAAAAATTTTAACCGATTCGAATGAAATTTTTTTTAAAACAAACTATTCTTCGGTTAATCTTTTAATTTTGTTGATAGAGTTTAGCTTACATTTACCTTTGTGTAAAATATCGGTACCAGGCTCCTACTATCTTCAAAAATTTTCAAGGAAGGTTACATTTGACAACAAATTTGTAAAGTTTGACCCAAAATTAGTATAATTCTATACTTGGTTTATGAAAATTGGATATAATGTAGATGTGATACAGCAAATCTAATTTTTTTGATTTTGATGACGTCATAAAGTTCAAAAAATTAATTTTTTTCATAGTACACCCAAAATTTATCCGATTTGAAATTTTTTTACTATCATAGCATTCGGTCGAGTCGTAATTTTTTTAAACTATTTATGCTGGGATGCTGAGAAGTTATTCGTGTGGACCTCAAGGGTCGCAACAGACCCTACCCTCTTGTTATAATTTGCGATGGAATCGTCCGTTTAATTGATTTCAGTAGAAGATAATATTGTTCAGCCTTCTATGTTTCTTTCTATATTTTGACACTTGGTAATTTGTTGTCAAAGCAACTTTCACGAAAAACGCTGTAATTGTTTTTCGTAGCCGTGGGTACGTATTTTTAGAAAGCGCACTAACTTTTCCTTGTTGGTAATTAGAAATTATTTCCTTAAAGTTTACCATTTTCTTAATATAAAAAATATATATAAGATTTACTTCGGAATCTAATTCTCGACGCTTTTTCAAATACATTCATTGAATTATTGAAATGAGACGCTTTAAATTAATTGTAACCAAAACTTTAGCAGCAATTATAAACAGGTATAAAATTTTAATACATAGATCTAGCAATTTAGTAAGCTCGCCTGTCCCTTTTATATAATAAATGTTCTATGAATTGAATTTATTTTCTTATATTTAATAAATAAATAAAATATCAATTGAATAAAAAAAAATTATAGAGTAAACGCCACAAAACCGCCATATGCATGCTAGCGACAAAACAGGGTTTATGTAAATGAATCACATAAGTTTCTTTATCGTATGTTTCCCTGTATTACAATTGCATTAGCGTTAAATCCTTAGTAAAACGATAACATTCAAGTCAAAAATTAGTCAAAGTAACTTGCTAATTTAGGCACTGTTTACTGTAAAATGTAGTTTGGGTTGGTATTTGGTCGTTTTTTAAACTCTAACAATCACTAAAATTCCATCATAAATAAAACATACAAGCTGGTTTTTAAAGGTATAAAACCCTAAAATTGAAATCGTAAAACGTAAAAATAAAAGCCATTAAATTTCCATCACGAGATCTCAGCTTAAAGTTTGCATCAATTTGGGAGCTGAATTTTCGCAATTTTAACAATTTCCATTTATAATCGAGATAGAACCACTTTGATTGAAAAATACGACTATTTTGTGCCTGTACATAGAGGTAATAATAAATTATGGACTATAATATTGGAGTAGGTACCTTCTCTACTTCTATAGATTCGCATCACTTAAAGCACTAAATAACGTTTAGTGATTGATGAATATGTCAACAATATAACAAACATTTTAGGTTCATGGTGGATATATTGGAAAAGGGGAAGATTGATAAAACCTATTCTAAATAGATAACATATACTGATACACGCAGATCCATATTATATCTAAATACAATACAATTATAAAAAAATGAATTAGGTGAAATAAATAGTCACGGAGAAGGTTCCAAAATATTTATATCGAATTTATACAGTAATCTATCGACGAACTGGCACTGTTGTTACCGCCTGAAGTATGCTTATGATGGACATTCATCAATCTACTCTTTCATTGTTTACAAGAGTTTCTACACGGTAAGAAATGCATGATAAAGTTCACAAACTATAACCCTGGCGATTACAGATTCACGCTGTTACAAGTATATAAACAAGAACATATGTTCATCTGAAAATGTTATTTTACGAAAATCATCATTTCAGTCGGGAAATTCTAAGAAAAAGTTTTTAAAACCGGACCTAATAGAGGTCCCCCGACTGTAGTGACGATCTTACTTATCACAACAATTTCAGATGAGCATATATTCTTGTTTTCGTATTTTAAAGAGCGTGATTCTGAAATCGTCGGGGTTTTGGTTTTTGAACTTTATTTTATTTAAACTATTTTGGGGTTATAATTTCGTGAGAAAGTATAACATCATCCATAACTATCATTAATTCGAATTTTATTTTTCGATCATAAAGTTATGTCCTCTAGCGGACACCATATTACATTTAAATGTGATGTCACATAGCCTATAAATACCGGAAGATAAAGACGCTTTTAACTATACCTCATTTGTCAAATTATGATTTTGAAGAGCAGTTTAGAAGCTGGAAGCGAACAGACGAAAATATATATATTTAAAAATATTTTTAAGTTATAATTTTGTAATTAAGTAGAACAATATACATAATTTTGGAAAGTGCTCATAAAGCCTTTTCATTTGATTCCAAACACGCTATCATTAAATCGCAATCTGTTTTTTGATCATAACCAGCGGATAATCAAGACGGTTTTAACGATACCTCATTTGTCACATAATGATAAGTAGTTTAGAAGCTAGGTGCTAACAATTGAACATATATACATACCGGTCGAACACATTCCCCTCACCATAGTATAGTCGGAGTAATAATGCCATAGATAAGGATCTCACGACAATATACCATACCAGCATTGTAATAAACGCCATGCATATCTTACCGTGCAGAAGGTTATACCTTGAACAACCGAGGCAATTGATATTTACTTAAATACACGTTGAGTAATAGTTCCATTTTTTCTAGATGCTTGTCGTTCGTTTACTTTTTACTATTCGCTCCGTGCGTGAGTTTCGTTTCCATGGTAACGATACACTACTTTAATTATAGAATTGTATGGATGCATATATAATTGTATGGATTGCATTTAAGACTTACATTTAAAATTTATTATTATTGTCTCACAAATTTAAATAAATAATTATGATAATTTACATTTGAAAAATAATATTTGTTCAATTTGATTTCTTATTTTCACAATTTTTAATGCATTAAGTTTAATTAATTCGTGTTTTTCAATAATTTTAATTTGACATTTCTATTACATAAATATGTAAAGAATTGCAAATTGGTCATAACAGCCCCCTTTAACTCCAAAATTTTTCACTTAAAGCGCTGGCATCGATTTTATTGTCCCTACCATGTCTACGCACACAACGAATACAAGATAATATCTGATATATATATAACAAAATTTTAGATGTCTACTATAATTTGTCATCAATACTTATGAAGTTTTAACTGGCCCTTCTGAGAAAGGTGCTACATGAGATGCTTAAAAGCATGTCAATGTTCACATTCGAAAACCAAAAAATAAAAGATTTTTTATAGAAAAAACTTCAAATATTTCCATTCAAGCATATGTATATACATTGTATTCATTCAATTAATTCCGTTAGTTGTTATCTGCATCAGTTATATGATTTTTGTACAAAAATACTCTTCCATCTTATTCATATTAATACCATATTTTTCCATACAAGTTACTGTGAACAATATTTTAAGTTTCGAATGCGTTCAATTTATTTGAAGCGAGCTGTACATTTGCTTGTGGGAGTGTATAACGAGAAATCAATGTACAAATAACAACAACACTAAAATATAATACTCTTAAAAAAATTATATATAATTTTTTTAACATTCATTTTGTGATTTTTTGTTGATTTTAACACAAATCATTTATGTTCGAAAATAAAAGAAAAAATTTCGAAGAATTACTTTTGATTCAAGAAAAAAAAAGGAAACGGTTTATAGTGTAGTAAATAAGCCGGAAAATACCATCAAATGTGGAAAAGTGGTGGAACATTTTTGTGAACGTGTTCCTTAGACCTTTAGGAACATTCAGCCGCACTAACCTTGGCATAACAGAAAAAAATGAGGAAATTAGGGTAGTTTTCTCATCCCCAGAGCATTCCAAATAGTAACAGAGAAAACAAATCAATATTTCTACTCGAAAATCGTCTCTCGAGGGTTTTTGAGGTCGCTGATCATGAATTCAAGGTTAAAAAGCAACTCAATACAGTTGCAATCCCACTAAAACTACCCCTAGAAGTGATAAACAAAAACTTTACTATATTCAAAATTTTGCTTCAGAAATCGTCTCTTGTGGAGCTTTAAGGTTCGCTGTTCATTAAGTTAAAGTAAAAAAGCAATTGAGAATGGTTTCAACCCCATTTAAACTACCCCTAGAAGTGTCAATGATAAAATAAAATTGAAAATTCTGAATTTCACCTCAGAAATTGTCTCTCTGTGGTTCTTGAAACCTAGTAGTAGATATCACATATGTGCCTAATTTCGGGACCAGACCTCAACATTCATTAAATCTAATAGAGCTAGGTTAATTTTGACCACAAATTTGAAAAGTATGGCCCAAATTTAGTAGAATTACATACTTGGTTTGTAAAAATTGGATAAAATTTCGATGTAATAGAGCAAAATTAAATATTTTGGATTTTGATGACGTCATCAAGTTCAAAAATTTGATTTTTTTATAACACAGGCAATTTTGATCCGATCTAATTGAAATTTTTTTTGAAACCCACTAATTTTGAGTCATTCTTTTCAGCTATGATGTCCGTTTTTCTCTAGTTATCACATATGTGCCTAATTTCGGGACCAGACCTCAACATTCATTAAATCTAATAGAGGTAGGCTAATTTTGATCATAAATTTGAAAAATATGGCCCAAATTTAGTAGGACTACATACTTTGTTTATCAAAATTGGATAAAATTTCGATGTGATAGAGCAAAATTAAATATTTTGGATTTTGATGACGTCATCAAGTTCAAAAATTTGATTTTTTTCATAACACAGGCAATTTTGATCCGATCTTATTGGAATTTTTTTTGAAACCCACTAGTTTTGGCTCATTCTTTTCAGCTGTGATGTCAGTTTTTCGCTAGTTATCACTAATGTGCTTATTTTCGAAACCAGACCTCCACATTCTTGAAATCTAATAGAGCTAGGTTAATTTTGATCATAAATTTGAAAAATATGGCCTAAATTTAGTAGGATTACATACTTGGTTTATCAAAATTGGATAAAATTTCGATGTGATAGAGCAAAATTAAATATTTTGAATTTTGATGACGTCATCAAGATCAAAAATTCGATTTTTTTAATAACACAGGCAATTTTGATCCGATCTTATTGGAATTTTTTTTGAAACCCACTAATTTTGGGTCATTCTTTTCAGCTGTGATGTCAGTTTTTCGCTAGTTATCACTAATATGCTTATTTTCGAAACCAGCGCTCCACATTCTTGAAACCTATTAGTGCTAGGTTAATTTTGACCACAAATTTGAAAAGTATGGCCCAAATTTAGTAGAATTACATACTTGGTTTGTCAAAATTGGATAAAATTTCGATGTAATAGCGCAAAATTAAATATTTTGAATTTTGATGACGTCATCAAGGTAAAAAATTCGATTTTTTTAATAACACAGGCAATTTTGATCCGATCTTATTGGAATTTTTTTTGAAACCCACTAATTTTGGGTCATTCTTTTCAGCTGTGATGTCAGATTTTCGCTAGTTATCACTTATGTGCTTAATTCCGGGACCAGACCTCCACATTCTTGAAATCTAATAGAACTAGCTTAATTTTGATCACAAATTTGAAAAATATGGCCTAAATTTAGTAGGATTACATACTTTGTTTATCAAAATTGGATAAAATTTGGATGTGATAGAGCAAAATTAAATATTTTGAATTTTGATGACGTCATCAAGTTCAAAAATTCGATTTTTTTAATAACAAAGGCAATTTTGATCCGATCTTATTGGAATTTTTTTTGTAACCCACTAATTTTGGGTCATTCTTTTCAGCTGTGATGTCAGATTATCGCTAGTTATCACTTATGTGCTTAATTCCGGGACCAGACCTCCACATTCTTGAAATCTAATAGAGCTAGGTTAATTTTGATCATAAATTTGAAAAAGATGGCCTAAATTTAGTAGGATTACATACTTGGTTTATCAAAATTGGATAAAATTTCGATGTGATAGAGCAAAATTCAATATTTTGAATTTTGATGACGTCATCAAGTTCAAAAATTCGATTTTTTTAATAACACAGGCAATTTTGATCCGATCTTATTGGAATTTTTTTTGAAACCCACTAATTTTGGGTCATTCTTTTCAGCTGTGATGTCAGTTTTTCGCTAGTTATCACTAATATGCTTATTTTCGAAACCAGACCTCCACATTCTTGAAACCTATTAGTGCTAGGTTAATTTTGACCACAAATTTGAAAAGTATGGCCCAAATTTAGTAGAATTACATACTTGGTTTGTAAAAATTGGATAAAATTTTGATGTAATAGAGCAAAATTAAATATTTTGAATTTTGATGCCATCGCTTAATCATCACTTGCAAAGTTTGTTCCGCTAATTTTCGGAAGGGAAAAATGATACATCTAATGAGACACTCCGTCATATCCGAAATAGAAAGATCATTCTGGATTTTGATTAAATTTTATTAATCATTAGTTCATTGACGGCATTAATTCATTGACGGCAACCGTAACTGTTGCCAAGAGAATCACTTTCGAATTGTAATACAGGCTACGCATTTATATACAAAATCTTATGTGTATATAAAAAAAAAAAACGTATTTATATAAAGCAGCTTCTTAAATCTGTTAATATATCAAAAGTTGATTTACATAAATAACATTAAATGAATTGTATTATATTATAAACTTACTATTTACTATATATGTATATATAATCACATTGATCGTAAAAACCACATCGAACAGTTTTTTTTATGGCTATTGATAAGAACGTCGTGACATTGGAGTTTAAATCGTTATTATATTTATATATGCTTAATGTTGGTTATATTATGTGGTAAAATGCAGTACCTACCCCGAATACATTTTATTATGAATTACTCTCGCCAGACATTGTTCACTATGAAATAGGAATTATATTGAGTAGACCGAGGTTAACTTTCAAGAAACAATTGATAAAAGTAAAAAAAAAAAACAAACAAGAACAAAGAAAAAAGAATATTCAATAAAGTAATTGCATGGCTACTACAAATTAATCATTATAAACTAATTTCCCCTGGATGTACGAGCGCCAGAGCAATTTTGGATAAAAGACTTGATTTTTTTTATAGAAAGTTGGACTAAGCCTAAATCAGTACTGAAAACTTTTAAGGGTGGTTTCCCGATTATTTAAAGAAATAAATGACTTCAAAAGTAGTCATATTTTACATTGTTTTTATGTGAAAACGGTAGATGGATGATATGTTTTCATAGATTTCTCCAAAAATAGTCGGTGAAAATTAATAAAAAAATACTATTTAAATTAAAGTTAAAACCTTATTGAATCCTTGCAAACAAAAAAGACCAGTTGTGCTCGACTTATTAAGGACCTATAAGCACGGTAGTGGGGCACAAAGTTCAAAAACTATATAATATTTTCAATTTTGATGATGAATTATGTTATAACTTGATAATATAAGACGAAAAGAAAGAATAAACTTTTTCGATACCTGCAGTCAAAAAATCGAAAATTGAAAATTAGCTTTCAATATATCTAAAACCAAAGAAAATATCGAAAAATTTTAATCTTATTTTTCGTCTGCATTCATGAAGTTATAACAAAATTCATTAAATTCGTTAAAGTTAAAAACAATAAAAATGAGGTGCAAATAATTTGAACCACAAGGCTAAGCTTGTTTTGGCGGTCGTACTACCTTAAAAGTTAATAACTTGTGTTTATTTATTCCAAAATTTTAATTATAAAAATACTGTCAGGGAGATTATTAAATCAAAGTAAAATCATAATGGGGCAAAATTTTTTTTGATTGGTATTTTTGGGGCACTAATGACATAGCCAAAAACAAATAAAAATAAAAAATAAAACAGCCTATTCGAAGAAAAAAGGAATCTCTCTTGAAGGTTTTTGCTACAGAGGATTTCGGCAAGAAAAAATCGTAGATTTCGGCAACACATAAAAAAAATACATGTAAATTTCGCTTCCTGGTACTACACTCTCCCCTATACTCGTATGTAGTTAAAGCAGTAGTTTAAAACTATTTTGTAATGGGTGATTAAACAATTAAAACGTAATAAATCAAATTATGTATGTTGTTCTAGGAATAGATTACTAGCTTTTTCCCGCGGCATCGCCACGATAATCATTCTTTTCAATTCACTAAGTGATTTACTTATTGAATCATTAATTCATTTAGAGAACGCACCTTGCCTTGACCTATCTCCTCTATACATTGCTCGCAATATAGAAAATGATTTAAATATAAATCCACCTCATACTGCCCTTTAACTCACTTGCCCTCGCATAGCACAACTCCTTAACACCAACTATACTTCCTTTCTTTGGACAATAAGGCAGGCTTCGTTCGATCATGGAGTTCGTTGCAAATAAAAACCATGTAAGTCGATTTGCAGTCAGGTGGATTCCGGTAAAAATTTTGAACATCAGAATTTGATTTTAAACTTTCTGCAAGTTTGTTTCGATGCGTAAAACTCATATAAGTAATGTATAGAAGAAGATTCTTTAAACCAACCGTATAAATAAAAATTTGCTTACATGAAAAAGAATATGTAGGTATAGAAGTATGAAGTTATTATAATTTATTTTTCGTCATGTATAAAGGAAGTAGATCTTGTATTACTTACAAAGCGTTACTGCGTGGTTATTGCTTCGTAATCACGAAATTGAAATATGTACCTATATGATATTGTGTGTTAACATAAAGCACTTACCCGAATTTAGTAACACTTGCTATATAGAGAAACATTATTAAAATTAATTTTTTTAATAAAATTAAATTTTATTCTTATTCTTCTAAGTAAAAAAAAAATCTGAATTGAAGTGAGCGTCTTTACTTGGCTGGAAAATAAGTTCTATTTGGTATAAATTTGATATTATTTAGATTAAAATTTTAGTATTACAAGTAAATACTTTCTTCAATTAAAAAAATGCTCATTAGTAATATGTTCCTAAATAAATATTTAAAAAAAAAACCGACTTCAAAAGAAAAACTTTTCCAAAACAAATTAATATGCACTAAAAAGTAAAAAAAAAAATAACGATAATATAATGTAGTTAAAATTATTGTTATTTTTGGAGTTGGTGTCAGCCAAGCAAACAACTCTGACAGAACAGTTGGCTGCATTACCTTGGCTGGCACCGACTCCAAAAATAACAATAATTTTAACTACATTATATTATCGTTATTTCTTTACTATTTAGTGCATATTTATAATTTGTTTTGGAAAAATTTTTCTTTTGAAGTCGATTTTCTTTTTGATAAAAGTTTTTTTTTATCTTGTGATTTTTAGTGAATCTGAAGTACACTAACTAGTTTGTCACTAAAAAAGAATCATCGAAATCGGTTGGCGTGATATTGAGTAATTCGTCCTCTTGTCGTGCATACTTAATGAAAATTTAAGACTTTAATGGTTTGCTCAGGGATGCCGTTGTCAGAACTGGACCAAAATGAAATAGGACCACACAGAAAGCACCAGCTTTCAAATAGATAAAGAATTATCAAAATTGGTTCACTCATTCCAAAGTTCTGAGGTAACACACATAAAAAAAATACAGTCAAATTAATACCTTCCTTCTTTTTTGTTTGAAGTCGGTTAACAAATAATTCAACATCGAACGATTTTTCTTATAAAGTACGGTTCTTGGTTTATTATAATCACACCAACGAAAACCAATGGTGGAGTTAGATTTTTTTTTCGCTTGAATTTCTTCAGGCGAGATATAAAATTCAAAAATGAATGTTCATTTTTTCGTATATTGATTTTACATTTTAAAATTATAAAAAACAAAATAAAAAAACAAGTGGTTAATTGCTTAATTTATTTAGCTTTTACTTTATGCCCAGTATTATCGCTAGGTACTACCAATTTCCAGTTTTGATTTTCATTCGATTTGCAACACAACATATATTCCAGATAGATAAAGATAAATAGATATATTGTTTATTATGCAAGCGTGTATAACGTCATCTTTTTTTTACTTGGTTGAATAGTGGAGTGCTATTAGGTTATATTTCAATATGGTTCATTACTTATATATTTAATTTATATACGGAATATAATGTTCAAAATAATTTATAAAAATTGGGTGGAAATAAGTAGGTGTATTATTACGGTCTTTTACTTCATGAAAATCATATGAAACTGAAACGTCTTGTCCTGAAACAATTTAACTCAAACTGAAAAATTTATAATATTTTATTGGACTTTAAAAACATTTTAAGACAATGTTTACCAAATTATTTTTCTTGTCCTTTAATATAAATTGTAGTTGACAGACAGTTGCACCTTTCAAACGAAACAAAAAAATCCAAATCAGTCCATCATTAAATAATTTAACAAAATTTTCAATTTGGGTCAATTCGAAAATTGCTTCAGATATCGAGAAATTTTGTTACTTTTCGTCTTATATTGTCAAGCTATAACATATTTCACAATCAAAATTGAAAAAAAAAACCTTTTTTAATTTGTCTCACCACATCCGTGTTCATGCATCCTTAATTAGTCGGGCACAACGCTTTTTTATTCAATGATTTATTAAGGCTTTAACTTTAATTAAATTTTTTTTTTTTTTTTAAATTTCTATCGACTAGTTTTGGAGAAATCTATGAAAATATATCATCCATCTACCGTTTTCTCATAAGATCAATGTTAAATATGCCTACTTTCGAAGTCATTTATTTAAATAATCGGTCAACCTTCCCTAAAATTTTCAGAATTGATGTAAACTTAGTCCATCCCAATATAAAAAAAAGCAAGCCTCTTATCCAAAATTGCCCTGGCGCTCGTACATTCTTAAAAGTTCACACAGATAAAATAACTCAAAAGGACAGACATGCGACAGTTTTAGCTCCATGCACTCCACTAGAAGAATCGGAGTACTAAAGATTGTATAGTAAATAAGTATAGGTATTATTATACTAAGACATTTTTTTTTTCTATACATGCTTCATAATATATGAGTGAAAAGAGAAGAATGAAAAAAAAAAAAAAAAATTGTGAAAAGTTAGAGAGTGAATATCAACCATATGTGTAATGCGTAACTCGTATATTCTCTATTCAGCGCTTCTATATCGAAATGTATATATAAAAAAAAAAGAGAATCTCCTCCTATTCTATTTATTATGTTTTTTGTAATTCAATTTATTTTGTTGAATTGAAATATTGAAAAAAGTACCGTTTATGTTATTTAATAAAATGAATATTATATAAAAATTGATTTTCTCTTTTATGTAAATGATATTTCTTTCGGTTGGAGACGGTTTTAACCATGGCATGTATGCGATAAGTTTATAAACTGACTTTTAATTTGTTAGGCTCCAGACCACAGTAACTAATACAGTGGTACCTTGATAGCTCAAAGCTTCATGGGAAAATTTTGAGTCAATAAGTTTTCGACTTAACAAGTAGTTTGAGATACAGACGATTTAATTTCCAAAATTTTAACCTAAAAAGTAGCAATTATATTTTACATACTACGACGGCATTATATTTTACTAACTACGACTTACCGGGTCTGCTTTTCGATATTGGAGTATAAATCGAAACCGACCACAAGGCGAGCTTGTCAAGGCGTCTTATTTTGCTTTGACTACTTGCGGGTTCGAATCCACGCAGCTACAGTGTTAACAAAAAGTTAATAGGTGGGTAAATTGATCACACGGTCGTCGCTGGGATAAGAACGAAGTAATCGACCTCACCCACGTCATAAATTAATTGTATATTCGGATATAGTTTAATAAATAAATAAAGATTAAAATTAATGATGTGGGTGGTCATTGTTACAGACGTGACTTGAGAAACGGAGGTTAAACTCCATTATTATTATTATTATTATTCCTCCACCTAAAATTTTCAGAATTGATTTAGACTCCGCCCAACTTCATATAAAAAACCAAACCTTTTTTTCCAAATTGCCCTGGCGCTCGTACATCCTTAATATGCTATTTTAAAACTGAAAATAAACAAAAAAGCATAAGTTTTTACTTCATGACATTTTATTATTTCTTTATGAAATGTTTATTTTTTATTTTCTCAAGTTTTCATATTTGCACTGAATAAAAATAGATTCTTGATAGGCATATTGCTACAATAACGATCTAAAAATCTGAGATAGAATTTGATTTCAATCCATATTTATGATTTCATATAATTTGCATTAAGTTACATCAGCACCAATATTGTATTCAATAGAAAAAAAAGGACAATATCCAAAGAGTGTAAATTTATTATAAGTATTCTTTACAACATAAAACCTTTATATTAACCAGAAACGAACGCAGAAATCTCCATAACTACAAAAACTATGTTATGAAATGCGGTCGAAAATAGTACACAAGAATTATTCATACATTTTACACTGAAGGTAAAAAAATCCCCTTACTATGAGCGTGTTATTAGCACAGGGGGGCAGATAGTTATTATGATCGAAGTACGCCATTATTCAAATAAATTGAATGTATCTTAATTGACTGAATACTTAGTATCGTTTTCCGACTGTTAAATATATCTCGAGTTAAATCTCAGGTTACAATAGAAATTGTTTTGAACCTGAGTTGTTGTTTAATAGAAAATTAATTGTTATATTTAATTAACCATGTTAGAAACTAAACTTGCTGCTGGCCATCGAACCATGGACCCGGTATTGGAACGACAAAATTTGAAAGGCATTTTAGTTATCACATCAGCAGATCGACAAAAATCACAAATACTTTTTAGTATCTACTTTTTATAATTATTGAGGATCTTCAGGAATTTGTCTCAAAAGTGGTTTCATGTTACCGATAGTATGTCAGCAATTTTTGTTTCGTATGACCTCAGATTCGGATTCAGTGCGTTAAAAATCTTTCGAATAATGTTTAGACTGCTGTTTGACACAATTTAAGCTAAATTTTGTCTCACAGTGTTATTATATTGTAACGACATTGCAATTGCGTTTCTATCGAATGGATGTACATTCGATAGATGCGACTTTGCTTTGTAGACAAACATTACCTAAGCAACGCCTGCAAACCACATAATTGCGGAATAAATTCTCAAACACAGTTGTTTTGGTTTTATTTCGTATTTTTTATTTCAGCATTTTCAGATGTAAGAACAAGGTCTTACAAATTTGGTGCATTGTCTTTACAATATGAACTATAGCACCATGCACCGGCGATTTTACAATTACAAACAGTTTTTCTAAACTATAAATTCAAGCGCCGCAGTGACGTCAACACATCCTTTTAGCAACGCCACCGCACGAAGAAATGATGAAATAAAATGCATAATGATAAATTTTGTTTGTCTAATCAAACGTAATTTTCCATAGAAACCAACTGAAAAATGTAAATTAGGGTGATTTCGATTGGCTCATAGACTCCACATGTGTAGATACATCACTACCGTTTATTTTATTCAGAAATATAACTCTTTTATTTTATTAATATTTAACAACAAAATGGAATTATTAATTTAAAAAAAAAAAATACTAAAATATACTCTAGATGAATTATTATTTCATTTTTATATGAATTTGTGGTTAAAAACAATTAATACATGTTCTCCATTCAAAAGCGCCTGTTTTACGACGTCCAAAACCCTTGTATAAGTATCTTAGAGGCTTCTAATTACAAACTATTTCAAGTAGGTACATTTTGAATAAATAAATGTGTACACATCTTCTAATACTATATAAATAACGACACATCATTGAGAAACATCAATGTGATAAAAGAAGTGCGAGGATTATAAATTTCGGCAAACACATAAAATATATCAATAAAGAGGCAAGTGTGTGTGAAAAGTGTACGACAGAAGCCCATATCATCACACAACAATAAGCCTTTATATTATACAATTTTCTATTCAATTTTACCTCTATATACAAAGTATTATTATGGGTTATGTAATTTAGTACCTCTATACACTAAACCACTGTAACTGAAGATATAGAGAATATGATATTTATATCTAACAAGTGGAAACAAACAATTGACTGTGTTAATTGTTGAAATACCAAGTATAGACAGTGTTGATTACACAATCGTTTGTTTTTTTACCACCGACTCGGGGGTCACAGAATAAAAGCAAAGACCCAAAAAAAAAACCGCAAGATGAGAGGATGAATGCAATCACATAGTAAGCGCCTGCGCATCAATCTGCGAGTATTTGTTCCTCAAATTCACTCTGTGTTATGTCTTTAAAAGGGTCGTGTTAAAACAGTCCTTCAGGATTCCAACCCTATCATTGCCGGATTGGCCATGCCTTCCATGTGGTCAGGATTGCACGGATCTGTGAGTTTTCTAGCTATTGCATTACCCTGGGATTGCATCCATCCTGTGATTCGCGAGCTGATCATGTCTTTAATGGGGTCGTGCTGGTCGTGGTGTGCGGATGTTTGGTCTTGCGTTTACCCTGTGATCCTAGAATTTATTTATTAAAGCAATAATGCCATAAGCAAAAACAATAAATGCATTTATCTATTTTTGAGGCTATTGTTAGTATAATTTTGGGAATTTAATTATTATTAAGATTATTCATAACTCCTTTTTGTTAAATTTACCCAATTATTTATTTCTAGATACGTAATACACCATCTCCGGTTACTAACTCGTAATCTATTTTTTAAAATGCTTGAATTTGATTTCTTGATGTTTTAAAAGCAGTTTTGTGCAAAGTCACTAAACTGAACTTTTAACGTGAAATTAATTTGTATACAGAGGTTGTGAAGCAGTTTACACCAGATTTTTTTGTACGCTGTCATTTTTACTACTACAGCAGCTTGTGATAATAATATGTATGTGTTGTATAACAATAAAGGGGGTGCAAAAAAAGTTACAACAAAAAAATATTAACAAGAAGAAACAAAAACCAATTTAATTATGCATACTTTACATGTAAATATATCGTTTTATATGAAAATTGTTTAAATTCTTTGTGTGCTATTTCAATGAATGTTTTTGTTTTATACATTGGAGAAAAGACCAGGAGAAGGCAGACAATGCAGGATGCTCTGAATGTTGTATCTTATTTATTGTATGAAAGAAATTTTTACTGAATTTATTTCAAATGCCTCGACTCTTGTAGCAGTAAATACAGAATGTGTCTTTTATATCGTTTACTATCTTAAGCGGAATGAATTTTATGATTAAATTAATAGTTTATAGTTTTAATGAATGTTAGAAACATTACGAAAAGTTTTTATAAGTTTTTTTTTTCTGTTGAACTTGAAGTATGATTTACAATTATATAGTCTGCGTAGAGAATGTAATCGATAGCCATACTCATCGAATACCGTGAAATTGTCAATTATTTTGTTCGAGTATTTTATTAAATTTAAAACCCCTCTTATTTAGTTAAAAAATTGTGTAAGGTTATAATCGCCATTTATATTAATAATTGGAATTCTCTCCATCAAAAATAAACTTTAGTCTACTCCGATTATTTTTATTCACGTTGACTTGAACAAAGAGCTGCTATTTGGAATTACATATTGGATCTGATTGGGTGGGCGTTTCTACACGTTCTACTCGATTTTCTAATTTTTATTCTTTCAATGATGCTTATGATATGTGAATCAAACACCATCCTTTAGTTTTATAGACAGGGCATATATAGGAGTGGGAGGGGGGAGGCTATTTATAACCGCAGCCTAAAAAAGAAAATTAAAAATTGCTGAAAATCTAATCTTGGTATCTAAGGTCCAATTTTAAGTTTTGTCGTATTTAAGGAGGCATATTGTCGCCCTATTATCTCAGTTGGTTATGGCGTAACCAATTCCGTCTGCGGTATGCTAGAGTTGCGGGTTCGATTCCCGCTGTCGCAACAAATTAATTGAGGTGCACTCAGCCACTGAAATTGAGGAGCTGATAAATGAAATTATCAGTGGAAAGGTGATAAACACATATATGGTATCACAATGGGCTATATAGCCTAAGTGTGTCCTTCGTGGACAGCCATTATAACCTAACCTAACCCAACCTAAGGAGATATATTCTACAAACGGGGGCTAAAATAGATAAAAATAGAAAAAAACTTTGTTTTTTGGGAAACTACATCCTTTTATAATTTTTTTTGAGTTTTCCCCATAATGAACACCCGAAAGAAAAAAACCCAATTTCACCCCTCTAAATACCCTTATATCCCTTATAGTGATTTTCAGGGGTTTCTTGTGGGGAAAACTTAAAATCGAGGGGTTTTTTTGAACTTGAAATGTGCGTGAATCTCGAAAAATAAGAATAGTCGAGGAAAGTGCTACAAACAAAAACGATTAATTACTAATTACTTAGGGTGTTCAATCTTTTTTGTTTTTCGGTTCAATTAAAACCTCTCTCTAATTAATAACTGGCAAATATTAAACGAACACTTTAAGTTAGAAAATTGTTCCTTATAAAAAGGCAATCATTTTTTGCTAGTAACACTAGTAAATTTTTTTTGTAAACCGAAGAGTTTCGGCAGTAATTGATAGCAAAAATTCCCTGTATGACAGTATTAGAAACTACATACCATAGCTTTTTGCGCCTTTCTTCATTCACTTTCAACAAAAAAAGGACTTTATAGCAAATTTGGGTAAAAATTTTCAGTCCCTTTTTGCCTAAACTGTACGAGTCTCTTAATTTTAACTGTAGTCTCTAATTTAAAGTGTGCATCTATCTGTTACGAGTTATGGAATAGAGTGAGTTTTTCATTGAGCCTGAAAACCTGGTTCAAGTTTTTTGCATGAAGCTTTTTTATCGATAAATCTTCCGAGTTTCAAGCTTTTGTCAAATTAAAAAAGCACTATGTATATGAATTCTGGGACCCAAATTTCTAGCCCTAGCTTTGTTTTGTACAGAAAGAATAGTTGAAGCAAATTTCATCAAGAAAACATATTTTGAGTTTAATTCAAACACACATTAATAATAGTACAAAGAAATGCCAGGAGCTCATGAAATACACAAGTTGTAGATGAACAAAACATAATGTAAGCCAATATAGGCAACAAAATAGGTACCACAGTAAATGTTTACTTTTTGTTTATTGTATTATAATAAATATACACATTTTATCCGCTAAAAAATGTATACGATGAACTTGTAAATTGTATTTCCAAGGGATGGATATTGTTTTCTTCTTTGTATATGGCCTGATAAAAAATTGATGAAGATATTTTTTTTTTGTATCTTAATCTCAAACAAAATTATTTGTTTGTTGTGTTTTCACTGTGTAATGAATTTGAATAATCCATTTTAAGCTTTCGCCTTGTTATTTGTATAGAATGCAAAAATCTGATCTGAATGATCGCACACAAACTTGCGATAAATAATGCAATTAATTTGAATTTTTAATAAATTCAAGTCTTCGTGAGACTGCAATGGTTTTAGATATTAGAAGAATGCATGTTTTTATTTTTCCAAAATGTACACTTTGAATAACAAATATGTGAAAAATGGCCATTAACTCCTGTTATTTGAGAAACTTTTAAATATAAAATTTTGAAAAAATTACGGTAGATATCATATCATTTCAGGACAAACGTAACGAAATTTTATGTTTTTAAGAGTTATTTATTTAGGTGACAATCTTTTTATGTGTTTAAATTTGTTATAAAATAAATAAGAATAACACCCATTATATTTGTGGATATTAAACTATTACAGAATGACACCCGAAGAAAATAAAATCGGAATCATTAAAATCAGTTCAGAAGTTCAAGAAAATAATAAACATATTTTTAAGGAGTCACTCATAATACAGATATTTATGACGATATTTATGATAAATTAAATTTAAAAAAAAAAATAGATTCTTACAATCCAGACAGTTTTTATTCCCTGTTGATGAAACTTAAAATTAATGACAACCAATAAATAAAGTGATTTGAAAATAAAATGAAGTTATTAAATGCTTCTGTCTTCTATACTTACTCTACTCGTTACTGTCATTAATTTTAAATGTAATTTGCTTCTAAGAAGACGTGAATATGAATTCTATTTACAATGCAAAAAGCATTTGAATTATAGATATTATTAAATTATGTGTTCGATAAAATCAAACTAAAAGAATAATTGAATAGGTATCGAAGTGTGATGTGAAACAAGTTATTTATTTAAATGCGTAAAATGTTTCGTATTATCTCCATAATACTATAATTGATAATATCTACACAGTTCGTTACAATATTAATTTTTAATTGGCTGAATTCAAATCATTAAATAAGTTTTTTAATGATAAAAAAAGTTTTTTTTTTTAATGAGTAATTATAGGTTCGGTACTTTCTAAGAAATGACGAAGTCACGTATGCGTGTTTTAATGCGAACTTCAAATATAACTAGATAATGTAAAAGTTGGAATTTTTTTTAAATTTCCATTGACGGAAATGCTAGGTGACGACAATGTGATCAATTCTACCGCCCCCATTAATTATAATTGTTCACACTGCCTGAATTCGCCTTTAGGCTCTAAAGCAAAGCAATTTATTACCGAGATATAGTATATTACAAATTTATTTTTTTAAAGTTAGATAAGATACCAAATCGAATAGTATGGTTAAAGAAGTTTTAAAACCATAATTTCACAATGTTACTTTTAGAGTCGCTGATAACAAATTTTATGGCAACTGTACGAAAATTCACCCCTTTGCCCTTTATCGAGCACCTGCTGCACCAAAATTCAATTAATTTTAAATCATAAATTTTACCACTTAGAGACTTTTTAAGATTCTCTTTTTTTTTTGCATTGGCTATCCAAATAAAACAATTTTCATCGGTTTTGTGGGAGGAACTCTCATTACTTTTTCAAACCTTGATTCAAAAAATTGAAATTAATTTAACATAGCCCGGATCGTTCGAGACCAGACAAATTTCATATATTATTTTATGGTGATTTATTAACGTTTAACGTTACTACCAGTATCCGCTGGAAAACATATCTATAGTGTACGCAAAATTTAACCTTTGCCTTCTTTGCGAATGATAGTGGTTGTATTGAACTGCAGACAGTGCATGTTGCAATACATCACTAAAAGCCATCGTATTTGATTGAGAAATTATTAATTTTTACTTAAACACATTCTGAGAAATAAATCTTTTAAAACACTTCGAATAATACCCTGATTGTCTAAGGGACCCAGCTATGACAGTTTGAAGTTTATGAAAAATTGTCTGGATATAATTTCCACTGTTATCCGAAAACTTGCACCCATCGTATTCAGAATAAGCTCTTTTATGCAACGTAATATCCTTTATATTTGAATTATGTTTGAAGTACTATATGTTCTCTCATCGATAAATAATATTTGCAGTTTTTCCAAATTGTTATACCATTATTTTTTGTTACTGAATACCAACTAATAACACAGACATCTAACACATACATATATTAATATATAAAAGCGAAAACAAAGAATTGGCTGAGTTAATTGTTGAAATACCATGTATAGACATTGTTGATAACGCATTCGTTTGTTTTTTTTTTATGTCATGTAAGTAAAGAAAGATAATCAAACAAACACATACATAATAAATGTAACATATTGATTTAAAATATAAACAATAGGTACTTGTATAAATATACAAATTACATAATGTTTCTAAGCTGAAAGCGCCCTCACGAGTAGACAGTGATATTTAAGAAAAAATGTTTCAAACAAAAGTTGTTTATCTTTTTATAAGAATAATTTTTACATTGAAACTGTGGTTCTGTAGCGGACTTAACGTAATCAAATTTTTGTAATGAAAAATGAACTATCAATACTCAAATAACTATACGAATTTTTATTATTAAGCTTTTTTACTACATACAAATATAATACAATTCACAACACTTTTATTTTTAATGTTATTATGATAGATGTGTTCTTCACTTCACTCGTTCTGTAGTTAATTGAAAGTAGTTAACTTTAGTCTGTATTTTAGTCTCTTCTATTGTAATCTCACGTATTGTAATCAAATCTATTATAACCTGACATATTGTAATCCCATCTATTGTAATCTGACTGTATCGCACGCTGTGCATCGTTTATATAGTAACAATCAATTGTTCTAGCAAATTCTAGAACTGTCACGTATGTTCTATTTTATATATATTATTTGTAATTGTTAATGTACAGTCTAGCAAATTCTAAAACTGTCACGCATGCTCTATTGCATATATTTAACTATAAAACGATATTGTTTGTTTCTTTTTAGAATTTTCTAGAAATTATTTATTTGTGTGTGAACGGATTGTTAACACCACAGTTCTATCTCTAACGGTTTACAAGATAGGTCCTACGGAGCCAAGACCTTGACCTATGTTGCTCATTTACGAACTTGACCTCAATTTTTACGTCTTGAGCACGCTATTTGAGCTTGATATCTCCTTTCGTTTTTAAGTTCTCGAGAAAACAGACCAATCTTTTGTTCGTAGCATCAATATTTTTAAGCGTTACAAACTTGGGACTAATCTTAGTATACCATGATATGTTTCATATATACATGGTATAAAAATATACTATAAGTTGTGTATAATATTTATTGAAATACATAAAATAATTGTAGAAAGTTGTTTGGTAGAACTTCAATCGTGTCATATCTTATTTCTATCTCATTTATGCTGTCAATTTCAATATTATTATGTATTTTTTTTTAAGTTATCTATTAATTTTTTTATAGTCTATATCTATTGTATAAGTCTGCTGTTATGTGTGTAAGTTATTAATTTATTGAATAAATAACGAGATTGTATTTAATCCTGAAAGGAATATATTGACAAAATTATATAAAGGAATTACACTAAATTTACAAACAAAAACATACCTGAAAGGAATAAATTAAATTACAACGTTATTTAATAGAATGTCCACTAATAAACGTTTATGATTCTAACACAATATAAATTATAAAAATCTTTAGTTCAGGTATGTCAATTGAAACAAAAGTAAACAATTATATCACTATGGAAGTGATAATAATTTACACCTTCCCCCCCGAAGTCATTTTTTGCGAAGTAAAAGGTGACAGCTTACTGCTATGAAAATAATTTGATTCACTTCTTTTCTTGCCACAATCAACTTCATAAAACGAAGATGAAATCCGGCTTAATATTTTAAAAGGCCCAAGGCGAACTTTGTCCATTTTATTGCGATTTAATTTGTTCCCATTCTCTACGTACACAAGATCTCCAATTTCAAATTGAAAAGTTGTTCGATTTTTGTCAACTCTTTTTTTATTTTCCATAAAACTTCTGGATGAATTAATGAAAGCTTGCTGGCGGTCTTCAGCTAAATCACTAGGTGGTTCATATATTGGCGAAATGTTTGATTTCTTGCCTAGGAGCAGATATTGTGGCTCATAGTTAGTAGAGCTATGAATCGTTGAGTTATAATTTTCAACACATTCAGCAGCAATCGTAGGCCATGCTCGTTTATCTCCATCAATAATTTTACACCTAATTCTATTAACTAGAGTTTGATTTAAACGTTCGTTGAGACCATTTGAACTTGCACAATCTATGCTTGTAAAAACAAGTTGGATACCTCTTCTATTTAGGTAATTTTTGAGTTCTACGGAATTTAGTCCAGTATATTGATCGGCAAGAATCAACTTTATTTTATTATTTTTAGCGATCGGATGTATAAGATTTATAAAATCTTTTGCGCATTGGCTTTTTGTAGTAGAAATCCAAGCATACCTGCTAAAATGATCCACTAGTATGTGCATAAATTTCTTTATAGACTTATTTCCGGCAAAACCACCCACTGTATCTATGGACAATATTTCATAGGGTTCTGTTGCAGGTCCAATTCTTGACAATTTTCCAATCAATCTTCCTCGGCGAGTTTTACTTTGCCTACATGTCACACAGCCTTTACAAAAGTCAATGATAAGTTTATCTAAATTTTTGAAATAGTAGTGTTGTCGTATTTTGTTTCTCATTTGTGCAACACCAATGTGACCATAGTGATTGTGCAACTTGTTAATTATTTCAAGGCCTAACTTTTCCGATACAAAAATCCGCTTTCTTCCTTTTAACATCTTAAATATAATATCGTGTCTACGCTCAGTTCCCTTTGCAGTTGTAAGTTCTCTTTGATTTTCATATTGATCCCTCTTTATTTCAGACAATTCTATTAAATTGACCACTTGAATGACATCTTCATTTTCGAAATATTCTAAAACTGGTTGCCGTGATAGTAAATCAGCGATAATATTTTCTTTTCCTTTTTTATATATTATCTGGAAATTAAATTGTGACAAGTAGTGGACCAGATCGCCAAGAATCTCATCAGTTCGTGACTTTGTTCTTAAATTTTCCAATGGTTTATGGTCACTACAAACGAAAAACTTTCGTCCAATAAGATAGTATTTCCAGTATTTAATGGCTTCTTTTATCGCCTTGCATTCTAAATGAATCGTTTCCATTTTCTTTTCTCTTTCTGACAGTTTTCTAGAAAAATAAGCTACAGGGTGTAATAGACCATCTGACTGTGGTTGCCTCAAAGTCGCTCCAAGTCCTTTTTGACTAGCGTCTGTGTCAATGTAAACATCTTTTTCGACATCATAAATTGATAAAATTGGACGGGAACACAGATATTCTTTGATCATGGAGAAGCTGCGTTCACATTCTTCCGTCCAAATAAATTCAGTATTTTTTTTCAGCAATCTGTGAAGGGGCTCAAATTTTTGAGCACTATGATCGATATATTTTATAAAGTAATTTATTGTTCCTAGAACACTTCGAACCCCAGATTTATCTGTAGGTCTTTTCAAATTTTTTATTGCCTTTAAATTTTCTTGTGCTGGTGATATTTTATTTTCTTCAATGTAATGGCCAAGATACTTAACCGATTGGGCTGCAAATTTACACTTTTCGAGCTTTAATTTAAATCCTTCTTCTCCTATTACTTCAAGAAATCTTGAGATATGTTGCATGTGATCTTTCCAATTGCGTGAGAAAATAAGACAGTCATCCATGTAGTTGACGCAAAACTCATCTAGGTTATTTCGTCTTATAATATTTGAAAGTATGCGTTGAAAGATTGCAGGAGCATTTTTCAATCCAAAAGGTAATACTTTGAACATAAATTTCCCGTACTTTGTAACGAAAGAAGTTTTCTCACGGTCCTTTTCTTTTAACCTAATACACCAAAAAGCGGAGTTTATATCAACAACAGTAAAGTATTTACATTTCGAAACTTTTTCCGTTATATCATTTATTGTTGGAAATGGGTAGCACTCTGGGATAGTTATTTTATTTAAGTTTCTAAAATCGATGCAAAGCCTTGATTTTCTTCCATCTTCTTTTTTATATGCGAGTGTTACCGGTGATGCGAACGGTGAATCAGATTCCTCTATTAGATCGGATGCTAGTAACTTCTGTACTTGATCTTTGATTTCACGTTCATCTGGTATAGAACATTTATAAGGGCGGGCCGTAACATATTCATCTCTCATTAACTTTATTTCGGCCTCTCTAGACTTTACTTTACCGACATCAAATTTATTTTTGGCAAAAATTTTCTTGTGATTTTCAATAATATTTAAAAGTTCTACTTTTTTTTCATATCCATCTATGTGATCTAATTTAGGTTTGAACTGATTTTCATTAGTTTCTTCTTGATGGTAAATTCTAATATTTTCAGTGTTTTCCTCTTCTTTTTCATTATCATTGATTTTACCTTCTTTATTAAAATTTTTAACATCTTTATTATCTTCTTTCTTTACATCTCTATTATCTTCTCTCTTTACATCTCTATTATCTTCTTTATTGACATCTTTATTATCTTCTTTCTTTACATCTATATTATCTTCTTTCTTTACATTTTCTTTATCTTCTTTATTTTCATTTGTAATTATTTTGTTAGAAATTTCACAAGATTTCTTCTGATTTTGATTACTTCTTATTTGGAGCATCTCATCATTTTTAGGTTTTTGGTATATGTTTAAATTCTCGTCTTGAATTAGTTTAAATTTTTTAATAGCATCTAAACCTAGTAACAGGTCATAAGAAAATTCTGAATTTTTAACTACAAAAGTATTCAAATTGTTTGTAATATTTCCAATTTTAAGCTTTATGTTTGCCCGGGCCGAACTAAAATTGAAACCATTAATTGTCTTGAATGCAGTGTTATGCTTTAACAAACTTGTTTTTAATACATCTACAACTCTTTGATTAATTAGACTCACGTTAGATCCTGAGTCATACACTGCTTTTATTTTCATTTTATCATCAATAATTACGTTTACATGAATTAATGGAATCAAATTATCCGGGCTCTCTAGTTTAAAGAATTTCGGTCAATTTCCATTTTCATCATTTCAGCCTCATTTTCTGAATCAGATTTCGTTTCAATTAAATTAGATTCTTTTTTCTGAGCGTACAGTATTTTATTTCGGCATTCGTTAGAGGGATGAAATCGATTTTTCCAACCAAGAGCTTCACACATGTAGCATGGTTTTTTCAAGGGTATATCAATTTGTTTCTTTTTAGTCGATTCTCCTAATTTTGTTTTTTCATGCCGATTATCATATGGTTTATTTTCTTTCGAACGTTTATTATATTGACCATCTAGCTTTCGGAGTTCATTGTATAATTTTTTTATAGTGTTAATGTCTTCGCGATCTAGCTCATCTTGAACTTGAGATGGTAAACCCATTACAATCAAGTTTATTCTGGAACTCATAGTACTATCACTTTCTACTTCTAAACATAAATTTTCTTTTGTTAAAGCGTAATCGATCAATGAGCCGCCTAAGTATTTATAGGTATATGCTTTTCTGACAGCTGTCCAACCTTTGTCAATAAAAATGGAAAAAAATGAATTTCGCCATTCAGACCAATTAGTTAGACCAAATTTTTTCAAATTTCCTTCATACCAGTGTTTGGCCGATCCAGCGACAAAAAATCGTAAAGCTTCAATCATCTGGGTACCACTTTTTATTTTATTTCGGTCACATTCACTTTCAAATTTAGAAAACCACTCAGAAGGGTTTTGTGTTTTGTCATATTTATCAAGAACAAACTTCTTTTCTATATTTTGCAATTTTATCTCATCTTTGTCATTTAATTTTAATTCTAATTCCTTGATTCTTTTAATTAAAAAATTTTCTTCTTGGAGTTTTTCACTCACATCTAAAAAAACTACAGATTCCTGTAACGGATAGTTTTTGTAGCTAAGGTTTCCATCTTCATCAAAATATTCTTTTTTCAAATCCTCATCTAATTTAATGCCAATTTTTCGGAAACCATTAATCGGTTTAATAGCAGCAATTGCACTTTTAATGGTGGTTTTTGATGATAATACCTTATGTTCATATAAATTTTTATGTTCATCTGGTAAGCTAAACCATAACCGCTTATCTTCGGATAGTCCAGCTAATTCAAAATATTCATCGCTTCTTCTTATTAAGTGGACAAACAATTTTTCCATCTTAAATGATTGTAATTTAATTTGTAAGTTATTAATTTATTGAATAAATAACGAGATTGTATTTAATCCTGAAAGGAATATATTGACAAAATTATATAAAGGAATTACACTAAATTTACAAACAAAAACATACCTGAAAGGAATAAATTAAATTACAACGTTATTTAATAGAATGTCCACTAATAAACGTTTATGATTCTAACACAATATAAATTATAAAAATCTTTAGTTCAGGTATGTCAATTGAAACAAAAGTAAACAATTATATCACTATGGAAGTGATAATAATTTACATGTGTTTTTGTAGTATGGATAGTAGTTTGGAGCTATAAATGGTGGTTGCTTCGTTGTTTCGTACTCCTTATGAATGATGTGATATAATACATAATTTATTCACGGACCGCCCTTATGTTTGTTTGATAAATTCTATTTTATTTATTTATTTACTTCTATATTTATACAGGGTATCTCGAAAAGAGGCACTGGCTACATATTTTCGAATTATACCTATTAATTGGAATTAAAAGAATCCCTCGTCATCGTTAACCCGTCAGCACCCGCGTTGTTCGGTAATCTTTGGACGCGTGATGGAGATTTGCAGCACGTTCTCCGCATGCGTTACATATTTCACGCGTTACAAATTTTTTAAATTTGTAAATCATAATCTCTCTAACTGGTCTAACTTCATTTTTATATTTTCAAAAGTCCTACGTTATTAATGAATGGCCCGTTACATCCTATCGAAACATTCCACAAAAATATTATTATCTGTTGTATAACATGGCACTTGTTTTAAAAATTTCTTAAGCGTTTCTCTTATGTTGAATCGTTAAGATTTTTACACACATGATGGCTTTCCCTTTTAAAATACCCTGTAGTATTGTGAATGTAAGTATACAGCAATGAAGTACCTACCTTTTCTACAGTAGTCAATCATTAATTATTTATTTGAATCGAGTTAGAAATAGGTTCGTTCATGTTAGAATAAAAATAATGAATATCAATTTGTTTAACTAATTCAAGTAATAATTTATTTTTTTTATACAGGATTGTGATAATATTTTTGCATATATCTATGGGAAATATATTTATTAGAAAAATTCAAGATTAGCCAAAAAATTCTTTTTATAGGCGAGATCACCGAGAACTCTAACACTTAAAAAATCAAGTAAAAGGTGTTGGTAATGACGATAAAATCGAGACTAGATCTGTGTTGAGTAATCATACCTTGGAATTCCAGTGCTTTTAAAAGGCCCAACCAACTTTATAATGAACAAAACCTTTGTTTTTCACTTTTTTCTCCAGCCCACTCCACGGAAAATAAAATGTTTTCCAACCTCTGAACTAAGTTTTGGTTAACAAAGCTAATAAATCTAGTCTTGGTTTGCCAACCTTTGCCTAAATCTCAATCAAAACTTTGGAACTAGTTTAAGTTTGTTATATCCTGCATATGTGTAATATGCAAGGTATATTAAGTTTAGTCCCAAGTTTGTAACGCTTAAAAATATTGATGCTAAGCAAAAAATTTTGGAATAGGTGTTCATAAAATCACCTAATTAGTCCATTTCCGGTTGTGTGTCTGTCTGTCGTCTGTCCGTCTGCCCGTCTGTCATCACAATTACTCAAAAACGAAAAGAGACATCAAAGTGAAATTTTTATAGCGTACGTTTAACTGTTAAAAATGTTCCTTATAAAAAACAAAACAACTTTTGTTTAATACATTTTTTCGTAAATATCACTGTTTACCCGTGTGGGCGCAAATTAAGCGTAAATTGTATAGTATGTAATTATGGGAATATCAGTTATGTATGTGTGACATATATGTATGTGTAATGTGATAGATATAATATACGTGGTCTTCAACTTATCAAATGGATGTACTGAAGATCCAAATTTTGATACCCTGACTTTAGGGAGGTTCCGACATTCTAACTAGCAGGATAATTCGATTTCACATCAAGATTCTGATCTTGGCCTAAAACTTCCAAAACAAATATTAAAAAAGACAAAACAGTCAACAATCTCCCCTTGTATAAAATCACCTTTTACAATAAAACTATCAGTCGAATACTTTGTAAAAATAAACTTTTAGTCACTTAATAATATAATAAAAACAAGTATTAAAACTATTATATTTGTTTGAATTCGTAATGTTTTGTCTAAATCATTTTTGAAAGCAAAATTATGCTATGAATCGGTTTTACTTTGAAATCATAATACATGAAATGAACTTGATAACTATAACTATATAACTACAATAATTTTCGTATAATATCAATCAAATTCGATGGCTTGTTATTTAATTATTTATTCTGTATATGTATTTTGTATAAAAAAAATAAACCCACGTAAAGAATGTCAAATTTTGACCGAAACGCAACCAATTTAATAATATTAGTATTCAATTATTATATTTGATTTTTTCAATATTTAACAAGTAGCGTGCCAACCATGGCCTATGAACGAAATACCTAATTTTCAACGACAAGCTATTAAATATTATTAAAATTAATACTGTTTGTGTAGTCGGAAATGATCTGATGTTAAACTACTAAGCAACCTAGTATAGAATACGAACATTTTTCCTTCGACAAAATCGTTTGCTGGGTGTGTTGACTTGCGATTTTGAAGTCAAAATTATGATCAAATTAATTAAATGTTCATTCCCTCCCCTCTTTTAGCCTACATAAGTTGGCCCCCGAAACAAAAAATAAAATTTTTTTGAAAATTGAAGTTTTTTTAGTGGTATAATTTATTTAGGGGGTCCACTTTTGTGTTTCAAAAGAGAGGGGGAGGGGTGAAAATTGAATCAATTTGAGCATAAATTCAAGATTAGCGACTTTAAAAACCCTCTTAGGTGCCTCAAAAAGGCTCAAATTTTCAAAATGATCGTATTATTGAGGGATAACAAATTAAACATTTTGACTGAAAATTCGAGATCAGCGATTCCAGAACCCTCTTATACGTCATTTCAAAATCTTAACTTCCAAAAAAACTGGTTTATTTCATTTTGAGAGTCTTTTGACCCATGAAATTGACAATTAAAATAATATTTTTGGATTTTCTCAAAATTCATGGCAACCTGAATCGATTAAAAACTTTAATTTTCCTAGGTAACCTAGATATCGATTTTTGGTGTCTGTTACAGTTGTTTTGCTTTTTACTCCCAACCAGCAAGAAAACATCGTGCGATAAGGAATATAGTTCCAAAAGGAATTCATTGTATATCGCATTGTAATTCAACAAACAAAATCGTCTATAACGTGACAACCTGGGTGAATAGTACACAACCTGTATATAAATTAGCAGCCTGAATTTTTCCCATATTAAATTATTATGCATGGAATTTTTTTGTAATGACGAATTGTTTCCTTAACTACTTAATGATCATTTTTGATTTGATTTTCTTGAAATTCGTACAAACATCGGCACAACAAAAGGATTATTACTGCCAAAGCACTGTAGTTATAAAAGTGTCGTCGCCTGATAATTTTGATAAGTTCAAAAAGTTTTGGCATGATCTATAAAAAATGTAAATAATGTGATTTATTATATGCCGTAAATTATTAATTTTTGCAGGTTTATATTGAAAGAAATATCGCTTTGCGATGTAAAAATTTATATTGTCTGTCAATAACACTAACTGGTAAGTTAAATATCTGGCAATTTAAATAACCGTGTATAATTTAAAAAGTAATTTTAAAATTATATATTCTTCTGTATCACGTCCAACTTAGGTTCATCTTTATCAATTTACTAAATGATTACATTAAATTTTAATCAAAATATAATATAAAAGAAAAGACCTCACATCTTGAAGATCATAGATCACCAAGGTATAGATTATGATGGCTTCCGTTTAACCTTTCCATTCAATTAACCAATCTTATAATATACTTTACAGTTTGATTATAATTTAACATTTGTGTTAATAAATTACCTGTTTCCTTTTCTGTATGAAATTTTTATTCTTTTTAACGATAAGAATGTCAAAAGTAATTATATTTTAACCTTTCTTACACTGCGATGGACAAATTAAGTAATAGTCTAACAAATTTTTAAGAAAGAATGGCGCACACAAGTACATATGATTTTATATAACCGTCGAGCTGCTAAGTTTATAGCTAAAACTGCTATAAACTTAATAGGCTACGAGTTACTTGGTAGAAACCTCTTTTCGCGACCGTTGTCCTTAAATAATTTTTTTTTTTCGCACATGATTCGGGATGAACTTTTTATAGATCATTTTTTGCATCAAAATAAAGATAATACCGATAAAAATAAGCTTAACTTGGATTTTGTAAGCAGAAAAACCTTTGTTTTCCTGGGCTACTATACATAATCTAAAACCTATAAGCATGATATAGTCAGAAAACATTTTCTTTGTGATATGTTTTCTTTATGAAATTTATCTCAATCGAAAAATCGAAAGTATAAAAGTAGTTATCTTGATGACCGTGAAAAATATTGCCATATAACCTACGAATGGTCACGTTAGATTAAAAATGAGATTTTCAATATATAATCCATGCGGTTTCCTCGCTAATTTACCCTTATTTAAGTCCACCGTGGAATTATTATCAACCATTCCTTGCGGCCACTCAAACATTAGCGATACAAATTATTTGGCGTCCACTTATGATACACATTTACTCTACTAGCACATCCTAATGTAGTCTAATGGGATAGTTCAGACATTATTTATTATACCAAAAAAAAAAACTTTATAAATTTCCTAATTTTTAAGGATGTATGAGCATGACAACAATGTTTGATTTAAAGGCTCAAAATTTGTTTGTAGGTAGTCTTTTACTCAAAGAATATGTGTTTAAAATTTCAGCTTAGGTATCCGTGCAAATTTTTAAGAAAAAAGTCATTAAAAATCGATATAAAATACATTGGCTCTTATGGAGGAATCACAAAAAACGACATATTTTGGAAGTTTTTGATAATTTTCATTTGGAATGAATGAAAACAAATTTAAAAAAAACTTTTTAATAGAAAGTAAACATATTAGCAATGAATTAGAAAAGAAAAAAACTGAGTGTCACCGTCCATATAAGGGATGTAAGAGCAGGGTAGATTAAGGGTTGAAATTATTTTTATCTTATTTTCAACTTTGATGATGAATTTTGTTATAACTTCATGAATGTAGACGAAAAATAAGAATAAAATTTTTCGATATGTGTCTTGGTTTTCGAAATATCAAAAGCTAAATAATTAAACAAAATTTTCAATTTTCGATATTTTGAAAATTAAGCCAGATATCGACAAATTGTATTCTTACTTTTCGTCTTATATCGTCAAGTAATAATATAAATTTATCATCAAAATTGAAAATATCTATTTTAAATTTGTGCCCCCACTACCATGCTCATACATCCTTAAGCTGAAAAATTTTAGGAAGATTTTTGTTTGTTTGTTGACTGATTCTAGAAACCATTTTATTACAAGGTATATCTACAGTGAATAAAATAAACATATCCACAGTGAATTTAATAAACTCTTGTTTAATATATAAAGAATATAAATATATATGAGCTAATAAAAAGCTTTATGAATTTTGGTTTAAAAAACATAACTGCAGGTAGGTAAATTTATAAAATAAGTAAGTAGAACCTATATATCAAACTTAAACACATGATATGAATGTATGTATACCTAATAATATTTATTAACTTTAGCACAAATTGTTTTTAAACAGGCAACAGGCAGCAAACATAGAATGAATACATAGACTTGGTTGGAATAGGTAGTGAGCCCTCTAGGTAGGTACTAGAACACTAGTAGGTAGAATATAAAAGTGAAGCCGCTTTTTATTTTTTATAACAATAATAATGTTGGTTGGTACACAAACCCTAAACAAACCTCTTTAGGATTAAAATGTTATTTATTTTTAAATGAGAAATTATCTTTTTAGTAAATAAAACCTGACAGTCTTTTTAATTTTATTTATTAAATTAAATATTTAAGCCAATGCGAATCTATAAAATTTTACAATGTATAAAACCTTTTTCATTATTGTATGTGTACGTAATAAGTAGGTACATACTAGTAGGTATATAGTACACCCGTTAAAAAAAATTAATTATAAAATCCAATAAAATCTAACGATATTTAAACAACCCCATATTTTACATTTACACTCTGTATATATGAAACTAGCGACCCGCCCCGGTTTTACACGGGTGCAATGCTGATACTAAATACACTACAGAAAAACTGTGAACGTTGTATATAAAAACATAGCGACCCGCTCTGTCTTCGCACGGGTATAAAATATAAAGCCTATGTGATTAAAATCGAGCCAGTAGTTTTGATTTATTCATTACTGCCCGTGGCCCGCACACGTTAAATTTGGAGTAAAACAATCCCCCTTTCCCTATACCATGAAGATTTCTTGCTATCTTTGGAATATCTAAATTCATACACTACATTTTTACTTATTTACTTTTTACATTTTTAACTATTAACCTCAAAAATAGCAGCACTTCTCCACTATTTAATGGATGTTATTATACATATATAAACCTTCCTCTTGAATCACTCTATCTATTAAAAACATCAACCTACCGCATCAAAATCCGTTGCGTAGTTTCAAAGATTTAAGCATACAAAGGGACATAGGGACATAGGGACAGAGAAAGCGACTTTGTTTTATACTATGTAGTGATGATGTATATCCAGGTATATTAATTTTAGTCTCAAGTTTGTAATATTTAGAAAAATTGATGATACGAAAAAAATTGTTGTTATGATTGAAAAATCATTATTTTACATTTTATTTTAAATTAGTGTTGAAGTCAAAATATCGTTTCCCGGTGTTCCGAATTTTCCGAACAAGTGGTGTTAAATCATCTCAATTAACTTGAATACATGAAACTTATAGAAAATTACAACCAAAGACTACAATTCACGACTTCTATTGGAACTTTTGAATATTTGGATGGGCCTAGAGCACCTGATACTCAAGAAAATTTCATACATCTATGATATACATTATAATGTGTACATTCGTACATTTTAAATTTATATAATTTTTAGGTACAGCGTCTTCTAACGCATTAACTTTATATTTCATTTTCTATACAATTCCGAATTTTGAAGATCAAATTAATATGAGTAGGTACTTGGTTACATTATCTAAACTTGTTGGTTTTTCTATATAATTAATTTAAAAAACATAGAATTGGTAGCAATGGTTAAACATTGCCAGAACAAATTAATAAATGATTTAGTTTTTATTATACCAAATCCGCAGATCAATAAAATATCAACAACTACAAATATTTAAATTTTTTTCTATACAACTATCGATTATACGAGTAACCTATCTAAGGTTTGTGTCGTTAGTGAGATGACGAGGATACCGTTTACCTTCAGTGCCAGGTATTTCCGAGACCAATTCGGACGCAATATTCATGTTCAGCGACCCCAAAAACCCCGGAGTAACAAGTTTGGATTCATTTTTTATCACTATTAACACAACTGTGAACTAAGTATATTTCAAGGGCGTATTTACGGGGGGGGGGTAATAGGGGTAACTACCCCCCCAGAATTCAGGAAACAAAAACGAAAATCGGGTCTCAAATAAAATTTGAAGTTTGACAAAAACAATGGAATAGATGAATCTTAAAGAGAAAACAAAATCAAATCTTCGGTAGTAGTAAGTTCCCACAGTCATAATTCAATTATTGTATCGAAAATCAGATTTAAATATCCTTCCAAGTCTGTTACGAGAATTCCGACTTTCCCATTCCGCGCATTTAATTTTCCAAAATTCAGAGAACTTGGTATACCGGAAGCAAGTTTTTTTGACTCAAAAACGTTCTCTCACAAAATTCTTTAGTCATAAAATTTGTCTTAGTTCTCGTTATGAAATATCTGTAAAATCTGTAAAATCCTTAAAACCCTAAAGTTTATTTTTGTAAAGTGTTTTTATTTTACATAGAGATTTAAAATTACAAATAATAAAGTGTTATTAAGTGTTTGTTTTAATTTTTTTTCCTTTAACCCTCCTCTTACAGTTACAAGGCGACTTCTTGAAGTTATTACCCCCCCTAAGAAAATGTCGTAAAGACGCCACTGGTATATTTACGGTTAATTTAAAATGCAAATTGCATATTTTTACTTTCTTATAAATCAACTTAGGTCACAAAATTTCCTGTCTCTCTAACGAATCGAATGCCGAAAATCCCATTCAAATCTGACGTTCTGTTGAAATTTTTCGAACTTTGATCGTTTTAAGTGTTTCGTTTCTGCGACTAATTAGAGATTCTGATCTCTTTTATCGAATCCTGTAACATACTGTTAAAATGTATTATTACATAAAAATATTTGTTTTATAATGTAGTAGGTATATCTATCTATATACTATCTCATGTATATCACTACTTAGTATAAAACAAAGTCGCTTTTTCTGTCCCTATGTCCCTATGTCCCTTTGTACGCTTAAATCTTTGAAATTACGCAACGGATTTTGATGCGATTTTTTTTTAATAGATAGAGTGATTCAAGAGGAAGGTTTTTATGTATAATACATCCATATTATAGTAGAGTAAGGGTTGAAATAGAGGTTGAAAGGGATATGCTTCAAAAACTAAAAAAGTTGTGCATCGATTAAGCTAAAATATTGACACGATATACAACCAGCTTCAAAGATCTATTGTTTTTATCTACTTTTAACCTTCGGAGGGTAGAAAGGTGTAGCGAGAAAGTGGGAAGGAATTATCGAATATTTACAAATATACCTAAGTGGGGTATCAAATAAAAGAGCATGACGTGTACATTACAAAACTGTTATCCCACGCAAGGAAATGTGGAGGGAGGGGTGCAAGTGGGGATGTTGCCCAGCAAAGCGGTTAGTTCACAGCTAGTTATATTATATAGGTACACAAATAGAGTAAATATGACCTGCTTAGTATAGTAAAAGCCATTATCATATCTCTTAAAAGGAGTTCAAAACTTGTACATACATACATAGATATATATTTTGAGTATAATATTTATAATATATGCACAAAGGTAATTGTTGTTCATCGGTGGATGATAATACGCGATGTGTCATGAGAATTACAACAGGCTGTCAACTATTAACGTCTAGATACGATATATTATTATGTACATTATTAGTCTTTGTAGATTTATTTCTTAGAAGTAAAAACCTTCGCTTTATAGCCTTCACCTCTTTTGATCTCACTTAATATTCCTTTTATAATACTCGAAGGGATTGTTTTACACAGCTAAAATGTACGTACGTTTTCAATTTTTTCAAGTGTAAAGTAGTCACAATTCATTGAGTATATCAGAAAAAATGACCATGAATTGTTTTACATTTACTAAAATTTATTTTTATATTTCTATCACAAGATTTTTTTCAACTTAAAAAAAATTTTCAAAGTTAATATTTTCTTGCTTGCACTTTTACTTACGTGATGAGAAAACTTCTGACACTGTGGATATGTTGAAAAAGTTAAAAAAAATCGTAATTTGTAAATAAATAAAATATGAAGATAGAAAATGTTTCAACCAGATATACACTTTGAAAAAAAAAAGTTATTTATGTTTTAAATCGAGCTTGATTAATATTTACAGAATAATTTACGTTCTAGAAAATAAAATTTGAGTTTGTTTTAGAAATTTTGAGTTGATTTCTACCAAATTAGAGTAATTTTATTCAACTGACCGAAAAAATAGACTGGTGAGAAGTTAAGTTTAAAAAAAAAAATAATGAGGGATTAATCGTCAGATCGAAAAATATAAAAGTACTAATCGTTTTAGAATTCATAGTTTCTGGTTGATATGGTGATATAGGGCAAGCCGTATATATCTTTCTTCAAAGTATAATTTTATTAAAGTCGCTAATTTTTTAGAAAGCACTAATACAATCATCTCTATATCATGCACTTCCAGCACTTTAAACTAGAAATTTTACTCTAGAGTTCTATCAAATCAAAGTGGCACTGCAAAAGAGATATAATAAGTATGTGCACTCATATCAACACCCACTTTTGCTCAGTGCCACTTTATTTTGACAGAACTATACACGGACTATTATCTTCATATAGTAAATGTCTCATGGATATAAGTTTGTTGCTTCAATTCTTGTATATATCAACAATCTCGCATATGACTCCAACGAATTTCTTGAAATTTTATTTGCAGTGGGTTTTGGGAGCGAAAAATCAATCTAGCTAGATCATTTATAGAAAACGTCGTTTAATCGGTGTTTTTAGGAAAAACTGAAACATCAACTGGAAAATATGACTCTTCCTTACATCTATTGGCGAGTATATAAATTATACGAAGTTCGCTTTATTAGATAGTTTTTAGCCCGTGCGGTTTTGTCAGTTTTGGTTGAGTGATAGCTGTTGTGATACATACGTATATCGTAGTGAACGAAATAAAGACAATCGAATTCGTATTTTTGTGGAGACATTTACAACTGTTCTTATATTAATGATAAAATTTGTTTCTTTTTAACTAAAAAAATACCGAGCAAAAAAATACAAGGACTTCAAAATAATCGGTACATTGCCAACAAGGATATTATCAATTTTACCCAAATAATTATTTTGTTATCATATTAAATAAAATATTCACGAGGATCTTCGTCTAAGTTGTTGGTATATTTATTATCTTTAATAAAACACATTGTATAAAATATTACCTGTACCTTAAAACATTATTATAGATATGAATATGAACTAAACTCGTTAAAAGAAACCATTCACATCGCATCCCTTTCAAAATAATATAAATACCTTTATTTTATGTATAACAAAGTTATCATATCATTTATCATAACATATTTTATGTTATATCAACAAAATATTATTTTACAATGAAATTTTAGGTCTTTTATTTTTTACTTCTGTATGTGTACAGAGTGATCTATAATTGACTGCAGAGAAAAAAAAAAATATAAAGTTCCTTACCAAATTTGGATCTCAGGCCTAATTCACGAGACAATTACGTTATTCTTATAGTAGTCAATTATTAAACATACATTCATCAAAATAAATTCATCCAATAAAACACTGCAAACAGTGGATGAGTTTTATCGTAGCGTGTAGGAGTGACCTACACACTAAATGCGAAATTAATACAAAAAAAAACTCTAAAACAAAATTTTAAGATGTATCTCAACAAAAGTTGATTACTTTCGGGTCAAAACGGGTCGAATGAAAATAAGCATTTAAGCGTAAGTTACTTGTGTTCGTGGAGGGTCCTCCGTGAACTACTGCCATCAGGCAGTTTGCTCACTGTGTCGGACTTCCCACCAGCATGATTGGTTTGCAAAACAATGTTTTGGATTATATTTGTTAATATGTTTACTATCAATAATTTATGATTTTTATACCTTGCATATATGTAATACTAAGTTTAGTTCCAAGTTTGTAACGCTTAAAAATGTTGATGCTATGAACAAAATTTTGGTATAGGTGTTTATAAAATCACCTAATTAGTCCATATCCCCTTGTCTGTCCGTCTGCCCGTCTGTATGTCAACACGATAACTAAAAAACGAAAAAAGATATCGAGTTGAAATTTTTACAGCGTACTCAGGACGTAAAAACTGAGGTCCAGTTCGTAGGATCCATCTTGTTAACCGTTAGAGATACAACAAAAGTTTAAATATAAAAAATGTTTCCTATAAAAAAATAAACAACTTTGGTTTGAAACATTTTTTTGTGAACATCACTGTTAACTCACTCAATAATTATTACGAAAACTCACAATTTGCATTAAGAATATTGCTCGCGCAATCTGAACAATTTCTAATTGGATAATTGTAGTCTAAGATACGAATAAGAGTTGACCATCTCACTGCTTTTCGAATATAAGTATGCATATTTTTTAAATATAAAGTGTAGGGAAGCCAGGCTTCTTATAATAATTGTTAGAAAAATTTATATCTTGAGATGTATTGATTAAATTACAAGAAGTTAACATTAATTGATATTAAAATCATTTTTTTATTTAGTCAAACTGAAAAAAATGTCAAAATATCAATGATATTTAATTTTCTGTCACTATTATGATCATATTCTCATCATGAAATACAAAATTCCCGAGCATTAGCAATAATGTCGCAGTTATCCCATTGCCCATATACATATATGAAACAAGACTCATCTGCTAGTTTTATTTACCAAATAAAACTAAACTGTCTGAGCATACACAATCATGAGAATTCGGACAAAATACGCGCCTCACACCTTTCACTGTATACTCTGGCTTGTTTATTGCACAAATAGGGATTTACTGTGTGGTATTTATAGGAAATAGACAAACTAGTAAAACCTTACAGTGTAAACCTATGTACAAAATGCAGTAATATCAACCCTATACAGACGCGTATAAATGTAAATATATCTACATATGACATGAAATAATCTCAAATTACGGACAACTACTGATATTCCACTTGAATTCTAAGTGAAGTTCGATTCGCTCGGGAATGTGTTCATTTGTTGAATAGGCTTGTGTCTTAAATTTGAAAAATTGGTGTATACGTTACATTAGTATCTGATTTACACCATTTATGTTATTTATGATTATGTATTTTGCATTTTAATAAACCAAATCAAATTTACTTCTAAAACAGTGATGTGAGTCATGGCGTCTTGAATGACAACAAACTGTGACATACAATCATTTTTGTATAGGAAAGTTACATAGGAAAGTATTTGCAAGTTTACATGTTTTTGTGTATAGCATCAAAATTTTAAGCGTAACAAACTTGGGACGAAACTTAGTATACCTTGCATATTACATATACACATGGTAAAATAAGCAATACTATGATCAACTACCAAAATTTTTAATAAAATGATTTCCTTGAAATTCAGAGACACTTTAAATCTAAAAAAAAACATAATTTATTTTCTTGGCATAATTAATTCCATTAGAACATAATGCCACCAGGAAGACTTTTGCGGATTTTTTGCACAATAGAGACGTTTTCTTACCAATTTAAAAAAATGGTAACTTAATTACTCTAAGTAATTTTTAAGTAACTTTTTGTAAAGTCTATAAATAGACTTTCTAGCAAAAAACAAAATACCAACAAAACTTTTATTTTACTATATTTTTTTTCATAAAAACTCATATTGACCACTTACTAAAAATAAAACCTCGATACAGCCGCCTGAGTTTTATCGGTCTCCAATAAATCGTCTGACACAACTACGGAAATAAGATCCAACTGCAATAAGATCTATTGATAGTCTCATCTTCGATAATCGTTTAAGGATGTATGAGCATGACAACAATGTTTGATTTAAAGGCTCAAAATTTGTTTGTAGGTAGTCTTTTACTCAAATAATATGTGGTTAAAATTTCAGCTCAGGTATCCGTGCAATTTTTTAAGAAAAAAGTCATTAAACATCGATATAAAATACATTGGCTCTTATGGAGGAATCTCAAAAAACGACATATTTTGGAAGTTTTTGATAATTTTCATTTGGAATGAATGAAAACAAATTAAAAAAAAAACTTTTTAATAGAAAGTAAACATATTAGCAATGAATTAGAAAAGAAAAAAACTAAGTGTCACCGTCCATATAAGGGATGTAAGAGCAGGGTAGATTAAGGGTTGAAATTATTTTTATCTTATTTTCAACTTTGATGATGAATTTTGTTATAACTTCATGAATGTAGACGAAAAATAAGAATACAATTTTTCGATATGTGTCTTGGTTTTCGAAATATCGAAAGCTAAATAATTAAACAAAATTTTCAATTTTCGATATTTTGAAAATTAAGCCAGATATCGAAAAATTTTATTCTTACTTTTCGTCTTATATCGTCAAATAATAATATTAATTTATCATCAAAATTGAAAATATCTATTTTTAAATTTGTGCCCCCACTACCATGCTCATACATCCTTAAACATGGTCACTGAGAAACGAATATTTACATCTACATTATTGGTCAAGATTTAACGAGCTGTCAGTGAAAAAACATAAAAGTCCGATCTTTAGATAGTAAATAATATTGTAAATACATATACTATATACATTTCTATGTATTCGCTCCGAGCGTGAATTTCGTTTCCATGACAACGATACACTACTTTAATTATAGAATTAATGGATGCATATATAATTGTGTGGATTGCATTGAAAACTTACATTTAAAATTTAATATTCTTGTTTCACAAATTTAAATAAATAATTACGATAATTAACATTTGAAAAATAATATTTGTACAATTTGATTTCTTATTTTCACAATTTTTAATGCATTAAGTTTAATTAATTAGTGTTTTTCAATCATTTTAATTTGACAGTTTCTATATCATTAACATGTAAATAATTGCAAATTAGTCATAACAGCCCACTTTATCTCCAAAATTTTTCACTTAAAGCGCTGGCATCGATTTTATTATCCCCACCATGACTACGCACACAACGAATAGGTATTATATGGTAACTGTTAAACAAGACGATCTGTACGTGATAGAAGCAAATATAGTCCAATTAAAATAATGTCTGGTTTAATTAAATTTCCAAATTACTATAAAATAATGAAGTAAATTAAATGTAATGATTTGAAATCACGGTTCGTGTTTATATTTGAGGGTCTTCTGTTTTGCGTTGATTATAATATCTAATCCGGCTACTGCTAGATACCTCTACCTACTTGCTTACTATGTGCTATGGTTATGCTATGCTATGCGAAGCAATGTTTGTTTGTTATGTTTTATAGTTAGTATATCGTAGGTACTTGTATAATTATTAGTGATGTGCCGACTATGACTTTGGCCGACTAGCTGACGAGCCGAATAGTCGGTTGTAAAAAAAGGTCGAGTAATTGACCAAGCCGATCACTGTTTCGGGGATATACGGTAATACCCGTGGTGCTTTGTATAAAGGCTATTGGTCAGAGTAGTGTTTTTAAAAAAAAAAAATTAAGACATTAGAGCAATACTGTTACAATACAAACATTAAACCAATTAATCGAAAAGTGCAATGAATACCAAAAACCCCTATTCTTGTTATTTATTGACTATAGCAAATTGACTATAGAAAGTATTGGTATATTTAGAACCTGCCAGCAAATCATTGGCAGGAGTATGTTCGAAATAAAACTAAAGGACAAAATAAGGTCTTTAACTTTTCGCAACAATTCCAAACTAAAAGACGTTATGGTTTGTGTAAACAAATTAAAGTGGAAATTGGCTAGGCATATAGCTAGACTGATCGACGATCGACGAACAGTGCGCATCACAAACAAACCGCCATACAATTGAATAAGAAGGTATACGGTTGATTAAGCGATAGTTAAGAACACTCTCCATTAAATTACCTTCCATACGAAACAAAAAAATTAAAATCGGTTCATCCGTTTATACGCTACGATGCCACAGACAGACAGGCAGACACACACCTATAGCGCTCAAACTTATAACACCCTTTTTTTATAGTTCGGGTGTAGAAAATTACTTTTCTTGTAGTTTTTCCTAAATATTAACTGTCATTTTCAGTAAACATTAGTTTTTTTTGTATAAAGTATAGTCAGTGCCAAATGATAACTTCTCGTTGTGAGCAAGGAAAACGTCCAACCATACCAACTACCGCCATCCAACCCAATATGTAAGACTATTCTGAAATAAAACTATTAATTAGCAATCAAGGTTTTTTAAATGTAATTTCTCTTATATATATTTTATTGACAAATACATACAAAATAAGAAGCCGGATAGTCGGTTAGTCGCTGATTAGCCGACTAGTCGCTGAATTCGAAAGTGGCCGGATAGTTGGCTTTATCGACTAGTCGGAACATCCCTAATAATTATACAATACACATCATATTTATTATTTATGTATATTGAGATATAAAGGGTGGTGAAAGCAGGGTGAGAATAACTTGAGAAAGGTGGTGTAAAAGGGGTGTTAGAAAAGAAAATTGTTCAGTTGATTTAATCCACAACAAAATGTGCTGTAATACATTGAGTTGTTTTTATATTATAAAACTTTTATGTATTATATCATTATGCTATTGTTGTAGTTTTAAATCCTCTCTTAATTAGGGTTTTGTATCATATTTTATGAATCTATCAGAATATTTGAAGATGTGTTTTTGAAATAATATACTAGAATAATAGAAATAAAATACTAAATATCGACTATACGTGAAGGCATGACAGCACATGGGCTATATGGGCTGCATAAGTATAATACATTTTCAACTAAGCGTCTCAAACTTTTATATTTTAGTGGATTTTATTTATTATCATTTCGTACAACGAATAGGACGACAGTACGAAGATACACCTACTTGTAAAAACAAAATTTGAAACGTTACGTTAAATTAAAAAAACGCCTTTTATGACGTAATTTGTTTTTTTACTAATAATCTAATGTTTTCTTGCAAAAATATAATAAAAATAAAAAAAGTAGGATTTGACCAAACCAATCAAAAACTTTTTTTCAATGTTTTTTCAAAATAATATAATCCAATTGAAATCAGTTCATACCCCTTCTTTAGTTGAATATTATTAAATGAATAATTTATCAATTTTTACCATATCTGTAGCACCCAAACTAGGGCTCAAATCCAAAATTGGCAAATGAATTTTTTCTTCGTCTTTATGAGCTTATTCTGTAGGCCGATCTGCAGTCAATAACAGTACACCGTGTATAATTCTTATTCCAACTAGATACAAACTATTACTAATACTGAACCACAATCACATCATTATATTCATACTTGATCGTTCTTGAATTATTTTATATCCCTGCCAACACAAATCTGTTATTAAAATCTTTCTTTAATAATAATTTTAAAATCTGTAATTAATATTTTTCACAATATTGTACAATATTATGTGTGATGATAAAATATCTAGAATAGGGTTGAAATAATTTATAAATCGTTATTCATTTCGCAATATTTTTCTTATTAAAATATAATTTAATGATTTCTTGTTAGATCAGTGAGGATTTTCGTTTGTAATGACACGCTATCAAAGGAATAATTATGTGTTGACACAATTGTATAAATTTAATTGTCCCAATGTTGTATTTTGACCATCATTTTATACAAAAATTATGTTTAGAGAACAAATTAATTGTTTGAAATAAAGCACTTTTGTGAGAAAAATGTGTCCACAGATGAAGCGAAGTACAAAAATTACAAAAATTTAATATTTTTATGACTAGAGAAATAAAAAAAGTTCAATTATACTAGTTATTAAAAATAAATACCACGGTACTCGAAAAAAAATTTTCATTTATCATACTTACTTTCAGATCATACTTACTCTAGAAATTAAGGTAAGAATTCGTTATGAATTAATTTAATATTTGAGTTCATTCGAATTTTAAAACAAAAATTTTAAAGAAGTACTGAGTTAGAAACATAATTTGTCGAAGCAATAAAAGCAAATAGTAAATAATAAATAATTGCATTAAAATACATGAAGCTTAGCCTTAGTACATGGTACATTTTACATATTTGACATAAATATTGTATAGATTTTTTTATGCATTTATAATTGACAGTAATGTATGTCCATTAGTATATTTTAATTGATCATTATTGGTTTTTTAATCAAATTATAAATTCACACTTTAATTGCAGATGTAAACATGATTAACTTTTGAAACCATCAAATGAATTGGATTATTACAGGGTTGTGTAAAGCGTTTGTTGAATTTAATATGAACATGTTATTAAATTTAATTTGTAGTTGGTAGTATTATCAGAGTTTTGGTAATTTGAAATTATTTTGTAACATGGTCCCTACAAGTAAGCTCGGACAAATGCGAATCGGAGTATGAAATAGGTTATCATTATCATTTTACTTTAGAACAAACCCATGGAGTCCTCTGGAAAATAGTCATTGTATTGATTTAATTTGTGTCTCATGCGTGACAAAATCTTTGAAGAAAATTGTGAATGTGTTATCCATTATACATAAATATAATAATTAAAGTCGTAAGGAACACAAGCGAAAACAAACAATTGACTGAATTATTTGTTAAAATACCCCGTACAGAAAGTGTTGAATGCCTTGCATTATTTTTAATTAATTATTTATTAGTTGGTTTCAAAAACCAACAATATTATGGAGCCCTTTTGGCAGAATTTTTTTCGTTTTTAGAGATCATTCACAAGAACACTAGTTGAAACTACCGGCAAATTTTCAATATTTCATAGATTTGAAGCAAAAGTTTCAAACAAAAGTTGTTTATGTTGGGAGTGGGAAGTCGACATAATATATCGGTTTGCCGCTACTTTTGAGCATCTCAAGCGACCATATTCTCTCCATGCATGCTAAAACAAGTTGAAAAGTTCCAGAAAGTTCGTAAATTGGCAGGAAATTCGGCATGTAGGATTTCTTCAACAATTTAGAGAACGTTCGTTCCTGCACTCCTTTTTTAATACCACAAAATCGAGAGTTGAAAATTGGTACATTAGTTGAGTAAATGTGCTTTTTGGGGTTGTCAACTTATCAGACCCGCACCCACTACTTTTCTTATGACACAAAATCTTGTTTTTTCTCGATTATTCAGACTCTTTCAAATTGATATAGAAGGTAGAACATTGGTATGTTATTTGACTTAGTATCAACACTTCTTCGAGTAATTTTAGTGGGTAGAAACATCTCAGGCCTTCTTTTAAACAATTTTATTTGAAGACTTTTCATTTATAGTTTTTATCAGACAAATCTCATTTCAATAAAAATTTCAATAAGAGACATTAAATGAAGACTAAATATTACTTTAGTATTGGAGATCTGCTTCTCGCAAGTTTCTTGGTCTTTGCAAGTATCTTGAAAGCGTAAATGACCTATTTTTCCGTGTTATTTTGTTTTGAAAAGTATGTTTATTTCATAAAATATTTAATATGATATATAATAAAGTGAATCGAGAAAACCTTCGAATCTTATACAAAACATAAATAATAATTATTTTGGATTATATATATTATATTCACACGTATAAACAAAAAGACGATAAAAAGGGGTTTGGTTTTTCGTTTTCATCCGTTATATATTTCATGTGTGTACGTGTTAAGGATGTATGAGCATGGTAGTGGGGGCACAAATTTTAAAATAGATATTTTCAATTTTGATGATAAATTTATATTATTACTTGACGATATAAGACGAAAAGTAAGAATGAAATTTTTCGATATCTGGCTTAATTTTCAAAATATCGAAAATTGAAAATTTTGTTTAATTATTTAGCTTTCGATATTTCGAAAACCAAGACACATATCGAAAAATTTTATTCTTATTTTTCGTCCTACATTCATGAAGTTATAACAAAATTCATCATCAAAGTTGAAAATAAGATAAAAATAATTTCAACCCTTAATCTACCCTGCTCTTACATCCTTTATATGGACGGTGACAGTTTTTTTCTTTTCTAATTCATTGCTAATATGTTTACTTTCTATTAAAAAGTTTTTTTTTAAAATTTGTTTTCATTCATTCCAAATGAAAATTATCAAAAACTTCCAAAATATGTCGTTTTTTGAGATTCCTCCATAAGAGCCAATGTATTTTATATCGATTTTTAATGACTTTTTTCTTAAAAATTTGCACGGTTACCTAAGCTGAAATTTTAACCACATATTCTTTGAGTAAAAGACTACCTACAAACAAATTTTGAGCCTTTAAATCAAACATTGTTGTCATGCTCATACATCCTTAAATAAAATTCTATATGTATATTATAAAATAAAATAATATTTTCTTCAAAATTATTATTATAGAGTACAGAAAACCAACCAATATGATGCGAATGGTTATTCAAAATAATAATTCGTGAACCCCTGAACTGAATAGATGATATATAAATACGAACGGAGAGGTGTAGGCAGTAATACTTTATTTATACCACAAAACACACTAATGATGTATTTCGAACCAACGATAATCTATATCGCACGCACATAATATATTATTTGTAAATAACTACTTAACACTTGGTTATAAACATAAATGCACAGTTTGTATCAAAAGTGTTTGTAGGAAAATAAACGTTACTAAAGGGAAACATTTTCAGTACACCTTTCTAAAAATATGTTTTAATAAGAAGACTAAATAATATCTTCAGGCTGCTAGTTATACCATGCATATGAAATATCCATAATATATTAAATTTAGTCCCAAGTTTGTAACGCTTAAAAATAATGATGCTAGGAAAAAAATTTTGTCATAGGTGTTCATAAAATCACCTAATTTGTCCATTTCCGGTTGTCTGTCCGTCTGTGGATACGATAACTTAAAAACGAAAAAAGATATCAAGCTGAAATTTTTACAGCGTACTCAGGACGTAAAAAGTGAGGTCAAGTTCGTAAATGAGCATCATAGGTCAATTGGTTCTTGGGTCCGTAGTACCCATCTTGTAAAACGTTAGAAATAGAACAAAAGTTAAATGTAAAAAATGTTCCTTATCAAAAATTAAACAACTTTTGCTTGAAACATTTTTTCACTGTTTACCCGTGAGGGCGCCAATTAGGCGGAAATTTAATAATATATACTATACTTGATTATCAGTTATGTATGTGTCACATGTTTGTATGTGTAATGTGATAAAGAAATCAACACTGACTATGCATGGTATTTCAAAAATTAACTCAGTAAATTGTTTGTTTTCACTTGTTTTATAATGACTTTAAATTATCTCTATTAGTTTTAGCTTCTGTTAACTCATAACTCATTTTTTTGAATGAAAAATACAAAAAATACAAGTAAATTTTGGAAAAAGGGCATATATTGACCAGATTATATAATTTTTTTTGCATATTTTCAAAATTCATGGCAAGCCGAATCGATTAAAAAAGTTTAAATTTCCTAGGTAACACATCGTCGGATATTGGGGTCGTTTTAAATTGTTGTACCTACATTTTTTTGTTTTACCTCCCAACCAGAAAACAAATCATAACGTGCGATAAGGATCAAAGTTCCAATAACAAAAGATTGCTTTTAGGCTCTTTGAAAATACTATAAATGTACTAACAGCTACGGTAAAAAGCATGCTTTTGATGCTTATTGTATATTTATTACATGCAGAATATACATACGAAGGTATTGTGTATTTACTAGTATTTACTGTTTTCTGTTCTGTTCTATGTGAATTATACGCATTTGAAATTTAAAATCAACACCACCTATCGTCAATAAATCGTTATTAAATTTAATGGCCATTTATTTGTTTAATGTCTGGCTATTTATAATGTTTTCTATAAGTACTTAACATCAAATGTTATACTGTATCTGAGCTACAGTGTGTACAAATACTATTTCAAGTGAATTGGTATTTTGAAAAAAAAGTTGTTTTCTTTTTCCCAAGAAATTCAAAAATCGAGTTTATTTGGCGATTGGCCGAGTAATTTTCGAAAAAAACGATATTTCGGATCGATTTCCGGTATTATCTCGAGAATTATTCGCCCAATCGTTAAATGAAACCGATTTTTGTTTTTTTTGGGTCAAAATTACCTTATATACAGAGTTTTATCGAAATTGGAGACGATAAATTTGTATCGATTTTTTGCAATTTTTTCAAGGGGTACCCCTTAGAAAAATTCGAAAAAGTCGTAAAAAATTATTTGTTTCGGAATTTGATGAAACTCAGTTTATAAGGTAATTTTGACCCAAGAAATTCAAAAATCGAGTTTATTTGGCGATTGGCCGAGTAATTTTCGAAAAAAACGATATTTCACATCGTTTTCCGGTATTATCTCGAGAATTATTCGCCCAATCTTTAAATGAAACCGATTTTTGTATTTTTTGGGTCAAAATTACCTTATATACAGAGTTTTATCGAAATTGGAGACGATAAATTTGTATCGATTTTTTGAAATTTTTTCAAGGGGTACCCTTAGAAAAATTCGAAAAAATCGTAAAAAATTATTTGTTTCGGAATTTGATGAAACTAAGTTTATAAGGTAATTTTGACCCAAGAAATTCAAAAATCGAGTTTATTTGGCGATTGGCCGAGTAATTTTCGAAAAAAAACGACATTTCGGATCGATTTCCGATCGATTTACCTATACCAAAATTTTTTTCGTAGCATCAGTATTTTTAAGCATTACAAACTTGGGACTAAACTTAATATACTATGTATATTTCATATATACATGGTATAAAAATTTTAAAATGACTTAAAATAATATTTGTACATCTTGTATTTACAGAATTGCTACTAAACCCACTAATATATAATAATTATTAAATTTAAAACATCAGTTGTAAATCATGTGCTAATAATCTTGCACAGTTTAATGCTGATTTTTATTATTTGAAGCGTTAATGTAGGCCTTTAGGTAAAGGGATATGTAATTTATTTATTTTATGTATCAAGCTTTTAATATTCAATACAACTGTTTCAATAGTCTACCAGGATATTAAAACGGTCGTCATTATCATCACTTTATTTCCATTTAATCAAAACGATTTCATATCCTTTTTTATAGCAGTTGGAAGGATTTGTTTTTTTAAGTATAACTACAAACAAATTGAATTTAATATTATATTCTTTACAATTGGAACGTACCATTGAGACTACGATGTATTCCTACAAAATGATGAGTCCAAAAAACTAGCTTTCTTTGATATACAAGCGGTTTTCATTTTACAGGACTCTGAAATTTCCCGACCCTTGTTTATTAATTTTTACCGAAAAATCCAATGATATATACGAGTATTGCGATAAATTTGAGGCATTTTATCGATTTACAAAGATTGTATATCAATTTGAGCAATTACTATGTATGATAAGTCATATAAAACAATTAAAATGTTAAAGTGATGTAGTTAAAAAACAAAAATCATAAAAGTTAGAACATCTGAATTGTTGCCATTTTCATTCCAAGTTGTTACGATTTTTTGGTCTATCCTCTCGACTCGCAAACGTGCGATGAGGAACATAGTTCAAAAATAGGTTGCCAATCCTATATGATTATGATACTGTTGGCAACTTTTTTTGGAACTATGTTCCTTATCGCACGTTTGAGAGTAGAGAGGCCAGACCAAAAAATCGTAACAACTTGGAATGAAAATGGCAAAAATTATATATCATCGGCTATTTTTGTCATATAAGACACAGTTTCTTCATGAAGTCAGTTAATACCAATAAACTCAGAGTAGATCTCTCATTTATAATTTCTCTGTTTATGTCAATAAAATCACAGTTTATTTCAGATTTCTGTTACGTCTCACGTACGTGTCACAGTCAGCTCAAATTAGTTCTGTTATTATTATTAAGTGAAACCCAAAATGTACTTGCTAAAACAAATGAAATGTAGATAATCAAAATGTACACATTTTTTAATTCAAGGACTTAAACCTAACACTGTTTGTTAGACATTTAGGTAAAGTTTAAAGATATCTTGGGAATTAATTAATAAAATATATACACACAAGGAATTCTAATTTTAATCTTATTAAAGTTTTAGTATAATGCGTTTAAATTAACATCGATGTGGACGTAGATACGAAGATACGTGTTGTTTAGTACATATGCATCCAGTAGCGGGTGTAAGGATAATTGTAAGGGTGTTGTGAAATATATCTGAGTATATTAAGTTTAGTCCTATAACGTTGACAAATTCTGATACTACAAAAAGTTTCTGGTAGAAGTGTTCGTAAAATCACCCATTTTTTTAATTTCCGTTTGTCTGCCTTTCCGTTCATCTGAAATTTTATAGCATGCTCAGAACATAAAACTAAATTTGAGTTCGTAAACGAGCAATATAAATCAATAACTTTTCTGAAGGACAACAAACTTTGATATTTTACAAGTAAACTTCATTGTTTTTCAATTAATTTTTATTTAAAAATAATAATTGAGTTTACCCTCCGGCATATACGGCTATAACAGAGGCGACCCACATCATTATTTCTTAGGTTTTATTTATTAAACTATATTCATATACACAATTACATTTATGATTTGGGTGGAGTCGGTTACTTCGTTCTTTGCTAAGCGACGACAATGTGATCAATTCTACCGCCCCATTAATTATAATTGCTCAAACTGCCTCTGCCTGAATTCGAACCCGCAACCTATGTCTAAGAAGACAAACAGTTAAAGTATATCGCTTTAGACCGCTCTGCCACTTAGACTTAGTTGAATTTAAATTTATATTTAATTTTCAGTTAATTTTTTTGTATTAACGTACGAAAAAAAACACTTCAGTGTAAACGTAAAATGATTAGAGAATGACCCTCCCTTTATTCGTAGTTTGTACACGCACCTGAAAAAAACAAGTAAAGGTGTATGTATAGGTATCTAATTTTATATTGTTTAGGTTTATAGTATTGGTGTATAGATAAAGTATCAACAGCCTTAGTTTTACATGAACATGGTGTATAAGTAATTCACAGGATGAACCGTTAGACTAGTTCAAAATCTAGTTGACGGCAAATTTATTGGAAGCCAAAGGAATAGTACACAAGTGAATGCCTAAGCTGAACTCAAAACCCTTTTAGGATGTTCTCCTTAAAAAAAATAATTTTGATGGTAATAATTTTTCCCTGAGACTTAAATATTTGACCAAATTTAAGGTGGCAATGGGCTACTCTAACGGATCTACTTGGAACTAGATTAATTTTCACGATAAAACTGGTCAGTTAAACTGTATTTCATCCCTATCTTTAGACTATTTTTAACATACTTCCAAAAGACAGAGTCGGCCGCTCCTGGAGGCTCCCGTATAAAAACCTTAAAACTGTCTTCTCATTTCTTCTTTTATTTTTATACCATGTATATGAAATATATCAAGGTATACTAGGTTTAGTCCCAAGTTTGTAACACATATATTGATACTATGATCAAAATTTTGGTATAAATGTTCATAAAATCACCTAATTAGTCCATTTCCGTTTGTCTGCCCGTCTATCTGTATATCTGTCTGTCGGTCTATCCATCTGACAACACGATAACGCAAAAATGGAAAAACATATCAAGTTGAAATTATTACAGCGTGTTCAGGACGTAAAAATGAGGTTGAGTTCGTAAATGGGCAACATAGATCAATTGTGTCTTGGATCCGCAGGACCCATCTTATAAACCGTTAAAGATAAAATAAAAGGTTAAATGTAAGAAATGTTCCTTAAATAAACAACTCTTGTTTGAAACTTTTTTTAGAGAGCAGCATTGCTTACCCGCGAGAGCCCAAATTAGGTTCGGACAATGTATAGTATGTATGACATGGGTAGTCCTTTGGGTGTGACTTATGGCTGGCTATCTTGGCTATCTCTCTTTACTTACATGACGTGAAAAAACAAACTATTCTGTAATCAACACTGTTACTTCAACAACTAACTCAGTCAATTGATGGTTTCCACTTGTTTATATTCCCTTTGTTTTTGAAATATAAGTATGGAAACTATTTTGCAAATCAGTCTGTATATGTAGGATACAGTTCTTATAAGGAAAATGTTTTTCCTTATATACATCCAAGATCGTGGTTTGTAAGCGATAAAGGAATCATCCTGATTATAAAGTATAGGTAGCTATCTGCATTAACAAATATAGTATGTACAAGGAATTAGTACAATATGCTTAAATTGCATATATGAGATACCTTTCTGTCTATACTTGCATGATTAGATGAGCGTATCATTCGACCAACAATACATGTATGTTTAAATAAGCATATAGCTATTTCAGCTCGATATCTTTTTTCGTTTTTGAGTTATCGTGTCCACAGACGGATGGACGGACGGACGGACAACCGGAAATGGACTAATTATGTGATTTTATGAACACCTATGACAAATTTTTTTCCTAGTATCATTATTTTTAAGCGTTACAAACTTGGGACTAAATTTAATATACTATGTATATTTCATATATACATGGTATAAAAAGTTTTCCATATGTAACCAACTTTGCTAGACATTCAATATAAATGTAGATATAAATGTTTACCGGTAAAAGCAAAGGGACAGATTATTAAGATATAGATAAATCGCTTTGCGCACAGTTTATGTATACGACTCAGATTTAACATTTCCATTGTCTACAAATAACTACAAATACTACAAATAACCAATGGTACCTCTTGAAATAAGCTTAAATACTGTCCAATCATCCAGATAATAACAGAACTCATGATATTGAATAAATACTATCTATAATTAATAACAATCATGTAGAATTCAATTTATGTTTAGTCATATTTTAGTCAAGTCCTTAGTGATCCTTCATGCATCGTTCACATGACGCATAAAGCCTAGAAACTAGTAAAATTGACTTAGTTCAAACCAAATTATCTTGGTATTTAAGCAACTGATATACTTCAAATCATGCAGCTTTTCAAGCCTGTAAAACTTTCTTCGCGTTAAAATTCTGCCCAATTAAATAAAATGTTTTTTTTTCTGCTTTTCTACCAATACTTTAATAATATATTTCACTGCAATCATACTGGCTTCAATTTAATATCTTCTTGCCTACAGCATTGGCTTCATATTATGCTAGTATGTATGCGATATCCGCAATCAGTTTTTTCTACATTTCGAACTTCTTCATAATTTTCAAGAAAATGAAATGTGAACAGTTTTTTTAAACAAATTTCTTCAAATAAATTATTACTCTGTATCTCTTGAAAGTCAAAATTTTTATCTATATTTCGGCTGGAAATTTTCTAAAACATGGTATTTGACTGTTTTCTAAAAAGCATCTGAGATAATGAGCTCATGTTGATAAGGCCCATCCAAAGTCTTCAGGACCTGTATAACAAAGTTACTTTTAATTATTTTGTGTTTTCCTTTAATAAACAACAAATAAAAACCCTCGGCTTAAATAATCTTTTAAAACGGCATTTGTAATATACAAGAAAATTCTGTGTTGTCATTATATATATTTTTAATCTATTTCCAGTTAAAAAAAAATTTGCATGTCATTCAGTAATTTTGAGCGTGTCTCTCACTACGAGAGTAAAGTTGTAAGCAAAAAAATATTTCTTCGGAAATTTTCGAACCAGTTCGTTTACTTTGGTAAGTTTAAAATAAGTGGTACTCAGTAAATTAACAAAACTTTTAAATTTAATGATTTTTTCACTCTCAAACATCATTCAATAATCACGTAATCAAATTATTTTTAATTATCTAGTGCATTGAAAAATAAATTTATTTAAACTAATGTAGAGGTTATGATTGATAAAGTTAAAGAATATTAAACGTGAGAAATATTTCACGCATGTACCTACTGAACACGTGGGCCAATCTCTTATCACATGACCATGAGGCCACCGTAAATGGGTTAAAAATCGAATTTAGAGATAAACGATAAAAATTTATATTACGGCATTTGCCGCCTGTTCGTTTCCGTTTACTATTAGGAAATTACTATTTGACCCGCCAGCATGGAGGTTGCGGTTTCGAATCCAGATAGCTGCAGTAGGAATAAAAAAGTTAATGGGGCGGTAAATTGACCACACTGTCGTCGCTTGGATAAAAACGAAGTAACCGACTCCACCCTCATCTTAAAATTACTTGTATATTCGGATGTAGTTTATGAAATAAATAAAGATTAAAAACAATGATGTGGGTGGCCTCTGTTATAGACGTGGTCTGAGAAACGGAGCTCCATTATATCAAATATTATAAATTACTATTTGACAAAATAATTTACAAACTAATTACAAGAAAACTTTGTAGGGACTTATCAACTGGGGTTTTTGCACATTATAAATGAAATATTCGAACATAATTGGATTAGAAACTTGAATGATCGAATTCGTGCCTCCTTTACAACATCAACATTATCCATTGCACAGTAAATAATTATAATAACAAATAGTAATAACATACACATACTGTGTAGGTACTATTGGTATTAACTGATCTAGAAAGTGGATGGACAAGTACCTGTGTGTTAGTGAAATAATAGTCGTTATTAATTCCAGGAATTAATTTAATTCTATAGATATAATTATGATACAGGAGTAATTCTCTGTTGTTGAACAATTTAATAGAGGATTATTTAGATGAACTAAATGTATATGGTGTCTCGGCACCAATAGGTACCAACCAATTTTATAAACTCTAGAAATACGCCAGTCAAATTCTACCTTCAAATCGCAAAGATGTAAGCCTGCTTTTTAATTTCCTAACATAGGAAGTTATTGTAATGGGTCAGAATTTCGAAATCGAAATTTTCAACATATCTTTACGATTCATGGTTGGGATAAGGCATTTACACTAATTTGGAGAAGAAGTATGTGTGTGTACGTACGTCCGTAGACATTTTTTTCGTCGTCGATACCGCGCGAACAACAAATGATATCGACTTCGTTGAGGTGTCGATCGATGCGTACTAAAGTCAATATGATCCGAAAAGAATTTCATAAATTTATATTACTTTTTATTATACTGAGAAGTTCTTCGTGTGGATCTTAAGGGTGGCACCAGACTCTATCCACGGCTTGTTTGATATATTATTTGGGCCTGTTAAAGCTGCGTGAAACAACGTTTTCCAACCAAAAAAAAGTTTTGCTCCAAATTTTCGGACTTTTTTCAGTCTTTCACCTATTACGTAGAGAGCACAATTTTTTTTTTGCTTGCAAAATCAGCTTTACATCGGTTTCCGGCCGTCAATTGTAATGATTTTTCGAAAACTTTTAAAAGTGTTTTCTAGAAATATATTTTTAGTTTTCTTCATATACTTTTCATCAAGCTCACTAGTTGAAGCCACTTACAAATTTTAATCTCTCTATCTTTTATATTCTTTTATATTTTTGAAGATACTGTACGCCAAATTTTTGCTCTAATGTACCTCAAAACAACATTGCTTAAAAAACAATATTGCTTAAGAAAAATTGTTTCAGACAAAAGTTTATTAACACGCTTTTATTTTTATTAATATCTTACATAATTATAAATGTCTCCCTTCGATAGAGTGCATGCGATCATTGAATATGTATTTATTTTTACGAAATTAAATCTTTTCAAGTTTGAAAATTTGGGACATCCTATATACCTAAATTATTTATATCATACATACATATTTTTCACTTTTCATATTTTCCGAGTGATTCCATGAAACAGTCTACCATGAATGGAAGAAATCAAATGAATGTGCAGACCCTGGAAAACTGAACCCCCCCCCCCACAATATTTGACTGTAGCTCACAAATTAATTCAAAGTAATTTTAACCCTCAATTACTTCTCTAAGAGTGGGCCAGTAGTGAAATACTTGGTTCTAGAGGAAAGCCTATGTTTCATTCTTTCAAGTTATACATAAACAATAGTAGGATCTCGAAATTCATTTCTCCACATGGGAAAAGGGTATGATTCGTTGTTTTTAACATAGATAGGGAGTTGAGCTTTGCGCAAATTGTATTTTTGAAGCAAAAAAATGTCACCGATACTGTTTTGTTAAAGAAATGGGAGCGAAAAGCAAAAATTAAGTTCCGAATGTTTATAAAGAATCTTACCGAAAATCAGTTAACAAATGTTAATGCCATTTCATTTATCAAATAAAATTCGATTATCAGATAAAGTCTCGCTATCAAAAATTTGTATTAACATGATATGGCATGATGTTATAATATTTTTTTCTAGTAAAAAAATGAATATAGTTTTAACAAAACTATATGAAGGTAATAATGAAACTGAAGGATTATGATGGCTCTCACCGAAAATATTATTAAACTGATAATTATTTTACTCTAAAATTATTAACCTTCGTAGCAACACTCACAAACCATGCACATATTCTATGTATGTGCTTTCAAGAATTAAATAAAATTTAATATAAACTTTAGCAAGAGATTTACCAAATTATATAACTTCAGGTCTTCGTCTCATCTCACAGTTCATAATATCATATTTTCTTCTTAAAATATGTCTGTGTTGATAATCCTTTTTATGAAAACCCTTTCGCTTATAAAATATTTTACACGTAATGGGTTGTTCTGTTAGATAACGATTATATTCGGTATATAGGGATGATATTAAAATGTGGACGCTTAATATATACAATACTGTTGTTTGTATTAAGCGTTAGAAGTTATTGAGGGCTAAAATACAGCATATATTATAGAGAAAACTAATAAGTATAATTTCATTAAATTAAACTTAAAGCAATATACAAGATATTCCAAAATTAATTAAATACAATTATCTTTCTGGAAAGTAAAAAAAAACAGAGGGCTAGGCAAAACTTAAACGTGAACTGAAAAAGGACTTAATGTAATGAATTGTCGAAATAGTTTAACTTAACAAGTTTAATATTTGGAGGGGGGAAGAATGTTCTTTATCGCACCATATCCGTTTGCTGGTTGGGAGCTAAAATCAAAAGAAACCGCAACAGACACTAAAAATCGACATCTAGGTTACCTAAGAAACGACACGAAAATTTCTATTCGTAATAATGAATACAGTGAATTACTCTGCTTATATTAATCCCGTCGATTTGTAATTATTCGGTAATGATGAATACGATTATCTTAAAATATATTCATTTACTAGAGTAAATATTAACTGGGAAAATTTAAAAACGAACTTGCGAATAAATACGAGAAAATAAGTAAAGAAAAAATATTATACCATCCAATTATATATTTATAAGGATGATTTGATTTGTAGTTCATTATGAAATTAAAAATTAACTGTATGAAAAATGGAGCTACTTACACCTATAAAAATGCAACCAGTAACATCCATCAAAGTGATAAGGATTTATAATATACTACCTACGTATGATTTTAGCAAAGGTGGTCGGCTGAACCGTCATTTCAGTTGTGTGAGTGTTTTTAATTTACCAATAATACGAAATCTAGTATCATAAGATTATAAAACCGTGAATTCTTAAATACAAGTGAGATATGAAGGGGCATTGATTTTTTTCGTTTGTATATAAGCTAGCCTTGCATTTTTGACAAACGACAAAATAAATACATTATAGTTACTATTATAGTCAAAAACCTAATGAATTATTTTCAAATTTTAATGGAGAACTTTTCATTAATGTATAAATGTTGTTTTTTGCTGTTCAGTTTCAAAACATTACATGCCAAAGTCGTGCGCAACTTCAAAAAAAAAAAAAGAAAAAAAAATGGACATTTCTCTTTCAAAAATAAACGATTGAAAAAAATATTTGAAATACCTACTAGCATTTTTCGATTTTTCATAATAAAATTTAACGTACTCGGTTAATTCGGTTAATTGTAAGCGCAGATTTAAATTAGTCGCAGTGAATTGTCTTGTTTTGAGTTGTATGATTTCGATCGATTATGAGATGTTACCGTTGACTAAAAATTTATTATAAAAAGTGTATAAAAGTGTCACATTTAATTTTTTGCAAGGCCTTTGTAAATACTGACCTTAATCCTCCAGACTATTATGTCACTGTGATTGATGGGTTAGTATAATAATACGATACAAGAGGAGTCGATTTGTGTTCTACCATTGGTTAAATACAAAACGTTTTAATTCTCGTGCCGATGACAAATATTTCATTGCTTACACACAATATTCATGTTTGAAAGCTATAAAACTTTTGTTTATAGTGAATTTTGGGTACAATGCCACTGAATGTCCCTATTATTTTTTTTATATATATTTGTTTTAGTATATTGTGTAAAAGTCGTAAATATTCTTACAAATGACTTCAACGGGTTACATTTTAGTTACTTATTACTTTCCACATAGAATAACATTGCATGTTATGACGGTAATAGATACCTATAAAAAGGGTTCGTGTAATTTTGTCGGCGGTTGTGTAATCAAAATAAGGTGGCTTCAAAATAAAAGTGTTTTTTCCACTTATTGGAGGCATCTGGAAACAATTCCTTTAAATCTTTGTTACAACAGCTCACTTAGCACGTAATATACAAAATATCGATAATTATAATAACACAGAAACTAAAAAGTGGGCTACAGAAGGTAGGAAGTCAAGAAGGGCTTCGCCTACGTCCTAAACGCTCGCTACTCTAACAAGATATTGTAAAAACCCACTTAAAGATTTTGGTATTCACAGTCCAATGTTTAAAAACCCAACGAGTAATCAAAGGGTGGGGGAATCAAGCTAGTCTTCAGCCTTCGACTCTGTATGTATTACGAAATGAAGTTCAAAGTTTATTGGTGCGTTAGTTACTGACTCCATTCCTCATTCCTAGACTAATGTGGTTTTGAAATAATATACTTCCAATCGTTTGAACTCTTTTTGCATTAGAAGCTGAACTATCTTAGGCTGAAATTGTTTCGTTTTAAACTATCAGTAGTTGTTCATATTAGGAACAAGATGATTATAGTGGCATTACTAGCATGGGACACACCGTAATGTCTTAAACGTGAGATCATAACTTAGAGTAGTAGTAGTTTTCGTAACTACTAGACAATCAATCCTTTGGAACTGTTCTGAGCGATCGCTAAGTAATGACTGATTCAAGTGATATTTACCATTATAAGAGCATAACACCCACGGAGAAGGTGATTAATTGTTTCCTCTTACTCCTTAATGTGGCAGATTATACATTAGGCGTAATACACTGCGAGAATTTAAATATGTTTTAAATTTTAAAAAAATTTCAAGACATTAAAGGGTTTTCAATAGAAATTTTACAGCTTTCGAAAGCTATTTAACAATTTTTTGGAAACGTTTGAAAACTAGTCTTTTCTCCAGCAGTATAAGGTACAATCATTTAGCGTGTAATCCAGCTAGCCGTTACTAAACCATTTGAAATGGGATAAAAGATTTTCTTCGATTCTATTTATTCGTCCCGAGAAAGCTTCTCTCACAAAGACTGTTGGCTGACATGGCTTAGTGTTCATTAATTATTTGTTTCGTCAGTAATTTTTTCTTCTGTTGGATTTCCTCAGAATTTAACGAACTCTCTGCATAATGCATAAAGGTTTCATATTTTATACCCTGAATATTCAACTAGTTAATTATGATAATGTGTGCTATGTCATTTCTAATGCAAATCTATGCATAGAATTCTAAAATATGTTATAATGCATCTAAAATGTTATCATTATTCAAATGTTTTCTTGTTTTTTTATATGTCTTAATGGAAATAATGTACGAAACACTTATTTTTTTACCTCAGATAATGTATTAACTACATGTATAGTACATACGTGACTACAAGTATGAAAAAAAATTTGTTAATTACATAAAGTATTTTTCACAAACCATTTTTTAAAGTAATAGTCCCATAATTCCAAGGCAGATAATAATATCAATAAAACGATATATAAAAATTATTCCTAGATATCTTATTATGATATTTATTTTTTCAGTTTTTTTTAGAGAATTGTCGAAGGAAATGGAGTAAAAGTACAAAATTTTATATTTTTGCAAAATAATAAATATTATCAAATATTATCACGGATACATCAAAGTGTATCCTTGAGGTCGTAAATCAGAATAGAAATATTATATAGTATGTATTCAGATATTGTTTATATTTTCAATTTATACGTTACATATATACTGAGGAAATAAGAAGAAAGATACTCTTATTACAGTGTATTATGTGTATAAGAGTGACTATCTTTCTTTACTTACATGACATAAAAAAAACAAACGATTGAATAATAAACACTGTCTACACAGGGTATTTCAACAATTAACTCAGTCAATTGTTTGTTTTCATTTCTTTTTTTTTAAATTTATCAAAGGATTTGAAAGCTGTAAAGGTTTAGTAAAACAAGGAAATTACAGTGCTTGAAGTTTATCTGTGAAATCAATATATTTATCTAAAATTTTTCTTAGAAATAAATATTGTATCTTCTCAAACGGTTTGGTATGACATACATATAAGCAATGAAGTAAAAAAAATATTATATAATTAAATGTATTTATAAAACGGATCAATTGTTTCGTGTTATTCTTATACTTGGATTTTCTTATATCCCTATATATATTACAAATGTGAAAGTAAGGATGTTTGTTAGTTTGTTTGTTTGTTAATCTTTCATGAAAAAACTAATGAATGAAACTGAACAATAAGTAGCGCATAAATTAGAATAACATATGAGCTATAATTTATAAAAATATATTTAAAAAAAATTATTAAAATAAAATTTAATCTGACATTTTATTGCTCCATCTATGGTAATCATTTTGAACAATAAGTAAAAGATATCTTTAAAAATTTAAAATAGTAAAATGCCAAACAATTCATAGCCATTTTTTCTGATATACTCAATGAATTATGACTATATTACACTTTAAAAAATTGAAAACTGCATTGATTTTAGCTGTGTCAAATAATACCTTCGAGTGTTATGGAAGGGGGATAAGTAAGATTAAGAGAGGTGGAGGCTATAAAGCGGTTACTTTTAAGCCCAGTGAAGCGGGCGTGTATCAAGCTAGAAGTTATATACTTTCATCTTTATAAAAAGTTAAGTTCAAATTTTTTGAGTAGGAGCGTATATATAAAACAATACGATACAGTTAAAATAAAGTAAAAGTCTATATGAGAATGTATTTTAATATTTCAAAAGTGTTTTCATTAACCCTTCGCGACGATTATAATATGCCACCAGAGTACACTTTATATTTTGTACTATTTTGAATGTAACTACGTTATTACATACATAGTTGTTTGGTTTTGCTGTATTTCTAGGAAAATTTTTCGCACATACAACAACAACCACGTCCAGAAATATTGCGTAAATTTTTATTTTCATAAAGCCCAATTGTATATTTATATTTGTAACTCTATTATATTATAACACACTTGGGTTAAATTTCATATGGTATATGTTTTGACATTGAATATTTTTTATTTATGCAAATTCAGAAATAAGTGAAATAGTATCTAATGAATAATGAATTATGCAAATAGAAAATAAAATGTAGTGATACACATTTGTAGAAGTGAGGAAATGGAAATATAATGTCGATGTCAGTTTTGATATCCCTCGAAATCCAATTCAGTTTTGGAATTTGAGTTTCCAAATTTGAATATTGCAAATCCATCATTTGTTTTTCTTGATAGCAAAATAATAATTTCTTACACCTCCAACAATAAGCAAGGGGGTTTTGCAATTGCGAGAAATCTGGAAGTATGTTTTCAATTTTCTTGAATCCACGATTGACGATTTTATACAAATTTTCATTCCCCTTTTCACCTTTGGAGTATAATTTCCAAAAAACCTTTCTTTTTTGTTGACTGAGAGTGTATGAAAATAAATTTTCACTCCCGATGCCGAGTCCCTTTAGTTTGGGCTATGCGTTCATATGTCAATCAGTGAGCCAGTCAACTATTTGTTTATACATGCAGAAAAAGGTTGGACTCTTTCATTTATTAACTAATTTTTACCGGACGTAATAATTAACTGTTATCGAATATTTGGCATTTAAACATCTAATTTGTTTGTGATATTTTTACTTTTAGTTTTAGTTTGATGAATAGTATTTAAATTATTGATTTTTTCCATTATAAAACAATTGTGTACATTAAGGAGGTTCTTTCGCTTGGGTGAAGTACTTAGTGCATTTTTTTTAGATTAAAATTGGAGGCGAAAGAACATCCTTAATTCAATAAAATAAGTATTTTACTTTTACTTAAAAATTCAAGTCTAGCAAGAAAATATTGTCTTAAATCAAAGTATTTACTTGCTGTTGTCTTAAAAACAGATTTTCCCGCTAGTACTATTTCAGTTTATTATTTATTCCTGAATAAATTTCGTGGTAACATATATATTTTAGTTTAAAAACTGAAACCTGAATATTTCAGAAAACTAATTTCCAGTTTTTTTTTGACTCCATCTAATCGATAACTGGTATTATCATTCAAGAAAAGTTGGTAGGGTGCTTCTTTCTCGTATGACTCTTAGCAAATGTTAAAATATTTAACATTTTTTCACAAAAATTTACACGCAAAGGTATAATCGAAATTTCACTATACGATAGAAAAAGACTTAAACCATTATAAAAAAAAAATTCTTTTTCTTTGTAATCTAATATTTTTATACTATGCATGTATGTAATATGCAGGGTATACTAAGTATAGTCCCAAATTTTTAACGTTTAAAAATATTGATGCTACGCACAAGGTCTTCAAAAAATCACTTAATTAGTCCATTTCCGGTTGTCTGTCCATCTGTCCGTCTGCCTGTCAACACGATAACTCAAAAACGAAAAGAGATATCAAGATGAAATTTTTACAGCGTACTCAAGACGTAAAAAGTGAGGTCGAGTTCGTAAATGAGCAACACATGTCAATTGGGTCTTGGGTCTGTAGGACCCATCTTGTAAACCGTTAGAAATAGAAACAAAGTTTAAATGTAAAAAATGTTCCTTATACGAAACAAAACAACTTTTGTTTAATACATTTTTTCGTAAACATCACTGTTTACCCGCGAGGGCGCAAATTATTCGAAAATTGTCTAGTATGTATTATTTGGGAATATCAGTTATATTAGTTATGTATGTGTGAAATGTATGTATGTGTAATGTGACACAGTAATCAACACTGTCTATGCATGGTATTTTAACAGTTAACTCAGTCGATTGTTTGTTTTCACTTGTTTGTATTAACTTGGGAAGGCAAAAGACCCCCTTAAAAGTTTACTAAGTATATTCGAATGTGGCAAGAAAATATAACGAAAAATAATGAAAAGAACATTAAAAATACCCGTCCGTACACCGTAACTATAAACCTTGTATTTATAATTTTCAATGTGATAAAAAAAAATTGTATTATTTAAATATTTAATAATATTATAACATTCGTGCATTTCATTTTCTGAAAAAAAAAAACCTGTTTGTTATCTCATAGATTAAAAAGCATGTAATAAAAATAGAAATAGAATAGTTTAGTTGTGCGGTGGTGTTGTTCGACATTGAATAATTAATTAAATTCATTGCACTGGATACAGAAAGTATAGTACCTGTTATATATTAAACAATTACACTACCATCATAAAGTTTGGAAACGGTCAATCATATAACTATCAAAATATTACATATACAACTAAAAAAATTAAAGAAAATTATTTTTACACCAAAATTTTAAACTGCTGTATCTCTGCGAAAAATCATCAAATTTGGAACCTCATGAGCCCTTTTGAAAACTTGTACTTTTTTAATAATCTACAGTACAGAGGGTGTATGACGTCTTGACTAACACAATCACGAAATTTCGTGAATGGTTTCATTTCAGTGTAACCTACAACATTTTTTTTTACGAACACTTTGGAAATTGGGGCGTTAGCATAATAAAACATATAGTCGTTAAAGTGACATGCTTAAGGCTTAGGTCTGAGAAAACGGCCCACGAAATATGTAGGCCAGTATGTACTTTTATTTTTTTTATGAATATAATTAAAGAGAATAATAGTGGCCTACAAAAATATTGGGCCGTTTGGTGTGACCTCCACCCTCAACATGTCGGAACAATGAAGGAAAAATAAGCACTACCGTCAAACAAAGATTTAAGAGCGTTAAAATAAATTTCTTTTGCTACCTTAATATTTTCACCGCGACAAAAGCGAGGGTTATGAGTTTGGCCGGTACGTATGTACGGTCATCTATTCCCTCATCAATTCTAAAATGTTAATCATAATTTGACAAATGAGGTATCGTAAAAAGGATCTTGATATCCTCTAAAGGACATGCAGTTATGAAATAAAAATTGATTTTAATTTAATGATACCGTGTTAGGTACCAAATGAAAGAGTGTAACAAGCACTTTTAAATATATACCTATTGCTATAATCTATCACAAAATTATAACCCCAAAATAATTTAAATATAAAAAAATTTCAAAGACTAGAACCCCGACGACAACAAAATCACTCTCTTAAAAGTATGAAAACAAGAAAATATTTTAATGGGCTATTATAAGTAATATTGCCATTACAGTCCGTCTTGTGAAAAACTTTTTATTCTTAGAGGTTTCCCGACTGTAATGATGATTTTATCTTTCGTATCTTTCGTTTGGAGAACTCTACCCTTTTGTTCCAGAAAACTTATTTATCATTATTAACATAAATTTATGATTTTTGATATCAAAGTTTGTACCATAAGTGTATATTATTATTACGAAACATTAAAAGATTTTGATGTGAAATACATATTTACAGTATTAATGTAGCAAGGAACTTGCTTAGTTACTTACACTACTAACTTATCTAACATAATAAAAGTCTTAGCTAACACACTGATTTAAAGATTGATAGAATCATAAAATACGTATTTATTATAATTTCCCGTTTCTAACATAAATAATTTAATGGATAAATGTTAAAATTCTATGAATATAATAATAATATTGTTTGCAAGACATAGCTGTTGAACTTGTTGCACGATAAAATTATTTAATAAGGCTTATAATTTATTCATCACTCATCAAATGCATCACTTTGTTGTAAGGTACGAAAACGAAATAAATAAAAAACAAGTGAAAACAAACAATTCACTGAGTTAATTGTTGAAACACCATGTAAAGACAGTGTTGATTACGGAATCATTTGTTTTTTCACGCCATGTAAGTAAAGAGATGTATAGGCAGCTATACATACATGTCACACATACATAGCTAATATTTTCATATAATAAATACTATAAAATTTACGCCCAATTTACGCCCTCACGGCTAAACAGTGATGTTTACGAAAAAATGTTTCAAACAAAAGTAGGTTATTTTTTCAAAGGAATATTTTTTACATTTAAACTTTTGTTCTATCTCTAACGGTTTACAAGATGGGTCCTACGGACCCAAGACTAAATTGACCTATGTTGCTCATTTACGAACTCGATCTCACTTTTTACGACCCGAGCACGCTGTAAAAATTTCAACCTAATATCTTATTTTGTTTTTGATTAATCGTGTCCACAAACGGACCGGCGGACGGACGAACAGACAGCCGGAAATGGACTAATTGGGTGATTTTATGAACACCTATACCAAAATTTTGTGCATAGAATCAATATTTTTAAGCGTTACAAACTTGGAACTAAAGTTTGTATACCTTGCATGTGACAGATATGCATGGTATAAAAACGTGTATTGTTTAGAAATTTGATGGCTTTGTGGGTAAGGTACGGTCTGAGAATTCTTACATGCTTACATTTGCAAAGTATTTCACCATTAATACAAGTGAATTGTTGAAAACGAAAGAAAATTTGAAACAATAACGACTATAATTAAGGGAGTATTAAGGAATTTTTTTAGTTGGTTTTCCGGTTTCTTATGAAAATTTTAAAAGATTTCATCACCAGATTATTAACATTTTTTCATAATTGCTTCTTGATTCAATTTTGATTGAAGTACATGATGATTGAAGCACATTAAAGTGCATTCATGAAAACGCCTATAATGTATTAAAATTAAACACACTACATGTGTCTACTATAATATATTTCACTTTCGGCATTAAAAATTCACACACGAATGAATTACCAAAATAACCATGAAAACATATTTTGAATACAGAGTTTTCATAGTTGCATACTCTGTAGCAATCTTTCTTTTCGAAATATTTATAAATTTTCATTCTTAAAATTAAAATGATGTGTTCTACGCCAAAAACACATAATCTCATATGAAACCATAAAAACATACACGCAATAACTCAGTTAACAAAAACTTTTAAAAGCCAATTTCATTTTTATAATTTGTTATTGTAGGTATAAAAACGAAAACTATTAAATGAAGTTTAAAAATTTACATAAATACTAAAACCGGAAGAAGTGCACATAAATTTTCAAAATTAATAATAATAATAATAATAATAATAAGTTTAAAATTGGATGAAAAATGTTTTTACGATTTATATATATTTATGTTGTGTTATATTATTGGTTAGGAAAAGTGGATGGGTGGGTGTTATGGAGATGATATATATTCGATGGATAATGTGCATCAATTTTAATTATTTTCAAAGACCATTTCATGTATTTTATTTCATTGCCAATAAAAATAATATTGCAGAAAATATAATAAAAAGCCAAAGAGTATGAAAACATAGAATATATATATATAACATATACATGCATGCATGTATACATACCTACAAACATTCATACATACATATTCGTTGTGTGCGTAGTCATGGTAGGGACAATAAAATCGATGCCAGTGCTTCTAGTGAAAAATTTTGGCATTAAAGGGGGCTGTTATTACTAATTTGCAGTTCTTTACATGTTAATGTTATAGAAATGTCAAATTAAAATTGTTTTAAAACACGAATTAATTAAACTTAATGCATTGAAAATTGTGAAAATAAGAAATCAAATTGCACAAATATTATTTTCCAAATGTAAATTATCATAATTATTTATTTAAATTTGTGAGACAAAAATATTAAATTTTCAATGTAAGTCTTAAATGCAATCCATACAATTATATATGCATCCATACAATTCTATAATTAAAGTAGTGTATCGTTACCATGGAAACGAAACTCACGCACGGAGCGAATACATACCTACAAACATACATACATACATATACAGTCAGTATTATATGTGGAAAAGATGTTGTATTACAAATAAAAACACTGATATTATGATGGGTACAGTAGAAAAGTGGAGTCGTTTTCTCTACATCTATCTCTTCATATAAACCAAAGAAAAATATTGTTAGAAAAGAGTAAATCTACGGAGTGTACGCACAGGAACGTGATTATTACTTTAAGAAACCTGTGTTGCTAGACCAAAATTAGAGAACATGCAAAGTTGCCTAGATAAGGCAGTTCAATTTATTCAAATTTTAATAGATCTTACCAAACAGAGAAGATTTTTTATAGTACAAATAAAACTAATATATGTTAATCCGTCAGTAATCACGTCAAACCGTTCAGTAATATTTAGTCGCGTGATGAGAGATTTGCTGACGCGTTCTGTACATGCGTCATACATTTCAGGCGTTAAATATTATGTAAATCATAACTTCTACATAATTTTATATAAATTTATTTTTTAATGCTTAATGCACTTAAAGCTTATTAAAAATAGTTTGATTACGTGAGTATTGAATGATTATTGAAACTAATTGTTCGGAATTCCGAAATGCATTCTATTTTCACCATATTTCTTTCACGAATTTCTTTAATTTACTGAGGACGACTTTTATAAAACTAACCAAAGTAGACGCAAAGGTCCGAAAATTATCGAAGGTAATATTTTTTTTGCTTACACCTTTTTCTCTCGTGATGAGAGAAATTCTCCCAATTTCTGAAGGACTTGCAAAAAATATATTTAAAAAAAAACTTTTGATGAGAAGTAAAATTCATATGAAGATAAGAAAAGTTACGTTACTACATATACCGTTTGCTGATTTGCGGATTCTCAAAAAAAAATATTGTGAACGTCATCCGCCATGCTCGCACTGTACAAACATCGAAACTACCTTAACCGAGGAAGTACACTTAGCTAAAAACAGACAAAAATATATTAATTCCCCTTACATATGTCAAAACACACCCCACCCAACAAGATAACGGAAGCAATCCTCCAAAAATATCATCATCTTATCCACTTTGGAATACTTGGAAACAAGAGTATGCTTTTTTAAAAGATTTTGACCCGTTTTGAAATTTACCCCTTAATATGGAAAAACTTGTTTTCCCCCTAAATTCGAAGTCATGTTTCACCAATGAATAATATTTCCTCACAAAATAATTGACGCTATCAGAAAATACCATTTATTTCGATTCAAAGCAATTTTTTCCAACTTTTTCCCACGAAATAGAATAAATAGGTAATTCTAAGTGGACTTAATTAATTATACCTATATATTTATATCATATGATATTTATTATAGTTATATTTTTTAGAGCAACTCAAAGAGCAAAAGGGATATAGGAAAGATTTCGGATTTTTCCCTTTTTTAGGTAAAAATATTTCGAAAGCCTTATGTTTTAGAAAAATTCTAATAAAAAGCCTAATTCAAATTCAGCACCTAAAAAACTATACATAATAATCTGAATCAATGGTATACAAAAGATAAATCAAATTTAGTCGACCAGTGTAATCATCACACAGTGTCCTTATCAGAAAGAACTCTTCGTAGATCTGTAGTCTTACTAACATTAGATATGTTACACTCGGTATAAAAAAAATATTTTATACTCTTATAAGTTCGTATAGTAGAAAAGCTGTTTGCATAGCTAGCTGTTTTCACAAGCTGCACATATAGAAAGTATAATCTGATTCAATATCCTGTTTAATATTCAACATTTTATATTTTATAATTTAAACTAGTCCAACCATTACATCTACAATATCGACCAAACCGTATACTATACTAAACCGTATTATAGTATAGATGGATATCGAAGGAATCACCCGCCCAATCTCGGTAATAGAGTAAAACGCTTCTATATATATAAAAGTTTTAAGTGGTATTTATACTGGTTTTTTTTTTCATTTCTCCTTGATCATAAAAAAGCTATTTGGGTACAGTTTTATGTACATTTATATCAACTGCTAGATAAAGGAAAAATTTCTTCTTTTTTTTTTGTATTTTTCAGTGTAAAGTTATAGAAAATCTTTATTGTTATTATTTCAAGTGGGTTAGTTTTATATATTTTATGTAATCAAGTTTATTGTTTGTATTTTTGAATCACTGGATGAGACTGTGTATCATCCATGGATGCATATACTTTCGAGGTCAACAGTTGGGTACATATATCAAATTTTCAAGATCATTTTGTGGCTAAATTACCTATGTACTTTTCGAAAACATGTTTAGACACTGAACATTAAATAATATCTCAAAAAATTATCGTTTATTTAATAAAATCGTCGTTTATTCAAATAATCCATGTCTAGTTTGAACATGTAAGAAACTTTTATTTGCAGCAGTACCTATTGCATCCTAATCATACATTGGAAAACTATTAGAATAATCGATTAATGAGGTATTAACTTACCCCATATAGGAAGTAATTGTAATGGGCCCGATTTTCGAAATCAAAATTTCCAACGTACCTTTACGTTTCATGGTTAAGACAAGGCATTAAGACTAATTTGGATAAGAAGTATGCGTGTGTGTATGTGTACGTGCGTACGTACGTAGGTCCGTAGAAATTTTTTTGCGTTGTCGATATCACGCGAACAAAAACGATATCGACTATGTTGAGGTGTCGATCGATGCGGATTAAAAGCAGTATAATTAGAAAAGGATTTCATAACATTCTGTCAAGCCTTTTCGAGTCGGGCGAGCTTTTCTTAAATTTTATCCTGATAGATAACTCGCGAAAAAAAAAAGCTAACGACTTCGTTGAGGTGCCGATCAAAGCGTATTCACGGCAGTATGATCCGAAAAGAAAGAAATTTCATAACGGTCGTTTCAAGTCTGTCAAGTTTTAATTTTTTTAAATTTTTTATAACTTTATTATGCTGGGAAGTTATTCGTGTGTATCTCAAGGGTCGCACCAGACTCTATCCACGGCTTGTTTTTATTTTCCAATAATTTACAGTGTAGAGGCAAAAAGTTCAAAGATTTATTTCTGATTATAAGTATTTTTTTTATAAGCAAAATTATCCATGAAGATATTAAAATTAAAAGTAAAATTTCTCTTAAAAAATTATTTTTTGCCCCCATGTTAACAAGATTGGTGTACACACTGTAGGTTGCTTTCCAAGCGATTTTTAAAAAGTAATTTTTATAAGTTTAAAAGAAAAGCATTGCACAACATTTTTATTGTCATTGAAAGATGGGTTATAAATTTCCACACGTGATACTATTGAAGATGTATTTCTCTTATGTAGCTGTAGACTAAGAAATAAAAAAATAAACTAACTGTTAAAAAAATTGAGTACTGTTTAATAAAATCAAATCTTCATTGGAACAATAAAAGCAACATACGCCAGTCAAATCCTACATTAAAATCGCAAAGTGCGATGTAAAGCTTCTTTTTTAGTATGTTATTTGGACCCCTTAGGAGAGCGTGAAACCACAATTGGCAAGCAAAAAAAAGTTGTGCTTCCTAATAAGTGAAAAACCGAAAAATTTTCGACCTATTTTCAGTTTTTGCGTTTCAATTCAAAAATTGTGAGCTTTATGACATTAAATGTCATTACCATTTTATAGTATACTAAATTTCTAATAGTTTTTGAGGTATGATACTTGGAAAATTTCAGAAATGCTAATTTTTTTGGAAAGCTCTTACCAATATTTTCGTAATTGAATTATCTTTCTTATGATATCAATTTCGATTGGTTAACAGATCGGTGTAGTCACCTATATTGACCTGTTCATATGGTATGAATAAATATACACCGATATGTTAACCAATCGAAATTGATATCAGAAAATATTTTAATTAGAAAAAAATGGGTATAGTCTTGCCTGAAAAAAAAGCGTTCATGGAAAAAATTGCTTAAAATTAATTTAATTAAAAATAGCTACGAACACTTTTCGATAGAAAAACTATCATAGGAATATTTAAAATTCCATAAAATTTTATAAAAAATATGTCGCATCTGGTTATCAAATGGGTGAAGTTCGACCCTATACCATCTCTTGTAATGTTACTATAGCGTTGCAGTTGGTTTTTTGAGGTATGATTGTCCTTAAATTTTGTTAGTGAATGATCTAGCTCCAGCTAGTTAGACCATTCTGTAAAACTGCTGCAGCAGATTTTTATAAATATCGGTTTTATGTAAATTTCACATATAGAAAAAGAAATGTATTAGCATTAACTTAATATTATCCAGGTGTTTACCACATTGGGAGTTCGATAGTCATAGATCATACAATGGTTCGACACTTCTTCATGTATGTTTGAGGTACGTATATAATACTCTAAATCAGCATCAGTCTGAGCTCAGTAAGTTTATTTTAACTCCATTTCCATAAATAATAATTTAATGAATTCACTTATTAAAATGATTTGTTTACTGAAAAACAATGCTATTTTTAACCTTCAAAAAAGAAGGAGGAGGTTCTCAATTCGACCGTTTTTTTTTATGTTCTTATCTCAGAACTTTCGACTGAGTGAACCGATTTTGATTATTCTTTTTTTATTTGAATGCTGGTGCTTTCCGTGGGGTTCAATTTCAAAATAGTTGGGTCTTCTGCCAATATTTCGCAGAAAAGTGAATGTTAGCTTAAAAATATTAAAATTGAAAAGTTTAAAATAAAAACATCCTTTTTTTTAATTCTTGTTGAAACATTCAATTATGCACTCATTTTTTTCCAAAATTAAAAATTTGTTCTTATAAATTATTTGTTTTATACCAATTATTCCGTTGAAAACTGGACGGGATAATTATTTTAAAATTAAAACTCGTTTGCATTAACTGCCGTTTTTAAATTGAGTTAGTTATTATCTCTTTAAATGCGGTGAACTAGAAACTCGTTGTATATGAGTCATACATTGACCTAGTAATGTTTTGTGCATTAGCGATGCTTTCTGATTTGAATTTTTTTTAATCATATTCATTTAATAAAAAAGAATCCTTGAAACAAAAAATATTGTAAAAAATTATACTAATATAGTAATATTTTTATATGGTATTGTTATCTAAATCAAATGTGGTAATTATAATAAAATAATAATACATATTTCAATATATTTATGTAAGACAAGTACGGAAGCAAATAAAATTAACAAGTGCAGCTGGTTGTTAGTAAATGTATAAATAATAGGGCAGGTATTTCACGTAATGAAATAGTCTGAATTTATAGTCTGAATTTATAAATTGTTAAATTTTAAATAACACAAAAAGTTAAAAATTAAAGCCACCATAATATTCCAGTGCAGCTCCTTATTAAAAATTGTAAATTCCTTACAGGGTAATTTCAACGGGAAAAGGTCGAGAAAGTGATTACAAATACAGGGTAAAAAAAATATCTCGCCTAGACTAAAGTTAAATATATAAGAAACATTTTCGTGAAATTTTGAAAACACTGCTGCTATATGGATTCACACACAATTAGGAAGTTCCAGTTTTCTTAACTAGTGGCTTTATAACTCACTATTTCGAATGATCAAAGACAAATAAAAAACGTAAAATTTATGTCAACAGCTTATAATTTGACTCAAATTGTTTTTCGTTTATATATTTATAAACCAAAATATTATCACACAATGGTTTTATGATGAAATAAAAATACGAAAAAATTTGGCCAAAATATCTAAGAAATTGATATTTTGACAATTGACGTCATCAAAACAAACAAACAAAAAATTGATTTTGCTCCATCTTACGCAAATTTCATTCCATTAATCAATTAAGATTGAAATCCCACATACTTTTCAAATATTTGGTCAAATTTAATGTATATTCAATAAATTTCGAAAATGCGGTAAAGTTGTTTCCACAATTGATTTAAGGGCGAATGTAAACGAATAACTGTAAAAGATAATGAAATACATGACCCGAAAATTAGTGGGTTTTTTAGCAAAAAATTCACTCAAACACGATAAAATTTGGCCAAAATAATTAGGAAATTGATTATTTGAACTTTATGACGACATCAAAATCCAGAAAAATTTATTTTGCTCATACACACGCAAATTTTATCCAATTAGGATCAATCAAGTATATAATCCCACTAATTTTGGGTCATATTTTTCAAATATTTGGTCAAATTTAACGCAATTTGAAGCAATCTTTAATTTATCGTAAGATTATTAATTATTTTGTGATGTCAGATGTTCATAAAATAAGACATGAAATATAAATAATTATAAAAACTATATCACATGAAATATAAATGCGTTATGGTACATACTTATAGTTCGGTCGTTTATTCTAGTACAAGCCAAAACTGTTATACGTTTATATTCTATCACTAGCCAAAATATCCTCTTTGTGATAAAATCCTTACGTTAGAATTTCTTTGCAAACTAGCAGAGGATAGAACAAATTTTCAAAATTTTGACACCAAAATTTTGTACTTATTTGAGCCTTCATGGGTAAACAGTGATGTTTACAAAAAATTGTTTTTTCATATAAACTTTTGTTCTATCTCTAACGATTTATCGTATTACTTGAAAAAATAGATAAACTTTGAAAAACGCGGTCGTTTACCGAGGTCGAAAACTTGGATTTAATATTGCCTTAACATTGAAAATAACATATCAAAAAAAAAAACTTGATTTCATGCACGGTTTACCCCCTTTTCATGTATAATTTGACTGAATTATTGGTTTGTAGCAGGTTGCTTTAATTTTTCTTGGATGTCACAATCAACACGCCAAACGACCTAACTATAACATTTAAACCAGTTTATTAAAACAATAACATCATAGTGTAATAATATAAATATGAAGGTCATTGTTGAATATAATTTCACGAACAATTACAAATTATCAGTTAATGTATGTACCTAACCCGTCTAATAAATAATAAATATCACTACCTATTATAAAACTAAGTCGCTTTTTCTGTCCCTATGTCCCTTTGTACGCTTAAATCTTTGAAACTTCGCAACGGATTTTGATGCGGTTTTTTTAATAGATAGAGTGATTCAAGAGGAAGGTTTTTATGTATAATACATCCATATTACAGTAGAGTAAAGGGTTGAAATAGGGGTTGAAAGGGATATGCTTCAAAAACTAAAAAAGTTGTACATCGATTAAGCTCAAATATTGACACGATATACAACCAGCTTCAAAGATCTATTGTTTTTATCTACTTTTAACCTTCGGAGGGTAGAAAGGTGTAGCGAGAAAGTGGGAAGGAATTATCGAATATTTACAAATATACCTAAGTGGGGTATCAAATAAAAGAGCATGACGTGTACATTACAAAACTGTTATCCCACGCAAGGAAATGTGGAGGGAGGGGTGCAAGTGGGGATGTTGCCCAGCAAAGCGGGTAGTTCACAGCTAGTATATACATAAACAAACAAACATCATTGTTATACTGTATTTAAAATGTCATTATGAAAATAATTTGTATATAAAATTTACAGATGCTACTTAGAAAATATTTTGGTCTCACATCATTTTACTTCTATACCGTGTTAAATTTAATTTCTTTATATTTGTCAGTTTTGCTGTTTTATAACAAAACAAATATATTTCCGCAAATTATTATTATTATGAATTTAAATGTAATAGACCATGCGCCCATAATGAAACGAAATTTGGTCATCTGGAATAAAATTTTATTTAAGTTTGTTTCCGATTTCCATGTTTGAACAATTTTGTTCTATGAAATTTATTGGTAGTACGTGCAAAACTAATATAAAACGTAGAATCACAAGACAACATGTTTGCAACTATCGAAAGGGCTGAATTGTTGTTTAGTAAAAGGAATTTCGTTTAACATAAATATCGTCTCAATGCGATAATCGAAATATGAAAATCGAAAAAATCTATTTCCAAAAATTTGACACTCAAGCCACGGTTAAAACTTTCAATTTTCTTTATCAATAAATTTTTCTTACCGATCTTCTAAAAGGGAGACAAACCTGATCGTAGAAATATCGCTTCATTATAGGCTTAGGGTTTATAGTATGTCATTCAATGCCAAATGAATGTTTTTAATTGAGTCTCTTCTTTTGTACATTTTGTTTCTTTTGTATGGAATGATGAAAACTTTTCTAGTTAACATAGCGGTCCTAATTAAGTTTCACCTGAATTAGAAATAAATTGTTTGCATTAACCTACTAAATACAGAAACACCGTTGACCACGTTGAATGAACCACGTGAAAATTTTTTAAACAGAATCGATTGAAATTAATGTTTAGAAATGATTAGTTTTAATACAAAAATTTTGGGTAATGATTGCTTTATTAATCATCTTCAAATCAAATTTTATTAGGAAATATTTTCTTTGATATAAAGACTCAAAATAACAAGCGTTAAATGATAAAAATTTTTAACAAGAAATCTATTTAAAATGTAAATTTAGAACCATATGTTTCTAGAACCTTTTTTCTCGGAATCTCATCTTTTTAATAAAATCTTAAAAAATAAAATTTGTTTAAAATGACAATTTTTAGAATGACGTCTAGAGTAGAAATATTCTTCTCCATTGAAAAGTGCATGTGTTTTGTTTAAGCCCAACTTTTCTCATTTTTCTCTTCGCATTACTCAGGACCTTTGTATTCCCAAGAAAAAAAACTTGATAAATGAAGAAGATAAGAAATAACCCAAAATTTGAAGCTTAACATTTGAATTGGCCGAAAAATAAAGCATTATCTAGAAAAACTAATATTTATCTTTACTTTCGTTTCTTTTACTATTTGTAGAGGAACTAACAACTAGGGTAATATTAGTTCAAGCATAAGTTAATTGTCTATTTTTTTTTTTTACTTGAACCCAAAGTTTCCGAAATAAAAATTCTTGAAAAATTAAAAATGCAATATTCGATTTTAATATAGATGTGTTATTTTTTCAATCTCTGAGGGAATTCGCTTTCCTTACGCGGCTCCTGTGGTATTTTATTCACAATTTTTGAGAAGTAAGCATCACAAGCCATGTTTCACTGAGGTAAACAAGACTATTGTATAAAAATTTTATTAATCCATTCTTACTGTTTTTCTATTGTGGTTTTTTTTTAATATACAACGCAAGAAAATCCAGCCGTTTGTAAAAATTCCGGATTATTTCACTTGGAAACGTATGTCATGTCTATGTTTGTGTTTATATTAGTCAAGTAAAATACTGCTTAGCGATAATATGAAAGCAACGCTTTAGTGTTTTGAGTATTTAAGATAATCCAAATAAAAACATACAAGATATAGTTCTAACGTTGCTGCTGCCACGACTGCAACCAAACTAATCTATCAATAAAAACTTTCATAGTAAAATGAAAAGCTCACGACGACGAACCCAACTACTTATATTTGTTCTACATAGGTTGTTTTCAACCTCCTGACTGATTTTTAACGATATGTGGAACGGTGTATTTAGAGGGAAATATCGTCTGTCTTATGCCCCGCATTATCTAAAAGAAGAAAGCAGTTACCATCGTTTAAACCAATCTACATTCCCTCTTTTCTTTCGATTCGTTGTATGCTTGTGAACCATTGCTGTTAAAATGATAAAAGAATGGAATGTTTATGTTTATGCACAAGGGTTTCATACATAAAATGACAGTGCCATTCAACACAGAAACTAGAATAGTTCTATATGAGTAGCACTTATTCTATATAGTAGACGGCAAACAAGTAAGTTAGAATTTAAACCTTTTTTTAACCGTCCTACAAAATGTAGAAGATGTATAAGACTTAAGCGGTCTTAACAGAAAGGTCTCTGCACGAATATGGAAAGTTGTAGAACAAGTGAATTTTACAAAATTTAGGAAACCTCCGACAAAGTTTTCGGGTATGAAACCCTAAACTCGCACTTGAAATGTATCTAAGAACATTCTTCGTTAAATTACCTTTTCCTTCGAGCCTTCTTCTTAACTGAACCGATTTTGAGAATCATGGCCTATTTTTTAGTTGTTCTGAGTAAGGAACCCTAACCTCGGACTTGAAACATAGCTAAGAACACTCCCCAATTTAATTACTTTTATAAGGAAACCAGCGTGCTTTTTATGGAACTTTTGCAAATTAAGTTACAAATTTGGGTAGAGGTTGACTTCCAACACCAATTTTTTGAGTTTAATTGTGTCAGGCTAAAATGAATGAATTAATTAATTATTTGGAAAGCTGGGTTTTGTCAATACTATCCGAAGTTGTTTAACTATTGAAATTGGAAATTGACTATGGAAATTTTTACTTACACAAGAAAGTTTCTTAGTTTCTTTTCACTACTATATTTTATAGAATATTATTTTAAAATCTTCAAATGGATGAAATTTTGATGTTGTACCTAAATTTGAAAAAAAAAAAAATTTAAAAATTTAAGAGATTTACAATGTACTTAAAACATTTGTTGAGATTATTAACGTAAGCTGGAAAGTTTATAAAATATTACATTTTTTGTAAAAAATCACAACGGCAGATTGCGGCGAAACTAAGTCGAAATCGAAAAATAGGGATTGAATTTTTTTTACTTATCTTTAAGTGTAGAATATTGTTCACCATATCATGGAACGTATTTTTTTTTCACTCGTTCTGTGTAATGAGTTAAGAATATATGCTGTTTTTGACCCCCGAACTAAAAAAAGGGGTGTTTAAAGTTTGACTGCTATGTATGTGTTTCTGTCTGTCTGTCTGTCTGTTTGTGGCATATGGTGCTTAAACGGATGAACCTAATTTGATTTTTTTTATTCTCGTTTGAAAGTTGAAATGGATTAATTAGGAGATTTTATAAACACCTATACCAAAATTTTGTTCATAGCATAAATATATTAATGTTAAGCGTTACAAACTTGGGACTAAACTTAGTATACCTTGCATATTACATATATGCATGGTATAACATACAGTATGTTTCTTAAAACAATGAATTACCTACTCCCAAAAAAATTGACTTTCTGTTTTGTAATCTCTACGTAGATTAATTAGTATTTAGTTGACTTCTTTCCTCTTGTTCCACCTTATGTCTCGTGGCATTTCTGATAAATTTGTTAACGCTCCAGCAGTTAAATTCCTATGCAAATCTTAAAATCATATTCTATAAATTCGAAATAGATTTATACATATGAACATTCGACTAATTTCCAGCATAATTAATAACCATATTAAATGTCCATATATTACGAACATAACTTATGGTTTTAGGCACATACAGTAGAGGTATCTTATTATTTAACTATATGACATTAACACCAATGGTACGAAACCTAATGACAATCAGGCGCCATCGGTCATCAAATTACCGTACCACCACAGGGGTATTTGTACGTAGCACGCATATATATAGTTGTTAGATGGAAATATAGATTGAATTACGACAATCACAATAGGATCTACATATAATGCCCTTAAGGGATATAAGATAACAATGTCTCATCCATTAATTCTGATATATGTTATAGTATTAGCAAAAGAAAAAAAAATATGTACCAATAAGGGTTACAACATTGATAAAATCAATGTTATAATTTGGAAAGAGTCTTGTAAATATTTTAGAGGTCAATAAAGGGTCATAAAAGTTAATGAATGTCATGTTAAACGGAAATTAGCTTAATTACCACGAAAAAGGTATAGTTTGTTCACCAATTTGATTTCGTTTACAAGCAGCAGTCGTGGTTCTGTGTTTAAACGTGATTGTAGATTTTTTATTTAGTCCAGATCGTACAAGTAATAATAGGTTGGCTGATAAGTCCCCGGTCTGACACATAAATGGCGTCGCTAGTATTAAATGCATATTATTTTTATATAGTACCAACCTTCAAATGATTCGTGTCAAAATTTGACGTCTGTAAGTCAATTAGTTTGTGAGAATTAGTTTGAGCAACTTTTGTTATTGTGAAAAAAATGGAAAAAAAGGAATTTCGTGTTTTGATAAAATACTGTTTTCTGAAGGGAAAAAATACAGTGGAAGCAAAAACTTGCCTTGATAATGAGTTTCCGGACTCTGTATTTTTTCCCTTCAGAAAACAGTATTTTATCAAAACACGAAATTCCATTTTTTCCATTTTTTTCACAATAACAAAAGTTGCTTCACAAAAGACGCTCTATCTCACAAACTAATGTTAATATACAACCTTTTAAACTAATTCAACTGATACGTTTTTTGCATATAAAATGGTCGAAATCCTGTCCAGCGGTTACGGTGGTTCTTGGTAAGTGTGTTGTTACTCTATTTTTAATTTACAGGGGGCTCTGTCCAACATAATGCTCAAATTTTCTGCTGGTGAAACTTATTATTATATTCCATAGTGAATCTTATGTTATGAAAAAATAATATTATGTTTGTTTTTGCATACCATAGTGAAGGCTTCCACGAATTACCCCAGCTCTTGCTTGGAGGTGGGAGAGATCCGAACTCTTTCTGGGGTAATTCGTGGAAGCCTTCACTATGGTATGCAAAAGCAATCAGAAAATCGTGATCAAGGATAACCAATGGAAAATCGAAAGCAAAATCTTTAATATTAAAAATCTAACCATTGATGTTTTAATAAATCTTTTGCTTAGATGAGCTCACAATTGAATGATACGATGATATATTGGTCCGTTAGGTTTACCACAAGGTGGTGTACTCTCAACCCTTTCTATGGAACATTATTCTTAATGAGCTTCTCCTTAAACTGGAAGACTCGGAATGCAACATATTTGCGTATGTAGCCGATTCCTAAAATGTTGGTGCTGCAACTCAGGTATTTAATTGAGCCCGGATTAAACAGAACTAGTTATATCACAAGGTGCCACAACATCTCCTACTTTAACCTCCCAAAAATAGTAGAGGTCACCCTTAACCTATAGGAGAAAATCTAACGTATAATCATAATAATACTGGAATGAAAGCTACTATTAGGATCTAACTTCTTGGAAGGAATCCGAAAAACAATTGTGGCGTTGTACACCTGATACCTATGTATCTCAGATAATAGTACCATATTATGAAACTTGATATATATTTTTAATTTCTGTTTTAAATCTATTTTATCTATATTATGATTTTGAACATACTTTTAACTTAAGCAACTAAAGTTGTACGTAAATGGTAGAGTTTAAGAACCCAGAAAATTTTTTGAAGGAACGAAGAAATTTGTTCAGACTTAAATATAATTAAACAAGATCTTGTCAGAAATAGTTAATGGAAACGGTTGGAATTGCAGTTAAATAACGTATATTACGGCAGTTTAACTTATTATAATTTTATATTATAAGAATACTAAAAAAATTTTGTTTCAGATAGTCAGAGGCGAGGACTGAAGGATTGTTCAGTGTAGAAAAAATGGACTATTTTAAGAGAAATTTTTTTATTATATAATCTGGAAAAATTCAAGGTTAAAATTATACACAAAACTCGACTAGAAAATAGAACATATTAATCAAATTTATATAATTTATTTAAATTCCATGTCAACACAACAACGTCTTCTTTTTTTTTTAATGTTAAATTATAATTAAACTACACTACTAAATATAAAGTTGTATTTTATCATTTTAATTTTCATTACTTACATATACATAATATTATTTGAACGTGTAAAGAATAACGATAAATTATATAAAACAATCTCAAAGGAGTTTTGTGAAAAACAGAGGAAGAATTAAGTTAAAAATATAAAATTTATTACATCTCATTGCTTATTCAGTTAGGAATAATCCATCTTATGTTGTATTTTTATACACACACTTTTATATCAAACGTTTAACTTTAGAATAACAATATACAATTTTTTATTTATGTTGTTTTTAATAGATCATCTTAAGGTTGACATATTTAGTAGTGAAGATGGTTCATGCCAAGTATGTGCTAGAAAGAAAACTTTTCTTTAGATAATACATGGGTTTCGTCAATTTCGATTCAGGCACTGAAGTATAAATATAATTTAAAAAAAGAACGAGAGGCGTCGTGGCACGCAGTGGGACATATGTTACTTTCGTACAAATAACTGTGTTAGTAAATATTTATAAATATATGTATATAGTACGGCTTCCTTGCAAGTTATTGATTTTTTTCTCTCTCGATACTTCTTGCATTTCTGTGCGTTGCTAATTTTACTATTGATACTGTGCATTGGTAATTCTGAAAATTTAAAGCATTAATTTAAGAAGTCAAATACTTGTTTTATTGTTTAAAGAATTTAATATTATAGCTGCTTTAACTCTATACTTTATGAATTATTTGATAGTTTAAAAAATACAATCTCTGGAGTCTCAGGAGTCAACTTTTCCGTGATACTTATTCCGGAACGGACTTTTTGTGCATTTATAAAGGTGAAGTTGGTAACAAATGAAAATCAGGTTTTTACTGTGATTCTATTGTCCAATTTATGAAAAAGGAGTTTTTTAATTTTCGTGTTTTTCTACCCTTTTTTTTTTTGTTTACCTCATAGTGCTATAAGATATGCTATTAACAACAAAATATGTAAACAAAATTGTAGAAAGTTTATAATAGAATCGAAAAATGTACAGTCGGGTAAAAAAGAATGTTAAAATAAATAATATAACGAACGATGTTTTACCGTAGAGAAATAAAAATGCCTGCCTATTCTCTGACTGATATACGATTGTTAGCAATACTGTTAAAAAAATACACACAACCTTACACCATTCCATTCGCAACAATATGATCTACTTTAACATTCCACCGCATGCCACCCACATATATATTTAATAAATTGTACCCTAAATGATATCACCGTTCGTTAAATTCCTTTTTTTTTTTATTTTGATGTTTTGTAAACAAAAACGGCAATTATGTCTATAAATGTCTTGAAATTTTATCAAATATGATAATAAACTAGAGCTTTATGTTCTATATACATAGATACATGTATACATATTACAAACATAATTATTACCTAATGTCACATAAAAATGTCTCACTCCTGTTTTTATATATTTTATTGAAGTGAAAACTTCTTTAGCGGCGTTGTACACTTTTTTTGTAATGGGTAAAAAATGTTAAACTCGCGTCAGGACACGTGGTCTCATCGAAAAAGCGTACGACTATGTCACAGTCAGTACACCGGCTCTCGCCCGATCACTGAAGTTAAGCAACATTGAGTACAGTCAGTACTTGGATGGGTGACCGCTTGGGAACACTGTGTGCGGTTGCCTTTTTATTAAAAATAAATTTTTTTTTTAAATTTTTTTTTAAGTGAAGGCTTCTTTAGCGGCGTTATACACTTTTTTTGTAATGGGTAAAAAATGTTGTAAAAAATTATTCCCTGACCATTCCAAAATATCAAAAATGCACAACGTTAATATTCAAGTTTTCACTTCTGCCGGCACTCCCAGAGTGCAACCCGTCGTTTTTTTTAAATTATTCACATCTAAAATTTCCAAATTGCCGTAAATTACATTTAATTTGTTTTTGCATATTTCAAAAATTCAATTTTTTATAGCAAAAATTAATAACACAAATCAAATTGTCCCTTTTCAATTTTAAAGCGGTAATATAAGCTTCAGATGTAGCTCAATAATATTGCTAGAAAATCTTAACTACAAGCAAGTTATTTTTATTCCATGTATATATGAAATATACCAAGGTATACTAAGTTTAGTCCCAAGTTTGTATATCTTAAAAATACTGATGCAAAATTTTGGTATAGGTGTTCATAAAGTCACCTAGTTGGTCCATTTTCGGTAGTCTGTCCCTCTGCCTGTCTGTCTGTTGTCGACGCGGTAACTCAAAATGACAAATATATATCCAGCTGAAAATTTTACAGCGTAATCAGGACGTAACAAGTGATGTCGAGTTAGTAAATAACTAACATAAGACCCATCTTGTAAACTGTTAGAGATAGAAGAAATGTTTATATGTGAAAAAATTTCCTTATAAAAAATTAAAACTTTTTGTCGTAAACATTTGTTAACTCGTGAGAGCGCAAATATATTTTAAATTTATGCGTTACATGTATTATGTATGATTTTTTTTTACTATATCCACTTAGGAAATGAGAACAAAGATACTCTTATTCTTTGTGTGTAAGAGTGGCTATCTTTCGTTGTTTACAGGACGTAAACAAACACTGGCAGTTGTCAAGACAAGTGAAAATAAATTTCACTCTTGAAATACCCTTACAGACAGTGCTTGCATTATTTTAAATAAATTAGGAATATTAAAAAGCATATTTATAGCAACCGGCCTTTCGATCAAGATTTGTTTTAATTTTAAAAATTAAATTCGGTCTGCCAATTTGATGCTTGTTCAACTAAAGCTTACTCCTTATTTACTCTTATTTATTGAAATCACTAAGAAGCATGACTGAACCCCAAAGCATTTATTTTGCTAAATTAAAAAAACGGTATAGTCAAAGGTATCTGGAATGCAATTATATTAACTTAAAGGCCGTGCCTTATTATGTCTTATTGATCCGAAATTTATATGATCTTTTATATATTATATATTTTTGCACTTAGGAGAATTGAAGAAGTTTTAATCGTGAAGTATTGGAAATAGAGTTTTTGAATTTTTTTACTTGATGTCAGACAAACAGTAACATTGAAATTTGCTTCATTATAGGCCATGATCCAATATTGGGCAATATTCCAATAAATAAACCAAAGAATCGTGCGTTTAAAACATATGTAAACGTCTTTTCTTCAATTTCTGTTCAAATGTGCACACATTGACTTTGTAATTGCTTTGAAGTTTTTTAATATCTCTATAAACTAATGTTAAAATCTTATTTATTATTTAAAAAAAATATGATTTTATACAGGGGCTAAGGCTGTATTTATTACAGAAGGTAAAGTACCCAGTGTGTGTGTATTTATATACAGTACGATCTGAAATCCTTTGCCACCCTTGAGTGAGAAATATCTTGTAGAGTAAGGTGCACGAAATTTTTTCAAACAAAAGTGACTACTAAATTTTAGAAGGGTGCGTATTAACATGATATTAAATGTGAATTAGATGCTGAAGGGAATGTTAAAGTCAGCTCAAGTTCGTAACAAAAATATAAAACGACTTTAAAACACCAATATTTTTTGTTTCATATTTAAAATAGATATACAGAAAAAATGGAATACTAAGAAAAGCTTTGTATTTTCTATCTATTCCTTGAGGTTTAGATTGAAATTCTGCCGAATCTATTCATTTTGCGAAACATGTTTCCAACAGCAATTTTTTTTATAACATGCATTAACTGGGGTAGAAAATTTGAAGACTTACGCTAAAAGCCAATTTCAAGATCTTTTTAAGATACCCCACTTTAAACCAAATAACTATTATAACATGATAAGTCCCCGGTCTGACACATAGATGGCGTCGCTAGTATTAAATGCATATTATTTTTATATAGTACCAACCTTCAAATGATTCGTGTCAAAATTTGACGTCTGTAAGTCAATTAGTTTGTGAGATAGAGCGTCTTTTGTGAAGCAACTTGTGTTATTGTGAAAAAAATGGAAAAAATGGAATTTCGTGTTTTGATAAAATACTGTTTTCTGAAGGGAAAAAATACAGAGTCCGGAAACTCATTATCAAGCCAAGTTTTTGCTTCCACTGTATTTTTTCCCTTCAGAAAACAGTATTTTATCAAAACACGAAATTCCTTTTTTCCATTTTTTTCACAATAACAAAAGTTGCTCAAACTAATTCTCACAAACTAATTGACTTACAGACGTCAAATTTTGACACGAATCATTTGAAGGTTGGTACTATATAAAAATAATATGCATTTAATACTAGCGACGCCATCTATGTGTCAGACCGGGGACTTATCAGCCAACCTATTATGAAACATATCTATCCAAAATATTCCTTTTAAATACCGGGGAATTAAGGAGCATACTGTATACATAAAATATGGATACAAATAGTACACAGGAGCTTGAAGGTATTATTATTTGTTTTAAAGATAATAATAAAATTTATAAATTCATATTTACTTTATTTATTTATTTTATTATATATATATATATTTTTTTTACATATTTTTTTGGATGATTTAATTAAATCTGATGTAACTGAATTGAGACATAAATATAATTTTATGAGCCTCTATAACAACATGTTAAAATGATAAAATTTTTTTTTTCATTTCATTTTAATATATTATTGAATATAAATTTCATAAGAAAAATATGTAAAAAAAAAAAAACCGAGTAGCATTTTAATAAAATGAATTCTGATGTAACCCCCATGTAAATGTACATAAATTCAAAATCTATATATCACATAAAATTACAAAAGGTAATGGTATAAATATAATAGTGGAAAACAACATCTGAACATTCTGATCCTGATATTTTATAAATGAGAAATTTTGTGAGAATGATATATTTTAAACATACAGGACATGTCACTTCACTTCGCCTTCTTCTTCGAATCTTCGACAAAAAAAAGAAAAAAAAAAAAAATAACAACAACTAAAATCGGAAAACGCGATGTACCTAAATCTGTTTTTTGGTATGTTATTTGGACGACAAAGCAAAATTTTCGGGCTATTTTTAGTTTTTACAATTTAATTAAAAAACTATGAGCTTTTGACATTAAATGCAAGCATCATTTTGAAATTATATTAAATTTGAAACAATTTAAATCAACTCACAGTTTCGTATGTCTAAAATTTTTTGAGATATTATGCTTAAAAAATTTGCATGGCTGTCAGATGTGTTAAAATTTTGAGTTTTGCTTATGTTAGACGTAAAATGTAAAAAATGTTCCTTATAAAACAATGAACAACTTTTTTTTCTCCAAAAATATCAAAGATATAGAGATGAAAATTTGTAGGTAGCTTCAACTAGTAAGCCTAATAAAAAATATATGGAAAAAAATTCTAGAAAATACTACGAAAAAACTAAAAATTTTCGAAAACTAGTACCAATGGCGATCAGAAGGCGACACAAAGCTGCATTTTGGCAAGTTATTGGAACTCCTTTTTGCTACCTGTGCAATACGTGACAAAGTGAAAAGAGTTCGAAAAGAATTTTTTTTGTGATTGCAAAACGTAGTTTTACACTCTCCTATGGGCTCCAAATAACATACGAAAAAAGCAGCTTTACATCGAGTTTTGCGATTTTAATGTAGAATTTGAATGACGAATTTTTCAAAATCCTAATTGGCTATCAGAAAATTCAAAAGTAAACTTAATATGATGATTTTTCAAGATTTACTGAAACGTTTATATTTTGCTATGCAAAGAACTGTGATGAATAGTAAATTAAATCAATAACATAAAAGTCAACAAGTTCTCGGTAATACACTTAAAATACACATATGTAGAAATATATATATATATATATATATATATATATATATATATATATATATATATATATATATATATATATATATATATATATATATATATATATATATATATATATATATATATACATATATATATATATATAATATACATTACACATACATGTCTATGAAATGTTGTTATAAATGGATCATTATTTCAAATGGTTCAACATTAAATTAGTTTATTTCATCATAAAAAAAATTGTACTCTTGTCCAAATAATAATACTTATTTTAGGTTAGTTTTCACTAACAGATCATACCAAACCACCAATTTGGGTTGTGTGAAAAACATTCCATCATAGAACAAAACATCATTCACGCAGTCATTACGATAATCAAAACCTTTCAAGAAAAAAATATTGTAAACTATCATTACATTCTTGACGCCAGGCAAGCTTTCGATAGAATATGGCACCAAGTTCGGTTGTACAAACTAAAACAACATATTCCAATTATATATTACTGTGTTTAAAATCATACTTAGTAGATAAACATTTCCAAGTCAAAATTCAGATGAATTATCTGACTTGTTTCTAATTCAATCTGGTGTGCCACAAGATAGTGATGTTGGTCCATCTCTCTATTTGATTTATACTAAGGACTATTGATCCATGGTTAAAATACCACCGTAACGATCAGATATGATACAGACATTCTGTAGTACTAAACACAAGCTTTACTTCTATCCCTCGGAAAAGTATGCCTATCTATTGGAGCTCGCATGCAACTCCAATTTATTCAAAGCTAGAGAGTATGCTTGGTATAACGCTAAACACAAACTTTATTTCCATGTCTTGGGGATTAAGATGGTCCACGACCTGGCTTTAGCCTTCGGTCGTGTAACTCGCTGCGCTTGCATACAGTTTCAATTCATAAATACTTATAATATGTTTGGTCCCGTTAAACACTAACTTTAATTCCATTACTTGGTTAATTTGACATCCTTCGGCTTCGGAGATCTCTACGTTCTCAATTTGTTTAAAAACCACTCAAATTTAAAGAGCTTAAGCTAATAATCAATTGTCACAGGACACGACAAGCCAACAAATTTTGCAAAATTTTTTGTCCTAAAAATTATTGTATCTTTATTGAAAAAACAATCCCCAAACAAAATTAGATGAAATATGAATATAGAATAAGTTGCCATAACAAAAAACTTATATTAAATTTTAATTTTTTATCAAAGAATGATTTTGATCTTTTCTAGCAGCTATTTAGAGTTTTCCCTAATATTATGATTGCTAAACCAGAATAGCAAACAGCTGTATATTTTTAAATATATAGATTATACTTTCCTCGTGACAAAAATTTTTCGTGTTAATTTATGATCCATCTATACACTAAAATGAATTCCAAAAATTTTGCAACATCGCTTTTTCCAGATTTTTACAGAAAGTGAAAACTTTGAAGAATTTATTATTATCCAAGAAGTCATTAAGGATGTATGAGCATGACAACAATGTTTGATTTAAAGGCTCAAAATTTGTTTGTAGGTAATCTTTTACTCAAAGAATATGTGGTTAAAATTTCAGCTTAGGTATCCGTGCAAATTTTTAAGAAAAAAGTCATTAAAAATCGATATAAAATACATTGGCTCTTATGGAGGAATCTCAAAAAACGACATACTTTGGAAGTTTTTGATAATTTTCATTTGGAATGAATGAAAACAAATTAAAAAAAAACTTTTTAATAGAAAGTAAACATATTAGCAATGAATTAGAAAAGAAAAAAACTAAGTGTCACCGTCCATATAAGGGATGTAAGAGCAGGGTAGATAAAGGGTTGAAATTATTTTTATCTTATTTTCAACTTTGATGATGAATTTTGTTATAACTTCATGAATATAGACGAAAAATAAGAATAAAATTTTTCGATATGTGTCTTGGTTTTTGAAATATCGAGAGCTAAATAATTAAACAAAATTTTCAATTTTCGTTATTTTGAAAATTAAGCCAGATATCGAAAAATTTTATCCTTATTTTCGTCTTATATCGTCAAGTAATAATATAAATTTATCATCAAAATTGAAAATATCTATTTTTTAATTTGTGCCCCCACTACCATGCTCATACATCCTTAAATTCATTTGTTTTTGACATTTGATGAAGACAAAACTGACCATTGAATAAACAGCCATAATTTATATAATATTATATTAAAACTACATATGTATGGAATATATAATATGTAATATGATGATGCATGTCAATTATTTAAATTTAATACAAGCACACATTTTATTATGAATATTATTATTATATTTGTACTATTCATTATAATATTATACATATATTTTATTATAACTTATTTAATTGAATGAAAGGACTTTATTACTGTTGTTATTAAATACATACAAACATACATACACTACTATGTAGTATGTATGTGAGGAATGGTCAAAGGTTCATTGAAAAGTTCAATGATGCTGTAACGTTTCACTCACACATACATCACTACATAGTATAAAACAAAGTCGCTTTCTCTGTCCCTATGTCCCTATGTCCCTTTGTATGCTTAAATCTTTGAAACTACGTTACGGATTTTGATGCGGTTTTTTTTAATAGATAGAGTGATTCAAGAGGAAGGTTTATATGTATAATAACATCCATTAAATAGTGGAGAAGTACTGCTATTTTTGAGGTTAATAGTTAAAAATGTAAAAAGTAAATAAGTTAAAATGTAGTGTATGAATTTAGATATTCAAAAGATAGCAGGAAATCTTCATGGTATAGGGAAAGGGGGATTGTTTTACTCCAAATTTAACGCGTGCGGGCCACGGGCAGTAATGAATAAATCAAAACTACTGGATCGATTTTAATCACATAGGCTATATATTTTATACCCGTGCGAAGCCAGAGCGGGCCGCTATGTTTTTATATACAACGTTCACAGTTTTTCTGTAGTGTATTTAGTATCAGCATTGCACCCGTGCAAAGCCGGGGCGGGTCGCTAGTAAATTATATACATAATACATATTATGTATTAAAGTTATGACAACTTTGTACATGGAAACTTGCAAATGCGAAGGCAAAAATACATTTCTTTTCAATAATAAACAAATAAAATTTACAAAATTAAAAAAACCTCCCAGGAATTTTTCTGATACAGATCCCTAAACTTCCACCCGAAACGTATCTAAGAACATTCTTCTCTAAATTATCCTTTTCCTTAGAGACTTCTCCTAACTGAACCGATTTTGAAGATCATCGCCTATTTTGTAGTTGTTCCGGGTACGGATTCGTAAAATCGCACCTGAAGCGAGCCCATATAGGCGCTACGATGCCAGAGACTGACACATATAGAAACAAAGATAGACACATAATCAGGCAGACACACATAGCAGTCAATCGTATAAAACCCTATTTTTTTGTTCTAGGGTAAAAAAAAGAATCCATATTTGGAAACAAAGATCAATTAAATTGCATTATATGCGCAGACTTTCAGTACGACATTTAGATTTAATACCTTCTTAACTACAAAAAAAAGTTACCGGTTAACTTCACATTTTACTCGAAATTTAGAATTTTAACAATTGGAAGCAATTTCAACATTACTTATAGACCGTACTAGGTCCATATCTTAAGTACTCATTTCACGATTTCTTACTTAATTAATTGATGCGAAAATAAATGAATTTAAACTGTTGTATAAACATAATAGGGCCCTCTTAAGTAGATACTTCTATTTTAGACTAGAGTGATACACACCTGCTTCGCTGGGTTTAAAAGTAAAGATTGATAAAGTTTGCTCTCGTTTATCTCCTTACACAATAACAGGAATCCTCTGTACCATTAATACAAATACTTAGCATATTATATAAAACGCAATGAATTTAACTAATTAAAAAAAATAAATACAAGGTGAAGGCTTTTCATATTAATTCTATAATATAAAATTAAAAGTATATTCTTTAAAAAAGTAATTAAATAATTAATCAACTTTATTACTCTAACCAAAAGGATGTGGTAAATGATCTGTGACGAGATCAATATAATATATACATGTATGTAATGGAAAATAAAAATTCATAGCGCAGGACCTGCGTTAACTAAGCGAATTACCTCAAAGATTTACAAAATAATACTTTATTTTTCAAGAAGTTTTATTTCGAAAACTAAGCAGCAAAACCAAAATTACAAGAGCACCTTTTGCTTAAAACTAATCAAAAAATACAAAATTCCTCTTTGTACCAACCTTTATTGGAATCAGACTCAAATTGCGACCGCTGACCGCTAAAGAGGGTACAGACACATAGACGTATATATACATATGGATATATATATATATATATATATATATATATATATATATATATATATATAATCATCAATTTTCACGATGGTCATTTTTGAAATCTTTTAGGTAGGATCGATGAACATTTGAAAATTTTTTTCCCAAATTCCATCATTAGTACAAAAACAATAGCTCCATTTCCTTTTTCAAATATCACTAACTTGATATTCTTGAATTTTGTTCAATCTCCCATAAATTCCTCATGAAAAAAACACTTCAAAAGTTAACTAGACTTTATACTCAAATAAAAAAGGTAAGCTCCCATTTAGGCAAGTAAATACATAAGACGAGGAGTTTCGGGGGCTCTCGATTATTATAAATATCTGCAAGATTAAAATCTGCAAAATATGAAAAATATACAGCCATATTTATGACAAAAGTCAGACTTAAAACAATTATTAAAATATTTTCATTATCATTTATTATTTTGGTTACCCATCAGACATAAATAATAATCATAAAATTATATTCTTTTTCAAAAAACATCTCATTACATTTTACCAATATATTATTATTTCTTAGTAATATCAGTAAAAGTATCTTTTCTCTACAAATCTACCTTAAACCTCATTCAACATCCATACAGAATTCATTCTAAACAATATAGACAGTTTGTGACAGATTTTTTAAGGTTGCAAATACTACCAACGGCGGTCATAATATAAAGAATCTGTAAGTGCTGTCGATAGAATCGACGTTGGAACGTTCTTAGTTTAACAAGTCTTGGTTTTTGAGCCCTCGTTTAAGGCTAATAAATGAAATATTGATGAACCAACCCTTGATCAAGTCTTGATTGACTAGATTTAAACATGGTATGAGCAAAAGGCTGTTTAGCCAAAGTTGTATTTAATAGCTTTGACAAAGGATTATACAACTTTTCTTAGATTTCTTATATTCATGATTTTTGATAATATGAGAGGAGAAATAATGACAGAGCAAGCCAAGGCATTCAAGCAAAACAATAAATATACTGCCTTATAAATATAAATCTAAAAATCGGGTAGTATCTGTATATAAGGAATAGTAATCAAATTTTCATATTTTTTTCTACAACTAAAGTGTTATGTAGATTTCGGAAACGAGGTAGGTTATTTGGAGCCGAAAATCTCTTCAATTGTAAGACGGAAATACTAAGTTTAAATAAAATAAAATTGTGCCTTTTCAAAAAACAAGGTTTCCTATTCATTAAATTTTGTAAATAAATAGAAATAAATTAACAATATTTGTGATTAATTTCTCAGGAAATAAGTCATGTAAATTATATTCTAATGAGTCCTACATGAATCCTATTTTAAACTTTGTAGAAATATTTAGGAGGTTGTTTCTACATTTGTCGCATTTAGGATGAAGACATCCTCGTATTTTCATTATTTAAGATCGATTTGAAATTTAGCACATATAAGGTAATGGTTCACAAAGATGGTCAGAGATATCGAAAAACATATCATCTACCCAAATAGCTTCTGGTTGAAATAAAATTTTTTTTTCATTGGATATTAGATTAGTATACAGAGGTAATAAATATTATTTTATGTATGGTAATAATGATAAGTAAGTACTTTTGAGTGAATTGCCGAAGGTAATGGAGCTATTGGTTTTGTATTGATCAGTTTAAAGCAAAAAAGTCTCTCAAGTCACTCGTGATTTTTTTTCTAGACACTTAGTTTTCGAAATCTTGAAAAATTAAAAATAATACCTATGTGATTTTAAGAATATGTTATTTTTTCAACCTCTAAAAGAATTCGCTTAGCTAACACTCCTGCGCTATGAATTTTTTATTTTGGTATGAGAATTACATTCTGCAACTTTAGTTTTTACTATGATTCAACTGACTTTATGGAAAACAGACATAACCATCATTAAAATTTATATATATACAAAAAGAAAAATGGAATTCTCATACCAAAAAAAAAAAAAAATGTATCTATAGGTTAATGCAATGTAAACTCTTTAGCGGTCGCAATTTAAGTCCTATTTGAATAAAATTTGGTGTCGAGAAGGATTTTGGTAATTGGAAGGTTAAGTTCGTTAATAACATAAATCGACTGATAAACAAGGAGTGGGGAGCTGTGCAAAGTACAATATTCGATTTTTATAAAACAATGTTATTTTATCTCCGAAGGAATTCGTTTAGCCAACAGAGCTTCTGCGCTACGAATCTTATTTAAGAATAAATAAATAATATTTCTGCACATTCTACTACTTATTTAACTTATTGACTAGCAAGCAGAAAACATCACAACACAATTCAACTCAACTCCAAAAATAAGAAGCACACATTCATCAAATAAACTTTATGGAATATTTTTTGGTAACAGAAATACTGTTGTGAATATTTTATTACATATTGAGAATGAGAAAGTAAAGCAGCTTATTATTATTTAAGTCAAGATCATAAAATCGGTGAATATTGTTGTTATGTTCGTACGGGTTGTTGTATAGTGAGTGTATAGTCAAATAAATCAGGCATTTCAAATCAAAGTACAACGACAATAACCAGAAACATGGGAGAAGAAATATAAAATCCAAAATGCCATTTTGTAAGAACATATATACATGTTGTGATTGCAGTATATCCACAGTCTTTATATACTTGTACTTGTAAGAAGCTTTTCACTTATTACTACTGACTACTTACTTATTGTTCAATATTGACATCGTCATAAAAATTCAATATTAAAATTCAATATTAAAAACCGCAATCAATCTTTATACCATAAATATATGAAATATACATAGTATTTTAAGTTTAGTCCCAAGTGTGTAACGCTTAAAAATAATGATGCTAGGAAAAAAATTTTGTCATAGGTGTTCACTTAGTCACCTAATTAGCCCATTTCCGGTTGTCCGTCCGTCCGTCTGTGGACACGATAGCTCAAAAACGAAAAAATATATCGAGCTGAAATTTTTACAGCGTACTCAGGACGTAAAAAGTGAGGTCAAGTTCCTAAATGAGCATCATAGGTCAATTGGGTCCATAGAGGTCCGCTTTCATTTATCAGATCATGCACTACACCGGCCCATTACAAAAATTAATCAATTAATTTTTGTTTTGACGGCGGGAATGGAACCCATTACCCTAGACATACCGAAAACGGAATTGACGGATTTCACCATCTGACCTATAGTCTGCTCCAAATAACTGAAAAAAGTGATTTCATGAATTTATTCAATGGCAAAAAAAAACTTAAAAAAAAGAGGGTTTCGGCATCTAGTTTAAGACCTTACCAACAGTGATCAGAGACCCCGAAAACCCCCGAGTATACGTGTTTGGCCCATATTTTTAAGGTTTTAAAATTTTCAAAAATCACCTCATAAATGGATTCCAATGATTGCCCTATGTGGCCCATAGCAAAAACCAAAACTTTCTAGCGGCAAAAAGTTAGATGTAGATTCCGATATATGGACCTTCCTGATAATTTTTTTTTAAAAACTGGCTCGATTGGTTGAGGTACAAAAAAATTCTCCATGAAATGCTAAAATGACACTACTAGGTAATATCACAGTTTTTGAATCTACATTTTTCTTAGGAAAAGAAATTTCCGACAGTTTTTGTTTTAAACTTTTTTTCACACAGTTGATGGTTTCCGAGATATTGGCCAAAAATCATTTTTTTAATGTTTATTTCGCGTTAATTAGCGCAACAGCAGCACTTCCGAGACTGCGCGTGAATAGGGTCTTTAACTAGATGCCGGAACCTTCCTTATTTTCAGTTGTGTTTTTTTTTTTGCCTTTGAATAAGTTTACATACAAAAATATCATTTTCAGCGGACCATACTAGGGTTGAAAGACAGCATAAACAATAGACAAATTGATTAACTTTGGTCATGTGTTATTGAAAGACCAGGAATTTTAGAAAAATTAGAAAATTAAAATTAAAAAGAACAGTTTCTAGAGTAAACCATTTAAGTATTAAAACTAATCTACCCTTGTTAGCACTTGTACTCAACCCAAGATAGATAGCACTTCAACTGTTGATGGGTATTTGGTTTTAGGCAAGATAGGTCCACAATTTATCAAACTATCTTTAGACAAAAACCTTTTTTCATGTATGCTACCTTTTATATTCTACTCGACATTTTATATTCTATTCCAAAGATGGAACATAAAAACTCAAGACAATTGTACTAATATGATTTATTAAAATTCTTATTACGTGAAATAAAATGCACTTGATGCTTAAATTCGTCTACGGCCTGAAAATAAAAATATTTTTAAAAAATATAAAAAAGGATAAAGAATTCTCTAACATACACAATAAACAAGGTTGATATTTCATATCAGTCATTATTTTAATATTTGAAAAGATTGGTTACATAAAAAAAAAAAATTATAAAGAATTTTTTAAATGAAAGATGAGACATATTGAACAATATACCAACAACCACCCACTCTAGTAATACTTGTACATGTACATATACACAAGAAGGGCACTATTATAAAACAACCTTTTTCATATAATATGGGTATATTTAAGTACCTATAAAGTTGTGTATTTTAATTGGAATGGTTCGTATATACAGAGTGATGGGGATAAAACTATCGAAAATATTGACAGATAATGAATGCGATTTGAAATTATTTTTTCAAATTGTGCACAAGTTAAAAAAAATAGTCAGCCCATAATTTGAAAGATTTTTTATTTATTTTAAGTACTTTTCCTAATGAAAAAAAATGAAGAAATCGAGTTATTAGATTTAGTTTTATGTTTCAATTTTTTTTAAGTGGAAACTTCTTTAGGCACGTTGAACACTTTTTGGATGAACAAAAATCGTGCAACTAGCATCATCGTCAGGTTCCATACATACCACATTGAAAACAACGGATCTCACCCCACCTTAAATTATTTTAATATAGAAAGAAATGTACGCGGTTAGCGGTGCATGCCGGGTTCTACCTAATATTACAAATCATATACCTATGTATAATTTGTACTGTTATTGATATAAATATAGATTTTATATTGGTTAATGGTTCTCACCCGATCATGTAAGTTACACAACATTGAACACACTAAGTTCTAGGATGGGGTGACCGCTTGAGAACACTGTGTGTTGTTGTTAACACACGTTAATAATTTCAATTTACAAATTATGATATTTTAATTATTCATACTATAATTAATTAAAAAATTAAAAAAAAAAAGAACAGTATTCCAAAGTTTTAAGTTTTCACTTCCGTCGACAGTCCACATGACTGACTTTCTTTTTCGGCCTATCTTCCAAATGGCACTAATAGTATGAATGTCGGTTCATTCACGGTTTACTGTCTAAAAGTATGTATTCATCAGAATGTGTAGGTGGCACTTTTTATGGATTGCTTTGCCACGCATTTTAAGCTTCTTAATAGCAACATTAAGCCGAGACGAAATCATATTTTATTCAAAAAAATTCTTAAAAATCTGCCACGAGTAATAAAATTAATTCACTAAAAAAAATGTATAAAAAGATGGTGGTCTTAACCCAAATCAGCTGCTTCAACTCGAATATTTTTTAGGTACCCGTCGAATACTTTATCAAAGCTTTCTTAGATCAGAAAAACCTGTCAAGAAAATTAGCTAAATTTTTTAAATATCACCAGTATGATGAGTTTATTCAGGCCTTAACATTCCTCAAGCGACCAATAACTTGGATTGCAGGATTTTAACCATGCACATATTGACAGTTGCGTTTTTCAATACTTGATTTGTTGGTAGTTGGTTATCCTAGTCCAGTTTCTATTTTCCCGTAACGTATCTTTTCCAGGTAAATTAACAAAACAAAGTTATAAATTGTTAAATCCGAAAAATGTCTAATTTATTTAATAGTCATTTAGTAAGTCATTTAGTAAACGCTCTTTCAGGTATTATACGATACAAACTAATTGGGAAAAATTGACGCTTCTCTGAGCCACTCTGTATTTGTTTAATAATCAGATTAGAAGTTGGTGTTCATCACCAAAATATAAATTTCACATTTTGTTTACCTTTCATTCTGTACAACTGTTTTTGCTTTAACAAACTCTCGTTTTACTGTTTATACGTATATAAAGCATTGTATCTTTTGTTTTGGATTTACCGAAATTTTTTCATAAAGTTTTGTAGCTCAAGCTCCCATTTGTCGAACAAAATTACTGTCAAATATATCAGAAGGCTGATGATCATGATGATGTTTGTATCGGACCCTTTTACATTGTAAGAGCAGGAGCAGCATTAGTGAATTTTTTTTTTTATATTGTTATTACAGCCGTATATACCAGTTTTAGTTGTAATTTAAAGGCATGTGCATGTCACATCAAATTATTTTCATATGTTTTTCATTTTTATATTTTGTTTTTAAGGTTTTTATTTTACTTGAACATTGATTGGATAATATAAATTTTTGACAAATATTTCTTTGCTATGTTTTTTTTTTTTATTAAGGATGTACGAGCGCCAGGGTAATTTTAGATAAACAGATTCATTTTCTTTTATATGAAGTGAACTAAGTCTAAATAAATTCTGAAAATTTTAATTTTAATGGGATTATTTAAATAAATAAATGACTTTTTAATACCACGTTTTTAAAACATATTAAAAAGTACAAAATAATGATAAATCTAATGTAAAAAGTGTAGGTTGCCTTTCCTGCAATCTCATTGCAGCATCTGGCATCCCATGCGTTTTAAATATGTGGAATTTCAAACAATTTTTCTTCTTTAAATTTTTGGAAACAATAGGCAATCATACCTGTAACGTGGTTTAATGTGGTAATGAACTTTATAAATACTTCATATCAATACATAGTATAAAACAAAGTCGCTTTCTCTGTCCCTATGTCCCTTTGTATGCTTAAATCTTTGAAACTACGCAACGGATTTTGATGCGTTTTTTTTAATAGATAGAGTGATTCAAGAGGAAAGTTTTTATGTATAATTCATCCATATTATAGTAGAGTAAGGGGTTGAAATAGGAGTTGAAAGGGATATGCTTCAAAAACTAAAAAAGTTGTGCATCGATTAAGCTCAAATATTGACACGATATACAACCAGCTTCAAAGATCTATTGTTTTTATCTACTTTTAACCTTTGGAGGGTAGAAAGGTGTAGCGAGAAAGTGGGAAGGAATTATCGAATATTTACAAATATACCTAAGTGGGGTATCAAATAAAAGAGCATGACGTGTACATTACAAAACTGTTATCCAACGCAAAGAAATGTGGAGGGAGGGGTGCAAGTGGGGATGTTGCCCAGCAAAGCTGGTAGTTCACAGCTAGTTGAAAATAAAAAAGAAATATATTTATTTTGCAATTTCCAGTTTAATTTACGCATATTTTCATGAAAGTATATTGTAGTAAGCATACCGATCGGTTGAACAAATTCCAGATTTAAATGTTTATTAAACTGAATACAAGATAAATCATACAACCATAAAAATAAGATAGTTATTTTGTTTTAACGTTATGATTCGTAAATGTATATTTGAAGGTCTATTGTCCGTCACACAATATAGCAAAGTAATATTAATAATCATAATAATAATGGAAATAAGTAATATGTATGGAATGTTCTTGAGGGATGTTGGGAATGAATGGGATAAATATACAGTGTGTTCGCGGATAGAGTTAACTATACTTGTAAACTTTTTTACAAGTATTTTCTTATTAATTTCGTAGCACAGCCCACAGAAAAATACACTCTCGGATAGTTTTATTGTAGACTTTCTTTGCAAAATTTTAACAGCCCTAGATTTTTTTCTATACGAAATATGAAGAAGCTCCGTGTAGTTTAATTAAAACATCATTTTTTATTTGAACAAAAGGTGTAATTACTAAAAAACGTAACAAAGAAAATAACATTAAATCAAATAACATGTTCTCCTACTCCCATAACACATATTTCGACCAAAACCCTAAATATTTTATAAATTTTTTGCAGTGTATATGTACTTTATCTCATTCACAGCTTCTGTGATTTTTTGTTTTCGTGATCGCCATTCGTTTTTTGTGAGCGTTATTTAGAATACAATTATAAACTTTTTGTTTGAGATAACCACACAAGAAAAAAGCTAGAATTGTTAATAATTTGCAAAGGAACTTTACAATAAAAACTATCTGACAGTGTATTTTCCTGCGGACTGTGTTAGGAAATTAATAAGAAAATTTATTTTCTTGGATAAAGCAACATTTACTAAGAATGGAACTGTAAAAATTGGAAAGATATTCTTGAAATTTTTTATGGAGTCATAATTGTTAATTAACACTTTAGCATTTTGACAACTTATAAAAAGGAAGGGTAGTTTATCAAAAAGAAAAATATTGATTCAAAATTTTTAACTGTCCTGTACATTATTTAGTAGTTTTAAATATGCCTACATGCTTTTCAGAATAAGCAAAATTTTTTATAAAGAATGACATTTTTCTTAAAATGCAAAATAAAAAAATTAACAAGAATAGTTAGTTACTTCTATCCTTGGACACACTGTATATACATACATACATGTATTATACCATGGCGTACAAATATATAGGAAACAACTAAACATAAAGTTAACAAGTGAAGTAAAATAATAGCCAGTCGTAACAACAAAATGAAAATAATATTACATGGACTTTAATAGTGTAGTCAGCTAGTCTAGCTTTAGTTTGTTTAATGACTTTACGTTTGTTGATAATCCTAATTTAACGCCCAACCATAAAGTAAAATTGGTCTTATATAGTATACATATACAGTTGGTCATTCACGAATAGATATCTGGTTTATCTAAATCCAGAACCTTCAAGACCAAGATATAGTAACAGATAAGATGGTTTTTAATAATATCAATAATGCATTATTTTGTCGATTTTTTTACACTAGAATTTCGGTCCAAAATCACTTTTATATCAAAAGTCCTATTTATAGAATTTGTTCGAAAGTATGGACATTATAATCATGACCCACAAATTTAAACTATTTTTGTCATCTAAGTTAGGAAGCAAATTCTGAGGCTTAAATTTTTAGTAAAAAATGGACCCTCTTAATCTTATCTTATATGACAAACATATTTTTTTTTATTTCTGAAATTCGTATTCTCCAAAACTTAAAACATCGAAATTAAAGGGAGGGAGTTTTTCCCTGAAATGATTTCCATAACACCTATTTGTCGTTTTTAAACAAATTAATAGAGGTATGATCACACATATATTTATACAGGATGTTCAAAAAATTCGATAATCCCCTGAATTTTAGAAAATAATGCCTGGTAAAAAAGGACGGAAACAAAAGTTGTACGATTGCGCTTGTACAGCCTAATAATGGGCTTGAAAAAGACCTTAACCTAGAGGTCACTTCAAGGACAAGTCGATTTTAGTTTTTGATTAGATGAGTTTGTCACGGAATCAAAGTCCGTCCACGAAACAAGCGGAATGCTTATATGAAAAACAAGGTTATTTTCATGAGAATCTGAATATCAAATCAGCCATTTACCTCGACTATTCAACATCTCCTTCCAATTCAAACTTACGAAATTAATCGCAATATTTATTTTACATCAAATTAACTAATTTTATATGTGCTACGAAAAAATTATATGAAATAACAATTTTGATAGGAAAAAACCATTTTGGGTAAAATTTTCAGTCCATTTTTGCCTAAACAGTACGGTTTGCGGAGAAATGTTTCGAAACAAAAATGTTACTTTTTTAATCAATAACAACTTTCTAATTTAAAGTGTTCATTCATCGATTGCCACTTATGGAGTAGACTGAGCTTTTCATTGAGTTTGAAAACCTTGGCCAAGTTTAATATTTGCTTAAGATGTGTGCCTACACACCCAAAATTTTTGCTGGAAGCATTTTTATCGATAAAACTTATTTTTCGACTTTCAAGCATGTATCAACTTAAAAAAGCATCCTGTTTATCATTTTTAAAAATCTACCTGATCTTGAAGTTACTTTTATGGTCAAGATAAGGCTAAAGCCAAAGACCATTATTAGATTATACAACCAAAATCCTACAACTTTTGTCTTGGTCATGGCTTTCTAAAATTCTCAAGCAGGGGATCTCAAACTTTTTGAACACCTAGTATATATATATATATAATAATAAGTATTATAAACACTCCCGGGCTTTTGTTATAATGCATGTGTCCTCTATCGCTAACTAAAAGCAATAAACAAACCTGCTACTCATTGTGATAGCAGCAGTACTAGTCATCATGTCCGTTTTTGAAGTCATTGAATAATTGCCATCTTTGTTTATCACAAATATATTTTCTATACATTTACACTATTTTATCAATTATATTGATGGTCTTTAAAAACTTAACTATACTGGTTACATTCATACAGTTGCCATTTAGAATCTACGAACGTACGAACGACCTAAACGAATGATTTTCATCCATCCTACCAGTAAGTAATACGTAGTTACACAAATCGTCGTCAATTTGACCTTTAAAGCCCAGATCAATGATATTCTGATTAATAAAGAAAAAAAAAAGTTATAAAATAATTAAAATGCAAAAATTTCACAAATCTCTTACATCTCACTTACCCTTACTTAATCTGTGGACATATTTTACAAAAATTGTTTTTCGAAACATTGCGTAGTCAATTTCGATTGTATTAATGTTGTGTATATTCGCGAAATAACCATTAAATAATGCTAGATTTAGGACAACCCAAATATTTAATTTCTGGAAAACATCTTGATCGAACACTACCAATTAATATGTTACCACACAATCAATAAAATGTTAGCACGTAACCAGAAGAATATTCGCCCAAAAAATCTTACCACTTACATGAGTGAGATGTGTTTTTCAGTAAGAATTAGCTAGTGATTACTGCAGTCCGCCAAATAAGCAAAGAGTAACATTCATAATAAGAGTAATCACTAGCTAATTCTTACTGATGATGACTACTTGGTAGTCGAAAATACGTACTTTAAAAATAAAAAAAACTGATCTAGGAAATTGGGGCAAAAATCGAAATTTATTTCGATATATCCTAGAGTTATCATTTATTATCTTCGATAATATTTATACATAGATTAAATATTTCTGTAAAATTGTGTACAAAATAAAATTCATGGCCACTGTTCTGATACACTCAGTGAATAAAGACTGTGTAACATTAAAAAAAAATTGAATTTTGTACACATATTTTACTTGTGTAAAACAAACTCTTCCCCTATTTCTAGTGTTAAGGGAGTGGGATAAGCGAGAGAGAGATGTAGATGCTATAAAGCGTTGGTCTTTACTTTCAACCTCAGCGAAGCAGTCGGGTATCAAGCTAGTATCAAATAAAATGTAGCTCTATTGTTCCTAAAATGCATGTCGCCACCATTAAAGTGGTAAAATCTAATTTGAACAGTATGCCTCTCCCGTTCAGGTGGTAACATCTCATTAAACAACCGTGTATTAAGAATAAATCACTACATATTATAAAACAAAGTCGCTTTTTCTGTCCCTATGTCCCTATGTACGCTTAAATCTTTGAAACTACGCAACAGATTTTAATGCGGTTTTTTTTAATAGATAGAGTGATTCAAAAGGAAGGTTTTTATGTATAATACATCCATATTATAGTAGAGTAAGGGGTTGAAATAGGGGTTGAAAGGGATATGCTTCAAAAACTAAAAAAGTTGTGCATCGATTAAGCTCAAATATTGACACGATATACAACCAGATTCAAAAATCTATTGTTTTTATCTACTTTTAACCTTCGGAGGGTAGAAAGGTGTAGCGAGAAAGTGGGGAGGAATTATCGAATATTTACAAATATACCTAAGTGGGGTATCAAATAAAAGAGCATGACGTGTACTTTACAAAACTGTTATCCAACGAAAGGAAATGTGTAGGGAGGGGTGCAAGTGTGGATGTTGCCCAGCAAAGCGGGCAGTTCACAGCTGGTACTTTAATAATTATTAAATTAATATGACTTTTCATAAATAAAATTATAAAGAATAGTTTGATATGGATGATTATGTCTAGCACTATTAAAACTTAACTCGCACTGTAGTTTGCATTTCTCTTAAGAAATTTTTCACTACGAAAACAAATGTGTTTGTTTTTCGGGATATAAAAACAATAACTTTCTACCAGAAAGTTAATAAATGCATACATTATTTAATGGTTATTCGTCATTTCAAAACAGTTGTTGATTTAACAAATAAACTAAATGCATAAATTCTCCATACAATAATAATCTAACACAATAAATCTGTGACAGTTTTAGCTTAAATACAATCTATTACACGTATATAAAGGATACTCACAGACTATGACTATTAAAGCTTTTTAGTTTATAATCCAACCAATAAAGTGATTGTATTTATACATTACATACACGTTTATATTAAGTATTATTGTAAAATACGAGTACACATTCGTAGTTGTAAGATTTTAACCCATTTAGATATATAAATATTCTAGCTTCAATATATCTATCTATACTTGAGGTTTTAAACTCATAGAATTATTACTGTTATTATTATTGTAGCCTTCGTTATTGTAGTGATACTTATATCTCTGTCTACATTAAAGGTCGTTAGCACCGGCCGTAATGTAGGTGGCGAGTAAAGTCCGAGATGGCCATTACCGAAACTAGCATATCACAGATACCCTGGACAAAATGCATATCAACTAACAGCGACCCGTTGTTTTGCTATACTACTATATATAGGAAAAAATCGCATCAGTGTTAGTCATTTTGTATGTTTAACCCCCGAACCAAAAAAAGGGGTGTTATAAGATTGATCGCTATGAATGTGTGTGCTTTTATTTATTTTGTAACTAGCGACCCGCCCATGCTTCGCACGGGTGCAATGCTGATACTAAATACACTACAGAAAAACTGTGAACGTTGTATATAAAAACATAGCGGCTCGCTCTGGCTTCGCACGGGTATAAAATATATAGCCTATGTGATTAAAATCGATCCAGTAGTTTTGATTTATTCATTACTGCCCGTGGCCCGCAAATTTGGAGTAAAACAATCCCCCTTGCCCTATACCATGAAGATTTCCTGCTATCTTTGGAATATCTAAATTCATACACCACATTTTTACTTATTTACTTTTTACATTTTTAACTATTAACCTCAAAAATAGCAGTACTTCTCCACTATTTAATGGATGTTATTATACATATAAACCTTCCTCTTGAATCACTCTATCTATTAAAAAACCGCATCAAAATCCATTACGTAGTTTCAAAGATTTAAGCATACAAAGGGACATAGGGACAGAGAAAGCGACTTTGTTTTATACTATGTAGTGATGATTATACTTTAGCTTACATTCACCATTGTGCAATATATCGGTACTAGGCTCCTATTATCTTCAAAAAAGAGGTAGGTTAAATTTGACCCAAATTTAGTATAATTCCGTACTTGGTTTATTAAAATTTAATATAATTTGTACTTTCTAGATCAAAATTCGAAAAGTATGACCCAAAATTAGTAAAATTCCATATTAATAATAATAATAATAATAAATTACTGTATTTAAATCCATTAGATTATTACAGGGGATGACATTTATTATACAAAAAAGATCTATTATTGCTTGATTAAAAAAACCAGCAAAAAGAAAAAAAAAGATAAACACAATCATATATTAATCTTAAAAATTAAATAGAAAAATAAATATAAAATTTGATTGAATTGAATTATGAATTATTGAATTATGAATTTGATAAGAAAATAAAACATAACAAGTATAAAATTAAATTCAAGGAATATCATCCGAGAAAAAAAACATAATAATAATACCAATAATAATAATAATAATAACAATAACAGCAAAAATAACAGTAAAAATAACAATAATAGCAATAATAACATTAACAACAATAACAACAATAACAATAATAATAATAATAATAATAATAATAATAATAGCAAGGGCAGGCAATCCCTAACCTCACGTCCGAGCCTAACACTAGGACACGTGCCATACCCGGTAACCATCAATTCCGCTCAAAGTGATGGGCTAACGAGGTGGGTCCGTGCTGACTCAGCGGAGCTAAATGAGTCAAATCCAAAAATGTCAAATTTGAGAAGCAGATTTTTCGGTCCTCAGGCGGGTAGTAGTCGACCCAGTCCTACAGAACCCCGCCCCCCTGCAGGTGACGCTTCTACCTTACCTATAGGGGGTAGCTCTCACGGATATGAGGGAGAGCAATCAAATTTGGCTTTGGATCCCAGGCTAGTCCCGGAGACTAGACGTGCCGCTGACGACGAAGAGCCATCTCAAGGCACTTCTCAAGAAAGTCGAGCGAGCACACAAAACAGTCGTCTTCAGCGCTTTCAATGGACGAAGGCACTTAAGGCTGACCTGCTCACTTGCTACGAAGCAAGTGAACCATCGAGACGTGGCTATATGGGCAGGATGCACACCCTATGGTGCGAAAAGCATCCCGAACTTTCCCATATGAAATCGCAACATCTACGCGATCAAGTATCCCGTCTCAAAAAAACCGGATTTGACAAACCCCGAACAGGACAAGAGAAACGATGCAGGACTACGCAAGCGGAAGTGAATCGAGGTGATGAGATAGAGCCGGCTGCTATTGGTGTAGTTCATTCTACACGTGAGACATTAGTCGCTGAGACGCAGGATGGAATATCTCAGGATGAGCCAGTATTAGAGAGTGAGAGATCTGATACTGAGACACAGGATCGGGTAGGTCAAAATACCCCACCACCACCTGTGTTAGAGGCTTCACCACCTACGCCTCTGATACCCGGAGATATCCCAGCACTACCTGTGTTAACGGCGGAAACAGCCACGCCACTCACTTCGACCACGGAAGCGAACGTAGAGGAAACTCCGATCCTACCTGCTGAGCCACCAAACACTCGTTTGGAAGAGCTTAAAGAACGGTTTCAAAATATCCTGTTCATAACCGATAATGACCTTTCCAAACGCAAACGTCCAAAGTATCGCAAAACGTTTGCCAAAGCACAAGACCTTGCTTTAATCAACCAGATCGTCGACGATCATCTAAATCACACAAGTAGCCTACTCGAAATCGATAGCTCAGTCTATGCTGCAATGTGTGCTCTTTCTCCTGCCCCCAAGTCTACTGAGACAGCCGAGGAGAAAACACGCAAGCGTATAGAGCAACTTGACTCCAAGTTGACCCCTCTTCGACAGACGGTATCACGTATCGAGTGTGTGTTAGAGTACCAGAAAGCTGGTAAACCCTTCACCCCAAAGGTGCGAGCCTTCGCGCGTGAACTCAGGCACCAACACCACACACTAAACAAGGGTATCCTGCTCACTATCAAGCAGCGAAACATTGAAAAGATACGTGCACTAGCTCTCGCCCGAAAAAAGCTAGTTAAACGCGAGAAGTGTATTCGAGAGAACAAGATCTTTGTATCGAATCCTTCCCGTTTATTTGCAAAACCCCCTTCTCTCGTCGAGAATCCACCTTCGATAGAGCAAATCGATGGCTACTGGCGTGATTTATATGAAAAGTCGACTAGTGTAGATAAAAATATAAGACCAATCAAACTGTTCGAAAGGTTCTGCAACGCGCGCCTAGCAGAACAAGCGGTCCTAACATCTGTTACCGCTGATGAAGTATCCCTTGCTTTCAAAGGCAAGAAGAATCATTCGGCGCCTGGCATGGATGCTGTGTCCAACTTCTGGTGGAAACGTTTAACTTCCACACACGCACATCTTGCTAGGCACTTTACTTCATACATCCTTGGGTACGGGACCTTTCCAACGTGGTTCGCGGAAGGACGAACAGTTTTGATTCCCAAGAAAGGAGACCTTTCAGTTCCGAGCAATTATCGCCCGATTACATGTCTCAATACCGTGTACAAAGCGTTCACCTCCATTCTGAATGAACGCATACTCACAACCATAGAACCGGTTTGGCAGATGATATACGAGCAACGCGGCTCCAAACGAGGTATATCAGGTTGCAAAGATAATCTTCTTGTTGACAGATGTATCTGTCAAGACGCCCGTCAGTATCAACGCGACCTGAGTATGGCCTGGGTGGATTATAGGAAAGCATTTGACACTACCTCTCACCAACTCATATTGGTGCTGCTCAAATGTTTGAAAATTCACCCCGATATCATCAGATGCATCGAAGAGCTTTTACCTTTGTGGAAGACCAAATTTACCATTAGATGTGGTAAACGTACTGTCTCAACAGATCTGGTAACGTATAAGCGTGGTGTCTATCAAGGCGACAGCCTTAGCCCGCTTTTATTCTGCATCTCCCTTATGCCCCTTTCCTTGCGCTTGCGAGAAGAAACTGGTTACCGTTGTGGTCCCCCGACAGAAAGGAAGCATCAGGTAACTCATCTATTCTATATGGATGACCTGAAACTTTATGCTTCTTCTGAGAGCAGTCTATCTCAAGCTCTCAAAGCTGTCCATCAGTACACGAAGGCTATTGGCATGGAATTCGGACTCGATAAATGTGCCGTCATTCATTGTAAGAGGGGTCGTGTCCCTGATTACGATGCAGACGTGCAGCTCACAGATGGAAGCATCGTGAAACATCTCGATGAAGAAGAGCTCTACACATATTTGGGTGTCGGTGAAAACCACATTCAAAGTGTGTCTACTGTCAAGGAAGCTCTTCGCGGCAGGTATAGGCACCGTCTTCGACAAATCTGGCAATCAGAATTGTCTGGGATCCATAAGATCCGTGCTACTAATATGCTTGCAATACCCATCCTTCTCTATTCTTTTGGTTCCATCAAATGGACAATAGAGGAGCTTAAGGAACTTGACAGAGGCACTCGCAAACTCATGAACGTCAATCGTAGTTTGCACCCACGTGCTTCTGTACCGCGTAATTACCTCCCACGCCAGCAAGGAGGTAGAGGTCTCCTATCCGTTGAATGTCTACATGATAGGGTAGTTTTAGGAATAGCTTGTCAGGTCATAAATAGTTCAGACCCTCTTATGGAACTCGTGCGCGATCATGAGTTACAGGGTAAAGGAGCATTCTTGTTCTCTGCAGCAAAACATGCAGCGTCTAAATTGGGCCTTGCTTTTGATCCGTCTAATCGTGATCTTGATGATAACGTGGTCCTTCTCTCCAAATATCGACTTCGTTCAGCTGTGAAACGAGCTGAAATACGCTTCCTCTTCGAAGATCATCGGCATCGTGACCATCAGGGAATGTTCTACCGTCATCTAGACTCCTGTGGTCTTTCCGTTGATCTTACGTTCTCTTTTCTGCGATCAGCAGGACTCAAGTCCGAAACAGAAGGCTTTATCATCGCTGCCCAAGATGGTGTGATAGCGACGCTAACTCACCAAAAGTATGTATATAAGAAAGCAGTCTCCACCACTATGTGCAGAGCGTGCAAATCTCAGCCGGAGACGCTGATGCACCTCATCTCGGCATGTCCTTCTTATGCCACGAACACCTACATACATCGCCATAACGCTGCCCTCCGCGTGCTGTACTACTTCTTGAGACACAAGTATGAAGTGGACCCTACGCCAGTCCTACCATATGCTCCAGGCGAGATCGAGTCCGTCGTCAAGAACGAGAAATGCATTATCTTCTGGAATTTCTCGTTCCCAACTACCAGGCAGCTCTCTGCTACTAAGCCTGATATAGTGCTCCAGGATATCTTATCTAAGACTATGTACGTCATCGAGTTCTCTGCGCCTGCAGAAACGAACATAGTCACGAAGGAGGAGCAAAAACGGACTAAATATCTTGATCTCTTACAAGAACTACGACAACTACACCCTGGCTACTCAGTCAAAATGGTTGTCCTCATTATCGGTTGCCTAGGCGGAATTCGTCCCACTCTCGAGACGAATCTATCTCAAATTCCGGTCTGCAGGTCTCATCTTCGTCACCTTATCTCTTCTATGCAGAAGGCTGTCATTATAGGCACCCTTCGTACATTGAGATCGCATCAGACTGTCTTCAAGTAACAGCCCTTGAAGTTTCTTTTTTCTTTTTCTTTTCTTTTCTTTCTTTTAGTAGGTTCCACATCGCTGCGGTGCAGGGACGGAGCCTGCTTGACCAGGACATTAGACAGACTTACGTACCACCGACTCGGAAGACAGACGGACCAACGGACGTCGCGTGGACTGACGGACGTACAGACTACACGGCCACAAGTCAGTGAACTTTCTTCAAAAGACGTAGCTGCCTTGTGAAGATTTATGTCTCTCAAGGAGATGGGAGGCTCTGGGGTGTAAATCCTGTATCCTCTCTCCCTCCTTGGCAGGCATGAATTCGTTAATTTCAAATTTTAAATAATAGCAATAATAACAATAAAAGACACTATCACAATCACAGCACCGTGTACCCTGATTAAACACAAAGTCAATTGAAACAACACAGATGCTAGTTTCTTATTCTTCTAGAAAAAAAGCTCGAACCTTTAAGGCATTTATACAAAAAAAGAACAATCTGTTGACTTCATTAGGTCCAGAGTGGGAAAGCAATTCGGCTAGTGGATTCAATGATTGTTTGTTGACTACCTCTCCCAAATATGCGCATCTCATTCCATATTAAGATTGAATATTATTTAGATGTGATAAAACCAAATTTAATTTTTGGGTTTCTTGATGAAGTCAAAATGTTCAAAATATCAATTTTTATCAGACCTGAATGAAATTTTTTTTAAACCCACTAACTTTGGGTCAAATTTATCATTTCCATTTTTTAATTTAGCTTACATTTGAACCAAAATTAGTAAAATTCCATATTTGGTTTATCAAAATTGGATATAATTTAACTATTACAAATACTCATTTTGGGTCATATTTTTCAAATTTGTGGTCAAAATTAACCAACCTCTAAAAGGTGTGAAGATAGTAGGAGCCTAGTACCGGTACTATATGCGCAGTTCTGATTTAAACTGTGTGCTTACAAAATGCAGCAACTACCTCAATAATTTAGAACAGTATTTTTAAGCCACATCTTCGGATGGAAACATTTTTTCGTAGCCTTATAAATAATGGAATTATTAAAAGTATATTCTTCAGTTTACTGTGAAATCGTTTATCACGTATTTAGGAATAATTTTTCGTATCTAAAACTTTTAGCTTATCAAAGAGACCACGTTGAATCACTATCGCAAATAATTAAAAATGAATGTTTCTAGTTTGCGAATGTCAGGAGAAGAAACTTTTAATCTGATGGACTGAGTTGAAACTATCAGCAGATTTTTTTTCAAATCGCATAATGGTAGAATGTAAAATTTCCGGATGTACTTTTTCATTTCCTATTTTTTTTCACAGGCTTGAATTTCCATACCAGGACTATACCTTGTCGATATATGGCGGGTAAAAAACCAAAATTTCTGATTTACAGTAATGCCCAATTTTTTTTTCTTAGGAGTGACCTGAAAATCTTCGTAGTTTCAAATCAGCTCTCTATAAACATAACAAAACCTACACCTTCCGCGTAAAGAAATATTTAACCACTACTGGCTCTTGCAGTGCTCTGCAGTGAGCAACATGTTTAAATGGATATTTGAAAATATATTAAAACCAAAGAATGGTGTATGCATCAGATTTTTATTTTATATTTTGTATTCTAATTCTTCCTTTTCACTTATTAATTGAATACGAAAAGTGTCAATTAATGTCAATTTTGTGGCTATTTAATATAATACGTGTATGTTCGTTCTGTTTATTTATTAAAATAGACAATTTTAAATTGTTATGCAATGCAGTAAGCCATGGTAAGCCATATGACAAGCATTTAACATTATAAAGTAACCGAAAATGACCATACATGTATTTTCAATATTAATCAACTGAAAATAGCTACTTTCCATCGACTTCACCTTTTATAATACACTTCGTGTCTTGTTTTATGAGACAGGGCCGATTGATAGAATTAAAATTGATAACCTACTGCCATTTTAGGTGTATTTCACCCACACCACAGAAAGTTTTACTACTTAGAAAAATAACCTCGTGTTAGATACTAAAATCTACAGTGCCAATGCAATTGTAATAAAATTGAAACGATATTTTTGATTATCACTACATAGTATAAAACAAAGTCGCTTTCTCTGTCCCTATGTCCCTATGTCCCTTTGTATGCTTAAATCTTTGAAACTACGTAACGGATTTTGATGCGGTTTTTTTGAATAGATAGAGTGATTCAAGAGGAAGGTTTATATGTATAATAACATCCATTAAATAGTGGAGAAGTACTGCTATTTTTGAGGTTAATAGTTAAAAATGTAAAAAGTAAATAAGTAAAAATGTAGTGTATGAATTTAGATATTCCAAAGATAGCAGGAAATCTTAATGGTATAAGGAAAGGGGGATTGTTTTACTCCAAATTTAACGCGTGCGGGATACGGGCAGTAATGAATAAATCAAAACTACTGGATCGATTTTAATCACATAGGCTATATATTTTATACCCATGCGAAGCCAGAGCGGGCCGCTATGTTTTTATATACAACGTTCACAGTTTTTCTGTAGTGTATTTAGTATCAGCATTGCACCCGTGCGAAGCAGGGGCGGGTCGCTAGTTTTAAAGAAAATTTAAACTTGATAATAAATATTAGAGCAAAAATTATAAACCTTATTCACGAACCTTTCGTACTTGATATATTTAATTTGTATTCATATTCAACATTTTTGCAATAAGACACACGATATAACAAGAATTTTGAAAGGTTCTTTGATTTATTATATTTAAAGTCGTTAAATTTATACTCTGACTGATTTCATACGAAAGTTATAAAAATGATCGAAATAAAATCAAAATGTATTCCAGACGTTTTAATCAAAAATTTTATACAAATGTGTACTTACGTATAAAATGAATGTGTGATAATTTGTTTGAATGTTACTTAATCATATAATATACTACTGGTGTAGGTCGTTTAAACAGAAATAAAATTGTTCCTGAACTCGTATGTACTCGAATGACTTTAACTTGGCGAAGAAGAAATGCCATCAAAATAAACTTTTAGTCCGTCTGTGGGCACGATAACTAAAAAACGAAAAAAGGTATCGAGCTGAAATTTTTACAGCGCACTCAAGACGTAAAAAGTGAGGTCGAGTTCGTAAATGAACATCATAGGACAATTGGGTCGTGTAAACCGTTAGAGATAGAACAAAAGTTTAAATGTAAAAAATGTTCCTTATAAAAAATTAACCAACTTTTGTTTGAAATATTTTTTCGTAAACATCACTGTTTACCCGTGAGGGCGCTAATTAGGCGGAAATTTTATAGTTTGTACTTGAATATCAGTTATGCATGTGTCACATGTATGTATGTATTATGTGATAAAGAAATCAACACTGACTATGCATGGTATTTCAACAGTTAACTCAGTCAATTGTTTGTTTTCACTTGTTTTTTTTTTAGATTTTGAAGAAAAACCTTCCAATTTTCTTTGCTTAGTCCACTTGTATTTTATTTTAATATTTTGATAATTTAAAACATGACATGTTTGGTCCAATATAGACATTTTCAAACTGACAATACTGACAATTGATATCTTACTTTACTTATAAGAATAGGTACGATTTTGGATATTGTAATTCAATAGAGGTAGGTTCTGGGACATTGGCGGATACGTTTTTCTGTACATCGTATACAAATGTCAAAATTTATATTTTAGTTTAATCTTAATATCTATATTAAAAATTGAATACGGGCATAACTGGTTAAGGTTTTACGATAATGGTAACTCTTCCCCATAGCTACCGCAAGGTAATCTAACTTTCAACGATTTTGTCAAATTTTACGATAAGTTTTAATGCATATACCGACATATAACGTTATAAATATCTAATAAACACAATATGCTTTTAAAAACTGAAATCAATTCTTATTTAGAAGAAAATAAGAATATATTTTCATTGCTTAAATTTGTATACTTTTGGTAGTAAAAATTTCGTTTTTTCTTTTTTTATTCTATATAGGCTTAAAATAAGAATTGTTTGTGATGTTATTATTATTATGATTATGATTATATTACACTCTCGGATTTATTTATATGAATTGGAGCTATAAATACGTATACAGTTTTCGACTTATCATACATACCAGATACATTCAATATGAGTTTTATATTTGTTTGTACACTCTGATTAAAATTACTTGATCACTTTTTGGCATCAATATGTTGGAAAGGCACTTGGGAGGTGATCGATTCTACAATCTTTGGTTTTCTAGACCATCGCTCTAATTGTTTCATTTATCAGAATTTTATAATACTATGGTACTCTATAAAAAGTGTCACGACATTTAGGATGAAGACACCGTCCTATTTCCGTTATTTATAGAAATTTCGACTTTAAAGTGTGCACAGTCATACAAGGTGACGAGCCTAATTTTTTAAGATACTAATTTTCTAAGAAACAGAGATCTGAAGTTTTAACTCAGCCTACTACAAATTGACAAATAGGGCCGATTTTTAATATTTTTCCTAGCATCAAAGATGGTTAGAGATATCGAAAAAAACTACTAGAAAAGTTGTCTTGACTATTTTTTTTCCTTATTTTGGTCTTTACTCAAAATTATTATTAAGTTTATTGAAATACTTGAGTACATAACACTCTTAATCAACATACTTTTTTTATAGTTTTGGAGAAAATGAACACCAAAGTTTTTGCACCCTGGCGGATAAACGGTGATGTTAACGAAAGAATGATTCAAATAAAACATTTAAACTTTTGTTCTATCTGCAACGGTTTGGATAAAGATGGATACTTCTTCATTTGATTGAATGAGCAAGAAAGTCCCATTTTTAAATTGGTATATCTCGGTCAATTTTGAAGCCAGCAAGTCGAGAAAAAACGAAAATGTGAACAAATACTTCAGCTATAATTTTTGTTACTCTTTCTTTTATTTGTAGCACAGTTTTTTTGTAATTTGCAAATAACTAATTAGAACCCCCTGAACTACCACCTAAAAAGGGGGTTAGGTATGTCCCTGAGGAGTCGACTTTTTTTACGAAGTTTTTACAACCAATAGACAAATTGGAAAATTTCAAAGATGCATTCATTTTTTTCTTTTAGGTATTTAGTTTCATTGTATTTGTAAGGTTTCATGGATTTTTTACGTGCCATATCACTACATAGTATAAAACAAAGTCGCTTTCTCTGTCCCTATGTCCCTTTGTATGCTTAAATCTTTGAAACTACGTAACGGATTTTGATGCGGTTTTTTTAATAGATAGAGAGCAAGACGAAGGTTTTTATGTATAATACATCCATATTATAGTAGAGTAAGGGGGTGAAATAGGGGTTGAAAGGGATATGCTTCAAAAACTAAAAAAGTTGTGCATCGATTAAGCTCAAGTATTGACACGATATACCAGCTTCAAAGATCTATTGTTTTTATCTACTTTTAACCTTCGGAGGGTAGAAAGGTGTAGCGAGAAAGTGGGAAGGAATTATCGAATATTTACAAATATACCTAAGTGGGGTATCAAATAAAAGAGCATAACGTGTACATTACAAAACTGTTATCCCACGCAAGGAAATGTGGAGGGAGGGGTGCAAGTGGGGATGTTGCCCAGCAAAGCGGGTAGTTCACAGCTAGTCTTAGAATATAGATTAGCAATGCTTTGTGTACGACGAGCTGTAGACGTTCGATGGAACATTTTAATATGAACAAGAGTGTCAATATTGAATACTGTATATGAATGATCATATATGTATATATTTGTCGTACACAAAATAAAAATTATTACCTTTGTAATAAAAATGGTTTATGAAGAGATGATGCAGCTGTTCCTTATATTATTATCCATGGAATTAGAGCGAGTAGCAGCAGTAGAATGATATATGTATTATTTTTATATGCAGGATATGTGTTTTATATGATTATTTTTAATACACAGGATGGTTCTCTTTTATAAATAAAATAAAAAAACAAAAACAAATAAAAAATACTTCCATTCTTCATGTCTTCAATACATAAATCTATTGACTTTATATTGAAATGAAAAATGAGTTTTTACCACTTTACACAGACTACAAGGATATATACACTTTTTTAATATATCAAGCGCTAAACAGATCTTGATGTAGTTTGCCAATTACATAATTTATATTCTGATGAATTTTTACCGCGCCAAATTAATCCTGCAGAAAAACATACTGATGTAAGTATTTCATTCAACTAGTTATAGGAGTGTGTTTGTTTATTCTCTCAATAATATTGTGTGTGTACTAAATTTTTTATCAGTAGAAGCAGGAGTTTGTTAATTGTAATAGGATATAGAAAGTAAACACACAATAAACAACTTTTGATTGATTATTCCCGACTCCTAAATACTGAGTTGACCTTAACTGATTTCAGTGTGCCAAAAAATTTCTTTCCCAAGAATCTGTTATTAATGGTATGTTTTTGTTTGTTTACCTTATAGGTTTTTAGTCATTTCAAATATTGGTTTTAACCCCATTTTATTCAAATGTGGTTTTCAAATAAAAAAAAAAACACCACATAATTTTCAATTTATTAAATATATTTGTATAAGTAAAATTGCTTTGATAATTATTTTTTTTCAAATTGATAGAAGAAATTACAGAGTGGCTTTTCCTTACTAAGTCATACGACCCTATAGTTACAATGATGATTATATTTCATTATTACTTTGTGAATTTGTGAATTTATTAATTAATTGATGTACTCTACTGAGCGAATCAATACGTAGAATCAATATTACAAACGTCTTACAAAAAGAAACAATAACAAAAATATTATATATCACATTATATGGTATTTCCAAAACAACACTAAAAAATGAAAAGGTATAACCAAAATAATCAGAAAAAAAAAAAAAAATTAATTAATTAATTAATAAAATAAAAATATTCTAACATAGGAAATTAATGTAATACAGAAAAACTATGAATGACATATCTACAACACTACAAATAACAGGTACCAAAATATTAAAAGCATTAGATAATTAATTTAAATATTTTTCAATTTTGTACAAAATGGAACGAAAGTAATTGGCTACATCATGTATAGTCTTTTTGTCTGTAGTATTAAGCATGTCCTCAGCAGTGACTATATTTTGATGGATCACAACATTTCGCTCTTTACCACTCGTACCCCGACAATCTTCTAGGAGGTGTTTTATACTTTCACGTTATTATATTTCATAATAACTGTAAAACTGTTTCCAATTCCAAGGGGATTTTCCAATTCTTAACAAAGAAAAGTTTACTCTGTCAACAAAGTAGCCGAGTGAAAATTATTATTTTGAAAATGAATTATTCCAATGTTTAGAAAGTAATCTTCCTTATGTTGTTATAATAAAAATCCACCGCCAAATGCAATCCGTCACCAAATTACGAGTAACATACGTAATAAGAGTAATTACGAGCAGAAAATTTATACTGAGGATGACTACTTGGTAGTCGAATTACATATTTACTGTGTTCTGTTATTCACTGCAGAAATTCAGCTTATCAAAATAAGCACATCAAGAGCAACAAAATACTCCAAATTTGAATCTGAGGCCTGATTTGGGAGATACGGGTATGGCAAAAATCTATAAATATATTTTTTCACTGACTATAATTCGATAACCAGTAGTCAAAATATCCCAGTTTTTATATCTTTATTATATTATTGCAAATATTTGACGCATGTGAGCAAATCTCTCATGACCTAACTAAAGATTATCGAACGGTTGACGACAGTTCTGACTGGATAAGTAGAAGCATTTTTGCTTCTGTAAAACGCTTTTAACAATATTCTGTTTTGATGCATTTGATAAAAAATGCATATATGTAATATTTAGCAAGTAGCATGTGAGCTTCAAGACTAAAGGAAACCGTACCGTATGTTTAAATGTAAACATTAAAACGCAAATCATATTACTTTTTAAAAAAAAGTATTAATACTTGTATATATTAAAAGATAATGTGTTGCATGTTTTACATTTTACCAACCACAAAATATTTTTTTATTAACGGAAACCCATTGACAAAACGAAAATACCAAGTGCTTGTAGCCTATAAGTTTTTTAATATAATAATAATAATATTAACGGAGTTTAACCTCTGTTTCTCAGACCATGTCTATAACAGAGGCCACCCACATCATTATTTATAATATTTATTTATTTGTTCAACTACATCCGAATGTATAATTAAATTTATGGTGTAGGTGGAGTTGGTTACTTCGTTCTTACCCAAGCGACTGCAGTGTGATCTATTTACCGCCCCATTATTTTTTTTGTTCACAGTGCCTGGATTCGAGCCCGCAACCTCCCAGTCATTAGTCAAAGCAAGTTAAGACGCCTTGACAAGTGTGGCTACTAGCCGGTTAAAGAAAGGAGCATAATCACCAAGTGATTATTGATTGGAAAGGACTCTGTCATTAGAAATCATTCCGTAACTCAAAGCAATAGGCTTTTGTCCACTAAAAATAAATCGGTTGAATAAAAGTTTCTAAAGGTTAATTATGATATGTAGATAATAAAACACAAAATTAATTTTTATAAAATATAAGGACTATTATTATTATTTTTAAATAAATTCTTTAAAATTACACAGTCACGTGACAGCAAACACCAATCAAATGTAATCTGAACGTACTACGTCACGCCATATGAAAGGTTATGTAAGCTTACAAATACAAAAACATGTATGTAACTTGCAAATACTTGTAACTTGCAATTACAAAAATTATTTTATGTCACTGTATGATGTCATTCAAGACGCCATGACACTCTACACTGTTTTAAAAGTTAATTTGAATTGGGTTTTTAAAATGCAAAATATAAAAGGTAAATATTTTTTTCTTTTTAAATAATACTTTCTTCTGTAACGTTCAAACCAATTTTTTCAAATTTAGGATAAAAGCCCATTCTTTTACCGTCACCATAATGAAAAAGTCATAACCCAAAAAGGTTGTTGGTACCATGTCTAATATCGTAAAACTGTCTTATTCGATTGACGAGCCGGTGACTACAGTGTAGCCAGAATTCAATCAGGGAATGAACGATATTTTGAGCTATTCAAACAGAGCGTATCGAATTTTCTATAAAGTTAGTTGTACACAAAATAAATTTTAACATGCAAATAATATTTATAAGACAACATCATAACAACAATTAATTAACCTTATAAAATGTTGCTTTTAAAAGTCATTGTTATTTAATGTTTTTTAACTATAGTAGATACGTCTCCCCATCATTGGTGAGTTTACCCCTTTCATTGTTTAACTTTGCACAAAAAAATTATTTAATAAATTTAATATTTGTTTTTGGACACGCTATTTTAATGTGGTCAATTAATTATAAAAAGAACCACATCCCAGTCAACAAAGCATGAAATGTAAAAGAAAATATTTTATTATTTACGGGCAAAGATTTATTTGATAAACATATCATCATAAAAATTGTTTTAAAACGAAAAACTTCTCAACGTATTTATTCCACGTGCTTTAATCTACTAGCAGTTGTGTATTGATAAAAAACTTTATTCCTAATTAATGAGTGTGCAACTTGAATGGATCGTGAAGTTATTTCTAATTAACTTGCAAAAAATTTTGAATCCAATACTTAACGCATTGTGGACGCACGGCAGTGGCGTCAAGACCTCGCTTTCGTAACGCTATTTCACGGAGAAACGATAATATATAACGAATAATGATAATTAATTAGGTTTCTTTTAATTTCTCAGCTTGTTTTCACTATAATATCTGGATGACCGAGCTTTGCTCGGTATTCTTAAAAAGACACAAATTTTATCACTAATAGAAGACCGTTTTAAATGTCTCCACACAAATACCAATTTGAATCATTAACTACGATATACACCAATAGATGTCAGGAAGAGTTATAATTTGCATTGTATTTCATTAACTACGATATACACCAATAGATGTCAGGAAGAGTTTTAATTTGCATTGCCGGTTTCAGTTTTTCATGAAAAAACGAATAAAACGACGTTTTTTTAAAATGAAACCTTGTTAGATCGACTTATCGCCCCAAAAAACCCCTACATACTCATTTTCATGAAAATCGTTGGAGCCATTTCCAAGATCGTAAATATATATACAAGAATTGCTCGTTTAAATATATAAGATTATAACACAAATTTCCATAGAAACCGATTGGCTCACAGCTTTAAGGGAAGTAAATACGTCACTACCGTTTTATTTATTTAAAAATATAACTTTTTTTATTAATAATTAATAAAAAAAATGTAATTATTAATTAAAAAAAAAAGACTTAAATATTCATAAATTATTCTTTCATTTATATATGAATTTGTGGCAAAAAGAAACAAATAATGCATCTTCTCTATTACCTTTTTCGAAGCCCAACAACGGCCTCTCACAACATTCACCTTTCAACGGCCTCTCTATCAATATATCGTTTGATATTTATTGATTAAGTACCTAATAATTGTGCACTCAATATCAATATAAATTGATAAACACAATCTAATTAAAAATAAAAATGCTACATGACAAACATGACACAAAATTGTTTACAACGGAAAAATATTAGTACAAATTGTAAAATATTTTTATATACTTTACGCGACGCGGCGCATAAAACACATCGCTTACCGGAAGTGGCAGAGAAAATTAATGGGCTATTTTTTCCCTACAAAAGTTCTTTACATTTTCATTATTATACCTTGCATAAATGTAATATGCAAGGTATACTAAGTTTAGTCCCAAGTTTGTAACGCTTAAAAATATTGATGCCACGCAAAAAATTTTGCTATAGGTGTTCATAGAATCACCTAATTAGTCCATTCCCGGCTGTTCGTCCGTTCGTCCGCCCGTTCGTCCGTCTGTGGACACGATAACTCAAAAACGAAAAAAGATATCGAGCTGAAATTTTTACAGCGTACTCAGGACGTAAAAATTGAGGTCGAGTTCGTAAATGAGCAGCATAGGTCAATTGGGTCTTGGGTCCGTAGGATCCATCTTGTAAACCGTTAGAGATAGAACAAAAGTTTAAATGTAAAAAATGTTTCTTATAAAAAAATAAAGAACTTTTGCTTGAAACATTTTTTCGTAAACATCACTGTTTACCCGTGAAGGCGCTAATTAGGCGGAAATTTTATAGTATGTACCATACTTGAATCTATGTACCATAATGTACCATACGAAGTATGTACCATACTTGATATCTGGAAGTCGAAATTGTAACTACTGAATTGAGGTCTTCTGATTTTAATTAGTACAAATTATTATTGCCAGTTGGAGAGTTGCAACTCCCAGTTATCAAATTATGATGTTGTAGAACATTGATCGTTACGGTGCAACAACAAATTAAACCTTTTTTCTCAGTAATCAGAATTATATTAAACACAAATTTTATCAGTTAATATGAAAAATAATCATTCAACATTTTCCCAAAGGAGCCTCATTAATTTTTAACACATCAACGGCTAGTAACAAATTTTGAAGTATTTATTTATTTGTACTTGTTGATTTATCTTATCATGCAATCAAAAAAGTTATTGATTTAGATAATATTTCTAAAAATAGAGTGCATTAAATAAATTGCAATTCATTCAAATTATGAAAAATTATATTAATAAAGTGAAATGAGGCCCTCATGAAAATAAAATACTAAAATTGCTTCGCAGCTGTTAACCGAGTCGTTGTGTCATTTCGTATGCTCTTCAAAAGTTGTCTTACTTCAAAGGGTTGGTTATTTTTTGGGGCATATTTAGGCGATATTAAATTTATAATCGATAATAAAAAAACAACGATTTCAATAACTTAATAACGTTATTGAAAAGAAATTTTTCGAATTTTATTTTCTCCAATATGATAAATATATTTAAAATTCAAATAATTTTTATTTTATTATAATTGAAACCAAATAAATAATGTTACAACAGTTTTTTCCCAAAAGAAAATTGATTTTTAAAATGGTTTATTTTAGTTTTCTTGTTGGAGACATTTTTAGCTATAACTCTTTCTTGTTTCCAAATTTAGTATCAGTCAGAAACAGACAATTTATAATATTAAAAATATTTAGTTTCACTAAATAGTTGAGTATCTATTGAGCCGGATGGTGATTCTGATGATCTACGAATTAATTGACATTCGCTTATATTTATACAATCAGCTGAAGCCATATCACAAAAACATTGTAAACGTCTTGATGATTCTCGGCCTTTTGGTGTATTTTCTCGACTAGGATGTATATCGTATAAGCTTTTACACTTATATTCCTACAATATGAGTTGAAGTATGAATCATTATAAAATTAAAACGGATTTCTTTACTAAAAACATGGCACTCTACACATGGCATTAGAACACACAATTTCTGGAAAGTTTCTGATAAAAAGCTATCAATTTGAAAATGCTGCTTGGATACAATACCACTACGTTCGTACAACTTAGCAGTTAATTCAATTTAAAATTAAGTAAGTGGTAGTAATGAAGATATCCGATCTGTATCGGCTAAAAATTCCATACACAAGGTACTGACAAACATTTATAAATCGATCAGATAAGGTTAAAACAATCATACAATTACCATACCTTCCAAAATTTCCTCATTTCTTGTACATCATCCTGCCTTCGTACCAAATAGGCTCTGTAAAATGATTGGATTTTTAGAGCCGCATAGCTTTGTGTCCATATTTCTGATTTTGGAAATATTTTTCTAGGTCTGTTAAAAAAGATGAAGGAAAAGATTTAAATGAAGTTTTTACAAAATTAACTACAAATTACTAATTAATTGTACTGTTGAACGGAAACGACTATAGTTATAGAATTGGCCGTTTAAGAGAGATATCTACATAAGCATAGCGATTCAAACACAATATTTATGTTCAACGGTAGTGTTCAACGCGACAGCCACATAATCGCATTTACCTATCATTCAACAGAAAGCGGTTGCCCACAATTCTTTGTATAAATAAAAGTCAAATGAATGTCATGCTAAGAAAATGTATTTTACACTTGAATTTTAGTAAATGTTAAAATGACGATTTAAGTTTCCTTACTTGTCTTTTAAATGTTCAATGGCGAATGGTATGTCATAGATGTCAGTGTAGTTTTTATATCGATTTGGATGTTTCGGATTGAAATTCCATAAAAGTTCGGCTAAATGATCTAAACCATTGAAGCGAGTCTTTTTATTGTACTGAAATATTTAATACACTCGTTAAAAAAGAACTTCTCTTTTAGCAGGATGCTGCATAATTGATATTAGATTAACATTTCGGAAAGAAAATATAGCTCTCTAAAGCTGATTTGAAAAAGGGGATTGGAGATAGTGGCAAATTTTACTCGTTTATGTCTCCAAGAATGTTGTAACTGTTTTAAAAAGTCATCCAAGCTTTATCATTTTTAAATTAACAGAAAGTTGGTTTTTTCAATGAAAACACATTTAAAAAAAAAAATAAATGCATAAAAAGAAATGGTATAAAAATGGTCAGAAATGATACTTTGAATGTCTTTCCCTGCTAATTAATTGTGAGCGATACAGCTAAAATTGTTTCTAAGTATTTCGTGTATAAAAAAATATTTTTTTAAACTGTTTGAACCATTAATCCAGGTGAGACATTTTAAAATTATTCAATTGATATTCAGTTTTGTGCCATAGTTACATTATAACAGGGCCATTTCTATTTATTTACTTTACGGTGTTAAACCATCATTATATAGAATTTTTGCTGGATGAAAATCGTAATAATCGCTTTTTTCCAATTTTACAAATTTTTGATTCGAAAACTGGAGGGTTTTGAGAAAAACGTCTAAGAACAAATTGGTTAATTTTGACCACAATTATATGAGAAAATGCCGAAGCGAGTCGCTCAATATTACTTATTTGTTTAAAAAAATTTGTTTAAGCAAATATCGGGTTACCCATCGGTTTATCCACCGGCAACCTGCAATTTTACATTCAGGAGCATATTTTAAACGGCATCCTGCAAAAATTCTCCATGCGAAAATTAATCATGCTCAATGACGGATTTTGCCCGATCTATTAATAAAATGATACTTTATCATTTTTAAGCAAAACAAATTTTATACAAGATCTTACCCGTACAGCATTGTACTTTTTGGCTTTGAACATCATTGAATTCAAAGCTGGAATCAGTATTGGAAAGACCTCGTTATCCATATTTCCCCATGTAGTATTTTTGACGACTGTTTAAACATAAATTATTAAACGCTTATTAAAAATACAATAATTAGACAAATATTAATAGCCTGCAGTATATGTTAGTGACATTTTCATTGATTTTCATGGATTTGAAATAACTCTATGTAATTCTATTATGACAAGAGAATAGAAATCTAAAACATTGTTTATTTAGGTCAACTCTCAAATAGTCTAGTTTTCTTTCACGGGGGCTGGAAAAATTTTAATTCAGTTAAACCTGATCTATTTTTTCTTATTTCGTGAATACCTATTTTTCGTTGGCGTTAGCCCCAAATCGAAAAAATAGTTTTTCGATTGAGAAACATATTAATTGTTCGTCACTGTTCTAATTTCGTGGTTGATCAGTTTTTCGTGTATCATAATAATGTTTAGTTTTAGTAATAATAATGCAGGCCACATTATAAAATAAAAATACATACTTTCATCCGGTAATGGAGGTATTTTAGATTTACTTTTTAAATATTCTTCGCATTCTTTACGTCTTGTTTCATATTCATTTACAATGATATTCCACAGACTTTTGCCATTTGATTTAGAAATTGATGATCCATTTGAAAATAATGTTGTATAAATCGCCGATTCGTTTATAACAGAACCGCGCTTTGACTCCGTCATATTATAATGTAAACACTTAAATACTAGAAATAGTTTATTTTAAAATAGTAATAGGCACAATAGTTCAAATGACAGATAAATACAATCACAATAAAACAGAGAAAGTCGTGTATTGGCACCGTGCATGAGTTTTATTTCAGGCTGTTTCTATGGTAACCACTTTTTTAATATAGTAGGGTATCGGATTAAATTTTTTTTATCTTCCCACTATAGGAAGCTATTGTAATGGGTCCGATTTTCGAAATCGAAATTTTCAACATATTTTTACATTTCATGGTTAGGATAAGGCATTAATACAAATTTGAAGAAGAAGTATGCGTGTGTGTGTGTGTGTGTATGTGTGTGTAAATACGTCCGTAGACATTTTTTTCGTCGTCGATATCCCATGAACAAAAAATGATATCGACCTCGTTGACGTGTCGATCGATGCGTATTAAAGGCAACATGATCCGAAAAGAATTTCATAACATTCGGTTGAGCCGTTTTTAGTTGGGTGAGCTTTTTCTTATATTTTATCCTGATTGATATCGCGCGAACATTTCGTTTAGGTACCGATCCAAGCATATTAACGACAGTACGATCCGAAAAAAATTGCATAGCATTCGATCGAGTTGCTTCGACTCGTCGAGTTTTTATTTTTTTAAATTTGTATAACATTTTATTATAATGGGAAGTTCTTCGTGTGGACCTCAAGGATCGCAGCAAACTCTATCCACGGCTTGTTAACCACTTCAGATGAAGAATTCTCACTTCACCAATCGAAAACTAAAGTTGGTATTTAAAAATCTTACTTATATGCAAGATATTAATGTTTAAAATTCCTAAGTAAACAAAGAGGAAGATACCCACTAGAGGCGTCATACGTGGATATCGCCATAGAGATAACATATAAACTTAGTTTTGCTAAAAGGAGATGGGAAACCTTTGAATGCAATCTTTGATTGCTTATAACTTCTTTGATCAGGATTATATTCTATTGTATAGATGGACAGTTAAAAGTAAGTTTATGATTTGCATATCTGGAGTACATTGAAAATTTAATATTATTTTGTTCTGAAAGTGGAACTTGCTGTAGAATTAAGCCAAAGGATGATAGCCTATAATATACTCTTGATTTATTATCTAGATTAACGGACATTGTGGACATAAACAACATTTCTAAAACAGAGTTACAAATCAATAAATTGTGAAATTTATTGGCGTATCATTATATATCCAATTATTATTAAAATTCTATATCACCTCTCACAAAACCTATATCACACATTAACCCTTTCAAACCTAAACAAAATACAATCAGTATTCAATATCGTGTGCAGGGATGACACAATATTGAGTGAGTATTTTATTTAATTGTGACGATAATGACATAAAATCTGATATGATATAAACAGCGAATAATAACACCATAAAGGAAAACAAGGGTGAAAGAAGAAATGTATAATGTAATAATGTTCAGATTTTTAATAACAATTTTCTGTATAATTTTTCAATTACAAAGGGTTTAGTAAACGAAGTAAATGCTTAATAGCCTGCTTATTGATTGGAAGAATTAAGGGAATGTTTTTGGAACTCTGTTACTTATCGCACGCTTTCATTTGTTTGCTGATTGGGAGGTAAATCCAAAACCCGGGCCGGTTAAACTAATGAGCTCACATAAAAAATACTACTTACTGGCTCCCAGACTATGGTTAAAATTATTAAAAGTGATTTCTCCCCTCAATGTTTTACTACCTTTCTTTATTTACATCATATACAAGCACATAATACGAATGGAGATGGGTACAGAATAGATGCATAGGATCGTAGCAACAAGAGTAGGTTATACGAGTAATAATTAATACAAGGTGGTAGGTAGATCGGGGTGAAGAACTAATGATCGTTAAAGCTGTTCCAGTTATTTGAGTGTGAGAGAAGAGATGAGAATCTTGTAAACTCACATCAACTTAAGTATACAATATTATACATAGGTAAATACTATTTTGTATATTGGTATTTATCAATAAAATGTTATGTCTTAAGGAGATATGCAAGGATTGTAGAATAGTATATATAAAAATAAATTGCTGTGCGTTAGTCTCGCTAAAACTAAAAAACGGCTAGACCGATTTTCAAAATTTTTTGTTTGTTTTGTTCGCTATAGTTCAGGGATGGTTTAGAAAAAAAAAACTAAACAGAGCTAATTAACAGAGCAAAGAATTATTAAGCTATTTTCATATTCTATGTAATAGACCTTTTCATTTTAAAAATTGATTACCTTTTGTTTCGGACAGTTTCTTAAAAAACTAATGTAATAAAATGAATAACAAATATCTTGGGTCTTTGTCCAACTTATTTATTACTGTGTGTCCGAAACAGTAATGAATCGTAATTGAAATGAAAAGGACAATTTCGGAATAATTAGATTCAATGCGGAATAATTTCAGAGACTGAACGGAATGAAAATGTTGGCTCTACAGTCAGGTTCATAAAATATCTCGAAAATTACTCATTTAATGGTCAAATAAACACGATTTTGTAATTTTCGGGTCAAAATTACCTTATAAACTTAGTTTTATCGAAATCGGAAACAAAAACTTTTTTTACACTTTTTGCAATTTGTAAAAATCGAAAAAATCATAAAAAATTCAAAAAAACACAATTTTAATAATTTTTGGTTGGGTTGGGTTGGGTTGGGTTAGGTTGGGTTAGGTTGGGTTAGGTTGGGTTAGGTTGGGTTAGGCTGGGTTAGGCTGGGTTAGGTTGGGTTAGGCTGGGTTAGGCTGGGTTAGATTGGGTTAGGTTGGGTTGAGTGTGGGTGTAGGTGTGGGTGTGGGTGACGGGGTGGGTGTGGGTGTGGGTGTGGGTGTGGGTGTGGGTGTGGGTGTGGGTTTTTTTTTCAATTTTATTATTTTATTATTTAAAAAAACCCGATGTTTCCGACTAATTAAGGATGTATGAGCACGGTTGTAGGAACACAAAATAACAAATATATATTTTTTCAATTTTGTTGGTGAATTATGCTATGGCTTGTCAATATAAGATGAAAAGTATGAATAAAATTTTTCGATATCTGGAGTAATTTTCAAAATATCGAAAATTGTGTTTAAAAAAATAACCATTTGAAGCAATTTCTGTGAAATGATTACATCTTAGAATGCCAATAGACATATTTCATTTACGAGGAAAGTCGTTAATAACAGTATGTAATTAATTAAAACAGAATTCATACCAGAGACAAGAAATCCATCATCTAGTAATCGTAGAGCCATAGATAGCTACCTACATAATATTATTGTGTATCATTGCGGGGTAGTGTATACAAAATGAAGGAATATGAATGTCATTCAACCAGGACGAAAAGGGGTGAAAAATTCCATAACGATGTAGGATAATTTGATAAAAGCTCTGCTATATATAAAATACCAGTATATGTATATTGACTGTCTGACCGAACGTTTTTTATTTTATCCAGAAAATTGAAATGAAAAACAATCTATATTTTGAGGTATCCACAGTTCAAAAATTACAAGAACAGAGAATGCATGCATGTGTTCGTGCCTCAATAAACATATCTATTATTCAATGAACTTTTTATTGGCGTAGGTATTTGTGAACAAAAATGCCTGTCCGAAGATACATAAAATTTGCGATTTTTCGGAATATTTGTAAGTATAAAGGAAATTTTTACAACAAATAACAGATGACCAGTTTTCTGTAATTTTGGAAAATTGTGAGAAATTGTGTTTTAGCACATTTATTTACCTTTCATTTTAGCTCAAAGCAGGGTCTGTAAACCTTAAAATAATTGTATTGTAATCGTAAAAAAACTAAATACAGGCTTTAAAATATGAGTCTAACCTAAATTGTGGGCATTATGTGGGAAAAAAGAATAATATTGACTAAGAATAAATCGGTTCGATTAAAGTTACTAATGATTAATCATGACATGTAGATAACAAAAAACAAAATTAATTTTTATAAAATATAAAGATTATTATTACTTAAAAAAAATAATTTCTTTTAAATTATACATCCGATCACGTGACAGCAAACACCAATCAAATGTACTTTGAAGGTACTACGTCACGCCATATGAAAGGCTATGTAAACTTACAAATACAAAAACATGTAAACTTGCATATACAAAAAAAATTGTATGCCACGGTTTGATGTCAATCGATACGCCATGACACTGTTACACTACACTGTTTAAGAAGTAAATGTGAATTGGTTTTTTCAAATGCAAAATATATAAGGTAAATAGTATTTTTTTTAAATCTTACTTTCTTGCTGTAAATTAAATACTTATGTAACGTATAAACTAATTTTTCAAATTTAGGACAAAAGCCTTTTGATTAATGAATGAAATAATCTATCAGTAAAGCTTACAAATACCAAAACATGTAAACTTGCATAAACGAAAATGATTGTAAGTCACGGTTTGATGTCATTCAGGACGCCATGACAGTCTACACTGTTTTATAAATAAATTTGAATTGGTTTTTTAAATTGCAAAATACATAAGGTATAAAGTATTTTTTTTTTAATAAATGATACCTTCTTGGTGTAAATCAGATACTAATAACCAATTTTTCAAATTTAAGACAAAAGCCTATTGATTTCTGATTGTCAGTCAGAATTCTTGATTTGGCGTTCAAAGGTCATACCCACTACAGCTTGTTTATAATATTGTATCATCTACGTTGTACCTACACGACAGGGGATTCTCTTATGGACTCATTACTATGTATAATGTTCCATTGCGATATTTAAATACTGAATTTAAGTTGAGCGTAATAAAAAAATATGTGCACACTCAAATAATTACATTATTTTATTATATAAGTTTTTTTTTTTTTTGAAAATGTTGTATATATATAAATTTATTTTTTTTACCACTAATTATTTTTTATTTTTTAGAGAGAAATGTTTGGAATTTTTTTCATTAATGAATACTAAATTATTGTGCTCTGGTATGACCTGGATTATAAAATGAAAAATAGTAATAATACAAGTATAGAAGAACTGTTTTGTTCTATATTATCATTTTTCTACATTATTTTCTGGAAAAAAATATTATATTATTTTTACTCCACCAAATGTTATATTATTATTTTGTTATGTATGTATTAACCTCTATATACAATGTCTCTAAGGACAAAGTTACATTCAATTTAAAAACATATTTCAAAATACAAGCAAAAGTGTAAAAGCAAAGTTACGGTTTTTCAAGTGCTATATTTAACCGGTTTTGTTGTATGGCAGTGAAGCACATACGCTCTCAGAAAGAATGGAGTAATCCGTATTTTCTTTGGAAAAGATTGGAAAGATAAAATACCAATCAAGCAAGTGCTGGATATAGTTGATGTTAGAAAAGAGCTAATAAAGACTTTGAAAACTCGGCAACAGAAGTTCGTGGGTCATGTGATAAAATAAATAGCAGCCCTTAGAGTACTTAGTATTACCGGCAAAATATTGCCACTATCAATAAAGTAAAAAGGCAGTTTTTTAACATCCCTTTCTTCACAAAAGACTACTAAGATTTTTCACATGGCCTATGATCAGCAGTAATGGAAGTCCATGGTCGCCAACGCCTGAACAGGCCTGTCAAACAATGATGATGATGATAGAGGCTAAAATAGAGATAGGCATTTAACAAGTGAAAATAACAATTGACTGAATTAATTGACTGAATACGCAGTGTTTTCTATTTGTTTTTTGTGGGACTTACTACTACTTACTACAATGTGTGGTTACTTGTAGAATGGATTTAATGTGAAATTAGAATCAATTGACCCTTTATTCGAAGCTACCTACAAATTTGGAACCTTCTATCTTTTATAGTTTCAGATAAGAGCTTTGGATACGTTTTCGATAACTAAATTACGCAATTTAGTTTCTAAAGGTTTCCTCCGAAATAATAAAAGATAGAATGTTGCCAACTGTTAAATGGCTTCAAGATGTTAGCCAATAAGACCAAAATTTATACCATCACCATCTAATAATGAATATGGAAATTGGTGAAGTGGGAATCAAACTACAAAATATATTTTGTTCATTCATGTTGGACACTGATTGGGATATCCCGTTCAGGAATCTATAAGATTAGGGATAACGGAACTGCATTAATGAGTACTACCCATTGTGTCCGGAGTGATTGCACAGCAAAATTTCTAATCGGGTAGTAGTCTAAACTATTACCTTTGTGTATCTTAATCGTGAAAACATTGGATTACGGCTTCTTTTTGATTTTTACTGTTTAGACCTTATACAGAAGTCGTATGAGGGTCACAGCCTTTATTTCTGTACATGCTTTAATTTAATAAGAATTACTTTATATATTATATAAAAATAGAACAAGCCTGAACATTGTAGTATACAGGGCGTTCTGTTATTAACTGCAGATCGTTGGCCTACACAATAAGCTCATAAAGACGAAGAAAAAAGTCATTTACCAATTTTGGATCTGAGCCCTAATTTGGGCGCTACAGGTATGACAAAAATTGATAAATTGGTAAATTCACTGGCTATCATTCGATAACCAGTAGCCAATGATAATCAGTAGATATTAATAAATGTCATTTGATAATATTCAACTAAAGAAGGGATATGAACTGATTTCAATTGGTTTATATTATTTTGAAAAAAACATTTAAAAAACACTATTATATTATTTCATTGGTTTAGTCAATTCCCACTTTTTTTTATTATTATATTTTTGCAAGAAAACATTAGATTCTTAGTAAAAAAAACAAATAACGGTAAATGACTTTTTCCTTCGTCTTTATGAGCTTATTGTGTAGGCCAACGATCTGCAGTTAATAACAGAACGCCCTGTAAAGGTAGGTAGGTAGGTACTTACTACTTGTTTTTGTCATTGTTATGTCTAAAACATTTTATAAAAATGATATTTAATTTTATTTTTTTATATAATTCATCCCTTTAATTATCATTTGTTGTTGTTGTTGTCGACGCAGTGGTTATAAATGTTCATCTCATACATAAATGCTGTATATTTATTTTAAAGGTTCTGTATTTAAAATGTAACAGAATAACTCTAGGAAGCTTTGATACATCATGCAAGGGAAAAATATAAATTTAATGAAAAGAAAAATAGTCATGTAATGAATGTAAAACATAACTAAGCCTAAATGGTTGTGACAGATACGAAAAATTTGTTTATAATTACACTTGACAAAGTATGAAGATTTTGGAAAAGCAAACTTTAGTTATATTCTATTTTAAAGAGGTTTTCATTCAAAATGATTAACTTCAAGTTTAAACCTAAATTAAATGTTTTGCTTATATAAAATATCATAAAAGTTGTATTTTTATTTATTTTTAAGAGCAATTTGTGTGATAGCAGCTTCACTGAGCAAAATAATATAATGCATATTATATACTAGTCAAAGAAAAGCTGGAAGCGCTGACACCGATTTTATTGTCCCTACCATGACTACGCACACAACGAATATGTGTAGCTTGGATCGCTCGTAAAGAACATTTTAGGGTAATAGGTAAGAAAAAATTTCACAGGAAGCCATTTTCCTAACTATTTTTGCGAGTACCTTTTAGAAATAACTTTTAAGCGTTATACAAATTAAATTCAAAAGCTTAGAAAGTGAAGGAACACAAATTTATCTTGAAAACAAATCTTGAAAAAAATACACGGATATCTATATGATAGAAAAAGTTTGTTGTATCCACAATTGTTTAATTTCAAAATGTTTTTTGTGTGCGTCAACAAATACATTCAGTTTTAACTTTTATTTGTTTAATGAAATTCGCAAAAAAACAACAAAATTTACATACTTTTTTTTTATACCCTAACTAAATATTATGTAAATAATTGTAAATCGTATAGAAGTTCTATAAAAATTTACAACTTTTTTTTTTACTACTTGAAGTATGTTAGATAGCAGAAAATTCAGTTTAATTTTTTTTTTACTCATATATACATTTTTTAACATTCACGTTTATACTTAAGAAAACTTGGAGTTGTTGAGAACTAAAATAAAAGAGTTGATTAACATTATTGTATCACCATTCTTTATAGTACCTCTTTCAGATATCCTTTCAAAAAGAATCATTTTTCTACTCTGGCAATACTATACGATGCTTCAGTAGCTACATTTTCACAATGACGTATGTTAACTAGTGAAATTTACAATTAAACAAGTGAAAACAAACAATTGGCTGACTTAATTGTTTAAATACCATGTATAGACAGTGTTGACAACTTTGTCACATTACACATACATACATGTCACACATATATAACTGATATTCCCATATAATACAGACCATACAATTTGCTCTCTCACGGGCAAACAATGATGTTTACGAAAAAATGTTTCAAACAAAAGTTGTTTATTTTCTTATAAAGAACATTTTTAGTTCTATCTCTAATGGTTTGCAAGATGGGTCCTACAGACCCAAGACCCAATTGACCTATGTTGCTCATTTACTAACTTGACTTCAATTTTTACATTCTTAGCACGCTATAATAATTTTAGCTTGATATCTTTTTTCGTTTTTGAGTAATTTTGATGACAGACGGACAGACAGACGACAGACGACAGACAGACAGACAACCGAAAATGGACTAATTAGGTGATTTTATGAACACCCATAGTAAAATTTTGTTCATAGAATCAATATTTTTAAGCGTTACAAACTTGGGACTAAACTTAGTATACCTTGGTATATTTCATATACATGGTATAAAAACTTGGAACTAAACTTAGTATACTTTGGGATATTTCATATACAAGGTATAAAAATCCCCGATCAATTTTTCGGGTACGGAACTCTAAACTCGCACTTGAAACGTATTTAAGAACACTCTCCATTAAATTATCTTTTTCCTTCGAACCTTCCCCAAACTGAACCGATTTTGAAGATCATCGCCTATTTTTAGTTGTTCCAGGTGCGGAACTCTAAATTCGCACTTGAAACATAGCTAAGAACACTCCCCATTAAATTACTTTTCAAACGAAAAAAAAATTTAAATCGGCTCATCCGTCTAGGCACAACGATGCCAAAGGTAGACCCACAGACAGACAGAAACACATAGCGGTGAAACTTATAACACCCGTTTTTTTGGTTCGCGGGTTAAAAATGGTTTTCAACAGTGAAAATATTCAGTTTAGCTTACTTCAGTATGATACAAAAAAGTGGATTCAAAACTATTTGTCTTATTATTTTTCAACATCTGTCGAGAGTCATACTAATCTTGATACCTCTCACATCAATTGTTAGAATCGTTTCAAGAAAACAATTCTAACAAAGTTCGAAAATGCCTGAGAATTTTTATAGATTTTTGTTTCAATTATCAGTTTTGTTTCAGTTTTTTATCGTTAGCACAAACACATCCAGATCTAATTTGCATAGAAGAAACTTGAATGAGAATTATCAGAGTTCGCTTTGAATGGTTTTTGGACAATACGAGCCGTTTTCAGGATTTCAGGATAAGGCCCGTTCTATGATGTTCATGCTGTTTATATCCAACATTCTAAAGATATATCAATGAACCACGAGAAAATTCGACGAAAAACTAATACACGAACACTTCATAGTAACTGTGATAATACCATACGACGCGACGATTTATTTTAATGTTAGTTCGCTTTCGAACACTTATTATTAAATTTTTCACAAAATGGTAAGCATTTCAGGCTTTATTTATAAATTTTGTGTAATTTATTACATACCATACGAAAGTAATTTGAGTATTTTATCCCATGTTTTTTTGAATATAAAATATAAACACAATAGTATGAAGAAAAAAGTAAAAGTTTTTTCTTATTTTATTGTTTTCTGATATCTATCCAAACATATATGTCGAAAAGATAATATACGCATTTAAAATTGGTTTTGAAATATTATTTTTATTAGAAAATTTTTAGTACATTCGATATATGCGAACAGCGGCGCCACCAGCACTAAACAAAAATTATATTTTGATTGTATATTGAAACTCGATTACACATTCAACTAATATTCATAGAAATTTAAATATTCAAGAGCTACATATCTCCTTGTATATAATATAAAATATGAATATTGCACAAATATAAATACTGTATTCTTATGCGATCAAGGTATACTAAGTTTAGTCCCAAATTTGTAACCCTTAAAAATATTGATGCTACGAACAAAATTTGGATATAGGTGTTCATAAAATTCATTTGTTTGCCGGTTTGTCTCTCTGTCCACACGACAACTCAAAAATGAAAAGAGATATCAAGCTGAAATATTTATAGCTTGCTCAGGACGTAAAAATTGAGGCTAAGTTCGTAAGTTTATATGTAAAAAATGTTCCTTATAAAAAATAAACAACTTTTGTTTGAAACATTTTTTTGTTAACATCACTGTTTTCCAGTGAGAGTCCAAATTATTTTTGAGCATTATACATGCATTGTATTGTAACAAGCAAACATTTATTTAATGTATGTAAGTATTTGTTTATTAATATTTCCACTGAGGAAATCAGTAGATAGATACCTTTATTACTTTGTGTGTAAGAGTGGCTATTTTTCTTTACTTACATGGCTTAAAAAGCAAACGATTGCATAATCAACACTGTCTGTACATGGTATTTCAATAATTATCTCAGTCAATTGTTTGTCTTCACTTGTTTTTCAAATATATTCTTATAGGTTAATCAAATTAAACATTGAACGCTGCATCAAAGTCGTGTACAATGTTAAATTCAAGTTTTCGACCTCCGCAGACGACCGAGTCATTATGAAAAATAAAAAAAAAAACTCGAACATTTTGACCTTATTTTATTTTTTGTCGATTTTGACCTGTAAGCGCTGATTTTTCATCAAAAATTTGGTATTCATTTTTAATGAAGGTTTAATTTGAAGCAGATTGAGAACAAGCCAGTTTTTATGGAGATATAACAAAAGTTTAATGTAAAAAATTTTAACCCATGAAGGCGCATAGCAATTATAAATTTATCATAGCCTTTCCAAAAAATTAGCCATAAGACTTTTAGCTAGAATCTTAGTTTGAAGCAAGTTGTACATACTATGATGTTGTGTATTCGAATTTTTGTTTTCTTAGTTTCACCCCCGAAAATCTTTTTGTATCTAATTAATGAAATAAAATAGTAAGTAAAACTTTCTAGGCTAATATAGTACTTTCATTGTTAATATTATTGTAAAGAGTTATAAAGATACTTATTAGCTGGTCTCAGTGTATGAAATATTAAGTAATAATGATAATAATAATAATAATATTATTATTATTAAATATATTGCTACACACTTCTCTAGTGACTATATGTATCTACTAATAAATATTAATAATATCTAGGGCGGAACGAAATTAATTGTTAGGTCCAATGTTATGACAACAAACGCACGACTCATGTTTTGTATGTTTATTTATGTATATAAATACAGTGTGTCGCATTTAAGATGAAGACACCCTAACATTTTCGTTATTTATAAGAATATTGATTTTGTCCAGTCGTACAGAATGATGGGTCACATTTTTTAATATACTGAACCGAAATCAGAACTTTAAATTCAGCTTACTACTAATTGACAAATAGGGCCGGTTCTTAATATTTTGTCTAGCATCAGAGATACTTAAAGATATTGAAAAAAAAATTATTAGAAAAGTTGCTTAGAATATTTTTTTATACTCAGATACCGATTTTCATGACAAAATTTGTATTTTTAATTTTTGCATTTTTTTTTTAAATTTATTATACGGTAACACTACTCTGATAAAAAGTCCGATTTAATTTCGATTCATTCTGATTGAATTCCGATTCAATCCAATAGAATCCAATATGAAATTTCGATTCGATGCCATTCATGAATTGGTAGGTATATTATAATCAAATTTATAATAAGTTTGTTTGTGTCTTATCGCCTATGAGTCTCAAAAAATAAACTTTCAATTTTACACGAAAAATGGTCATTACTAAAATTGTATGGATTTAATTTCCTACTAATTTTGGTTCTTATCAACTTTTTTCTAGTATCGATATTTTTCGATTTAGACCCGACAAGAGGGGGTGAATTTTTGTTTCACGAATACCTCGTTTATTTTAAATTTTACACGAAAAAAATTCATTGCCAAAGTTTTCTGGAATTAAATTTCATACAGTTTTGGTCCTTATCAATTTTTTCGTAGGATCAATATTTTTCGATTTCGACCCAAAAAAAATGTGTTGTGAATTTTTGTTTGTTGCATAACTCGTTCATTTTTAATTTTTTGCGAAAAAAGGTTCTTCCAAAACAAAACTATTTTATATAAAAGTGTTATGAAAAATGCCATAAAATAGTCTGATGTTACTGGTATTGTGTGGGTAAAATGAATATGATTTTGATTGAGACAGCAAAATAAATAAAGGAAGAATAAAAAGTTCTCATAAGGAAACCATATGTGACGTTGTTAGAAAGAATTAGATACAAGGAATTGGTATTCACAATGAAATCTCATTAAATTTGAAAATCAATTTTTACTTTTTTAATAAATCGTTTTTATGTTTTCACATTTATGGATAAATTCAGTCTATCTGTTCGTTGCTTGAACTGAGCATTATTATCAGTATAACAATAAGTGAGTTCCATAGCTGCCGAACGACATAAGAAGTCTTACACTTCTTTTACTTACTTAAAAGTTACAAAGCACAATTGTCGGGATTATACAGTAGAAAAAAATTTTTGATTACTAGAATACAATCATCATGCTCCAATATATTGATTGGCAATAAGTTACCTATGCTATTTCTTTTTTTGCCGACATCAATGTTATAAGTAAAACCCATCTCACTTGTAGTTTTTTGAACATTGAACACTGAACTTATAGATCCGAATGACATCGAATCAAAGGATTGATCAACTTTAATTATAGATAAAATTTATTCAATAATTTTTATTAAATTATCGATTTCATTTTTATCAGAAACTCATCTTGAAGCTATGAAACTTTTGGATCACTAAAAAAACTTATTATAGCCTTTCTTAACATCTCAAATTTCAGAAGCCTAAACAAGGCTCAATTAAGGCCTTGATTAAAAATTTTCCGATATATTTATTTTACCTGTCGATCGCTTACTGTTTTTCCACGGTCAAATTACACTTAAGGATTTGGTCCGCAGAACGCGTCCCTGTGAATGTGAGATCGCTTGTTCATTCAATCAAGCCCTGATAGCTTAATTTTCTGATTAACCATTTCATGCATAGTTCATTCGTTTGGATGAACGAGGCTAATTTCCTAGGCCAGAAAATACACAATAATTTCTTTCTACTCGTTAAACTCACAAATATTCCCACAATTGATTCAAACCCGCTTTACTTTTTAGCCTTATCCGAGGCAGAAGTTTGAGCACCCTTTGAAGACATTCATTAATTACGTAAGGATAATTTAGACGATTTTTAGTTCACGATGTGCTTACATTATTTCTTATATTAAATTTCAACTCATAAAATCTTACGTAAGAATGGGTTAAATCCACCGCCTCCCCCAACATAGGCACATTATGATTTTTTAAAACTCCCCTCCTACCAAAATGGTTACGTAATTAATGAAAATAGCTTCTTATTTGTTATCATCTTACGGTCTATTTGGAAGCATGTTTAAAAATCCGAGGATCAGTGAGATATAAATTTGTTAAGATGACCTTCGGATCATTCTTACACACAAAAAGTGAATAATACGACAACGATGACTAGTAAGAATATTATACAGTTCAATAAGGAATGAGTGATACATATAAAGTAAAGTCCTTTGTGTGCATTTGAATTAAAGATAAATGTGACAATGGGAACATTGTGAAGGTGGATGTGATATCGAGCTAGTTTTAACGACTTCAATATCTGCTGTTACTGTAACTATTACTAGTAGTCGCGGAAACGAAACACTTAAAACAGTCAAAATTCGAAAAGTTTGGACAGTAAGGTTTGAATGTGGTTTTTTGCATTCGTTTCGTTTGAGAGTCAGGGAATATTGTGATCCAAATTGATTTATAAGAAATTTAAAATATGCAATTTGCATAACTAATATGCATTTAATAATTGCATTTTAAATTTACCGTAAATATACTAGATTTACAATTCGGTTAATGGTGATGAAAATGATTCCAAACTTGTTACGTGGGGGTTTTTGGGGTTGCTGAACACGAATATAGCGACAGAAATGATCTTCAAGATATCTGACACCCAGGATGAACGGTATCCCTGCCAGCTCTTGGAGTTTTCGGAAAATTCGTTAAATAATCGACCCAAACTCGTAACTAGAGGTTCTTTGGGGTCGTTGAACACGAATATCGCGACATAATTGAGAGAACCAGGTACCTGGAGCCCGGACTACCCATGTACCACGGGGACCAATTATGTCGCTATATTCGAGTTCAGCGATTCCAAAACCCTCTTAATAACGAGTTTGGACTGATTTTATAACGAATTTCCCGAAAACTCCCAGAGACGTTGGGGATACCGTTCACCATGGGCACCAGGTACCTCGAAGACAAATTCTGTCACGACAATCGAGTTAAGCGACCTCGAAAACTGCATGTAACAAGTTTGAAATCATTTTAATCATTTAAAGACATTTATGCATGTTATTTATGCAAATTGCGTATCGTAATTAATTTCGTATAAATCGATTTAGGTCATAAAATTTTCTGGAGAATCGAATGCAGAAATCCGGATTTAAATCCGACTTACTGTTCAAATTTTCGAACTTCAGTGCTTCGTTTCTACGACTATAGTAGTTCTTATATAAAATACAAACTAAACTGACTCATTCAATTCGACTCATTCTCTCATATACTTATATATTAGATATTGACTGACTCGGCACAAACTATAAAATTTTCAATCGACTTAACGAGACACAAAAACTTCAAACTATTTGTTATATGGATACGGTTAATATTGTTACAATTTAACGGTGCCTGGTATCTTTATGTGCTAATCGTACAATTGGTGGTACTGGTGCTGTGCACAGTTGTAGTACAACAAACGTTTTAGTTACTTTTAGTTCTCTTCTTTTTTTTATGTTTATTTTAGTGATTTAATATTTTAACTCTTGGATCCTTTTATTACACATTATTTGTATTGTAGAAGTGTGTGTTTGTGTGTACAATATGTAACAGTATTGACTAACGAGGGTACTTCAGGTAGTAAATCAGTCCAAAAAGCCAGGCGAAAAAACACTAAAAGAAAAACCATTGTAAAATACTCTTTTTCTTTTATTTTGTTTTGAACGATTTTGTCATTACTAAAATCAAGGATTGTTCACACAAACGTAATCACATTTTTTACAATATTTGAATCAGTAATCGGAAACAAGCTAAGATGGCGTCGACTAGGTACGTGTGCGAACTGAACCAAAACTCGTCGTCCATCGAACATACCTTGTCAAATTATTCTATGAGACAAACCATTTATCATTCTTAAAGTTATTTTATCATTTCTCCGTGTGGTAGCGTTGCTAGAACGATGTGTTGACGTCACTGCCGTTTGATTTTATAGTTTAGAAAACCCATTTTCATTTGTAAAATTACATAAAAAATCAATTTAATAAAAAATTGTTTAAAATTGTTCTTAGTAATTTTGGGTAATCTTGAAAAAAAAAACTAAAAAACATGTAACTTTTCTATTTAGTTATATTTCTGTTGTCTCCTGTAGCTCAATAGTCCACCAATCAGTCGTGCGTCCGTCTGTCCATGGTATATTATACCTACGTGTGTATGGTATATTATACCTACGTTTGTATGTGTATATATGTATATATGTAGATTGAATAAACATAGTAGTTAATTCTATATTGAAATCATATAAAATGCTATTAGGTTTTAATACAATGTTATCTAAATCTTTATTTACCTATAAAAAATGTAAATTAACTATTAGTTTTTCAAATAAATGTCTAAATTACTATTCCAATTTTTATTGTTGTATCTATAATTTCAAATTCAATTATTTTATTTTCATAGTACAAGCAAGCTTTGGTAAATAATCTATTCAAACCACAATACAAGGAGACAACTAATTCATTTCCGTTTTACTTGTATTAATTGACATAGTTTTTTTTTGTATAGCTATTTTATGCATTCAACTTATCATGGAATATTTTTTGTGAAAAAGTTTTGAACATTTATTTCACCGCATTAATTAATAAAAAAAACTACCTATTGTAACCATGAAAACTACAAGTTTGTTGAGACAATTTTAATAAATGCAACTGAGTAAATATCTTGTGATTTTTCTTCACCAATTGAACGTAATGTCGGGGGTTTACTAAAAGAGTGGTAGCGTGACACATCGGCGGGTGAATATTCAAACTGTATGACATTTGAATTAAAGAGAAATTTAGTAAACAAACATAAACATAAGTAAAAATATATGGAATTTGTATATTACTTACCCTTGTCAGTGCATTTTGCTAATGCTTGACAATGCCGCTGTGTTATTGTCTATAAGATGATATAGTGCCCCAGTGAAAAAATACAGCACCAAAAAAGAATTTACTACCGTATGTTCTTTTTAAGAAATTTCTTTCTTATGGGGGTATTCTGACATAGGAGCCATAGGATTTTGATTTGTTTTTAATTCTTCGAATTACAGGCTAGTGAAGTATGGGCTACAAAAAATAAAAACCGTGCACCCTGGTTGACACGACTACATTCCTTGTTGTGGTCTGAAACAAAAACATTTGAAAAATTATAAAGATGTTGTTATCGTCTGAACCTTTTTCAACCAAATTTCAATGGCATTGAACGAGTATAGCTTGAGATATCATGTCAACCACTTTGAAAAATATAGTTTCCAAGAAATCGCGTTTTGAGTTTGAGAGACAATTCCGGTAGAGTAACTCGGATAATAATATTACTCGCATTTGATTAATCGACGATCCTGGCCATACATTGGTCCTTTTTCTTCATCATATGCAATGTTTTGCAAAGTTATTCCTGTTAACCGAGCTGTTCTGTTTTTTGAAGCAGCGGAAACTAGCAGTTAAGAGCGATCAATTTGTTCACAAAAATACACTGTAAGCAGCTGGTTTCTATTTGAGTTCTCATAGTTTTCGATTTGGCAGCTTAAAATGTGCAAAAGTTATAACCTGTCCAACTCGTACACATACTCTAACATCACACTCGAAGTTTGAAAATTACAATCGTCTATTTAAAAGAAATTCTATATTGTATTTTTATCATTTTCAGCTTTTTATATATTTTTTCATTAATTTAGAGGTTTTATCCCTCTTTTTATCAACTGTTTCCAATTTTAGTAGTGCTTATTTAAATTATTACGAGTTAAAGTTCTTATTGAGATATACAGATTAAAATACAATTTATAGGTTTCCATGTTGAAATTTCATATATTTCACAAGACAATACTTTTTTTTATCGCATTCGAGTGTAGATAAAAACGGTATAAAAATATTAAGAGTTATTAAAGGATTCAGAAATTTAGAGAACCAATTGAATTGTTTTGTTTGAGTGTGTGAGTGTGTGAGCGAGAGGTTGGCTTGGCTGAATGGTTGTTTATTCTAAAATTTATTACATACACAATCAGTTCAGTTCAATACAAAATTGAACATCCACAAATTTCAATTGAATATAAACTTTTTTAAAAGCATTGATAATATAAATTAACATACAAATGTACTATATTCAAATTGGTGTATAGATATAAATATATATTTTTCTCTAAACTATAGTAAAAGATGTATATAAAGTACTAAATGGTTAACAGAAAAGGCTGAAGTTAATAATTATGCTTGGCACCAGCAAAATATTCACACAAATAAACGTTAAATCCTGGCAAATCGGTAGGAAAAAATTCGAATTGTATTTCCTTTCACTTCGAAAGTCGAAAGCAAGAAGAAAGTTGAAAGTAAAGAAAAAAAGAATAAATATGATTAAGAAAAAAAATCTTTTTACGTAAAAAAGCTTGGAGTGTTTCTTAGGATATTTCATAATAATTAAAATAAGTTATACAAATTTTCCAACCCTACACTTTCAGTTCTATCGGGCTTACAGTAGCAAACAAATAAATAATTAATTACGGCGAATACCTTTCTGATAGAAGTTTAGTTCCAATATTCGACTTCTGTGTCCTTAAAAATTTAAATTCTATATTTTGATGGAGCAGGTTAAACTTTTTTGAAAAATAGAAAGGGTGTATGTAACAAAGCAAACAATTATAAGTAAAAAATACAAGTAGAGATTATTATTAAGGTCTTGTTGTAAGACCAATTACGAAGACCATGCATAGATGTATAACGCATGACCAAGACTAAAATGCAAGACAATATCAAGATCAAGAATTTGGAATCATCTTTTGGTCTAAGTCTTGTCGTTTATAAATAACCATTTAACCGCAGTTTTAAAGATGAGATAATACGCTTTTCTCTTTCACCTCTTAGTCGTCATCCGTACAATCCGCTTTTCTCTTCCACCATATTTGATATACATGCGGTTTCTAGCCTGAAATTAAAAATTTAAACAAAAAATACTTTTTAGAACACTAGCTTTTATTGTACTAAGAAGTAGAAAATAATGTTTTCTATGAGCCACTCATAAATGACCATTTGTAAAAGCTTGAGGCACTCAATATAAAATATCAACAATGATTCGGAATCAATGTATATATGTAACTTAGATTCATATTGAGCCCCTCAAGCTTGTACGAATAGTCGCATGTATGAGTAACTTGTAGAAAAAAATTTTCTACTCTTTAGTACAATAAAAGCGTGTGCTCTAAAAAGTATTTTTTATTTAAATTTTTGTTATTTACAAGTTCTACTACACATTATAAGAAACTTTCACTGCATCGACATATATTGAAATAGGGTGGTTTTGTAGGTACTTTATTTAAATTTGTAGGTCTATTTGAAAACACATTCTGATTATTATAATTGTACAAAATATTCGTTTGTAAATACGCTTGGCTTGTTGGAGATAAGCATATATAGTAACAATAATAATACTGCTATACTACCACTAAAAATAATAATAATAATAATAATAATAATTCTTAAAACGATGGAATTGTATAATTTTTTTATTTTTAATTTCAGTTTACAACTTTAACTACCAATGGTATGTAATAGTAGCTGTATGCACATACTATACATATATATGTATATGACTGACCATGGTTTTAACTGCTTCTCATAAAATTGTTCAATTGTATAAATGTATTAATAAATGTTATGGGTATTAAAGTATATATATTTTGTATGGACAAGTCAAGTCAGAAATCGAACTAAAATATTTGTTTAATTGACGTACTGTGACTATAAATGAATAATAATCTGGAAGAATTACATCTCTCTTAAATTAAAATAGTGAAAATCTCACTATTTGAGATAATCACTTCTCAATTCGCTGTCAAACTAGTGAATCTGTCACAACATGTAAATAACCAATTTGACTATCACTAAAATCTTAAATCTAAAATCTTATGTTTACGACATGAATGTGAAGCCGTACAATATCTTCGGATCACACAAATATTTTGATTTTACTTGTAAGGTATGTTCGGAAACGACACGATAACTCAAAAACGACCTGTGGACACGATATCTCAAAAACGAAAAAAGATATCGAGCTGAAATTTTTACAGCATACTCAAAACTTAAAAAGTGAGGTCGAGTACGTAAATGAGCATCATACAATTGGGTCTTGGGTCCGTGGGACCCATCTTGTAAACCGTTAGAGATAGAACAAAAGTTTAAATGTGAAAAATGTTCCTTATAAATATTAAACAACTTTTGTTTGAAACATTTTTTCGTAAACATCACTGTTTACCCGTGAGGGCTCCAATTAGGCGGAAATTTTATAATATGTACTATACTTGATTATCAGTTATGTATGTGTCACATGTTTGTATGTGTAATGTGATAAAGAAATCAACACTGACTATGCATGGTATTTCAACAATTAACTGAGTCAATTTTTACTTATGACTCTTATTTCGAAAGATATTTACGTTTTTGAAGCTTTGTATATAAAATTTGGAGAAAACGTTTTTTAATTCGCATAAGATGCGAAAGGTTTGTAAACAAAAAAGTTGTGGAAAATAGGTTTTACCATAATTTTATCAATGAATACAATAGTTTCTTTGATCGGTAAGTTATTGGGCGGATCTCAATTTCAAATATCATACCTTGTTTGGAATTTTACTAAAATAATAATATTACTTCGTAATATTATTTAGCAACAAAAATTTATATTTTTATGCACTACGTAATGAACAATTTCTGACTACTTTTCTTATTCACCAGCACCAGATAAAATCGACAAACTAACAGTTTATAGTATAAAATATACTTATTAACTACTTTGTATTATCTCAATTTTCAGGAAGATATTTTGATGATACATTTTACGAACCAAGTTTAATAACTGAGCAAATATAAAGTGTGTGTTCATCTATTGTTACTATTTTACTAGTGATGTGCCCGATCTGTAGAAATGTGAATCCGTGGATACGGAAACTGAACTCTGTTTGGGTGGGTCACTTAAAATTAAACAAAAGTTGTAGAGTTTCTGATTGTATCATCAGATTGTACCTGCAGTTTTCGGTAATTAGCGTGCTTTCTTTCGATTAAATGCAATAATGATATATTTTTAAGTCGTATTACCGCTTACGATCTCAATTGGCTATAAAAGAAAACCGAAGAACTAGGTCTAATCGGATGTCAGAACATGTCCTACATCAAACTCTGTACGTTTTGTCAAAGTTATTTTTACTTTATTATATTATAAATATAATAAAGTATTGTGATCGAAAAAACAAAATCGATATCGGGGTTTCAACGGAAATAAACGATTTGAGGGTCCCTGATTCCAAAAAAGTGGTTTTTAAAAATGTTGCACCCGTCGGTATTCCCTAGGCGTTTTTTCAAGGGTACTGTAGGCCAAAACAGGATTTTTGGGGTTTTCCCAAAAACGGCTCTATCGATTTCGATTAAACTAGACTAAGGTGTTCTTAGGATTGGTATAAGCCACATATCCGGGAAAATTCGAGAAGGACCACACCCTAGGGAAAACCTTTCCAAATACAGGAAAATGGGATTTTCTAGGGAGAGGCTGAGGGGACAGCAGTGAAACTTCGTATCAGGGTTTATATCAACAAAGTCCTAGGTTTGATATAACTCCCCTCTAGGACCCTTCCCCCTGTAGCCGTGGAGCCGGAGGGTATGAAATCGTCAAAAGTGGTCAAATCAACCCTACCGCTACCCAAAATTGATAAAATATTATTTAAAATGTCTTTTAAAGTAACTTTTGTAACTTGGTAATCTTTGCATAACCTCACCCTTACCAAACTACATCCTTCTAAATATTACATTAAATCCAATAAATACCTAAGCCTGTTCCTCATTACTTGTTTTTAAATAATTCTTACAATTGGCTGCTTTCAATAAAAATGTTACAAGAATAATCAATTTTATAATATAATAAAGTCTTGTCCGATGTTTCGAACCATTTATTTGATTGGTAACTACAAAACAAGATATTTAGATGTATAAATTAAAGTGGCCCACCCAGTATAAACATATTTTCATGTTTTGATCGACTTTTATTTTGATTGATATTGCTACAAAAATCTATTTTCTATTTCCTACAAAAATCCAACAAATGTTTACATACTTTTCAGACCCATTAAAAAAAGAAATGATTTTTCTGTTATAGCCCTTATATTTAGATACGGACACGGATATGCGGCACATCACTACAAGTTGCTAGTTAAACGTAAAGTACAACTATATATTATTAATACTTGTTTATTCTTCAATTTCAAGTACTTCAATAAAATATATAATAATACATTTTAAGTGTATTAGATAATTATTTTATTTGGTATGTATTGAAAGCATTTATACACTCATAAAATAGTCCTTGTTGTGAATTTGAGATCGTCATTTATTGCTCGAAAAAATTGAATTTTCGAAATATACTTCAATGTCACTTTTTGCTTACTATTCATCCCTCTTATCAATTTCCGATGTAATTTTCACATAAATTTTTCCAACCCCGGCACTATATGAACTCTGTTTCTTTTGCTATTTTCTACTTACTATCCAAGATTCAGCATGGTAATAAAACCCTTCATTCGCTGTACAATCTATGAAAAACGCATTTTCATCTCGTGTTTTTGAAGAAGAACGTACTTCATCGAAAAAAAAATTTTCACCTCATTTAAAAAAATTAGGACTTTTAAATAATTTTGGGACTCCTGCGATAGCTCACTATTTTACAACTCCTAATATTATTATACAAGGTCATTTTTGAATGGGTCACGAAGAAAAATATAGTTCTTTAATCCTTCAACAGTTGAAATTATATTCTAACTAAATTAAGTATATTCTCGCAAACATTTACTAACAAAAACAGTTTTATGATTTTGCATATCAAAATTTGCAAATCCATCTCATGACTCACTAGCTGGTGGCTATGCATGTATGTTCAAATTCAAGGTGACTTATGGAAATTTAAATAAATCAAACTGTGTGAAGTAACTGATATTGTTCATACATTTTGACGGCAGTCCGGAAATTCGATTATTTAATTTAGTGTTCTACTTTATTTCAAATTTTCGTGACCCTTGTTACTGTTTCAGTCATTGTCAATATATTGTCTTTGCAGCCCTGAGTAGACCTTTATCTTGCCTACGTTTTGCTTTGAATAAATTTAATCAAAAGCCAACTATGTGCCTCATTCACCTGAAAATTGTTCGTAAAAGATTGTATAACGCCATGTTGTTATTTAATAATAGTATACAGAGTATACTAATCAATTAACATGATTACGTCACAACGATGATTTACGAGCATTTTTTGTCGGGCGTTTTCGTTCCTTTTTTGAAAATTTTTATTTCAAACTCTTCGTAACTTTAAAATTAACATGAAAAATAAAAAATAAAAACAGTTTTCTATATGATCTTTCAATTTTTGTCAAAACAAATTTGGTTCAAAATCCCAATTGCAGACAGTGAAAAGTAGCTATATTCGTTGTTAGGCACACAAAATTTAAAATTAAAATAAAATGTCGTTCAGTTAGTTAGTTTTTAATTATTTGAAGTATAATAAAATATGTATAAACAAAATAAGCAATTAGTTAGTTGACTGCCATTATTGTAATAGGATATATATTATTAGTTGAAGTCAATATAAAACACACGTATATTAGTTAGTATCTATTGTACATGTAATATAATAAATAGTTAGTTTATAATACATAAAATTGTTCACCATATATGATTTACAAAGAAAATATAAATGCAAAAGTTTAATGTTTCTACTTTATTACTATACTTTATATATACACACATGCACATGTACAAAGAATTTGAAAATATCGAAGGTGAAGCTACTTAAAAAGTTAAATTATTTTCTAAAAGCGATTAGCGGGTTTAAATTTATAATGCACGAACAATATGTATAAATTTAGGTGAAACATTTAAGAATAAATTAAGTAAGAAACCTCTCCTAAGGAAAAAAAATGGTCAGATACCGTCATTTTTACTTAGCCACGAATATCTCTACAAAACTATTAAAAATCAATAGTTTTGTTTCTAATACAAGACGTGCTCCATTGATTTTTTAAATTTGCTTTGTGACTGTCTGTGTGCTTTGTGGGTCACCAGATTCCAAGCGCAAGTTTTTACTCTAATACATCAAGAAGTAGAAGAAATTAATATTCAAGAGTTGGAATGAAAAATGTAGTTTGAGCTATCAAGATAGCACAAGTAAATCGTTTGCGTTAGCAGGGAAAGCCGAACTTAGAATCTTGCATTTAATTTGTGAATGTTTCTCCGAGAGTTTTTAGAGGAAATTAAAACTTTGTACAATATGTTCATTGCTAGTAACAGGTGGAAGAGCTAGTTAAATTACAATGTTATTCCTTATGAAATAGTTAACATCAGTAAAAGTTCAGTATTAATCACATGAAATAGTTAACATCAGTAAAAGTTCGGTATAAATCAGAGAAAATTAGATAATTTTGGTTGAGAAAATCAATGTCTACCTTGAGTAATTAACAAACTCTTTATGTTTTGAGTTAGTTATCCAGCTAGTTAGTTAATATTAGAAGTTTAATATAAAATAATTTTATATTCCATGTTACAATTACAATTGTAATATTATTTTTGTAAAAAAAAATTAATATCATCAAGTACCTAGCTCTGTGTACCATCTATACTTGAGTAATTTTAACTTATCTATAAACTCACAGCATTCATAAAAATTATTATTTACTTTTTTTTCTACAATAAATTAAATTAATAATGTTGAATGAAATAGTAAAATTTTTTATACAAAACATTTTATTATTTTTAAAGACTTCCATAAACTATTGTATTATTTAGTTTTAACCAACATCAAAAATATAAGAAACTGGTATGGTTTTTGGCTCACTTAAGAGAATTCTTCATCTGTCGTGATAAAAAAAAATTTAGTCCGATTCCGTATTGTATTTGAGTTTATTGTACGATACTCAATTATGAAGATTGTATGAAAAAGCCACCTTTACGTCTATAAGATAAAAAATCCATAAATTTATTTTTAAAGTAAATGAATATTATAAATAAACATTTACAGTTTAAAAAAAATTATTCTTACTTTTTTTTTTATTCGTCTAGTATATAAAGTAATGAGTGTTTGAAATATATATTTATTGGGTGTAACTCAATTTAATTCAGAACAAAATATTTTTAAAGTTCTCAATTTTGTTATTAGTACCAGATTAATATGAATAAAATTAATGTGTCTGTTTGTCTACCTGGATAATTGCACTTATTTATGTTTTATTTGTCACGATTTATGAAGGGGGTCGAAATAAACATAATATACTGAAAAAACATTATGATATACTAGTGAAATCAAACAATTGACTGAGTTAGTTCTTGAAATGCCCTGTATAGAAAGTGTTGAATGTCCGTGTTGTTGCATTTGATTCAGTCAATATAGACGAAAAAAAGGCCGGACCTGGAAAAAATTACAATATTGACTCTGAGGTTATAGATCGTTAGGGGGGCATGTAAATAATTTTAAAAAAAATTAAGAGAATTTTTCGTTCCGCTGTTTTTGAGAAAATCCAAAAAAATTTGTAATGCGTTTTTCTCGGAATCTATTGGTTTAAGGGAAAAGTTTTTCAAATAAAAAATGTAGAAGACATTGTCAGCTACATTTTATGTCATTGGAGCAACGTCATACGAGTTAAATTACAAAAAGTAGGTGGCGTTAAAGTATCAAAAAAGGGTTTTTCACGATTTTCATTAAGAAAAAATGATGTTTTTGTAAAAGTGTAAATGAGAAAGTTGTTTGACTCAAAATTAGCTTCAACTTTTATTTAAACAATTTTTATGAAAAACTTACCGTTTCCGAGCTATAGTAAAACAATGTATGTTTAAAATAAACCAAGAAAATAAAAAGGAAATCAAGTACTCCTTTTCAAAATTTTAAAAAACTTAACTTTCAGATTTTTTAGCAAGCTGTATTTCAAAAACGGTAAGTTTTACAAAAAAATTGTTTAAATAAAAGTTGAAGCTAATTTTGAGTCAAACAACTTTTTTATTTACACTTTTACAAAAAAATCATTTTTTCTTAATGAAAACCGTGGAAAACCCTTTTTTTGATACTTTAACGCCACCTCCTTTTTGTAATTTAACTCGTATGACGTTGCTACATTTTTTATTTGAAAAACTTTTCCCTTAAATCAATAGATTCCGAGAAAAACGCATTCCAAATTTTTTTTTTCCCATTTTTTGGATTTTCTCAAAAACAGCGGAACGAAAAATTCTCTTAATTTTTTTTAAAGTTATTTACATGCCCCCCTAACCATCTATAACCTTAGAGTCACTATTGTAATTTTTTCCAGTCAAAATGCCAGATTTACTGTACCAATTGTCTATATAAATAAAATTGAACCCCTATTTTTTCAAAGAACTTCAAGGCTACTTCCTGTAAAAGAACTAGAAGAAGTATTATTTGAGTTTTAGTTATAATTCACGTAACCAAGCACAAACATTTCGTCTGATGTTGCAACAAGCTACAACAACAACAAGAAATAATTCAATTGTGATTGCTTGCTTTTAAACACGAACGACAATGTTTTCTACTACTTATCACCTAACTACCTGCTGCCTTCTTCGCGTTCACGTTATGTTGCACAGTAAATGTAAAATATTGTTCTACGATAAACTTACCTCACGGTTTTTTTTTTTCTAGCATACTTCATCCATACTGCCAACTAGTAGTAAATATAAAAAGTATATTCAACTTTGTTTATAACTAAACTGTTCGAAAATAATAATGAAAGTTGTGAATGGGATAGACGTGTGCAGGCAGTGTAGTTTGTTGTCTTATATTCGATTTTTTTTTGCATTATTATTTATTGGTTTGTGAGCGACGATTTTTTTTATACACCACCCAGTTCCATTACTCACTATTTAAACTATTAATTTCGTATTTTGTCATTTAAGTATACATTACTAGCGACCCGCCCCCGCTTCGCACGGGTGCAATGCTGATACTAAATACACTACAGAAAAACTGTGAACGTTGTATATAAAAACATAGCGGCCCGCTCTGGCTTCGCACGGGTATAAAATATATAGCCTATGTGATTAAAATCGATCCAGTAGTTTTGATTTATTCATTACTGCCCGTGGCCTGCACGTGTTAAATTTGGAGTAAAACAATCCCCCTTTCCCTATACCATGATGATTTCCTGCTATCTTTGGAATATCTAAATTCATACACTACATTTTTACTTATTTATACTTTTTACATTTTTAACTATTTATCTCAAAAATAGCAGTACTTCTCCACTTTTTAATGGATGTTTATTATACATATAAACCTTCCTCTTGAATCACTCTATCTATTAAAAAAAACCGCATCAAAATCCGTTAAGTAGTTTCAAAGATTTAAGCATACAAAGGGACATAGGGACATAGGGACAGAGAAAGCGACTTTGTTTTATACTATGTAGTGATTTATTAAATTGACATAATGATAATAATATAATATAATAATGGGGTTAAGCCTCCGCTTCTCAAACTACGCCTAAAACAGAGACTACCCACATCATTATTATTTTAAATCTTTATTTATTTGTTAAATTACATCCGAATATACAAATTAATTTTTTATGATGTGAGTGGAGTCGACTACTTCGTTCTTATCCAAGCGACGACAGTGTGATCAATTTACCGCCCCAATAACTATTTTTGTTCGTACTGCCTCTGTCTGGATTGGAACCCGCAACTACCAGCCAGTAATAAAAGCAAATAAAGACGCCGTAACTCACTCGACTTATTTAATATTACTAATAGATTGTTTAATAGATCAATATTACTAATAGATCAAGGGGTTTTTTTTGGTCGACTAATACGAATCCAATGTCAGACTACATGGATTCTATCATCTTCCGAAAATCGTGCCATTTTTTGATAAAAAATTCCCTTTTTTAGCGTCTAAAATGTGCTCTAGGAAGTATTTTCGGTCGTTGTTTACGAATTCGATGTCAGATTACACAAATTCAGTCACTTTTTCCGAAAATAGTGTCATTTTTGCTACTTTTTTTGTGTCAAAAAAATATTATAAGTTTTTTTTGCGACCTTTATGTTCCAAGACAGTAAAGTTCTTTCCCAATAATGTCTCGATTTTCGGAAAAAGTGATATAATCCGTGTAATTTGACATCGGAATACATCGGATTCGTATTCAACGACCAAAAATGTCTACTTGATGATAAATTCAAGCCAAAAGGGGCATTTCAATAATTGATGGATAATTGGGATAATTTTACTCAATCCTCTTTTCAAGAAAAGGTAAAATTTTTCGTATATGTCAATAAATGTAATGTTAATCACTACACCTGCCATCATCAAATTTAGTTGCACATTTTATTTTAAATAAAAGCTCTTATTTTTTCTTTTTATAAAATCAATGGCTTCGAAATTTTAGAAGCGGACTTTTATAGTATCTTCAAAATGAAAAATTTCTGAAATGAAATGAGATATCGAGATGAAAATTTGTTGGAGCTATTTTGGAAACAGTAAGAAACACAATATAGTTTCGAAAAGGTAATTATTAAATACTTAAAAATTTTATTGAAAATATTGTTCAAAAAAATTACGGACGTACAAATCAAATGCAAAAATCTTAAAATCTCTGTACAGGGAAATTCATGTATGATAGAACTAAATTTTTGAATTCAATCGGCACACAATTCTTTATAGTCGGGCTTCAGAAGTCTTCAAAACCCGATCCGATTTTAATGATTCTTTAAAAAAAAATTTTTTATATTATTTAAAATCAGACACTCTATCACAATGCAGAGAACTCATGTATATAATAGAACTAAAGCTCCGTATATTAATATTGAAATTATATTTAATAATAAAGGTATTTCATTTTGTAAATCAATAAATTTATTTGAAAATAAATTAATACAATTATATAGAATTTCTAGATTTTACATCATTATTATAATAATTAATTATTATGAAATTTGGGAAGAAAATTTATGCAGCATACAGTGTGCTCCAAGCTATAATAGCAGGACTTTATAAAATCGTAGATACAATTATTTTAATGACAATTTCTGAATACATTTAGAACCGGAAAGCGTATGTTTCTAGATTGAGGGTGTTGAAATTGAGAAAAAAAAAAGGATGATCGAAAATATGAAGTGAAAGTGAACAAATACTATGGCTAGTTGCAAGTATAAAAGCCCATACGGTTTTCAATTAAACCCATTACCCATCCGGTTTTCAAATAATATTTTGGAATAGTTATAGTTCGTCCTTCAGAGAATTGTCGATATACGTTCTCCCACACTTAAATCCAACCAGTGATAACTTTTCCAATGATGATTTTGGCTTGCACCTTGCCTTTGTTTTAGACCCGATAAATAATACGGCTCTGTTGTTTTTAATTATTTTTAAAATATTAAATTTAAAGGTATTAAAATTTCAAAATGCCTCTGAAATTTTTCGAGAATTTCACGAATAAATTAAAGAATCGCTTATGCCCAACTACCAGATCTGTAATTTTATATTCAGTTAACATAAAAAAATTATGTATTGTACAAATTTTCGCGGTGCCTCAAGAGATTGTTTGCTAAACGAAGTGATGGCACACTTATATACAGGGTTTTTCAGCACAGCGGGTCCATGGGGTGTTTTTAAAAAGGTGTAGCCACCTGTACCAATACAATGTCAAAGTTGCTGCAAAAATATTCTTATTTGATCCACTTAAATATATTTTTTTATTTGGATGGAGATTATTTTATGTTATAAGATAATCCTGTACTTACTTAAGATATTATACTTTATTCTTATGTGATATTCTTATTACATTCTCCTTGTGATATCCTTAAATAAAATAATCTCCCACCAAATAAAATCCAATAAGAATATTGTTTCAGCTACTTTGACACTTTATAGGTAAATGTGGCTACTCCTTTTAAACGCCCCATGGACTAGCTTTACTGAAAAACCTTGTGTATATAACGCTTGTTTTCATAATTCATTATAATAAACCTTAAATGTTGAAGGATCTTCAACTGAAACTCTGTGATACTCCTTTTTTACAAAATTGTTACAACTTATACGCTTGTTTTCATAATTCATTATAATAAGCCTTAAATGTTGAAGGATCTTCAACTGATACTCTGTGCCGAATTTCCAATTTTTCCAAGCAGTTACCAATTTTCCTTTTTTTTACAAAATGTTTACAACTTATATCATAAAAATGACGCTTTTCAGGCTGTAAGTGTATTGAGAAATTGCCATTATTTTAAATTTCTAAACCATTTCATGAAATAATGGTGTGATAACTTGAACCATTCTGTATAAAATCAGTAGAAGATAGGAATTATTTATAATAATTATAACAATGAAATATACAAATTTGTTAATGGTAATTTTATCATCTAAAATGTAACACCAATTGTTTACATTTGTATATTGTTTATTTTCAAAATTTAATATAGTATTGGTTCGATTTGCTTCTAAAATGATATTATTATCACAATATGTTGTTGATATGAAATAACTATTTCATATAAAATATTATATTTCAATACTGACATGCTATTACAAAACAAATTGTTATATTAAGGCAATACACACCCTTTATTTAGTTGTTTGTTTATATAATATAGTTTAGGCATTGTAGTAAATATTGTGATTTTATAGCACAGAACTTTTAGCTTGTATACACCGGGTATTTCTCTATAGCTACTCGAAGGCGAGTTTTTTAAGGAGTATTCATGTGACATGCCCTTAATTTCTCTCCCCTTTCAAAGTTATCCACCTTTTTACAAAAATGTAATCGGAAGTAATTTCTGTCTGCATATCTCAGAGCAATATGATTTCAGTTGATCGAAAGATGATAATTATCCTTATTATTTTATTCCACATTTCGGAGTTCCCCATCACGGAGTTGGAGAAACATTCCATTACTCCACTTAGAGCAATTTTGACACAAGTACAAAAACCGACACTCAAATATCTCTTAATGAAATTCTTCATAAAGGTTCTAAATTCCAATATGATTTAGTAACCATTTTCCTTAATTTTCATTGATTTGCCGTTGCTATCTATCACTTGGGACATATAGAAAATGTACCAACAAATACAGTTGAGTCCATCTCACCAACGACTTCAACGAATTTTCTATATTCCCTCTTTCAAAATTTATCAAACTAGCGACGGTTTGTTTGGGAGTTTTTCGAGCGCTTATTCTTTGCTTTTGAATTCATTGAGCATTCAATGTATGTAGACATTGGACGAAGTGTTGAAAACGTTTTAAGTATCAAAAATTTTATGCAAACAATTAGTGGGAAAGAAAGCCAACAATCGTTAAAAGGAAATAGGTTGGTGGCCGATTTGTACTTGGCTTATTTTTGAAAGCATTATATTTTCAGACAAGAATCCATTCGTGAAGACAAAGACATTTTTGTTTTTTCAAATTTTTGGCCATTGTAAAGGTGCACAAAAGCCTTAACAATCTGATAAAATCCATGATATTTCGTTTATAGTAAAAGGAATGGGAAGTTGATACCTACAGAAGGTATTTTCATGACACCAACTCAATCTTTATAAAGATTTTCAACCTTATAGCTTTATTGGAAGGAGCTGTACATGAAATCAAAAGTCATTTTAACAATATCGTTCTGCATAGTAAACAACCCAGCATACCGAATTTTATTTCGTTTACCTCTGGATCTACTTTTTGGATTTACAGCCATAATCTACTATAAATATTTTTTGTAACCATAATAAGTGGACCTTTTTATTTTAGAAAATGATTCTTTTTAGTTTCGAACAGTATACAATATATCTGGGTTTTTTTTTTTTAACTAAATAGACAACTGTTTTTTGACAATTACCCGACATAAAAGCTAATCTGTAAAAGGATTTATTGAAGGTCATATTTTTATATATACGCACAGATTAAACAAAAACATTAAAGCAAAATGATGCTATTTGAACAAACATTACATTGTCCTGCAATATCCATTGTAATATAAATTCTCATACCATTTTCCTGATCATCTTATCATTTCATATACACACGTATATAACCTATTATCTCATCAGCCGATGATAAGCAAGATGAGATTGGTTAGTTGTAAACCCTTTACGTATACAACTGTGTTGTAATCGAATAAAGGGTACTGTTTCAACATAACACATATTCCAATTATAGCAATAAATATTAACTACAAAGTTCATCAAGCAAACAAAGTAAATACTGGGTATTATGTAATGTTGCTAAAATATTTTATAAATATTGGCTTTAATCGTTTTTATAAATACTATAAAATTTCTATAAAAAATATCGTACTTAATCGGAGCAACAAAGTTTTCGTAACATGTTATAATATAATATCTATCACTGTTTTAATAATATTCTTCTTAGAGTCTATATTGCGTTTATACTGATAATCAAATTTTGAAAAATCCCATATATTTATATATATATATATATATATATATATATATATATATGGGGTAGATATTGAACCGACGTTCGGATCATTCTCAATGTACTCGATCATTCAATCTAAAATTAGGCATTAGAAACTTGGAATAAATGAACTGAAAAAGGGTAGTCGCAATTTCAACTGCATGTGAACGAATATGCCCACAGTTTATCCACTGCTGGTATGACCGAATATGGTTGATCCCCTGTTGCTGGAACTGAAACTGTGACTGCTTGAAGACGAGGTCACTACTGCAAACTCGCAATTCGTCTTATAGAGCCCTTACTTTCTATATATGAGTGGTGTAAAGAGAAAATTGTTGCAAGTTTTGCAGAAAATTCTTTAAAGAGTTATAACTGCGGTAATTCGATTGTTAACAATTTACCCATTAAATCAAATTCACGACTGTCCATTTCAAAAACATATTATTGAAGACTTCAATATTTTAAAAAAAATGGTCTATATGGCTTATGTTTCTGCAATAAAAACGGAGAATAATTTATATTTTTAATAACATCGTTATGAAAAGTTTCAGTGTAATCAGATTTCGAAAATGAATAATATGCGTTGAAATATGAGCTAAAAAGAAAATCTTCTATTTTGGGTAATCCTGTACAAATTTTATATGCGATCATTGAGGTTAGACATTTATACCCATTGCAATTACTCAGTAGATAATGAGTATTGAGGGTCTGTGAATACACATTCATATAAACAGGATGATTTTAAAAACGGTTTTCTTTGTTTACTTTGAGAAAGGACAAAAATTAAAAAAATCCTTTTTTATAAAATCTATAAAAAAAAAAGACTATTATTTGAACTATTTGATGATTAGAAATTTTTTTGGTTTTAAAATCGTAATTACATTAAATGAGTAGCCTAGAACTGGGTGTAGAAAAAAATTCGAAAGCAATGAGTCTGTAAAACAAACGGACTTCCCTGTAAAAACACAAAGTTGAAATCAGTTTGGATGTATTTTGATTTCAGCTTAAAATAAGCAGATCCTTGTTTTCATTCGGTTTTTGAAATATTAAAGTGGAAGCATTAAAAAAAATCAGCTTATATATATACAAATGTTTATGTCTAGATCGTACACCTGAATGGTATACAATCTATTCTACTAAATTTCAAATGTTTGTATGATTAACAGCTGTAATTGTTAATTAATTGTAGTAATTAATCGGTTTGTTGCTTAACTTCATTAGGGTGAATGTTTCATTCATCTAAAACCAATATAGTTGTATAAGCTAGTATATAATCTACGTATGTGATAATTAAGTTTTAAAATTGAATTAGATTAAGCGCTTTTATAAATTTTTTGGAAGATACAGAAAATGTACAGTATCTGGAAACGTTAAATCTAAAATCTCATAATATTAAATTATATACAAAGAAAGATATCTGTCCTATCAAGGAGATATAAATTTTTTCATATTCTATATATTAAGTTCATGACTTATTTGATTTGCTTGAAACAACATCGATAGAATTGGAAAAAATTTTATCATTCAACAACATGAAATAATTTTGACGTTCTTATACCCGGTATACATGTAATATACATATATCAAGGTATACTAAGTTTAATCTCAAATGTAAGCCTTAATAGTATTGGTGATACGAAAAAATTTTTGGTTAAGGTGTTCATAAAATCACTTAATTAGTCCATTTCCGGTTGTCTATCTGTCTGTGTGTTTGTCTGTGACCACAATAACTCACAAATGAAAAGAGATCAAGCTGAAATTTTTATATCCTACTTAGGGCGTAAAATGTATGCTTGAGTAAATGGTTCAGTACCGGATAAAGCTAGGGCGGGACCTGTAGGAAATTCTGTTTTTAATTTCTCTACTAATATCGTTGACGCATGAACGTCCTTAAAATGTGTACAATTAAATCAGCAAGAACTTTTATTTGAAAAAAACTGAATAAAACCTCTAACGTTCCGCCAAAAAAGAGGGTCAAGCATCCCTCTTCCAGAGTGAAGTAAGAAACATCTGTGGAATCTTTAAAGTTGCGACACTTTTTTCCCTTTAGATAATTAGCTTCATTGTAATAAATGTAAGAGAAAGTAGTTCAGAATATTTTCACGAGGCAACGAAAATTCGGTTCTGCACATAAATTATTATACAGTGCAACCTCGATATAACAAATCTGAAGGGAACCAGTAAATATTCGTTATATCAAGTAATTCATTAAACTGAGGTTTGTTATATTGAGGTTAAGTTGGTCTAAAATTCGTTATTAAGAGGAAAAAAGTGTCGGAACCTCTCGCGACATGAATTACATACTATGTCGCATACTAACTGTCATATATTGGTGGGACTTTATACGTTATATAAAGGTTTTGAATTGACGAATTTCGTTATTTAGAGGTATTTTAATTTTTTATTATAGTTGAAAATTCGTTATAAAGAGACTGTTCGCAAAAAATATTCGAAATGTAGAGGTATATTTTATATTGACTCTTATGGACAATTCAAGGGAATTGCGAAAAATTTGTTAAATCGAGAAATTCGTTATATTGAGGTTCGTTATATTAAGGTTGCACTGTAGTTTATATATTTATACCTGTTATTTATATGTATAATTAACAAACAACATTGTCAATTATATTATTTACAAAGTAAATGTTTAGTCAAGCCATTAATTAATATCTTAATACTTACCTACTCTAAATTAAACATTTGTATGTATAAGGTATAGGTAACTATTCATTTAATATTTACATTAATCCTTAAATGGTTTATTATTGAATATATTAATTATTATATTATTTATCGTATTTATTGTGTGGAGTATTATTTATAACGTGTCATATTTACTTTCTATAAAGTAAAAAGGGAAGTATGGGATTACGAACCCAAGCATTAACACATGAGAGGAAGGATTTAGAAAAAAATAACCACGTACAATACTTCATTCTAATCATTTAATGTTTTACCCTTTGAATCTTCAACTGTGTTACAGTAACACAGTTACAGCTCTCGTATTTTGGTGGACCGAATGAGTTTAATTATTTTTAAGAATCCATTATTAAGAATTTATCAAGAATTTTTTATACCATGTATATATGAAATATACATAGTATATTAAGTTTAGTCCCAAGTTTGTAACGCTTAAAAATAATGATGCTAGGAAAAAAATTTTGTCATCGGTGTTCATGGAATCACCCAATTAGTCCATTTCCGGTTGTCCGTCCGTCCGTCTGTGGACACGATATTTCAAAAACGAAAAAAGATATCGAGCTGAAATTTTTACAGCGTACTCAGAACGTAAAAAGTGAGGTCAAGTTCGTAAATGAGCATCATAGGTCAATTGGGTCTCGGATCCGTAGGATCCATCTTGTAAACCGTTAGAGATAGAACAAAAGTTTAAATGTAAAAAATGTTCCTTATAAAAAGTTAAACAACTTTTGTTTGAAACATTTTTTCGTAAACATCACTGTTTACCCGTGAGGGCGCCAATTAGGCGGAAATTTTATAATATGTACTATACTTGAATATCAGTTATGTATGTGTCACATGTATGTATGTGTTATGTGATAAAGAAATCAACACTGACTATGCATGGTATTTCAACAATTAACTCAGTCAATTGTTTGTTTTCACTTGTTTTTTCATATGCGTTTCATATATTTAAATTATTGTATCAAATTTATACAAACAATATGTATAATCACTAAAGTTTATTCGTCTTGAAATTTATTTAGTTTATATGTATACATTTTTAAATACCTGCAGTTAATTAACCTTTAATAAACCATTTTGTTGTTATGTGAAGGTATCTACTTACCTATAGCTATACCTTTTTTTATTATCAATTTTATATTTTTTCCATTTTATATACTTGTTATTATATATTCTATTGTTTAGTATTATATATATATATATATATATATTTATTTACCTTCATAAAATACATTAAAATTGATTATAAAATTCACTGGTTCATAAAAATGACTGTACCTAATGTTTATTATGTAGAATTTAAAAAAAAAAGCCCGGTGTAAGCATCATACAACCTCAATATACAGGCCAGAGTATATAAAAACAATGAACATTCAAGCATATAATCCCATTGTGCCAAGTTTCTATTTATTTAACAACATTTAGCAAAAAATCAGATCTACCAAATTTTCATCGTGAATTTCACTGTATGCTTTACAAATGTTAAGTACAGGAACGGTCAATGAATAACTCGGAACGCAAACAAATCAGAACGATAACGTGCGATGAGGAACATAGTTCCAAAAACACGCTTTATTGCAATCCTCCCACGCTTTGCATTTCAAATTGTAATGAAAAATTTCACATTGTATGAAAATTATAATTCACTTTTTAGTACAATATAATCCTTTTATCCAAAATTGCCTTGGCGCTCGTAAATCGTTAAAAATAAGTTCGTTTCGAAAAATTATTATTTGGAATCCTAAAAATATTTTTGGGGCATCTTATTCAATAATTTTACAGAATCATTTTCTTTCTTCTCTCTCTCTTCATTTATAAGTAAGGCAATTATACATTTATTACGAAATCAATGTGTGAAAACTCAATAAATAATAAATTAAATTATAAATTCTGCACGCAATGAATCCTTACTGCATTTACAGTTTGTACATAGAGGTAATAAAAAAGTAAATATATAAAAATAAAAGATGACACATCATCATTCAATTACAAAACGTCATCGTCCAACCAGTCAAAACGAAGGGATCACACACTCACAACACACAACATCATCAACAAAAACAGCACAATTCAGCGGGAAAAAAATGAAAGAAACAGGGTAAAGAATATAATTTGCAGTAGTGAGTAGAGTATCATGGTTGTTATGTTGGATGGATAATAGAAATGACTACACACAGAGTAAAGTTGTAAAAATTAACGATGGGAAATGTGCATGAAGTGCGCATTCAATCGAACAGGAATAAACCATTGGGATTATCTAAATGTTAAATAGAGATAGAATATATTTTATACATATCAAGTGACTACCTAACTGGATATTTTTACAAGATGTCTCATGTATGTGTTTTGGGGATGATAAGCGTGTTATGTGGAAATTCTAAACATTCAAAATCATTCTGATTACGAATTTACTTCTGTCATATTATTTTTACCTATAAAAGGAAATCACAAATTGGATGATATCTCAATGTTTTAGGGTGCCTTCAGTGCCAATAAACATTTAAAAAAATGTTATGGGAAACTGGGATCACTTGATATTCTCTTTTATTTTCAATCCTCATCTCTTATAATACAGATTAAATAAAAATTTTTGTATATTAATAGACGTGGAATTTTATTAGGTAATTGAATATGATAACAAATGTTATCGATTTATTAAATATTGGCATCAAGTAGTGACAGGGCAGGGCTTTTGGTTTATCAAATATTGGTGCACACAGAAGTAGACATAGTTGATCTGTTATTCCAAGAATTACTGGCAAAAATAAACAGTGTTTTTTTAAGTGGGAAACACTTTTATAAATGTTACTTTTACTATCCGAAATAGCAGGAGTCATCTGGTCATTTGGAAGGGCAAAATGTGTAGCTAGTAAGTAGTTTTATCATTTTAGAGAACAGATAAGAAGCAAGAGGAGACTTAATTTGCTCATTATTTAATTAAGAAACTGTTAAAGTAAACTAAGTAGTTTCAACACTTTTTACAGGTACAGAAGACTCAAAACTCTTGCTTTTTGCAACAAAATAGGCAATAGGGGACAATCCTGTTATCCATTTGGCCATATTACCTATAAAAAGATAAAACTAAACTTGATACTTTGGCAAAATTTGAAAGTGAAATTGATTAAAAAATGAAGAAGTTATAAGCTATCAACTTCACTTTTCTATTCGCGTAGTAAGAATTCTTCATCTGAAATGATAAAAAAAATTTAGTTCGATCCTGAACTGCAGATCCCAATGCAGTAACAGAAAATGAACTCAGGAAGAATGGATTGCAATTCATTTCATCTGATTTCTTTCTATGCAAATGATTTATTCTCATGTTTCGTCACTAAAAAAATAATAATTCGTCACTAAAAAAATAATAATCGAAATCGGGTGGTACGTATTGAGTCATTCGTTCATTTGTCGCAAATATACTTAATGCAAATTTAATATTCATATGGTTTCCTCATGGATGCCATTGTCAGAGCTGGGAAATATTGAAATGGGACCATACGGGAAACACCAGCTTTCAAATAAAAAAAGAATCATTTACAGTTGAATTAAGAACTTCCTCCTATTTTTGAATTTGAAGTCGGTTTTAAAAAATAAAGCATTAGAGAAATGATTTTAGTAATTTGTTGTAAGTTTACATTTTGACAGTAATTTGAGTGTGGTAATGAATTCATTATGATACAAGTGCGGTAATGATTTCATTACCACGCTAGGGCGGTAAATAATATGAATACGCACTAGGTCGGCTTTCCTCATATTGAGTGAGAAAAGTAGTTCTTATCTAACTGACGTAGACTAATAAAAAACAAACTGTCCCGTTTACCATTGGCATCATTGTATTTGTAGTAGCATTAATTTTCACATATTAATTTAAATTGAAATCTGGAAATCTGTACACTTTTTGTTGTGAAAATATTACAAAGTTTATCGTTACCATACTCTACTAATGTTGCCATTAGTCTATTATGAAGTCTAAAACAATGAAAACATTCACAGCTCTGTAAATCAAGTGTACTTAGTTGACCACAAGGCCCTCAAGGCAGATACCTTATGTCACATGAACCATATTGTATGCACCAAAAAACAGGGTTGTCCACTGCATTTAATGTTTCTGTACGTATATAGTTAGTAATACCGTTCTCTACCATTGTCAATTGTCTGGAATGAAATATTTTCAAGTAATAAATGCGTTCGACCGAAATAATTCAATAAAACTCATTGCACAAGACTCTCTATTCCATATAGTTCTCTCTGGTATTACGTAATAGTAAAAGCTAAACTTTCGTCGTATGTATTTTGTTATATATAATTCCAAACAAAACTAATAATGTATGTATTTATGTATGTGGTAGAATCGACAATATAATTGAGTTTTTGTTATTTTATTCTATATTTGTTCTATATTTCAGCACTCTTTTGTTGGATATTTAACTCTAGTCCTATACCGTGTGTATAAGAAGAAATGGTCAAAAAATTAAGGGGGTTATTCCTAGAGAGCGCGATGAAAACGACATTTGACGGCAACATTAAATCATGCTCTTAGAACATTAGTTAATATGTAATGGAAGTCAATTATTTATTAAAAAGTAGAATTTAAAGTAAAAAATATATTCTTCCTATATAAAAGTTGCAATATAATTGTTGCAATTATATAAAAAACGTAAAAAAACCACTCATAAAAAAGTTTTATCTTCTAAACATACACAAGATTTTGTCTTCTTGTAGCCGGTCCCCGTCTTGTCTTACCTCGGCCTGCGTCACATTTTCTGCATCTTTCTGCGAACATAACATCACATTTACCTCCCTCCCTTCAATGAGTAACACAACATTCAATAAAAACAATGATCTATTTTAGTGGCCATGAACTGCGAACCGAATCTTTCTAAAAATCTCCTTCCTTGCATTATCTACTTCGGCTAAACAAGAATTCTATCACTGTTTGCCTAACGTATTTTATTAGCAGACAAAATACCAATCTTCAATTTTTTCACACCTTTTAATCCTTCACACTAGTGAAAAATAAACATGAAATCATCATGATAAGTATTAAGAACATAGAGATTTTATTTTCAAATTGTTACACCTTGTAAAGTAGTACTTAATGTAATTTGACTTGAATTACATTATAACTTACATCAAATATACTACAAAAGATATAAATTTATTAATACATTAATACCATCCATATCGTACGTATGTGTTATGTCTCATCATGTAATATTATGCCAGTTTCATACCAATACCACAGTTTAATATTAATCATAATGACACCGTACCATATATCATGTAATTACGCATACATGTTCGAATGTGTATACTTTATGTATGTAGGCTTGAAATGAAGGAGGGTTTGATTATCATCAAAATTTCAGTTTTTACATTGTTATGTAATGCTTGGGTATTTAATAAAACTTATATATACAGGCTGAGCCAAAGGGAAAATGTAATCTCTAAAGGTGGCTTTAACACGATAAAATAATGTAAATCTTATATGTTATTACTGTAGGAAGTTTTTTTTTTTTTGGAATTCCCTTATCTTCCTTATTCCTTTATCAAATTCCATGATTCACGCTTCATTTCGAAGCCTATTATGTCTACGTTTGACGAAAAATATACTATTTTAAAAATGTATAGCTTAGGAAAAAACACGCCAGGCAACTAATTCGAAAAATTAGTTAAAAATTATCATAAATTTAAACAAACTCAAATAATAAATCTATTTTAGATGAATCATTCTTTCATTATACCATGTATATATGAAATATACATAGTATATTAAGTTTAGTCCCAAGTTTGTAATGCTTAAAAATAATGATGCTAGGAAAACACATTTGTCATAGGTGTTCATAAAATCACCTAATTAGCCCATTTCCGATTGTCCGTCCGTCCGTCTGTGGACACGATAACTCAAAAACGAAAAAAGATATCAAGCTGAAATTTTTACAGCGTACTCAGGACGTAAAAAGTGAGGTCAAGTTTGTAAATGAGCATCATAGGTCAATTGGGTCTTGGGTCCGTAGGACCCATCTTGTAAACCGATAGAGATAGAACAAAAGTTAAAATGTAAAAAATGTTCCTTATCAAATATTAAATAACTTTTGTTTGAAATATTTTTTCGTAAACATCACTGTTTACCCGTGAGGGCGCCAATTAGGCAGAAATTTTATAATATGTACTATACATGATTATCAGTTATGTATCAGTGTGATTATCAGTGTTAATTTCTTTATCACATGTTTGTATGTGTAATGTGATAAAGAAATCAACACTGACTATGCATGGTATTTCAACAATTAACTCAGTCAATTGTTTGTTTTCACTTGTTTATTCATAAATATTTAAACTATTCAATAATAAAAGAATTACTAAAATTTATTTAAACGAATAGGCAGCTCTACTTTGCGTATTCCATTCAAAATTATTACTACAATAATGGGTGATATTTCAAAAACTATGCTTCCAATCATCAAATGAATACGATTTTTGAATTTTTTGGGTCAAAATTACCTTATATACTAAGTTTTATCCAAATCAGAAACCATAAATTTTTTTCGATTTTTTGGAATTTTTTTAAGGGGTACCCCTTTATAAAAAATCGAAAAAATCGAGAAAATTTTTTTGTCTCTGATATTGATAAAACTCTCTTTATAAGGTAATTTTGACCCAAAAAATTCAAAAATCGTATTAATATAACGGTTAGGCAACTAGTTTCGGAGATATCGAGCCAAAATATGGGATAATGGGTGATATTTCAAAAAATATGCTTCCAATCATCAAATGAATACGATTTTTGAATTTTTTGGGTCAAAATTACCTTATATACTAAGTTTTATCCAAATCAGAAACTATAAATTTTTTTCGATTTTTTGGAATTTTTTTAAGGGGTACCCCTTTATAAAAAATTGAAAAAATCGAGAAAATTTTTTTGTCTCTGATTTTGATAAAACTCTGTTTATAAGGTAATTTTGACCCAAAAATTTCAAAAATCGTATTAATATAACGGTTAGGCAACTAGTTTCGGAGATATCGAGCCAAAATATGGGATAATGGGTGATATTTCAAAAAATATGCTTCCAATCATCAAATGAATACGATTTTTGAATTTTTTGGGTCAAAATTACCTTATATACTAAGTTTTATCCAAATCAGAAACTATAAATTTTTTTCGATTTTTTGTTTATGTACTTTAGTTTATGTATATGAAATATACCTAGGTACACTGAGTTTAGTCCCAAGTTTGTAATGCTTAAAAATATTGATGCTATGAACAAAATTTAGGTATAGGTGTTCATAAAATCATTAAATTAGTCCATTTTCGGTCTGTCTGTCTGTCGTCTGTCCATCTGTCATCACGATAACTCAAAAACCAAACAAAATTAATGCAACTTCACTGTTGGAGTAAAGGTTAGTATACACAAATTTGCTTATTTAAAATTTTTGATTATAAAAAAAAGCGAATTCTAAGTAGAAAAGTTTCTGAGCATTCTATTTTATGAACAATTAACGCCTTCGTTATAATAATACTATGATTATAAAATTGAATTTAGTATATCTTGGTATATAATATTTCATATACATGGTATAAAATTGCTGCCGTCTTGAAGACAAAAGACATTAGCTAATTGACATTATTTTCCTGTGTAGATCCACTGTTAGAATTCGGAAATTTCCTCCTAACTCACTCTGTATGCACAATAAATAATATAATGCTTGACAATTCATCATGATATAATTAAATTATACGAGGTATGAAAAAAGTACAACATATATTATTGAATTCGATTTAAGCTACGGACAAAATAAAAGTGTGGAAGATATCACATTTCCTGGTAAGACCAATAACTTTCTAAATATCTAAACCATTATTTACAAAAAAAAAAATATAAAATTTATTTTCTATATGTTATTTTCTTAAATCGCTGCAGGGGCGGAAGGGGTTCATGAAAAATAAGTTCATCCTCTTTTTTGGAAATATGAAACTTTTTCACTGTAAAATTCTATCGCAGGCGCAGTAGTCTTATTATACGTAGTTTGACATTAGCACAATCTGAAACTAAAACTTCGTTTACCATGATAAAAACAAGGCCGAAACTAACAATCATAAAGGCAACTGATTGTTTGAATAATTTTCTGAAAAAGTTAGTAATTTCGAATAAAAAACCTGGTGATGATTCTCGAAGCTGGAGAATAAATCAAGGTACCTACATTGTACCCTAGGTATCATACCTTATCTAAATATTAAGTGAATTATAATCGCAATTAAATGCATGGTGAAACCGACCCTTTTAGGTTATTTAAGGATTTACTTTTATCGGCCTACCAATTTCGGTATTAACAGTTTTTTACAAGCTTATTATACTAGGTATATGAAATATATACAAGGCATACCAAGTTTAGTCCCAAGTTTGTAACGCTTGAAAATATTGATGCTACCAACAAAATTTTGATACAGGTGTTCATAAAATCACCTAATTAGTCCGATTTCGGTTGTCTGCTCGACTGTCTGTCCGTCAACACGCTTACTCAAAAACGAAAAGAGATATCAATTGGGTCGATTGGGTCATGGGTCCGTAGGACCCATCTTGTAAACCGTTAGAGCTAGAACAGAAGTTTAAATGTAAAAAATGTTACTTATAAAGAAATAAACAACTTTTGTTTAAAACATTTTTTTGTAAACATCACTCTTTACCCGCGAGGACGCAAATTATGTGCAAATTTTTTAGTATGTATTATATCAGTTACATGTGTGTGGTTACATAAGAGTGGATATCTTTCTTTATTTACATAACGTAAAAAACAAACGATTGGGTCATCAACACTGTTTTTTATTTAACTTTCAAATTTTGTCATGGTATCAAGTCTAGTTTTACATTCTTTTGGGTAATACGGCCAATTCGACATCGATTATCCCTTATTTAAATATTCGATATAAGGAACGATTAAATTTATAATCACGCGTTTCATATATAATATGCAACATGAAAAATGCATGATATCAATAAAATAAAATGAAAATGTACAAACTAAATTGAATCAATAAAAAGCAAATAATACATTTTTATCCGATTTGAAATCAAATTCAATAAAAATCAACAAAAATACTTACTTATTTTATATACTTTTTAATAGGAATCAATTCACAATAAATTTAATTTCTTTAATTGAACATAACGTTTTTATTTATGCATTTATTTTGTCATGTTTCAGTGAATCTGTTTATATTCGCTTGGATCGGAGGGTATTTGTGTGATGATGCTGTAATATTTATGATTGAATTATCTTTTATTTTTTTTTATTAGATTTACAGTATTCAATAAAAAAGGGGTGGTGTTGCGAAGTATTCAACATCAATTCAATACAAGTGTATATGCATGTTGGGATAATATTGTAAGTTGTGTATAGAATATTTACTCGGTGTTTCACAGATTTATACAGTCTTTCAAATTTACTGAAATTTTAACCGCAAGATTCAATACAGCTTGAATTCATAAAAAATTCTGAATTCATGTATTTTGGCTATGTTTATTAAAATAGTTTCATTTACTTGGAAAAAGTCGAAACAAAAAAAAAATACCATTTATATCAAATTTCAATTATTTTGTTTTGCAATAAAAATTTTTTTTTTTTTTGGTGTAGTTAGATAACTTCTACACAAACAAGCCACTTGAGTTACTTCAATTTCACTCCCGCTTGTTTTGTAAGCCGCAATCTACCTAATCTTACGGATGCATGCTATTATTGTTGCCGCTCTAGATTTTCCGTGTCGTTCAATTTATGTTTACTGTGATTGTTAGTGCAATTAAGTTAGGTTTGTGCGCTATTTTCTAGTATTTAATATTAATATTTCTATTTAATCTATTTATTTATTAAATATTTGTGATTCATATTTGCTGTTTTTTTTCATTAAACTTATCATACTCAGATCTTTTTGTTTATTTGTCAGGTTTTGTAGGGCAAAATTTGTGTAACAAGGCACAGAATAATTAGTCTATAATATGTTTATGAAAAAAGTTCTTACGGGAGCTTGCGCCTTTTCTTTTAAAACTAAGATAAGGATAGATAAAGAGAGCTTAAGGCAAACGCCGAAAGAAGGAGCAAGCAGTTTCCCAGTGTATTTTTGAAATTTATAACCAGAATAACGTTACTTGGAAACAAATACAAGAAAAGATAATAGCTTCAAAGTTCAAAGTGACTCAGAAGAAGAAGCAATTAAAAAAAATGAAGAAAAAAATGAATTAATTGGGTTTGAAGACAAATATTTTTTTTTTTTAATTATTGTCAAACCAAAGGTATTTGTGCTTTGGACAGAAGCTGTAAACTTTCGTTCTTCCTTGCTAAGCGAAGTTGACACTTTCCGCCGAGATGATAAATCTCGACGGAAATTATACCATCATTATACGCCACGGGCAGTGGCGTAACTATACCTACTGGGGCCCGTGGCAAATTCTTTTGATAGGGCCATATCAGTTTGATAGGGCCGCCTCTTTTTATAACATTTTTACAACGTTTTTTAAAAATATATTCGCATCATAAATCACGTGATTAATTCGATTCAATCCAAAATCTATCATTATAATTTTGAAGTAAGATCATTTACAGTAGATAAAATTTAAAAATTTTTATGAAAAATAATTCAAAAGTCAATTAATTGGAAATGTATAGAAAAGGCAATGATAACAATCCTTTCTTTTTGCTTTTTGTTTGTAAACAAACATATTTTTCTTATGTGAATTTAATAATATTTAATATATATTAAAGTTTAAAAATAAAAGTAATAATAAAAAGCATAAACAAAGATTATTTTTAATAAATTGTTTATCAGTTGACACATATTAATGTTTAATGTTATGGAAAACATTACAATGTTGACAATTTAAAATGGTTATTTTTTGGGATAGAACAACTTGGGATAGAAACGTTATAAGCAAGTATTAAACCAAAGAACGAACTATATAACCATATTCTTCATACAACTTACATTTAAAAAAACTTTTTTAAACTTTAAATGGAATCTTGTTTGTTTTGTGTTGTTCACTTTGAACCAACGACCATTGTCGTAATAGTTATTATTGAGTTTACCAAATGGTATGGAATGATCAACGATTTTCAATTAAATTTTACAACGGATGCTTTGGCTATTCTATATACAATATACCATACATATACTTATAGGTACAAAATGTGCTAGAAGAAGTGTTCTGTCACTGAATTTATTTATTTATTGTTGTAGAAATTAGCATGTGGTCGTAAGTGGTTTCAAGTTTAAGACTGTGCTTCCTCGTCGTTTTTAGGAAGTCCTTTTAAGATATCTGTAATGACTTTTGTTCCTTATTGAAATGAACTCTTATTGAATTATTTAAACAATCTTCCAAACTAAGCAACAAAAATTTCATTCCTTGGTAGGATTACTCAGGATTATTAAAATGGAGACTCGGTTTACAAATATACATACATTAAAACACCCAGATTCTGTGAAAAAGAATTTTTTTAAATCAGATTCTGAACATGTTTTTTTTACGTTCTTTGCAAGTGCTTGTGGTCATTGCAACGGATATGCAAGTTTCAATGCATCATCTCATGATAAAAACTTTGACAGTGTAAGTGATCTTGACATTTTCGATGAAAAAAAATGTATATTAACGATAACGAAGACAGTGGTGATGAAAATAAGCCTGAGAAGTCTCTCCATCTTCTGCGCCATCTATTCTAAAAACAGTTCATCGTATAAAAAAAGGTTTCAGACAAAATTCGTAGAAAATTTTACCCTCTACAACTTTTATATTAAATGCTGAAACCATTGAAGGTAAAGGAAACGAAATATTCTCAAAAAACTCATTTTCGCGACCTTTCCCCTTGAATATCTAACGACGCGCACGCGTTATGATATGTAACTTTTGAGATAACATTTGTACTACCAAAATAAAGGATTGTACAAAAATTCAGCTAATTCCGTTCGATTCCAAGGTGAAACCCTAAGATGATTGGAGTATAGCTAGTGAATGAAAAAATATATTTTTATATAATTTTGTAGAGGGTACGATTCACAAAGTCAAAAAATGTTTAACGCACAAAATATTTGAGGCATGTGCAGAACGCTTGAGCTAATTTCATCACGCGACTAAAAGATTATCAAACGGTTGACGCGAGTGCTAACGTTTTAAATTTTAATGGATGATACCGCATACTACTCTATTCCAATCCACTTGAATGATTACAACTATGCGTTAGGCAATATTTTACGTAAAAATAATCGAAACTAGATAAAAAAAGATAATTTTTGTGAATTATCTAATAAGTTACAAATTCTCGGATAGCTCTTTTTTTCAAAAAAGTAATAAAATTAATACTTTTGCCAGCAACTCGAGTTTAATCTCTTTTTTCAGCTCTAAATGGAAAGTTATTTTTATAATAAGGATATCTATTAAATTCTATTAAATTAAAAATACCTAATAAATTCTATTAAATATATCTATTTTCACCATCAATTTTGTTTGAAAACCAATTAAAAATGGAATTTGCAAAGCAACTCGCAGACCGATTACTTTTATAAAATTATTTCGTTACTTTAAATTATTGCAGCTTTATAAAATCTTACTAAGAAGAGTTACCCCAATTAAATTATATTTTTACTCACTTGCATATTTTTATTTCTATGTAAAGGTCTCCTTTGATATCAGTACTTATTCATACAAAACAATTCATGTATGAATTATTGCTGTTGCACTACAGTGACTAACCTAAGGCCATGGTACACCCTATAGATAGCACTAGCTCTTATGTATACGTGATGATTATTTAACATTTATTATGATAAAGCAACTAAATAACATTATTTCCATCTCATTGATACTTTAATGAATTTGAAAATATTTTTTAAAATATTGTTGTGTTATCGTTATCGTCTAAATTGTCATGAATAATAAAGTAATAAAAATGATGTACATAATTGTACGTACATAAGTGTTGTCTAAGTGAAAATCAATAGTCTCAGACGTACCTACTTTTTAATTTTATATATTATGTGGAATTGGGTAATCAAGCACATTATAAGAGATTTACAAAAGAGCCCTTGATACTAACTTGAATATAACTCTGACTTCAAGGGTAATTCTCCGAAGAAAAGAAGGCAGAAACACAGTTGGTGATGCAAAAATAGGTCATAAGTTAATATTTGTTTGGCATCAAATACAATGGAACGTTAATTGAACGTAAAAACTGAGCTTGAGCTATTGCCTAAAGAATGAAACGTGTTCAAAAGTTTTGAATTTCATTAAAAAAGACAGATATAATAACTGATAGTTAGGTTATATTGGCTGCCCACGAAGGACAGACATAGGCTATAGAGCCCATTATGATACGATATATGTGTTTTACCACCTTTTCCGCTGATTATTTCATTTACCAGCTTGTCAATTTTCAGAGGCTGAGTGCACAACCTTAATGCATATACCATGCACTACCCCTGCCCATCACAACGATTAATTAAATAAATTTTAAACAGCCTTAAATATTGGTTGAATTCCATGTATGACGTACCGTTAATCGACACACTTAAACACGGAGTGCTTGGTATATTCAAGTTAATGGAATAAAGTATCACACTCTGTGCCTTGATGATCATAGATAAGCATAAATATCATAGATAAGCATAAGTTTTTTTTTACTGTTTTTCTCAAATTACCTTCGATAATTATATTGCACTCTGCAAACATAAATTATTTGTTCTCCTCAGTGTGTGCACACTGTGCTGTCGAATGCATAGGTAGAAAACAAGGATTGTTACCAATTACTAGTTTATATGTTTCCAACTGGAAATATACTTTTACTGTTAAACCATATTCGTTATCTTAAAAGATAGAAAAAATAGCTTTTCTTCATTCCTCACTTCTCAAAATACCGCCTTTCAATACGAAATAAACGATAAGAAAAAAATCCATCTTGTTAGAATGTAGAAAATAATGTCTTTCTCGTAAAGAAATTATTGGCAATACAAATTACAAATGATCCTACTTTTTGCATGGTACATAAAACAGGAATACTGGACTAACATTATTTTTCTACATTTTAACTGCTGTCATACCTATTAAACGCTAATATACAGCGAACATTGTTAATTAAACTTTATGAGTTCCCTAAAATAAGATATGATATAACGAGGAAGATCGTAAAACATTAAATTAACGTAAAAAATAAAAAATAAAAATCGATTTTCATAATTTAATAGCCAACGTTTTTATGCGAAAAGAAAGAAACAGATATATACATCTACTTACCTACTCAATATTAGCATAATAATTAAAAATATTTTAATATCCCGAAAAAAAAAAAAAATATTACACCAAGTATCCTTTTCGTTCAAACTCAATATAATAATATCCTGTGTCTGTATCTATCTATACATGTATGTACTGCTGCTTCACTCGTTTTATATTTCGTAAATTTTTCTAGGGGTCCGCACCTTCACTTAATTTAATAATATTTAGCTTTTGAAAGTATCATTACACATAATAAATATCCGTTAAATATAAAGTCGCATCAATCAATGTTTTTACTCAGGAGCCGTTAATAGTAGCACCGATTTCGATGATTTTTTTGTATATTATTTAAAATCAGAATCATTTCATAGGGGAAAGGGGATCTAGAGATCACGTTGCAGTTCTGATTTGTTTGTGTGCTGAGGGAATAATAAAAAAACGTAACACCGTAACCTAGGAAACTAAAAATTTTTTCATGCAAAAACCGACACCTTTGTATTAATAATTAAAACTGTACAATTAACTATTCTGTACACGTGATTCTGATCTTTCGAATCATTTAATTATTGTTCACAGATGGTGATTGAGATTGAATTTTTGAGAAAAAATTATTAAATACAATTTTATTACCATTCTTTCAATATCGTTGTGTGCGTAGTCATGGTAGGGGACAATAAAATCGATGCCAGCGCTTTAAGTGAAAAATTTTGGAGTTAAAGGGGGCTGTTATGACTAATTTGCAATTCTTTACATGTTAATATAACAGAAATGTCAAATTAAAATTATTGAAAAACACGAATTAATTAAACTTAATGCATTAAAAATTGTGAAAATAAGAAATCAAATTGAACAAATATTATTTTTCAAATGTAAATTATCATAATTATTTATTTAAATTTGTATTTTTTTTCTATGTAAGTCTCAAATGCAATCAATACAATTATATATGCATCCATACAATTCTATAATTAAAGTAGTGTATCGTTACCATGGAAACGAACTCACGCACGGAGCGAATAACGAAAGGGCATTATTCCTACTGGATGTTAAATGACACCTGTCGTTATTTTCTATTTCATAAAACTAAATATGCTGTCTCTGACAAAATGATTGACCTAACTTCTGGACCATATTAAAGCGTACTTATTTCATGTCTTTACCAAATTTTTCCTTATAGAGATGGAAGTATACCGGTATAACATACACACATACATACATACAAACATACGTATTATATATATTTGAAATTCTCAACGCGGGTGGTTTTTAAAATAAAGAAGCACTAAAATTTTTATGTCAGAAAGTATGCAACGGTAATAAAACACTACACAACTCTAATGCATTTTTATATGTTATAAGTAAAAAAGAGAGTGTATATATATATATATATATTGACTGTACTGTACTGTATGTATGTATGTACCTTCTCCATGTTCTATGCTGCTGGTTCTCTATAATCTAATATCATTTGCATAATCATAAAACTATTTTAAATTAATATTATTATATAAACTTGCTTAGTATTCAGCTTTCATATATGCAACCATACTCACAGGGTGAAGCATTTTTTAGTTCGTTTTTAAATTGTATATTAAACTAGCTGGGAACTAAACCCGCTTTGCTGGGCAACATCCCCACTTGCACCCCTCCCTCCACATTTCCTTGCGTTGGATAACAGTTTTGTAATGTACACGTCATGCTCTTTTATTTGATGCCCCACTTAGGTATATTTGTAAATATTCGATATTTCCTTCCCACTTTCTCGCTACACCTTTCTACCCTCCGAAGGTTAAAAAAATTTCTAAATGTAATTTAAAACATTCTTTTCAAGTTTTGAAATATTAAAAGCCATAATTGAAAAATATGAATTTTTTATTCATGAACACCCCTGCAACCCCCCTTGTGGGCGGAATTTCGTAAAATCCGTTCTTAGCTGACCTCTACTTGGCAAAAGGAATATTCCTGCCAAATTTCAAGTCTCTAGGTCTTATAGTTCCAGAGATATCGTGATGAGTGACTATCTATCTATATCTATAGAAAGTCTCCTATATATATAAGATATATATATAGATGAACTGAAACAAACGAAAACAAACAATTGACTGAGTTAACTGTTGAAATACCTTGTATACAAAGTGTTGAATATCAATGCTTGCTTTATTTCTTTTTTAAAAATTAGAAGAGTTTAAAAAACCAACACAATTATTTCGCAACAACGATTTCAAAAATCGTTTTCGAAAATTTTGGAAGTATTTCTACAATTTTCTTCGTTTTTCGTGAAGGTTTCACAAGACCACTAGTTGAAGAAACCTACAAATTTGCAACTCTCTATCTTTTAGAGTTTTGGAAAACAAAGTTTTTTCCTAATTTGCGCTTTCACAGATAAACATTGACGTTTACGAAAAAGTGTTTAGGGCCAAAGTTGTTAATTTTTTTATAAGAAACATTTTTTACATGAAAACTTTTGTTCTATCTCTTACTGTTTACAAAATCCTTCGTAACTATAATAATTTCAGCTTGATATCTCTTTTCGTTTTTGAGTTATCGTATCTACAGACAGACAGATAGATGGACAACCGGAAATGGACTAATTAGTTGATTTTAAAATCTATAACAAAATTTTGTTGGTAGCATCAATATTTTTAGGCGTTAAATATAAATTTAAAAAAAGTCCAGTAGTTTACATAGCGAGTATAACAGTCGGGACGCATTAAAATATAGACCCGCTCAAATCTTTCAAAAAATGGGTCCCGACTAACTGCTAAACTCGCTATAAAAACTGCTGATTTTTCATTCTTTTGGAATTGTGTTTTTTTTTTATAGCAAATCGACTACAAGTCACACTGAATATTTTCCAACCAACAAAAAATCAAAGCATACTAAGTAAAAAAGTAAGCGCTACATTTATAATATACGAAGATACAATAGGAACATAGTTTCAACCGGGTGTCCCACGACACCTTTCTGTCCTAATTTCATACAATGCAGCTTAGAATCTTATGTGGCGTGCCGTTCATTTCCGATTGCTTACTGCGAGTTTATTCACATTACAAAACAACTTTTTGTTTTTTGAAGCACCTTGTATTACGTATACAGTTGGTGTAAATGTATATAATATGCATTTCATTGTATTTATAAAATAATAAAGAAAATCATGAACTTTTTAATATACCAATTGGCATAAGCACGTTTTTATAAATTTTTCATTTATTTTAGTTATTTATAAAAATAACATTTGAAATCATTACTAGCAAAAAAATATGAATATATTAGATTTTATTCATAAACGTGTTGGGTTTTTTTTTTTAAACTAAACTATTTAAAAGTACATTAAACATAAATGAATGAAATTATAATTTTCAAATCAAATTTTATTCGTTTTAAAATATTATGACGTTTTTAAAATTTTATTTTGGGGACAGGTTGAAAATGGTGGCGTGAAGAATTTGAAAGCTGATTTAAGAAGGGTTAAGATGTACTTTTCGAGTTCAATGTATACTTAACTAGCTGTGAACTACCCGCTTTGCTGGGCAACATCCTCACTTGCACCCCTCCCTCCACATTTCCTTGCGTGGGATAACAGTTTTGTAATGTACACGTCATGCTCTTTTATTTGATACCCCACTTAGGTATATTTGTAAATATTCGATAATTCCTTTCCACTTTCTCGCTACACCTTTCTACCCTCCGAAGGTTAAAAGTAGATAAAAACAATAGATCTTTGAAGCTGGTTGAATATCGTGTCAATATTTGAGCTTAATCGATGCACAACTTTTTTAGTTTTTGAAGCATATCCCTTTCAACCCCTATTTCAATCCCTTACTCTACTATAATATGGATGTATTATACATAAAAACCTTCCTCTTGAATCACTCTATCTATTAAAAACGCATCAACGTTACGTTACGTAGTTTCAAAGATTTAAGCATACAAAGGGACATAGGGACATAGGGACATAGGGATAGAGAAAGCGACTTTGTTTTATACTATGTATTGATGATTCCAAAGAAACTGCCACAGTTAAAACATTCTAAGCGTACTCATCATATGTTATGTTATAAAAGTAACACTTAGAATGTTTTAAAACGAGCATTTTTTTGACATAGACTATACTTACAAATAGGTACTCACGCAAACAAAATTCTTGTTGCTGTAGTGCCTATTGTATTACTTATCATCTTAACGTTATTATCATCTCAACTAGTCGCCAATCAAAGAAAAAGCAATTTTTGATGCTTAAGTACCTGTAGATGTAGACTAAAAAAAACATTATTACTCAAAATAATTGCGTGATTGATCTGTTTATGGTCTATCGCTAGTTTAATCTCTTCTGGTCTTGTTCCATTCCATGTGGAGTCGTTGAAATTTTAATTATTTCATTAGACGATATTAAACTACTCATAAAAAACTCCGTATTAATTTTCAACGGCAAATGCACACAGGTGAGGTCTCTTCGTACTTAATATACCAACCTGTTTTTGTATGGCAGTATAAATTTTAGGTTTGTTCGATTTTTTTTTAAGAAGAAAATATACTGAAGCTGTAAAATTTTATATCTCACGAATAAAACACGTTATCCAGTGTTTTTTTAACCTTATAATTTACTTGGCCCGTTATAAAGAGGGTAAAACTGTACAAACTATACTTTTTTTTTCGTAAGATATCAGCGAGCTTCATTAAATTTGCGTTCAAGGTTCTAGAAAATAAATTTTTAATTAAAATTTTTATTTTCGTACAAACTATAAAATAAACTTCAAAGTTTTTATTTTCAAATATAAATTTCTCTGTGAATATTAAATTTAACGAAAATTAGTCTGATGATAAATAAAACTATTTCCTACATCCTTGTTTATTATAACAATATAAGGATTTACGAGTGCCTGGGAGTTTATGATAAAACGCATAATTTTTTGTAATATGAAATTGGACTAGGTCTTAATCAATTCTGGATATTTTAGGGCCCGATTAATTAAAAAAAATAAAAGACTACAAAAGTAGGCATATTTAACATTGGTGTTGTGGGTAAACGGTAGATGGATGATATGTTTTCATAGACTTTTTCAAAACTAATCGGTGGTAATTTAAAAAAAGTTAGTTATTAAGTTAAAACCTTAATAAATTATTGAATACAAAAAAAGCCATTGTGTCAAACTAATTAAGAATGCATGAGCACAATATTGGAGGCACCAATTTAAAAAAAAAAATATATTGTCAATTTTGATGAAGAATTATGTTATAACTCGACAATATAAGGCGGAAAGTAAGAATAAAATTTTTCGATATCTGGAGTAATTTTCAAAATATTGAAAAATGATCATTTTGTTTAATTTTGAAAACCAAGGCAGCATTATTTTTCGTCTACATTCATGAAGTTATAACTAAATTCATCATCAAAGCAAGGTAAGTACAAATAATTTCCACTACATTGCCATAGCGCCCGTACTACCATAAGTTTTAATTGAATATTCGTAGATAAATTCTTCAAATTAAAAAAGATAATTAAAAAGTCGTAATAGTTAATATACTTGTAGAAACGTAGTATGCTATGATCTGATCGAAAAACTTCAAAATACTTTCTCCCTGATGACTTCGTAAGAAAGTCGTAGTTCCTAGGCGGTCCGGTCTGGTGGCCATTTCAATTGATAAATGATTCAATCCCCATACGTATCCTTAATCTTGGTCATATTAGAATGTTAATTAAATTTGTTCATGTTTTTCGAATATTAAAAACTGGGTGCATATATATTGTTAATTAAAAAAATACCTACTTTTGTTAATAAAAATGTCATCATCATTAAGTTCTAACAAACACAAGTACAGTCAGTCATTCAATCAGTAAGTTAGTTAGTCATTTAATGTTTATAGCCCGGCCATTAAAAGATTTTCATATCTCTAAATTATATACTGAATTATTATATTTGATATGTAAAGGATTTCATAAAAGTGGGAATTCAGTGAGGATAAGGACAAAATAATTACAGTATGGATCAAAAGTAACTTTGATTAAATATATACAATTGTCCCTTCCTATATGCATTTAAGATGAAAATGCTCCATTATATCAGCTGTTGGAGTATTATATTTATTCAAAATTTTTATTATCTTTAATAGAAAAAAACTAATTTAATTTGCATTCAAATTTTATATTCATTTCCATTTTGTAATTTTTTATGCAATACAAATTACATATTTGATGTAATTTTGTGTAGAAGTTTCGCTCCAATAAACAATTATCGTTATATATTTGTTATATTATAATTTGTTATGTTTATAAAAAATTTAAACGTTACTAAATATATATTAGTCATTTTTTCTTCAATCTAAAGTCAAAATACAAAAAAAAAATTGCATTGCAAGATATCATTTTCAAACGTACTTACCGCACTCAGCTCTTTGGTCCCAGATCACTTTTTCAACTACTGCCAAAAGTATACTAAGGGCTCTAACGTTACGCAAAACCGTCTAAAAGGGGGTTAAACTATTCAACTATTGGGAAATGGTGTAGTAGACCGGCAATCATTTGCTATAAGTATACTTGAAATTGAGTTCCAAGATGGTCTGGTACTTTGAACCCTGTGTAAAGGTTAAATGTAGGAGATATAAAACTTTTGGTAGAAATGATCTCGCAGTACATTTTTCCCGTGTTGCATTCAGATATCTCAATACCTTAAATATTTCTCATTTTCAGACTAGTCGATACTTACACGTGCTGCTATGCGTTACCTATTATTTTGTCTGTACATAATGGTGTACGTACTCACTCTGGTGTGCGTAGTTCTTTTAAACGTAAGGGTGGTGCCCGTACGTAGTAAATACCCCTGAATATAAATCCGATGGACGTTAACTCGTTGACTATTATGACCGGCCTATTAACAACAAGTTAAACTTAATACATGTTATACAAAAATAATTTTTTCTCCATATTTGAATGAAAGATGAAAAAGTATGTATAGAATTTCTAGTTGCGTGACTTAATAATATTGTGCTGTATTGTATAAAATGTTTCACATTTATACGTTTAATTACCTGATCATAAAAGTATATGAGTGCATAATAACCTACATGAAAGTGCTAATTTAACATAAAAAATATCATATTATAAGTATTTTGTTTTTATTTTATTTTATTACTTTTATTTTTTAGTTTAGTTTTGGTTGAAGCCAATGTCCGTTGTATGGATTATCGTTTATAAAACCCATTAAAATTTGTATTTGTATTATTTACATCATATTTTGCACATAATGCACCGTGATTTTATTTTACAAAATAAAATAAAATAATTAAATAAGAATATAAATATAAACGGTCATTCTGGGTAAAGTACCCAGGGCAGGTAAAATATGAGAATACCCATAACAAATCCTTTCAAATCGATAAAGCAAAAGGTATAATGGCCGTGCTTAAAACTCAATTGTAACTTTAACCATTCTTATGAGGAAAACCACTTTACTGCATAAATTTTCTACCAATGAAATATTTAATAGGATTCTTCAAAGAATGTTTCTCACGCCGATCAAAACTTTTATATAACATTTTTTTATAAAAATTCTCAAAATTTTAAGATTGTACGAGAACCAAGGCAATTTTAAATAAAAAACTTTTTTTTTTTTAATATTTTGCATTCTAAAAAACTTTAGGATGCAACAGTTGCATTCTTAAAAGTTACATTATAAAAAATTCTGAAAATTTTAAGGTTGGTGGCCAGATTATTTAAATAAATGAATGACTTCACAAGTAGGCATATTTAAACTTGAATTTACGGTAAAACAGTAGATGGATGATATATTTTCAAAGATTTCTCCAAAACTAATCGGTGGAAATTAAAACTATTTAAATTAAAGTTACAACCTTAATAAATTAGTGAGAACAAAAAAAAAAAACCGTTGTGCGGGACTAATTAAGGATGTATGAGCCGTTAGTTAGGACACACATTTAAAAAATATACATTTTCAATTTTGATGGTTAATTATGTTATAACTTGACATTATAAGACGAAAAGTAATAGTAAAATTTTTCGATATTTGGAATAATGTTGAAAGTATCGAAAATTTTGTTTAATTATCTAGCTTTCGGTATTTTGAAAGCCGAGGCAGATATCGAAGAATTTTTTTCTAATTTTTCGTCTACATTCATGAAGTTAATCATCAAAGCTTAAAATAAGGTACAAATTATTTCAACCTTAAATCTAAAATTGCCTGGATGCTCGTACCTTAATACTAATATGTACATATAATTGGTCCCCTTTGGTATAGTTTAGGCTCGGGTACCGGTAGCACAAGAGCGTCTTTCCACACGAGTTGAGCTAGTCTCTAATATTATTTACAAACAATATATTATTAGTATTAGTTACATCATCTTTATCATGATATCATATTGAAGTGAAAATAGGTGAATTAATTTCCTTTTAACAATATTATTATAATGTATGCTGCGTATGACATCTTCTCAAACAACAAGGCAGGCAGGCTGGCAAGCATAAGCAACATTATGTTATACACATTATTATATGTTACATAATTTTGTTGAAAATATAATTATAACATGTCAATTACTTTCTCATATTTGTGTTATGCTTCTCTTTCTATTGGATTAAGAGCCAGACCAAAAAAAAATTAGATAAATTTACTAACGCTGATCATTTAAGGATTGGTGATAGTAGTTACGTACACACAATTACTGCAGTCAGTCAAGCGAACGATAGAACAGGAGACAGATTTATGCTATCGAAACGGTTAAGTTTTAAGTGGTACTAAAATGAATTTACTAAAGCTAAAAATTGTTATACAGATTGTATATTGCATATAAATAACAGTTATGACTGTCAGTCAGTTAGGTGTTAAAACTCGGCTGGTCAGTCAGCTCTTATATATGTACAATAATTATCCAGTTATCATTGCCGTGGTATTTCAATGAATTTATTAAAGATGAAAATTGTTATACATATTGTACATTGCATATAGATAACAGTTATGCCAGTCAGTCAGTTAAATGTTAGAACAGAGCGCGGCAGTCAGCCCTTATTTATGAACAATAAAGAAAAAGATTCGTTTATGATTTTTTATAACTGTCATTTATATGAAAGCTGCTTTATATGAAAGCTGCTTTATATGCAATGCGTGGTATTTAAATTTAATAAATGCATTTAGATACCACGAAAATCATAATTGAATCTCATTTAATATTATATGTAATCTGATGCATTTTTTGTGTAATTGAATATACATACATAAGGGCTGAATGACCAGTCCTGTTCTAACATTTAACTGACTGACTGTCATAACGTTTATTTATATGCAATATACAATATTTATAACAATTTTCAGCTTTAGTACATTTATTTAAGCACCACGTAAAACATGAACGGTTTCGAGATATCTGACCCCTATTCTATCGTTCGCTTGACTGACAGCAGTATGTTTGTGTATACAACTACTATAACCAATTCTCAAATGATCAGCTTTATTAAATTCAACGAATTTTTTTTGGCCTGGCTCTTCCATTATATTTGACTAAATACAGGGTTGTTTTTTTAAAATTCCTAGAGGATATTTTTTTCAATGGTTCCGAAAATCACAATCGAAATTTTCATCGCATCTTTCGACGGCATTACATTATATTTGTATGCCAAAACTGTAAACAACAATGAATTTAGTCTTCTAGCTATCCGGATAATTAGAGAATTGAGATCTGATAAAAAAATACAATAATATTATTATCTTGAAAAAAACCAAAATTTGGTATTTTGCGCTAATTACAAGCTATGTATCCATCTAAATATAAAAACATACACAAAATTTTTTTAAACGGATTAGGATTTTTTGTGCAGGTGTTTTTTGTGGTTTTTGCCTTAGGATAGCGGGTTTAATTCCCACCGTCGCAACAAAATTAATTTAATTAATGGCTGTGATGGACTACTGTAGTGCAAGGTATATGCATGAAGGAGATACACTCACCCTCTGAAATTGGGAAGCTGATAAATGAAATTGTCAGCGGGTAGGGGGTAAAACACATATATGGTATCACAATGGGCTTTATTTTCAAACATGTAGGTATCGCCTGCGTGTTGTTACTGTGGATTGAATTATCAAGAACTTCATTTTAACAAGTGAAAACCAACAATTGACTGATTTAATATTTAAAATACCATGTATTGACAGTGTTGATTACGGAGTCTTTTATTTTTTCATGTCTTGTAAGTAAAGATAAGTAGTCAGCCATACATATATGTCACACACACACATGACTGATATTCCCATATAATACGTACTGAACAATGTTCGAAACTAATTTGCGCCCTCACGGGTAAACAGTGATGTTTTCAGTGAATTTTTTTATAAGAAACATTTTCTAAATTTAAATTTTTGTTGGATCTTTAACGGCTTCCAAAACGGGTCCTAAGGCCCGAGACCAAATTTATCTATGTTGCTCATTTACGAGCTCGGTCCCAATTTTTTCGAACTGAGCATGCTGTAAAATTTTCAACTTGATATCCATTTTCGTTTTTCAGTTATCGTGTTGTCAGACGGACATACAGACAGACAGACAACCGGAAATGGACTAGTTAGGTGATTTTAAGAACACCTATACCAAAATTTTGCTCTTAGCATCAATATTATTAAGCGTTACAAACTTGGGACTAAACTTAGTACACCTTGATATATTTCATATAACAACAACAGCAGAAAATGGTAGACAAACAAAATATTAATTTCGTTTCATTATTGGCTCACGGTCTAATATATTTGAAATATAGGCTAGATAGATATTTATAGATAACCAGGGGTATTCCAAATATACAAAATGCAGTCCATTTTACTTTCCCATCCATTTTCTATACAATATTATTTTGCATTATACATACATAAATCGTTCCTAAAAACCACACGACCGCATTCGTATTGCAATACAAAGTTAATGAAATAGTTTGTGCCTTAGGGTTTGTAACTTAAAACCGCCTGATGATACTTACGTACTAAATATATATCCATAACCTACACACATATCTGTATATAATATGTGCAGGATGGATAGTTGGATACCATGCATGGGTACTTATAGATGGGATAGATATTACATATATTCTGTGTACCGTTTCGTTTGTATTATATAAACTTCAACATTGCAATAAGATTTGTAGCAGCCTGGAGAGAGAATATCAACATCGAGATGCCCATTTCATAACTACTATTGACCAAATAATTTGTTATTTTGTCATCATCTTGAAAAGAGCTCTATTTCTTGTTTAAGGATGTATGAGCATGACAACAATGTTTGATTTAAAGGCTCAAAATTAGTTTGTAGGTAGTCTTTTACTCAAAGAATATGTGGTTAAAATTTCAGCTTAGGTACCCGTGCAAATTTTTAAGAAAAAAGTCATTAAAAATCGATATAAAATACATTGGCTCTTATGGAGGAATCTCAAAAAACGACATATTTTGGAAGTTTTTGATTATTTTCATTTGGAATGAATGAAAGCAAATTAAAAAAAAAACTTTTTAATAGAAAGTAAACATATTAGCAATGAATTAGAAAAGAAAAAAACTAAGTGTCACCAAGGGATGTAAGAGCAGGGTAGATAAAGGGTTGAAATTATTTTTATCTTATTTTCAACTTTGATGATGAATTTTGTTATAACTTCATGAATGTAGACGAAAAATAAGAATAAAATTTTTCGATATGTGTCTTGGTTTTCGAAATATGGAAAGCTAAATAATTAAAAAAAAATTCAATTTTCGATATTTTGAAAATTAAGCCAGATATCGAAAATTGTTATCGTAATTATTTTGATCACGTGAAACTGACATGTTTAAGGCGTAGGTCTGAGAAAACGGCTTAAGAAATGTGATTATTGTTGACTTAATGTGATTATTGTTTTTAGTTAAACCATGTCGATTTAAATATCGAGGGGGAGGTTCAAAAATGGTACTTACGATACATCATTTCAAGGGCTTAAAATTCTCAATTCATTATCGATAAAAAATTGAAATCGATTGGTTCGTTTCTAAGATACACCATACAGAAGATAGAAGGAATCCACTCTTAATACTCTTGACCAGGTGTACTTAATATTTTGAGTGAAAACTCGTTGATTAAGATATAGAAAGAAAAGTTTAAAAATGGTACCTAAATTTAAAAAAATATCGAAGGTTTTTTTTAAAAACTACATATGACAGTTTCTGAGATACAACTATCATTTTTTTTAAATAAATTATAAATCTGAAAAACACTAAGAATAATAAATAGTGTTATATTTTGAAAATTACAATTAACTAAAAAGAAAATAAAACTAAAATTTACACAATGATACACATTAATTAGCATCCACTAGATAATTTACAAATTGTAATAAAAGCTTTCCATATTGAATGGATGGTAGTCTCCACTATACCTACCTTACCTGCATATGAATATAGTCACTTATCTTACTAATGCTTATTATTCTAATTGAGTTCGTTAATACTGATAAACTTTGTCAAAGCTATTACCTACAACTGAATAAGTAAAGTAAGTATATTGTTAAATTTAATGAATTATTAAACACGTGGGCAAATCCTTATTTCTTTGTAAGTACCTCCATAGAAGAAACACTTTATATGAGTGGTAAGTTTATGAGTGTGATATTTTAATAGTATCTAAGATTTGGTCAAACTTTTCTACTTCAATATTATAGTTGTGGTCGTAAAACTGTAAATTCAGAAATTGAAAGGCATAGCTTTTAATAGCATGATAGTAAATATTAATCCGATCATGGTTTTGATGATTTTGTGTGATTTCATTGTTTTTATTTGCTTGGTGTCTACAAGGGGAATAGAATTCAAAGCTTCATATTCGTTGCGGGCAGAATCGATATGTAAACTAATACATTTCACTTGCATGATACCCCCCGCTTCGCTGGGTTTAAAAGTAAATACCATCGCGTTATAGCGTTTACCTCCCTTGTTCGCCTTTATCCTCCAACCATAACACTCGTAATATGGATAGGGATTGCTTCACAAAAGTGAAAGGAATCTTTAATTTATGCTTTACAATAATGTCAATAGAAGCGTTTGGAATGGTTTTATTTCCGCAAAGCGTATAATTTCGTTTTTCATTTTTTATATCCATTTTTAGAAAAAAAATTAATAGTTCCAATTAATAATTTGATCATATCAAAACAATTATCGAAGAAAAAATATTACCGTTAATAACGCAAAGACACACAAATAGGACGTAGATTGCAAGTTGCTAAAAGTGCAAATGTTATTACAGTTTGATTATATTTTAAGTTTTTGCTAACGATATAACAAGTAATAAAATACTCTTCAATAAATTTAAAATAAAATAATTTGAACTTATAATGAATGCTTTGATTATGATTATTTTTATAAGGCGTCACATCACGTTTCATTTATAGTGTTTATAAGGTATACAAAACAAAACGTTACGTTGTTGTATATACAAAACAAATACACATTTATTATATTTTATTTTGTAGTATCAAACAAGGTTATTGAACTCTTTTATTCAAATATTATGTAAGATTTCTCTCTTAGAGTGTAACCTTTCTTTATATAGACCGGGTAGAAATGGTCTAAATTATTTAAAATTTTAGTTTTCAATATTATTTTGGTATAACCCGATTTGTGGGTTTAGCATTTTGGAACTATGTTCCTTATTGCACGATAATTGTTTGCTGGTTGGAAGTTAAAAACAAAAAACTGCAACAGACACCAAAAAATCGATATGTAGGTTTTCTAGGAAACTAAAACTTTTTCAATCGATTAAGGTTGCCACAAAAACGTAAAAACCTTCTTATAACTGTCAATTTGTGTTTTTTATCAAAATGTCTTATCATTTAAAAATTGAGTGATGAAAGTTATCAGTTAAAGCTAACAGAGATAATTTAAAGCAAGTACAATGAAATTTTTATGTTATGTCATAATAAATATCCTGATCAAAGCAAACATAATGTTTCCACATGTTGGATTGGCCACTAAATCAGAAGTATGCCTTTTTTAAACTAATATTACAATTAATTAATACAGAAAAAACTAAAAGTAGCTATAAAATTAAATTCTTTAAAGATTCAATCAAGTAGATGATTCCTACAAGTAAAACCTTACTAATGAAGAGGTGTAAGAGATCAAATTGATCGCAGAGCAAACAGATTTTATAAGACTTATTCCTAATTTACATGTAGCCTCTAATCTTTCCATTTTCCTTTTAAGAATTACGTAATTGAACCTATTAACGAGACGGCAAACCAATAGTTCCATATTTAGAGTCTCACAGTATATGATTAGAAACTCTGTGATTCACGAGGCGGGGACCCAGAAACTCCAAGTTCAACTGAAAAATTTACATATATATTTTTTTCAATTTTTAGAGAATTTTTGTAAATTTTATAGAGAATCAATACCTTGTTTCTCTCGATAGAGATTTTATTCACCTGAAAATCGCCTTCAAATTGGTATATTGGATATCTTCATAACCTTGGGGTCACACTTTCGGTGGAAAGCTCAGTTTGAAAAAAATCTGGTTGTTACAAATCAAAAATAATTTGTTTGAAAATTTATTGGTACTAACTATTTTAATGCAACACAAAATATTTTCTTTTTTGTAACTGTATAAGAAATCGGACCTGTAATTAATTTAAAAAGCTTCTTTTAAAATCTTTTCTAGCATAATCTAAAAAAAATTATTTTTGAATTTAAATGCACCATTCTAACCTGGTCTATTATTTCAAACTAATAAAAATAAGAACAGTTTGTGGTTAGAGAGCACACAGATAGATACATTTAATTTTTTGGATATGTATGTAACCCTTACTTGTCTAAGGTCAGCGATATTAAAATATATGATAATTTGAATTTTTTTTAAGATTTTTATTCCAGATAATGTTTTTTATTTTCATAAATATTTAATTTTCTAGTAGTGAAGTTCTATTAAAATAATGATATCTAATGTCATTTTTTTGAAAAATACATTTTCCCACGAATTTATTAAGAGCAATTTAAAAAAAAAAGTATTGGCCGGAAATATTTAAGGTTTTTCAATATTAAGACTATACTTTTTAGTATTTCAATGAAAGAAGAAACTTTAGGTGGATAAGTGGCGTAACTTGATGGGATGAAGTAATAAAATTATCGTTTATTTCGGAATATGGTAAACCGCCTGATGAAGTTCGTAAAAATTTTATCAAATTTTTAAGGAGTTTATAAATAAAAACGTACGGACATCTTCAGATAAATATAAAGGATTAAGATTTTTCAGGGTCATGGTTCGAGGGTTGAAATTTTTTATCTAGATCATTAAATTTTGTAAGTGCTGTTTAAATTTTTTTTGTTTTTTTTTAAATTTTGTAATATATGTAAAGTTGGGTACTAATATTTTCGAATTTCTTCCTTGTAGCTGCCGACCTTTTTTTCGACACGTCGATTATGTTATCGAGTAGTATTGGCCAATTCAAATCTTAATCAGGATATAATTTTTTACTATTCCGGAACTAATTTGCACTAGATTATTGGGCCACAATCATGCCTGGAAATATTCTTCCTAGACAACACTTCGTTTGATTAAGAGATAAGTAGAAAGTACTGCATATTACTACTCATTTCTCTTTCAATCTGGTGGACCACAAATCATTCTGATCATCAATACATAGTATAAAACAAGGTCGCTTTTTCTGTCCCTATGTCTGTATGGCCCTATGTCCCTTTGTATGCTTAAATCTTTGAAACTATGCAACGGATTTTGATGCGGTTTTTTTTAATAGATAGAGTGATTCAAGAGGAAGGAATTATGTATAATACATCCATATTATAGTGTAGTAAAGGGTTGAAATGGATATGCTTCAAAAACTAAAAAAGTTGTGCATCGATTAAGCTCAAATATTGACACGATATACAACCAGCTTCAAAGATCTATTGTTTCTATCTACTTTTAACCTTCGGAGGGTAGAAAGGTGTAGCGAGAAAGTGGGAAGGAATTATCGAATATTTACAAATATACCTAAGTGGGGTATCAAATAAAAGAGCATGACGTGTACATTACAAAACTGTTATCCCACGCAAGGAATGTGGAGGGAGGGGTGCAAGTGGGGATGTTGCCCAGCAAAGCGGGTAGTTCACAGCTAGTTTTTTATAAGTAGCTACAGTAATCAATAACTGACTCAGTGAGTTAATTGATTTTTATGTCTTTTATGGCGCATATAACATATTTTGGACAGAAAGCAAAATATAGCCGCAGGTAAAACACTTTAAAATTGTTCATCGTTCGATGAAAATTGTTAATCGTTCGAAATGATATCCCTACATGAAGTATGATTTTCATACGGATTTAATAGATTGGGACTAGAAGAATTTTGTATACAAAACTATAAAATTAAGATTAATAAGAGCATGTTAAAAATAACTTTAGCGGTGTGTAAGTCAATAAGGTAAAAGAGGTCAGTAATCCATCATAATCGTAGAAATTATACACGAATTTCTTTTAAATATAATATCAATTAGCTTATTAATGATTTTAATTTTACACCTAATGCCCTTTCAGACTAGCAAACTATTTATGCGTATTAAATCATTTAATCTAAATCGAAACTGTTAATAATTTGAAATTAATTTATTATAAGAAGATTTTTATAAAGATAATGAATTACAAATTTATTTTAAAATACGGGCATAATTTCAATAATGTCTTGTATAACGGTATCTATTAAAAATAATATTATACATATATCTACTTTCCAAAGTATCATCTGTGATATATTATACAGTGTTTTAATAAATGATTCGTATCTGTCTCCTTGAATACAGACGTGTCTTAAATTTTGGAAGGAGGAATTATTTTTTGTATAATAATATTTAAGGTAGTATAATTATTTATTTTAATTTTTAAATCGATTAAGGATGTATGAGCATGGTAGTGGGGGCACAAATTTAAAAATAGATATTTTTAATTTTGATGATAAATTTATATTATTGCTTGACGATATAAGACGAAAAGTAAGAATAAAATTTTTCGATATCTGGCTTAATTTTCAAAATATCGAAAATTGAAAATTTTGTTTAATTATTTAGCTTTCGATATTTCGAAAACCAAGACACATATCGAAAAACTTTATTCTTATTTTTCGTCTACATTCATGAAGTTATAACAAAATTCATCATCAAAGTTGAAAATAAGATAAAAATAATTTCAACCCTTAATCTACCCTGCTCTTACATCCCTTATATGGACGGTGACACTTAGTTTTTTTCTTTTCTAATTCATTGCTAATATGTTTACTTTCTATTAAAAAGTTTTTTTTAAATTTGTTTTCATTCATTCCAAATGAAAATTATCAAAAACTTCCAAAATATGTCGTTTTTTGAGATTCCTCCATAAGAGCCAATGTATTTTATATCGATTTTTAATGACTTTTTTCTTAAAAATTTGCACGGATACCTAAGCTGAAATTTTAACCACATATTCTTTGAGTAAAAGACTACCCACAAACAAATTTTGAGCCTTTAAATCAAACATTGTTGTCATGCTCATACATCCTTAAGTCTAACAATAAGTATCTGTTGCAAAATGATTAAATTCATAGTTCAATCACTTGAAAACACCCTGTAACAACAAGAATAATAGCTAAATAAGTATATTTTTCATTATCAAGATTAATATTTGCATGATTGATTTTGGTTAATAAATGTTGCTGTGTAGTGTTATGATCGATGAGCATCACATAGGTTTAACTGTAATTGCATAAAGTACCTCACTATACACGGTAAATTGTTGTACCTTTATGATAGTATACTTTGGATTCTTGAAAGATTTAAGACATTTTGTCAAAGTAAGATAGAAATTGACTATCACTACTTGCTTGTTTTAAATCATATTACCAATATCACTGCTACTTGGTCGGTAAATTGTTTACCATACGTCAGTGTTAACAAAAATTTAAAATGTATAAATTCATAAAGTCATATTTTGACTCAAAGAGCATAAAATAAGCTTTAAGTTAGAGAGAGACTATTACTAGGCATAGTCAAATGTCAAAAAACAGCTGTAGAAAACGTAAATGTAAATCTAAAGGTACGGCTCTCTACCATATTATGGATACTTAGTACATACAGAGTGTTTGGTAACTTGATACAAAGTTTGAAAGATGTAACACTAGGGCTTATTTACAACAAATTTCAACAATTTTTAACGTTTTCACATTATTTTACCAAAAATGCCGTGCCGTGCACAATTTATGACGATTTTGGCTAAATAATTTACTTTTGTATTATAAAATAAATAATAAGCAAGTAGTTCCTTAAGCAAGTACCTCCTTTGGCTTTTTCGAAGAAGAAACCTCAAAAACGTACTATATACTTGGCGAGCCTTTTCTTAAGTATTCCAGAATGAATAAGCACTTTGGTGCGAAATCTTCAATCCTCGTTGCAAATTATTTTTATAATAAAAACCAACGCTCATTAAGAAAATTAATCATAATGACGTGAATCAGCAAATTTCGAATATCGCATTAGCTATTAGACAAAAGTCAATTATATAGCCAAATCACCACAGTCTTTGCAGACACTGAATTTTCAGTTAAAAAGTGTAAAAAATTAAAAATTGTGCCACATCGAACTTCGTTGAAAATGACCTCCAGTAATGCCTTCTTCAATCTTTGTTTCGGATTACCAAACATCCTATATAAAATAGCTTACAAACAATTTTATAAAATCGAATACAAATAGATATTATCAATTTTATGAAGAGTGACTCACGATAATTGTGTTTATAAGAATTGTATAAAATATATTTTACTATTAAAAAAAAAAAATTGACTTTTTTATAATACTTACCAATTTGATTGTATGACTTGATTATGTAATAAACTAAAGTCATTTAAACACACCGTTGTGACATAGAATATTTGTTTGAAATTGATCATACAAAAATGGTCATAGAGTTTGTAATTTTGGATTATTGTGCAATACGTGTCAGATTTGGATTATCATACAATTTATCTAAAACACTTTAAAATTATTAGTGTTGTGATCAACAATTTTTCATCAAAATAAGTAAGCTACGAAAATAAGTAAGCTAATTTAATATGATCATTTTCCTAGCAGTAGCATGAAAATAGTATAAAATTGATATTCCTACAATTGAAGTCAGAATATTAGTTAATGATGTGCATGTCTTTTTGGTAAATGTTGCACAACCTTTTTTTCACTGATTATATGAAATCGCTACATTCTTCATATATAATGCCACTGAAAAATAAGTTCGCGGCCTTAAACATAGTGCGAACGTTTTGATGTTTTGAAGTTTAAGAAGTGTTTTGAAGTATAAAAATAATCGGTTCGTTCGTCGCCGAAAATTTGAATACACGGATATTAGAGGACGTTTTGTCTAATATTTATAAACAAGTGAAAAAAATCAATTGACTGATTTAATTGTTGAAATACCATGTATAGACAGTGTTGTTTACGGAATCGTTTGTTATTTATGTAAGTAGATAGCCACCCCAAACTGATATTCCCATTTAATACATACTATTTAATTTGCACCTGATTTGCGCCGTTACGGGTAAACATTGAGGTTTACGAAAAAATGTTTTGTACAAAAGTTGTTTATTTTAACATAGGGAACATTTTTTACCTTTAAACAGTTGTTCTATCTCTAACGGTTTACAAGATGAGTCCGATAGACCCAAGACTCAGTCGAACTATGTTGCTCATTTACGAACTCGAGCTAACTTTTTACGTCCTGTATAAGCTATAAAAATTTCAGCTTGATATCTTTTTTCGTTTTTGAGTTATCGTGTTGACAAACAGACGGTCACACAATCGAAAATGGACTAGTTAGATGATTTTATGAACACCTATACCAAAACTTTCTTCGTAGCATCAATATTTTAAGGCGATACAGCTTTGGGACTAAACTTAGTATATCTTGTTATATTTCATGTATACATGGTATAATAAATGTAATCTTCCGGAAGAAATTAAGATTGCTTTATCCAAATTCCAAAGAATCATCAAAAATCAATCAAGAAAAATGTTAATTTTTCTAATGAAGCCGCATGCGTAAGAAAAGTGCAAAAGATTCTTTTTACCTTTTCTCGCATTCAGGCTTTTTTAAAATTTATACTTATTGTGTACCTTTCAGGTTGCCACCCTGGTGGTATTGATGATATGTATATACTAATACTTCAAAATCAGTATTTTTAACTGATTATTATCTGGTGAAAATTTTGTGGTTTTATCAAATAAGTACGCCTATTCGCTCCGTGCGTGAGTTTCATTTCAATGGTAACGATACACTACTTTAATTATAGAATTGTATGGATGCATATATAATTGTATGGATTGCATTTAAGATTTACATTGAAAATTAAATATTATAGCCTAACAAATTTAAATAAATAATTATGATAATTTACATTTGAAAAATAATATTTGTGCAATTTGATATCTTATTTTCACAATTTTTAATGCATTAAGTTTAATTAATTCGTGTTTTTCAATAATTTTAATTTGACATTTCTATAACATTAACATGTAAAGAACTGCAAATTAGTCATAACAGCCCCCTTTAACGCCAAAATTTTTCACTGGAAGCGCTGGCATCGATTTTATTGCCCCTACCATGACTTCGCACACAACGAATATAAACACAGATCTCACCAATAAGATACCATTCTACGAATACAATGATGTGCATTTGTGATAATTGAATTGAATTCGTATAATAAAATTTTGAAATGCAATCGCATTGATATTAAATAGATACATGCAGTATTGAATGTCAATCATTTTGTAGGAAGTTTCTAATGGTTGTATATATGTTTGTAATGACTGCTTTAGTAAGACGTAAATGAGAATTTAACGAACTATCGCTCTATGAGTAACATAAGACTCATTACATTAGATGTGCCCTACATTTAATAATTAAGTCCCTCAAGCACTAAAATAAACGTATATTTCATTACCTTGGTCGAATAAACCACAAACAGACTGTATATTATTATTATTACTCTGACAGGTATTTACTTTTGTGCTGAAGATTATTTGTTATATAAAGATGAAATTATATTCGAATCGGTGCGCTCATGTGAAACTAGAATATCTGTGATGTACACACTGAATCGAAAAAATAAAATGCTTTTCGCAATGGAATATTGTATGGAAATAATTAGTATACAATGAAAAATTGTATAAAAAAGTTTTTACGCGCTGCATGCCTATTTATCTTTCCATGCTTAATAGTTGTTTTCGCAGTTATGTTGGATAGGCTGCAACGAGTTGGGCAATATGCAAAGAAAACTCAAATAAACGCACTTTGGGAGATGAAACCATTTTAATCAGGAGTGTCCTTTTGTAATTTTAATCTGGAACAATGTCCATTTGTAATCACAATTAAATTATTCCTAAATTATAATGCTTTTGATTAAAACTGTGTAGAATAAAATGATGAATCTTCGAGTAACATGGCTATTTACGGGCCAGTAAATACACCGTATCTATATAGTCTAGATAAACCAAGCAGAACCCTTGATTCATTATGAAACCTTCAGATCCATCAGGGAAAAAGTTATTGATAACAGTTGAATATTACACGAAGGAAAAACAAATTTTTCAACTACAACTGACTACTGTTGTATGCAGGTGATAAGTTTTTAATGCTCCGATAGATAGAATATTTATTTTCACATTCAAATTACCATAACTTTCGAAAAACATTTTGAAGAAATTTCTGGTTCTTGTTTGAACCGCACAAAAAAATATAGCAGTATTTTTGAAATTCAAAAGTTGGATGCTACCATGACTCAGCAAAAAATTTTTTTCGTATAAAATAAATAAGATTAAAAAATATTAAATACACACTGAAGCTACGAAAAAAAAAGAGATGGAGCGTTAAAATTGGTCACCCTGTATAGAATAAAAATATTTAATATCAAGTCAAAGTTCCCATTCCTTATAAAGTCATAAATATTTAATATAAAGTCAAAGTCAATGGTCGAAATATTTTATTCAAGAATTTTTTTTTTTCAAGTATAACTAAAATTTTTGTGTAGGCAATTCGAATCTGTAATAAAAACTCGTGGTTCCCATGGAAAGATAGCTTCTCAACTTTCCCTTTCAAGTTATTTAACCGTTTTCAAACTTTATTCACTCGCATCAACATCAACAATGAGTAAGTATTTTAGTTTCTTACACATTCTCTCTTAACACTGGGTTGAAACTGAGACTGTGCTTGGAAAAGCAGACTAAAACCGATAAAATAAACATCAAATCTTATGAATTATTGTTAATTCTAGACGTATAATAGCAACAGCATGTCCTACGAGCTCCGTGGAAGAGTAATAATGATAGCAAATGAAAAACCACAACCTAAAAGGAAGAAGCTCCACTTGATAGAGAACTAAATAACAACAATTACTTATCTTTGATTAATGAAATTTCATAAGTTTTAATTTTATAATGATAATTTCAGTTTTTTTGAAATTAGCTGTACAACATGTCAGACAGAGACACGAAATGAGAATATATATGTATTATATGTATGTATGGATACTATTTAAATATAGTCCGATTAGCGATCCGCACGGTCCAGTGGTTCTAGTGACCCGGAGGTCACATGTTAGTTGAACCTTCTGTAGGTACTCCTCTAGGTTACATGTATATATAATATTGTATAAAATATTCTCTTACTCTGATGTGTATTAGTGAAGTGTACGTTGTACATCTCCCATATCTATTCATATAGAGTTGAGTTGAGTTGAGTTGATTTAAGCCCAAACAACTAAAACCAAATAAACGCCAACTCACGATTCAATGATACATTAATTTCATCTAATATTATGTGGTTTTGATATATAAAGCAAAGTAAAGCACCTAAGTATTTATTGTATCTAAATAACATTTAATAACCTACGGCAAACAGAACCATGTCTGTTCTATCCTCGTGTGTTTAACGTTGGATATCTGTGTGTGTATGGATCGTACGCATTTATAGAAAATGAATCAAACTAAATCAAATATATTAAATTTAATAATACCTGATTAATTTTTTCTCATCTTAATTATAATTTTATTATTTTGTTGATCCAATAAAATATTAATAAGGCTAACAATATTGTGTAGTATTTGTTACAATGTTCTTATGCAAAGAAATATAAACAAATAAAATTTTCTTATCTATTAACAATCATTTTTATTCTGTTGTAGAAAAAAAGTTAAAACTACCCCCAAAATCATTTTTTTTTGAAAATATTTCGAAAACATACGTGATGGAAAAGGTAATAAAATGTAGATATCAAAATTTTCTATAAAATCATTTCTAATCACTTTTGACGTATTTGCGATAGAAACCGAAATATTTGCAACTAGATTGATACCCCGCTTCACTGGACTTAAAAGTAAAAACCACCGCTTTATAGCCTCCACCCTCTCTTGATATACACAGTTTTCAATTTTGTTAAATGTAAAATAGTCATAATTCATTGAGTATATCAAAAGGCGCTAGATAGAGTTGAGTGTGCAAAATTCGAGAACCGCATTTTGTCAATTGATTCTTGTTCAGAAAAACTAAAAGATTAATATTCCGGATGTTGCCAGAAATAATATTGGTCCAACTTTTGTCTATCCTTCCTCCTCCCCAAAAACAGTTTAATGTGAATTTTTTTAACCAAATAAAGTTAACCAAGCTTTTTTTGGGTAATTTTACATTTTGTGAAATTTTCCTAAAGTTCACCGATTTTGAGTTACTAACAGTTTAATGTTTGGAAAAACTCCAGAAAGATTATTTTTGAAGTTGAAAATTAATCCAAATAAATTTAATTTTCGTGCTTTTCAAACTCTTAAAGTCATCTTGGAACATTTTTATAAAGTTCTGAAGAGTAGTTATATATTTTTCGATTCAAAAGCTTCAATTTTCAATTGGACGTTTTTCTACTTCCAACTTACATGTCCTAATCCATTATTCGGACTAAATAGCTAGATAAAATATTTTGTTGTTAAATAGAGGTTATGTGGCGTTCACCCCGTATTTTTTTTACTTTTCAGTTTATTATTTTTTAAACGTTACAATATAATTAAATTACAGTTAAATTACGCCAATGGCGTATAGAACAGGTAAATGACAACTTTATTCAAAAATAATAATATTTTTTTGAATGTTTTGCAAAATATAATTTTATAGTTTCATATTATTTTTGTACACCAAATAAGTTTATAATAATAATCAGTCAGTCAGTCCTACTCAGAAACACTTTGCCCATGGCGCTAAATTGTCTAGACATATAGTTTTAATGTAATTATAAATTTGTGTGATGAATAATGTGCAGGAATGAGAGTCTGTTGTCGTTTCAAATTTATAAAAAAAAAATAGGTATTTACTTTTAAACATTAAATATTTACATTTATATAAATAATATAATTTTTAGTTAAACGATATTGTGGGTATATTTCGAAAAAAAAACCTTTCATTGTGCCTTATAGTATAGTACTTAGTATAACCGTTAATGTCTTTATTAGGCTTAATTATGCTCCTACCTATTACATAGAGTTCCATAAATTATGAAAAGCAGACAGTTTGAATTATGATCTGGATCACTTTGGACATTTATCCAATAAGACAATGTACAAACTCGTACATTCATCAAAAAAAAAAGTGAAAGAATTTGGAAAAGTTACATTTTTTCCTTCATCAGATCAAAATAAGTATAAAAAATTGTCGAAAATACAGGGTGAGACATAATGCGTATACAAAGTGTTTTATAATTAACTGCAGAACTTTCGCTACCCGAATAAGCTGAGCAAAAATAGAAAAAAATGAGCTTTACCAAATTTGGATCTAAAGCTTAATTTACGAGCTCATTAACCTACTCTTATATTAATCAAAAGATAAAAAATACATTCATCTAAATAAAACTTATCCAATAAAACACTACTTAAACAAAGGATGTGTTTTATCATAGTGTAAAGGAGTGACCTAAATGCGAAATTACTACAAAAAAAAACTCTAAAACAAAATCTTATACATCGTATCCACTTACAACTTCAATACAATATACATAGTGTGGTTTGTCAAACTTAATTTACAAAGAAAGGGAGTTTAATAAAACTTATTGTTATTCTGGGTTAGTTTTTATAAAATTGTAGTAGGTAAATTGTAGTAGGAGTTTTTTTATAATAATTTTGCATATAGGTCACTCCTTCACACTTTGATTAAGTAGTGTTTTATTGGACGAATTTTATTTTGATTAATGTATTTTTTATTAATTTATTAATATAAGAGTACGTTAATTATATCGTAAGTAAGGCCTCAGATCCAAATTTGGTAAAGAACATTTTCTTCTTTTATTTCTCATCTTATTCAGGAATCGAAAGTTCCGCAGTCAATTATAGAACAACTTCTATTAACTTAGCATTAGAAAAAATGCTGGAAGCCGTTTGTTGCAATTTATTCTTTATCTCAAAGCATTTATTTTTATCACCCTTAATGGAGCCTTGATCAGCATGAACGATAGAATAAAACCAATGCTCACGTAAGATTATTTTATACATAGTAGTGAATCGGTGACGGTAGTATATCGTGGAATGCTTCAACCAGAAAGCTTTATCATGAAAATGCAGAATTTTTTTTTCCATTATTGCTTCAAAAATTGTGAACCCAACGTCAGATAATGTCTGGGATGAGATTAACGACATTTCGATTAATATTGAATTCACACAAGGCAGTCATTGAATCGCGATTCCAAAGTTACGAAAAATCAATGCGATATGCAAGTTTGACTCGATGCTCAACAATTTCCAGTCAGGCTTGAATCAGTATTGTTCCGGTTTCCTAAATGGGTTGCACGAAACTGTAGTGCTTGGTTTAACTAACGTATCTGAATACCGAATACCTATTTCAAAATTACTATTTTCTGACTTGACGGTGAAGATAATTATTTCAATTTTTATATAACAATCTAATTTGCATATAAGTTATGAAGTATGAACTGCATATTACATAGAAGCCTACTTTAAGTTTAAAAATTTATGTAAATTAGTCAATTTAAATTATTAAATTAAATAAAAAATAAAAAGCCATAAAATGTTTTGAAAAAAAAAACAAAAAAACAAAATATATAAAAAATAGAGTTAAACATTTTTATACTCTTTTGATAACGGGTATCGTTAAATGTTATACGAATTTTAAATATTTATTATTTAGCTGTTTGTTTGCTGTTCATTTCATAACTTTTTATTATTTTGTTTTTATTTGACATTTTGTATCACAATTTTATCACTTAGATATCAAAACGAAAGTTAACTACTTAGTCAACTAGTGAATGTGTAATTTAATGCTAGTTTTATAGGTTTTTGTTTCTTTTCTTTTTTTTAGTAAGGATATATAATTTTATAGGAGGTATCTAATTATTTTATATTTACTTGAGCATAAAACGGTTGTAGTATGAAGTCAGGTGTAGTCTATGCCTTTTAAAAACGATGGATGTTAAAATTATGTAAAAAATTTTACACTTCATCGTCAGATGAAAAAAAGTTTCAATAATTGTAAGGCATAGAAATAATTATCAAATAACTAATAACTTTTTTCGTTTGCTCTTTGAAAAAATTTAACGAATTTTTAGAACAGTTAATCTACAAAAACTCTTTTCAAAAGGTATTATTTCTAGGATAGTAAAAATTTATTTATCTACTAAAATATCAAAACACGATAATTAAAGTTTAAATGGGAGTTATCCAATTTAAAAAAATTTCAAGATATGCTTTTGCTAGTTTAAATTTTTATTTTTATACCATGTATATATGAAATATACATAGTATATTAAGTTTAGTCCCAAGTTTGTAACGCTTAAAAATAATGATGCAGGGTAAAAAATTTTGTCATAGGTGTTTATAAAATCACCTAATTAGTCCATTTCCGGTTGTCCGTCCGTCCGTCCGTCCGTCTGTGGACACGATAACTCAAAAACAAAAAAAGATATCGAGCTGAAATTTTAACAGCGTACTCAGGACGTAAAAAGTGAGATCAAGTTCGTAAATGAGCATCATAGGTCAATTGGGTCTTGTCTTGTCCGTAGGACCCATTTTGTAAACCGTTAGAGATAGAACAAAAGTTTAAGAGTAAAAATGTTCCTTATCAAAAATTTGACTATGCATGGTATTTCAACAATTAACTCAGTCAATTGTTTGTTTTCACTTGTTTAATATCCAGTTAATAAAAAAATAATAGAAGACTGCCTGAAAATCAAGACAACAGACTGAAAGGGCAGGTATCTCTATCCTGAATCACAATGGTGTAGATGATTAACATAAGGTTTTTCATTATGTTAATTATCTTAGTTTTCGTTGATTGAATTAATCTGTTATTGCATTGTTAATTATCGATCTATTATACCAAAAATCGGTCCATTCACAGTTGCTTACCGAAATTTCAAATGCTTCGACTTGTAAAAGATCCTTGCTTAAACTAAACTTAAATTAGTTATAATTTACGGGATTTATAACTTTCATCCCACTTAATTGTAAAGTTTCGGTAAATTTATACTGTGGCATCGTAGCGCTAAATGAAAAAAATTAATGAAAATAACTAAAAAATTGGCGATGGACTTCAAAATCGATTCAGATTGGAAAAGGTTTAAAGGAAAACAGTAATTTAATAAAGAGTCTTCTAAGATATGTTTCAAGTACGAATTTAGGGTTCCATATCCGAAAAATTTGTCGTTTTTAAATTTTGTAAATTTCTCCTGTCAACGTTAGGCATGTATGAAAGCCTTTCGTTGCTTTTAAATTCTTGGATTCCCGCTCAATAATGCGACTATTTTGTGCCAACATCAATTTCTTTGACCACTCAGATTTCGTTCTAGTTATGTCATCATATTGACGGCTGCCCTAATATATGATCTCAATATCATTAGAGCCTAGGCACCCGTGAGTTGGTTGCTTTGGGTATTTTGCAAGGAACAGATTTATCTATCTATGTTGACACAACGTATGTATAAAATTAATTGGTATAGACTGCTCTGCAAAAATCAACTGCGATAAAAAGGTTACATTTTAAAATTTCAAAAATTGAGCTCTTATAATTTAACAGTTGAATTAGAACGATGAAAGATGTTTCATATAATAAAAAGTCGATCTAAAAGAAAAGACCAAGGAGAAATACAACGACTAATGCTGAGGCTTGCTCAATATTCGCGTAAGTAGAAAAATAACAGAACAATTTTTTATTCCTTTTTAAGGACTTGTTAGAATGTACGGGTGGGCATAAGGAGACAAAGAATTCTAAAAAAAGTTAAGTTTTAAGAATTTCTTTCTTTTTTCAGAACAATTTCAGAACATTTGAATCAATGAAGCTTAACGGAGAAATCAAATAGATGCATTTTTCGATTTTCTTTGTTAATTTATTTCTGGAAGAAAATGAATTACAGATCTAAATAAGTTTATCATTAAATCATCCGTTAACCAGGATATTTACCTTCCACCTTGATGCACTAAAATTTACACGTGTACATATACGTAAAAACAACTTGACATGGAGGTAGGTATCGGTTCGTTTGATTGATAACACGGTAGAAATAGTTTTATGTTTAAAACACATAACATTCATTACTTGTTAGTTTATAAAATAACATAAATACATTTTCCATGTAAATATTATCCAGATAGATGTTTATGTTGTATGTAATGAATACATAATCACAATTTTTCCTTCAAACAAATCCTCCAACCTTTACATTATGCTAATGTAATTGTTTATTTGCCCTTGTTTATTATAGATATATGTATGTTTGAATACGTTTCAATAAGTAGACATACGGGGTGGATCACAATTTTATAATTACCATGAAGTATTCCTTCTAAAGAAAAAAATGATCGTAATTGACCCAAGCAAAGTTTAAAAAAACAAAGTACATTTTTCAAGCAAATAGTTTAATTTAAGTAGATTATTTATATTTGATTTAAAATAATTTATATTTACAAAAAAATATATATATTTATATTTATAAAATATTTCGAATCAATGAAATTGTTCTATTAGGCTCAAAAACAGACTTTAAAGTTCAAAAAGTTGTCCTCGATAAAACAACTCAAGTACAGCTAAATTAAAAAAATACGTAATAACAAATAAACTCACAGCAAAATAAAAGGAATCACAACCACACAACCTACATATTATAAATGTGAAAGTAAGTGTGTTTGTTTGTTACGCTTAAAGGCAAAAACTACTTAATGAATTTTAATGAAACTTTACTATTATTTATTTTCACATTGAAAGATAATAATAATAATAAAGTTTAATTCATTTTTTGACATCTCGCTGCCCCATCTATGAATACAATTGTAAAGCATGAAGTAAAGAATCCTATAAAAAGAGTAAACGGGATACAATTTAAGGCCATTATTCAATTAGCGTTTTCTGAGATATTCAATGCAGTATGACTATTTTATATTTTTTAAATTGAAAAGCGATTATTTGATTTCTTTTTTCTGTGTTAAACAATCCCTATCCCTATTTTGAATGTTATGGAAGGGGGAAAAGTGAAGCAAGGTATCTGAAGGCTATAACGCGGTGATCTAGCTTTTACACTCAGCAAAGCGGGTGAGTATCATGTTAGTAATTTTATAAACTATACGTGCTCTCATTAATCAAATATTTTCCAGGCGAAAAGATACATTAATTAATATAAACTATAAAAAATAAAAATAATTAAATTTTCACCCCCTAAAACCTCATGATAACTTTTGTCCCATATATGGTACAAAATATTTTATAACCATTGATATTAATTAATCGATGAAAATTTCTTTTTCTTAAATTTTAAATTGAAGATTATATCTACCCGATAATTTGAAAATAATTGTAAACGGGCATGTTTCAGTTGAATTTCTTACTCTGCTTGTTCTATATGAATTTTTTTAAACCTGAAGGAAGAAAATCTGCTGATAAATATAGAGACTATTCAAAAATATTGTAACAAAATAAGCGGTACTAAACAAAAAATAATAAAGACATGTGAATTCTTATTCGAATTATAATATGATGACGTATATAGTGATTTTTAAATCAACTTGTATATTATGATATACCTGCAATTGCCATAATAGCACTGACAACAAGTGTTACAGAATCAATCATGTAATCTAATTAATTAACAATTCAAATAATAAAATTTTATAATATATATTTTTAACATGATTTATTTCATTTACAAATATATCAATCGTAATTTTTGTATACTAAGCCCGAGTACAAAAACAAAAATATTGTTCAAATCCAATGTTTCCCCAACTTTTACAAAAATTGGAGTTTTCCTTTATAATTTCGTAATATTCTAGGATATAGTACGTAAAAAAATCCATGCACCCTAACTTTCTGCTGCACAGTAAATTAGCTCCTCAGTCGATGTGAATAGAGTGAGGTGTAGAAATATGGCAACAAAAATGGACACAAGCCGTCTGGAAACAAGGGTAAGTCAAAGCAACCGTTTTATATAAACCGAGAAAAATATTGGCGGACAAACTGAGGTTTGGGGCTGGGATTGAAGTAAACCGGAAAATAGTGGATCCTAACCGGATAACTTCAAGCGCGATTTTCTTGCTACAACATTGACTTTTATGGAAAAATAGTGACAGACACTGCAGCCTGGCAGTATGACGATAATAAAAATTGGAAGAAGTTCCGACGCCTGCTGTAAAACAAAGTAAGTAAACAGGGAAAAATTTTTTGAGACTTGCCAAATAACTTCCATAACGACTGAATAAACCCTACGCAACACTGGCAGACATTTTACTTCGATTTTTCCCGTGGAAACAAATTGGGATTTTGAACCATATTTTAAAAAAAATGGAAAGATCATATATGTTTTATAAAAAAACTGTTTTTATTTTTTCATGATAATTTTAAAGTTACAGACAGTTTTAAAAGAACTTTTCACCAGAGAAACGAAAACACCCGACAAAAAAATGGAATAGAATAGTTTTCACTGTATACAATTATTAATTAACATTATGACGTTACACGATGTTTTACAAACATTTTTTGTTGTTGGGCGTTTTCGTTTCTGTTTTTCTTTTAAAACCGCTTATAACTTTAAAATTAACATGAAAGATTTAAAAAAAAAAACAGCAAATTTTTTGTTTCAAAATCCCCATTCTCAAAAACTCCTTTTCCCCTCCAATTATTTTCTATTTTAAAGTTTATAAATGGAATAAAGTTTTCATATTGTATTTGTATTTTAGTACTTTTCCATTAAATATGAACAAACAAACAGATACACAAACCAAATGTAATATAAATTTTATAAATGAATGTTAAGTTTATAAATATCGAGGATTTGAACATATACTCATCGTTCCTCGTTATGTATTCATTATATGTAACACATGATAATATTGATACATAATTATTACTTCTGGTTTATATGTAATGTGAACATATATTCAACCAGTGGTGAAAACATAATTTTTAACGTTCTAATTTTTGCTATTATCAGTTCTCATAAGAACTATGAACAGAATAATCACTAAAAGCCGTAAGTTGTGTCTACCTAATGGTATAGGCACAAAAATTAAGAATTATATGTACTAAAATTAATTATGCTAATACGAGGCAATTTTAGACTTATTGTTGAAATTATTTGTACCTTATTTTCAACTTTGATGATGAATTTTCTTATAACTTACTAAACTTTTTCGATATCTGCCTTAGTTTTGGAACTATCGAAAGTAATTAAACAAAATTTTCAATTTTCGATATTTTGGAATTTACCTTATCCAAACATCGAAAAATTTTATTCTTACTTTCGCTTTTCGTCGTTTACTGCCAAGCTATAACATAATTCACCATCAAAATTGAAAATATATAAGTTATAAGAAAATATTTATGTTCCCAATAAATTGTTTGTGTTTAAATAATCGGGCAATCCCCCCCCCCCTTAAACTTTCAGAATTGATTTAGACTTTTCTATATGAAGTCTTACTTTTTATTTAAAATTGACTTGGCACTCGTACATCCTTAAGTACACTTATCACTTAAATATCTATTAAATTTATATTTTGATATTGAGGCGATTCGACACCAAAACGAAAGTGTTGCCAAAAAACTTAAATTTTGTGTGGCAATTAATGAGTATTTAATACGCCTTTTGTATACACTTCAAGACGATTCTCTGCACGGTGTACGATAAATTAATCATTAAAAACATCCCTTTTTACACGATAGTAGGTGCATGAGGCAATCGTAATAAATGTTGGTTTTGAAATCAATAAGTGCTTACCATTGAAATAAAACACTTTTATCAATAAAATTCCTCAAGTTTTAAGCTTTAAAATCATACCAAAATTTTTGGGTAAATACACTTACGTTGATAGTTAGTTTTTCCTAAGCCGTACAAAGAATCGATATGAATTTTTAAGACGTATAAAAGAATGATTATTTGATAAATAAAATTAAATATATTTGGTATCATTTTCAATTTACGGTATCAAAATATCATAAAGAGTTGAAACGAAAATGAGAGTTAAATTTAAAATTTTATTTATCAATTAGTCACCTTTGTATATATAGGTCTTTTGTGAAAAATCCATATCGATTCTCTGTACGGATTATGAGACATGTACCCTTTTTTGGTAAAAACACTACGACTTTGACATACTACAATTTAAAAATTATTCAGGTTGCAAAATTATTTAAATTGTAGTCAAAATTTCATTGTAGTATAAATTTGACAATACTTGTTTTTTGAGAAATGTAGGTTAACACTGAATAATAAATAGTACCTACTTATATTACTTAAGGATATAAAACCCCTTAATAGTTAAGACAATAACTATTGGATATAGGATAAACTTCCTTCATAACTACGATTGATTTCGATGATTTATCGAAATAATCCATCAATATGACATATCGATATTATTATTTGTAATAATTTGTTTATATAGCCCATTATAGGTGAAATACACAAATTATATAATTAAGATTAAGCTATATATACCTTAATCGTGATTAAGCTGTTGGTGAAGCAGAATGTAACTCTACTATAATGTTATTCATCTTTTAATATCCAACGAATATGATTTATTGATACATGCATGGTTTTAATGATGTGAACTGAACGAACGAATATTATTTATGTCTACATTAAATACCAAATACCTACTTAGATACTATAAAGTATAAACTTTGCAAATATACAGACGTAGTAAATTCAAATGAAAAATTAAACAAGCTCCAAGCACTGCCGTTCCTAGACACATAACAAGTGCGTGTTTTTACACATTATTGTGTAAAATCTACACTAATAATATAAGGACATACTATCTTTTTGATTTTTTATTGTTTTTAGAACTATATTCCTAATTGCATGTTATTGTTATGATTTGTTTGTTGGTTGGGAGGTAAAACCTAAAAAAATGCACAAAAAAAAATATAAACCAAAAGTCGGCTATTTTCATCTTGATTACCTAGGAATCTAAAACTTTTTCAATCTATTCAGGTTGCCATGAATTTTGAGAAAATGCAAAAATATTTGTATAATTACCAATTAGTATTTTTTGTCAAAATTTTATGTTTTATCATTCAAAAAAATTGAGTGGTGAAAGTTATCAGAAGTTAAAGATAACAGAGATAATTTAAAGTCAGTACAGTGCAATTTTTATGTTATGTCATAATTAATGTCATAATTCAACCAAACGTACTATACCCACATATTGGGTTGACTACGAAATCAGTAGTATGCCTTTTTAAACTAATATTACAATTAATTCATACAGAAACTAAAAGAAGCTATATAATCAAATTTTTTAAAGAATCAAACAAGTATTTGACTTCTAAAATTAATACCTTAAATTTTCAAAAAAACTATCTTGTAAATAAAAAAAGTAAGCGCTACATTTATAATGTACCAAATTACGAAAAGATTATAGTTCCTACCGGGTGTCCCACGACACCTCTCTTTCTTTTTTTGTATGTAGTGATCCCGTAATGCAATTTTAATTGATTCAGTAAATTCTCTCGATTAACTGAATTGATTTGGCTGAATTTAGTGTCTTATTTGAGTGCCATATTTGTTTTTAAGTACTAAAAGTTCGAACTAAATTTATCGTCCATATCGTGTATGCTATATGATATGCGTCTATATATATGGCAGGTGACAGGTGATATAAATGATAGAGGAGTATGCGACGTGCGTTTTGAACTGCATAACAAAAACCATTTGATATTTCTAAATTAATTTTTTACCATCTAATAAACTACATAATTTGTATGTAATACAGATATCCAAAGAATGCCTGAAAAGACTGTAAATGTTATATAAAGAAACTCATTTGTAATTTCAGTAGATCGCGCAAAAGAGTAAGGATAGAAAATAAGGATAGACGTATGAGTATTTTGTTCTACAAGTTACAGATACAAAAAAAAAATTAACCGATATTTCATAAAAACGGGCGGGGTATTGTAGATAAATATTTAGAATTGCATTTGTAGGTATATGTACTTTATTTATTACTTCTAAGATCAAGCGTGAGACATAAACGTCATGAGACATAAAATCCTGAAATATTTAGCTCATCATAAATATAAAACAAAATCAGTGTAGGAGTTTATTTATAACAGTTTTGTTGAACTGTTATCTGAATGTCACAAATTAATTACAATACATTCAATAAATATCAAATATATGGAGGTATAACATATTAAGTATCCAGCATACATACATACACACACACATACACGTACTTTTATATTATTTAACCATCACTACTATAAACGTGATTTCAAGGATAATCAGTTCAACACTATGCGGAAATGCAAAAGCAAGGCTGAACCGATCTGAGCTGCGTTTAAAATTGTTGTAATTTCTCCTTCAATACATCACATCACAATGTTTATTTAATTTTACTAATTTTTTTAATATTTTTTTTAACAATAGGGTATTATCGTTAGTCTAAAATAAATTATGAAATTTGAAAAAAATTAAAATTTATGTAAAAATATACTTAAATATACTGATTTCGAGTCATAAAAGCACATTTTTCTTTTATAATATTAAAATTAAAAATCGTAATTTTTAAACTGTATATCACGTGGCCAAAAACGCGGGCAAGTCTTACTGTGATGTCATATCGGTATGAGCCATAGATCATCAATTAGCTCAGTGTAGACAGCTGGGTATAATACATCCATAGATAATAATTATTTATATTTATTATAATCAGATGTCTATGAATATATCTGTCAAACTTATTTGTGTTATTTCATGTAATGATACCGATATTACGTTATCAAATCGGATGCCCGCGTTTTTAACAATTTAAAAAAGGTTTAAAATTTAATTCTAGTTTTTGGCAAGAAAACGTTTGTATTTTGCCGAAAGAAATTTTTGGTGGCTTTTTATTAGCAAAATCAACATTTTGAAGTACTTTTTCAAAAATAGTAGAATAACCTATATGATAACCGGTTTAAACGACTGTGGAAAGGTTTGATGGTTGAAATTTTGATGTTTTCTGCTTTGTTTAATATAATCAAAAAGTTTTGATTTTTTGTAAGTTGACCTTATGTTAGGATTGACCTTTTCTAACAGTTAAACATAGAGGAAATTTTACTAAGTAAAACTTGCCTATCCACATATTCATCAAAAAACCTCGAAGCATTTTTGTTTTATTAAAAAAACTGTTCTTTTAACTCAAGAATATGGATTTAGCAATTATTTTGACATTTTTATGGATCTTTTAGTAATGACAGAATTACATGAAGAATCACATTAGGATTAAATGGAATAGGTAACAATCTCTCTGCGAAACCAAAATTCGTATTCTCTTTTATACTTCTTCATTAGCAAATAAAACGTATTTATTTCAATATATAACTTTTAACGCAGTTTTTGTAAGACAAGTTTAAATCTTGTGATTGGAATATTAAATTATTCTTTCAATTCTTGGTAATTTGTTATAATTTCTTGTTATTAAATACAATAAAAATATGTATCTAATTGTATACAATACAATACAATATAATAGGGGAGAGTGTAGCACAAGGGATAAAAACTTATTTAATTTAATTTTTTCTTTATTTTGAGAATTTTTTTTCACGCCAAGTATTTTTTGATAATTTAATTATTAAACAATTGTAATAACGTTTCATTAAAGTTACAAGAAGTGAGATCGTTGGTACAAGATCCTAATATTCCAAGAATCCCATACTATTGTATCTAAAATAATCCAACCGAATGTTCCAAAAGGAACCCTTTTCCACATGTATTCACCACAATTTATTCTAGAGAACAACATACACTCTGTGTTAAAGCTATAACATTGCATGTGAATTGTATGTACTGTTATAGTAATATCACTTAGAACGATTTAACTTTTGGTTTTATTTTGACTTAGAGATACATATAATTTATGAAATTGTCCCTAAAACTTGTATTTTTATACCATGTATATATGAAATATACATAGTATGTTAAGTTTAGTCCCAAGTTTGTAACGCTTAAAAATATTGATACTACGAAAAAAATTTTGGCATAGGCATTCATAGAATCACCTAATTAGTCCATTTTCGGTTGACCGTCTGTCCGTCCGTTCGTCTGTGAACATGAGAACTCAAAAACGAAAAGAGATATCAAGCTGAAATTTTTACAGCGCACTCAGGACGTAAAATAGTCCAGTTCGTAAATGAGCAACATAGGTCAATTGGGTCTTGGGTGCGTAGCACTCATCTTGTAAACCGTTAGAGATAGATATTTAGATGTAAAAAATGGTCATTATCAAAAAATAAACAACTTTTGTTTGAAATATTTTTTTTATATCATTGATTATCAGTTATGTATGTGTGACATGTATAGGTATATGTGTAATGTGATAGAGTAATCAACACTGTATACATGGTATTTCAACACTTAACTCAGATAATTTTCGCTTTCACTTGTTATTGACTACGCTAGCTTTTAAAGGGTAACCTATAATAAAATACATGAAGGAGATTAAAGGACAAAATGTATCGCAAGCCTATCTTCCTTAATGTATCTTTCGAACTTAAACTAACAATATATCGCGATCGAAAACACATTATTCAACTTGTAATTAAATTAACATTAACAGCAAACATTTTTAGTTTAAAATTTTTATTTTTAATTTATTTGAAAACAAATAAGTATTATGTATGAAATCTGCCGAGAAAGTAAGAGACATTATATCTGAAGGACTACATATTACCCTAAATATTGAAGGTAACCTTTTATATAAAATACGTATCTAATACGTATTATGAATTGTATTATCATAATAGCAGCTAATCATAACTGCAAACATGATAATAGTACATATATACGGTTAACTTGTTATGTCTATAAAATTATAAAAAGTATTATCTTGAATTGTACATTTATTAAAATACCTGTCACACAGTGTACCTAAACAAATCGTTGTAGACATGACCTTTATCCATCAAATCAAATACTTTTTGATTAAAAAATTTGTATAAAAAATACTTTTTAAGGGAAATGCTTTTATAGTACTTACATTGTCTTACATTAACTTGGCTTACTACTAAAAGTAGAAAATAATTTTATCGGTGAGTCACTCATACCCGACTATTTGTAAAAGCTTGAGGTGTTTAATATCAAGAATGAATCGAAAAATAATTAGGCATGTGGAGTAGATAAGGCGTTCCGATTCATTTTTGATATTTCAAATTAAGAGCGTCTTAAGATTTTACAAATAGTCGGGTATGAGTGACTCATACATAAAATTGAACGGAATGAAAATGTTGGCTCTACAGTCAGATTCATAAAATATCTCGAAAATTACTCATTTAATGGTCAATAAACACGATTTTTGTAATTTTCGGGTCAAAATTACCTTATAAACTTAGTTTTATCGAAATCGGAAACGAAAACTTTTTTTACACTTTTTGCAATTTGTAAAAATCGAAAAAATCATAAAAAATTCTAAAAAACACAATTTTTGTAATTTTTGGTTGGGTTGGGTTGGGTTAGGTTGGGTTAGGTTGGGTTAGGTTGGGTTAGGTTGGGTTGGGTTGAGTGTGGGTGTGGGTGTGGGTGTGGGTGTGGGTGTGGGTGTGGGTGTGGGTGTGGGTGTGGTGTGGGTGTGGGTGTGGGTGTGAGTGTGGGTGTGGGTGTGGGTGTCGGTGTGGGTGTGGGTGAGGGAATGGGTGTGGGTTGAGTTGGGTTTTTTTTTCAATTTTATTGATCTGTATATATAAAAATAAATTGCTGTGCGTTAGTATACCATGCATATATGTAATATGCAAGGTATACTAAGTTTAGTCCCAAGTTTGTAACGCATAAAAATATTGATGCTATTTGATTTTTATTGACGCATAAAAATATTGATGAATTTTGGTATAGGTGTTCATAAAATCACCGAATAATGCCATTTTCGGTTGTCTGTCCGTCTGTCTGCCAACACGATAACTCAAAAACGAAAAACGATATCAAGCTGAAATTTTTACAGAGTACTGAAGACGTAAAAAGTGAGATCGAGTTCGTAAATGAGCATCATAGGTCAAGTGGCTCTTGGTACACCGTTAGAGATAGAACAAAAGTTTAAATGTAAAAAAATATTCCTTATAAAAAAATAACCAACTTTTGGTTGAAACAATTTAAACAATTAACTCAGGCAATTGTTTGTTTTCACTTCTTTTTTTTTTTTTTTCTTTTTTTTTTCTTGGTACAAATCAACATATTAAAATTAAAGTTTGATCATAATATTTGTATCATAAATTAAATATTTATATCGATTATATTTAATAGTAGATTTTACGATACTTATTTTATAATTGATTAATTATAAAAATAAACACAAAGCATATAAATGTTACGAATTATTATTAATAATATTTTTATAAATTGCTTATCAATTTCTTTATACAAAAATAAATTTGTTTGAAGTATAAATTAAATTAAAAGAAAAATAATAATATTGTAAAAAGAAAATATTATTAAAATTTTAAACAAAACAAATGTTTAATACTTATCGTAAAAATTAAAATAATAATCATAATATGTGTAGTAATAATGAAGGTTTTTGTAAAATTTAAATTTTATTATTTATATAAACAAATAGATTTAAATACAACTACTAACTAACTCATCCAACAGGAAGTATAACGATAAAATGAATTTAACTATTTAATGGTGTTGTGTTAAATCAAGTAAGAATATCTACAGTCAAAAATATAGATTGATCTGTATTTTAAATAATAAAAGGAGTAGATAGTTACTTTAGCATAGCATATCAATGAATTTAGTTTAAACAAGTGAAAACAAACAATTGACTGAGTTAATTGTTGAAATACCATGCATAGACAGTGTTGATGACGCAATGGTTTGTTTTTTGACGTCACGTAAATAAAAAAAGATACCCACTTTTAATTAGCCACACACACTAATTTTTTCGAATTTTTCTAAGTGGTACCCCTTGAAAAAATTGCAAAAAATCGATACAAATTTATCGTCTCCAATTTCGATAAAACTCTGTATATAAGGTAATTTTGACCCAAAAAATACAAAAATCGGTTTCATTTAACGATTGGGCGAATAATTCTCGAGATAATACCGGAAATCGATCCGAAATATCGTTTTTTTCGAAAATTACTCGGCCGTTTGCCAAATAAACTCGATTTTTGAATTTTTTGGGTCAAAATTACCTTATAAACTGAGTTTCATCAAATTCCGAAACAAATAATTTTTTACGATTTTTTCGAATTTTTCTAAGGGGTACCCCTTGAAAAAATTGCAAAAAATCGATACAAATTTATCGTCTCCAATTTCGATAAAACTCTGTATATAAGGTAATTTTGACCAAAAAAATACAAAAATCGGGTTCATTTAACGATTGGGCGAATAATTATCGAGATAATACCGGAAATCGATCCGAATTATCGTTTTTTTCGAAAATTACTCGGCCAATCGCCAAATAAACTCGATTTTTGAATTTTTTGGGTCAAAATTACCTTAAAAACTGAGTTTCATCAAATTCCGAAACAAATAATTTTATAAGGAACATTTTTACCTTTAAACTTGTTCTATCTCTAACGGTTTACCAAGACCAAGACCCAATACCCAATTGACCTACCAAGGCCCATTTGACCTACATTGCTCATTTACGAACACGACCTCACTTTTTACTTCCTGGGTAGACTAAAAAAATTTCATCTTGATATCTTTTTTCGTTTTTGAGTTATCGTGTTGACTGACAGACGGAAAGACGGACACACAACCGGAAATGGACTAATTAGTTGATTCTATGAACATCTATAGCAAAATTTTTTTCGGAGCATCAATATTTCTAGGCGTCACAAACTTGGGACTAAACTTAATATACTATGTATATTTCATATATACATGGTATAAAAATTATTAATTCGGCGCCGTTACCGAAAATGTTTATACCTTCTATATCGTTGAGTTTTCACACAGTAATTGTATCATCAAGTCTCCATATATTATAAATGCGAAAGTAAGTTTTTAGTGAAACTGTACATCAATATAGCTGATATATCAAAATTACACATGAACAATAATTTATAAAGATATATTTAACAAAACTAAAAAAAATAAATAAATTTTATTTAATTTGACATTTGACATTACCATAAATTACAGATTTCTGTAAAAGTAGTCATTTGACATTACCATAAATTACAGATTTCTGTAAAAATAGTCAATATAAAATATTTCACAGCCATCTTTACTGATATACTCAATGAATAATTATGACAATTATATACATTTAAAAAAATAGAATCAGAAATGGAATGGAAAAATGTACTATTCTCCAATGAAAACTTTTAAATTTGAGTAATGAAATTTATTATCTTTGGCGTTGCTTTTTAGAGTAAAAGCTGATAAGAAAGGTTAATAAAAGAACAGTTAGAAATTCTTTAATAATATAAAAACTAAATGTAATAAGATACAAATATGATCATTTTGGAAAGGCGGCAGTTTCTGCTCTGAAACTGATCCATTATATCATTAACGAAATCGAAAAGGGTAGAAAAGTGAAGTTGGTTTTTGTAAATCTTGAGAAGTATGCAAAATATGAGCTTTTAAAATTCCTTATTAAACAAAGAGGAAGATATAGGTTAGGGACATTATTATAACTTCTTCGTTTTCTTTCGTTTATAAGTTTTGCCATGGTGTCAATTCTTGTTTTATACATTTTTATGTGTAAAACGGCAAATTCAATATTAGGTAACTACCGTATTGAAATGTACACAGTAAAAAAATGCATTCAACAACCATTGGAGGGTGAAGTGATTAATTTAAGACGCATAATAATATTAATTATGTCAGTAGATTTGTTTAGTAATACTAATACTAAAAATGTTATCAAATAAAAAAAAACAATACTGATGATGTACCGAACGAGACATCATGTCTAATATTATTATGTTTATATAAAAATGAATCATGTTTTATGATTAATTTATTAATTAGAATAAAATTGATAAGCAATTTGCGTTGTTGTGTTATATCTGAAGTTTTTATTTGTTATTATGTTATTTTAATAAAAGATTAGCAGACTTTTTTGTACAAAAGTAGTTTGATAACTTTCAAAGGTTTACTTTAATTAGACGCAACAATATAGTCCGGCATTAGACGGTGGTACGATAATTTGTAAACACTTCTTAACAACTCAAAATATTAAAAATACAAAAGACCGAAAATTGTATTAAACATTAAACATTTTGAATTTCACACGTCATAAGCATTCGACTTTCAAGAACAGAATATTTATTATTAAATTTCAAAAATTATTATTATTAATAAATAAGATTAAACTAAGTATATAAGTTCGCACTTAATCTAACGATCATGTTAAAAAAAATTTAAATTTTAAATCTAGCACGTTTTGTCTGTCTGTTTAGGCTGTTCTCACTGTGACAATTTTCTAAGACGTTCATCACTTCAAATTGTGTAAGCTGTTCAATGCGTGCCAATCTATCACTTAAACGTGCAATTTTTTCACGCACTGTCGGTACTTCGAGACTTTGGCGAATATCTTCATTACGCACATACCACGGATATATTAATAAAATAAAAAAATACGTCTAAACATACACTATCTTTTATCGGAACGAATTATGTAAGGGTTTTTTTTTTACTATGAAGGTAAATAGTGTTACCAAAGTAGTGTGGAAGTTTTTAAAAACGACGGAAATACATGTTTTGTTTTAAAAAAGGGGATGGAAAATTGGAGGCTCTACGGAAGTGTACGAAGCCTTATAAACCGTGCAAAAACATAATATTTCGAAATAAAGAAGGAAGCAAGAGAACTAGGTATCTGGCAATCCCAAAAAGGCTTTTTAATTCTTTAGTTAGTTTGTAGTGGCTCCACAGAGAAAAGTGGAACTGGCCTAGAAAGTCGAGACTCCTCAAAGTCTACATCCTTGACATCAACCCAATTTACAAACCGATTTTCAATTCTCTATGTCAATTTCCAAAGGCTTAACAGATGTTAATAACTATAAAAAAAACGTCGAGAAAAGCGGATTTTTCCTCATTTTAGCAATTTTGCTAAATCGATGTCGATGTTCAATTTGGCTTTGAACATCGACAAGTTAAACTAAAAGGTGTAAACTCGGAATCTAGAGTAGTTATTGACAAGGTTGTGCCTTTTAGAAGTTCGCAACCAACATCAGGTATCTTCAAAAACCTAAAACCTCGAACTATCCCGTTGAAATTCAAAACATAAGTCTAAATTATCGTAAAATATACGGCGAAGACTTAATTCAGAAGACTAAGAACGAAGACTTAATTTATTTGAAGCGATAGTCGTTCTACCGTAGGTGCGAAAAAAAACAAATGGTTAATTACGTGGATATGAACAAATTCTACATTATACAAACAAAATAAATAATAAATATTAAAGTATTCAAGAGTTCAAGAGGAATGTCTATAAACTTAGAAAGACATAAATTTTTAAAATTTTTTATTTACATTCTAAAAGTTAGCAGAATATTATGCTGCAACAGAGTTTCCTTATTATACAATTTTTTAAGAAAAAAAAACTTGTGAAATTTCATATAAATATATTTTGTTATTTTACACGGTAATTTTTGAATAATAGATTAGAGTTTTTTTTTTCCTTCACTTTATACCGTGTCATATTATTTATCAACATTTTCTCGTAAAGTAAGTAAGTTGTCTTCTCTATAGCAGCAAAAGAAGCATATAATGCATATTCTCACTTAGATATGATATATGGTTGCTATACGTTTCTATCTAGTTTTAAAGATGTCGAAAAGTTTAAAGAAGAGTAATTTTACGTAAACCAAAATACAGCTATCATAAAAAATTTTATAGTGTGTTTATATTTTTCATAGTATTTCATATTTTAAAATATTTATAAACTTAAAATGTGAGTATACTGTAAAGTACAATCACTATAAAGTGAACAACTGATGATGACTTCCCTTGAAAGGAGTGTTCGTTAAACAATAATTGTTGCCTGTAGTAAAATGTACTTTTAGTAGTTGTTATGAATAATTTTAACAAAATATTTACTATTACTCTGTAAGGCCGAATCTTAATAATTTTGCCATAGCAAATAAAGCGAATGAGTGTTTATAGTAACTTACTGAATTCGTAAAGACATTTATTCCAAAGAAGCAGATCTTGAAGTTATACGGCCAAAAGTTATCCAAATTTAAATTTATCTTACGCTACTGCATATTGATGGTAGAAACGAAATTTTAGCAGACATGTTAGTAAAATCTCACGGTAAGAAATTTTTTAGGGTTATGACTTTGCCAGTATCGTTTTAAACGACATACTGTGTACTGTACTGAAAGACTAGCAACATTGGCAGTAGTTATAGCGGACGAGTCAATGCTGTATGGGCATCAAGCCCATACTGGTTGGCAATACCCAAAAAACTTCTGATGGATAGCCCTATTCAATACTGTAATATTACTTATGCTAACCATATTAAAATTGTAGTAAACGCTTCGCATTTCTTACCGTGTACCTAATAAATTCGCCCGTAAGTCTTTACATCTGTCCAAAAAGATATAGACAAATGAAATGTTAACTGCATTTACCTACCTACAGCTTTAAGAGTAACTCTAAGTTATGGAATAATTGAGAATCAAAAAACCCATAATTGCAACTTGGCAATTATGCTCCCATAAAACCGATACGGGAAAACTGTGCACACATATAAGTAAAGCTAAATTAATTTAGTCTCTCTATCGGCAAGATTTTGTGAACAATTATCTGGAACTACTTATAAAGATAAATTTTTTGAGATTAAAACCTGAAAATAAGAGAATATCATTCAACTTCGACGAAATAACATCTTTTAACAAATAAATCAGGAAACACACAATGTAGAATCATGAGTCAGTTTCATCTTTTTTTTTCTGAAATATAATCATCTCGAAGAACCTGCAGGAAAGTGCATAAAACTGCCTTGACTAATAATTTTGCTCAAGCAGGTAAAGAGTAAAAATAAAAAAGTCAAAACCACTTGTCTTACAAAGAGCTCAACGGTGAGATTTTAATAATTTTTGTCAGAAGTAATTCGAGTTTTTTAAATTCAAAATCGTTGAACATATCTTACTGATGCCATCTGTTCACTATAGATACTCAGATTGTACAAGCAACAGTTCAAACCAATTCTGATTTGCACAAACCAAAGGGTGAAATGAATTCTGAGCCCTAATCAGTACCAACATCTGCTAAATATTTGTGACCCTGCCTTCTTGTACTAACCTCGTTTTAAGACATACAAAGAAAACCATGTATGAACTAAAGGTTTATTTAAAATACGTTCAATACATTCTGAATGTACTATATTTTCAAATATGTTCAAAGCAGAGAATATTAAAAAAAATTACTCAACAAAATTTTGTAACATTGTTTTCACATTAATAATGTATAATCGTCAATATTCTTTTACTTCCGTAAAAAATCATTATAAGACCATAAACAAATTTATAATGTAGATACTTTGTTTAAAAAAAATAAGTGGTTAAGACTCAAATCTGACAATGTTTAATAAAAACAAAACTTTCTTAGTGCAATCAAATTAAATATCTTAAATTAAAAAAAATGTTGCATCTTTGAAACTTGGTTCAGTTGTTGTTGTACAGGTTGTAAGAACTGTCTATAATAAGAATTGAAAGAGTTGCGTAGATTTAGTGAAAAATTTTAGTGAAAATGTTTTCATTTAGGTACTTATAGTACCTTAACCTTAACATGGTCAGTTCCAAGGGTGCTGTTATAAAAGAACTGGCTCAATGTGATCCCGTGCTTTTCCCATCTCTTTGTAGTATTACGTATAGAGTTCGTTCAAACCAAAGTAGCAAAGAGCAAAAAAGAGTCTATGATGTATATGTACACTCGCTCACTCACACATATCTACACTCGCTCTTGTTCGATCCCACTTTGGTTTGAACGAACTCTACTAACCAATTGATGGGTCCCGCAAAGATGATTAGTGGCATCACTGCAGAAAAATACCCAAACAGTACCTATGCATATATGACAGTGAAAAACTATTGTCGCACAATAGACAGAAAACCTACAAACAAAATATTAAAAGATATACGCAAATTATTAATGATATATAATTTAAAATTGAAAACTAATAGATAATTATAAATTTGCATTGATTTGTAAGTATATACATATATATTATATACACGGTCCATTAATTCATTATAATGTATTTAACATAACAATTAGACTTGCTAATCTGCATATATGTAAAAATTTACATAAAAATAATCATAATATATATTATAAATAAATAAAAAAAGTATTAATTTTTTTTAGACTTCATGACCTTTATGAATAAATGCAGTGGTAATCGTTGAAGTATATGGTTAAAATCCATTTGAATATCATGAACTAGAATTACAAAGTATGTTCGATGATCGGTGTCTAGTGTCTCTTACATGTGAATGCGTGTCAAGAAAAACGAACTTTATGTTACAAGACATTTGAAAAAGGTATAACCATGGTATATTATAAATGTAGCGCTTAAATTTTAGGTATTAATTTTAGAAGTCCAATACTTGTTTGATTCTTTAAAGTATATAAGTCTACTGTATGAAATAATTGTAGTATTAGTATAAAAAAGACAACCTAATATGTGAGTATATTACGTTTGGTTTAACATAAAAATTGCATTGTACGATAAATTTTCTCTATTTTCTTTAACTTCTGATAACTTTCAGAACTTTTTTTTTTTTTTAATGATAAAACATAAAATTTTATAAAAAATACAAATGGACAATTTTTCATTTCCTCAGAATTCTGAGAATTTTTCTCAGTAACCTATGGTACCCAGTTCCCAGAGGAAGTTAATGTAATGGGGCTGATTTTGAAAATCTTCAGTTTACATTATTCGCGGTTTACATAGGCCGCAATATCGGAATCTAACCTGTTCAATGTGATGTCTATGTTTTTGTGTGTGTGTGTGTGCGTATGACATTAACACGTGACTGGGCTTATTCGACGTGTAATCGCGTATTTAGGAACTGAAAAAGTTTTCAGCAGAATTAGTCGAGTCGTTTTTTAATGGTAATAAAAACTGGAAAAAACAGAATGCGAAAAGTGGATAAAATACATCATTTATTTATGGAGATAATGCAGTAGCTGCAGATATGGAGCATTAGCTGCAGTTAATGTTCGAAGATTAATCTATGAAGGCTAACAAGACCTTTTTTTCTGGTTTCATTGCAAGTAGCGTGGATCAAAGATAGAATACATTATACCTATTAGTTTTCAACTGGTTTTCCATATTGTTATTATTAATAATAATGATTAACATATTTGCATTAATATAATTTTATTATTATTAATAAAGCAAATTATTTATGATTACAATAAATATAAATACAAATTGAGTCACGAAGGTGTTACTATACTTTGTACTACCTTTGTACTACCGTGTCAATTTTATTGGGTGAGTAAGAAATCATTTAAAAGAACACGTTTATTTTTTGATTGGGTTCACTTTTTTTTCATTTTATAGATACACGAAAAACAACTTAGAGTCCTAACACTACTCAAAAATTAAAAAATTATGCAAAAGCTGTAATCGAAAACCATAAAAGACTACACATTATAAAAATTAAAGTTATAAAATTACTTATTTTGTAAATTTTTTGTTTAGAATACACATTTTTGTTTTATTTAAATAATTATTGGAATTTCAAATAAAATTATGTTATTATATATATATGATTGATTTATACTGACTTGAGTGACTTTATTTATTTCGTCTTTTGCTCAACTTGCCCCACATCCTTTCTCAAATTATCGCACTATTGAGATAAGACTGTAAGATATATCGGGATTAGTTTATATTACTTTTTTAATGGAATAGAGTGGCTATCTATCGATTACATGCTTCAAATAAATATGATTAGTCGTTAAGGTAGTACAAACGCTAAGTCAAGTTTAGACTTGTGGTTGAAATTATTTGTACCTTATATTCAACTTTGATGATGAATTTTGTTTTAACTTCATGAATGTAGACGAAAAATAGCAATAAACTTTCTGATATCCGCAATGGATTTCGAAATATCGAAGGTTAACTAATGAAACAAAATTTTCGATATTTTGAAAGCTACTCCAAATATCGAAAAAGTCTATTCTAACTTTTCATCTTATATTGTCAAGTTATAACATACTTAAGGATGTATGCGCATGACAACAATGTTTGATTTAAAGGCTCAAAATTTGTTTGTAGGTAGTCTTTTACTCAAAGAATATGTGGTTAAAATTTCATCTTAGGTAACCGTGCAAATTTTTAAGAAAAAAGTCATTAAAAATCGATATAAAATACATTGGCTCTTATGGAGGAATCTCAAAAAACGACATATTTTGGAAGTTTTTGATAATTTTCATTTGGAATGAATGAAAACAAATTTGAAAAAAACTTTTTAATAGAAAGTAAACATATTAGCAATGAATAAGAAAAGAAAAAAACTAAGTGTCACCGTTCATATAAGGGATGTAAGAGCAGGGTAGATTAAGGGTTGAAATTATTTTTATCTTATTTTCAACTTTGATGATGAATTTTGTTATAACTTCATGAATGTAGACGAAAAATAAGAATACAATTTTTCGATATGTGTCTTGGTTTTCGATCTTAAATCGATATAAATGGACTACACAAATGGTGCTTGCTACCATGAATAAAATTTACAGTTATAAATTTTAAAAGTAAAATTTTTCTTCCTATATGTAAAAGATAAGTACGGTGTTATGTTATAAACGCAATTTAAATTTGATTTGATAAAATACTCCATATTTGTGTATTAGATCAAAATCAACCGTTGAAAATGTTCTGATTGATTGTGTAACAATTGAACAACATAAAGTATGAATACTGCCACATAAACTACCGTAAACAAACAAACATGGCCATATAAATGTAAAAATAATGAGTGCATTTAACTTTAATTTGAATATACCTTAATTAGATAGGTAAGAAGTAGTTTACGAGACAATAACAGACAACAAACTATCAACTTTATTCATATAAAGTACTACAAACAACTATTTTCCGACTATATTACAATTTAATTGAGCATAATTCAAGTGAGACTTTAAGTGTAATTTAATTGTGGCAACTCAAGTTGCGTTGAATAATTGATTTAGTTTTTTACTTTAAATATAACCGTCTATTTTACTCTAGAAGTAATACGTTCTCTTTTCAGACAAAATAATACATTTGTTTGTTATGATAGTAAGTTATTCTTGTTAAATCGAAAATGTAAATAAAATATTTTATTAAATCTTTAGGAAATAAGTTTTGTTTTTAAAGCATTTGAAAAATATTGGTATGGGTTTGCCTGGCAGTTTATTAGGCTGTCTATGAGTGAAACTTTTGCTGGATTTCACTTATTATTTGTTCAGGGTTTTCTATTAAAAGCCCAAGCAAATTAAAGGTTTTTCTGCTAGAATGTTTACTACCCACAAGTATAAAACCAACTTTTTAAAAAGTCACTAGTTCACTTTCAACAAGTGCATTTGTGATTTGTGGCTTTATGGAAACGAACCTCCTTGAAGGTGCCGGTATTTTGTCATGTGCAGATTTCGAATTTAACGTCATAATAAACACTTGAAAATACTTGACAGTGAGCCATTCAGGTTTCCGTATTTAAGAGCTACAATGCCACAAACAGACAGACAGACGTGCAAACACATCTAACGACCTAACTCCTAACACCCCTCTTTTCATTCGGTGTTTAATAATTGTGAATTAAACATTGAAATCTTAATGCATTGGTGCAAAACATTTTTCATAATGGAATAAATAATAAAAAAAATAAAAAACCCGACTGTGTTAAATACAATATGAAAAGAATGATAAGTCCAGTCGTTTACATAGCGACTTTATCAATCGGAGCCCATTAAAATCTAGAACGTCTAAAATTTTTCCAATAATGAGCCCCGACTGTTAACGTCTCTATGTAAACTACTGGACTTGTTTCTTTCTTTTCAGATTTTAATTAACACAGTCGAAGTTTTTATTTTTTTAATTATTTACACTGAAAAAAACCCTCTTAATGTAAAGCTCTAATCCAATTTATAATTGCTAATTAAATTTAAGCATATAACTTATATATATATTTGAAAATCCCCATTTAATTGTCTTTATTCTGATACCCTACTCAACAGGTTTGGGGAATTTTATTTATTAACGTATTACTATTTTGCGCAAAAAATACTCCATTTTGTGTTTTTTTTCCAACATCTACTTAAGGACACTGTCTGGTTTTTATGACAAATATAATCATATCTTAAATTTCGAAATCCATCGAACTGTTTGGACGAAACGAGGTTATACGATATGATACAGAAATTTTCAAACAAAAATACATACATACATACGCGGGAAGAACATAACCTCTCCTTGAGAGTCGGGTAAAAGGAACGTTATTTAGAATCTAAACATGATTAACATGATTATTTATTTCCAAATTAAAATCACGTGTACTTACGCCATGTACTTAGCGGTTAATGTAATATTAAAAATACAAAAAAACAATGAATACTGTTAATTTAATTATACGTGTTGTTTATTAGTTTGGTTACAAAAAAAATAATGAACAATATCATTCAACAAACAACTAGGAAAAAATTAATAATTTTTATGCGGTCAAGTACTTGTTGATGATGGACTTCCTAATAAAGACAGTTTGGTTGGTTTGTTTGTGTACATGATGCAAACAAAACATACACAATACTTACTTACTAAATGTATGCATGTATGTATTATGTACTTACATGCACATGTATGTAACAAGTATTACAAACATATGTGTTGGAAAAGGTGCCGACACTTCACATGTGATGCCACTTAATAACACAAGCACATATTATATGACAATTAAAATGCATATAACATATTATTTAGTGACAGTGTGTTTCATTTTAATATGAACCATAGTGTATTATCATTTTTATGTTCTTTTTTGTTTATTTTTAATTATTACACATTTATTAGGCGATAAAAATAGTCCGTACTCGAACTGACCGTACAAAATAGTATTTTTTTACAAAAAAAAAGAGCCTTTAAGATATCGGGGCGGCAATTAAGATATCCGTATATATTATAAATGTGAAAGTAAGGTTGTTTGTTTATATATTTGTTAAGCTTTCACGCAAAAACAACTAAATCGATTTGAATTAATTACTTGATCTCACTTATCCCTCCTCCATAACACTCGAAGGGATTGTTTTACACAGCTATGGATAGTTTTCAATTTTCTTAAGTGTAAAATAGTCATAATACATTGAGTATTTCAGAAACGATGGTCATGAATTGTTTTACATTTATTTTCTATTTTAAATTTTTACAGAAATCTTTAATTTTTGGTTTAAAATGATGATCATCGATGGAGCAGAAAAATATCTGAATGAATTTAATTTTAAAATTAAAATAAAATATCTTAATATATATATTTCTTGTGTGCGTGTGTATGTAATTGAACTTCTCCTAGACGGCTGGACCGATTTTGATGAAATTTTTTGTGTGTGTTCGTGGAGATTCGAGAATGGTTTAGATTTGGTCCAGTACAACTGTTTTTGAGGGCTCCGTACCAAAAAAATGAAATTTCATTAAATGGTGGGAGCGCATATAAATCATATCACATTATGTATACTATGTGTACTATGTATTTTTAATAGTATTCAGGTATTGTCAATAGGCATTTATTAGAGCCATATGCGAGCGCAGCGAGCTCTACTATCAAAGGTCAGCCAAAGGTCGAAGGTCAGGCCACTCCAATAAATAGGAGTTAAATTGGGGTTTAGCGGGATGGGTTTAGCGGACAGGCTAAACGTAGTATAGGTATTCATGAATTGGAGTTACGTTTTTACGGGACAACGTCCGTCGGGGCCGCTAGTATCTTTATGAATTATAGCTCATGTGTTATTCTGTATGAGCTATATTGTTGTACAGTTTCATGCATTGGATAGTTTTTGCGTGAAAGCGTAACAAACAAACAAACAAATATCCTTTCTTTCACATTTATAATATATAGAGATATCCAAGAGAAAAAAATTGTATTTGTCTTTGACATTTCGCTACACCATCTGTGAACAACATTTTAAAGCATAAAAAAATTTCTGTACAAATGGTGAACGAGACGCAATTATTGGCCATTTTTTCTTCACGTCCAGTGAGAATTCTTCACCTGAAGTGATAAAAATATTTAGGCCGATCACCTATTGAACAAATGTGATCGAGTTTAAAATTAACTAACATATTTTGTATCGTAAATGATCAATTACCATCAAATCCATGGTAAAGATGAAATTTTATGATACCTTTAGAAGTAGAAACCCGGCTTTGTAAATCTAGGTAAGTTTGTAAAATGAATATATTCATATTCTATATGTACTTATGTATCTTCACATAAATGGATAATTCTGTTTCTGGTATAATAACAAACTATTGAATATTTATAAACACAAAACAGCATGTGCGTTTGTTTATTTAAGCATTACTAAGTAAGATTAGTATAATACAATAGACAACGTGCGGTTGGGGGGGGGGGATTGGTCTTTCCTAAACTCTCTACGCATAACGATGTAATAAGTATGTTAACTTTTGTTTTAAGCACATACCACATAAGTAATATTTTTTTAAGAAAAAGCTTATGACCTTCAACAACGCAAAATATTGTTTTTTGCCTATAATCTTTTTACACTCAAATGCATATGTGAGCGAGTTGTTATCGAAGATGCCATTATCATCTATAATCCAGTCGACAGGATGGAAAAAGTGGGGCTAGGTGCAAAAAGGGCCGAAGTTGATGAAACTTTGGGATATTGACAAGGGATAGCTTTTAAACATATGGAGGGGAGAAAAAAAATTGCATAATCAATTCAATATCTTTTTCCCTTACGTTCTATGACAAAAGCATTCACATACTTTTTAGTATTATTTTCTACAATTTCGATTATTCAAACATGATTAAATAAGTTTAAAAAATTAATTCAATCTTATTTATTTATTGTACATACATTGGGACTGACTGACCAACTCCGTTCTCACATTAACTGACTGACTGTCATAGCTGTTATTTACATGCAACATACAATCTGAATAACAATTTTAAGCTTCTGCTGGCCCCTATTCAACCGTTCACTTGACTGATCGCAGTATGTGTGTGTACACAACTACTATACACAAGCCTCAAATGATCAGCTTTAGTAAATTCAGAGAATTTGTTTGGCCTTGCTCAATCCATTATATAGATAAGCAGTAGAGGCTCGGTATATCACATTTTTATTTTATATAGACGGGTTATAAAAAACAAATAAAATAAAAAATTTCTATATTATTTTACAAAAACTAATAAATTTATTGGTATTCAGTTCACAAATAGTTAATAATAATTATTTTTTTCTGGTTTAATTACTATAAAATGCATCCCATAAAGTCATTTTTATGATTAATACACACGTTCACGTTTGTGAAAGAACATGAAAAACTTTTTTATACATATATGTCACCGTAGAATTGTAATTTTCGTCAGATTGTAAACGGACTACCAAAAACCACTCTAACTGTAACGCTATGGTAGTTTGATGAGCGTAATATTCAGTGGTCCTTGGTGAATACAAATCTCGGACACTAATCAAGAGCACACTCTTCCATATTATAATAAGATTGAGGCAATTAACTATCTTTGACATATCTATTCAACTCATTCACCTAAATTAAATAGTTATTGATTTTTATTATTGATTTTTTCTTTAAATATTTTAATAACTATTCAAAAATATTAAATTTTTTTGAAATAATACATAAAATTTTTAATTTTGTCGTATGACGTAACAGGAAAGTTATCTATTTATCTATTAGCAAAAATCAATTCATTGAGTTTGGCTTAGTTGGTCTGAGTCAAGTTTGCATGGGTTTGGGTGGTTTTTGGCTTATTTATTTTGGAAGTTAAATTTACAATCTTACTAGCATGTTAACAATTTGACGGAAAGTACAATCTTACGGTGACATACATACGTAACATTGGGCTGTATTGTTTGTTTCATTCACGTGAAAAAAACCCATTAAGCATTTATGCCTTTTATAGAACAGTTTTTGAATATTATATGGGTGCCGTAACACAGTTCATTGCGAATGTAAAACACAACTCGTACGACCACTAGTCTATCAACCAAAATTGGCAAATTATTTACGAGCTCGGATTAAACGAGATAAGTTTTGTATATAATATAGGACTTGTATGATCGGATTTAATTATTACGAAGATTTATTTAACATGAGGTTAACGGAAAGACGTTTATATCTTTACATTTACGTTGGCATTGAACTATAACGATTTTTGCACAACATGGAACATAAGAAAATCACTGTATTCTGTGGGAAATTGAAAAAAAAATTCCGTAGGTACTTATGCACTTTTGTTTTCAATGCATACATTGTTCACTTTTGCTGTGTTGTATGAATAATTATGAATGTTATCAAATGATCATAGTATCCGACAAATTTCCTGCTTCTTCAGACCGACAGCTGTAATATGGGCTTATGACAAGACTATATAAAGTCACCGAGGTCTAGAAATAAAATGTTAATTTTCAGGATGAATTCATTAACTACCAATGAGACAGTAAAACCCACAATGACATCTTTCTGAAACAAACCAGAAAAGTTAATTACTATAGTAAAGAAGTGAGCTCAACCAGTAAATGATCTGTTATAACCTTGTATGAATGCACAACTGCAGAAACATTATAATTATTAAAAATAAAATATTTTGTTATAATCTTGATTATGTGTTTTTATAAACATGTTAGTGAATATTGTTTTTTTTTTTTTTTTTTTTATCAAAACATCTATATATATTTCATTGCAATTAATTTGTAATTAATTTATAGTAATTAATTATTAAAGTAATATATCATTTTTACCAATAATAATAATATATTAATAATTGTTAAATAAATGTATAATAATACTTATGTAGTATATTTTAATGATGATCTAGAAATGAACATGCCATTCAACATTTCCTTGAAATTATTTTATATTTTCGTAATGCAGTAATAATGATGTCGCATTTTTAAAGTTATAAAAAGTGGCTGTGTTATAGTAAATCTGATCCAGAGAAATTTATGGAATGGAGCCACTTACTTCTCCCACCTTAACATACACTGCTGGTTTCACTTTCTGAGATCCTATTTTGCGAAAATAAATTTTAGCTTTTCCATTACAATATAAAAAAGTCCTGCCATTGATGTTACAAAAAGAGAGAAGTTGCATGTTTTTTCAATTTATTATTTTTTTTCGAAAGTTTATTAAAAATTACTAAGAAAAATCTGGATATATAAAAATAAATTGCTGTGCGTTAGTCTCGCTAAAACTCAAAAACGGCTGGAGCGATTTTCAAAATTTTTTTTTTGGTTTGTTCGCTATAATTCAGGGGTGGTTTAGAAAAAATAGTAATGAATCGTAATTGAAATGAAAAGGACAATTTCGGAATAATTAGATTCAATGCGGAATAATTTCAGAGACTGAACGGAATGAAAATGTTGGCTCTACAATCAGATTCATAAAATATCTCGAAAATTACTCATTTAATGGTCAAATAAACACGATTTTTGTAATTTTCGGGTCAAAATTACCTTATAAACTTAGTTTTATCGAAATCGGAAACATAAACTTTTTTTACACTTTTTGCAATTTGTAAAAATCGAAAAAATCATAAAAAATTCAAAAAATCACAATATTTGTAATTTTTGGTTGGGTTAGGTTGGGTTAGGTTGGGTTAGGTTGGGTTAGGCTGGGTTAGGTTGGGTTAGGTTGGGTTGGGTTGGGTTGGGTTGGGTTGGGTTGGGTTGGGTTGGGTTGGGTTGGGTTGGGTTGAGTGTTGGTGTGGGTGTGGGTGTGGGTGTGGGTGTGGGTGTGGGTGTGGGTGTGGGTGTGGGTGTGGGTGTGGGTGTGGGTGTGGGTGTGGATGTGGGTGTGGGTGTGTGTGTGGATGTGGGTGTGGGTGTGTGTGTGGGTGTGGGTGTGGGTGTGGGTGTGGGTGTGGGTGTGGGTGTGGGTGTGGGTGTGGGTGTGGGTGAGGTGTGGGTGTGGGTGTGGGTGTGCAATTAATGCAAGTTCTCTATTAGGAAATTTACACTTGGGGAAAAATTTTATTTTCGACGTAACTTTATTTTAACAGGTAGGGGAAAAAAATTTTAGATAGATAAATGTGGACAAAACGTTGCCTAATGGAGTCTCCACTTTGGGAACATGCGCATTTGAGGGTGCTGAGGTAAATTTTAATTCATGATAATTTAAAATTCAAAGGTGGACAAACGTAGACAAATCGTTTTCAAACGAATGACATCTGCGTTTAATAAAAATTTTCATCTGGGGTGTTGTTGTAATAATTTTTTAATTGTGGCACAGTTTTCAATTAAAGGAAGAACTTTCGAAATAGAAAAGGAATTTTTGATATGAAATCTCTTATAAAACGAAAAATAGAAACGAGTAAATGGGACCTTTTGGCCTTTAATCATCTTCCGTGTTTGTCCCTTCAATTCAGGAACGTAGGTAGCATTTCCTGCACTTAAAAATGCAGGAAACAATTTTTATCCATTATTTAATTTTTTAATTTTATAAATGTTTTAATCATTAATTGTCTCACATATGTCATATTGTATTGAACTTCAAATGTCAAACAGTAATTTATCTGCCCATATAAATTTAATCCATGATTTTACACATTACAAATTATTATTCAATGACAAGTTTTTCTTTCTATAGGGATTAATAAATACTCGTTTAACTGGTTTTTAACATAAATGGGAAAATTATTAATTTTATTTTTAAATTTGTACCTACTGTGTTGTTTAATGACTCAAAATTTCTAAATCAAAGGTAGCCCGCAAGATTCTGTAAGTAAGGAAATATTTTCCGATAAAAATTCAAAAAATACATATGCCATTCAGGATTTTTATTTTTGGGTAGTATTCAATTAATGATTCAATGAAAACTTTGACCGAAAAAATGGATCTTTTATTCCACTTGTTCGATATGGGAATCGATCCACATATGAGCAAATTTAAATGAGTCAATTTCTTAAAGTTTTTTGGTAGTTAGTAACATTATTTCATTTTTAAAGTGTGTCTCTTTTGACAAAAATGAGCGAAATATCACAGGTTTCCGCGTTTCAAACATATTAAAAAATCTCATTCATTTTTGGAAACAGTCCCGAGTCTGCTGGTTCTGTCATATTTATTGTACGAATTCTAAGACAAAATTTTAAATTATAAGCACACGAATTGAAAGTGGCTAAAGAAATAGTTGAAATAATGACCTCATTTTCAAAGTTCTAGATGTTATCCATTGGTCAAAGTTGAAATAAAAAATGGAAATTTTCTACGTGATAGATAAGTATTTTGTGTTCTGACAGTTTGAAAGTGGACGCCGTTTGGTCAACATATAAGCCTAAAATGTGTGAATGCTTTAGCCAGGTGTTAATCTCTCTGCCTTGCTAACTCTTAATCGACCTTTTTTCGGTCCATGGTCTAATAATATACTACTTCGACCCAGAAGTGTATCCATTTACAATGCATTTCTAGATTCTTGATTACTTTTTCTTTTAATTACTAATCGGATATCAGGTGTTTAATTGTACTTGTACCATTTTTGGAATAACCTGTATATTAATTATTATAAGAACACTAGCGGCCCCGACGGACGTTGTCCCGTAAAAACGTAACTCCAATTCATGAATACCTATACTACGTTTAGCCTGTCCGCTAAACCCATCCCGCTAAACCCCAATTTAACTCCTATTTATTGGAGTGGCCTGACCTTCGACCTTTGGCCTGACCTTTGATAGTAGAGCTCGCTGCGCTCGCATATGGCTCTAATAAATGCCTATTGACAATACCTGAATACTATTAAAAATACATAGTACACATAGTATACATAATGTGATATGATTTATATGCGCTCCCACCATTTAATGAAATTTCATTTTTTTGGTACGGAGCCCTCAAAAACAGTTGTACTGGACCGAATGGTAAATCTAAACCATTCTCCAATCCCCTTGAACTCACACAAAAAATTTCATCGAAATCGGTCCAGCCGTCTAGGAGGAGTTCAGTCACATACAGACACACACAAGAAATATATATATTAAGATAAATCTAATTAGATTTGAACAAATGAAACAAATGAACGATGCATTGTAATGTTGTAAAGTTGCCTATTAATTTATGAACTATTAGAATAATAATTATACTTATAATAACTAGCCTAACAGCTTATACCTAGTTCGTTTGATTACATTAATATTATTACAGTTATAAAATTACATCTATTCATAGATATAATACGTAGGTTTTAATATTTTTTTTCCTTTCCTTAGTCATTTTTTTATATAATATTTCTCACGGATTTGTAGAAAAACCTTCATTCATCAATAATAGTAATAATAATAACAAAACTGATTATAACGCATAATACATATATTTTAATCTTTATTAGATTTAATTGCAAATTGAATTTAATTAACATCCATACATGTAAGAGTGTTACTATATTATCATTCGATATCTCCAATTTTGATTGCAGAATGAAATTATAATTTAATAATTTATGATAATTGGAAATTTTCTTAGATGTAAAGTTTACTGTAAATGAAACAATAAATGTAGCAGGGTTAATAATTTTTCGCACAAAATAATGGAAAAATTATAAAGTCTATTGCAACAAATTGATACTGCGTGTAATGCAATTTTTCAAATGTTGGTTATTTAGATGATACAACATGTGGCACAAAATGTTTCGATGAGAGGGTTGAACAGAGTTATATTCGTTGGAAAAATTACTCTTGCGTAGCAAGTGCAATGCTTAAAAGTTTAACGGCCTAAAAGTTCGAACAAACCAACTATCTTTAAACTCCTGAAAAACTATGTTGTACTAGCTTGATACCCACCCGCTTGACTGGGCTTTAAAGTAAAAACCACCACTTTATAGCCTCCACTTCTTTTGATCTCACTTATCGACGTTCCATAACACTTGAAGAGATTGTCTTACGCAGCCTCATGATAAAAGTTATCAGGAGGTTCAATATCTGATGTCTATGCAGGTTAAATGAGAATATAAAACTAAAAATTCCGTGTATATTTAATACATACATGCTTTCTTTTTTTACACATTAATTATTTTTTTCTAATTTAATAGGTTAAATCATTTCAAATGAACCCTGTTTTCTATTATTTTATTCTCTTGCAATCCAATTATTTTTTAAGTATATTAAAAGAATATTCAATGAAGTAATTAATCATGTTTTTAAAATTATAAATTAATTGACGAATGCATTCTATTTCAAGTCATAATATTTCTAAACCTATTACTTACTTTATTTGTAAAAAAAATGTTAAGTATTTATTATGTAATTAATTAATTAACTACAGTAATTAATGAAGGAAACTTTTTTATGGAAATTCAGGTGTTCGTTATCTAAACATAGACGATACTGTTATACAGAGCAGAAGGCTTCTAAAAAGTCTAGAATTTTCAATCTCCGGAAAATAAACAGAAAAAATAACAGAAATTTTCGGGGATGTTTGTGTACTTGAACTTGTTAGTTTAATATAACTCGTTAGTATAATTTTCAGTTCACTAATGAAATGAATTTCAGAGTTATAAGTTTTTCATTAATAAATCATTTTTATTAATCAATTTTGTGGTTTTTGTAGCATTACAAAGTTTGGCGCCCCATGAAATAAAAAATTTCCCAGATTTTTACCCAGTTTAAAATGATTTAGGCTTACCATATCGAAATCTTATAAGAATTTTAAAACATTTATTAATCACTTATGGTAAAGAGCATTATACTGTCGAATTGATGTTGCATACAATTAAGATTTGAATTGAGGCAGTTCTTACTTTACGCTATGGATTACCGAATAGTGAAATAAAAAATCTTAAAGAAATGATTTTTACGAAATAGTGTGGACTATGTCTTAGTTAATTTTATTTTTTTGGGATACCAGAATTCACTGTTTAATTTTATTTTTTCACCAACATATATAATATCAAGTGAAAATATACAACTGACTGAGTACTTTAATGAAATACCATGTACTGACAGTGTCGATTACGTAATCGTTTGTAAGAAGAATGAAAGATACTAATTCTTAAATAGCCACACACACATGCATGTCACACACCCATAACTGATATTCGCATATAATACATACTTTATAATTAGCGCCAAATTTGCAACCTCATGGGTAAACAGTAATGTTTACGAAAGAATGTTTCAAACAAAAGTTGTGTTTTTTTTAAATAAGGAACATTTTTTATATTTCAACTTTTGTTTTATCTCTAATGGTTTGACCTATGTTTCTCATTTATGTACTCGACCTCTTTTTTAACGTCCTGATTACGTTATAAAATTTCACTTGAATATCTGTTTCGTTTTTGAGTTTTCGCATCCACAAACAGACAGACGGAAATGAATTAATTAGCATCGTAGCATCAATATTTTTAATTCTTGTATTCGTAGCATTAATATTTTTAAGCCTAACAAACTTGAGCCTAAACTTAGTATACCTTGATAAATATTTCATATATACAGTGTATAAAAATTATACTGATTAACACATAATAATTATCCAATTGTTAGTGTGATAATATGTTTACAAAATATACGTAATATAGTACCTATTACAGTGACATTTTATGAATAAATAAGTATTATATATGATATTAAATCTATAGATAGAAGAACTTCTTATTTGATTTGAAGGACAACAATATAGACGAGTACATACGCGTACATTCGTCTAGAAAAAAACCCGATTGCGAGTATGCAACGCATTAATGTCTAGGAAAACTCCAAAAAAAAAACATCCTCCAAAATTCTAATAGTGTGGGGTCGAACCCATTAAAAACACCTCCCAGAACAACTGAGCTAGGTGCATTTAGCAACTTTTTTTTCTTATTCTTCTCGAGTGTGTGTATCTATCCCAGTGGCTAGTCCCGTAATTGTAAAGGTCTTCTCTCATATCGACCTCAATTCTTCAGTTACTTTCTCAGAAAATCTTGCGGTTTCCGTCTCTTAAGTCTTCTTGTTATTGTTGGTGCTTCCTATAACATGCTTATAATTTGGATTATGTTAAAATTTTTTCGTACAACCCGAAGTTGAAAGCCATACGCCCACACATGCATGAATCTGCCTGTAGGTATATTAATATCTTGTTCTCAACTGACAATTGTGAGTTTCACCCCATCAAACAATACTCTTTTCTATATTTTATATTGAGTTCTTCTTTTTCCATTTTTACGAGCTCCTTCCACTTGAGCTTGGCGTCCAAAGTCATACCTAAATACTTCGCATTATTTGCATATGGTACCAGCTGTCCATTGATATACCATCTTATCGTTTCACATTTATGAGTTGTAAAATTAACATGAACCGATTTTCCATCATTGAGTTTTATTCTCCATTTCTGTATCCATTCGCCGACAAAATCGATGGACCTCTGTCAACTTTTCTCTGTCCACTATACAAAATTGACCCTACAAGATTGGTACATTGAAGATGGGCCCTAGAGCACTAGCCTAGAATACCAAATGCACATACTCATCAATGTGTTTAACCCGAAAGTGTTTATCTTCGATGTAGTATTTCAGAATGAGGTATAGTTTGCCTGGGAGATCTCTATGCAGTTTATAGGCAAGTTCCTCAGGCTAAACCTGGCCAAAGGCCTGGGTTACATCTAGAAATATCTTGAAGTTTTTTCCCGGCGAATGTACCCGCATGTGCTCCTCTAATATAATAGTATAAGATTATGATAATCACACTAGTACTAGTACTAGGACTAGTAGAACTACCAAGGTAAACTGTATAATATATTTCTCAACATATAATTGATATAATATGTATGAGCAATTACATCATATATAAATAATATTTACAATACCATTTATATTAGCAACAGGATTACCAACAACAAGATATTACATATTATACTTTACATTACATTACATTACTTTAGTTTGAAATGACCTCGATTAACATCTGAATTTAATAAACCGTATCATCGAAATACATTTTATTTATTTTTTATTCTTTTTTATTTATTTAAGTATATTTATATAGATTGTAAAGAGGGTTTTGACAATACCGAAGTAGATAACAGCCGCTAGTAGAATGTTAGTTTTTATCTTTTCGAGGTCGTTAAATTGAACAAGTTGTAAATAAAACATTGGTGAAAGTATTTCATGCAATGTATGTTCAGTTATCGACATTGACGACTTTTTTCGACCAATTTTGCATTGAGTAGACACAAATGTACAAATTCATTAATTAAATTCTGGGATATAATCTTAAAATTACAAAACCCATATTTATGAATCTATGGACAACAAATCATGTTTAACTTTGCTAAAGAAGTCATGTTAAGGACAATCAAAATGACACCAGGGCTCCTGTGAATAATTGCCGTTAAAAAGTATTGTTATGTAATAATTTGATATACATATAATTTCTGTCGGATACAGTATAAAAACTGAACGGATTCTGCAAAAAGTTCTTTATATGATTTATTTTCCTTTATTCAGGTGGGATGTTTCTACCTCTGCTTATTTTAAAACGCTCTGTAGACACTTACAATGTAAAGATTTTTTTTTACTTCATAATTCCTTTTTTATGTTAATTTTTGTATTTTTTATTTATTTACATTTTTATAGTACCTATTATAAGTCGAATAACAGAAAAAAATACTTTATTTATTTTTTATTTTGTAGTAGTAAATTATATTTGTATTTGTTTTTATTTATTTAACTACATTGCTTGTACTAATTAATCTTAACTAAGGTATTCATTAGTGTTTTTGATTATAAACAAACCGCTTTTAAAATGTAAAAAAAAAATACATCTTACTATGATACCTACAATCTACACTATAATATATCTTATTCTAATCAAACTATAAAATCTAATTTGATAGTAGTTTAAACTAACATCAAGGGTTTTATATCGGACGTTTATAATAAGTCTCTTTTGCATTGTAAGGTAACATTATCGCTGCATGTTTTCAGCGAGGAATCACTAAAATTATTGGCGCACGACAGCTAAGCTAAAGATAGGCCAAAATAAATTGCCTTAGATCAGTAATACCCAAACTAAAAAATACCTAAGGGACGATGCTGCAACATCAAGCTCATTTATTACTTGTTTAGGATGAATCTCTTCTGATTCGACTAATATCGCTTTAATATAATACTGAAATCGTTGCATTAATAATTTTGCCTGTTAATAATACTGAACTTTGCTATAAGGAGGAAATTTTCTATTTCATGTATTTTACCACGGAACTTTCAATGCTGGGTACATTAGGATTGGACAACATATTTAAAATCGGGCATGGGCTATATCGATGTAGTTGTTAAAAGTTTCCATTTGATTGTTAGCTATACGCATAGCTCCCACCAAATCAGAAGATGAATCCAAGAGAGCATAATACTGGTGAGATACTGAATTCACTTCTAAATTTATTGAATTAGTCCGATGGACAACATAAGCAAATTCTACCACCACAAGATTTAAAATCTAAACTCTGATTTAAAATTTTTTAAGATTCAATGAATCGTATAATTTATTTTTACAATACAAATCTTGAACGTGCTGGTACAAAAAAGTATACAAACTTAGTGATTGCACCCAGAACCTTTTCAAATTATCATTTCAAATTTGTGTCAAAAATTTGTTTCTAACAAAATTCAAATTTCTTTCCATACGCAACATCCTGGGGAAGTGAGGAGGCAAATGAATAAAATTCATATTATATCGAAATAAAAAACGAAAACTGAACAAAACAAAATATTCTTTTGGTGTCCCTTTTGGAACACATTTTATTGACTTGGTTAAGGGAACATTTTTATGCCCTTATGACGTACGCCTTACTATTGTTTCAAACAATGCAGGCTACTCTATTAACTTCATCTGAATCGGGATGAACAAACCATTGTAAAGCAAAAATATTCCCTTTGTATAATTACCGAGATGCTAATTCCTTTGACTTGGTATTTTTTAATATTTTGGTCCTGAATATGCCTTACTTATAAATGCTCTTGAATATATCTTATGTAACAAATGTTTATTTTATTAAAAATACTAGCTGTGAACTACCCGCTTTGCTGGGCAACATCCCCACTTGCACCCCTCCCTCCACATTTCCTTGCGTGGGATAACAGTTTTGTAATGTACACGTCATGCTCTTTTATTTGATACCCCACTTAGGTATATTTGTAAATATTCGATAATTCCTTCCCACTTTCTCGCTACACCTTTCTACCCTCCGAAGGTTAAAAGTAGATAAAAACAATAGATCTTTGAAGCTGGTTGTATATCGTGTCAATATTTGAGCTTAATCGATGCACAACTTTTTTAGTTTTTGAAGCATATCCCTTTCAACCCCTATTTCAACCCCTTACTCTACTATAATATGGATGTATTATACATAAAAACCTTACTCTTGAATCACTCTATCTATTAAAAAAAAACCGCATCAAAATCCGTTGCGTAGTTTCAAAGATTTAAGCGTACAAAGGGACATAGGGACATAGGGACAGAGAAAGCGACTTTGTTTTATACTATGTATTGATTTAACTGTTTTTGAAAAGCTACACGTGAATACACTAAACTATGTGCGAATATTTCTGTAATATTTCTTCCATGATAACCTACGTAAAAAAATAGATTAACATTCAATTTTCATTCTTCTTTATTTACGACATAAATATGGGCCCTCTTTATTTCAGATACATCGTATGCTTTGCTATCTATTAGCTTTTATCGAAACAATTATAATGAATTTTTATTATTTGGAGGTCAATGAAATTAAAAACTCAGAATAAAAGTTATTGATATTATATGTAGTAATTACATTCAGATATATGAAAAAAATATAAATATATTAAAAAACTTCTATTCAGAATACAATCGAAATATATATTTTAATCAAAAATAAGACAAGGTGACATCTATATTGTAGATGGCTTGTCATTAAAACAATTCTTCTCTGAACATAAAAGATAAGTTAAACTTTTTGATATTGATAAAGTGTATAAAAAAAAAATTATTTTTCAACTTATTCAACCATGGTATCTGATACACAAGTTTTAAAAAATGTAAGAAATTTTGCATATCACAATAGTTGGCAATGTAAATAGGGTTTATAAAACATAGTTTGTTGAAGGACCTTTTTTGACTGTTTATTTTCATGAAATGAGAATGTATTTTTTCAAATGCATACTGGAAAAATATAGTTGCCTGAGCTTGGACACAAAAAATAAAATTGCTTTTATCTTATAAACCGCCTACAGATAGAACAAAATTTTAGATGTAAAAGTTAGTTTAAAAAAAATAATAAATTTTCACTTGAAATATTTTTTTCTAAACATTCCTTTTTATCCGTGAGGGCATCTCCAAATAAAAACAAAAAATTTCGAAAATTTCAAAATTTCCAAAAGTATTTTCTGAAATTTTTTTCTAGAATGTTTTAACAAATGACTGGTTGGTGTTAGCCTGAAAATTTTCAACACACTTTTATTTATAGTCTTGGAGAAAACGGACACAAAAGTTTTTTCCTAAGTTGCGACCTCACGGGTAAACAGTGAAGTTTACGAAAGAATGATTCAAATAAAAGTTGTTAATTTCTTTATAAGGAATAAATTTTAAATTTAAACTTCTGTTCTATCTCTAACGGTTTACAAGATGGATACTATTTCATTTGATTGAAAGAGCAATTCATCTTAAAATTGGCTCTGTCAATTTTGAAACTAGAAAAGTCGAAAACAAGCAAAAATGTGCACAATTAAATCAGCTAGTTGAATGTTTTTTTATTTGATGCATAGTTTTTTTGTAATTTGTACAAAACTGTTTAAAACATCCATCTACTCCTTAAAAAAGGGGTTTAGGTGTGCCCCTGAAAGGTCGACTTTTTTTACGAAGTTTTTACAACCTAATAAAAAAACTGTGGGAAACTCAAAGCTCTTTTCATTTTTTCAATAAAAAAATAAACACAGTAGTCCCTTGTTGATTGACAAAGTTAATCTATAATATATAGGAGACTTTCTATAGATATAGATAGTCACTCATCACGATATCTCTGGAACTATAAGACCTAGAGACTTGAAATTTGGCAGGAATATTCCTTTTGCCAAGTAGAGGTCAGCTAAGAACGGATTTTACGAAATTCCACCCACAAGGGGGGTTGCGGGGGTGTTCATGAATAAAAAATGCATATTTTTCAATTATGGCTTTTAATAGTTCAAAACTTGGTCAGAATGTTTTAAATTACATTTAGAAATTTTTTTAACCTTCGGAGGGTAGAAAGGTGTAGCGAGAAAGTGGGAAGGAAATATCGAATATTTACAAATATACCTAAGTGGGGTATCAAATAAAAGAGCATGACGTGTACATTACAAAACTGTTATCCAACGCAAGGAAATGTGCAGGGAGGGGTGCAAGTGGGGATGTTGCCCAGCAAAGCGGGTAGTTCCCAGCTAGTAGATTGTATATGATGGCCAATAGTTTATAGTCGGTTGGTTGGAATTCCTAATATCAAAATAATCTAGACAGAAATTATATTTTAATAAAAATGGTAGTTTTTGAGTTATAACTGAAAAACCTTAAGGTAGTTCCTTCGCGACAGTCCAGTCAAAAAGTTTTGGACTAATACTATCATTCAGCGCATTAACTGTGCTATGACTACTATGACTATACCATATATTATTTTCACAAGACTGTAGTTCCTCACTACTGTATCTCCTATACGTATAAACACACACACTATGATATATACCTTTACCATTAGTCTTTATATCCTCTCCACAAAAAATCATCGCTAAAACGAGTTATTTATTTAAGTTTTTTATCGAAACTATATGGTAAATAATTTTTATTTTTTTTTATATATTTTCTAAATATAGTATTCTACATTATATTAGTTTTTCATAGAGATGGTGAACGTCATTCATTGATAAATAAATATAATATTTGTAAATTTGTGTATTTTTATACGCTTCTCCCATGTACACGTACAAATTGCGTCACTTTTAATTGCTAATATCTCATGTATGACATGGTAAATCATCTTCTAATTTTAACAACATGTGTATTATAAATTAAATATTTTATATTCTTGAGTTTTGAGAAATTCTTGAAATATCACTTTCGTGTAGGTACTACCTTAAATAAAGAGTTTAGATTTCTTAAGTTAATTGAACATATTCTTGTCTTCAAATTTTTGTAAGATATCTCTGTATAAAGTTTGAACTAATTTGAACAGAATTTCACAATAGTTTAAAGTGGTGTATTGTACTTAATCAAGACAAAAACAATAATAGTGTGTAATGTAAAACTATTTATTGTCTAAATACACTTACTTAAAACTTATAAAACAATTCCTATTATATGTGTGTATTCCTTGGGGAATTTATGTTTAGTTACACTTAACAGTCGACTGAATTTACCTAACTTATGCAATAACATAGGACTTTGAAACATAAGTTCTATTATATGACATCAAGTCACATACACATACACATACACATATATAATACATAAATGCATCCCGACCGAACTAGAGTCAGAGAGTCAGGATACCTAGTGTTTTATCTTATCTTTGTGGCATATGATGTGTAAGGTAATATTGTCGTTATCTTGGCAGCATAACCAACAACCAGCAAATACAAATAAAACAAGTCGTGGCAAGTATGACTTTTAGAGGATACAATAATGTGAAGTTGCTTTCTAAAATTAAAATAGTGAAAAATTGCTGTTTTTTTAGTGAATATTCACTATTTAAAATAGTTAAAAGTATACCACTACTAAATAGTGAATAGGTATTCACTAATCGAAATAGTGACAATATTCACTAATTGAAATATTGACCAAGTCTGTACTAAAATAGTTGTCAATCACTCATTAATATAGTGGACTTTTTATAAATAGATTAATCAAAATGAAATTTTTAATGATTCAGGAATTTTAGAATATTTATTAGTGTTTAATACACGCACACAAAAAAAGCATTTACTAATGCATTGTCATTTGTCATTTAAGATACAGTGTTATACGGCTTCATATCCATGTCGTAAACATAAGATTCTTAAAAATAAAAAAATTACGCATTTATTATATTCAGAACTTGATAGAATAACATCAAAACTTCGCAAGCACAAGTTTTGACAGTGCAAGTCAAATTGGTAGTTAAATGTTAAATTATATTATTCTATCCAGTGACGGTTACTTCACGGTCATTTCACTATTTCGGTAATGAATTCAGGAGTCAAGAGCCCATATAGAGAGAGATTCACTAATTTGGTAGTGAATTGAGAAGTCACTATCTCAAATGGTAATATTTACCCCTTTATCTTCTCGCGTCGGCATTAATAACAGATAAAAATAAATATTACGGATTATGTATATCGTATCAAAATTTAAGGTTCAACGAAAAGTTTGGGAGCGTACACAAACTAACTTAACATTTTAATAAATGCAGATTTTAAGTACAATTTTTGATTCCAGGCCTATGGAAAATTTTCACTTTAGCGCTGGGCTTGATAAATGTCTAGTGTTTTGTGTGTCAATGGCGTTATCAACAAGCGGGCACTAAAACTAAAATGTAAAGCTATCATACAATATTTTTGTTTCATTTTCGGGAGGGTTACAAAGCCTTCCGAATAGGAATTCAACTAGAGAAACTCTACTAGTAGTTAGTTGTCTCTAGTTGAGAAACGACAGCATATCCACCAACTTGTAAGTAAATGTACTCCTAGTGTATCATCATTTGATAGTTTATACAAATGATTCTCTGAACATTTATCGTTTCAACTTACTGGATACAATATCGAATTTGAAAATTGACTAAAATTACTTTTCTTAATAAAGAAATTTTTATTCCATTTCCCAAGAAAATACAAAAGTTTTTTCAATTCAAAGTTTTAAACATATAAAGAAGTGTGACTCTAGGGTCCACAATAAAAACACTTCATTATATCCAAAGAATTTAAATATGGCAACGGATTACCATATATGATTCTAAAGTTTGGCTGTTTAATTCCACTAGTTTACAAAATAAAATAAAAGTCATATCTTTCCAGCTAGTGACAATAACTAAAAATGCACATATTTGTTTCATTTTTATTATGTCAAAGAATCAAGTTTCACATTTTATTTTTAGGCTTTAGTTAAATAAATATTTATTTTTAAACTTTATCAAGGCTTTGAATAATACTATCAAAGCTGTCTAGCATTTATGCATCATTTTTAAAAACCTTTCTGAAGGATACAGCAAGTAAGCCATCTAAAGTGATCTGGTCTATTTTAGGGGCATAAGGGACAATTGCTAGTCTATTCTAAGAGATATAAATAAATATAAGAAAAAAGCTAAGGCGATTCATTTTTAATTTTTTTAAAAATATTGTTGTAGGCTTTTTTCGAAACAAAAATGAAAATATAATTTTTAAATTAGATTAAGATTTTTTTCGTAACTTTCTTGAAACTCAATGCATCTTAATTCCGGTTCTCCACTAAACGGACAAATAACAATAAAACACAAACCTGTTTACAAACTTTTTGATAAATTTTTGAAGACAATATAATGGCCATTACGATTTCAGTTTTATTTTTCAATTTTTAGAAAACATAAACTGTCTGTCAAAAACCAAGAAAACTATCATTCTCTTAATTTTCAAAATTTTACAATAGTGTCACAGCAGAGACAAGCACTACACGGGCTATCAGTTTCATATTTTTAATTGACTTTAAATCTCGTCTGGTACGTGTATTTTTTTGTGATAAATGTAACAAAATAGTACTAAAACTGATAGTCTAAAATTATTGAAATCGTAATCGTAACGAATTTTTTAAAATTCCGCTGTATTGGTCTTGACAAACCCCTTCAAGTGAGCCATCACTTAACCCACAGTTTTATTTTCTAAAAGCGTACTTCGGCAGTAAAGTACCTATAGTCCTCCTAAACTGATAAAACATTTAGCTCTTTTTCTTGAACCTTTTGAAAGTAAATTAAACGAACAAGCTGTTTCTGGTACAGGCTATTTATATTAATAAAATAAAAGGAGTCCGATATTTGTGTCTGAATTGCTTAAAGAAAACGATTACAGTAATCAAATATTTCAGGAAGATGTACCCCGAAGAAAGATATAATAATCAAATGAAGAAAATAATCAGATTTCCAAATTCGGCTATTTTTATAATATGATGTTAAGTCTGGGAATTGTTCAAAATATAATCTTAAAGGAGGAGGAAGTGAAAATTACAATTTGGTATTTTGGAGCGAGTTTCATTTTTTGTATGTTTTATATTACAATAGCTTGATAAACGCCCGCTTCACTGGGCTTAAAACTCGAAGGGATTGTTTTACACAATTAAATATAAGTTTTAAAACGTCCTTACTTTCACATTTATAATATATAGGGATTTTCTTAATGAAAATATTCTGGTTTTGTATTGGTGGAATTCTTTTTTTAATATCCATATACATTTATAGAAATCACTACATAGTATAAAATAAAGTCGCTTTTTCTGTCCCTATGTCCCTATGTACGCTTAAATCTTTGAAACTACGCAACGGATTTTAATGCGGTTTATGTATAATACATCCATATTATAGTAGAGTAAGGGGTTGAAATAGGGGTTGAAAGGGATATGCTTCAAAAACTAAAAAAGTTGTGCATCGATTAAGCTCAAATATTGACACGATATACAACCAGCTTCAAAGATCTATTGTTTTTATCTACTTTTAACCTTCGGAGGGTAGAAAGGTGTAGCGAGAAAGTGGGAAGGAATTATCGAATATTTACAAATATACCTAAGTGGGGTATCAAATAAAAGAGCATGACGTGTACATTACAAAACTGTTATCCAACGCAAGGAAATGTGGAGGGAGGGGTGTTGCCCAGCAAAGCGGGTAGTTCACAGCTAGTTTATTATATACCCAAAATAAGTTTTCCAATTGTAACAAAAGGTAGATAACTTAGATAAATTCTGTATATCCATTCACCTATGCATACATGTATTTTACAAGTATGATAATCTTTTCATAAGTACCCATAACATTACACAATACAACATTTACATGGGGCTGGCTGACAGAATGCATGTATAATATATTACAGGTAAGTCAAACTACTCTCTCTTAAACAGATGATGCGTGGATGTTGTTTGGAATACATAGTTAGGTACTATCTATATAAGTAAGAGGTTTAGAAAATATTAAAGGCATAATTAAAAGGGCAAGTTCTAACATCTTTAAGCAACAAAAAAAGCTGTTATATATTATTACTAGCGACCCGCCCCCGCTTCGCACGGGTGCAATGCTGATACTAAATACACTACAGAAAAACTGTGAACGTTGTATATAAAAACATAGCGGCCCGCTCTGGCTTCGCACGGGTATAAAATATATAGCCTATGTGATTAAAATCGATCCAGTAGTTTTGATTTATTAATTACTGCCCGTGGCCCGCACGCGTTAAATTTGGAGTAAAACAATCTCCCTTTCCCTATACCATGAAGATTTCCTTCTATCTTTGGAATATCTAAATTCATACACTACATTTTTACTTATTTACTTTTTACATTTTTAACTATTAACCTCAAAAATAGCAGTACTTCTCCACTATTTAATGGATGTTATTATACATATAAACCTTCCTCTTGAATCACTCTATCTATTAAAAAAACCGCATCAAAATCCGTTGCGTAGTTTCAAAGATTTAAGCATACAAAGGGACTTAGGGACATAGGGACAGAGAAAGCGACTTTGTTTTATACTATGTAGTGATATGATAGATCTGGATATAGATGGATTTTGTACAAAAAACTTCATAAAACACACCAAAATATATATAATTTAATTTATCTTAAAACTTGTGTAAGCGCAAACAGCTCTTTGTATTTATTATACTTTAAGGGTGTACGAGCGCTTGGACAATTTTGGATAAAAGGCTTGATTTTTTACATGAAGTTTGACTTAGTCTTAATCAATTATGAAAATTTTAAGAAGGGTTGTCCGATTATTTAAATGAATAAATGACTTCAAAAGTAGTTGGTCTTATCGGAAAACGGTAGATGGAACACAAATTACAAAAAATAAATATTTTCTATTTTGATGGTGAATTATGTTATATCTTAACAAATTAAAATGAAAAGGTAGAATAAAATTTTGTCGATATCTGAATTAATTTCCAAAAAATCGAAAATTGAAAATTTTGTTTAACTATTTAGCTTTCGTTATTTCGAAAATCAAGGCAGATGTCGAACAATTTTATTATTATTTTTTCTCTGCTTTCATGCAGTTAAAACAAAATTCAAGTTTAAAATAAAGTACAAATAATTACAATCACAAGTCTAAACTTGCCTTGGTGCTCGTGTTACCTTAATGTATCAAATATAAACATTTACAATTACAAATGATTGATTACATGCCATCGGAACTTGCATTATGTGGTAGATTCTGGGAGTTAAAAACCTCGTTTTTTGATGTTATTAAATGTTCAACTCTAGGTTTTTTTAAACTCATTGTATGGCATGTGTGTATGTATATGTTTCTTAGCTGAAATCAAATATTTACAAAAGGTATATCAGGAGTGGTCGGCAATTGTACGTATAACTACTTGTGGCTCGATTAAATAATGCCCAGTTATATGCATAGTCGACATGAAGTAGCTACTGAAATGTTGTCTTGATTTATGAAATCACTTAAATATGTTTCTTTTACCTCTGGTGTTGTTGTTTCTTATACATAGAATAAACATAGGTATACCTCCGCACAAAACGAGATATATTTATGATGATTTTATTGAAAAAAAAAAAATACTGTAACAGACTTACACAAAGATTTATTATCACCGGAGTACGGATTTCACATTTTGAATCTTTTTTAATTTTCAAAAACAGTGTTAAGTTTTGGTAAACCATATCGATTTGGTAAACCATGATCCTGAAAGAACATTATATTTAATAAAATAATTTAAATAACATACGTTTTCACTCTCATTTTTACATCAATGGTGTTAAGCTTCTTCTCAGATATGAAAAGGGTCTCAAAAAACAGATCGAACTAAAAATATTAAATTTTTTTTTATAGACTTTGTAAGTGTATTCTAAAGCAGTTCTTAATGCTTAGTTGTCACTTACACTTTTGTTCCTGATCGATCATTCACTAGTTTCAACTTATTCTGTGTATAAAATTAAAATTATTTTATAAACCAATTTTTTGTAAGAAAAGGTAGTAAAGCATGAGTTCCGCCAAAAGAAGATTCCGCCAAAAATCAATGCCAGGCATATGCTGTCTATTCCCGATTTCTAAATTGACGTTTTCCACATCTCGGAAAATTTAAGGCATAGTATTTTTAATCCACAATTCTTAAGTTTTTCAAAATTATGTTGGTGAATAAGAGGAAAAAGCTATCAATTTTTATAAATTTTTTTCAATATTTTTTAAAATATTAATTTTAAAATTAAGAATAAATATATGTTTGCGTTCCTGTAAACTTAAACACAGCCTCTTCTTTCTGTGTTTCTGAGATAAATGGGATGGGAGTTGTCAAATTTCTTTGTCAAAATTTTCAAAAGTATATATTTAAGCAAACGTTGACTATTTTTTTATAAGGAACATTACATTTAATCTTTTGTTCTATCTCTAACTGTTTGCAAGATGGGTCCTACAGACCCAACACCCAATTGACCTATGTTACTCATTTAAAAACATAGCTTTTTACTGTTCTGAGCACGCTATGAAAATTTCAGCTTGACATCTATTTTCGTTTTTGAATTATCGTGATCACAGATAGACGGACAGACGAACAACCGGAAATGGACTCTTAAGGTGATTTAATGTGCTCTGACAAAAGCAGATGAAAGCTCACTTATTTATGCGTTTAGTAAACAGATAAATAAAATTATCTTTGCGGCAAGTAGACCCTTTTAGATTGAAAAAGTGTTCCAGAGTATGGTGATGACAAATTTATTTATCTATTTCAGTTAGCGAGTAAATGAACCACCTTTCGTTTTGTATAATAATACTACTTGATTTTTAACTTTTAGTTATTTTGTAGACAGTGTTTTTTTTTTTTTTTAATTTTTTTTTGAATTCAATATATTTCAACAGTTTATAATTATAATTCAATGGGAATAATACACCAAAAAACAAAATTATAATTTAATATTTTATCTTATTTTGATTAATATCATACATGATACTGTTTTCCTTCTTCTACGTTTTAAGAACTACGTATTTAAGAAACACTCAACAGGTAAACTTAATAATAAATATACAGAGCGCTTATTGTAGAAATGATTGTATTACAATGTTCACTCAATTCTCAAATACCAGGTGTGTTTTGCCTATAATTGATCACTGGCGTCTTGATCCTATTAAACATGTTTTATCATATGAGCTTTATGAGCTCCATAAAATTGGCACTCAAAACAATGGATGTCACTACAGTAGATAGTTTCTATATTAAATAACATAGGGATGACTGTTACAGAAACGTTGTATGTAAAATATAGAAAATTCAATATTTTCGGTGGAAAGTGCTTAGAGTAGGCTTTGCTTATTTCCTAAACAACTAGTCTATCCTTGATAAATAAACTAATTATAATCAGAATTATTACAATCGATACTAGCGCTTCTAGTTGATAATGTTGGCGATAAGTTGGTCAAAAAACTGAAAAAGAAAGAAAATATGAAGATTTATTTATTTTCGTTTATTTACTTTGGGTTAAAATAGTGGTTGATTCATTTTATACACAATTTTTTTAAATAAAAATTTCTTTTTAGATATTTAAGTCAATTATTCCGTAGCTTCAACTTTACTTCCATTTTTTGCAAACAATTTGAAATGGATTCTTTTTAAACCCCAAACTAAAAAAAAAGGTTTGATAAGTTTGACCGCTATGTGTGTGTGTCTATCTGTAGCATCGTGGCGCCTAAACAGAAGAACCGATTTTGATTTTTTTGTTGCCTTACCCGAAAAATTTGTCGTGTGTTTTTAAAATTTTGTAAATCCACTTTTTAAAACCATTTATCCAAATTTTGTTCCAATCATCAATATTTACTTGCTTTACAAATGTCACAATTAATTGTATCCATCTCTTATATATTGTAAGCAGGCCCATTTCTGAAGTCGAATGGGGATTTTTTTTTTTTTTCATTTAAATTAAACGTAAAATATGAAGTCGTCATCGTATAAGAAAACTGAACACTAGATTTTGGTTTTTCATAAAAATGAGCATGGTTTATGGTATTTAGATTTTCCTCTCCCTTTTAAAATATAAAAGTGATCGATTTTAAAACAATCGTCTTGTTTTATGTAGGGAGATTTAAGGACAGTTGCAGTACCAGCATACATAATGTATAAACTAAAATGGTTCAGATAATTCGTATAGTCAGCCACTGGTATTGAAATTTTTTTATAAACGTTAGTACACAAATGTTTCATATTATTTGATTATAATAAATTATTATTAGTCAGAATATTATCTGAAAAAAGAATATATAATAAATATTTTAATAATATTTAATCCATCCATTATTATTTCAATATAGCAAGATACAAATGAAAATAGTTCTAAATTAACATAATATTCATTTATTTAATTGATATTTACAATATCGATAAAGCTATTTAAAATTATTTAACTAACAAGTGAAAACAAACAATTGACTGAGTTAATTGTTGAAATACCATGCATAGTACATATCACACAAATATAACTGATATACCCATATAATACATACTATACAATTTGCGCTCTCACGGGTAAACAGTGATGTTTACGAAAAAAATGTTTCAAGCTAAAGTTGTTTATTTTTTTATAAGTATCATTTTTGACATTTAAACTTTTGTTTTATCTCTAACGGTTTACAAGATGGGTCCTACGCAAGACCAAATTGACCTATGTTGCTTATTTAGGAACTTGATTTCACTTTCTACGTACTAAGCACGCTATAAAAATTTCAGCTTGATATCTCTTTTCGTTTTTGAATTATCGTGATGACAGACGGACAGACGACAGACAGACGACAGACAGACGACAGACAGCCAGACAGAGAGACAACCGGAAATGGACTAATTAGGTGATTTTATGAACACCTATACCAAAATTTTGTTCATAGCATCAATATTTTTAAGCGTTACAAACTTGGGACTGAACTTAGTATACCTTGGTATATTTCATATACATGGTATAATAATATCGTATACCTGAATGTTTCCTACTATTATTTTGATTCTAATAAAGATATTATTTATTAAATATGTTGTTATTAGATATTTATGATATAATAAAGGTACAAGTTTTTTATATTTTTTTAATTCTTTTAAACAGCAGGGGATTAGATTGTTTATGTGGAGGATATTATCACTAAGATTCTTATATTATTCTTTCCGGATAAAATATTAATTAACCTATGTGATATTATTAATTGTGGGGATAATTTTGATAATTAAAAATTTATTGTTAATGAATTATTATCCAAGAAAATATTAACTTACTAGCTTTATACCCGCCCGTGTCACTGGGCTTAGGTATAAGTAAAAACAACCGCTTTGAAAAAAAATGAAAAAGTGCACAATTACTTCAGCTAGAACTTTTAAACCTTTCTTTTATATTATATATAGTTTTTTTGTAATTTGTAAAAAACTAATTAAAATATCACCCCCCCCCAAAAAAGGGGGTTGGTCCCCTTAGAGGTCGACTTTCTTTTACAAAGTGCTTACAGCCTAATAAACAAGTGTGGTAAATTTCAAAGTTTCATTAATTTTTACTGTATTGCTATGATATTTTTAATTTACCTATATGATCGACCGTAAAATATTGCAAATCAGCTGCCGCATCACTTTAATGGATTCATTGAAAGCAAAAACGGAATTTCATATTATACTGAATTTTTTCCAATCATGAACGCGTATTATTACATTATTACCTAAATACCTATCGACCAAACAGAATATTTTTTTTTTTCAAATCAAATTATTTGTATAATATTAATTTACACCATAATAATTAATATTTCAATTATTTTTCATTTGAATTGTATTTTTTAGAAGAGATTTAGTCTGACATAATCTCAAAAAAGAAGTAAAACAAAAATATTACATAAAAATAAAATGAATAATTATTATCAAAACAAAAATGTAAAAAAAGGATTTTCTATAAAGTCATAAAAAACGGACTTACAAAAAAAAATAAATAAATAAATGATATATGTATTTATTTGAAATGCACAAATGTTATAATAAATGGTAGAATTATCCTATAGACTAACTTCATGTATGTCTGCAGTGTTTTGTTACAGGTTGAAACTTTTCACTTGATTATATATCCGATCCGTTATAAATCAATTCTAGTTAAAATACGATTACAAATGAGTGATAAAACTAATTTTTAGCTAATTAAAATGCGAATTTATTCCAGAAAAACGCTTTTATTAAGTTGATTTTAATGTTTGACATTTGCAAAATATGTAATTGATCTGATGACAAAATAATACAGGTCCATTACACACGCAGGCTCGCAATTTTATCAATTATTTTGTTAAGGTTAATTTGTTTGTTAAAGATCGCTGTATCATTATATGAAAGTCTTTTAAAAAACGTTTTAGATCAATAATATCGGAAAATATTTCAATTACGAAGAAAAATAATTTTTGACTTTTCAAAAGAATTTCCTATGATAAAACTATGGTAAAACCCAGTTTTCGCCATAATTTAACGAATGCTTGTTTACAGGCTAAGAATAGGCCTCACTATTAAATCCCAAAGTTTCAGAAATTTTGACCGTTTAACACACGGGACAATTAATACCTGGTCTATTTTGGCCAATTTACGTCAAAATTAATATCTCGAAAACAAAACGACTTGGTGCTTTTTTTTTTCTTTCAGCAAATATTTCTTTCAACTCCAACTTTTTTTTCAATTCTTTCGAGAGAATTTTTAACTGTCGTAAAACAAAACTGGGAAGACAGTAAGTTGTATATGCTTTGACCCTCGAAAAAACGAACTTTGCAGCTGATTATCTCGCGATTTAATTGACAAAAAATTCTCAAACTTCAGAATCTCACGTCTTCGATATTCCGTATCTGTAAAAAAATAGGCCAAATCTGTCGATAAGCGTTTTCATGCTGGAAACCTTAAGGAGTTGGTAGTTTGGAAACGGTCAAATAACTTAAGAAAAATGTGTTTTGAGTAACCGAAAAAGTCTACGTGTTCAATTTAAGCATCTTGTAATGCAAATATTATCTTCAAGCAAACTACAAAAAGATCTAATAAACAACAACCAATATGAGAGAGTGAGGCGTCGAAGAAAAAATGAAAATATGCAACATTACATTTTCATTCAACTTTTTTTCATGTAACTAAAGCTTTCAAGTCATCGAGACTTTATTAAAATTTTAACTTAAAATTTTCGTATTTACTGAAGAACTATAATGTGTCATTGTCAAATAAATTATTGTTTGTGAGCGGTGTCAAATTAGTGTTTATACCGTGATGTTTTGTAGGTTGAATAAATGCACGCTTATTAATTGGACGCTTACTAATTTGCCTTTAAGGTAGTACGAGCGCCAAGCTTAGACTTATGGTTGAAATTATTTGTACCTTTTCAACTTTGATGATATATTTTGTAATAACTTCATGAATGGAGATTTCAGCTATAGCACACTTATTTGATTCACACCTGTCTCCATTACCGTGATCATACATCCTTAATTAGTCGGAATTAATTGTTTTTTAAGGTTCAAACTTTAATTTGAATTTTTTTTTTAATTTCTACGGTAAAGCTTTGGAGAAATCTATGCAAACGTATCATTTATCTTCCGTATTGCTATAAGATCATTTTAAAATATGTCACTTTTAAAGTCATTTTTTTATTTAAATAATCTAGCAACCTCCCGCCCCCTAACATTTTCATAATTGATTTAGACTTAGCCCAACTATGTAAAAAAAAATTCAAGCCTTTTATCCAACGTTACCCTGGCGCCCGTACATCCTAAAATCAATAAAGTCAAGTTTAAGAGTTATTTATTTTTTATGGTTTAAAAATAGGTAATATTTAAGGATGTTGTTTTCCAATTTGATATATATGAAAAATACACCCCATAAATAGGATAAATATGAGTAAACTGAATATATAAGATGGGATAGAGAAGTGTGCAATTTTGAAAACGCTGAAAAAAGAAATTCCGCCAATTTTGCAACAAGAAGACGTCCTCCAAGGCGTAAACATATGTGAACGTGAATGAGTCTTGAAAGCAGTCATCACATTCTGCACCATTTTCAATGGAATTTGTTTAAAAAACAGCTTTCTCAGCGTAAATGGAATGCTAGGATAACCAAAGCTTCATCGCGAAAGGCATGAAAATCGTGATTGATGAAAAGAAAACTAGACCTATAGATTTCCAATTCGATATACTTATCTTACTTACAATATTGACTAAAAATAAATAATAATTTAAAAAAAAAAAAAAAAAAAAACACGATTTTGTAAATAGCTGGGCTAAAATGTAGAAAATAATTTTCTTAAATTCAAAAAAAATCATTTTAGCGTAAAAAAACCTGGCATGCTAAATTTCAATTATTCTCAATATTTTATAGACAGATATTGGTAAAATTAAAGTGTATATAAAATATTTTAAAAGGACCCAGGTTTTTTTACGATACAATGATTTCTTTGAATTATAAGAAATTATTTTCTACATTTTAGTTCAGCTAGTTACAAAAGCGTGTTTTTAGTTTTTAAACTATTATTTATTTTGTGTTTTTTAGTTTTTTAGACTATTATTTATATATCAAAAATTCAGTATAAGTATGGTGGAAGCGCAAGTAAATGTATATATTTTCAGATATGGAAATCGTTGATCCTGAAAATCCTGATCAGGATCATCTAATAAATTTATTAAATTAATTTTTTGTAATCGGTCCTTGATAAGTATACCAATTTTCTAGTTAAACCGAGATTTTTAAAGGGGTTAAAATCATGTTCAAAGTTTCCGTTACATACTAACATACTGACATACTAACATACTAACATAATAGCATGCGTATAAAGTTAATAAATAGCTTGTTGCTTAAAAAAATCAATTTTCTTCGGTAGTTTATTTTCCTAAATATATTTGTTTTCGCTTTAGAAGTTGAATAGATAATATGGTAACATTAATGAGCTTTTATTTAACAGGTGTTTTAAAATTGCACACTTCTCTGCCTTACCCTGCACATGCATTAGGTATATACATATAGAGGTATGTATATTGGCAATGTATGTAGTATGTATGTATGTACGTAACTGTATATGTTATTCCACATTTTCATGTTGTTTACATTCGCTACAAAGCTTGACAGATTGCATGCAGATATAGATAATTTTTTTGTAGTGAATAATGCAATGTTTATAAAAATAATAAAATAATGCCAATGGATGCAGCCACTGGCATTAATTAATGGAAGCGCATGATATGCAGAAATTGCAGTTATTTTTCATAATGTTTGTTTTTGAACAATCCTTTTCTATGTAAATATATTCATATATCAATGTTAAAATATAATATAGGTTGAGTTAAATTTAGATTTACAACATTCTCAAATATTGAGATTTTGAAAAAATAAAATTAAAGAAATAGCGATAGTATTCGTTGTGTGCGTAGTCATGGAAAGGATAATAAAATCGATGCCAGCGCTTTAAGTGAAAAATTTTGGAGTTAAAGGGGGCTGTTATGACTAATTTGCAAGTCTTTACATGTTAATGTAATAGAAATGTCAAATTAAAATTATTGAAAAACACGAATTAATTAAACTTGCATTAAAAATTGTGAAAATAAGAAATCAAATTGAACAAATATTATTTTTCAAATGTAAATTATCATAATTATTTATTTAAATTTGTGAGACAAGAATATTAAATTTTAAATGTAAGTTTTAAATGCAATCCATACAATTATACATGCATCCATACAATTCTATAATTAAAGTAGTGTATCGTTACTATGGAAACGAAACTCACGCACGGAGCGAATAAGTTCAAACCTAAACCGTTGTAGAAAGGTAAAAAGACGGAAGGAAGTGAAATCTTAGAAAAGAACATTTTCGACAGGCATTCCAAAAATATGTCGTTGAATAATAATTAAAATTGTATTTTTTAAATCCATCGGGAATTCCAACCATCCGCCCATGAGCACGAGAAGTAACAAACAAAAGAAATTGCAAGCTGAAACAACCATCATAAGAGACAAATGAATTCAGTAGCACACAATGACTGTTTATCAAAAACACTATTCAAATATATCAAGCTTCATAGTTCGAGTTTTACATTTTCAAACCAGTTCCATTTTTGGTGTTCTTATATAATTTATATTATACGCGAGTGTCTAATTTCAAACCGAAAAAGCTAGTACAATTCCTTGTTTATCTATTAGCTTAGGAAATAAGGCATTTGAGACCGAAATTGAAAACTGCAGCCTCGATTTACACGGGAAGGGGCGCACACTATTCGTATGAGAGAAAAAAGTGTCAGTTTGGTCAGAAAGTGTAGTCTTTTATACGTGACCGCGATTAAAAGTTCGTAATAATCAATGTTGCTGAAAACTCATGGGTGCTGAACTATTCTAAGCACTTTTTGTCCTTTGAAATTTTTTCCTAATCCTCGCCGTTTTATACACGTTTAATAAAATCATTTTGATGAAAACTTGATATTGAAAAATTAACTATTATTGTATGGGTTTCATCAAATATTTGAATTAAAATCAATTGGATCATATTTTGTACATTTCTAAACAATTTTTGTCTTAAGACTTTTTTCACCTAACTTCGCCGTTTTCGAGATATCAGCGTAAAAAGAAATCGTTTTTGGGCTAGCATTTTGTTAACAATAAATTTGCGTTTAAAGTGTGGTTTTGACCAAACATGTGATTAGAAAACTAAGTGATTTTCTATTTTTGACTATTCAGAATACTTTTAGAAGACTAAGAACTATCAATTATAGATTTTTTTACATTTTCATTGAAATCGATTTGTTTGCTTTTTTTAAACGCCTCTATTTCGCAAACGGTGAGGTTAGGTAAGAAATGTCAAGATACAAAAACAGTGGTTAGAAAAGTCAGAAATAAAAAAAAACAGTTAGTTTTTCTATTATTTCTTATCGAATAACTTTACGAATACAAAAATTTTAACCTAAATAATCGATTTTTTTTAAACGCCGATTCTTGAAAAAGGCGAGGCTAGGGGAAAACCTCTTCCAATTGGATTTGAATCAAATATTTGATAATAACCACATATTAAATGTTAAATTTTGTCATCAATATAACGAACTTTTTTTGAGCGATTGTGTCTATAAAACGACGAGGTTTCGAAAAAATGTTAGTGGACAAAAAACACCAGTTCAGAATATAATATTCATTAGTTTTAGCACGTAAATTTAAAGTAGTCTGTATGCGTCTTCAAAGTACCAAATACTTTTCGTGCAAATTTTATCACAATTCATCAGTGTAGAATTGTGTGTTTTCCATACCACAGTAAATACAGGCTATAAAAATTGTTTCCCTTGTTCTTCAAAATAAAGATTCTGAGATGGGCTTTAATTTTATTTTAAAATGCTTTAAGGTGATACTATAATGAACAATAAATGAAACGTTTCCAATTACGTCAAAGCAAGAAACTGTGTAGTTTTAGATTAAGATTATAGTAGGTATACGCGTTATACCATGTGTGTTTGTACCATCTAGGCATATACATATCTGTAGTATGACAGAATACATCCGTTTAGTAATGCATCTAAGCGAGAGGTATTATATACATGTATTGAACATTAGTTGGAAGACGTTTGGAGAGTGGGAGTTCTTTAGTAACAGATAACTAGTAAGTTCATCAAAACTCCCACTCTCTGCATGCATACAACAGAAGATCTGTCGTATCGTATCTGTAGTCTTACAACACATGTATATAATACCTCTCGCTAAGATGCATCACTAAACGAATGTATTCTGTCATACTACAGATATGAATATGCCTAGATGGTACAAACACACATGGTATGTACGCAATGTTCAATAGTTTTTGAAAAATCGTCCTTTATATGATAAATTTTTGGATAAATTCAAACTATATTTGGAACATTTTATGATCCACTTGGCATAAAATGAACACATACATATCCATTATCATCACACATATAGGTATAGATAGGTATATGTATTATATGGCATAGGTGAATAAATATAACAATGATGCTATGATAGTAGTTATCATAGATATAGAATGGTAGTGGTCATCTGAGAGGTATACGTTTGGTCTATTATTACTGGTTTTATGTACAAGAAGCTACAGTGGATATTATTAATCTAATAATTATCACTACATATTATAAAACAAGTCGCTTTTTCTGTCCCTATGTCCCTATGTCCCTTTGTACGCTTAAATCTTTGAAACTACGCAACGGATTTTTTTAATAGATAGAATGATTCAAGAGGAAGGTTTTTATGTATAATACATCCATATTATAGTAGAGTAAGGGGTTGAAATAGGGGTTGAAAGGGAAATGCTTCAAAAACTAAAAAAGTTGTGCATCGATTAAGCTCAAATATTGACACGATATACAACCAGCTTCAAAGATCTATTGCTTTTATCTACTTTTAACCTTCGGAGGGTAGAAAAGTGTAGCGAGAAAGTGGGAAGGAATTATCGAATATTTACAAATATACCTAAGTGGGGTATCAAATAAAAGAACATGACGTGTACTTCACAAAACTGTTATCCCACGCAAGGAAATGTGGTGGGAGGGGTGCAAGTGGGGATGTTGCCCAGCAAAGCGGGTAGTTCACAGCTAGTTAGATTAATAATTCAATAGGTTATAGTCTTTCATCAAATATAATATTATAAATACGAAAATAACTGAAAAATAAAAAAGATAAAATATTCGCTCCTTTATTTTAATCATAAATATATCCATATTTTTAATTTTGGTCGCATCTTCTAGCATGTCTAGAAGTGCTGTATAATTTTTATCGATAAGTGAGTATATCAATTTTAGGTGTTGTTGGCTATGTAGTATTTTAACACCTTTCAGTTTGACTGCAACTTTAGTCCAAAAACGCAATCCTACAAATTCACACCCCTTTTTTACCCTCCAACTATGCTGCTGGGAAATAGGCTTATTTTTTATTCCTTAAAACTTCAATCGTTAAACTGCTGTTTATACTTTTTTTGAGTAAAATTATGTTAATAAACTCGTCTATGAGTCTTGAACGGGTATATCTTGAAAGGAAAGTTCAACATGAATATAATTCTGTAATTTGCTCTCACACTAAAGGCAAAAGAAAAGCTTATGCGGGCAAGGTGGAACATATCGGATAATTTTAATTATTGCAATTGATAAATAAAAAAACAACCAACTCCTGCTTCAGTACATAGCTCATCTGTTTAACCACAAAATAGCGGGCCATAGCAGCCAATCGTATGTGTGGGTATTTCCAAGTATTGGTCTCCACAAAACAGGCAAGCATATCTTCCTTTGAAGTTTTCTCATTATCATTAATATTTTCTCCATTTATTGCTTAGAAATAAAATGTCAATTATTCCTAGAAATTGGGATCAATTCTAAAACTAAAGATTCGAAGATTTTTCCAGATTTTTTTTATATCTTGACTTTTTCTAATATTTTATTATTAATTTTTCCAACAATACAAAGGCATGTTGCATAAATTTTGGGATCGATTTTATTTTATAGATGGGTCCATTAGTACCAAGAAAAAAGTCCAATGTTAGTAAGAGAAACAGATTTTTATAAAAAAAACAGGCTTACATTATTGCTCGCCACACAAAATTTGTTTCCTAACAAAATTTAATAAAAACAAACACTTACTAATAAAATAATATACTTTTAATTAGTTTCATGCGTCTTTTATAGCGAAACTGATGACTCCATTATGGCAGTTTTAGACCATATACTGACACAGTAACGTTTATCTCTTTAGTTTACTGTGTATAATACTTGTACGCACAATTATAAAAGCGATGTTTTTAAAAGTGGTTATGTGTGCCGTGACGTAAATTCGCTCTGATTGGTGTTTGAAGTTACGTGGTTATCGGAATGAATCATACATTTCCCAATTTATTTAGTTTATTATAATTAAATAATTTATGAATTAAATTTATAGATTGTGGTTTTAGTTGTTTCAACAATTAATTATTCACATAAATTTACGTAAATTTGCGGTTAATGCAAAGGACCCGTATTAGAAAAGGTTAAAAAAAAAAGGATTTCTTTTTTCTTTATCCTTGTGGCTATGATCCTTGAAAATTTCAAGACATTTCAATGAATTCACATTGTGAAGTGTTACATTTTGTACGTATTTATAGATAGGTCTATCAAACTACTAAACTAGCCCTATTTTCATGATACAAAATACAATACTAGACTAAATATAATAATAATAATAGTAAACTCGTACCACAGTACATAACCGACCTATTCACTGTACTGTTAAATAAAACAGTACAATTGGTCAGTTGCATTGAAACAAACAATTACACAACATGAATTCAGAATTTGTGTGAATTATATTTGTTGAAGGAAGGGAAAGGTAGGCATATGGGAGACAATATGTGGTGGTGATGGGTGGCTGGGTGTGTTAGAGGGTGGTTTGTTAGGTTATCCATAGAATGAGCTGGTTAGTCTGTTAGCTTGTAAATAAAAACACATATATAACTAAACATATAAAACATTCGATCACATGTTGTCATCCATGTTTTAATGTGAACATGCTAAAAGTATAAACATTGATACATACATACACGAATTAATATTATCAAGTAAAAGAGTTTTATATTGTTTGTGCTTCAAGTATTAAAACAGAAGGTAAGTTCCAAAGGGAATCAGAAAAGATATAGTTATAATTACAGTGAACTTTACGCTGAATAAGATTATGAATTTGGTTTAAAATTAGTTATTGTTACACTTAGATCATATATTTTAAATAGATAAGCCCAGTGTATACCAAGTATATATATTTTGTCGTCACAGAGTAGATTAACAAAGATGAAAATACAATATTCAAACAGCTGACAGAGAAAACACCATTTTGTAGGCCTAGTATTCAATGCGCATGATCGTATGACCGGAATTAGCTGCATCAATTATCTGTTTATATGTCACATTCACAACTGCACATAAAAATTTATTTTGTTTTAACGTTCAAACGAGTAATATTGTTAAATAATTTCGTGTTAATTCTATGAAAAAAATTTTTATAAATGGTAAAATGGTTATTTGTACAAAATATACTGTTTTAACTTTATTTAAAGTGGTATAATCTTATTTTAAATACGCGCCAGGATATTATTTTGTATATTAAGACATGCGTATTATGACCAGGCCTCGGCATTTATTATCCTTGTCAATCTACTTTGAGACGTTATTATAATAACACGTAATATATCACATATTAATTTATTCATACCAAAATGTTAGTAATGTATATTTGTAAATAAATATTATGGGCAATAGACATCAGCTAACTCAAAAATTACTCATATATTATACAAATAGTACCCAACCATCAAAAAAATATAAACCAAATGAATGATGTAGATGAGACTAGTGTTGATGGCACTGGCGTATTATGTATTTAATGTTCTGGTATATCCAATGCGCAATACCTTAAGTTACATCGAAAAAACTATTGTAGCCCTGAAGCCCATGACACTAAAACTGCACTTGCACGGATTTCGCATATGATTCAATACTATTAGAAATAATAATACTGGCAAAAATATTTTTGCCAAGCCATCTGTTGCCGTCACTGGCTTTTGAACTTACAGTTTAGAAATACTATTTTCAGTTGGATTTTGAAAAAAACAAATTTTTGTTATTTTTTAGCCAAAAATGGAAAGATCATATATAAGTTTTATAACTGTTTTTCATGATAATTTTACAGGCAGTTTTAAGAGAACTTTTCAAAAGAGAAACGAAAACGCCCGACATAAAAATGGCAAATATCGTTGTGACTTAATAATGTTAATTGAACAGTGTACACTGTATACAATTATTAATTACACTGTATACAATTATTAATTAACATTATGACGTAACACGATCTTTGACGAAATTTTTTTTTGTCGGGCGTTTTCATTTATCGTTAAAAAAGTTCTTTTAAAACTGCCTGTAACCTAAAAATTATCAAGAAATAACCAGTTTTGATAAAATCTTACCATTTTTGAAAAAAAGATTTGGTTCAGTTTTTTTTCCTACTTATTTCCTACTTTCAAAAAAAAAAAAAAAAATATAAAGAAGTGAAAACTTCTTTAGCGGCGTTGTACACTTTTTTTGTAATGGGTAAAAAATGTTAAACTCGCGACACGGTCACGTGTCCTGATCGAAAAAGCGTAAGACTATGTCACAGTCAGTACACCGGCTCTCGCCCGATCACTGAAGTTAAGCAATATTGGGTACAGTCAGTACTTGGATGGGTGACCGCTTGGGAACACTGTGTGCGGTTGCCTTTTTATTAAAAATATAATTTTTTTTGGTTTTGTTTTTTTTTTTTAAGTGTAGGCTTCTTTAGCGGCGTTATACACTTTTTTTTGTAATGGGTAAAAAATGTTCGTTCATGAAATTGTCATGTTTGTGTAGGATAGCGCAATAAATAAATACTGTATTCTACCACATAAATGATAGTACTTTTATACTGATAATTAAAGCAATTCGTGCAAAATTATTCCCTGGCCATTCCAAAATATCAAAAATGCACAACGTTAATATTCAAGTTTTCACTTCTGCCGGCACTCCCGGAGTGCAACACGTCGTTTTTTGAAATGTTCAAATGAAAAATGAAATACAGTTAAACATATTACAAAAGAAAGTGAAGAACCATATTAGAAAGGAAATATATTGCACAACACGTTCTGGTGTGCGTTTCTGTACGATCGTAATCTTTATTTGCAAGTGAAACTTTTGTATCTAATATAAATTATAATCTAGAACTAGCTTATAAGTCTCACCCAACGTTTCTCTTGAAATTTTAGCAACTGTGCGTTCGATTTCATAAGTTAAATTCCATTAATTTTTTAAATCCTAAACAATTTTTATTACTTTTGAATGTTATATAATTTTATTATATTTGGACAACGGGATTGTACATACACAGATTTTCAACCGGTTTTTATTTTATCGTATAAAACCTCCTCTCACACTACTGTCCTAATATCTCATATGTACAAGTAATATTATATTTGCCACACTTGAAGTTTTATAGCTATAATACATAAGCAGTTTCTGATCCTGTCATGTATAACAGCTCGCTTTGAAATCATAAATGTCCATCCATACATTATTTATTTATATTCGTTTTAATATTTAATCATCTATATTATTAACATTTTTAATGGGTTATATTAAATATGATTCATCAATATGATACATTCGACCACATCAACCTTAGATTGCTGCCTATGGTAGTAAGTACAGATAGTATCATTTTAGTGTATCATTCATAGTGCCTAAACATCTACGGTTGTATAACAGCCCATAACAGAAAAGGCACCCATCTAAAACCTCAGAATTTTAAAATTAAAATAACTGAAAACATGTAAAGCCTGTCAGATTAATATAAAAAAAAACTTTTTAAAAAAAGAAAACCGAATTCAAAAGAAACACTGTTCCAAAATAAATTAATATGCAGTAAAAAGTAATAAAAATAACGATAATATAATGGAGTTACAATTATTGTTATTTTGGAGTCGGTGTCAGCCAAGCAAACAACTCTGACAGGACAGTTTGCTACATTAGCTTGGCTGAAACGGACTCCAAAATAAAAAAAATCTTAACTACATTATATTATCGTTATTTTTTACTTTTTAGTGCTTATTAATTTATTTTGGAAAAGTGTTTCTTTTGAAGAGTTTTTTTTATTTTGTGATTTTTAGTGAATCTGAAGTACACTAACTAATTTGTTACTAAAAGAAGGATCATCAAAGTCGGTTCACTCACTCGAAAGTTCCTAGGTTACACACATAAAAAAAATATAATCGAATTGAACCTTCTCCTTTTTTGTTTGAAGTAAATTGTTTTCATCATTTTTTAATTTTTTAATTAAGTAAAAAAATTAAAAACTTAATTCAACATTAGGAAAAAATAGAAAGTTTTATACAAATTTCTCCCTTTGAATGGGATGATACCGCTTTAGAACTTTCTAAACAATAATCTGTATATAACGTTTTATCTTAACCTATGTAAAAGTGATCAAAAGGCTTTAGAAAAATCGAAGCTCCCCTTAATTATCTCAAAATAATTGATATTTTTAGCCATTTTTTATAATTAATGTTATCGTGAGCAAGTTAGCATTTCAAATAAAACTATTTTACTTAAATTGTAAGTTGTAATTGGAAGTATTGATTAAACAAGATATATATATTTTACAAGTGCAATCAATACATGCATACGTAAATTTAAATAAACAAAATTGAATTTAAATCTGAATCTCTGTTGTCTCAAAATGAAATATTGTATTATTATTTACATTATTCATATTTTGTTTACATCCTGTTCAATAATGGTTTAACATTATTATTATCAACTCTTTTCCCCTAAAATATAATATTTTGGTTCATATGTATGTAAACATTTGTAAACATGGTTGCGCGTAAGCTAGACACCTTTTTTAAGTCATAAAATTGACAAAACAACAGAAGATGAATCGGAATTAAGCCTCGAAAATAACTCGGCCAATTGCCAATTAAGCTCGATTTTTGAATTTCTTGGGTCAAAATTACCTTATAAACTGAGTTTCATCAAATTCCGAAACAAATAATTTTTTACGATTTTTTCGAATTTTTTCGAAGGAGTCATAAGGTCATTTGGGTCTTTGCTGCGTAGGACCTATCTTGTAAACCGTTAGAGATCGAACAAAAATTTAAATGTAAAAAATGTTCCTTATAAAATATTAAACAACATTTTTTCGTAAACATCACTGTTTACCCGTGAGAGCACAAAATTGTATAGTATGTATGTTATGGTTAATATCAGTTATAGCATCAGACAGAGTAATTAACACTGTCCATACATGGTATTTCGACAATTAACTCAGTCAATTGTTTGTTTTCTTTTCATTCGACTAAATCCGATCTTCTAGAAGCAGAGATATTCAAGAAAACGCCATGCGGATCGTTTCGTAACCAGAAAACTCATTTTCTTTATTTTTTAACGAACGAAATCTAGTAAAATGAATATCATTATTCCAAAGTTTCCGAATTGATTATCAAAATCCGGTAAATTTAGCAAAGTATTAGCTTCACAGACCAAAGGAAGTTCAACTTCTGATGTTAAATGGCAGGTTCATAAAATCCAGAGTCCTTTAATAATTTTCATATAGCTAAAAAATGTCCCGTTTACTGATCATCCCATTTTATTATGATATGAACAAGTTTAGCTTGTTATTCAACATTTACTTTTGTTTATTTTATAATTAGTAAACATGTATGGTTTACTATATCCATATTATTTTAATATTATTATTTTTAGGGGACTTTGGGGTCAACGTTAACGGACTAGTATTATTTATATCAAAACATGTTCGTTTTATAATTTATAAAATGATATAAAGCATTGATTTCCAGTATTTGTAGCAGAATATTAATGAATCATTAAAAAATTTTGATGAATAAGTTTTAATTATATATATTTTTTGTTGAATATGTTTTAATACCGATACAAATAAATAAAATTTAAATATATGAACGCTAGTCGCGTTAAATCTTTATCATAACCTATACATGACCGCAAGTACTGTATTTTAAAATGGTAACTAAAGTACCTAAAAAGAAATTTAAAAAATTTGCGTTAATTTCGGTTGGTTCTGCCAAATACATTCTCTAGAGTTAATAATAAATCATTCGGACCAATACGATGGGTCAGCGCATTGAAAAATGGCCACTCGGTTAAAAATATTTAATCGATTCTCTGTGTAATGTCTAAATCCAAAATGGATGATAATATAGTTTAAAAAAATGATTTTATAATATAAATTACTCGGTGCTGCAGTGAATCAAATCCATTCACCAACAGTTTTCGCTAACTTAATAATTACGCACTCAATAATTATTAGCTCACCAAATTTGTCGATCTTTGGAAAGGATTTAGATTATATTTTTTTCTCAACGGTTTTAAAAAATTTCGTGTTAAAGTTAAGGGTAACTGTTAAATTTTAAGGAAATAAAATAGAAAAGGATTAAGCACAAATCTTGAAAATTGGCTCCCAATAACATAATATTAAAAAAATCAGTTAATTCAGCGAATTTTCAAGCATGACACGTGATGGCTTTCAAATAGACGTGAAGTCTCTTTACTTTTACAATTTTCAATTGCTGTTCAAAGATTTTTAACCGTGCATACAGGTCTGATATTTTCATAATTTTCAAGAATAGAAGAAAATTTTTCGTGTAAAATTAACTTTTTATAACAAGGAGAATCGGTTTTTATTATAAAATGAAGGTTTCTATCTGAGCTCTTAAAGTTGACCACTTCTTCAGTCCAGGGTATTAGGGAATGGGGGATAGATTTTACTTTTAATAATGTATATAGTGATAAAAGAAACTCTTTCTGCAAGGAGAGAAAAAAATTACCTTAAACAGATTGGAAATAAACTGATTCTAGACAATTTGTATATACTGTATATATTATTTTCTGTTCCTAGATGCTCGTTTGCTTCAAAATATTCTTACTTCGTGCTAGTAATTATTCTGACCTAAAACTTAGTGTTTGACTAACATCCAGTTTCATGTTTTATTTTAGAATCATGCTCAATCATTTTCATTGTTTTTATTACCAAAATAATTTTAGAAACAAATTAAAATATTAAAATAATTATCTCATTATAAAGTAAAATTGTTTGTAAAATAAATAATACAAAAAAATTTTTAAAGACATATTTTAAATGTTACAAATCGCTGCACATGGCCAATAAATTGTTTGTTGTATGTATTTTGTCAAAACCAAAATTATAACATGCACGATTTTCTTTAAATTATTGATATCCATTATTATAAATGTTTTTGTAAAGATTGTATTGTTTACTAAATTATTGTTATCTAATATATTAAATAGTAATGCATGTACCAAGTGTTAGTCGAAAAACTAATAATCATAGCATTGGTTATGATGCAAGTAAAAGTTTTTATAAAACAGAAGTGGTCTGTTTTCTGGTTCTTAGCAGACTTTTGCTTACGTTTTAGTCTTTTGGGGAAAAAAATAAACATCGATTCAATCATGTCACCTGATTCTCACTACCTTTAGCGAAAATAAACATTTATTTGTGATTAGGATTTACAGATAATTAATAGAATATACAAAGATTTTTCAAATAGAAATGCTGAATTTCGTAGATTTTGGCATCCTGATAAAAAGTCTCAGTGATTAACCAAATGCAAACTGTACATTAGAGTGAAGACTTGTTTACTTTTTAACCCCTAAACCAAAAAAAAAAAAACGGTGTTCCAAATTTGACCGCTGCGTCAATATTTTTAAGCGTTACAAACTTGGGACTAAACTTAGTTTATCTCGATATATTTCATATTTACATGGTATGAAAAAACGAAATTCAAATAATTTGTGGACATAATTATCACGAGTGATTTTTCTGTGATATAATTCTTGCTGGAATCTGTACTTGAATTTTGCTAAAATTACTTTTCATATGAGATATTTAGTTTTGCTTATAATAGATATTTGTATAGGGGCCACCCTGTAGTCTTATAGTATAATGTTTATGTAAATACACGAAGATACATAATAATGTTAAAATTATATAAGTTAACAATTTAGTGTTATGTTTAATATGATTGTGATGTAATACAGTAACGAAGAAGACCATCCTACCATTCGAACTGGCAAAGAACCAATAACATATTTATATACATATTTCATATATTAGAATTCAACCATGCATGTAGAAAATGATTTTTGTTTGCTTACACATAGCTTTTGTTACAGAAAATATAATACTTAGGAAATGAAATATCGTTTCAGTGAAAAAAAAAAAATGGAAAAATCATTTCATTTTTGTTGGTGGTTTTAAAATCGAAAAAAGGTCTTAATTTTCTACTTTTACATACGTAAACCAAAACGGTGTGGCTATCCGCACGTACACTAGCGTACGCTACCGTGAGATATAGCTCACTGCGTGCAGTATAAAGCAATTTCAAGTCTTACAAGTTCTATCTAGACGTATACAGTCTATTATGACATACCGTGTGCGGTTAAAAACCTCGCACGGCTTGGAAATCTCTGTATAAACGCATACCGTGTGTTATAGCTTATCGTGTGAGGTATAGAACCATTCACGGCTTAATAATCCCAATATAAACGCATACCGTGTGTTATAGCTTACCGTGTGCGGTTAAAAACCTGGCACGGCTTGAAAATTTCTGTATAAACGCATACCGTGTGTTATAGCTTACCGTGTGCGGTTAAAAACCTCGCACGGCAAAAAATCTCTGTAGAATACGCTTTCCCATCTGTAGTGTGTATACCGTGGACGAGAGTATACCGCACACGGTATGTTACATTTCTGTAGAATACGCTTTCCCATCTGTATAATGTATACCGTGGACGAGACTATACCGCACACGGTATAAGGGCTCGACGGTATAAGGGCTCGACGGCATAAAGAGTATACCGTGAAAAAGTATACCGTGCACGGTATAAGGGCCCCACGGTATAAAAGGTCAAAAATAATTTCATACCGCGTCTAAATAGACCGTATACGGTATACCGTGGACGGTCTAGACCGTAGACGGTATTGTGCGGATAGCCACTTCGAAACCAAAATTATTTTTATTTTTTATTTTTTATTTTACTGTAAGTATTGTGAAATTAAGCTTTACAGTATTTTACAAAGGTAAATTTTACAATTTCGTAATACTATGGTTCATCCGTTTAAGCGCTGCGATGTCACAGACAGACACGCAAACACACACATAGCTCTCAAACTTTAACACCCCTTTTTTTGTTTCGGGGATTAAAATTGACCAGATTCTAACGTAAATCTATGTAATTCGTTCTGGAATTTCTCTTAAAAAATACAAATATTACAGCTTTTTCTCTGTTAATATGACGTTTTTAGGAGGTATACATAGAATACCCATATGTTTATAGCATTACCGTCTAACTAAACTTTATAATGTATATACATCACGACAATATATAGTTATCATTATCATTATGCATTTTGATTCGTATCTCAACAAATTTAAGTCATTAAACTTGAATAATATACAACAAAAATATATTTGAAAAATTGGCAGAAAAAAAAAAGCAACAAGTCTGTATGTTATAAAACCAACAAAATTTATGTGCTTAATATAATATATACATTATACATATTATAATAGATTGAACTTAGAATAAAATATCAACTATAATGTTCAAATACCACATACATTACGCAAGCACAAATATGTACGTACAGGAAAGTTTTCAAATATCGAAAGGAAATTATTTATTTCAAACATTATAAAGAAAAATATACAATAACTAGCGGCCCCGACGGACGTTGTCCCGTAAAAACGTAACTCCAATTCATGAATACCTATACTACGTTTAGCCTGTCCGCTAAACCCATCCCGCTAAACCCCAATTTAACTCCTATTTATTGGAGTGGCCTGACCTTCGACCTTTGGCCTGACCTTTGATAGTAGAGCTCGCTGCGCTCGCATATGGCTCTAATAAATGCCTATTGACAATACCTGAATACTATTAAAAATACATAGTACACATAGTATACATAATGTGATATGATTTATATGCGCTCCCACCATTTAATGAAATTTCATTTTTTTGGTACGGAGCCCTCAAAAACAGTTGTACTGGACCAAATTGTAAATCTAAACCATTCTCGAATCTCCACGAACACACACAAAAAATTTCATCAAAATCGGTCCAGCCGTCTAGGAGGAGTTCAATTACATACACACGCACACAAGAAATATATATATTAAGATATGTTATAAAGTATTTATGTAAAAATACACATAGAAAATGTCATTAAACAAGTGAAAACAAACAATTGACTGAGTTAATTTCTGTAATACCCTGTATAAAACGTGTTGAATGTCAGTGCATGTCATTATTTTTTTATAAATTAGAAGAGTATGAAAAACGTAAACTTTTGATAATGAGTAAATTAACTTGTTATTTAATAGTCGCAAATTAATGTTGATGACAAATTTTTTTTCAACTCGTTTGTTCATTATGTAATTTGTATATCATATCTGTAATAAAATTGCCTATAAATAAAATGGAAGTAAATTAATATTGATATTTCGTGTCAGGGATCTCTTGCCTCTTGTTAGCTTCGGGTAACGCAAAGCGGAATTCCACAGGGATCCATCTAGAATTTCCTAGTTCTGTGTTGAAGTCTATATCCTAAATAAGTTTGAACATCGGAGACGTCAGAACACAAAATTTTTGTTTTTTTGCATAAGGAATTTGTTTCCGTACAATATATTGTATTATTCACACCGTGCGTGAGTTTTATTGGAGGCCTTTCCATGGTAACGATACACTACTTTAATTATAGAATTGTATGGATGCATATATAATTGTATGGATTGCATTTATGACTTACATTGAAACATTAATATTATAGTCTCACAAATTAAAAAAAAATATTTATGATAATTTACATTTAAAAATAATTTTTACGCAATTTGATTTCTTATTTTCACAATTTGTAAAGTATTAAGTTTAATTAATTAGTGTCTTTCAAGAATTTTAATTTGACATTTACTATGACATTTACATGTAAAGAATTGCAAATAAGTCATAACAGCCTACTTTAACGCCAAAATTTTTCACTGGAAGCGCTGGCATCGATTTTATTGTCCCTACCATGACTATGCACACAACGAATAATAGACATCTCTCTTCAACCACTAATACTATAAATATGTTTCTGTTCAACAATAAAATTTAATAACTTTATCTTAAATCTAGTTTTTATTTCTAGGATTAAAAAACTTATAAAAACTGTTAAATACCCAATTTTTCCTATGCCCTCGATGTTAATTAATCGATGTCTAATTAAATTTATCTCGAGTTGGAGACGGTCAATTGACTATAAATTTTCTGTTAAGCTTACAATTTTCTGACATTATTCCCATAGGGAGCCAGCATTAAAATTGAACGAACTCTCATTGAAAAATAATAATATATAATAAAATATATAATACATACATGCATATATATACTTAAATATTTTACATATGAAAGAAAATATACAAAGCGAAAGTTAACTTCAATTTCTAGAAATGATACCCATCAGATTTGTTTTGAATGTGCCATCTATTTTCTACTATAGCAGTAGTATCTGTATAGTATTCTAGTAGTCAGTCGTAGACGAGTGAGTAAACATTCCGCATAATAAACACTTTCGTATTGTGTCATATACACATGAATAAACAGCATATAACTCAATGTCGTTTTCATGCATTTTCTTACATATCTTCTTTGTCAGTAAAAATACTTGACATCTTTCATAAATATATTTATGTCCACGTTTCTATACTACTTCGTTTATTCGTTGCTGTTAGTATAGTCAACGAACCTTTTTCTTACGAAAAAATTGTTTCCTGGGTGTACTGACTTTGCATTGACTTCGGAAAAATATCCTTAAAAAAGTCTATATGGTATATGATGGAGGTTTTTATTTTTAATCCCCGTGAAATTTGGGTGAAGGGAGTTTATATCGTAAAGTAAATCAGATAACTTTTAACAGATTTTAAAAAGTCCAAAATGCTTAAGAATATTTTTATTAAAAAACTCCTGTATGCACATCCCTCCTTCTTTTCGGGGGTCTTTTAATGACGTATAAGTGGATTTTTGGATTTGCTGATCTCGAATATTCTGTCAAAATGTTTAATTTGTTACCCCTCTCCCTGTTTTAGGCTACATAAGTAGTATTTTTTTGAAAATTTAAGTCTTTTTCAGACATCTAAGGGGGTTTTTAAAGTTGCAGATCTTGAATTTATGATCAAATTAATTCAATTTTCACACTCTCCTTCATTTAGCTTGCATAAGTAGACCCCTGAAATAAAAAAATACTATTTTTTTTTTGCAATTTAAGACTTTTAATGACGTAAAAGGGGATTTTTGGGACCGCTGATCTTGAATTTTAATTATCAAAATGCTGAGAAAAAAAAACACATTTTTCCGATTCTTTAAACCTTTTTTAAGAGGAAGGGTAACAAATTAATTATTTTGAGATCAGCGACCCCAAAAACTCCCTTATGCGTCATTAAAAGTCTTAACTAAAAAAATGGTCTATTTCATTTTTGTAGTCTTTCAGACCCCGAAAGGGGAGGGGAGATGCATAAAGGAAATTATTAATAAAAATATCTTAAATTTCAGGTTACTTAAGCATTTTGGCCTTTTTAAAATCTTTTAAAAGTTATCTGACTTACTTTACGATATAAACACCATTCATCCCAATTGCGCGGGGGTTAAAACTAAAAAGTTCCGCTTTAAACCATTTAGACTCTTTTAGGACAATTTTCTGAAGCCAACGCAAAAAACCGCTAGTCAATACACTCAGCAAACAATTTTTCGTAAGAATCAACAACTTCTAGATTCATTTATTGTACTTGGGTAGAGAGTTGTATTCTGCACTATCATCTATACATCTCTCTTCACATAGATATTATATAGATAGATAGCTTCAACAGTAATTTTAAATTTATATTACGTGTTAAAATTTCTATAAGTGTATGTCGCAGCTAAGTTTTTATTCATTTAAAAAAATAGGTTCTTCAAATATCCAATCTTTTTCATAACAGAAATAAAATAATTATTTTAAAGTGTTTTGGAGTGTATTACACAGAATTTCGGTGATATTATGTAAGTGACTAGGAAATATTTTATACCGTCCTGATCTACAGCTTGTTTTGTATGCTTGCCAATTTATTGGGTATTCTAGTCAAATCAAAGACCTATACAAGTGAAACTTTCAAAATTAAAAAAACCCCCGACAAACATTTTGGGTAGGGAACTCTAAACTTACACTTGAAACATATCTATGAATACTCTCCATTAAGTTACTCTTATCCCTAAAGCCGTTTCCAAACTGAACCGATTTTGATTATCATCGCCAAATTTTTATTTTAAGCGGGTACGGAACCCTAAACTCGCACTTGAAACATATCTTACAACACCCATGCATTAAATTATCTATCAAACGAAACAAAAAAATCAGAATCGATTTATTCACTGACAGACACACAGGTAGACGTACACAAACATGGCGGTCAAACTTATGACACCTTTTTTTTTTAGTTCCGGGGTTAAAAATAGACTTAAAAAGGAAATTAATTACATTTCATGTTAATCGAATAGCTTTCGCCCATTAGGATTTTTTTAATTTTGTGATGTAATTAATGAATGGGATATCAAGTAATTATTATTTTTGAAGAAGTTTCGTTATATTGATTAAAATATTTGAATTCAGGACCCTTATTACGATATTTATAATAATTTTTTTTTTATGTTAAATAAAAAATTCTATGCTTATCTGCTTGGTAATTTTTAAAAGAAAAGTAAACAAGCCATGGGTAGGGTCTAGTGCGACCATTGAGGTCCACCCGAATAACTGCCCAGCATAATAAATAGTTAAAAATATTTAAAAAACATAAAAAATCGACCGAGCGAATGTTATAAAATTATTTTCGGATCATATTGCCGTTAATACACTTCAATCAACACCCCAACGAAGTCGACATCAATTTTTTATTCGCGCGGTATCGATCAGGAAAAGTTAAAAAAAAACTCACCTGATCAATAAAATTTGGGTGTATTATGAAAAAATTTTTTTGAACTTCAACTATAACGTCTTCAAAATCCAAAAAATTAAATTTTGTTCTATCACACCCGAATTATACGCAATTTTAATAAACCAAGTCTGGAATTATATGAATTTTGGGTCATAATTTTTAAATAAGTGGTCTAATTTAACCTACTTCTAAAAGTTTTGAAGATAGTAGGACCCTGCTACCGATATTTCGCACAAAGGTGAATGTTACCTAAATAATAACACCGATATTGAATAGTTTGACCCAAAATTGATGGGTTTCAAAAAAAATTTCATTCAGATCGGATCAAATTTCGGAACTTTATGAAGTCATAAAAATCCAAAAAATTGAATTTTGCTTTATCACATCCAAATTATATACAAATTCAATAAACCAAGGATGATATTAGACTAACTTTGGGTCAAAATATTCAAATTTTTGGAAATCTAAAAGCTTTGAAGATAGTAAGGCTCTCGTACCTATACTTGACACAAAAATGAATGTTAGCTAAATAATAGTGTCGAAATTTAAAAGTTTTCGAAATATTGATAATTAAACAAAATTTTCGAATTTTGAAAATTACTCTAGATATCGAAAAATTGCATTCCTACTGTTTGTCTAGTTATAACATAATTCATCATCGAAATTGAAAATATAAATTTTTTTAAATTTGTGTCTCCTAAATAGATTTTTTTTAAATTTCCACGGACTTGTCTTGGAGAAATCTATGAAAACATCATCCATCTACCGTTTTACCATAAAACCGATGTTAAATATGTCTACTTTTGAAGTCATTTATGTATTTAAATAATCGAGCAACCCCCCTCCGCTCTTAAAATTTTCAGAATTGATTGAATCTAGTCCAACTTCATGTACCAAAAAATTTTTCATTTAAAATTGGTATGGTGCTCGTACATCCTTAAATTTATAGCATTCTGTATGTTAGTAAAACACTGCGTCATCACCAAAAACTACAATATGATTTATAGACATTATTTGCTATTTTATATTATTTTGTTTAACTGCGGCATTGATAAATTTAAATTTCATGTACCTAATATAATAAGTAATAAAATACTACAATTCCACTAAAAAGTTATGAAAATAGACAAATAGAAACAAAACTAAAACAAGTGAAAACAAACAATTTACTGAGTTAATTGTTGAAATACCATGTATAGACAGTGTTGATGCGCAGTCGTTTGTTTTTTTGACGTCACGTAAATAACAAATGATATTCACTTTTAAATAGACACACACACAACTGATATTCCTATATTAATACATACTATAAAATTTGCACCTAATTAACGCCCTCGTGAGTAAACAGTGATGTTTACAAAAAAATGTTTCAAACAAAAGTTTTTTATTTTTTTATAAGGAACATTTTTTACATTTAAACTTTTGTTCTATCTCTAACGGTTTACAAGATGATTCCTACGGACCCAATACCCCATTGACCTATGATGCTTATTTACGAACTTGACCTCACTTTTTACGTCCTGAGTACGCTGTAAAAATTTCAACTCGATATCTTTTTTCGTTTTTGAGTTATCGTGTCCACAGACGGACGGACGGACAACCGGAAATGGATTAATTAGGTGATTCTATGAACACCTATACCAAAATTTTTTTCGTAGCATCATTATTTTTAAGCGTTAAAAACCAGGGACTAAACTTAATATACTATGTGTATTATATATATATGGTATAAAAATATACCTAATATAGGAGGAATATTATATTTCAAAAGTATACATATACACTAACTAGTACTAGTAGCATTGTATTATATTGTACCTAAAATAATCATAAAAATAGAATATCACGCTAATGAAAATCAGATAAGTGGTTCACGTGTTCGTTTATGTTATACTTTTTTATTATTTTATTTACTTATTTACATAAATTTATTCAACAAACTTTAACGGAACCATATTAGTCCCACACGGTTTGTTGGAGCAGTACCACAATATACAAACAAGCACAAAGTGTACTAGAGTCAAGTTGTATTATTGTTTATGTACAGTTATTTCAACGAAGGTTAACTCAATTTAAAAGAGTCACGAGCCTCACAGTTTGTTATTTTTTGAAAAATTAATACGAAAAATAATATTTGATCCTAGGAGTTAATGAAAAAATTGTGAAGAAGTTCATACCACAAAAATTACATTCATAAGAAGTACAGCAATTAAAAAAAATTCAACCATAATAAGCGAGGAGCCCGTGACAGTAAAACTGCACGGATTTCGAAATTTCGCATATGAATCAATGCTATTTAACGATAGGTACAATATGGAATATGTGTGCCGTATTAAAAGAAAAAGTAACTACCTTTATCGAGGAATTACTTTTTTTTAATTTGTTCGGGTTCCACTTTTAAAATATCTCGGTGTGATAGCTCAAAACTTGAGTTAAAAATAAACAAATCCTGGCAAAAAATATTTCTGCAATGCTATCCTTAAATAGTATTGATTCATATGCGAAAATTCACGGCCTCCAGTCCTAAAATTTTAAATCATGAGAATTAAAAAAAAAAAAAAAAGAAGTTAAATGGATATATTTATCTTTAACGAAATAATAGAAAATAACTTTAGTTTACTAGGTCTACTAGTAAATTAGGTCTACTAGCTTACTATGTTGTTGTAATGAAGTAAAAAAACCATAAATGTTTGCTTGTATTTTTCGAGAATATATTGCATTTATTTCTTTACTTTTAACACTTATTTGTACCTTACATGAGTTTTCTTGGTAGCGTTTTCCATGGCTATGATGCACTACTTAATTAATATAATTTTATAGACTTAAATAATATAATTAATATAATTCTATAATTTGTATACACGGCTTAAAGATTTAATATTTTCCATCAATTTAATTGTTATTATTCAATAATTTTTATTTGCGATTTGCTTTAGAATTTACATTTAAAAAATTGAAAATTTGCCATAACAGCCACCTATTACGCCAAAATTATCATTTGGAAGGGCTGGCGTCGATTTGATTGTCCCTACCATGACTACGCAGCAAAAAAATTACTTTGTTACTTTATTCATTGGCCCGCAGCAGTAATGGAGTCAACTTGAAGGGGACGTTTAATGCTTATAAAGATATAGTTTTTAGCTAACATAAATCATGATACAAGATCCAAGGACATGTGGATAAAAATCAAGTAGTCGGTATATTATTTTTCGATATGTCCTCCACAATTTCTTTTTTTAGCAACGTGTACATTGCTGAAAAGATACGGATCGAAAACAATGGAACTCTGTAAAAACGCATAAATAGTAAATAAAGCCGATTCGACCTTATGGAAACTAACAAGATTGTGTCATAGTAACACGATAAAAATATTAATGCAATGGAACAAAAATTTAAAATTCAGAATTAAAATGCTTTACTAAAAGCGTTTTAATCTGAATTTTCGTTGTCGAAACGAGGGGGAAAATTAGATGCAAGTTTTATAGCATGTATTAATTATATGGGAATATCAGTTATGAATGTGTGGCTATCTAAGAGTGGATATCTTTCTTTACTTGCGTGTCGTCAAAAAGCAAACGATTGCGTCATCAACACTAACTATATATGGTATTTCAACGATTAACGATTAACTTTTCACTTGTTTGTACTGTTTGCTTATACTTACGAGGATTTGATTTCGTTTTGAAGACCCGCTTTTGATTGAACCATCTCTACTACCATAGATAGCTGTTGTTGCTGGTACTGCTGCAGTCAAAACTACAATTTCAACTTCAACAGCATATTATAATGTATATCATTATTATTATACATTGGTCGTACATCAGATGTGTCTGAAGGTCTATGTGAGCTGAATACTTTATATTATGTTGTTGTTGTTGCATTTATGAAGATGAAGAACAACAACAAACAAACAACAAGAAGTAGAAGAAGATCGTACAGTTCTTCTGTCAACTGTTTATGTTGTTGGTGTACTATAAGTTGCTTCGCTTCCACCAAGTGGTCCGTTGTGTGCATTTGCATCGTCGTCGTGTGGACCCTCACTGTCTCAAGGTCAAATAAACATTACCTCTTCTGGTTGTGTGTGCTGTTTGATCGTCATCATCAACTTGATCGTCTTATTTAAACATTTATAATAAAAGCAACTTTTTTAATGTCCTCATCTGACACCACAAAATTATACCTTAAACTGGTGATATTTTATTTTTGAATAGTGTTTATACCATGTATATATGAAATATATCAAGTTATATAAGTTTAGTCCCAAGTTTGTAACGCTTAAAAAGTATTGATACTGCGAACGGAACTTGTAGTATTGGTGTTTGTAAAATTTCCTTTTCAATTGTCCATCTTCTGTCAAAAGCGAAACACCCAAACGAAAAGAGATATCAAGCTGCTCAGGAAGTAAAAGTCAGGTCAAGTTCGTAAATAAACATCACAGGTCAATTGGGTCTTGGGTTCGTAGGACGCACCTTGCATTCCTCATAAAAAAACAAACAACTTTTGTTAGAAACATTATTTCGTAAACATTAATGTTGATCGGTCAGGGCGCAAATTAGGCCAAAATAATAGTATGTATTATACGGGAATATTAATCATTTGTGTGTGATATACTTGTATGTCTGGTTATTTATATTAATAATAATAATAATAAGAGCTCTAATCAGCCCACTGGTTGAGCAGAGGCCTACCCTATTAGTTGCCAATGTTTTCTGCCTTCAGTCTCACGCATCCATTGATCACCTGCAAATTCCACTATCTCGTCCCTCCATCGTTTAACCAGACGCTCTCTTCTCCTTTTACAATTTTATGGCATCCATACAGTGGTCTTGAAAGCCCATTGTAACTATTTAATTTTTAAAGTCACATCTTTAATTTTTGTTTTGTATCTTCTATCTGGAGATGGAATCATTCTGGTTGTATTAGAGTGGCTATCTCTCTTTACTTACACCGCCTAAAATAACAAACGAATGCGCAATTAACACTGTCTATACATGGTATTTCAACCATGAACTACTCAGTCAATTGTTTGTTTTCACTCTTTTAACTTGACTTGCTCGTACTCTTACAAATCAATTATTGTAAGTGTACAGATAGATTTTTGGGGGCCCAATTATCTCATAAAAATCCTTGTAAAATGTAAAACTATTTACCGGCCCATGGTGTATTCAGAGTGTAAATTGTGTAATAAGGGATCGCAATGACGTTGTTGGTGCCATATGTAAAATAAGGGATAATCCTGATATCGAATTGGCCATAATTCCCATAAAAACTGTAATGCTAGACTTAATATTATGACAAAATTTGAAAATGAAATTAAAATTGATTAAAAATTGAAGAAGTCAAAAACAATCAAAGATTGCATTCAAAGGTTTTCCATCTCTTTTCAGCAAAACAAAGTTTTCTGTGTAATCTCTATGATACCCACGTCACTAGTAGGTTCTTCCTGTTTGTTTAGTTAAAAATTTTAAACGTTCATACCTTACGTACTAGTAAAGAAAAAAAACCAACTTTTCTGAACGTCTAGTGAATTTTCTTCACCTGAAGTGATAAAAAAATGCATGGTTATAAAACACGACGTAAAAAGTACCCTTCTTAGCTAATTTATATAATATTAATATATTTTTAACTTGCACTTAAAGCAGTTTAACTGTCGAACTGAACCGACTTTAAAATGTTTAATTTAAATTAATAAAAACAATTTAAATATTATATGTTTAATTGTAAATTGAAATTTCCATTGAAGACAAATTCTTCAACAAACTAGGATTGAATTAACGAACCATATCAAAATAGCGTAGAAATACTTGTCTTAATAAAATGAAAACTGCACGTATAACGTTTAATAACACAAGTATTTTTGTTGTAAGTTCTTCTAAAACGGCTTACTAAAATTTATAACCATTAATAAGTTTACGTATGGCAAAACATGTTTTTCCATTTATGATTCTTACGTATAAATCATTTTATTCTTTGGCACAAAACTAACATAGTTGCTTACTATATAGATATTGAAACAATTAAGGTCAAACTATGAAAATACGTGGATCATTTGTTTTGAATTTTACGACTTGTGTAACACAGTAAATAAATTTTTACTGCGGTCTTAATTTACAATTCCAGTAGACAAAAAAAAAATGTATATAAAATACACGTATAAAATATTATTTGCGTTCCAGTTTTTATGTACTTATTTCTAGAATTCATCCGGTATGCAAGAGCGCTTACATATCGAAAATTGTTTAGTCTCTGAAAATAGGGACGTGTTTTAATTATTATTAACTTAATTTTGACGTTATCAAGATTATGATTATATTTTGATTATATTTCTCCATTCCTAGTAGTTTTTTTTTTACTACGAAATAAGCAAATTTAAGCCGAATCAGAACGTTACAATACATGAATTTAAGACAGTTTATATATACACAAACTAAAAAAAAATCAGATAGAGGAAAAAAAACTTGCTGCAACTCGTGCAAAACCGAAATGGCAACGACACTTGGAAGTGATTAATACACAATTTTTGGGAGACAGAAGAAGAAAACTGCATTAAACAATTCCAGGCGAATTTACCACTGCTAAAAGCATAAACTGTTTGGGAAAACTAGTTAAATATAGATATATAGATATAATTCACGTTGACAACGATTGATAATAGCTGAAATTTAAGATAAAAAGCACATATTAACAAATGCTTTCTTCATTATTCATCCACAATAGGGGATAATCCTGATGTCTAATTGACCATATTACCATATTACCCATAAAAAAAAACTAGACTTGATACCATGACAAAAGTTGAAAGTGAAATTAAAATTTATTAAAAAATGAAGAAGTTATAAAGAATCAAAGATTGCACTCAAAGGTTGCCCTGGGAGCTTTTAGCTAAACAAAGTTTTATATGTAATCTCTATGGCGATACCAACGTAAAACGTCACTAATGGGTATCTTCCTATTTGTTTAATTAAACGTTCATACATAAACTTCATTTTTCTATTCTTGAAGTGATAATTCTTCATCTGAAGTGATAAAAAATACTAACTCCGATTCCCTTTTAGAAATCAGTGGATCAATTTCAAACAGTTTTCAATAACGTAGTGTATTCTTATACTGGTCTTTTTGCCTTGAATTGATTCTCTAGATAATTAAGAGTCATGTCAATACCATCGTCCTGTCATCGAGCCAGTCAGCTACCTGATTATATTTAGTCACTCGTATCGGTCGTCAAAACACAATAAATTTTTTCCCTAAATAAAAAGAAAAAGAGTACGTTGGTTTTTTTTATAACTTTTCTAAATGTATGAGTTATTGAAACTTTATTATCGGTAATTATGTTCGAAATTTTATTATCATTCGTTTATTATGTTCATTTTCTCAATGAATCCTTTACAATGTTTACTGTTAGAAACTTATACTTTACTACAAATGAAAGTTAAATTACCGCTATAAAACCCTTCGATAATAACAATTTAGAAATTTATCTCTAAAATGGTATTGAAGGTCATTCGTTCAATCATGTCAATAAAAATTATAATACTTGAATAAATAGGTATCGCGCAAGCCCTTGATTAAATTAACAATCTAGAAATTTCAAGACAAATACGTGTATCCGAAATGCATAAGATTTTGTGCGCGGCCTGTAATTATTAAAGAAAAAAGTTATATGGGGATATAAATACTAATGCGAGTAAAATTAACAGATTTAAGATTGAAGCCCCACTTATGAAAATGGCATAGGATTTTATTGCTTCGTCCGCAAATTGGGTAATCACACCTTCCCATGAGGCATGGGACCGAGATGTAACTAGTTTTCCCTAACCATATCCTTATACGAATGGGCCAAACGGAAATCTTTCTAGCGTGAAGATTTATGAACCTAGAATTAAGGAAACTATTCTTGATGTATCCAAAGCATACAAAAAATTCGATAGTGAACTGAAAATTAAGTGTCTTGTAAAAGGGTTTATCCTCCATAAAAAGTAGTAGAAACCTTTTTTTTATGTAGTATTGATGTAGTAATACTTTTTTGATGAACCATTTTTTGTTATAAAGACCACTTAGAGAAATTGAAAAAAAAACCCTGTGTATGGTATAATTATTCGTGTACAACACTCAAATGAATCATTTTCGAGAATGCGTTTATGAAAAATGTACTTATGATCTATGAAAGTAATTTCAAACCAATTTAATAAATATTCAATTTAATAAACCACTAAAATAAATATTTCGGTATGAAAAGTTAAAATGTATCTACCTGTATAAAAATTGATGATAGTATTTTTAGTGCAAATTAAATTTAGCAATGTTTTTGTTAAAATCTAATCTCCCTGGTTATTTATTTAAGCTGGAAATATTCAATCACATAACATAAAGTATTCAATCAAATTATGCTTGTATATTCGGTATGCTCTTCATACCAAAAAAAATTGTATTGAATTCATCAATTTAAAGCTTGTGGAATTTAAAATATTACAGCAGATGTTAAAGAAAATGCTCCATTTCCGATAATTTTCCAAAGTAGATAATATTTCAGGCTTTTAATAAGAAGATTTCAACCATATCCTGATTACTGAATAAATCACAATATATGCTTTCTGCGTTGTAACTGGTTCCTGTATTCAAAAATACTTACTCGATGGGAGCATACATTTTAACAGAATACAATTAAACGAAGTCAAAAATTTTTTTCGATTTACATAGGTCTTTTGTATGTGGTGCTAAATTTGTTGAACAACATACGATCGGAGAACCTACCCTAAGACTATTTTATGGATAGGGTGCATGGACAATTTTGTGTGTGTAAGTACTAATACCACAGATCTAATTGGCGACACCTTTAGAATTACCTAAATCTTATTAATTACCTTAATTACCTACCGGCTATGAATTTTAGTGTTATTCGAAGTCATGAGATACATTAATAAAGTTTGTATAAAAACGAGTGATAATACACAATTTATTGGCCATTTTGAGCTTTAATTTGTGGAACTCTAAAATTAAATAACTAAAATTAAATTAAATAATTAACTTGCATTAATTCCAATTATGTTAATAAACAATTAATATCCTTACATGTACAATTTCTACATTAGGTTATATTAGCTGTCCACGAAAAACACACCTGGGGATATTAAATTTTTATTTACTTTAATTAACTTATCCTTAATTATACATAACTATAAATGAAATATTCTTGGTCAAATTGAATATTATTTTTGATAAAGAATTGAATAGTTAAATTTTCAAAATTAACTAAACTGCCCTTGAGACATATCTAAGAACTCTCTCCATTAAATTTCCTTTACCCTTAAAGCCTTCAAACTTAGCTCATGTTGAGGATCATAGCCCATTTTTTAGCTGTTCCGGGTACAGAACCCATTCATTAAGGCTTTAAGATAACGGTCGAACTTATAACACCCCTTTTGGTTCGAGGGCTAAAAATACAAAATATGGTTATTATATTTTATTCCACAGCCCAATTCCAAATCTAAATCTGATTCCTCTGAATCAAAATATTTTGATTTCCATTGATTTGTTCAAAGTTAATATTTACTAAAAGGTATAATCTACAAATATGACTTGAAGATATCATTGAAAAATATACGTATAATGACAAATAAAAGACACTAAAAAGCTGTATACTAAACCCAAACTGAAATGAGATAATAAGTGTATTCTCAGATTAAATTTTATCAAAGAGATAAATAAATAAATAACTACACATTACACAAAATATTATTTGAGAGTTGTCGAGGGCTCTTTGTAATCACTAACAACTACTGTATTTATTATATATAATAATTCTACGCATCACGCTTCTCAAGCAATCATGCTTCCATTCATAAAAACATCAAAGTATAACGAAAGATATTTTCATGTATATACCGATATAATGAAAACGATATGCTAACCCATGTTATATAGCTATAATTTCCAATTCAAAACGTTTTAAGGTTTGTATGTATGTGTTGGTGTGCAGAAGTCACATTCACCAAATAATAATGGAAAGATTTTGTCTAACTTCAATTAATTTTTTGTAGGTTTAGTAAGGTATACAGAGTGCTAACCACAAGTTTTCCGAGGTTAATTTATTTTTTAATTTTATTATTTTTTACCCCGACTATATTTTGGCGAGGGTTATGCGTTTGACCGGTATGTATGTATATTCATTTGTTCCCACCTGGCTTCTAAACTATTTGTCACAATTTGACATATGAGGTATCGGTTAGACCTTCTTGATCTCCACCGTAACGAGAATTGACTTGAACATTCAGAAGGCGTATTAAATACTCATTAATGGACACACAAGATTGCAGTTAACACTTTCGTTTTGGTATAAGGAGTGCAAGTTTCTCAATTCTCAGGAAAATTTTTTAGCTTATCGCAAATAATTAAAAAAAATGTACGCTTGCTTACAATTATGTAACTAGTACATAATAGTCGAAGATCCCAATTAGGGTCGACCTTCACCCATCTGCTTACCGAATGAATGTTATTTTTTATGAAGTATAAAATGTTAACAAATATCCCTGTAATGGGTTGCCTAAAGAAATGCGGTCAAGACTACTTTTAGTGAAAATATCAAGCGTAAAATTTTTTGAAATTTTTCTCTTACTTGCATATCTAACGAATTTTGGTCATAAAACAATAGTAAAAGCCATAAGAAATATGCAGCGACTGAATTGTCGATCTTTTCATTCTCTATTATCCCATATATACAAGTTGAAAATAGTAATTACGTGCATCTGTTAATTCATTGACTCGCATATCTAAATAAAGATAATTTTGTTACAAATACGGTGGCATATGATTGGTCACAAAATATTGGTCAAAAATAATGTTTACAAGCTTTCCAAGTTTTGATATTTATATTAAAAATAGTCTTGACCATATTTTTTTAGGCAACCCGTTACAGGAATATTTGTTAATATTTTACATTTCATAAAAAATAACTTTCATTCGGTAAACAGATGGGTGAAGGTCGACCCTAATTCGGATCTTGTACTATAATGTTTATTGTAAATTGCTATTTAAAAGATAAATAGTAAAGTGAACACTCTTGTATAAAAATACAAACAACAAAGACCAAAGCGACATAGACAAATAGTAATCTCTGCTAAAAAGTAAAGTTGAAAAATAAATTTAAAACATTTTAAAGTTACAAATTATTTATCATTTGAACAGTCATTAATTAAAGTTTTTGAAATAAATAAAGATTCTCTGTATTACTATACTACGCATATAACATTAATCCCTTTATACACCTTTTGGCTTTAGGGGAGGTGACAGAAAAAGGTATATGAAATAAAATTATATTGTCAGTTTGAATGAAATTTGTATGGGTATTTGTATCTCTTACTTTTTAAGTCTTATTAAATTATTATTTATAATTTCTTACATGTATTCACTTTTATCTTTTAATAACAATCAAACCATTAAATTACAAATTTACTTGACTGTTGGTAGGAAAGAAATTTGTGTTCCTTTGCTACAGTTTGTAGGCTAAAAAATTAGGGGAGAGTAGCGTATACCAACATTATTACAAAACTATCTATGACATGATAAAAATCTCCTAGCCCTAAATTAACGACATTTCGTAAAATGTTAAACGTGACTTTAGAAAACTCAAGCCTTAGAAAAGTGAATTAATTTCATTCAAAATTTAAATCCTATACTCCCATTGAAATGCTTCTTATAATTTAAATAATACATCTGCTATTTCAGACCGAGATATATTAGCCTGAGTTATTTACTCATTGATAATAAACACATGAAAGGAAAACCATTTATAATGACTTTTAAAAAATGAACTTATTGAAATGAAATAATTTTAAAATACAAATTGAATTAAATTCTCTCTTGTAAGAGCAGAGTAGACAGGCAAAGTTGGGCGTGTTTGCCTTTGTTGCGTGTAAAATATTAACAATTTATTTAAATTAATTAAAATTACAAATCATATTTGTTATTAAGTAATGTTTTTAATTTATTTTTCATATAAAATAAAAATATTATTTATCTAAAGGTCAATAAAAATGATAGTATTAGAAAGTGAAGATATCAATTTGTTTTTTACTATGCAAATGCGCTTAACATACTGTTTTCAAAACCCAACCCAAAGATATGAAAATCAAACGAAGGTGAATTATTTTTGATTTGATTTTCAAGATAACAAGTATTCTGAAGTGAACGCACCCATCCAATCCAACATATTCACTGAGTAGTGTACGAATGGATTACGAATAATAAGATCCTTTTTCACAGTTGTGCCTGTTAGAGAAAAAAAGTTATCAAATGATTCGTATTTTAATGAAAGGGTTTAATTAGCACAGTTAAAAAATAAATATATTGTTATAATACTGTGTCAAAAAAATAAGGTGACATTTGAATTTTAACAGCCCGTTTTCTTCCGCCCGGCCAAACAGTCAACAAGGAATATTATTTGAACGTTATGCGTCATTTGCGTGACGCTATCCACCTAAAAAGGTCGGAATTGTGGAAAGACAATTCATGGTTTTTACACCACAATAATACATCATCCTATACTGCACTCATAATTCGTGATCATTTCGTCAAAAACTCAAGCCATATCGTTCCGCAACTACCGTATTCACCTTATCTGGCGCCGTGCAACTTCTGGCTGTTCAGCAAGCTCAAAAGACCGCTCCAGGGACACCGTTTTGATACGATAGAGGAGATTCAAGCCGCAGCAAAGACGGAACTGAAGGCAATCCCGGAAAGTGACTACAACCAGTGTTATAGTACCCCGACGATTACAAAATCACAGTCTAAAAAGTATGAAACAAGAAAATATGCTTTTATTAAGAATTTTTATTAGCCGAACTCTTCGTTATCTAAAGGTGATCGATTGGTGAATAATGATGTTTCACTTGTACATTTGTGTGTTTCCTCGACTATTCTTTAGTAGTGAATAATATTAAACATCCCAGTATGAAGACTGCATGTTTTTAAACTTATGAAAGTCTATTTGAAATTGTTTTGTGTGGTCAATGTAAAATGACGCAGTGGCTTATGTACTATTTAGTACACAGCAATCGAATAGCCGGGGGTAGATCACGTTTTAAAGTATATGTATTACTAGCACCGTAAGGCAAGTGCACTTACATGCTTAGAATAATGCAATACCTACGTTTATTGTAAATTATTGCTACCTACATTTGTAAAAAATACATTCATTATATTGTGTTGGGTAAATGAAATATATTTTGTGATTAAACGTTCAAAATAAAATCACAGATGTGTTTATTCGAAGCTAAAAAGCTGGCAACGATTATATCATTTGTACACTTTCGTAGAATTTATTATTTTAATGAGAAATAATTGAATTGTAATGGTCCCTCGGATTTTAACTCTATATTCTGAAAAGTATAGTCTTAGAATTCTACCTACAATAACATACATAAAGAGGAAACAATTGATTCTTGAATCACAAGAAAGTTAAACTAAGTATCAAATCAGAGCATGACAGTTGATCCAAATGAACGTTTTGTCTCTTTATTGAGACTTCTTAAGAAACTACAAATTTAAATAACAAAATTACAATCTAACTTCTAATACATAATTACCTATAAAAAAGAAAGATAGTCAAGCAAGGAGACTGTCGACAGAAGTAAAAACCTAAATCTTTGTAATACCTTGCTTTTAGCTCAAATATACCTCTGATAAATGCCTATTCACAAAACATGAATAATTATAAATAATACTTCAATACTATTTAAATAGCTATTCACAATACTCGATAAATATGGTGGGAGCGCATATAAATACATTTAAATAGTAAGATGTAATATATTATAAATGTGAAAGTAGGGATATTTGTTTGTTACGCTTTCACGTAAAAACTAACGAATGGATTTGAATGAAACTGAACAATAATGTATATTAAGTTAAGTTAGGTTATATTGGTTGTCCACGAAGGACACACTTAGGCTATAGCTCCATTGTGATACCATATATGTACTTAACCACCTTTCCGCTGATAATCTCATTTATTAGCTCCTCAATTTCAGAGGCTGAGTGCACTTCTTACATGCATATACCATGCACTACACCAGCCCACCTCAACCTAAGCCTAAGCTAAGGCTAATCCATAGCCTAAGTGTGTCCTTCGTGGACAGTCAATATAACCTAACTTTACCTAATCCAATTATGATGGATTTTTATTCTAGAGGCAGACTGACATAGATTTTCAATATTTTAAATAAGAGTTAAAATAAAATAAATTCACTTATTACATGAAAGTGGATTCAATCATTCTCAGTCAGCTGAAATAATTTAACATGTCATTGCTAATGGTAACAAAATGTGTAACAGTTATTATTCTATTTTAATGTAAACAATAGATTGTAGAAAATGGATTTATTTTTATAATATAGGTTAAGGGCGTCAAATAAAAAAAAAAGAAGAAAGAAAAAACGATGGGAACCCTGTTGTGAAATATTTCTACAAAATATATGTCAATAAATTTGTTTTTTAGTGTCTCGATGGTAAAAGCAGCAGCCTTGCGTTGGTTGAATAAATGTGTACAATATACAATATACTACAATACATGCATATAATACGTACATACACAATACATATACATTATATGATAAAACATGAAAAAAGCATTAGTTAATGGAGAAAATATAAGAAAAAAAATAATATTTTTAGTTAATTTTTCACACGTGTCGATTTCATAACATAAACCTATCCTTAGACTCATATCGTGTGTAGACTAGTCATCTTATGTACACAACCAATATATAGTCGTGTAAAAATATTAGTACATTTGTTGAAACTTGTTGAAAATCAATGTAGATTGCTCTCATTAATGATATCACTGATAATCCAATTAATTTATGGAGGCCTAATGTTAAATTTAACAAAATTGCTACAAGAAAAATTCTTGGCTTATATCGATAAACTAAACAATTTATTAACTGATAAGTTAAAAAATTCGCAAAAATAAAAAAAATTATTTTCTTGCAATACAAAAAAAGGGACGTGCAATGCAAAAACACTTTAAGAGAAAGTTAAAGATCTCAAAAAAACCTATCGATTGGCGTCTAGTAAGTCCGATTTGAATGCGCAGGTGCCGAAAAAATGAGCCCAAAATGGTTGCAATTTGTATATAACCTTTTTTCTTTTTTGATTTGAACGAGTATTTTTCGTGACAGTTCTTCCTAGTATATTGATTATCAAATTTGGCGACAAGATTTAGAAGAACAATTCTTAAATTTTTAGGATTTACGAAGCTCTTGAATCCTAAACTAATATTTAAAACTAAGAAAATCCTATCAACTTTGGTTTATAACCCAAATATCAGGTTTAGATTTTGCAAAGGTTGGTAAATATGAAGAGTCTGGCAGGAAAATGAATCCAAATATGGATCAGAGGACATGGAAATATCGGAAAAATAGTCATATTATACTCATTTTCTTGGAGGAAAAATTAAAAAATCATAAATTTTATGGGTTTACGCCTTGAATACCAAAATAATATTTAAAACTAAAAAATTTTTAAATATCCTAAGATGCACATTAGGTTAAGATTTACCAAAAGTTGATAAACGTGAAGATTCTGGCAGAAAAATGTATCCAACCATCGAGCAGAGAACATGGACATATCAGAAAAATAGTCATATTATATTATAAAGTAAACAACGAGTACGGTTATTTGTAGCCGGGAAACAAGCGAACGATATATGATACGTATTTTCAAATAAATTTATGCATTATATTAAATTTTATAACAAAAAGTTTCAGGAAAAACTAACTAAGTGTTTATTACTTTTCAATAATTTATTGTTTTTCTTAAAGCCGGGTTTTAAAGCCATTAGACCCGGGTTTTATTGTTTTAAATTATTTATTAAGGTTTTAACTTTAATTTGAATTGTTTTTTTTTCAAATTTCTACGGACTAGTTTTCGAGAAATCTATAAAAACATATGATACATCTAGCGTTTTCCCCGTAAGGCCAATGTTAAATATTACTACTTTTGTCAAGTCATTTATTTATTAAAGTAATCAGGCAACGCCCCCCTTCCCTAAAATTGAAAGGATTGATTTAGACTTAGTCCAACTACATTAACAAAAAAAATCAAAATTTTAATCCAACGTTCCCCATGTGCTCATACATCCTAGAAAAATATTATCATTCCATTTAGTCTTTCTCTACATGAATCACCCACAACAAGCATGATAAAAATGAATATAGAAAAGGTCGAACAGTAAAATGAGTGTAGAATGTATTCGCTCCGTGCGTGAGTTTCGTTTCCATGGTAACGATACATTACTTTAATTATAGAATTGTATGGATGCATATATAATTGTTTGGATTGCATTTAAGACTTACATTGAAAATTTAATATTATTGTCTCACAAATTTAAATAAATAATTATGATAATTTACATTTGAAAAATAATATTTGTTCAATTTAATTTCTTTTTTTCACAATTTTTAATGCATTAAGTTTAATTAATTCGTGTTTTTCAATAATTTTAATTTGACATTTCTATTACATTAACATGTAAAGAATTGCGAATTAGTAATAACAGCCCCCTTTAACGCCAAAATTTTTCACTGGAAGCGCTGGCATCGATTTTATTGTCCCTACCATGACTACGCACATAACGAATAGGTAGTGATGATGTTTGGTTGTAAATAGTTGAACACAAAAATAAATCTCCAAATGTTAGTTAAATATGATGAACTCTCCTTCCATGTCTTATTTGTAGCTGTATAAAATGAAACAATCATACCTTACCTCTCTACATTATATTCCAACATTACTGTACACTGTACAGTATATTATAAAGTATTTTATACCTATACATGTATGTGTATTCTTTTCAAAAAAAAATGTTTATATTCATAAAACTTTTATAAATATCACGTTCGTGTTATTCATTTTTATTTCATTTTATTTTTAAAAAATAACTCTCGTTGCAAATAAAAATCTCATTAAATGTCTTTTTTACAATTTACAACAAGCTATAATCATATTATTTATTTCTGTCCAATGAATAAATATTATATGTAAGTAAATGTATAATAGTGGATGCACAATATGTGCCAGGACATTTTCATAAAATAATTCTTGATATTCGTCATGCAGGAGATACGTAATCCTGTCGAATTTTCAAAAAAGAAGCAGGTAAATATTATTTTCTGGGAATTATGTTAACTCATTTTATTATGGTAATAAAAATTGTAATATTGTGAATCGATAACAGAAATGGAACATATTTTTTGATAATATTTACGCAAAAAGAAACACACAAAAAGGCCAGATTATGCCCAGTTTAGTTTTAATTTTCGTCTTATATTGTCATGATATAACATAATTCACCATCAATGAAAAGGAATTATTTTTTAAAATATGGGTCCCCACTACCGGGCTCATACATCCTTTGTTAGTCGGACACAACGGGTTTTGTTGTTTTCAATAATTTAGAAAGGTTTTAACTTTAACTTAAATAGTTTTTTTTTTTAATTTCCAAAGAGATTTTTGAAGTCATTTATTTGTTTAAATGGGGCAACTCTTAAATAAGTATTGATTTAGACTCAATCCCACATCATCTTAAAAAAAAATCAAGCCTTTTTTCCAAAATTGCTCTGACTTGCTCTCGTACTTCCTTAAATGCTGTCTCTTGGTTTTTTAAATTGTTAAAACATAATGGAGAAAAATTGATGCCATTTTATTTAACATCGTTTTTAAAATCACACACTTCTATGTTACATCCCGTTGAATTTATGCAGTTTAAGGATGTATGAGCATGACAACAATGTTTGATTTAAAGGCTCAAAATTTGTTTGTAGGTAGTCTTTTACTCAAAGAATATGTGGTTAAAATTTCAGCTTAGGTAACCGAGCAAATTTTTAAGAAAAAAGTCATTAAAAATCGATATAAAATACATTGGCTCTTATGGAGGAATCTCAAAAAACGACATATTTTGGAAGTTTTTGATAATTTTCATTTGGAATGAATGAAAACAAATTAAAAAAAAACTTTTTAATAGAAAGTATACATATTAGCAATGAATTAGAAAAGAAAAAAACTAAGTGTCATCGTCCATATAAGGGATGTAAGAGCAGGGTAGATTAAGGGTTGAAATTATTTTTATCTTATTTTCAACTTTGATGATGAATTTTGTTATAACTTCATTAATGTAGACGAAAAATAAGAATAAAATTTTTCGATATGTGTCTTGGTTTTCGAAATATCGAAAGCTAAATAATTAAACAAAATTTTCAATTTTCGATATTTTGAAAATTAAGCCAGATATCGAAAAATTTTATTCTTACTTTTCGTCTTATATCGTCAAGAAATAATATAAATTTATCATCAAAATTGAAAATATCTATTTTTAAATTTGTGTCCCCACTACCATGCTCATACATCCTTAATAAAACTAATGCAAAGAAAGTTAATATGGATCATACTGTAATTAATATATGATATTTATATAAAATATGTTTACTTATAATGTGCATATATGAATATGCACATATACAATAGTGAATTTATATTTATTTAATTGAAATGAAAGTTTTCTACAGACTACATCAGACTTTACAGTTTGTATATGTATGTGGTACGTTTTAGAAACCATTTTTTGTATATTTTATTCAAAGCTTTTTGTATATTTATCTACCTATACACAAAGTATAATATAATAAATGTGATGGAAGAATCATAAAAATACAAACAATAATAATACTAATAATAGCAATAATATATATTGTCATGTTTTATTAACGTGGAACGGGTGTAATATGTATATACGGTAACATGCATACATCATACATATAATATATAACAATGACTTTGACTGACCTTTATATATTTTAGTCGGTTATATTAACCAAGCTAGTCTAGCTCGAATAGTAATGTCGTAAAAATATGTTTTGCATATTTACAAACTGCCATACAAACTTGCTTCAAGCCTTGAGAATACTTTGAACTTGAATGTTTATAGTTGAAAGTGCTTGAAAGGATACCAAAAAGTTAAAAGGAGACAATACTTATTTCATATTTGTAACTATATTATCATTTTAAGGGCTTATGCTAAACATATAGAACCGATTAAATCAGCTCAATTTCCATATTTTGTGAGAATTGAGAAATAGAATTTTTGCGGCCAATATACTAGTTTGTACGTATCTTTCCGTATTATCAGAGGCAAAGCAATCATTGGATAAAGTCTGCTAACATCTTTCTCAGTCCACAGTTGGAAATAAAAAAAAAGATAGTCAGTCATGGGGAATGTCGACTGTAGTCAAAATTTAAAACTATGAAATAACAGGCCTTTGTCCTGGCTGGAGCCTGCGGCCGTAGAGCTCGCTGCGCTCGTATATAGTTCTAATAGATACCTATTCACAACACCTGAACAATAATAAATAATACTTCAATACTATTCAAATAGCTGTTCACAATTCTAGATAAATATGGTGAGAGCGAAAATAAAAAACATTTGAATAGCAAGATATAATGTAACATTTTATTTGTATGTGTTTCCACCATGTAATTCATGGGTTTTAATTTTTAGGTGCGAAACTCTCAAAAACATTTTATAGTGGATCGAATCTAAATCATTCTCGTGTCCACTTTAGCACACACACATAATTTCATCAAAATCGATCCATCCGTTTAGGAGGAGCTCAATTACAAACACCGATGACGCGAGTTCCATGATTTTTGTTAATCCAAAAAGTGCTCAACGTGCCAAAAGAAGTTTTCGCATGTCAAAAATTCTGACATTCTGGATATCATTGATCTATCATCATTGTATCATTCTTATACCTTGAATATTTTTCATTTTGTTGCTAGTAAGGCCAAAATTTAGAAATTATATGTATCGGAACATACAGTTAAGTTAGTATTTTGTATCTAGTATTTGCGAACTACAGGAATTCGTTTCAAAATTGGTACCATGCTACCCAGCATGACCATGTCAAAAATATAAAACAATTCTCTCATTATAAGTAGGCACCTCAAAACCAAAGTAGGTATAACATATCGAAATTAATGAAAATTTTCTTAAAATAATATTAAAAATATCCCTTAAAATAGGTAGCAATTTTTACTACGCTGGAGGATTACCTGATTTAATACATGTAATTCTGCTGGTGTTTTGCTGTAATTATCAATTCACCATTTAAAAACTTACTAAGCAGTAAAGATACGAAAATATAAAGTTTACAAACAGTGTTCCACATCGAATACTTAAATAACTTTAGTTGTGGGCATAACTGATCCTATGGCCAAAATCAAAATTCAAAATTTAGGAACATTTACAAAATATATTAAAATATATTTCAAAACTGTACTATCTCCTACAAAAGAGTCAGAATTTAGGCAATAGTTATCATTGAAATATATTTAAATTTCTGCACCACATGGGTAATCTGCATCCAAAATTTTGTAACAACTTAATTACCGTTTAATTTACTAAAAAGTAAAAAGTCGAAATTGTTGTAAAGTATAAGTCGTATTTGTTAGTATAACATTAAAAAAAAAAAAAAATTAAAATTTTGTTTCATGATATGAAGACATAAAAATAAAATAAATATTACAATATTTATTTACCAATAAATATTTACTTTGAAATAATATAATTGTATTGTATTAGGCTTACTCAAAAGTTCAACAATAATTATTAATTGTGCCTGCCGTAAAAGAAAAATAATTCTATAATATATCCATTTCTATAATATACCCATTTTTATACACTCACCTCATTATAGTTTAAATGCTACACAGACACATGCAGAACTTTTAGTATTACTTTCTAATATGATTTTGTTTGATAGAAAGATAACACACGATTTTAAACTTTTATATTGACTTGCGGGTACATTTTCTTAGAAATTAAAGAATTTTGGTTCTTACCGAGTCAAACAAAAATTAAACCTTGAGATATTATTTGTTTCCAATGTTTGTAGAATAACCGAAAAAATGTTCATCAATTTTAAACTAACAGGTGTTAATTACAGCTCTGACACAATTACGTCGTCCGTTGCTCGATGTTGACCGACTACTTGAGGACTTGGTCCACATAAATTTTTTACCTTTTGCAAAATTTCAAAATGTCCTTTATTGAGTTTAGAACAATACAACTTATAGTGAAACGATTTGAATATACTGTAAGAGTACCTTTACAATCATTATGCTAAAAACCAAACAACCACTTGATTTTTAAAGGTGGTAGCATACTGTTTAATAGTTTTTAGCACGCACATATATTGTAATTATAATATATTATTATAATTTAATTATGTGCCATGATTTACGCGATACTCAGTTATGTATTTAATGGCATATATATAGAACCGTACCTATACTTTATGAGTAGGAGGTTGTCGACGAACACTATATTACAACACACAGAGCATTATACAAATTGTATATTTTAATCATTTTCCTTCAATAAAGTGAGGGTATTAATATAAAAAATCTTTTGCTACAAAGTAAAAGGTAATAATAAGTACATTATACTTACACAAGCTTCAAGAAACAAGCTTACTTTTTATCATTTTTAGTTGACTGCGGAAGGAGGAATTACAAGTTAACTTATGGAGCAAACTACGTAACTAATGAAAATCATTTCATAAAACTAGAAGATAAAACAAGATACTCACAAGAAATGATTCTAGAGTGAAATTTGTAATTCATTTGTGTAGAAAAGAAAGTCGAAAAGAAATTTTTTCAACTGCAGGATTTAATTTTTGGCACTTTCTTTGCGGTATTCATTCTCTAGTTCAGTAAATACATAAAACTAGTCTGGTGCCAGTCGGACTCGCACAGAAAGGGTTTCGTATTATCCTAGAAGATATAACAATATTCACTTTCTATTAAATACTTACGTAATAAATACCTTCTATAATTACTATCTCTAAGTAATAGTCTTATTTGCTGTATATGCAGAGATCCTCGAAAAGATACTACATTGCATACTTAAGGCAATTAATGTCAATCACTGATCAAATAGTCAAAGAAGTAGACAAAAGAGTCGCTTGCGCAAGGAAAATATATTGGTCACTCAAGAGGTACTCAAATTTTACGCCAAAATTTTCCACTGAAAGCACTGGCGTTCATTTGATTGTCCCTACCATGACTACGCACTTAACGAATATATGTTAGTAAAAATTTTAGATATGTTAGTTATTACTTGACCGATAGAAAAATATTTTTACTTGTATTACAGCTTCAGTGATGTACGTAGCGTACTTCGGTGACGTAGCGTTCGAAACGGTGACTTTTAGGAAAAAAAGTATTTAGGCATTTTTATATTTAACTATTTGATCTGCAGTTTTCGTCTGGACTAGTTTTATGATAAAACTTGGCGTTTTATTGAAAAATAATGAAAAATCCGCTTTTGTGACCTTCGACCCCGCGTAAATTTTTTTACACGTCTTGGATCGATGAGGACTTTTTAGATTTCATTTATGACAATATTTGGAGCAATCTTGCTAAGTTTTTAGCCGCGTGCGAATTTTTGTACTGTATTTAATTTGTTATTCAATTGAATCAACCTTAGGTGAAATATTTTGATAGAATCTCGGTATCTATCATTAAATTTCGATGTGCTATATTTTTGAATTCCTAACAATTTTGTCTAGAACACTCAGTGTCACAGTACAGTGGGTGGGCATAAAAGAAATGTACAATAGTTGCATTATAAATGTAGTACATTTTTAATTTCTTTGAATATTTAAAATCATTTTCCGCTAAAACGATTTACAATCTACACTATAAATATAATGACTTATTTTTAACTTCAAACACCACTTTCCATCTATCAACCATGGCTCAGACCTCAAGAAGTTTCTTTATTACAATATATACCTACATTTTCATAATTACACCACGTCTTATAACGTAAATAATTGAATATAAAATGCAATACACATTCAAGTGAATAATTCTAGGTTCTATAAGGGTGTGTTTTTTTGTAAATAAAATATTTTTTTTTTTATAAAATAAATTTAATGAATTCTTTTTGAATATCTAAGACGCTAAATTGTAAAAACCTTTCAAAGAAATTTAAACAGGTTAGTCCTAAATTAATAATTAAAATTTACTTACATCATTTACTCATTTGTCAGATGTAAAACCAGTCTGTAGGAGTCTGTACCTACTGTACCAATCAGTCTGTACCTACTGAAGGAGTCCTAATGACTAACGAAAAAATTATGGTAATAATGCTATTAGACTTTTTGGATTACCATTTTACAATTATCATAAAAAACAATAATTCTATATTAGACACACATAGGCTATAGAGCCCATTGTGATACCATATGTGTTTTACCACCTTTCCACTGATAATTTCATTAACCAGCTCCTCGATTCTAGAGGCTGAGTGCACCTCCTTCATGCATATACCATGCACTACACAAGCCCATCACAACTATTAATGAAATTAATTTTGAATAATTAAGAATGCTTTGAATAAAAATTATAATATAATTCAACCATTTTTTTACCATACAGATCCGAATATCCGTAAATTAACGAAATTACACGAACAAGCCCAAAAATTTCCGAAGATTTTTTTTTTGTTGACATGTTTTGTTTTGTTGGTTTGAAAAAAGTATATTTTTAAAAATTGTAGATAGGTTGAAAAAATCTGAAGTCGTACAAAATTTACTCGGTAAATCCGACTACACACGACAGCGACAATAAATAGTGCAGAAATGGACCGTGTGAATAAAAAGAAACTTATCGACAAAATTATACAGCATTGGGAAATTTTTAGAATTGATATGATTGTGTCATGGCTAGAATCCTGGGAAAATTTTTACAATTGACATGAATGTGTCATAGCTGGAATATTGTCTTAAATATATAATAAAGAAGGAACTACTGTACATAACCACAGTAGCAGGAACAAGAAATTGTGCAGTCAGCTTAAAATTTAAAAGGCTGGGGACCCAAACTAGAAAATGACTTTTGAGAAGTTTATTTTCAATAGTCTATTTTTTTGATAATGCATGTTCCTAGACATAAAATGCTCTGTTAATTCAAGCTAGCACAATATAGCTACCACAAAGTTATAAGTTTGGTCAGCTATGTTTTTCGAACCTTTAAATTTAATGTTATCAACCTTAAAATGTACTAAATAACTATTCTAAATAAAAGGTTTTTCCAGTAAAATATAACAATATACAGTCTGGAATCAAATATTTGCATCTATATATACAAAAACCACATAATATTCATTTTTATACCATGTATATATGAAATATACATAGTATTATAAGTTTAGTCCCAAGTTTGTAACGCCTAAAAATATTGATGCTACAAAAAAAAAATTGGTATAGGTGTTCATAAAATCACCTAATTAATCCATTTCCAGTTGTCCGTCCGTCCGGCTGTCCGGCTGTCCGGCCGTCCGGCCGTCCGTTTGTGGTCACGATTACTCAAAAACGAAAAGAGATATCAAGCTGAAATTTTTACAGCGTGCTTAGGACGTAAAAAGTGAGATCAAGTTCGTAAATGAGCAACATGGGTCAATTGGGTCATGGGTCCGTAGTACCCATCTTGTAAACCGTTAGAGATAGAATAAAAGTTTAAATGTAAATGTTCCTTACAAAAAAATAAACAACTTTTGTTTGAAACATTTTTTTGTAAACATCACTGTTTACCCACGAGGGCGTTAATTAGGTACAAATTTTATAGTATGTATTAATATATTAATATCAAAGTGAATATCTTTTGTTATTTACATGACGTCAAAAAAAACAAATGATTGCGCATCAAACTTGCGCATTATATGAGAATATCAGTTAAATATGTCAGATATGTATGTATGTGAAATGTGACAGAGTTATCAACACTGCCTATACATGGTATTTCAACAATTAACTCAGTCAATTGTTTGTTTTCACTTGTTGAAATGAAAATAGAAGAACAAATATGTAAAATATCGTCGAATATTATGTGCCAAATATTATTATTCAATGTAAATTGCTTAAATTTAATATTCTTATGTTATTTTATTTTATGCTATGTTTTGTTAGGTTAGATATTGTTATTGTTCAATATAATGAAATTTAACAAACAGTGATTTAATTTTATACTTTTATTATAACATTATAAAAGCTACAAAACATTACAATCCAGCAGAAAACCAAACGGAGTGTAATATTAGAGATTGCTTAACTTATTATAGTTGAAGCGTAATGTAGGGTACTGTGGTGTACGGAGTTATATTTGTTTTATTGAGACCTTCACAGAATTGATACAAAATTTATAAAACATTTTTATTGTGAATAGGATGGCAGCATTCCACAAGATTTCTTTCAAAAGTAATTCCTTTCCCATGCTGTATAAAATGTAGTTAGTAGCTGTAATTTTGTAGCGTATTCAAGTCAATTATCTTATTTTTTCGCAGTTGGAACGAAGGCTTAACGCGGCTTGCCATTGTGAAAAAACTGGCAAAAACCATCACGTAACAAAATGAGATATTCTCTGTGTGTGAATGTGTGTGCCATCTCCATGGCAACCACGAAATGTTATTCCACTTTGTATTATTTTTATTTATTATAGTACACGAATTTTGCATTTTTGTATTGTTTATATCCAAAACTTGTTATGGATACATATTTATAACTTGTTTTGGAAGTAAATAGTACAAAAATGTCAAAATTCGTGTGCTTTAATTATGTGCGTATTGGAACCCTGCCTAATTAACATTACAGATTGAACAGATCATCTATATGTATTTATTTAACGTTTTTATTTGTTTCTGTACAGCATCGTAAAGAACTTTGTCCCTAAGGGAGTCCCACGACCGCAATCTTTGTTTTGCTACAGTTTTGTTTTTTGACTTTCTAGTCTAGCCGTTGCCAAGAAAAGATGGCTCCAGTAACTTGTGTTTCTATCTCAAAATCTACAAATATAGGACACTTAATTTCGGAAATCTGATAAGGATATAAAAACAATCTGGTTTTTAACACTACTTGATCTCAGATATTCAACCAAAAAAGTCGAATTTTTTAACTTTATGACGTCATCAAAATCCAAAAATTTTTATTTTGCTCTATCACATGTAAATTTTATCCAATTTTCATAAACCAAGTATGTAATCCTACTAAATTTGGGTCGTACTTTTCAAATTTGTGACCAAAATTAACCTAGCTCTAATAGATTTCAAGAATGAGGCGTCCTGGTCCCGGAATGAAGAACATCAGTGATACCTAGCGAAAAACAGATACCACAGCTGAAAAGAATGACCCTAAATTAGTGGGTTTCAAAAAAAATTCCAATAAGATCGGATCAAATTTGCCTATGTTACCAAAAAAGTCGAATTTTTTAACTTTATGACGTCATCAAAATCCAAAAAATTTTATTTTGCTCTATCACATGTAAATTTTATCCAATTTTTATAAACCAAGTATGTAATCCTACTAAATTTGGGTCGTACTTTCCAAATTTGTGATCAAAATTAACCTAGCTCTAATAGATTTCAAGAATGAGGCATCCTGGTCCCGGAATGAAGAACATCAGTGATACCTAGCGAAAAACTGATACCACAGCTGAAAAGAATGACCCTAAATTAGTGGGTTTCAAAAAAAATTCCAATAAGATCGGATCAAATTTGCCTTTGTTACCGAAACAGACTGAATATAAACAAACATAGACTTATATCCTAGAGCTAAAGTGGCTGTGATTGTCAAGAAATATCAATGACCCGTATTTGGAAAAAAATTCGAAGTCATATAAAGTGTTTTGAGTTCCTATAGATCTTAGAATGTAAACCTTACTTATATGTCTACTATATACTAATGTTGAATTAATTAAGATAAATAAACTAATTATCTCAAAACGAATAGTACACACCTGGTGTATGGTGTACTCTTCTATCTTAGTTGACTATTTTGAATGTGTGCATTTGTTGTCTTTCTTATACTTCACAAACCAACAACACACATTCACTAATATGTATTTCAACCAAACATTAAAACAATTGGAGATAGATATATATTTGTAAATGCTACCTAAGATACGACAAATATAATGTGTATTGCTTATGCAATGTCATCAATTGCAAATGTTGCACTTTCTATCTAACAACCACAATTGCAATTGTACACTTTTTTTATTGTACATTATTTAATACAATATTTGAATAGTATTCTTTAAAGAGTTTGTAATATATTAGTCAGTGATTCAAGGACTTCCCCATCCCAAGGGGAGGGGGTTTCCCCTTCGATATTTCTGTTTATCAGATAAGGAATATATTAAGACTTAATTTGTAAACCAGAAGGAAAAGTTGCATTTATATTTAACTACTCCAAAACTATTCTACTATCAAAGATTTACACTTTTAAATATTTCTGCTTTTAAAGATAATACTTTTAATAATTATGCTCTCTAACCGACTTGGATTATTGTTTTGTTTCGTTTGAATGGTACTTTAATGAAAACTAGAGGATCTCGGATTAGAATGTTATGATTACTGGATTATATATAAAAATTCATAATAAATACCATCATTGGCATGCAAATCTATCATTTTTGGTAGATTTGTTTTATAAGTCGATTGCCGGAGGATGCTGGATTATTAGACGTATCAGTCTATTGCAATACCGGATTAGTAAGATTGTACTGTACTGATTGTACTGTAGTTTAAAAATTTAAGTACTTTGAGCTTGTGAGACTATATCTTAATCAAAGAAAACCAATATAATATATGGAATAAATTACTTCTTCTATGGTAGTGGATGAAATAACAGGTTAGAAACGCAAGTTACAAGTGAAAACAATTAAATGACTGAGATAATTGTTGAAATATCATGTATGGTCAGTGTTGATGACGCAATTGTTTGTTTTTTAACGTTAAGTAAATAAAGAAAGAAATCTCTTAGACAGCCACACATTCATAAGTAATATTCCCATATAATACATACCAGAAAATTTGAATCTAATTTTCAGAGTATTCAGTTTACAAAAAAATGTTTCAAACAAAAGTTGTTTTATTTTCTTATAAGAAACATTTTTTACAATTAAACTTTTGTTCTATCTCTAACGGTTGCAAGATGGGCCCATTGACCTATGTTGCTCATTTACGAACTCGATCTCACTTTGAACGTCCTGAGCACGCTATAAAAATTTCAGCTTGATATCTCTTTTTGTTTTTGAGTTATCGCGTTAATAGACGGGCAGCCAGCCAGACAACCGGAATTGGATTAGTAAGTTAGACCTAGACCAAAATTTAGTAGGTAGCATCGATATTTTTACGCGTTAAAATCTTGGGACTAAACTTAATGTACTATGTGATATATTTCTATATACCTATACATGATATCAAAATGGCTTGGTAAACAAATGTATTAGGGTGTTTGGGAGAGAAAGTGGTGTTGAAGAAACTTTTAAAATAATATCGTGTCAATGGCTATGCCCTAAATTTTCAACACGTTTTATTTTATTTGCGTATTCGGAGTGAAATTTAAATGTCGTAAAGCAAATGTAAATCACCTTAAATGAATAAAATTTAAAATAGTGAAAGATTTTCGTAAACACAGTATTATTTTATAAGAAGGGAAGTAATTTAACACTGTAGAAAGAATTGATATTTATTAACACAATTTCATATTATATAAGGTGCATTGCGTCTCATTATTACATTTGAAGCAGGTATTTAGTGATGCAATATGCAATGCATTTAATACATATCTAGAATAATACTATTACATGCACACATCCAGAATGAAAGAGGTTTAATTCTATTTCATATAATATGTACATAGTAACAGGCATTATCGTATATAATAGTATTTAAGTGATAATATTGTTAATAATTAAAGTAGATGACTCCATTGTAGTTCTCTTCATATACACTACAAAACATATTATATGAATGTTCTACTACCAAAAATGGTTAATTCTATTAATTCTGATCCTGACAAAAAGTTTGAAACGAAACTGTACTGGTTACCTGATTTTAGATGTTGGACGAAGTGTCATATCAAAAACAGGCTGGCTAAAAAAATAACGAAATGTCCACGAACAAGTGAAATTTACAAAATTTAAAAAACCCACAGCAAATTTTTCGGTGACGAAACCCAAAAGTCGAACCATATCTAAGAACACTCTCCAATAAATTGCCCTTTTCCTTAGAGCCTTCTTCTAATTGAACCGATTTTGAAGAGCATCGCCTATTTTTTAGTTTTTTCCGGGTACGTAACCCTTAACTCGCAATTGAAACTTAGTTAAGAACACTCTCCATTAAATTGCCTTTCAAACGAAACAAAGCCAAATCAAACTCAACTCACAGACAGGCAGATACACACACATGGCGGTCAAACTTTGAACACCCGTTTTTTTTTTTCAAGAGTTAAAAAATACTGGCTTGTAAATCTTAGCCGTGTTATATTTTATATTGAGCGCCTCAACCTTTTACAAATAGTCATGTTTGAGTACCTCCTACAAAATTATTTTCTACTTTTGAGGACAAAAAAAACCTTGTCCTTAAAAAAAATTTTTTAATTAAATTTCTTTTGTCATTTATATAGCTTTTGTTTGAAAATTATTTTTATTTGCTTATGATCTGAAATACTTAACTGTTTATATTTAAGGAGGATTTTTCAGGAAAATTTATTATGGTTACCGACGAAAATAACGTGTGATTCACCATACAAGTGTTTATTATAAATTTTTCAACTAAATAAAATTGATTTAAGGATGTAAAAGCACCAAAGCAATTTTAAATAAAAAGCTTGATTTTTTTTATATGAATTTCCACTAAGTTTAAATCAATTCGGAAAACTTTAGAGGGGTTTCCTAATTATTTCAATAAATAAATGACTTCAAAAATAGGCAATATTTAACATTGGTTCTGGTAAAATCGTAGATGGATGACATGTTTTTGGAGATTTATCCAAAACTAGTCGATGGAAACTAAAAAAAAAAACCAAAAACTATTTAAATTAAAGTTAAACCTTAAGAAATTATTAAAAAAAAAAAAAAAAAGGGTTGTGGCCAACTAATTAAGGATGTATGAGCACGGTAGTGGGGACACAATATAATATATATATTCAATTTTGATGGTGAATCATGTTATAACTTGATAATATAAGACGAAAAATAAGAATGCAGTTTTTCGATATCCAGACCAATTTTGAAAATATCAAAAATTGATAATTTTGTTTAATTATTTAGCTTCCTTTATTTCGAAAACCAAGACAGATATCGAAAAAATGTTTTATTTATTTTTTGTCTACATTCATGAAGTCATAACAAAATTCATCATTAAAATTGATAATCAGGTACAGATAATATCAACCCTTAATCTCAAATTGCCTTGGTACTCGCTCGTACTACCTTAATGATAGTTCTTGAACAGTTAATTTGAATAGAACAGATTTAATAATATAAATGCAACATATCCATACAACATGTTAAGTTTAAAATATAATTATTTGATATGTTTTAATATTGTAATTTAGATTCAATTGGCAATATTAACTTGTATTAATATTAGTATTATTATTATTATCGTTATTATTATGGCTACCTTTATCTACTTAGATACCTATCCTATAAACGTTTGCTTAAAACAACTTTCCAAATTAGAATAATATTACTATTATCATTAGTTTTGTATTTGGAAACAACACAAACAAATATTTTGATGACGATACTTAACTATATGGTACATTAAAGAGCGTATTGAGATTTCTTCATTTAAGGGGTGGTGGTGTGGAGTGGTTGCAGTACAGCAAGGTGGATTGTATAATAATAGTTGGTTTATCAATTATTTGATATGAAAATTAAATAAACTTACGAATTGTTTATATGTAAATAATATAAACTTTATTGAACTAACATTATTGTTAATTAGGAGTTGAATAGATAATACCTATAATTAGTTTTGTATTTTCTATGTTAGTTGTAATTAGTATTGATTGCGGTCTTTGTCTTATGTCTGACTATAAATTAGTCAATAACAAGTGAAAACAAACAGTTGACTGAGTTAATTGTTGAAATACCATGTGTAGACAGTGTTGATGTCAAGTAATTCCATCTCCTCATGACAAGAGCTGGGCAGTGACAGACAAGATGAGACATTGTCTCCTCCTCCTCTCCACTCTGACAGATCCTGCAGTAGTCGTACAGACAGTCATACACTGCCAGGCTCAGGCGTTCAGCATGCCTGACACCCAACCAGTGTCCTGTAATAGCCGCAACAAGTTTGCGAACAGACACCCTTGGAAGTGATATATGATTTTCGGAACGCCTGCGATTGTACCATAACTGTTTTGTAGTTCCACAAGTACGTTCCTCCCTCCATCCTAAGATTGGTCCTATTTAAGATATCCTCTTTGAGGAGCAACTTGCAGTTCGCAAATGGAACTCCCAGATATTTATTGATGCTTGTGTAATGTCACTGTGTCCCGGTAATTATTATTTAAAGACGTGCGGCAGTCCTGTGCTACCTTTGACGTTATAGAGACTGAGCTGAAGGATTTAAGAGCTGCTTGGATGTTGGGAAAGATTGAAATGTCCCTGCACCTAAGGTTGTTCAGTCTTATACATTCACATACCTCATGAATAGCTATCACTTCCGCTTGATACACGCTACAGTGACCTGGCAGCCGAAATGATAGACGCAGATCGAGATCTTCTTGCAATGGAATTTTAGGTTTTAACAACGTTTGGGAATATTCGAAATCCCTTTCAGACAAAATTAGTCGACTAAAAGAGTTACATCTACTGGCTGTAGTGCATCTACTGGATCCGTACTTGTTAAAACAAGTAATACCATCAATATATATTGATTAGTTTTAGAAGATACATTAAAAATTCATAATATTGAGTACTATTTCAATACAGACATACGTAAATACACACTCACACACATATCAACATAGAAAATAAAATATAAATTATGCGATTGTGCAATTTATTTACCAGGTACATTAGACTTACCTACCTATAAAATGTGTTGTGATTGTATTTTAAATATAGAGAAGAAGAAAAAAATTATTATGGTAATTGTAATTTATAATGTGTACAAGAAAAGTTTTTCGACACATGCCAATAGTGGTTTCAATTATAATCACAAAGTGTGCATAGTATGCCATAAACATCAAACGATAGAATATACCGCATAAAGTAACGCATCACAAATATAAAATCTTCCAGAAACAAAAAATTATATCCACAATTATAGATGCTCAGCAAATATATCTACTATTGAAAGAGGCAGTTAATTTTTAGAATGTAAAATTTTTAAAGTACAAGGACCACCTAGTTATAAATCGATTTTTTACATGTACTACTGGAAAGTTTTATTAAAGGGCTCAGGTCGTGTTCATGAAATCATTTGTTACAATTTATAAAAGTAAAATATTAAATGCCAAGTTTTATTTTTGGTCTCAATCAAGTCTTGAATTAACTCTCTTAATCCAAACTTGATATAACAAGTCTTGGTTCTACTTTCAGTATCAGGTATTGATCGAAGCCTAGTATCCGGTGTTCAGCCAAGTCTGACCGCAAGTTAAAAAAAGTTAATTTTACGTTTCTATGAAATAATTTTGGGGGTTTACTTAGAACAAAATATATATATATATATATATATATATATATATATATATATATATATATATATATATATATATATAACAACAAATTTGGTTCATTATCCCAGAACAAGGCTTAGGCATGTATTGATTAGTCAATCCTCGGCTAGTAACCCTTAATTCAAGCTTTTAAATTCATCCTTGATTTACGGCTACTAAATCCAGCCTTAGCTTACAGCTTTTAATTCTCAGTTTACCAGTTTTATTAGTTTTATTATCAGTGGCTCTGTTTTGAGGGGAGGTGGGTTCCTAGCCAACGCGAGATCCTGGACCGTGCAATTTTTGCAAGGCCTTTTTAGACATAAAAGTTAACAATGCGAGCTTTCTATTTTGCAAATGTGTCAATGACAGTGTCGAAATCAGTAGTACGCGAAATATTCTGAGCCATAGTTGATCTCAAAAAGTTTGCATGTTATTTTGAATACGATAGACCATTTCAATTACTCACCTCTTATGTGTAAAGATGTCTTTTTAGTGCGAGTAAAATATATTTTAAAAGCATCCTGGGAATAACATATATTTTGAAAGCAAATTTTGAAACAATTATTCAGAACATCTTTATGATTAAAGATAAAATACTGTTTTAGAATTAACTCAGAAAATTTGGCAAAGTCAACAAAACAGTGGCGAAACGCACAAAATCTTTTCCTAATCAAGATAAACTTTTCAGATACACCCCCCCCCCGCCACTCCGGAGCAGGATCGAGAAAATGGGGCTTCCTATCCGAATATCATTTCCTAGGCTACAAAGTGAACAAATTTTTTGTACCAAGTGGTAACATAATATAAATAAATAAATAAAAACGAATCCATATTTTACATACATAAGAAGTAAATAAATTTTAATCATATACATGATTAAAATACAATTTTTCACTAATAACATATATAATAAGCGTGTTATACCTTAGAACACACTATATTTATTATAACACTTATTATATTGGTAATATTATAATATTTAAGCATACGCAACATAGAACTGAACTATAAAGGCCGTTGATAGAAACAACTCGATAAATATGCGATAACGGAGTCAATAATAAGGATTAAATTTATGAGTTTGTTGTGTGTGTTCTATGATTTTAATATATGTTATATATTTTATTATATTAGAATATTATTAGCGAGTAGCGAGCAAGAGGCACATGTAATAATAATAATAATAATAATAATATTAATGATTCCTGTAAGTGTGTGTCGATACTTAAACGAATAGGTAATATAAATGCGAGTGTTTTTTATTTTATTTTATAATTTATTATGTGAATAATATGTTTTACTAACACCATTTACTTCATTTAAATCACACGAATTTTATTAAATTGGTTGATAATATAATATATTTGCATCTAAATAGAGAATAAATCAAGTATAACGCTCGTGATGAATGTTTTTACGGATTTTCTGTTAACCAATAAAGTAAACAATATTACCACTTTCAACTTTCTTTCTTATATCCTCCTAAGACCTGAACTTGAATAAAACAAGTGAAAACAAACAATTGACTGAATTAATTGTTGAAATACCATGTATAGATAGTGTTAATTACCCTGTCACATTACGCATACATACATGTCACACATTTATAACTGATATACCCATATAATACTACAATTTGCACATAATATGCGCTCTCATTTTATTATTCGATTACGTTAAAAATGTCATTCTTGTCTCCATTTTCGAAATAAATGACGGTTCACACATGCTGTGACCTTAAGAGGATATTTAAAACCAATTTTTGTGGATGATTTGTACAAAAAGTGGTGTACATATATACATAGTGTATTTTTACCTTGACATAAGTATGCATGAAACTCGAAAAATAAATTTGATGAGTTTTTCGCTAGCTATCACATATGTGCTTAATTCCGGAACCAGGCGTCCACATTCTTGAAATCTTATAGAGCTTGGGTAATTTTGATCATAAATTTGAAAATTATGGCCCAAATTTAGTAGGATTACATACTTGGTTTATCAAAATTGGATAAAATTTCAACGTGATAGAGCAAAATTAAATTTTTTGGATTCTAATGACGTCATAAAGTTCAAAAATTCGATTTTTTTGATAACACAGGCAATTGTTATCCGATCTTCTTGGAATTTTTTTTGAAACCAACTAATTTTGGGCCATTCTTTTCAGCTGTGATGTCACTTTTTCGCTAGTTATCACATATGTGCCTAATTCCAGGACCAGACCTCCACAATCTTGAAACATAATAGAGCTAGATTAATTTTGACCATAAATTTGAAAAGTATGGTCCAAATTCAGTAGGATTACATACTTGGTTTATCAAAATTGGATAAAATTTGGATGTGATAGAGCAAAATTAAATTTTTTGGATTCTGATGACGTCATAAAATTCAAAAATTCGATTTTTTTGATAACACAGGCAATTTTATCCGATCTTGTTGGAATTTTTTTTGAAACCCACTAATTTTGGGTCATTCTTTTCAGCTGTGATGTCAGTTTTTCGCTAGCTATCACATATGTGCTTAATTCCGGAACCAGGCGTCCACATTTTTGAAATCTTATAGAGCTAGGGTAATTTTTATCATAAATTTGAAAATTATGGCCCAAATTTAGTAGGATTACATACTTGGTTTATCAAAATTGAATAAAATTTGGATGTGATAGAGCAAAATTAAATTTTTTGGATTCTGATAACGTCATAAAGTTCAAAAATTCGATTTTTTTGATAACACAGGCAATTGTTATCCGATCTTCTTGGAATTTTTTTTGAAACCCACTAATTTTGGGTCATTCTTTTCAGCTGTGATGTCACTTTTTCGCTAGCTATCACATATGTGCCTAATTCCAGGACCAGACCTCCACAATCTTGAAACCTAATAGAGCTAGATTAATTTTGACCATAAATTTGAAAAGTATGGCCCAAATTCAGTAGGATTACATACTTGGTTTATCAAAATTGAATAAAATTTGGATGTGATAGAGCAAAATTAAATTTTTTGGATTCTGATGACGTCATAAAGTTCAAAAATTCAATTTTTTTAATAAATTTTTATCCGATCTTCTTGGAATTTTTTTTGAAACCAACTAATTTTGGTTCATTCTTTTCAGCTGTGATGTCAGTTTTTCGCTAGCTATCACATATGTGCTTAATTCCGGAACCAGGCTAATATAAGACAATCAAGGTACGAACATATCCAAAATTACAAAACACCAGTTGAATTCTCGATTAATTACAAAGGTTAGTCAATCTTTGTTCGTAAAATGTAGCTGTAAATGTATACTTGAACATCCTTAGAAATGAAAATACCTCTTTATATTGATACAAAAAATTGTTTCATATTTTTAAATTTGTTTTGCATAATAAGATTACATTAGTGTTTAATGAACGTTATATAAAACGAGCCCTTGTCACGTGTATAATAAAATTTTATCATATTTATAAATACAGAACCTAAATATAGATTAATATTTATTTTACAGAATGGTATATTGCAGTAATATATGTATATTACATCACTGATTCATATTACATATATTAGGGTAAAGTGTAATGCCTTGGAAACTCTTCACCTTAAAGTAACGATACGAAGATAAAGTTTACTCACCAGAAAGCAAGCAACCGAGTCAGTGACAGTATATTTATTTTCAAGTAAAATAAAAATTACACTTTTTAGTATTTCAAAGTAAAAAATTTTGCTTTGATGTCATTTTTATACAAGGGGGATATCAGAATTATATGATGCGATATTTCAGCTCTGAAAGAAACAAAATGTTGAGGAAGATAAGTTCGAAAGTACGGTTTATGTACTGATATATAGAAATAACTTCGCACTAAATTTTAAAATTGTTTTTCCTACGTTATAGGAAAAAATAATTCTCTTTCGCCCTTAGTCATTAATACTATCAATTGAAGAAGAGGATATATTTACGAGAAACTGTTGGGGTTTAGTAAACCATATCTGTCTTATAGTACCACAAGTATGTTCCTCCCTCCATCTAAGATTGTTCGTTTTTAAGATATTCTCTTTGAGGCAACTTGCTGTTGGCAAGTGGAATTCCCGGATATTTATTGATGCCTGTGCTCGGCAGCATTGTACCATTTCTAGCAAGCTCGTCGGTTTCACAATTTCCTGGAATGTCCTTGTGTCCCGGTACCCATACCAGATTTACATTTATTTGTTCCGCCAGCTCATTAAAGGACGTACGGTAGTCCTGTGCTATCTTTGAACACCTATGTTAAAGTAAGTTTAAGCACCATGGCATCATTTTTGCGCGTTATAGGTGAGCACAGGTGATAATATGAATATCACACCCTTAGGTGTCTCACCCCTACACTAGCAAATATGTAGTTGCTGGATGCTAACTCGGAGCGAATTACATAAATCCCGTACAGTCACTCTAAAATCTAAAAGTGATGTTAATACTTTTCCTGGCCATGAAATGTAATAGTATTGTGAAAATTCCCATATTGATGTTTGGATCGATTATAAAATATCTATATTAGGAACTTAATGCATTGTATAAAAATATTAGTTGGGTTTCCATTATATTTCAATGCCTGGTACTACACTCTCCCCTATTATTATTGTTATTATTGCTATAAAACATAAAATCAATAAATATTAAAATTAATATTAATATAAAACATGCATAATTCAGTAAATAAATTTGTGTAAATCAATGAACACAAATTTAATTTTTATTTTATTAGATAGATAGATATTCAAGTATTATAATTGAAGTTAAACACATAGTCATATATTACTTTTTTTTTTATATAAATTTATTTATGATTATATGAATAAATTATCGATAAAAGAACAATAGCTTTCATGTTTTATTATAAATTATACACATTTTGTGTCCTACTGGATATTTGTTGCTATATGTATTGTGTATTATATGTATGTATTATATGATGTGGGTGATATTTATTTATAACAAAACAAATGTTATTTATTTTATGAATGTAATTGCTAAATATACGTAGAGATTTCGGTTTTTTATTTTCATTCTCCTTATCTTTTTATACCCTGTGTTTAAGTTGTTATCCAATAAACACGAAAATTTATATATATATATATATATATATATATATATATATATATATATATATATATATATATATATATATATATATATATATATATATATATATATTGATTGTAGAGAGCTTTACTTTGTGGAACTCCATAATAGGTTTTGAAGAAATAACTTCCAAATGTATATATGTATATATATATATATATATATATATATATATATATATATATATATATATCATCACTACATATTATAAAACAAAGTCGCTTTTTCTGTCCCTATGTCCCTATGTCCCTTTGTACGCTTAAATCTTTGAAACTACGCAACGGATTTTGATGCGAATTTTTTTCATAGATAGAGTGATTCAAGAGGAAGGTTTTTATGTATAATACATCCATATTATAGTAGAGTAAGGGGTTGAAATAGGGGTTGAAAGGGATATGCTTCAAAAAATAAAAAAGTTGTGCATCGATTAAGATCAAATATTGACACGATATACAACCAGCTTCAAAGATCTATTGTTTTTATCTACTTTTAACCTTCGGAGGGTAGAAAGGTGTAGCGAGAAAGTGGGAAGGAATTATCGAATATTTACAAATATACCTAAGTGGGGTATCAAATAAAAGAGCATGACGTGTACATTACAAAACTGTTATCCCACGCAAGGAAATGTGGAGGGAGGAGTGCAAGTGGGGATGGTGCCCAGCAAAGCGTGTAGCTCTCAGCTAGTATATATATATATACAGAAAAAAACTATATACGAAAGTATTTACAAATTTTGATTCGCACAAGTTTTGCTGTTAATTTTTTTGCTACATTCGATAGTTGCCGAGTTATAGCAGAAATGTATATTTAAATAATTAAATTATCAATAAATTTTTTTTTTTTGCACCACTTTACAGAAAATCAACCTACATATTCGTAATCAGCGATCTAAAAATTTTCAGGAAATATTGCGTCTACTCATCCCGATTTTACTTCCAAACAATTGAAAATAGCCCCTAGCGAATGGACTAATAAATACGATTGAGTTACACACGGTATTAAAGTCTTTAATGGTAGTCAACTGGATATTCACAACAAGTTTTATTGGAAATTAATGTGAAAATGTATTTAATGCTATTCTATAGTTATTTGCAAATAAATAAGTGTTCGAAAGATCACGTTCTTATATCAAAAATTGTTCTTTATGATAAATCGATAAGAATTAGTTGTATTATCAAATGAAATTAATCTGATAAGTATTGATAAATTATTTTAAAGTTAATAATTTATAGAAATCAAAGCGATTTCCGTGATCATTGTCCATAATATTTTATACATGTTATATTTCTATTGGGAATATCTACATTTTTTTCTCTATTATTATTGTTTTACGAAGCAATATAATATTTTGTTCTGCCATAGTTGTAATAATAATTGTTTAATTTTATTGATTTGAGTTTTTTAATATCCAAAAACTAATTTATTTTCTCTTTCTTTCTTGGTTTTACACAAGCTTCGAATTCAAACAAAAAAACTATGCCAAAATAAATAAAAATGCACTAAAAAATAATGTAGTTAATTATTGTTACTTTGAGAGTTGGTGTCAGCCAAGTTGATGAAGCAAACTGTTTTGCCACAGTTGTTTCCTTGGCATACACTGACTCCAAAAATAAAAATAATTGCAACTACATTATTTTTTTACTTTTTAGTGCATACTTGTTTGTTTTGGAATAGTTTTTTTGTTTGAAGTCGGTTTTTTTTTTGTTAAAAGTTTGTTTATTTATGTTCCAAGTTTATAACGCTTCGAGAAAATCACCTCAGTAGTTCATCTTCGGTTGACCTTTTGCCTGTCTGCCCGCCTGTCGCTACGATAACTCGAAAAACCGAAAAGAGATATCAAGCTGGAATTTTATAGCGTGCTCAGGACGTAAAAAATGATATTGAATTCGTAAATGAGCAACATAGGTCAATTGACACTTGTGTCCGTAGGACAAATCTTGTAAACCGTTAAAGAAAGAACAAAACTTGGGAACGTTGACGAGTTAAATTAGTTTTTTTATCAATTTTACAGAAAAATTATTTATTAAATATCTTAAAATTTATTATTTGATACAATACTCATACAACTACAATCTACATATAGTTACAATATGTATAGAATTACATTTAAATGTCATCGCACACCGCTATCTGTGTCAATTACTTGGTAGATATCTAATTGATAGTTGAAGTGGGCGGCCATTTTGCAATAATTACTCACGCTATGCTTATTAAGATTAAACAGTTTACAATTTACTATGTAAATTTAATATATAATATTAAGGATTGAAAAGACAAACATTTACCGTCTAGGAAATATTAACATTCAATTCCTATCAATTAATAGAGAATTAGTGACGAGTAACATGAATCAGGATAACAATTACGATTAGCTAATTCCCACTGCTGTTAACTATTATAGTCAGATAACTTATTTCTTATTATACAATATATTGATCTAGGCTTTTTAATGAGTTAGAAATTTTGTAGAAATAATTCTGAGAATTTAAAAGTTTGTTGTCACATTCATTGCCACAGATAGGCAGACACATTGCCAAAGATAGTCATCATTGCCACAGGTAGACAGACACACACACAAAGCGATCAAACTTATAACGCTCCTTTTTTAGTACGGTGGATAAAAATGGGAAACAAGATACAATTCATGGCCATTTGTTCCGATATAGTCAATGAATTATGACTATTTTCGTTTTAAAAAAATTGAGTGATTGATTTACATGTATTTTACCTGTAAAAAACACTCCCTGTCTCTATTTCGAGTGTTATGGAAGTGTAATTAGTGGGAGCAAGATACGTGAAGGCTACAACGCGTCAGTCTTTACCAATCTTTCCTTTAAATCCAGCGAAACGGTCGGGTATCTAGTCTAATTAGCTTGTTGGAATCTTATCATTCTAATCATAGTTAGAAAAAATAAAATATTCTAATCATTGTTAGAATATTTTTTCTTTTCAATAAGTTTTCCAAATAGGTTCCCACTTCGATCAGTCCATTTTTCGGTAACTCTGACAAGTCGACGGGTCGGTATGGCTTGCGATCCCTCGAGTTTACGGAGTTTCTAAAAATACGAGTACATATTTTTTAATAAATATTTTGAAAATGTTAAACTTAAAACTATAAAATGATTAAAATATAGGTTTTCACAGGTATCCAAACTTGCATTTTTACTACTCTTACTACTCTTGTAAGTTTTCTTCATATTACCTGTACTTCTTACAAAATTATGAAGTTATAAAGTAGCTTTAAAAGTAAAACTTTATTAAGTAGTTTCATTTCGGTAGTGAATATAAAACAAGTGAAAACAAACAATTGACTGAGTTAATTGTTGAAATACCATGTATAGTCATTGTTGATTTCTTTATCACATTACATATACCAACATGTGACACATACATAACTGATAATCAAGTATAGTACATATTATAAAATTTCCGCCCTAATTGTCGCCCTCACGGGTAAACAGTGATGTTTACGAAAAAATGTGTCAAACTAAAGTTGTTTAATTTTTGATAAGGAACATTTTTTACATTTAAACTTTTATTCTATCTCTAACGGTTTACAAGATGGGTACTACGGACCCATGACCCAATTGACCCATGTTGCTCATTTACAAACTTGACCTCACTTTTTACGTCCTAAGCACGCTGTAAAAATTTCAGCTTGATATCTCTTTTCGTTTTTGAGTAATCGTGACCACAGACGGACGGACGGACGGACGGACGGACAACCGGAAATGGATTAATTAGGTGATTTTATGAACACCTATACCAATTTTTTTTTTGTAGCATCAATATTTTTAGGCGTTACAAACTTGGGACTAAACTTATAATACTATGTATATTTCATATATACATGGTATAATAAAATATAACTGATTAGTTTTCAATCTACCATAAAACATTTTAATATAAACCATATATGTAGAGCTTTATTACACCTTCATAACAATATAAACACTATAAAACATTGATTAATTAATGTACGTAGTCTGTTCGTTGCATAACATACCATAATGTATAAATAAATTGTTGTATTAATTAATTTTTTATATTTTTTATATAAATAAATTTAATAAAAATATACTAATTCCATCACTCATATAACTTTCATGTTCTGTCGAGTTTGAAAAACATTTCCCGTTTCATGTTTCAAAATTTTGTATGTTCTTATATTCTTAATATAATGTATTGGAAGTAACAATCAGTGTGAATTTTTCTATGGAGATATGCGCTTTGAGCATCCCCAAATTTGGAAGAATTCCATTGTGACCTTTGTTCGTATATATGAGTAGATATAATTAAGTATCCAATAGAGAGGATAATCTGAAATGAAACAAACAGAAAAAGAAATATCTTGTTAGTTGTACAAATAATTCAACTGGAATGGAGGTGGATTCAGAATATTGTAATATATTATTTTAAATATAATGTTATTAAGGGATCAATGATAAAAGGGGACAATTTTGATGTCGACTTGCCATATTACCTATAAAAATATAAAACTAGACTTGATACCTAGACAAAATTTGGAAGTGAAATTAAAATTGATTAAAACTCGAAGAAGCTATAAGGAATCAAAGATTGCATTCAAAAGTTGCCCTTCTCCTTTAAGCAAAACAAAGTTTTATATGTAATCTCTACGGTAACGTCACTAGTAGCTTCCTCTTGATTTAATTAGAAACTTTAAACGTTCATATCATGCATACTAGTAAATATTCTTAAAAACCTTTACTTTTCTATTCAGGAAGTGGAAATTCTTCATTCGAAGTGTGATAAAAAAGATTTAGGCCAAACCTCGATTCTGGTATCCGTAAAACCAAAATCCAACAGAAAATTAGAGAGTTACTACTGGAATGGAGGAAATTATGCAAAATTTTAATTAGTTGATAATTCACACACCCCTCAGCTTTTCAAGAGAAATTTTTACACTTTAATTTATAAGAAATTTGGGACACTTTACGAAAGCTCTCTGTAAACATACAATTCAGAAGTTTTTTAATAAAAATAAGAAAAAGTCAAATATCTGCATAAGATGAAAGTTCAAAAAAATTAATGTATCAGTCAAAAACATTCTTATAACTATATTTTATATTTAAAATTGATAATTAAGATTGATTTGTGAAATTTTAGTTGCATAATATTTAGAAAGATATACAGGATTATACATAAGTCAGTACGCCAATATCTTGATTGTATATAAGTTGAATTGCCCATAGGTATATATTTGAAACATACAGGACATGTCACATTTGAAAGTTACAATAATTCGGCTATTTACTTCTTTAAATTCTGAACTAATTTCCTAATATCTCGATTAAATACTGGCTATTCTTGCCTTTATACATAATTTATCGGGTTTTTTCAATCATTCTGACCAATCCGAACTAATTGCTATCCCTATATATTTTATATGCTTCCCTATTTGAATGAAACTGTACAACAATATAGCTCATACATCAGAATAACCCATGAGCTAAAATTTATAAAGATATATAAAAAAAAAAAAAAAAATTAAATTTAATCTGACATTTTACTACTTTATCTATGATCACTTTTGGAACCTTTAAAAAATTGAAAAAAAGTGTAAAACAATCCCTTCGAGTGTTATGAAAGAGGGATAAGTGAGATCAAAAGAGCAGGAGGCTATACAGCGATGGTTATTACTTTTTAGCCCAGTGAAACGATATCAAGGTACTTACAAATAAATAAAAATGAAAAAATATTAATTTTCCTAAATTAAAAGATTTTGTATTATTCTCTTTGGTTAAAAAGAAGTAACGAATTAGGATGCTTATCCATCCTTCTTTGGTCATCTACTATCGAGTGAATATTGCTATTCAAGGCATTTCTTGCGTCATTTCTATGTTAAACAGCCTCGTATTATCTTGTCCGAAATATTATAGTTAGAAATTATCGACAATCTTCAATTGAAGTTTATAATATTATGACCATAATATATTACGAAAAAAGCTTCCCATGGGCTACACTGGTAAGGTATGCATATGAATTTGCAGATACTGCGATAAAAATATGCAAAAAATATTCCAAATTACGGACCAGACCTTATATGTATAAATATGGAAAAATTAAAATAAAACATCACAATAATTGTGGATAATGTTCACTATAATAGTTTGATGTGGTACTATGCAATGCATAGAACAATACCCATCTACCTATGCACCATAATGAAATCAAGTATGGCATAGCATTACAATAAGATAGTATAGATTAAGCACCAAATTTTGATTCTAGCAAGACAAGCGCCAAAGCAAGTTTAGACTTGGGGTTGAAATTATTTATACTTTTTTTTCAACTTTAATGATGAGTTTTGTTATAACTCCATGAATGTAGACGAAAAATAAGAATAAAATTTTTCGATATCTGCCTTGGTTCACTCCAGATTTCATAAAATTTTATTCTTACTTTTCACCTTATATTGTCATGTTAAAACGTAATTCGCCATCAAAATTAAAAACATATTTTTTAAAATTTGTGTCCCCACTTTTGCGCTCATACATCTTTAACTAGTTAATCATTTTAAAGGTTTTTTTTTTTTAATTTTTCGCCAACTAGTTTTGGAAAAATGTATGAAAACATATCATTCATCTACTGTTTTTCCATAAAATTAATGTTATAAATGTCTACTTTTGAAGTTTTTATTTATTTAAATAAACGGGCTACCCACCCTAAAATTTTCAGAATTGATTTAGACTTACTCGTACTTCTAAAATTGCCTTCTTTGATTAAATCTGACTTGGAGAATATGTGACAAGTAATGTAGGGTGCTTATTTTTCGCTGACTTTACTACTAAGCTTAATAGTTTAGTATATTTGCAAGAATTTTAATCGTATAAATGCTGAAACAGGAAAGAATCTTAAAATTTGGCTAGTTTTCGAAAATTCTTATATGTTTTTAACCTCTGAAAAAACAAAGAGTGTTATAAGTTTGACCGCTATATGGGTGTATGTGTGTACGTGTCTGTTACGTCTCTGTCTGTCTGTCTGTCTATCTGTGACACCGTGTTTTTTTTGTTTCGTTTGAAAGGTAATGGATAGTGTTCTTAGCTTTGTTTCAAGTGTGAGGTCAGAGTTTCGTACCCGGAACAATAACAAAAATAGGCCATGCTACTCAAAATCGGTTCAGTTTGGAAAAGGCTGTATGGAAAAAAGTAATTTAATGGAGAGTTTTCTTAGAAAAATTTATCGGGACTTCTTTAAATTTTGTAAATTGCACTTGTTATTAAGAATAACTTTCTCACTTTTAAAAATTGCAAAAGTATTGTGAGATGGAAGTTAGTCAAAGGTTACAAATAAAATGAACAAGATTCGAGGAACTAACCCTATGGTACGATACAGCGTGTGATGGTAGTAGGTATGTTGGTTGGTTGCTGGTATAGTGAATGGTATGATGGGTATGGTAGAGTGTAAAATATGAAAACACATTATGAAACCATTTATCATAAAATATTATATGAGAGTTGAATGTGTTTGTTCGTTTTATATTTATTATTATATGCATATTACAAAATACATATAATATTTAATTACACATCATATATACTTGGAACTTGGTGTTTGGTTTGCTGGATGCTTGGTGCTTTGGTGCTTTTGGTGTTTGAAGCTTGATGGTTGTGCAGTCAATTGTTGTTGGTAGTAGTTCTGGATGAATGTAATGTTCTGGATGCACAAACCATGTAAAACAAATTATAAACATATCAGAAATCTGTCACATCAAAAGAATTTACTTACTCCTCCGAAATGAATAGTCAAGTTATATTTCTATCTATTTAATATATTTTATACATTTGAGTAATAAATTTTCAAGTAATAATATTGATAACAAGTGATAACAAACGATTGGCTGTGTTAATTGTTGAAATACCATGTATAGACAGTGTGGATTACGGAATCGTTGCTTTTTTCACGTCATGTAAGTAAAGTGAGATAGCCAGCCATACAAACATGACTGATATTCCTATATAATTCATATCTACTATACAATGTTCGATCCTAATTTGCACCCTCGCGGGTAAACAAACTGTGATGTTTTCCCATTTTCCCATTCATTTTCGAAAAAAATGTTTCAAACCTAAGTTGTTTATTTTCATACGTTCAATTTTGTTCTATCTCTAACGGTTGAGTCTAACGGACCCAAGATCTTATTGACCTATGGTGCTTGTTTACGAACTCGACCTCACTTTTTGCGTCCTGAGCACGCTGTAAAAATTTTAACTTTAATTTCTTTTTTCGAAATTGTGTTATCGTGTTGTCACACAGACAGTGATTAGTGATTTTATGAACAATAAGTGATTTTATGAACACCTTTACCAAAATTTTGTTCAAAGCATCAATATTTCTAAGCATTACAAACTTGGTACTAAACTTAGTATACCTTGATATATTTTATATACATGGTATAAAAACTGCATGTATATCAATTATTGTGGAAGCGATCAGGAAAAATCAGGACTTCACTTACTAATTGATTTAATTTTTCCAATTATGCGTATAATTTCCTAGTGAATTTCCTCATTATAATTAAATAGAGCGGCAAATGTATTTTAAATTAAACTTACAATATTTTAAATAAATTATACAAACGAATCATTGTTTTTAACGTCAGTTTTACTACCTTTTTTTTCGATTGCTGTAGAAATAATTTTTTATAAAAATAACTTTCCAATGAAGTTAATATATTTGGTCCGTAGTCTTTCATAAGCACACTTGCAAAAACGTATTTATCACCAGATATTATTCGTTAAAGTTTCCTATTTTTGGCAAATTGCTCAAAACGGGACATTTCTGTTTTCCTAAAGATACTGGGACGGAGTATCGAAAAAATAATAGTGCTGCTTAAAACGTAATATATTGTGACATAATCTTTGAACCGAATGGCAATGTTAAAAGATTATTAGAATAGTTATTATCAGATCAACTCTTTTCTTCTGGATTTTTATTTATATTGTTAACGATTGTTTACAAAAACCAATAACTGGAAATAATATAACATTATTCTCTCGAAAAATCTCTCTAGGTTCATACTACGTTAAAAGCTATTAAAATAAAGGTAAAGTATAAATAATCAGAAGAAAGTTTTAGAATTCCCTACGGAATCTCCATGAAAAAAAATCAAAGAATATAATAATGTGATTTTATATGAAAATGAATTTATATATTTAGAAAAGATGAAATATTACATTCAGTTAAATATTTATAAATTTGTATTATATTATATTAAATTATTTTATATGGATGTATCTGTAATATTGTGTATATGTAAATGGGTTGCGCCAGGCTGTCGCCGCAAGGATGACAACTGTAGGTAATTTCACCAAGTGCGTATACAAATTTAACCCTCTACCACAAAAGTTTATTTATGAATATAGATCACGGAGAAATTTAAACAAATAAATTATTTTATTCTTCTATATAGGTAGTACCTTTACATGTTTTAAATAAAACATTTTTACTTTGGAAATTAGTTATCAGTCTGTTGTTATTTATACGCTAACGCGTTAATAATATTACTGGTAATTTTAACGTAAGAGAAATTGTTCTAGATATTGTTAATATTTATATGAAACACGACAAAATTCTTGTTGCCGTAGCTTTAATTGTATATTACACAAGTGAAATTTACAAAATTTAAAAAACCCCTAACAAATTGTTCGGCTACGGGACCCTATACTCGCACTTGAAACATATCTATAAAGACTCTCTATTCAATTACCGTTTTCCTTAAAGCCTTTTCCAAATTGAAACAAGATCATCACCAATTTTATATTTTTCGGCTACGGAACCCTAAACACGCACTTGAAACCTAGCTAAAAATACTCTCCATTAAATTATCTTTCAAACGAAATCAAAATCGGTTCATCAGTTTAGGCGCTACGATGCACAGACAGACACATAGCGGTCAAACTCATAACATCCCTTTTTTTAGTTTGGGAGTTAAAAAAAGCTTTATTTTATCCATCAAGAAATGCAACAGTGAAGCGAATGGATAATAAAACTAACCAATATTTAACAAAAGGTCCTATCAAAATTTTATTTTAGAGATGCTAAATAAAAACCACCGCTTTATATATTTATTATATTTTTTAAATTGTAAAATAGTTGTAATTCATTGAGTTATATCAGAAAAGATGGTTTTGAATTGTTTGACATTTACTATTTTAAATTTTTACAGAAATCTTTAATTTATGGTTCAAAATGATGATCATAAATTAAAGATTTCTGTGTAAATTTAAAATAGTAAACGTCAGATTAAATTTAATTTTTTTTTAATTTATCTTTACAAATAATAGCTCATGTGTTATTCTGTTGTATGAGCTATATTGCTGTACAGTTTCATTTAAAACCATTGGCTAGATTTTGCATGAAAGCGTAACAAACAAATAAACAAACAAACAAACGTCCTGACTTTCACTTTTATAATATGTAGGGATTTTATTCATATCGTGTGTATGACGTGTGAGAAATACTGTTTCACTAGTTTATACGTAATCATTCAAATAGACTCTGTTAAAATAAAACATTTTCCGTTAGAAAATTACTTATTATTACTCTTGAAACATTTTGTGAACATTTTTCCTGGAACGTTAAAATTATATGTGTCTACATCGAAGTATATCTCTTTTACCCAGCACGTGTAATTATTATGTAATAAATTTGGTTAATGTTTGTAAAAACTTTTTGTTACACGGTATTTCATTTTTCATTACCAATTTTATCAAAGAAAATATTTTCATACCTTAAAAAAGTTTTCTTTTTTTTTTTTAAATTAACGGGGCAGTATGTTACATTTACACCTGATCTAAAAATATCGTTTTTCTTCTTGTTGCTTCTTCTCCTATAAAATAAACGTATGTTTTTCAAAAGACTTGCTAATGTATTTCGTATTTCTCGGCAGCTCAAAGTTTTTACAAAGAAATAAATCATGTTTAAAAATAACTTTCCAATTAAAGCAGGAATGATTCACCCTCTGCTTTGTAGAATTAATTGAAGAAAAATAACATGAAAAGACTTTATAACGACTACTTAGATATTCTCACATTTTATATTATTCTATTTCTTTAAAAAAATCGATAATAAAATATATTATTTCTCTGCCCTGTCTTTCTACCAGGGATCTTCATATCTTCATATCTCCCTTACTCCTTTATCAACTAGGCATATTGACTAAATTTTTTTCATTTCAGGTGAAGAATTCTCACTGCATGGACAGAAAAGTTGGTTTTTGGAACGATATCACCATAGAGACACATATACAACTTTCTTTGCTAAAAAGAGACGGGCTACAAACTTTCTTTCTCATAACTTTTGAATTCTCATAACTTCTTCGTTTTTTAATCAATTTTAATTTCTCTTTTAAATTTTGTCATGGTATCAAGTCTAGTTTTACATTTTTTTTCCCGTCATATGGCAAATTTGACATCAGGCCACTGCCGTATTCCATGTTTTATCCCTTATTTTCATGCTTATAGTGCTGGCTAATGACGAAAAATTGGCTCACTGTCCACAAGTGCTTTGTTCTCTCCTTGAGATTGGAAATCTGAAAACCGCCATATTGAATCCAAGAGTAACAAATAATTTTGAATAGGCAAACATGCATCGAATGAAACAGTTTTAATAGAGATATCTCCTATTAAAACATTTAACAACCAATTAAAAACAACAAAACAACTAACCAAATCAAAAATAAAATGCTTATTAGGAATATATTTCAAATTGAACTGTTTTAAAAACATGTTCTCCTAATATCAATAATAATAAGCAATTTGGTTTTTCAGAGAGCACTTAAATTTGTGAACGGAATAATACACCAAAGCAGTTGAATGAATTGAGTGTAAAAAATTCCTACAAAGCCTTTCTGAATACTAATTTAGGAATGTACTCATCAAAGATAATAGGATCAGTCTTCCAATCGAATTTTTTAATGATTATAGTGTCTACTATGAAATTAGGAATATTACAGATTGATAGCGCTTGTTTTGCTTCTGAACACTGTTTACCGATTTGCTCAATCTTTGTATGTATTTTGGTAGTCTATTATCATGTAAAAAATAAAAAGTAAATTTATTACGAATTTTGTTTACAAGATTACTACTAATAAACTTATGCGTGTTAGAAAGTAAACCTAATGAGGGGTCATAAATGTCAATATACATAGTCGTAAAATAGTATAATAAGCTATAAGCCAACTAATTTAATTACAAAAATCAGGGTAGACTAAAATTCAATTATCATCCATATAATTTTCATCTACACACTATACTCTAAGTTTCACATATAAAACTGAAACAACACATATTGTACAGAAAATGTTTGCATTTGTTCAGTTAAAAATTTTCATTTATTCAAAAATGAAAATGTTGATTTTATGCTTTGTAAAAATTTCAAAGTGAATAAGAAGGAAAGGAGCTACCGTTTCAGATGTAGGAAAGCTAATGTCAAGACAACAGTGACGCTAGTATTGTTTAAGTTGAAGGTTTGCCATTTATCGCTCTGAAGTTGTATTAAATAAAAGATCGTGTTGAAATTAAATTTGAATTGAGGACAAAATATTTAAAAAAAGATCGATAGGTTTCGTGGGACACCAGATAGGAACTATATCCCTTTCGTACCTTATATTATTAATTTCATCATATATTCGTCTTTTTGAAAATGTTCTAGTTACACAAAGTTAAAATAGCAATTAGTTTGTCTTTGGTGGATAATACTTTGGTGTTATTTGTCATTATTTGTGGGAATTAAATTCTTCTTGTAATAATTCAGATTATGTGTTCTTACAAATTTTATACACAATGAAATATTTTACCATATACCAACGAAGTTTTAAACTGTGGTTTGTGTGAGTACCGTTGCGTTGGAAGCTAAAAGGTTCAGAAATAAAATATACAATTTCCAAGTACTTATATACACTTGTTAGAGCCTATTAACCCTTTTGTTTGGTCTGTATTTAGTTTAAGGAAAAAAAATTTATTTCTGTTTTTCCTAAGTAAATATTTAACTAGTTAGAGTAAAAGTTATAATATTAAGAAGATAAAAGATTCAGCAATATTTAATCTAACATTAAATATTAATATATCTATTTAAAAAAAAATATGTACCCTCACAAAAATAAATCATAAAATCCAAAATTCAGTATAAAACGTAAAAATAATTGTTTCCAGCTGATAGATTTTTTATTTTTGGAAATGATCCAATGTTAACAAATTTTTTTACGACACAATATAATTTTTATTTCTGTCGAAGATAAAAATGTAGTTAAATGAAAAAGTATTAAAAAACACTGCAAATTAATCCACATAAACTTCACATTTTGCATCATTTTGTAAGATACAAATTTTGTTATTAATCTACAGGATTCCGTAGATCCATTAAAATCTTGGTGAGCACTTTTAAACCTGAAAGTACCAGAAAACAGGAGCAAAAAGCGCACCAAAATTTCACTCGATTTAGTAAATTCGACAATCGAACTACGGTTATAAAGTCAGTTTTTTTCATAACTAAACTAATCTTTGACAATACTTTAAATGGCAAAGAAAAGGAATCAAAGAAAGTTTGTTTAATTACGGAAGCTTTGTCTAATAGACATGTGTAACACCATGTGTTGATTTTTAATTAACACTAATAACACTTTTAATATGTACCTAGGTTGGTATTTCGAAAATATTAATACTCTAGCACGTTGTTTTCTGTCCTACCCTTATGTTCCTTATTCCTTTATCAATTTCCATGAGTCACCCTTCATTTTCAAGCTTATTATGTCTAGGTTTCACGAAAAATATACGTCACGAAAAAATATCACGGTCTAAAAATGTACCGCTTAGGAAAAAACACGCTTGACTTATTATTTGAACGAATTAAAAAATTTCTACTATTCCAAAACAAATAAATATATACTAAAAAGTAAAAAAAATAAGGTAGTTACAGTTATTGTTATTTTTGGAGTCGGTGTTAGCCAAGGAAACAACTGTGACAGAACAGTATGCTACTATCGGGTTTTTTTTTTGTGACTTTAAGTGAATCCAAAGTACAAATCATTAAAGTCAGTTGGCGTGATAATGAGTTATTCGTCCATTTGTCGGCACATAGTTAATAAAAATTTGAGACTCATATGGTTTTCTCATGGATGTCATTGTCAAAACTGGGCCAAATTGAAATGGAAGATCAAATATCATCAAAATCGGTTCATTCAGTCGAAAATTCTGAGGGAACAAAAAAAAAAAAAAGTTAAGAATAGCATAAATTTAAATTTTTAGTTTATTAGGCAAACATGTTACAGATGCTCTCCTAACACTTACTATTTTTATTACATGTTCTCCTAAAATTAATTTAAGAACTTATGGTTTTTTCACTACTTTTCTACGAAATTTGTTGTGTGTTTCCAGGAGCGGAATTCTTCACGGGTCGATCTAGTAGTTTTTGATTAGCAGAGTTTTGGATACTTGATTACAACAAAGTTTGAATAAATAAATAACTATATGTATAGTATTTATTTCCCATGTTGTGTGATAAATGGTTACTATTGATTGATTGTAGAGCTGAGCTGAGCTGAGCTGCATGTCGTGCTAAAAATAATTTAATGTTGTTAAACTTGTAATATTAGATTACAGAGAGTAGTATTGCAACGTTTATATAATAACCAAGTTTAACGGTCCGCTGATCACGCTTGCGGGACTCACGGTGTTTTATATTCTACAGAATGTATCAGTATTTATGTAAAACAATCTGTATATATAAAAATAAATTGCTGTGCGTTAGTCTCGCTAAAACTCAAAAACGGCTGGACCGATTTTCAAAATTAAACTAAACTAAATTTAAAAAAACCCAAAAATTAAACTAAAGGAATCAAAATTTATTAATTTTGTATCGGAATCGCTATTGTTACGCTTGATCCTCAAGGTTGCAAGAGTGTATCAAAATTGTTCAATATATAGGAAGATACGTACAAGTATACTGCGAAGTTATACTATTTATCTATATTCAGTTTGTAAAACATAACCAAAAATTTTAAGAAGAAACCAAAGAAGAATGTTTGTCATTACTTTTGTTTTATTTGTGTTTATTCCCATATTGTTTATATTGTGTATGTTTATTAACATACCCGTGCGCCGGGCCTTTGCGATGACCATAAACAAATCGCAAGGCCAGTCGTTGGAAGTTTGCGGGATTAATTTAGAATTTCCATGCTTCTCGCATGGACAACTATATGTCGCGTGTTCAAGTTTAGGAAAGACATCGTCTTTATATATTTATGCTCCGAAAAACCAAACTAAAAACGTAGTTTATCAAAAAGCTTTAAATTGAATAGATATATTTATTATGTTTTGTTATGTATTGATTATATTTTGTTGTGTTAATAAAACACATAAAACATAATAACAAATAAAGTTATTTATAAATTTCTGTCGAGATTAATAATTTTTCTGTCAGACATTGTACAACCAATTATAGATGTAGAATATACTATAAACTTTATCCTACTTTATCCGATATATTTTGTATAAATTCATCTTCGTTTTATGTTATATTAAATTTACGTATATTTTATAGGTGAAACACATTTTTGGATAAATTGTATTCGACTATTAGCTCAGTACTGAACGACATTCACAAATCGAAAATTCAAAATTTTTTTACCTTTTGATCAGCATGATCAAAACTACTTTAATCCATAGTTTTCAAAAAATTGTAACCGAAACCCAAAATCAATATCTCATGAAGGTATAAACTTTGAAAGGCCGTAGCTCGGAAGGGAAGTTTTTGAGGGTTGAGTCCAAAAGAACATTTGATCAGCATGATCAAAACTGCCTGAATCCATAGTTTTCAAAAAATTTTAACCGAAACCAAAAATCAATGTTTCGTGTCCGGGGTCCTTCAGGGACAACTTATATTGATTTATATACGCCAATGAATACTGTGCTAAGTAACTAAACTATAATACATAATATAATATGGATACACGTCACCCATATATTATTTGAAACTATTGTAGTTTTAGTTATAGTTGTGTAGTTTTAATAATCATATATATTCTCTCTATTCTAGAATTGAAATTGATTTTATCATATTGGAATATTATTAAATTTGATTTTTAAATTTGTTTCAAATATAATTGGAATATTTACACATAAATAGAGTAAAATGTAATCAATATTGATTGACTATCTATCTATCTATATCTATCTATCTATCTATATTATTTATAAGTATATTATGATTTTTAAATTATTATTAGCATAATTGATTTTATTTTTAGTTATAAACATAATATACAGGATGGTTTTATTTAAATCACAACAGAGAAGTACATTGGATATGGATATTAAAATATTTGTGCATAGTCAATTAATATTGAAAAAGTTTCAAATGAACATGTGCCTGAAAACTTCCCCACTTAGGCCTTTGATTGTTTCTAAATTTGATATTCGCTCCGTGCGTGAGTCTTATTGGAGGGGTTTCCATGGTAACGATACACTACTTTAATTATAGAATTGTATGGATTGCATTTATGACTTACATTGAAAATTTAATATAATTGTCTCACAAATTTTAATAAATAATTATGATGATTTACATTTGAAAAATAATATTGATGCAATTTGATTTCTTATTTTCACAATTTTTAATACATTAAGTTTAATTAATTAGTGTTTTTCAATAATTTTAATTTGGCATTTTCTATAATATTAACATGTAAAAAATTGCAAATAAGTCATAACAGCCTACCGTTTAACTGAACTTCAGACATTGGGGACTTGTTTTAGACGACGCAAGGTAGAAAAGGAGTGTTCATTTGTCGCTGTTGTCACAGGCAAAACTGCGAGAACAAAGCAATTGGTAGAGGTTCGAAAACGCATCTTTATTGTAAATATTGGGTGCATTGAGTGAATTTTTGGCACCCCGTCCAGCAATGCGTTTTCGCCAAAGTTGAACTTCATCGAGCCAGATGTTATGAGAATCATCGTGAAAAATTGACTATTCTAGTTCAAAAAGTCTAGCAAGAGTTTTCATTAAAAATCTATCCATAATCTTCAACTGAATCAGTCTGTATATTCCAGCGTTTAGTCTGTAATGACGCGAACCTAGGCTTCCACACTTCTATGTTGTATTCATCGCGGATATCGCTCATGGTTTTGAAAATTTTTCTGAACTCTTCTCCAGCTTTTCCTCTTCTTTCAATCAAAACATGTTTCGCAGCATCAGCCAGTTCGATAGCCTCGCCAAAATTCATGTTATCTGTTTGAAGTACCCGTCTCAAAGATAAAATCAAAGAATTCACTGTGCTCCAATTGCTTTTCAGTGGAATTGCATCTCAAAAATCTGTACATTTTCAGGACTTTATTGTTAATTCAAAATTAACATGGACAGATTCTCAATGGGAGGTGTTTTGACCCCCAAACCCTCCCCCCGTGTGCACGAGCATGATATTGCTACACTAATATAAATCATCTACCAATTTTTTTTATATATTTTTAATGTTATTCATTTATAAAACTCCTCTAATTGTAATTCAGATCAGAGGAAATATAATTAATGTATGATAATTGTTATCATATGAAAAAATCTATTTTCATAAAATCTATTTATTTTTTTTCTATTCAATTGCAGAGTAATAATATAATAAAAATGTTCATTATTATGTAATTATTATTATTATCATTTACTTTGAATGTAGTATGGTGAGTGATTAACTGCTTTTTTTATTTTTTTATTTTTAGTTTAGTTATTATAAATAGTTTTATTTATATTGTTTTGTTTTGTTAAATAAAATAATAATTAGATGTACTATTTTATATTCAAATGTAAAATACGTAAAAAAGGTTATATTGAAATGGGAGCATTTTTAAGTTACTGATGTGTACTCGCTATGAAGAACAGATTTGAACTCATACACTCATTTATTCAATATGAATCTGTACTAATTTACAAATAAATGTAATTTACAAAATTTAAAAAACCCTCGATAAATTTTCCGGGTAACGAATCCCAAACTTGCACTTCAATTATAGCTAAGAACACTCTCCGTTAAATAATTACCTTTTTCTAAGAGCTTTCTCCAAACTGAACCGATTTTGAGGATCCTGGCCTATTTTTAAGTTGTTCCGTGAACGGATCCCTAAACTCGTCATTGAATCATAGCTAAGAACACTCTGCATTACATTACCTTTTAAACGAAACCAAAAAAATCGACTCATCCGTATCGGCGCTACGGTCCACAGACAGACAGACATACACACACACACACATGGCGGTCAAACTTATGCCATTTTTTTGTTTGTTCTGGAATTAAAAAACAAGTTAAAACAATCAATTGAGTCGGTTAGTTGTTGAAATACCCTGTATAGAAATTAGTGCTTGCATCATTTTGTTCTAAATTAGAACGTTTTAAAAAATCCAACACCATTTTGACAGCCATTTATTTTTACAGGATTTAAAAAGTTTTTCCTTGATTTTTAGAAAGTGTTTTGAAGCTACTTGAAGCTGCTTGAGAAATTTTCAACTCACTTTCATAGTTTTAGATGAAATGGACACTAAAGTTTGGTCCTTATTTGCGTACTCACGTAACAAAAGTTTTTTATATTGCTCGTTTACGAACACTTTTTACTTACTGAGCACGCTGTAGAAATAAAGTTAAATATTTTTGAGTCATAAAAGCACAATATTGTTTTAAAATATTAAAATTAATTCGTAAGGTCGTTATCTTTAATCCATATATCACGTGACCTAAATTACGAGCCGCTATGATATGACATCATAAAGGCAAAAATATTGTGAAGTAATTATTAATTTGTTGATGGCTTTCATATTAATTGTAGGTTATGTTATTATCAACTTTATTTATTCATATAATAATTACATATACGACTGTTGCTTTTACCAATATTAAATCAACATAAAGGCTGGCAACGTTTTTGCGAGAATAAAAAAGCTTAAGTTTTAATTTAATTTTTTTGCAAGAAAGCGTGTTTCTTTTTTTGTGGCTTTTTATTAGGAAAACTAACATTTTGAAGTACTTTTTCAAAGATAGCAGAATACCCTATTGGTCACCATTGTAGAGATCATCGTTAGAATCAAATTTAACTCATACAATTAGTGATTCAGAAAAATTTATGCTAGATCAAATGAATTGGTTCTTTATTTATTTTGAGATGATTCATTACCTGCCCAGTCTCAATTTTCTGCGTATAAAGCATTTATGAATATGATTTATATTATAATAAAGTTACTAGATATCTTGTTAACAATAACGTAGATTTGGAATATATTTAAACAATCTTTAAATAATTAATGAAATTATTGAATATTTTGAATTTGCTGTGAACTCTTTGGGAGAAAATAATACAAAATACTAGTATTTATCAAAACTATAACCATCATGTGAGGAAACAAATATCAAATCATCAGATAAATCACGTACGGAAACAAATATTACAGATGGATTGAAAATATCACTTGAGAAATGTTTCTATTGACATTGCTTTAATTATTGATACCTGAGAGTTACAATTGAAATTCGGCGATTGAAATTCGAGAGAGAAAAAATACAAGGTAGCGTATCACAAAACTTTTATTTATAATTAATTACTAATAAAGTTATTTGTACACAAAAAGGTCCTACCGAGTGTCCCACGACACCTCACTTTTTCACTTGTTCTGGCAATAAATTATTTGTAATCGACGCCTTAACTACGCTTAGAATCTTTGTATATTTATTCAGGTAAATTCATTTTATTTCTTAAAACAATCATACATCATTCAAAGATTTCTAAATTTTACATTTCTATGCGCGTTGCTACATTTTAAATTGTACAAATTCTTTTATAGACAACATAACATATTTTTAAAACAGATATCAAATAATCATTTGAAAAATCAACCAAATTGTTGTCTTTGATAATAATTGACACACGGTATATCTATATGTTTTCTATACACACAAAATGTAAAATACAAAATAACACAGATAGATTGTATAATCATGATTGTGGGCATTATAGAGTGTGACGTTGAATGGTCGAGCCATCGAGTTGATCACGCAGCACGCGTGAAGGGTCACTGGTCGTGACGTTTGACAGATCTGTAACAATCGATGCTTGGTCACGATTTCGTGAGCACACGGATGTATTTGTTTGTATATGTGTATATTTTTTATATGGTAAATATGATGATATTCCACTATTCTATTCTATTCTGTTCTATCCTATCGTCTATATTATGTATTTAATATTCGTAGTTCTTCGTAATTGTCGTTAAAGCAAAGATGTGATAGTCATGTTTTAGTTTTACCTCTATATATTAACTCACTACAACATGATATTATATAGTAATATAATAATTATATAACACGAAGGTTGTATGTGTTATACATACGTTAATGTAGTTCAATCATAATGGCAAAGAAAAGCGAAGTGCATATATTAAAGGACCCTGCAATATTACATAGGAAAATGACGTTCTGTGCAACATTTCCAACCCACTATAAAATTTTCTTTGGATCATTCTGATCAAAAGCTCTCACGGTCTCAAAACTTTTTTATAAGTAGTTTTTGAGGTACAGGCGATCAAAGCTACACATACATTATATTTATGATACCTATATGACTTGGAAAATGGTATTCTGAGAAACTTTTTCAAAATGCACCCAAAATGTTATTCGGATCGTTCAAAATTTTAAACGAGTAATAATCGAGTGACGGGTGATTAAAGCTACTATATAATATAGTCTTAGTATATGACTAAGAAAATGGCTTTCTGTGAAACTTTTCAAATTGCCCCTAACCATTTTTCACATCATTCTGATCAAAAAATCTCACGGCCACAAAACTTTTTAACGAGTAGTTTTCGAGCTACGGGCGATCACAGCTACACATATATTTATGATAACTATATAACTTGGAAAATGGCATTCTGAGAAAATTTTTCAAACTGCCCTCAAAATCTTATTCAGATGTGTAACTATGATTGACCGTAGATCGAAAACTAGCCGTTAAAAAATATTGTGGCCGTGAGTGTTATTTATCAAAACGATTTGACTGACATTTTGAAGGCGGTTTGAAAAAGTTTTAAAGAAAGCCATTTTCTTAGTCATATGATTAAATATATTCATAGATTTCATCACCCCTACCTCAAAAACTACTCGTAAAAAGTTTTTGTGGCGACGAGAGCTTTTGATCAGAATTTTCCAAAGAACATTTAAGTATGTGTTAAAAATAGCTTCACAGAAAGCGTCTTTCCTATCTAATCTTCCGGAGTCCTTTGTTATTTTAAATATTCGGCGAAGAATTAGCAGTAGTAATTGTGGCACGATACTCTAAATTCGTTACGTGTTTTATGCATGTTTTCGTCTCGATTAAAGATAAATTTCTTTAGAATACTCGAGGCGATAATCCTCTATTTTTGTTCGTTTTCATGCGAAAATATCGCGATTTTGCAATTTAAAGCAAGTTTCAGATAGAAAGCTCAGTATTTAAGCCATAAACTACATGCTCAAGGTAATTGTAGACCGACTGTATTGTAAAAAGGTTTTGGTTTATTGCACGATACATACATAAAACCAAGTACATGTTTTGTAGTCAAGTAATGAGTTACTTTTGGCTTTACAATATCACGCAACTACAAAAATATATAATATGTTGTGTGCAAATGATCCTTATAAATTTGATAATATAATTATCACTCTTCAATCATCAATACTATAGCCGTCTCTGTTAATCAAATGATGGATCTTCGATGAACTCACAATTAAATTAAAATTTTGTTTTTATATCATCGACAACCTCATATTTGTATAGTATTATTATAAACTACAAGATTTTCTAAACATTTTAGATAGTTATTTATCACACTCTCTAGATTTTTTGATACAAAAATATCCAATTGAAAAGGATAACCTATATATGATTCATTATTTTTCAGCCAACTTTGAACGTTAAAATAACAATAAAAAGCCCGTTGACCTAGAAATTTTTTGTGATTTTTGGAACTTTGATAATCAAAAAATGTATATATAAAATTTTATCGAAATCCCTATAGTATTATCCAATCCTTGCATATCTCCTTAATTAAATGTTTAATGTATAAAATTTCCTCAGTTTGAAAACGAAACTTAAGCATTTGTAAATAAAAATTATATTTTATTGCACAGAAACTCCAAGAACTTTTAGGTGGCACTACCTTGGATGCTGTAAACAAACAACAAACCATACAACATTTAACCTATTATTCATACTCAATTTTATAAGTCAACTAGTAGAAATTATCTTTCACTTTTCAATTTATTTAATTTTCTAAGAAGATAATATTGACAGCCTACTCGGGGCTTCAAACTAAATGATCAGTGATTTGATCAGGCGTTTAAAATCGCAAATAGATATATACGATTTGTCAACGAAATCGTATACAGAGGTTATGCGGCGTTCGTTCTATTTTTATTTTGTTTTTTTATACTTACACCATTCTTTCTGAAATAAAAATTTATGTTACTTCTTAAGTAATTCTTCAATTTACTGTCCACTTCAATGTTTATTTTACAGACGATAGGCTTGTATTCTATGTGTATGTGACTGTTAGTGTGTACATGTGAATGAAACTAACATAAATACTTACATTTAACTTTATATTTATTTGTGAAGTGTCACGACTTTGTCATAAAATTAAGAAGAATACGCATTTTATTTGAATTATTCCACAAAGTACTATAACCAAAATGTAAAAAAGGTCGTATGCTTCATGTAAATTAATAAATAAATGTAATAAACAAAACGTGATGTAAATACTTAGACCACTATGGCTCATTCCCCACAAACTACACATCTTAAGCTTAAGCAATTTGTAGGCAAAAAATATTAATTCGAAAACATTTTTAAAAGGCTTTTACTTTTCTCTTTTTATACCATGTACATATGAAATATACATAGTATATGAAGTTTAGTCCCAAGTTTGTAACGCTTAAAAATATTAATGCTACGAAAAAAATTTTGGTATAGGTGTTCATAGAATCACCTAATTAGCCCATTTCCGGTTGTCTGTCCGTCTGTCCGCCTGTCTGTCAACGCGATAACTCAAAAACGAAAAGAGATATCAGGTGAAATTTTTAGAGCGTACTCGGGGGGTCCTTATAAAAAATAAAGAACTTTTGCATGAAACATTTTTTTGTAAATTTTTGTAAAACATCACTGTTTACCCACGAGGGCGTTAATTAGGTGCAAATTTTATAGTATGTATCAATATAGGAATATCAGTTGTGTGTGTATCTATTTAAAAGTGAATATCTTTGTTATTTACGTGACGTCAAAAAACAAACGATTGCATCATCAACACTGTCTATATATGGTATTTCAACAATTATCTCAGTCAATTGTTTGTTTTCACTTGTTTGTATTTATTTATATACTTAAGACTGCAGATAATTTTTACCGGCAATAAATTACAGGAGCTATTTTTTATTTAAATAGGTTCAGTATCACGTACTAAATGTAAATGCACAAAATCCTTACAAAAATAGTCGGGAGAAGTACCTCCATTTTAAGGCCAACCGTTTTAGGATAAATCTCCATACGTGTTCACTTTAGATCAAAAATGGTAATCACTTTTAATGTAGATAATTAAATTACCTACCTTTTTTTAGAAATTACCTACCTTTTTTTATGGTTATGGATATATAGCCTAAAACGATTTTCTTTAAAATGGAGGCACTTTCCCCACCAATTTTTGTAAGGATTTTGTGCTTTCACATTCAGTACGTGACACTGAACCTATTTAAATAAAAAACAAATCCTGTAATTTAGTGCATTATGTACAAGAGTAACTAGCTTCTATATATCCTGTAGTTATGTGGTTGAAGTTTGGAACGTTCCTAGAACGAATTTTTTTGTCACTTTTTTGTGATTTTTCTGGCGTAATCAGTTTTCAAACGATGTACAACTTGAAAAAGCATGCAAGCTTTAGTACTGTACTGATAATGTGCTCCCTGTATAATAAAAAACACAACAACATACTATTTTTTATTTTGACACAGGTTTTTAGGATAACCATTGAGACAAGCCTTTTTTTTTATAAGGAAATTAATAAAGATGATACTTAAACGACATCTTCACGTTTGTTTTCTTCAAATTCGAAGAAATATTTTTCTTAAGAAATCAAGTAGAAAAGGACTCATATTTCAATCAATTTCTTTATCTCTTATTCCTATTTTTTATTGCATCTTTTACAAAATAAAAAAATAATTTTCAACCAATTTATTTTATAAAGTATTCAATTATGATTTGTTTATTTTCAGTTTACGACTCTTTTCGTTGTCAATAAAACACAAAAATTAAAATTTATTACCTATATTTTATCATAACAAGTATCTCGATAACATATTGTGTCTCAAATACGGCCTAAAAATTGAATTAAAATATTACTGAAATCAAAATCGAATGTCACGGGTAGAACGGCAAATAGGTCGAAAGACATAATAGTTTTTCTCGTTGAATATTCTAGGTTAAATGAATATTCATGTCAGACTGCTTCCAAGACAAGCCCCATCGTCTGATATAAGAGATTTGTTTAACTACATCTCAAAGGGTACTTAAAATGTTTTAAAACATGGGCGCCATGACCTCGCTGGAACTAAATCCACTTAGAAGGCCATTCCTTTTTTTGAGTATTTTAAACATGACTTCTTACAAAGCTGGAAAAAGGTTCTTACAAAGCTTAACATTGCTTGATTTTGGCAATTTTATCTGAGTATTGGTCTTACATTGTTAGTTTTAGTGTTGATCTTTAGCCTTGCAAAAATATTTCTTGTTTCGATTGAGTGTCATGGTTTTGTTTCAAAATTATTGGAGTCTTGTTTTAATAACCATTACAATGTTAATCAATTATCTACTTTCTTTAGCACATTGAAAAATTCTCAAGATGATTCTCTCGTGGGTAATTATTTTCATCAATAAGTTAGATCAAAGTCTTGTAATGAGTCTTGATCTTGCGCATATAGTTATTGGTATTGCAGAATTTGGTCTTGGTCATGGTCTTGACTCATATCGATAGGATCTTTTTATTGATCTTCTCAAGATCAAGACAGCAAGACCGAGCTAGTTTAATCATCACTTATTTTGCCTTGAGTTTTCTGAGAATTTAATTAATTTTTCGCATCATAAAAGATCACATTCCAAATTTGTGCATGATTTAAAAGGAAGAAAAAACATTTTTAACAAAAACTGAAAGAATAACATATAAAACCGAAAAAAATAATTTTTTCGGCCTGGGTTGATTATTGGGATTTTAATCGTTTTCATTGGATGTCAATGAAAAATTCACGAACGGGTAATTTACAGTATTGCCACCTCCACTGATTCCAGAATCCAGGAATTTTAATGTCTATGTATTCGTATAGTAAATTATTACATACGATCAATTATTTATTCTTTTTAATTTTTTCTCATCATAGCTCTAATCGTACATAAAATAAAAATTAATAAGCTAAAATAGATTATAATTTGATAATAAGAGTGTATAATATAATCGCTTCCTAAAAAGTATTTTAAAATCACAATAATGCACGCACGAAATAAAAACAAACAAAATAAAAATAAAAATGTAATAAATTTAACTGTACAAATAATTATCTAGGTATTTATATGTATTGTATTAGTTTTAAGTACAGTAGTAAGTAGTTGGTAGTTAGAATATTTATAGTTTTACAAAGTTTAGGTAATCATTTCCTAATTAGATTATAATAACAAAATATTCATATTTTATGATGATGTGTCAGTTGATGAAAGACCACACGTGTCTTTTTATTTCAAATTGCAAAATAAAACCGATTACGTATCTAATATACAAGTATCCATATTATTTAAAAATAAAAATACACTAGCTGTTAAACCCGTTTCGCTGGGTTGTTTTTGCACATTTAAATATCAAAATGGTTAAATGAAGGACTTTTTTTTAAATTCTCTCTGTGTGTACGGAACAGTAAGATTTTTTTGGCCGATTCCAATATTATGTCTACACTCTCTGTGTGTACGGAAAAGTAAGGGAAAGATCGATAGAAACCCATGGAACATTCCAAAATATTCGAGAAAGTTCTAGAAAATTCGATAGAAATCCATAGAACATTCCAGAATGTTCGAGAAAATTCTAGAAAATTCGATAGAAATCCATAGAACATTCCAGAATGTTCGAGAAAATTCTAGAAAATTCGACAGAAACCCATGGAACATTCCAGATTGTTCGAGAAAGTTTGATCAAATTCAATAAAAATCCATACAACATTCGAGAATATTCGAGAAAGTTCTAGAAAATTCGATAGAAATCCATAGAACATTCCAGAATGTTCGAGAAAATTCTAGAAAATTCGATAGAAATCCATGGAACATTACAGAATTTTCGAGAAAAATCGAAAGACATTTGCGCCAGTAGCGCCATCTAGTGAAAATTGTACTATTGACAGTGGGGCCTATTGGACTATTAGAACTATTTTTTTAATCTATTTTCTATGAATTCCTAGATCATTTTTAATTCCACCCCCACCAAACTCCCTTATTCACAATGGGAGCCTAAGGGCTACCCAATGACATAATCCCCTACCGAAGGTCAATGGTTAGTTTTAGGGAAAATCGGGGACATACAAACAAACACTCTCTTTTTATATATATAGATTATTGACAACATTTTATTAAATCTTTGAATTGGAAAGCAACTAATCTAATAAGTGTATTTTTATGCCCTGTATATATAAAATATATATCAAGGTTTAATAATTTTAGTCTCAAGTTTGTAACTCTTAGATATATTAACGATCCGAACTAAATTTTGGTGTAGGTATTCACTTAATTACCCCATCCGTCTATCTGGAAACACGATAACTCAAAAAAGAATACCAATATTGTGCTGAAGTATTTATAGCGGGGCCTCAATATTTATTGGAATTCGTAAATGATCATCATGAGTCAATTGGTTCTTGGGTCCGTAGAACCATCTTGTATTTCGTAAGAGATAGAACAAAAGTTTAGTAAGGAATATACAGATAAGAAGAGTAAGAGGTATATCAAATGTAAAAACTGACCCAAAAATATTTCTGCTTGCAATAGGCTCCTGTTTCATGCTTTTTTGGCAGAAAGCATATCCCATACAAAATGTTCACAAAAGGAAGCGTCCATCTTGACCGTGTTTGAATACTTTACAAACATGCTGTATAGCTTGCACACAACGAGACACGAAAAAAAATTGAAATCCGCTGTAGGCATTTTATCTGAAATAAAACACAACTTATTGTTAGTATAAGAGGAAAATCCTTAGTAGGTAAGTATATATAAAATTTAAATACATTTGCATTTTCTCTGAATTTGTTGTATTGCAACTCCAATATTTTTTCTCATTAACTTACAAAATTTTGTTTCGCTTGAGTAATACCACATTTTCCATCTTTATAAATGACATAAGTCAATCAAAAATAGACCGATCAAACTAAAAATTAAGTCCCCATGTGATCTTTACGGATTTTATAGATTTGGCAGAAAGAATTGTAATAGAAAAAACACTTTCAATTCCAAATTTTAGATTTTCACCTCAATCACGAAGTCACCCCGATCACGAAGTCTCTAATGATTGATGTATATCAAAATGATGTAATTAAAAGGCGAATCATAAAAAACAAGTAACTATTCTAAAACAAATTAATACGCACTAAAAAAAAGTAAAAAAATAACGATAATATAATACAGCTACAATTATTGTTATTTTTGGAGTCGGTGTCAGCCAAGTTAATGAAGTAAAATGTTCTGTCATAGTTGTTTTCTTGGCTGACACGGACTTCAGAAATAACAATAATTGTAACTACATGATATTATCGTTATTTTTTTATTTCTTAGTGCATATTAATTTGCTTTAGAATATTTTTTTGTTTGAATTCGGTTTTTGTTTTGTTCAAAGGTTTTTTATTTTGTGATTTTTCGTGAATCCGAAGTACACTAATTAATTTGTCACTAAAAAAGGAATCATCAAAATCGGTTGAGGTGATATTGAGTTATTCGCCCACTTGTCGCGCACATACTTAATGCAAATTTAAAACTTATATATGTTTTCTCATGGACGCCATTGTCAAAACGGGGCCAAATTGAAATGGGACCACACGGAAAGCATCAACTTTCAAATAAAAAAAGAATCATCTAAATCGGTTGACTCAGTTGAAAGTTCTGAGGTAACAATAATAAAAAATAAAAAAATACAAGGGAATTGAGAACCTTCTCTTTTTTGAGGTCGTTTAAAAATACATAGATTTAAAATATCAGGTACCGTTTTTGTTTCAAAAAACTTAACTCTTAAGCAGTCGTGCAGTCGTCAGAGCTTGCTCAAATAAATCCCGTTCCGTAAAAACCATAAAACATTCACGACTGTGTCTAGCTCTTGGATCCAATGTAAATTATGAATACATAAATACTTGAATATTGAATTTATATGTCTATGAATTTAATACATATTATGTACATTATATTATTTCTTCCGCATAAATAGCTACAATACGCAATAAGCAAATAACATCGTGAGCTCACTGCTACTATTGCTTGCTTGCTTGCTTGCTATTTATATGTTATATGGAAGAGAATTGATTCAACTACATTAAACATGTAAATAATTTAAAAACCAAATTTATATCAAATGAAATAAAATACATATAATATATGAAAAAAGAACCGACCTCATTTAAATAAAACAACATAATTTGTTTATAATTAACTGTGATACAGGAAATGAACCCATTTTATGTCAATTTCAACGGAAATCTGGTTAACTGTCCAAGTATCATTATTATAATTATTATTTTTATACCATGCATATATGTAATATGCAAGGTATACTAAGTTTAGTCCCAAGTTTGTAACGCTTAAAAATATTAATTTTAGGAACAAAATTTTGGTATAGGTGTTCATAAAATCACCTAATTAAAAAACGAAAAAAGATATCAAGCTACATTTGCATTTCAACACATAAGAGCATCGTTGGTGCAGGGGTAGAATGCTCGCCTGCCACGCGGGCGGTCCGGGTTCGGTTCCCGGACGATGCATTAAATTTTTTAATGGATTTCTAATCTTTAGAGAAACTTATGGTCAGCGCCAAAGGCGGAATCATTTAATCAATGGGCGGAATTTCCAATAATAATGGGTATGATCTTCAATAGAGTGAAGGAGTGGCTTGTTCGACCATGAGACGTACCCAACTCTTGACTATCCAGCCCGGTTTTCTGAATCAGATAGCGTAGTTTATCTTCCTCTGTAAGATTATTTAAGTTGGAATATTCTATTTCCACGTTAACATTATTTGGCGAGAGTGCGCAACTTTTTATACCATGCATATATGTAATATGCAAGGTATACTAAGTTTAGTCCCAAGTTTGTAACGCTTAAAAATATTGATGCTATACAAAATTTTGGTTTAGGTGTTCACAAAATTACCTAATTAGTCCATTTCCGGTTGTCCATCCGTCTGTCTGTTGGCACGACAACTCAAAAACACGATCTGAACGATCAACAAATTATTTATTTTGAAATTACTTAGGTACGCTTTTCTTCCTTTAAAAATTTAAGATTTTTCTACATCAATAGTCAAGCTTTATTAGCTCTTTGGCTATTCGCATATGCAAACTCCTGTCATAAATTCTTATTTATTTGCTAAGAAATAAAAACAAAAACAATTTTGTAAATATTTAATCAATTTTATTGTAGCATAAATTTTATTGGTAGAGATTATATATATATACTGTAAATGTGATACGCTGTTATTGTTATACAGATATTGTTTATATTTTTAATTTCTGCACCATTAGTTTTAAAATATTACAGTTTTTTTTTTTCGTTATTGTACGTAATGTAATTTTAATATAAATGGTTCAAAGAAGTTCCGTAATGCTAAAGATTTATTGTGTTTATTCAAAGAAAAAAACAGTTAAAGCATCTTACCAGAAAAAAAAATTGTTATTATTTTTTTAAGAAATAGTTCTTTCAGTAATTTTCATTACTTCTTAAAAAATCCAGAAAAACAAGACACAAGAAACAGTACAAAAAGTTGGAATAATATTTAATATGAAGGGTCAAATTGTAGAAATTAATATATAAGAATCAAATATAGAAACATAGACATTAGAAAAATCTAAGTGGGTGCTAGTATGTAAATGACCTCCAAAATATTTATCAATGCACCTTATATATTATTAATATTAATAATTAATTCTTACTAACAGTAAAACATTACAATAAAGTAGATACACATTTAACTGTCAATTTAATTTATGTAAAAAACATCAAATTAGAATATAATTTGAATTACTTTGTATACTTAAATAAAATGTGATGAACATGGATAATTCTTACAGCCCAGACCTATAGTTTCCTGATTTAGTAAATTATTATATTTGTCCATTTCCTCAATTTTGTTTATGATAAATATTTCTTTTTTATGAATATTTGATAGAATAGCTTAATTCGCAAGCACTAAAAGAATATTGTTAACAACTCTGTGTTGTATTCATATTTTCACTGTCCCAAAATTAAGAACACAAATTTTCATGCACTCCTCCTTATCCTTAACCCATTTTAATAATTTGGCTGCAAGTCTAAGGATATCGAAACCTGATCTCAAACAAAAATAAGCATAAAATTATGGGCTTTTGATTATCGGAGTAAGTATGGTAACTTTCGACTAGAAAGTTAAGAATGATTGAATTTATTGTTTGCTTCTCTCTGAATCAATTAGGTTTCATTCATAAACATTGAGAAACTAAATTTAAAAAACTTTTTTGTTAACGAATTCCTACACACACAAAATTGAACACATCTTTGAATAGACAAATGTTTCCTATATGAATCTTCCCCTGTATATACATTTCTTATTAAGGTTTCAATCGGTCCACATTCTGTAAAATAAAAATATTATTGTAGCGGGGGAGTGAAATATCTTATTCTTAATCAATATGAAATTGGTAATCAATAACCAAAATGAAATATATGTTGATGTGTGAAAATTGTGTTTCCAATAGAATAACAAGTGAAAAAAAACAATTGACTGAGTTAATTGTTGAAATACCATGCATAGTCAGTGTTGACACATACATAACTGATAATCAAGTATAGTACATATTATAAAATTTCCGCCTAATTGGCGCCCTCACGGGTAAACAGTGATGTTTACGAAAAAATGTTTCAAACAAAAGTTGTTTAATTTTTGATAAGGAACATTTTTTACATTTAAACTTTTGTTCTATCTATAACGGTTTACAAGATGGGTCCTACTGACCAAAGACCCAATTGACCTATGATGCTCATTTACGAACCTGACCTCACTTTTTACGTCCTGAGTACGCTGTAAAAATTTCAGCTCGATATCTTTTTTCGTTTTTGAGTTATCGTGTCCACAGACGGACGGACGGACGGACAACCAGAAATGGACTAATTAGGTGATTTAGTGAACACCTATGACAAAATTTTTTTCCTAGCATCATTATTTTTAAGCGTTACAAACTTTGGACTAAACTTAATATACTATGTATATTTCATATATACATGGTATAAAAATTCGTATACATTCGTTTCTCACATAAATCCAAAATTGAAAGACCCTTTATCAATATGCCAAATTATTAGTTAAAAAGTCATATAAGTCTTACTAATTAGTTAAAAAGTCATATACACATTCGAAAAATTTTGCACTTAAAAAATTCGTAGCGTAGAAGCTGCGTTAGCTATGGAAATTCCCCCAGAGATGGAAAAAATAACACATTTTCCTTAAAATCGAATATTGCATTTTTAGATTTCCTCGAATTTTTATTTCGAAAACTACTTTTGTTTTTAAGTGAAATCTATTTATTTGTCGATTTGTCTGATTAACAAACTTGACCTTTCAAATACAGAAACCCTTCTTGATACCAAATTTTATTCAAATCGGACTTAAATTGCAAACCGTTACACAGTTTACTGACACATAAACGTATTCGCTCCGTGCGTGAGTTTCGTTTCTATGGTAACGATACACTACTTTCATTATAGAATTGTATGGATGCATATATAATTATATGGATTGCATTTAAGACTTACATTGAAAATTTAATATTCTTGTCTCACAAATTTAAATAAATAATTATGATAATTTACATTTGAAAAATAATATTTGTTCAATTTGATTTCTTATTTTCACAATTTTAAATGCATTAAGTTTAATTAATTCGTGTTTTTCAATAATTTTAATTTGACATTTCTATTACATTAACATGTAAAGAATTGCAAATTAGTTATAACAGCCCCCTTTAACTCCAAATTTTTTCACTTAAAGCGCTGGCATCGATTTTATTGTCCCTACCATGACTACGCACACAACGAATAGGTACAAACATATGTATAATTAAATTTTAACGATGGTTTTTTGCACATTTGAAGATATTTTCTTAAAATTCCATCATCAGTACAAAAAACAATATCTCCATTTCCTTCGGCAATTCGTTAAAAACGAAGTTGTTTAAACAAAATTAATTTTTAATTGGTATACATTTAATGTTTGCCATCTACTACACAATATAACAACAACAATTATGAAATTGCATTCGAATAAACAGATATGTACTTTACTCTCTGTAAAAATAAAATCTGTAGTTAATACTTATACATATATGCATCTAATGAAAATAGATTTATTTTATAATTAGAGTGTATAGATAGTACTTTAAACCGGGTGTTTAATACGACATGTACCAAGATCATAAGATAATGACCAGTTTGCTTCATTTTCTTGCTATTAATTTAGCGGATCTTGCCTCAGATGTGACAAGCCCTGGGAAATGAGAAATGATCAGATTGCTTGTATATAAAAAAGTCATACCTCAGTTTGCGGAGAATAAATGTTTTCTTAGCTTTAGTAGTTTTAGTAGCGTGATGAGAAACTTGAGATTTTTTTTAAAAAATATTCTTTAACTTTATAAATTATAACTACATAACCTAACCTCTACATAATTATACCATGTATATATGAAATATACATAGTATATTAAGTTTCGTCCCAAGTTTGTAACGCTTAAAACTAATGATGCTAGAAAAAAAATTTTGTCATAGGTGTTCATAAAATCACCTAATTAGTCCATTTCCGGTTGTCCGTCCGTCCGTCCGTCTGTGGACACGATAACTCAAAAACGAAAAAAGATATCGAGCTGAAATTTTCAAAGCGTACTCAGGACGTAAAAAGTGAGGTCAAGTTCGTAAATGAGCATCATAGATCAATTGGGTCTTGTTCCCCTCTTTTAAACCGTTAGAGATAGAACAAAAGTTCAGTGAAAAGAACAGTGCAACTTTAAAATTAAAACGCAAAAGTTTGATTACACAGAGTTGAGCAGGACCAGTATTTTTAAGCATTTTGACGATATTTTCCGCACGATATATATTTTTCACCAATTGAAAATTATTCTCTTTTTTGATTCCCTTTTTCTTAAAAATTAGATAGAAGGGCTAACAGGAAGAAGAAATATAAAACCTCAACTTTTGAATTAATTTTCATGAAATAGACTGCGGTATTTACAGTGGTTAAATAAGTGGTAAGAATTTAATTGTATTATATTTTATCTGTTAACTTCATCATCATTTTTTTGTATGTCTAATATTTACAGAGATATTCAGGATTTCTTTACTGGTAGTACTTGGTGAGTTGATAATGTGGTCCATAATGGTTACAATCACTTAGTTTCTTTAACATTTATTTTTAACCCCCGAACCAAAAAAGGGGTGTAATAAGTTTGACCGCTATGTGTGTACCAGCTTAACCGCAGAAAGACCGCTGTCAGCCTGTCTTTTTTTGGCATCGTAGCGCCTAAACGGTTCAACCGATTTTGATTTTTTTTGTTTAGTTTGAAAGGTAATTTATCGGAGAGTATTCTAAGCTATGTAACAAGTGCGAGTTTAGGGTTCCGTACACTAAACAACTTAAAAATAGGCCGTCATCCTCAAAATTGGTCCAGTTTTTAGAAGGCTCTAAAGAAAAAGGTAATATAATGGAGAGTGTTCCATTAGATACGTTTCAAGTGTAAGTTTAGGGTTCCGTAATCGAAAAATTTGTTGGGGGATTTCAAGTAAATTTCACTTATTTATTAATATATGCTATTTGTGGTATTAGTGCATTTCCCATTAAAAATGCGATATCCTTGTAACACTTTGTAGGTATACATTTACTAATAGTGTTACTCGTATATGCATACCTGCTAGCAAATATAAACGTTACTGGATAACATATGAAGTAGGTACTATCATTTTATTAATATAATAATGATATTCCCTAAGGAGAATTCTACTATATGAACATATGTAGATAGATATAAGTATATAGTTTGCTACACACTAAGTTAAAATTCATATCTTTATATATCTATGTACGTAGATTTTAAGTACTTACGTATATATACAATACAATGGTTGGTAGTATCTTCTAGTTATGTGTTTTGTGCGTTTTATATTTATAATAACATTTTTAAACGAACGTGAACGGTTAAATTCTTGACAACATTTACTAAGTGGTGTGAACTTTCATATAGTCTAAGGTATCATTAAATGGAAAAAAGATATCGAGTCGGAAAACTATTTAATATACATTTATTTTAAAATCGACTTGTATAATAAATTCCAAAAATTTAACCAAGCCTGAATAAAGAAATGTTCGCATTTCTTAAACCCTTCAACACAGTTACGACTCTTGGGTACATTCATATTACATCTTTGAAGTATGAAAAATAAACAGTAAAAAAAAATTCGTTTCTAGAATATTTTTATTTAAATTTTGAAGTTTTAAAAGGTCATTTTACGAAAATAGACTCTCTTGAGAATTGTATGACTTGTAACTACTATATACACATAGAATTCACAAATGTATAGAACTCAACCTCTATCTTTATACAAATTCATATTGCAGTAGCTGCGTAAACTAAATAAATTTCATTCATAGATTGTAAATTATTTTCAAAATATTCTCAAAATTCATGGCAAGTTGAATTCATTTAAAAAGTTTTAGTTTCCGAAGTAGCACATCGTCGGATTTTTGGGTCGTTTTAAATTATTGCATATGTATTTTGGTTTTACTTCCCAACCAGCAAACAAATTATAACGTGCGAAAAGGAATATAGTTCCAAAAAAAAAAACGTGTCGAGAGGGGTATCAAAATAACCGAAATTTAAAGGGGATTATGCATTCGTATTACAAAACATAAAACTCGTAAACCATTTGATATTATAGTAGCTGACATACGTTTCTAGATAAAAATCCTATCCGTCTTATGGTTGATTCCAATTAATAGTAATTATTATGTGTATGACATTTGTTCTCTCTATTCGTTGTGTGCGTAGTCATGGTAGGGACAATAAAATCGATGCCAGCGCTTCCAGTGAAAAATTTTGGTGATAAAGGGGGCTGTTATGACTAATTTGCAGTACTTTACATGTTAATATTATAGAAAATGTCAAATTAAAATGATTGAAAAACACTAATTAATTAAACTTAATGCATTAAAAATTGTGAAAATAAGAAATCAAATTGCACAAATATTATTTTTCAAATGTGAATTATCATAATTATTTATTTAAATTTGTGAGACAACAATATTAAATTTTCAATGTAAATCTTCAATGTAATCCATACAAATATATATGCATCCAGACAATTCTATAATAAATTAAAGTAGTGTATCGTTGTCATGGAAACGAAACTCGCGCACGGAGCGAATACTATGAGATATTGTATTAAATTTAAACGACATTTGTAGGAATTATTCCAAAATTGCCTCATCGTTGCAAAACCAATAGCTGCATTTCTTTTAAGAATTCAATACGCTAATACGTATGTACTACGTAAAGTATACAAAAATATGTCGTTACTGACATTTTACGGTTGTGTGATTTTACAATGATGATCAATCTTTTAATAATTTATTATAGAATTTTCTGTAAAAAGTCCTTGTTTAATATTATTTATATACATTTCTTAACAGTAGGTGTATTTTGATGAGTATCTAACTACATATTGATATTATCGTTAGTAGAATATAACATCGATTGTTTAAAAATATGATTAATACAACAAAAACCTTTTAGCGTAATCAAAGAGAGATAGATAAATGCTAAAAATGGTAAAGGTTCAACGCATCTTTATATAGCGAAACGGTAAAACTTTTGGTAAAATGTTTTCTCGCACACGCATATTCTAAATATTTTGTATAATGTTTTTTTCAAACAAAATATCTAGGTACAGAAATATATTTTTTTTACCAGAATAATATTTGTTGAAAGTTTTTATGTTTCGAAAATACCAAAATTTGAAAGTCAATAAAGAACAAATATTATATTGATGATGCCCCCACTCTTAAAAATAAAAAAATTCGTAGCGCAGGAGTTGTGTTAGGTAAGCGAATTCCCTCAGAGACACAAAAACATAGCACGCTTTTCTTAGAACCGAATTTTAAATTCCTTTTTAATTATTTGAGAACTTTTTATTTCGAAAACTAAGCGTCAAAAGTACAAATCACAAAAGTACTTTTTTGCATAAGACAAAATACAAAAATATTATTCATTTTAAAAAAATTCAAAATTTTGTACTTTGCGCATATATTTATACCATGTATATATGAAATATACATAGTATATTAAGTTTAGTCCCAAGTTTGTAACGCTTAAAAATAATGATGCTAGGAAAAAAATTTTGTCATAAGTGTTCATAAAATCACCTAATTAGTCCATTTCCGGTTGTCCGTCTGTCCGTCCGTCTGTGGACACGATAAATCGAAATAAAAATTATTGAAAAATTAAAAATGCAATATTCAATTTTTTGAAAAATGTGTTCTTTTTCAATCTCTGAGGGAATTCGCTTAGCTAACGCATCTCCTGCACTACGAATTTTTCATTTTGGATCATGGGACTCTGGTAATTATGAATGTCTTAAATGTTTGTATACTTGACTTTTATAATGAATAGAAAATAAATGAAGGCAAATAAAAAACCACTATGTAATTAATTGCTTATAGCAGGAAATTCAATAACAATTTGTATTATTATTAATTGATCCATTTAGATAAGAATGTTTGGTGATAATTTTCTAATTTATATATAAAAAAAAAAAAGTATAATTTATTAATAAATAAATATTCTAATTACTCTATTTTATTAAGTTTACTGTATAAATAACATTATCTGTTGAAAATATAGTATAATAAATATATTTAAAAAAAAAAAAAAAATATTCTAAGTAAATATATTTGTAACATAAAAAAAGCCTAATATTTATTATAACACGCACTTCACAAAACGTTAATAAATTAGATATCATTATTATAAATGCGTTACGTATAAGATATTATCCTAAAAGAGAGTTCATTAAATATTAAGGGTATACGGAGTAGAATTATAAGGGAGATGTAGAAATATAAGACTGATAATTATAACCTTTCATTTTTATTATCAACGAATTTTTAAAATACCACTGTTTATATCAATAGGAAAAAGCAAATATATTAAAAATTGCAATCATTAAAAACTCATTTTTTTAAATCTAGACATATTTTAGAAACATCCCAATCTAGACCATCTCCTTGGAAATCTTAGAAAACCATTCACTAAAACACCACAGAAGGGGATAATCCTGATGTCGAATTGATATCATTTTAGACTTGATACCATGACAAATTTGAAAGTGAAATGAAAATTGATTAAAAAACGAAGAAGTTATAAGCAATCAAAGATAGCATTCAAAGGTTGTCCTAACGCACAGCAATTTATTTTTATATATACAGATCAATAAAATTGAAAAAAAAACCCAACTCAAATCACACCCACACCCACACCTCCACCCACACCCACACCCACACCCACACTCAACCCAACCCAACCCAACCTAACCCAGCCTAACCCAGCCTAACCCAACCTAACCCAACCTAACCCAACCTAACCCAACCTAACCCAACCCAACCCAACCAAAAATTACAAACATTGTGTTTTTTTGAATTTTTTATGATTTTTTCGATTTTTACAAATTGCAAAAAGTGTAAATAAAGTTTTTGTTTCCGATTTCGATAAAACTAAGTTTATAAGCTAATTTTGACCCGAAAATTACAAAAATCGTGTTTATTTGACCATTAAATGAGTAATTTTCGAGATATTTTATGAATCTGACTGTAGAGCCAACATTTTCATTCCGTTCAGTCTCTGAAATTATTCCGCATTGAATCTAATTATTCCGAAATTGTCCTTTTCATTTCAATTACGATTCATTACTGTTTCGGACACACAGTAATAAGTTGGACAAAGACCCAAGATATTTGTTATTCATTTTATTACATTAGTTTTTTAAGAAACTGTCCGAAACAAAAGGTAATCAATTTTTAAAATGAAAATGATTTTTTTTCTAAACCATCCCTGAACTATAGCGAACAAAACAAAACAAAAAATTTGAAAATCGGTCCAGCCGTTTTTGAGTTTTAGCGAGACTAACGCACAGCAATTTATTTTTATATATACAGATTTGTCGTGACTTATTGAGAAAAATAGTAAATTACTATAGTAACTTAATTTATACCGCCGTTGTGCGACAATGAATGGTCATGGACATGGTCACATGATCGGTAATGAACTATTTTTCCCACGCATACTGAGTAAGAAAAGTGCGTCTTTTCTCACGGACGTAGATAAAAGTTAACGACTATCTACTTTACCTTATACAAAGAAGTAGTAGTGATCTTCAAGATGATGTATGGCTGGAACGGATTCATCACACAATAACGATGTATATAGAATACATTATAATAAACATAGAAAGTAGAAAAATTCAGAGAAAATATATTCGAGAAACTGTATCAGAATTATCTGTATTATTTTATTCATTTGTTATAGTTTTATACATATTATATAACCCTGTATACTGAAAGCGTATGTCGTCATTTGACGTAAATATAATATAAGGTACACACTGCTGAACTGATGATTACCTTTCTTCAATGTTGTGGGAGAGATACTTTTTAAAAGCAAATGAACAATAATGAAGTTTGTTATCTATAAGCAACGTAGGAAAGACAATAGGTATATTACTATCATATACTGCTGTTGATGTTGATGTATACATGGTTATTTTCACATCGTACATTTAAACGTAGGCAATATTGTGTCAGATTGATTGTAGTTAATCGATAAATTGCTCTTGCTACAAAAATAATCGGTTTTCTAACATGGAAAATAAGACAAAAAAAAACAGCCAACCTGCTGAAAAAATGAAAGTGAAGTTTTTCATCGGAATTATCTTTATTTTAATACAAGAAATGACCCATAAAAATTCCATTGCAAAATCAAGATATTTGACTGAAAAAAAAATCAAACAAGTAAAAACAAACAATGTTCCTTCAAAAATGTTTCATACAAAAATATTTTTGAAGGAACATTTTTTTAGTTTTAAACTTTATTCTATCTCTAACGGTTCACAAGACGGAATCTCTAACGATGGACAAGACGGAATAGATTTATATTTGAATGAAAAATTTGAAAATAAAAATTTCGAAAAAGTCAAAGAATTTAAAAAAGTCATACATGTGGGTGTATTGTACATCCTAGTTTAAACAAGTAATTCAAATTTAAACAAGATTATAAAATTCTCTTAAAAAATTGCAAAGATCAAGTAAAACAAGTGAAAACAAACAATTGAATGAGTTAATTGTTGAAAAACCCTGTTTAGAAAGTGTTGAATGTCTGAAAAATGATGAAATTATTAAATTTTTATGGACATCAAGGAAGTAATAAGCTTTAAGCTTCGCTTAAAACGGGAAATGCTTCAAAGCGGAGAAGGGATCAGGAATGATTACTGGTCTTGCAGATCAAGTTCTTCCGCCTACCTGAGCCTGATCTGTAATTTTCTACTTCAGCCATTCTAAAAGTATTTTCATTTGCCTCAGCTATAAGATCAGATTTGTATTATGTTCATTATTTTATATCTCGTCATTTCAGAGATAGACTTTTATAATATTTGTTGTGTTATGTGAAACATGAAGCTCGCATTAGCACTATTCTGTTGTATATCAGAAAGAGGTAGGTAATGAAATGTTTGATCCATTATTATAACTGATTATCTTGAATCTTGGAGATAAATAAACAGAATATAATTTTTAGGGTAAACATACATGCATATATCTTATAGCCTATGTTTCCAAATACAGCATGAGTTAAGTATAAATGTTTGTTTTAAAAGCAGAATGAAATAGATAGAGACAAGTTTTAAAAATAAATGGAAATCAATACTAGAATCTTATATTCATTTGTAAAAACCGCATCAGACGAGCTTTTAAACAAAATATTTCAACGAATTCTTATATACCATTAGGGTCACAAATTTGTATGCGTCACATCATATCAGGACGGAAAAATATTTCAGATTTTACTACAAGTGAAACAAAATTTAAAAAACCCCAGGCAAACCGAAAACTCGCACTTGAAACATAACTAAAAATACTCTCCATTAAATAACATTTCAAACGAAACAAAAAATCAAAATCGGTTCACCCGTTTAGACGCTACGAAGCCACAAACAGACAAACACACAAACACGTAGTGGTCAAACTTACAACATTCGTTTTTTTTAGTTCGGGGGTTAAAAAATTGGTGAACTGCGTGGACAACATATGGAAAATTAGATTTCTACTTTACACGCCGGCAAAGTTGCAGACCTTTTACCAATTTTGTGTCGTCTAGGTTTCCAATTCCACACTTTCGATTCACATAACTGGTCAAAAATATTTTTTACACCGCAGAAAAATTTCATTGATGCATTAAGTATTCATGGCCTCATTTCCACCTTATTTTTCGTTTACATTCATGGAATTATAACAAAATTCATCATCAAAGCTGAAAATAATATACAAATAATTTCATCCCTAATTCTAAAATTACCTTTATGCTCGTACTACCTTTAGAGTATAGAAGCTGAAGATACAAGTTGATTTTGATAAACTTTAGTCCAATTACTGTTAGACATTAAACAGTAGCCGAAAACTTGTATACTTAAATCAAAATTGAATATCATTTTGTAAGCAACTTCTAGTTTAATAATTTTATGTTGAGTACGATGTAATGCTTAAAAATTATCCATTCTTGAACGGCTTGGTTTTTTTTTTTAAAAAAACGTACTCTTCATTATTTGTTATATACATTATACATTATACATGTAGGTAGTAACAAACAAATATGACAAATGATGTACTACGACTGACTGACTAAGTATAATAATTATTATTACCATTTTCATTAGTTCTGATTAAATTCTTACATTAGCAGTAATTGTATAAAATGTTACACTAGTATGACAACTATTATTCACATGTATTGTACGTTTACTTTTATTGTTTAGTTCCATCAAAAATACCAACAGTTCATCTTTGTATTATGATAGTTATTTAACGATCTATTAAAGTTAAATTGAAATTTCATCCATAGGCAGTGATTCAACGATTTTAAGTGGATATTCTTGTTTTATGCCAATAAAAAGTAGTGGCAAGCTAGTCTTATCCAGCCGGAAACAAAAAATTATGAATTATTAAAAGGCTGGGTATAGAAATTAGGTGCACTAGACAGAAAACGTAAAGCTACTTATAAACATATAGTCTTCATTCTTTTATAGTGTTGGAATAATATATGTATAGAAATTGAAGGAATAATCCTTCTCGATTTGCATCCCATCCAAGAAGGTTTTCGACCGATTGATGTATGGTAATATATTTATAAATATTTTGCACTTACAAATAGCGTAAACGGCTTTGAGTTCTTTGTGTTTAATTGAGCATTTATTTTGATTAATTTAAAATTATACTTTTTTTTTAAATTATTATGCCGGGTTAATTAATTATTTAAAACTCCTTTTATTGGTAGTTAAGAAAATTATAAATTTTACTCCAAAATGTAAGAAAAAAATGAAAAATAAAAATAATTTTTCCATGTGTCAGAAGATCTAATATTGATTAATTCTTCATGTTCAAGCTGAACCATAAACTTTAAACGGCAATTCCTCTTCATAGCGCCTTTTTATTAATATCTACAATAGCAACACGTTTTGGAAATGCTTGTAGTTAGTGAATTAGCACGGGACTATGTGTTAAATTAACATTCAAAGGTTTATAAAATTAAACTGGTGAATCAATTTTCGCAGATCTATTGTCAGATTATGCATATAGGTAAAAACCGTTGTAAACTGCAGATATTCTTGAAAAGACTATACTCGTATATTTATTATAATTGTTCTCCTAATAGTATTTAATGAAAAGAATGTATATGTATAGACACCGGAAATTTTAAGACATTTACTTTATTATCAATTATGCATGCGCTTGTTTTGTTTAAGTTATTTTTTAAGTAGTTATTTTCTATTTATTTATGATGTGTAAGTAGTAACTCTTTAAGAAACAAATAAATTCATCATCACTTCGTTGATTTTATGGTATTACTGTAAAAAAAAACAGAAAAAAAAGTTTTACTAATCGTTTGAGCATTATTGCTAAAACTATATAATACTGTTTTTTTTATTGTTATTGAAAGTATTATTACGTAGATAAAAATCACATTACAAAATAAATTGCTCCACGTGGTCGTTCTTACTTAACCGTTGACCAATAAAATTTTGGCGCCTTTGAAGGTAACAAATTTTTTCAATTATTGCAAACAAGTTGTAGTAAGAATATATTATTTAAAGCAAAATTTTATTCAGCTTAATGTTGGCTTTTAAAATCTAAAACCCGTCATTTGGAGCTACACAAATATACAGTGTGTCAACGATGAGCTATCAAGAGGGCAAAATATTTCAAATTTGAAAACAAAATATTAAATTTCATAAAAATACAAGTTTGGCGAGAAAATGAAGCTGCAAACGCCATCTTTTCGAAAGCAATAAAAAAAATCCATCCTACAATCTCTCTTCGTCGAAAACTGGCCATTATTACTTACAAATCGTTGATTAAAGCCGGCCATTATTACTTACAAATCAAAAACAGAGTGCTTCGAAATTAATAATGAATAAAAAAGAAAGAAATTAAAAAAAAAAAACCGAAACCATCAAAGAGAAATAAATTGTTAACATTTTATAGAAAGAGGTTGGTTCAAAACTGTTCAAAAATTAAAGTAAACCCTGAGTATAAATTTTGAAATCCTAATTTCAAATTTTATATTTGTTTTTAAAATGAACATAAAGCAACGAACTATAAACACTTCCGTGAACTTGGCATACGACTTGCGAATATCATGAAAATTTTTACATAAAAAAATTGTACCAAAATAGTACCTAATTGTACCACCAAGCAAAAAAATTGTACATTTCGAATTGCCCCGAAAATTGACTTCGAAAAATGAGCCAAAAGTCGATTTTCGGGATAATTTGAGATGTTTAATTTTCTATGTGTATCTCAATCAACCTTACATATGCCCTCCAAAATAATCTCTACTATTGTGAATAAAATATAAAAATTTTCGATATCAATTTTCTAGGTTATTCGAAGAGTCGGAAAATTTTTTTTGTGTTACAATTATTTTCATTTTTAGTGCAATTTTTTCAAGTTAAAATTTTCATGATATTCGCAAGTCGTATGCCAAATTCACGGAGGTACTATAAACATGAAATTTTGTTATATTGCAAACTTATAATCGGGATGTATTTTGAGTTTCGAAAAGTACTTCTCTAACTTTGCTAATTTACTGAATAACTTTACTAAGAATACTAATTTTGAATGTTTGGTTCATTGCAACTTTCACAATTGATCATTAAAACCTTCTCACGCTTCCATTTTAATACTTATTTCTTCTCACAACTTTAATTTGAATACTTATTTGTTCTCGCAACTTGAATTTTAGTACTCACTAGAATTCGATCATAGTTGCAGTTCAGAGAACAGCTTCCGCTTAGCATTTCAAGAAATATTAGTATCGGAATCGATATTGTATTTTAGATTTGATGGTAAATTTTTAACGGATCTTACCATTTCTTGAATCATAAATCAAATTACAAAGTGAGATAATATGAAATATTATCTTATGAACCATTCAAATAATCATGACAAAATCATCAGTTCGATTTTAAATATTAAAAATTCTGTAAATATATAAAAATTACAAAATCAGTAGAAACTCTTGTGTTGGATACATAGTTGCATATCTATTTTTAACACCACGGAGGCGAAGTTAGTTAAGTTATTAAAATTTTTTGTAGGATTTTAATTGCAGTCATCAAATAAAAATATAATTTATTTTTTCACTCAAAAATTGTAACAATTTTATTATGATCATAAAATATAAATGCATGGTAAAAAATAAGATTTATTAATCATTTTTGTAGTATGGCTTTGTTTTAAAATCAAGGTTTTATGTCAAATAAAAATATTTTTGAAAATAACATCATCAACAACCAATTCCTCATTTCAGTATAGTTTGTTTTAATGTAACTCTCTCTACATAACAAAAGATTACGAGGACCGACGACGCATCATTTTGCATTATTTTATCATCATTAAATACGCAGTATAATTCAACAATTTCAGTTTATTTGTTTTCATCTAAATACCTTACGTATATACATATCATTTCGTTGACTGTTCGATGTCAGGTTTTGAATGCCCTTTCTCTCTGGTGTTAGAAAAAAGACTTCTATTCCATAGGTTTAAGATTCAAAGCTCATGAAAGTCGATCTAAAGTTGTCTAAATTAAAAAAGAAACGAACCCAATTGTAGTGCAATTTTACCTTTAATCTAAGTCAGCTAAAGACCAATTGAGCCAAAATCAAATTTACATTCAATTTTTTTGTTTTCATTTCCAACGGCGGTGTGGTAGGCTTGGTAGAGTGTTGGACTTCTATTCCATAGGTTTAAGGTTCAAAGCTCATGCAAGTCGATCACCGTCAATTGTTCAATCAATACACGATATATGATCTGGAAGTGGTTATCTGAGGAACGCATTACTAAGGGCACTGATGGCACAGTTCCGATTCGTCTCGACGGTAGTACAAGTACGCTAAGAATAACCCACATCAGATCATTCTGTGGCCAGATTGAACAGCTGTATTGAAGAACAATTGAAAAGCCGTTAAGCGACTGTCTGATGGTGATAACCTCACCATCACATACAGTTTTTGTTTAATTTTTTGAAAAATTTTAACAAACGAACCAGATAGGTGTCAGTTGTTCGTGCTTTTGACTAAGGATACAAAGTACCTCAGTTCGTATCAAAAGCGGGATCCCTGGTAAATTAAAAAAAAAATTCATAAACACCAACTTTACAAATTTTTTTGTCTAAATTTAAAAAAAAACGAACCCAATTGTAGTCCAATTTTACCGTTCATCTAAGTCGGCTAAAGACCAATTGAGCAAAAATCAAATTTACATTCTATTTTTTTGTTGTCATTTCCAACGGCGGTGTGGTAGGCTTGGTAGAGTGTTGGACTTCTATTCCATAGGTTTAAGGTTCAAAGCTCATGCAAGTCGATCACCGTCAATTGTTCAATCAATACACAATATATGATCTGGAAGTGGTTATCTGAGGAACGCATTACTAAGGGCACTGATGGCACAGTTCCGATTCGTCTCGACGGTAGTACAAGTACGCTAAGAATAACCCGCATCAGATCATTCTGTGGCCAGATTGAACAGCTGTATTGAAGAACAATAGAAAAGCCGTTAAGCGACTGTCTGATGGTGATAACCTCACCATCACATACAGTTTTTGTTTAATTTTTTGAAAAATTTTAACAAACGAACCAGATAGGTGTCAGTTGTTCGTGCTTTTGACTAAGGATACAAAGTACCTCAGTTCGTATCAAAAGCGGGATCCCTGGTAAATTAAAAAAAAAATTCATAAACACCAACTTTACAAATTTTTTTGTCTAAATTTAAAAAAAAACGAACCCAATTGTAGTCCAATTTTACCGTTCATCTAAGTCGGCTAAAGACCAATTGAGCAAAAATCAAATTTACATTCTATTTTTTTGTTGTCATTTCCAACGGCGGTGTGGTAGGCTTGGTAGAGTGTTGGACTTCTATTCCATAGGTTTAAGGTTCAAAGCTCATGCAAGTCGATCACCGTCAATTGTTCAATCAATACACAATATATGATCTGGAAGTGGTTATCTGAGGAACGCATTACTAAGGGCACTGATGGCACAGTTCCGATTCGTCTCGACGGTAGTACAAGTACGCTAAGAATAACCCGCATCAGATCATTCTGTGGCCAGATTGAACAGCTGTATTGAAGAACAATTGAAAAGCCGTTTAAGCGACTGTCTGATGGTGAAAACCTCACCATCACATACAGTTTTTGTATAATTTTTTGAAAAAATTTAACTTGCACAACTATTAAATTGCGAGACCAACTGAGCTAATAGGACACACAAAATGAACCAAACCCAATACTGAAAATACACGTGTATTTTTGGAGTACCATAAATCAATAGAAAATACCTTCATGGCAATTTCAACGTGTTTCACTAGTTACAAAATAATTTACAATCATAATAAATTAATGCATGTAAAAATATATATATATACGTAAAAATGGTATAATTCATGCAACGGAATGATATAAATTTTTTTCCACATTTTGTATATACACAACTCATACGTATGAAATGTATGTATTTATGTATGTATATGTAATATTATCATATATTTGTATTTTGTGTGTAAATGTGTTGAGAAGAATGTAATTTACATTTTAAATATCCACACTCATAAAACTTAATGCAAAATGAAATAAAAAAAAAAAAAGAAAGAATAGTCATGCTGAAAATAAATTTTCTTTTCGAATTTAAAAGTATATATTATATATACGTTATATTTAATAGAATACTTTTCACTCCAAATAAAACTTTATAGCTAAATAATATCTGGATAAAAATGAAACCACTTTCTACGCAGATATTGAAAATAGTCAAAAAAGTGTAATCTTTATTGGCTCACTGCAAACTCTATAAATTTAATGGATACGAAGTGTCTACCAATCGTTGACATGAACAATTTTGCGGTTGCTGCTGTGTATTTCAACTTATTATTACACTACTAGAGTGATACCCTTCGCTGTGTTAAAAAGTAAAGATTGCTCTTGCTTATCCCCTTGCTATCTCACACTCGAAACAATGGTAAGATTGTTTTACGCAGGTAAAATATATGTATGGATTTTTATTTTTATACCATGTATATATGAAATATACATAGTATATTAAGTTTAGTCCCAAGTTTGTAACGCTTAAAAATATTGATGCTACAAAAAAAATTTTGGTTTAGGTAAATCAATCAGAAATCGATCCGAAATATCGTTTTTTTCGAAAATTACTCGCCCAAATAATTTTTTACGATATTTTCGAATTTTTCTAAGGGATAAAATATTGCAAAAAATCGATACAAATTTATCGTCTCCCATTTCGATAAAACTCTGTATATAAGGTAATATTGACCCAAAAAATACAAAAATCGGTTTCATTTAACGATTGGGCGAATAATTCTCGAGATAATACCAGAAATCGATCCGAAATATCGTTTTTTTCGAAAATTTCTCGGCCAATCGCCAAATAAACTCGATTTTTGAATTTCGTGGGTCAAAATTACCTTATAAACTGAGTTTCATCAAATTCTGAAACAAATAATTTTTTACGATTTTTCCGAATTTTTCTAAGGGGTACCCCTTGAAAAAATTGCAAAAAATCGATACAAATTTATCGTCTCCCATTTCGATAAAACTCTTTATATCAGGTAATTTTGACCCAAAAAATACAAAAAACGGTTTCATTTAACGATTGGGCGAATAATTCTCGAGGTAATACCGGAAATCGATCCGAAATATCGTTTTTTTCGAAAATTTCTCGGCCAATCGCCAAATAAACTCGATTTTTGAATTTCTTGGGTCAAAATTACCTTATAAACTGAGTTTCATCAAATTCCGAAACAAATAAGTTTTTACGATTTTTTCGAATATTTTTAAGGGGTTCTATAAAGAAAAAAAGATGGGAACTGGGGACAGAAGTTAAAACCTTAAACTGCTAGATAGGCTGGAGCCTTCGGAAGTGGAGCTCGGTGTGTTCTCGTATAGCTGTAATAAAAACCTATTCACAATTGGAGCTCGGTGTGTTCTCGTATAGCTGTTCACAATTCTAGATAAATATGGTGGAAGCGCAAATAAATTACTTACAAGAGCTTCTTGTAGGGAATTAATGATCAGGTTATGGTTGTCAAATAAATATAAAATAAATAAATTATCTCTTAATTTAAATAATTTTCCCAAATTTTGAAAGGAAAAAGTTACATTAAAATCGTCTTTAACAAACTTAAAGCACAATACACTAAAGAAACTCCAGGACCTCACAAAAAATATAAAATAAAAGTACAATTGGAGGCGTTCCTATTAAAATATTAGTAGCTTAATTTTTTATAACCATATTGCAACCAAAATTATTAATATTTTTGAGTATTTTTCAATTTTATTTAATAACTCTTAGTTTTCAGTTCTACTAAACTCTTAACTTCAAACCTATCTACACACAATACGGTACCAAGAAGTAATTTATGCTCCGCAAAAACCAAGCTAGTGCAATTTTTAATAACGAAGCAAATTTTTAGCTGCGGCACACGCTGTTATGTTGGGCATCAAAAAATTATTTTTTTAATTTGTTTTTTATTTATCTTTTTATAAAAATAACAAACAAGCGAATATTAATATATTGCCTTGTCTCAATAGTGCCCTTTTTTCTAAATATAACATTTCATGCATTCGAGCGCTGGAGTTCAGACTATCTGAGTAACGAGGCTTTTTTTATGAGGTACACTTTCTATATAAATAAAATATGAATAAGCAAGATAAGTAATATACTCCTGAATATCATAAAATGTACTTTTTCTTGTTTATCATTTTTATAAATATGTATCCGTTGTACTTATATTAACAACCAGGGTGTTTTCGTGTTTCAGGGTCTTTCCATTTTTGTATTATACAAATACGTATTTCGACTATCAACTAGTCATTATCAGTATGAATTAGTTCAGTTCGCCACCAAATTTGCAACGAGTAACATATGCACAATAAGAGTAATTACGATTAGCTAATTTATACTGATGATGACTACTTGTTAGTCGAAATACGTATTCATATCAAATCTCGCATTAAAACAAATTATTTGAAGAAAATGTTTGTATGACACTCAAAATAGTGTACACAGAAAAAAACCAAAAGTCAAATATATTCAATTTTATTACGATTAAAAATTATATTTTTGAAATAAAATAAAATCGTAGATATTATTTTATACGCAGTCAACAGGGCTGAACGGTAAGCACGCAACAAGCAAATAAAATACGGTAATTCATTGCTAAAGGCAGCTAACTTAAAAATTCTTTAACTGATAGTTTATCATTCGGTTCGGTATAAAATGATTGACAAAGAAGAATTATTATTCAGACAATTATTTCTTTTAATTTGAATTTTGTTTCGTTTGGTAATAGCAATAATATTATTTGAAACGCTCTCATCGTTTGAAATTATTGACCTTTCTAGAACAAATACGTAATTATTTATTTCGTTAAATGGAACATGGAAAGTACGAAATATGTTATATTAACCAATGATTCTGAAGTATGTGAGCCCTATATCCTATATTTTCGAAGAGTGTCTAGTTTTCGCAGAACTAATTATGCGAAATAACAATTTTGATACGAATATACAAAAAGTGTTCATCTATCGATTACCAGTTTGGAGAAGAGTAAGTTTTCATTGAGATTGAAAACCAAGGTCACGTTTAATGCCTGCATAAGATGTACGCCTACATACCCATTATTTTTCTCTTGAAGTGATTTTTATCGATAAAAGTTGTTTCACGAGTTTCAAGCATATCTTAAATTTAACAAGTGAAAAGAAACAATTGACTGAGTTAAATGTTGAAATACCATGCATAGTCAGTGTTGATTTCTTTATCACATAACACATACAAAAATGTATAGACAGTGTTGATGCGCAATTGTTTGTTTTTTGACGTCACGTAAATAACAAAAGATATTCACTTTTAAATAGGCAACACACAATTCCTATATTAATACATATACATACTATAAAATTTGCACCTAATTAACGCTCTCGTGGGTAAACAGTGATGTTTACAAAAAAATGTTTCAAACAAAAGTTTTTTATTTTTTTATAAGGAACATTTTTTACATTTAAACTTTTGATCTATCTCTAACGGTTTACAAGATGGGTCCTACGGACCCAAGACCGAATTGACCTATAATGCTCATTTACGAACTTGACCTCACTTTTTACGTCCTGAGTACGCTGTAAAAATTTCAGCTCGATATCTTTTTTCGTTTTTGAGTTATCGTGACCACAGACGGACGGACGGCCGGACGGACGGACGGACGGACGGACAACCGGAAATGGACTAATTAGGTGATTTTATGAACACCTATGACAAAATTTTTTTCCTAGCATCATTATTTTTAAGCGTTACAAACTTGGGACTAAACTTAATATACTATGTATATTTCATATAGCATGGTATAAAAAGACACCTTGGGGACACAATGTACAGGGTATATGTATTATATGTACACGTTTTCGCTTAAATATATAGATACCAATGGTTTTTTTTCAGTTTTTTATTTAATTTATAAATTATAATAAATTTGCATACAATCCCAATTTTCGGAATAGCCCCGGTTTCATTTAATTCCGATTATCGAAATTATTGTATATCATATTTTAAGGATGTATGAGCATGACAACAATGTTTCATTTAAAGGCTCATAATTTGTTTGTAGGTAGTCTTTTACTCAAAGAATATGTGGTTAAAATTTCAGCTTAGGTAACCGTGCAAATTTTTAAGAAAAAAGTCATTAAAAATCGATATAAAATACATTGGCTCTTATGGAGGAATCTCAAAAAACGACATATTTTGGAAGTTTTTGATAATTTTCATTTGGAATGAATGAAAACAAATTTAAAAAAAAACTTTTTAATAGAAAGTAAACACATTAGCAATGAATTAGAAAAGAAAAAAACTAAGTGTCACCGTCCATATAAGGGATGTAAGAGCAGGGTAGATTAAGGGTTGAAATTATTTTTATCTTATTTTAAACTTTGATGATGAATTTTGTTATAACTTCATGAATGTAGACGAAAAATAAGAATAAAATTTTTCGATATGTGTCTTGGTTTTCGAAATATCGAAAGCTAAATAATTAAACAAAATTTTCAATTTTCGATATTTTGAAAATTAAGCCAGATATCGAAAAATTTTATTCTTACTTTTCGTCTTATATCGTCAAGTACCTAATAATATAAATTTATCATCAAAATTGAAAATATCTATTTTTAAATTTGTGCCCCCACTACCATGCTCATACATCCTTAAGGACTAAGCCGCTCCATTTTTTTGCTCGGTTGATTGCCCCGCTCACCTCCTCTACACCGACCTGGATCGGGCTATTGACTTGATTGTATGCAGGTAACAACTGCAGGCAAGTTTGAATAAGATCATCATCCTACTTATTTATAAAATTGTATTGAAATTGAATTTAAACAGTGAATCTGCATTCAAGTAAGTAGTCTTGCTTTATTTTTTATTTATTTTGTGTGAAAATAATGATTTGAATAAATAATGTAAAATATAATAATAATAATAATACAATTCATATACAAACATATAATGTAATTCTATAAATAATGACTGTTTATCGAGAAGTTAGCAGCACAACACAGCACAGAACACATGTGTTTGTTTGCTAGTTGTATAGGTAGGTAAAATGCTTGTATGTTTAATGTATAGTTATAGTTATAGTATAGTAGTTGTTTGTATGTTTTGTTGAGTTCAGTGCGCTCAGACGAGTCGAACAAACCGGGTGGTGATAGTGACCTCTGATTCGTGTATTGAGTCACTTACCTCTTCACCGTGAACTGAAATCTATCCCTGAAAGTTCATTTATCCATGTATATAATATATTTTAAATACACACTGTGTGTGTGTGTCTTTTTTTTTTATCACACGGTTAAAGCATTGGAAGAGTCCTTTTATTATTATACCATGTATATATGAAATATACATAGTATATTAAGTTTAGTCCCAAGTTTGTAACACTTAAAAATAATGATGCTAGGAAAAAAATTTTGTCGTAGGTGTTCATAAAATCACCTAATTAGTCCATTTTCGGTTGTCCGTCCGTCCGTCCGTCTGTGGACACGATAACTCAAAAACGAAAAAAGGAAATCAAGTGGAAATTTTTACAGCGTACTCAGGACGTAAAAAGTGAGGTCAAGTTCGTAAATGAGCATCATAGGTGAATTGGGTCTTGGGTCCGTAGGACCCATCTTAAAAAACCGTTAGAGATAGAACAAAAGTTTAAATGTAAAAAATATTCCTTATCAAAAATTAAACAACTTTTGTTTGAAACATTTTTTCGTAAACATCACTGTTTACCCGTGAGGGCGCCAATTAGGCGGAAATTTTATAATATGTACTATACTTGATTAACAGTTATGTATGTGTCACATGTTTGAAATGAACACTGACTATGCATGGTATTTCAACAATTAACTCAGTCAATTTTTTGTTTTCACTTGTTTTATTATTTTTTTCTGTAATTATGAATATTGTTTTAGTATGTTTTTTTTAATTGTAACATTTACATAGATATAAAATTTTAATTTTTCACTCATTAGTTAATTATCGAATCTCGTACTATGCACACTGTTTTATAAAAAGCTATTACACTTATATCGTAAAAAAATTTGTAGGAGAAAGTATGAATAGGGTTTTTTACTATGCTTGAAAAAGTACTTCAAAATGTAGATTTTCCAATTAAAAAGCCGCTAAAAAATTTAATTCTGGCAAAATTAACATACTTTCTTGCCATAATATTAAATTTAATTTTATATCTTTTTTACTCTGTCAAAACGGTGCCAACCATTTTGGTGACGTAATATTGGTAAAATCAGCAGTCATTACTTCAAAACATTTTGAAGCAGTAATTCTCACCATAGTAGAAATCCACTTCTATATTATTTCTTGGTCTTAAAACATGTTTTAGAAAGGAAAGATAGATACAAAGACGAAAGTATTGAAGACTTGAACAAGGTAATGACCTTAAAATCGATTTTCAAGGCTATTTTGCACCTAACTTGTTAATTCAAATAAAAACACCCATTTTTTAAATCACTTTTATACATAAAATTTTTGCTTGGTTCTTTTTAAATTTCAAAAATGGTTGTCGTTTTGGGATTCTCAAGTTAAGTATAAATATAATAATCCTGAAAATCGACTACAAGGTAAACTTCAAGGTCATCATCTAGTATAACTCTTGAACTCTTCAATTTTTGTATTTAAATTTTTTACCGAAAATCATTATTTGCAGTATCGTTAATTTTTATACTTCCTGTATATTTGGAAAAGTTAATTTTTTCCAAAAAGATATATCCTTGTATTTTTTGAAATTAAGATCATGAAGCCATAATGAGGTGGAATTCTCTTTGTCTGATCTGGAGGATTGATAAAAGTGACTTTAGTAGTAAAGAAAAATGAAGTTTAAGCTTTGGATTAAGGATAGATTTTTGGTATTGAAAGAAAGTTATTGGCAACTTGCATTCTATTTTTCAATCCCTAATTTTCATTAATTCGAGCTCCCGTGAAAACTACTTTTTCACTAAAGTTATGTTTATAAGTCCTCCAAATGGCAGCCAGAAATAATCATAGAAATCTATCTTCATTATGGTCTTACGGTTTAATTACAAAAGGCGACATTGATTTTTTTGTTCATAAATTGAATAGATCTATGCCAAAATTTCAGCTGCTTAAGGTATTTGAACAATTAATTTATTAGTTGTTTTATTTATTACTAATTATTATAACATTTTGATACAAACAAAAATTAATAATAAGCATTATAAATAAAAAAACAAAAGTCATCAAAACATTTAATCTAAATAAAAAATTATATGGTATAGTAAATACTAAAAATTTTAAACTACAATGCAGAAAATAATGCATAAATTAATTATCTCATCTCACAATCTTTTCATAATTTCATGTTTTTTTTAAAGAGGTAGAACAGAACGATACCGCATAATTATATGAACTAACTAACTAACTAACTACACCTTGTCCCAGTTTCGTGATTCATCCGATGCGAATGCTTTACATTTAAAAAGATATAAAAAAATATTTTTAATAATAATAATGATTTGATGATCGTTTTAATAAATATTCAAAGAATAATGCAATATACAGGGTGTTTTTTTTATTGTTGTCTAGACAATTGAAATATGTTAAACGCATATAACTCTGGAAGTTATTATAATATTGGCTTTTGAGATAATTTCTTACCTTAAGTATTTAGAAATGGTTTTTATATCGAACAAACTACTCCTGATTATTGTCTTAGGTAAATTTTATTTTGTAAGCCAGATAGGCCTGCAACCGTTGTAGAGTTAGCTATCAAAAATCCATATTTAAAATAATCAAAATCGATTTTTGTTAAGATTTTCCGAATTTAAAAAGTTACCAGAAAAGTGATTTTTAGCTCATTTTAATTTTGGGTACTCCAAGCGGTAATGTAATGCCTTTTTTGGAGCAGACTGTTTATATCGTTGTCAGATTATTCACGTATATGTAAAGTTTGTTTTATCATTAAAAATATTACAAAACACCGCCTTCACGGTCTTGATCACCAGTTTATTAAACAATTAATTCCTTCGTTCTTTCATTTGATAGTTTATAAGCAATTAAGACTAGGTTATTTATTAAAGTTAATGAAAAAATTAAACTTGTATGTTTCTAGAAATATACAATATGAATCTAACATGCGAAAAATGTAAGCATTCGAAATCGGTTGGCGCGATACTGAGTTATTCGTCTATTTGTCACGCACATACTTAATGCAAATTTAAGATTTTTATGGTTTTCACATGGATACCATTGTCAGTTACCTAGACCAAATTGAAATGGGACCACAAGGGAAGAACGAGCTTTCAAATAGATAAAGAATCATCAAAATCGGTTCACCCAGTTAAAAGTTCTGAGGTAACAAATATAAAAAAAAAAAAAATACAGTCGAATTGATAAATTCTTTCTTTTTTGTTTGAAGTCGATTAATAAAAGAGAAATTGCATTAAATTTTTGAATAAATAAAACAGTAGTGACGTATGAACCTACGTTGAGGTTGTGAGCCAATCGGTTTCTATGGAAATTTGCCTTATAGTATAGTGAAAGCCACCTGAGTGACAAACCATTTATCATTATTCATTTTATTTTATCATTTCTCCTTGTGATGGCATTACAAAAGCTGCTGCATGCACTGCCGTTTGAATTTATAGTTTAAATCTTTTAAAAAATAAAAATAAAAAAACATGCAACTTCTCTATTTCGTGTGTGCATTCCTCATTTCTTGAATTGATTTCTTCTGGAAGTTGCTGAGGTTTTGAAAATGAAGAATGAAGACCATGAACAAAGTATGCTCATCGTTAGCACTGGAATAATTCAGTAGTAGATGGGAAAAAAAAGATATGAAGAGGTGTATTAACATAATCGGTAGATAGGATTCGATGTAGTGCTTAAAAGAATGTCGGGACGAGATTTGCACGAAATAGAAAACAACTAGCCTAATTGGTGAGAGGCCTTTGGTCAACAAGTATCATAAACCAAAGTTGATAACAGCATAAAAAGTCTGAAACCAAACAGATCACTCTGTTTCAAGTAGTATGGGTACTAATAAACGTTTATTTTGTTATACGTATGTACAATGAAATTATTAACATAATGAAAACATTATATTAAGATGATGATAAATTTATTAGCAATAAAATTTAGACTTCTTTACAAATAATTATATTTAATTTAACAAACATTGTTATTTTTCATTATTAACTGAATTATGTTTTCAAACACGCAAACAATTCTTTTTTTTTTAATATTACAATTTTACTAAATACCTTAGCTTCATATTTCAAATATGTTTTAAATAATTTGTATTTGTTTTGAATAAGTAATTTAATTTTTATTAGTAGTCGGAAGGAAGAATAAATTACTTTTTATAAATTTATTACAATTGTCTTATATTTGATACACTTAATATGAAAGTTGTATAATAGTGGTTTGAGTATGAATTATTGTATCGTATTATGGAAACAGCGTCAATCGTATCGTAGAGACCCTGGCCCCCCAATTTCTACTTTGTCTGTAAGGTGAATATAATTTTGTTGTCCAGGGGCGCAGATCTCTGAAAATTTAATTAATAATTAGAAGCTGTTCCCTTAAATTTAACCTGAATAGCGCTCGAAACGTTCAATTTTTACAAAGAAAAGTTGAAAAATGTACCATATACAGGCGAACCATATAATTATTTCATTCTCATTACATAATAATTTGTTTTAAGAAAATTATCTACTGATTTGTCAGACTCATTTCTAAAATTAAAAACCATTGCGCTGATTAATGAGAGAAACACTGCAAACCCAGGCATTCTTTTCTAGACAATGTTTATGGTATTTTATAGGTTGGACGAAAATAAATTGTTTTCCTAGAAGTAATATTCTTTGCCCAGTTATAAATAACACTTCCAACTATTATTCAAATTTGCAGCGACTTACTCTAAAAAACGTCTGGGCGTCTCAGTACATAATAACTACCGCAGAACATTCAGGAGGAGAAAGAGGCAATCTCTCACCCTTTTGTCATTGATAATGTCTTGGAATAAGAAGATATTGTCTCTTTTGTTTCGGGAATTTTTTTAACGACCTATCCAATTTGAATTCGTTGGCGTCAAAATCTTGTAAAATTGATTTTTTTAAACCACTCACAAGTTTCAATGAAGTTGTGTTACGTAGAAGCGGATTTACTTTCTTTTTCCACCCAACGCCGCGGAAAGCAACAACAAAAAATTGAATAACATCGCCTCTTTGTCAGGCTGTCTGTTCGACTACCACCCCTACGCCATGTCGTAGTTGGCGTTAACCATCGTCCGTCTATGACCTTATAGACTAAATGTGTTTTCATTTGTGTCATTTCATTTAGAATATGTTGGAAATAGATTATGTTTCAATTAGCTAATTACTCAACCACTGGAGTAGAAAGATAATAAAGAATGGTAATAATTTTCGGTATAAAAAAAATGAATTACAAATATTGACCAATAAGTAGTTAAAACTTAAAGTTATCTAATGTGGTTAATTTAACATTTTAAATTTCAATAACTTATGCAATTTTACTGCTACACCAGCCAGTAGACATTAGATGTAGCTTAGAGTCTTTTCCATTTGAAATTTATTAGGTAATTAAATGTAATCCCGCATTCGATTGCGGTTGTATTATTTTAAGTCTTATCAACATTGCCTCATCTATAAATGATTAGAATATAGGAGATAATATCAAAAAACCCGATAGAGTGGTAGTTGTAGTAAACATAACATAAAGTTAAAACTCTCGCAAACATATATAGGTAGATACATCCACCATGGATGGACTTTTGTGTAAGTATAAAAAGATTTATTAGCGGTGTATAACGTTAGAAGTGGCAGAAGCAAATGTTTGTTATCTATACCATATGTTGTTTGTAGCACATTTAGTAGTTTAATTGCAAAAAGAATTGCACACATGATTACTGTACACAATGCATATTATACATAAACGTACCGTCAGCATCTTAGCAAAGCTTTCAACTAATAACAATATATCTTGAAACTAAATCAACTCAGTGGCCGAGTGAGATAAGGCGTCTTTACTTGCTTTAAAAAGGTAGCGAAAACTAACAAAAAATCTTTAGCCGGACTCGAACACTGGTCTCCGATTCCACTGGGATCGGAGTCCACTGCTCTGTCCTTAGGCCTTTGTACCTCTGTTGAAATGTTATGAGTATAGCTACATTGAAAAAAAATTCTTAATATCAACCGATATGAAGTTGTGATACAACTACCGTGCGGGTTGAGTGAGGTTGGCACAAACGCATGAGTTGTTGTATAAAAGTAAGTTACTGTCTAACCAATTTCAAATATTGTTGTTTTGAAATGCAACATAGTTTTAAAAATGATCAATAAGTTTATTTCCAACTCACTGTAAGTTAATAACAACAATCTACATGTAGTTGACACAATCACATATTCACTAGCTAAGACACCTATGTGTTCGTAATAAACAAATCCTTTATTATTAAAGCAAACGCAAATAAATTTTCTTTTAATTTATCGATTCACTTTATTTACAATTTTATTTTCCATCAATAAAATGCATGAATTAAATTAAAATAAATCGCATTGATAGAAGTAGTGATTTTATTAATTTAACTTCAGTATTTTGGACTTTTTACAATTGTGACACAACAGCCAAATATGAAATTGTGATAAAACAGGCGAAATAAACAAAAGGTGTTAAAATTTGGGACAATATACTGGGTGTTCCAAACCACCCGTCCAGGCTGATTATTCTGAATAGTTTTCAAAAAAAATTGAAACGAAAAAACACGTATCAAATATTTTTTGAAACTCTATCTAACCATACCAAAAACACCCTCCACCCTCAACCCCTGTTAGGGGTAGGGGGTGTAACTTGAAAAAATCAAATGGTAACCCCTATTTTTTTCTGCAGATTTGAATTCTTCAGAAGAAAAGACAAACATTTTGTCTAAGAAATTTTTCCCGATTTTCGGTAGATCACGCTACAATCGACAAAAATCGTTCTTTTAGATTTGGCATTAGAATTGCAGTTCAAGTGAAGGCGAGAAAAGTTTTTTGAGTCGAGAATAGTTATTTTCAATTTTGTTTTTGTTTTTTTGAAGAAAAGACTATTCTGTTTTGTTTTTCATATTTTATTATGATTTAGAAAAATTATTTTTGTAAAAATGTTTTTTTTTATTTTGGAAAGTCTGAAAAAAAATTAAATCTAAAATGATTCATATCTAATTCTTTCTAAGAGCTTTATTTAGTATCCTCCCAATTGTCTAGTGGTTTACCTCAATTACCGCAATTCGACATTTTCGCTTCTCTTTTATTTTCGTTGAATTTCTAACTTTTGTGTTGCTTTTGTTTTGTTTTTGTTTTGGTTCTGTGTGTTTGTGTTTTTATTTTTTTTTACTTTTTCGTTTTGATTTTTGTCATTGAACGGCGCAAATCTTATGCCAAATCTTAAAGAACGATTTTTGTCGATTATAGCGCGATCTACCGAAAATCGGGAAAAATTTCTTAAGACAAAATGTTTGTCTTTTCTTCTGAAGAATCCAAATCTGCAGAAAAAAATAGGGGTTTCCATTTGATTTTTTCAAGTTACACCCCCTACCCCTAACAGGGGTTGAGGGTGGAGGGTGTTTTTGGTATGGTTAGATAGAGTTCCAAAAAATATTTGATACGTGTTTTTTCGTTTCAATTTTTTTTTTAAACTCTTCAGAATAATCAGCCTGGACGGGTGGTTTGGAACACCCAGTATAACTTACAATATGATTCTTTATAAGCCTACCTGTGTATCTATGAAAAATGAATGAATATAAAGAAATTGCAAAAAAAAAAACACTATTTGAGTTTTATTATCGCCAAAAATAGAAGAGTTGGTAAATTTGGAAAATATTTTGTGATATAAACTGTACACGAGTTTTAATCGTATGTTGGTGTTAATGTTCTTCTATACACGTACACCAAACTATTATAATACATATATATATATATATATATTATTAGCTGTATATGTATATGTACATGATCGCTTACTTGACCTGCCCCAAGGTCCTGACCTCACATAACAAACATTATCTATGTTTTAGTTGTCTCACCTGTACCCGTATCATTTAATATATATTGAACTCACTTTGTAAAACATAGGTAACATTGAGAAGAAGGTACATAAAATAAAATATAATGTAATGTGTATGTGTATAAGTTGGACCTTGAATTCAATGGACTGATATGGAAGATTAACCATCACGATCAAGTGAAAACATTGCTCTTAAATTTCAAATACTACCTGATAGTACAATAACTCTGTAGTTCAAAAATTATGTGTATGTATGTATCTTTGGAATAATTTCTACAGCAGATAATTTTTTCATTTTCGTCCTCTGTTATCTAAATTTATTATTCATTTGTAATTGTACAGTTACGAAAATCGTTAATAAAAGAAACCGCTCACATTTTCTAAAACCTCATAGAATGTGTTTCTAAGGTGTCAAATATCATTAGTTAGTGGTGCAAAATGTTTCTATTTGTTAATAAACAATTAATTTTCAATTCAATGAAACGGTCAATGTTAAAGTTCACTTCAAAAGTAGTAAATAAGCAACTTGTATGACTTAAGTGTTTGTCAAATAATCGAAAACTATTGTACATGTATAACGTATACGTAATTCAAATTGCCTACTAATTAATTTTGTAAGTCAACTTTACCATTAAACGTTTCATTTAATTAACAAATTATTGTTTATTAACAAATACAAACATTTGCAGAACTAACTAAAAGATGAGGTGTTAGCAAAATGCGAGCGGTTTCTTTCATTTTCCTTTATTTGTAACATGTTTAACCATTAAGGTTTGCCAAAAAATTTAATCGAAATCGATTCGAAAATGTACAAAATGGGCATGTTTTTCTTTTGAATTTTTCTTCTATCTGATCAGATTCACGAACTGAATTTTTTTACTCTTAAAAAAATTTGTATTTACATGTCCACTCGTTATTTATTTTCGTTTTTTAGTAATGTTACGGTGGAATATTTTACCGTAACATGACTAAAATTTGTTAAATTTTCTTGTCCAAAAAAGCTTTAGTTATTGGATTATAAATATACCATAAAATGTAAGAAAAAACCGTTTAATATAAGCGAACCACACGCATGTAAGTCTTTAAAAATGTTTTAATAAAATATAAATTAATCTATTTTCTCATTCAATGTGAATTTAAATCAATCATCTTTTCTATAAAAGAAAGAGAAAAAAAGTCATTTTAAAAGTTTAATGTTAACAAATACATCATGATATTGCTTTAAAATATAATTTTGTTCACAAACTCTTCAAATCAATCAACCTGTTTTTTTTTTTTTAAATATTTTCTTAAAGACGTAGGAGCGCCAGGGTAATTTTGGATAAAAGACTTTATCTTTTTTTATGAAGTTGGATTAAGCCGAAATCAATTGAGAATATTTTAGGGAAGGTTGCCCGATTATTTAAATTCATAAATGACTAATTAGTAGGGCGCTTGACATGAATCCAAGAAGTCCGGGTTCGAGTCCTGGTTCAAGTATATTTTTTTCAATTCTCTTTAATTAATAATACCTTTTACTAATCTGTGTGCATATTTGTGTGTTTATGATGCTCCGAAATTGTAAATTATTTTTGCGTTCAAAGATCTTACTTACTAAGCCGTTACATCGTGTCTCTGTTCGTTCTTCAGGGCGTGATTTCAACGATTATAAGTACAAATATGGAGTTAGCTTCGAAAGTATTACAGTTTCATAGTGGGTAAATTTGAAAGTAAAAATTTACTCAATCTGAATTTTATATTTTGAAAACTTTTGCTTTCATTAGCGCTCAAGTTTGGGAGTTTAGTTACATCCGTGCCATTCTTGATCAACAACTTGCATGAATCATAATTGTTCATTGGTTTTTTTTTTGTCATACTTCAGTGTCAACATATTAGATATTTTAGCAATTTTCAAACTAGCTCATCTGGTAATCCTACTAACGAAAAATGGCATTCAGTTTGTTCGAGAAATAATTTCCATTTAACACGTGTGGGGTATTTAATACATAATAATTTGTTTAAATTATTCATTCAACCTTTAATAAATAAAATTTTATCATGGTGAATAATAAATAATAACACTTCAAACAATAAACACAATAAAATCAAAATGAGTGTATCTTGGTTTCTTTTGTGTCGTCAATATTTTAAATAATTATGTCTGTCAACGCTTAATCAAACAAATTAAATTAATTAATTTAGCCTCTAAAAAATAGTTTCCAAATAATTAGAGAATAAATTTTAATAATTTTGATTATTTCAGTTTTTTTTTATAGCTCAAGGTGTTTGAAAAAAATTTGTTATTGGGGTATTAAACGTTTTGGTTCTTTAAATTTAAAGTTTAAATACAAATCTTAAACAGTAAAAAACATTAGGGCGTTCCGAAAGTGCTGTCTTTATAACTAAAAAGCTGAAAAATTGAAAAATTTGTAAATAACAATTAAACTTTTACTTCTGAATTGCGTGTAACTGAAAATTAACGCGTTGCATAAACTATTATTTCACCTTGAACTGTTTGCTTCCAACTGATTGATTTTGAAAACAAATTGGCAGGACAATGAATTTTAATAATTTTTGTCTTGGTATCGATCAATCGACAGACCCTTTTGTTGCATATTTGTAAAAATGAATTAAATAAAAATTATAGAACTACACATAATTTATTAATAATAATTTATTTTAATCTATATAGTATTTTATAAAAAATAAAAAATAAATGAATAAAAATCAAAAAGATAGAAAAATGTTTATAGTGAACATTTTTAATTAATTATGTAAAATGTCGTTTCATCATCGTAATGGAAATTCAATTTGGTACGTTTCCAAAATTACGATGCACATAATTAAATAGTTTGTGATTAACAATTTGCAATGAATTTTAAAATATTTTATATATTAGTTGATATTTGTTTAATATACAGAGTTGTTTCAAAAATAATAATACCTTTCAAATACACCTTCTAGCTTACATAGGGTAATACCATGGGATATAATTGAAGTATTAGTTAAAAATGACATACTTCGGATTTAGTACTCAATCCAATTGGTGAGCACATTGCATTTGCTTTGATTAGTATATTTACTATGCCATAACATAAAAAATGCATTTTCCTTACTCTAAATTATCTCAATTATCTTTAACTTCTGATAACTTTCACAACTCAACTTGTTCAAATGATAAAACATCAAATTTTGACAAAAAATACTAATTGACAGTTATAAAAATATTTTCATTGCCTTTTCCCAAAGTTCATGACAACTTGAATCGATTGAAAAAGATTAAGTACCCTAGATAACCAAGATGTCCGTTTTTAGTGCCTGTTTCAGATTTATTTTGTTGTTTTAACTCCGAAACAGCAAACAAATATCTTGCGATATGGTTTCAAAAAAAAAAATGCAGTCTTAGAATCCCCGTTGAGAATGATGTTCCTAACGAAACCATTTAAAAAAAAATGATATTAGGTAGGTGCTGCGACTGACAAATAAGAGGCGTTTACGATACTATGATAGGTTTATTATAAGACATGTCTGGTAACACACATTTCCCTTAATTCAGTATCGGAACAAAATGAGTTTTGAGTTTTTTACTCAATTAGCTTCTTATTGGATTAAAAAACCTAAAGGATATCTGTCAAGTTAAAGCATGCAAGTAAGATTAAAACTTTCTGATCCGCCCAAAACTAATAGTTGTAGTTATTATTTACATAACGACATTATTTTTGAACCACTGTGTATTTTGTTCCATTAAAAACGAATGTCCATTATCCATAAATTATTAACATGACATGTACACAATAAAACAGTGATGTAGTTGTTCATATACAAATAATAAATATGAAATGGTATGCACTAAAATTTGCTAATTAATCAAAAATATTGTACACAAAATGAAAATATTTCCCTTATTTAATGCGCGTCCTTCATCACAATAAATAAAACATTTATCACATTGGAATACAAAAGATAAATAACATAAATATAAATATATTATTTACTAACTAAGTAGTAAGTATATATGTAATACAAGAAATTTATAATAATAATGAAATAAATATAAATAATTATATACAAAATATTTTATCAGAAGAGACATTAACAGAATAATGTGAGTGTTATTTTGAAAGTAGGATCTAAATGTGAAAGATCATTGCTAAACCAAATTTATGAAACATAAACGTCTTACGTAATAACAACTGCTATCATATACATATACATTACTTCTTCATATGGTTTTAATTAAATTGTAATATTAGGGTTTGTAGAAATATTAAATAAGCAAACTCATAAAATAAAATACTAATAACATTTAATATATCAAGGAGGTACGTTCTCTACTTGTTTAGAAAATTATCTAATTCGAAATGTTTAACGGTGATTTCGCATCCATAATATATTTTCATTATTCTTAGATTACAGACACACTGGCTCTCACATAGTGTCCACTTAGAGAATACAGAGAAAAATAAGACTGAATTTTCATTGAAGATAAGTCAAATTTGGCCAAATATTTAAAAAATATGAGCCAAAAATAGTGGGATTACATACTCGAATAACCAAAATTGGATAAAATTTGCGTGTAGTGTGCCAAAATTAAATTTTTTGGATTTCGATGACATAAATTTCAAAAAATGAATTACTTAGTTATTTTGGATGAATTTTATCACATTTGGATGAACCTTTTTTTAAAACCCACTAATTCTGGGTCGTTTCATTTGTTATGACAGTTATTCGTTTATATTAGTCTTTGTACCAATTGTGGAAAAAACGATATTGAAACAAATATTGACCCAAAGTTTCTGGAATTATATGCTTGATTGATTATTTGAATATTTTTAATTTTTTTCCCGGAAATTATCCTTATAAACCTTTGTTTGAAAATATATTGTTAAAGTTAAAAAAAAATTCGGAATTTATCAAAAATATTAGTAAGAGATGGTATTAGAATTAAGGAACACCTATAAAAATTTTTTGGAACTTATACATATATAGTAGAAAAAAATTAGCAAAACATTCTTTTTATCTGATGTATAAATCTTTGCGGTCTAAGATAAAATAAATAAAAAAAAAAACAATAATTATTTTTATCTTATCTTGTCTTTATATTTTGATACGACTAAGCGGTATTACTATACACTCAAAAGATTTAAAGTTTTAACGATCGACAATTCTTACAAAAATTATTAAATTTTCAAATAAATTTCATCAACTAAAACTGTTTAAAAGTAAATGAAAGCATAAATAAGATCTTCTACGAATCATTTTACAACAGTTAATGGCGTTTGTATTTGTTTTTATGCAAATAAAAGTGATTAATGATTACAACGGCCTATGTCTCATTATGCACGTTATTATTTCTTCAAAGCAACAACCAGGCAGGCAATTCTTTAAGAAATACTGATTGAGTCACACATAATAATTATTCAGTATGAAACTGTAGTGCTTATCGAAATATCATACTTTTGCTCAACACTTGTTTGAAAGTAGTGTGTAAGAAAAATCGGTCATATACTTTTCGAGATCCGAGGACAAAGATTTATGAGTGCGAGCAAGATCAAATAACAAATACAGTGTGTCGGACTTGTCTGTGTTGAACATTAGGTAGAAATAATTTCAACCACAAGTAGTCTTTCCTTGGCGCTCGTACTTCCTTATGACAATCGTTCATCTAGTTCATCTAGTATCTACAACCATTCGAAAGTCAGCATCATGGGAGACTTTTGCACTTTTAATCATAATTTATTCGTATTTTTTAAGTCTTTATCAATATTGATCGACGAACAACCACTGTATCTTAGGCTAAAATAAAAGTTAATATAAATTAAATATCGATTAAATTATCTCAAGGATAGATAAATGCATATGGAATATGTGATAGTGGTGCATGAAGCATTAATTTTAAATAAAAATGCTTTACGCCTTATAAAACAAAAATTCAATAACTTAATTTGAAAATAGCCACGATGCACGGATATCGTATTATGAAAATTTAATAAAATATGTTTTCTATAATTAGAGTTTGGCATCGACCTTGTACTGGTGCCAAATATTTATCCACATGTTCAATTATAATGCTTGTGAGTTCATCGAAATAGATGCATGCACTCTTTTTATTATAAATTTTGTTCTTTTATTTTTTGTATTTATTGTTTTAAAAAACTGTATTTTGTCATATATTTTTGTTTGAAATAGAGAATAATGTTTTTTTGACTAAAATTATATGATACTATAGCATAAACGTGTCATTATTTTCAAAAACATTAAATAAGATAAATAACGTTTATCTTTTAAAAATAATAATAAAATGTTTAACGTTAATTATTATTACTATACTATGAACATCAAAACTTGAAGTATTCTTCTTATATACATATTTTATTTTTGATTTTTTACAATATATGAAACTGTTTTGTTTATTTATCTACCAAAAAATTTTGCATTTTTTATTTTTGGAAGTGTTTTAAATCATATGTTTTGTTCAATGACTTTTTGATTTTAAAATTAACTGAACAGAGACTATATTATTTTGGAATTCTGATGAAAAACTAGGCATTCCAGGTAGCGAATAAGTTATGAAACAGAGAGGTCAGACCTTAATTTTTTGCCTTCTCGGGTTCGACACACTAACCGGCTTCGGTATACCCAATTATTAAATTTAAATTTATTTGGATAATGTAAAGATACCCAAGAAGGAAATGCCAAACTTGACGATAGAATTGACGTTGAACAAGTATTGAATAATGGCTCAATTTTTTGCCAAGCTATGTTTTCCACTCCTTATCCGAGTCTCTGGCAAACAACATAAATCCAAACTAGTCCCAGTTTTCAAATTTCTGCAACGTCTGGCTGTCTTAAACTTCCACCAGTCTATAGTTTTTGATTATTTTGATGCCATTCCTGCCTGCATCTTCCAAATCAAATCCTGAGCCAGTTTCAAGCAACTCCAACAAAGCTTGTTGTTAACTAATTCTTCGTAGCAACTTCAACGTAATCAAAATAATCGGTTTCCTTAAAAAATACGATGGTTTTATTTGGAGCTTATTTCAGACTGTACCTGCCCTTGCTTGAAAGCCTGGTCCATACAAAATATCTTCTCAGACTTAATATCGGCCTAAAAGGAGATAATTATGTTGTTGTATTGTCCATGTTACCCATAAAAATATACAACTACACTTGATACCATGACACACTTTGATAGTGCAATTATAAAGTGAAGAAGTTATAAGCAATCAAAGATTACATCCAAAGGTTGCCCGTTTCTTTTTAGCAAAACAAAGTTTTATATGTAATCCCTATGACGATACCCACGTATGACGTCACTAGTGGGTATCTTCCTCTTTGTTTAATAAGAAATTTTGAACGTTCATATCTTGTATTCTAGTAAAGTTTTTAAAAACAAATTTCACCTTTCTATTCGTGAAGTGAGAATTCTTCATCTGAAGTGATAAAACAATTTAGTCCGATCCTCTAATGACCTATTTTGGCAAGCTAATAAAGTATAAGAAAATGTCTCAGAAAATCGAATTATTTACAATCCCGGTTACCATCAATCTTTGTATACTTATATTAAACGATATAACAAATCGGCAATGGTGATTTGCAAACTACCTCAGCTTTTTGCTTTAAGAAGTGCGATTACTTCAAGAACTTTTACATTGTAAAAATACGATTTATGACAGCTTGATAATTTTATAATCACCTTACTCTTAGCTTGGTATTATAGGTAGGTGCTTTAACAAATGATTTTGTTAGAATATAATTAGTCAAGAAACGCATTTTCCGACAAATGAAATATTACAACTACTTAAGAGAACAATATCATATTATTTTGTATTGTATTGTGTGAAATGTAATGTGTCTTTTAAATGCCTTACAAATTCGTAATTAATTATTCAATCCACCATCATGTACAACATATTGTAAACCCACATGAAGGGTTTGGTTTTTGACGAGAAAATTTTTTTAGGCGCATTGACCGATTTTATTATTATAAGTTTTTAGTAGGGGAAACAATTTTTGTTTAGTGGTCGCCATTGTTTGGATCGTCACTTCGAAAGTGGCATGCATACCACGTGACATGCACACCTCGTTTAAACAGTGGTTTTCGACCAATTACTGAAGATACTTTATTTGTATGGGAGACTCCTTGAGAACATTGTGCGCTGTTACCTTTTTGCTATTTATAATAGTTTAACACTCATATATCTTATATCTTACATTGTCATCCAAACTAAGCGTGAATGCAATATTTCAGCCCAATCGATAAGTGTTTCAAAATGGAGTTGCTCGATTCCACCCGGAAAAAAATTTGTATCTCTGAATTTGAATATGAAAGTCGTTTGAGTATTTTATACCAAGTTTTGAATATGATTTTACAAATAATATAGAAAAGGAAATCATAATGGAATATTAAAAATAATGTACATATTCGTAGGGGTTCCCCTTTTATTCATTCATATGCTGCCATACTTACTAGAAGATATTACATGTATATTATTATATTCATTACATTCCAAAATATTTAAGAAAGAAATAACAAAAATATTGTTTAGAAATTGATTGATTACATAAAATAATTTTATTAAAACAATCTGTTTCTTTTACACGCAATAATATTTTATATTAAATGTATTATTAATTAGTTTTCCAAAAAACCGGATAATTAACGAAACAGAAATGTGTATATAAACAATACTTTAAGAAGTATAATATTGTGCTCTGGGTTTCTCATATATTACTTATAAGTAAGTAGGCAGGTTTATAGAAATAAAAATACTTTTTTATACTCATTTCTCTCATATTACATAGATCAGTATACGACAACATGATATTAGAATAACTGTAGATTAAGAAAAACTTTGATATTAGAATAACTGTAGATTAAGAAAAAAGTATTTAAATTCGCTGCGAATATGTGAGTAAAAATAAATGGGTTTAACCTCTGTTAATATATACGTCTATAACAGAGGCCACTCACATCATTATTTTTAATCTTTATTTATTTAAACTACATTCAAATACAATTAAAGGTTGGTAACTTCGTTCTTATCCAAGCGAAAAAAGTGTGGGTTGTGGGATCTTCTCTGAAAATCTCTATCTGCGACTATCATTTCGGCTGCCGTATCACCGAGGGTCTATCAAGCGGAAGTGATGCCTATTCATGAGGTATGTGAATGTATAAGACTGAACATCCTTAGGTGCAGGGACATTACAATCTTCACTGACAGCCAAGCAGCTCTCAAATTCTTCAGCTCAGTCTATCTAAAGAGCAGATCGATTTGCTTTAAATAAATATTCTAATAAATTAGAGTTTTTTCGATAGGTCGGATCTGGCTTATACTATCATAAGACAGTAAAGGTACTTCTATTATCAAGAATTAATATTATTTTATATGATCATTTCTTATTACCCACTAACAGAACACAAGTTGAAAACAGGTACTTTATTTCATATTAAAATGTAATTTATAAAAACACAGTGAAACGTAATAATAGGTTCCTATTTTATTGATAGTTAAAGGTGAGCTTCTTCCTTGAGAAATACAATTATGTGAAATAATAAATAATTTTTTTTTTTTTGTTACATTATCAACTTTGATTTATTGTTTTATTTTTGCAATAAAAAATATATTTGGCACAAGTGTCCTCTTATTAACTTCCCAGTGGTTGTAATGGGTCCGATTTAGCAAAATGAAAATTTTTACATATATCCGCGTTTCAAGGCCTTTAGAGTCGAATAGTATGGTTTATAAAAGGATGCCCGTGTGTGCACATTATGTATGTTCGGATTTAATTTTCGCCTCGCGTAGCTCGAGAACAAATGATGATATTGACATGAGACCGACAAATGATGATTTTTGTACCGAATGTAAAATAGTAAAATTGTCATAATTATCACTTATCATTTATAATTTTATATAGTGTTAACGTTATCGGGGGTGCAGAGGGCGAAGCTCCCGCTGGGCTGTAAGGGGCGAAGCCCTTGGAGGTGCCGGGAACAAAGCCACCGCTGGGGGAAGTTAACCGTGTGGACCTTTCGGGTCGCACCTAGACTGCTTTTTTAAAGAAAAAAATGGTAGCTTATGAGTCTTTCAAATTGAAATATGAAAGGAAATTTAAGCAGGATGATGCATTTTGTTATAACTTGATGAATTTAGAAAAAAAATTAGCAAATTTTCCGAATTGTAATTTCTTTTATATAAATACAAAACTGTGCGTGATAAATAATTTGAGAAATAATGTTCTTTCTAAACAACTAGCATGCCATTAAATTGGTTTTCTTTTACGATCGAGGTATTCCATTAAATCATATCGGTAAAGTAGGAAATTATATTGAAATTATAAAAAAAAAACTAAACCACAAAGCTTTGTGAGTACATAGGAATCATTAAAAGAGAACACAACATCAAATATTAATCACAAACCAATATAATCGACCACCCGTCCGTCCGTCCTTTTACTATAAAGTCCATTCAACTCATTGATGATGATAGAAAATACATTTATTATACATTTTAGTAATCACGATGATATGAATTCTTGTCGGCAAATCGATCGGTTTGAGATCGGTCGTGCGGTATATCAAAGAACAGTTTAGGCTTATTTAATTGTAATTAATTAATTATAGACAATATTATATATAGATAGATATTTCATTTCACTTTAAATCGAAATATTTCCTAAATGCTTGTGCATGGTTGTATACACAAGAGCATAACATTTCATGTGAACACATAAACACCGGTGTATAAACATTTGAATGTTAGTAAGTCATCCTCTTAGATTACTTATTATACTAATAAATTATTTCACCAGGGTCGAATTTAGATCTTTACTATTTCTATTTACGAAGAAAGGACAGGCACGTGCTAGCACTATGTCACCGATTGGATAATGTTCGTTTTGTCTCTTGGGCTTAAAACAAAATATTTATTTGGGAGACAAAAATTAATAATTGGTTTTGGAAGAAAAAGGATTTTTTTGGCCGAATGCAAAACATTTTTAAGCAACAGCAGCTTTGGCGAAGATGATGGTTGACATTTTTTGTCATTCTGGTGCTGAAATTTTAATGGAAACCCCCATTTCTTAAATCTTATATATTACTCTAGCAAGTTTGTTTCTGTCCTACCCTTATCTTCCTTATTCCTATATCAAATTCCATGATTTATCCCTCATTTTCAAGCTTATTATGTCTAGATTTGACGAAAAATATAGCCTAACAGCTTCGATTAGGTTCTCAGTGATTGGGAATTGATTTTAAAAGTTTTGGAGTGGCAACGCATGTGTTTTCGATTCTATCATGTTTTTTAAGTCTTATATGTTCCTTAAATTTTTAACAATTTGCGTCGGATTTGGGCCACATATTTCTTCGAAGAATGTAGATGCTTTCATAGGCATCTAATTCGGTAGAGTTGGGATTTTGAATAATGATTTAATAGAGGGAGTAAAACTATATACGGAGTCGAAGATCAACCAATATAAAACGAAAATGGAAAATGGTATAAAGGAACTTAGAGTGCAATCTGATAATTTTGTTAAGTTTACAGCTTTAATTACAACTCTGCAGTAGCAGCAGTTGTTTGAAATGTTTATTCGACTTCAACAAATATCGTAGGTATGACCCCCATTTCAGCAAACAGCCATTTTTACTAAATAGTGGTAATAATACTAATGGAATTTTGAACAATGCATTTCTCTAAATTTCTAGTCTGTCTAGTCATAGATTTAAACTACTATTACTTAAAATTATCAAAAAGGCAAATCACATCTTATTGTGATTTTTATTAAGTTTCGAATAAAGAATAATTTTGGTATGGAATTTTCCTTTATTGTTCATTCATTTGAGTTAAGTGGTCAAAGATTAAGCCCCCACTGTTCAAAGGTTTAACATAATCTTGGAACACTGGCCGTATAGTTGCCCACTCTGCCGCATTCTTGTGCTTTTAAATTGTCAAATATGGTAAATTCAATCAAATATTTTGGAATGAAAAACCATGTTTAAAAACTTGTAAAAATAAAAAATCCAAAGTAAAAATTGAAAAACTGATAATCGTTCAAAGGTAGAAAAGGAACTAGCTTAAGTCGTCTCTACCTTACTTTGACTACTGGCTGGAAGGTTGCAGGTTCGAATCCAGGCTGCGGCAGTGTGAACGAAAATAGCTAATGAGGTGGTAAGAACGAAGTAACCAACTCCACCCACATCATAAAATGAATTGTATATTCGAATATAATTTAACAAATAAATAAGGATTAAAAACAATGATGTGGGTGGCCTCTGTTATAGACGTGGTCTGATAAACGAAGGCTAAACACTAAGATTATTTATAGAAGAGGAACCTAATCGTTAATTTTTTGCCATATTTTGTTTCTGCCTTCAACAGTCTTACATTTGCAACATAATCAATATATATCTATGTTTATTTAACTTGCTTATGATGATGTAGAAGCGATGATATCAACAAACTTACTTTATACTTAGACTTTTGCGAGTATAGAACTGCTAGTGTTCTGCTCCTTAGTGTACATAATGAATTTGTGGTGTGCTATAAGTTTCGAACAACACAATATGATGCAACCAGCGAACAACTCTACCAATAAGACTGTCGTGGTTACTTACAAAACCACTTTTTGTTTATGTATAGTAATTTAGCCCTAGCTCCATTGCAGCCAACCATCCTGCTAAACATAACTTTATGATTGCCATCATCGTCAGTGTTAAATAGTCTAAGAGGCAATGGTCAAACTATTCCATATACGAAAAAAGTTCTAACTGACTTCAGTTACCCATATTTCCTTACTTTAGCCATATTTTTCTACACAATGAAAGACAAAAGATCGGCAACCTTCAAATTACTTTCAAACGTATCAAGATATTGGACTGAAATTTATATTGTTCAAGGCAGTCACCTCAAGGCGGGTAAGAGATGAAATACGTTGTTTTTAATGGAAAGGGGGTCAAATGGTGGCTCATTTGAAATAGTTTTTTTTCAGAAGAAAGCTCTTAGTTAAAAGCAGTTGGTTTAAGTCATTTTTTCCGTTAAATGCAAAAAAGGCACTAGCAACCACTGCCGAAGGAGGCTTAAAGTAAATTAATTATGTGAAAATGACAAGTCATGGAATTGCTATGACACATGAATAATATGACATCTAGGCGAAGTAAAAAACATGGTATATCTTTTTGATGATTTTATAAAATCCCGCCAGTGCCATCGCCAAAATTTATGTTAAGCCATTCGCGAATTTCAAGTGAACAAAATATATAATTTACCTCAATTAATCGTAAATATTATTTTTATTTTGCCCTCTAGAGAAATGCCAAACTATGTGAGACTTTGGTTAAGGGTAAAGATAGGCATTCTACTCAAAGGGTAAAATGCCCACTTTTATTTAAAGTAGCAAAACGGATTAACACTATACATCAGGGTTCAATAAAATTTTTGTCTCAAAACATTGAACAAATTAAAACGGCAACTTTTTCGCTTTAATAACTAATCTTGGTACAATTTTTCCCGATTTTCCTTTCTTATTAATAGCAGTCATCGTTATCCGAAATACGCGATTCAACTGAGGGAGTATTTCAATTTCATTGTAGCGTATATGGTTTATTCAGATTTCGGGTTTACCTGAACATGTGTATCTTTTCAAGTTTTTTTACTGATGCAGGTCTACAGGTGGCCGGTATGTTATTAAAAAATTTAATCCCATTACTTGTAACTTCATCAATGACACTTTGACTAAAGCATAGCTCTATCTATGTAATTTAGCTCTTTCTCCTTGGCAATACCACTCCACTGTTGGTTTTTAAATATGTGTTTATAATATGGTAGCATAAAGTATGAGATAGGTAGTCAATGTTGTGACAACTAACGCTTGGATAAAATATAACGAAAAACAAACGGTACATCCGTCGTCGGTATCGTCCACAAACACATACATATACAGTGATAGGAAAAAGTTTGGCAACCCACAAATGATTTACATTCAGTTCAAAATTAAGGGTTGAAAAGTTCGAGGGGACTATAATACGCATGACCTAATGATCTAAATCATCATAAATGTGTCTATGTGCATGGTTTTGTGTATCATAGCAAAGACATGGGCTTCATGGCTCATATTTTCACATTATTAATTTATTCTAATCATCCTCTGGTTTGTGTGCGTGTATTTTTGTTGCGCTTAGTTAAAAACTAGTAAACTGACTACAATCCGCGAAAAAAATTCATGCGAATTTTAAAATATCTTGTTTTCGTATTGAAAAACTCTTTCAAATGTGAAATGAGTCATCCTCAATCTCCTCCCATTAAAGTAGTTCGACTGTTTGAGCAAGTGCGGAGAATCTTCATTTTTTGTGCAAATGATATATCATAGTCTCTTGATCATTATAAACACTGTTTTTGGGTGTCTTATGTGGCAAAATTGTGGATTATTTCATTTTAAAATTCCTTGATTTTTGACGTTTGAACGTCAAAACTAGTCAAATTGACGTATAAATTTTAAATAGCGGATAATTATGAGCCTATTTTCAATTTAATCGGGAAAAGTTGCTAAGTTGACTGTAAAGTTAGCAAAGCATCACTTTTCTCCGTTATGGAAAGAGCGGGAAAATTTTGTTTTCACGGTTAATTTACGGTTAAATAGCGGCAAATAATGGCTCCATTAAAAATTAATTTGGAGTTAAGGTAAAATGTTGTTTTGCTAAGTTGACTGTCAAGTTAGCAAAGCATCAAATATCTCCGTTATGGAAAGAGCGGAAAATTTTTTTTCACGGTTAATTTACGGTTAAATAGCGACTTATTAATAACCTAAAAAGCACTTTGTTTCCCTTGAAGGCTGAATGAACAGTTTTGTTGTAAAAGAATCCATATTATATTCTTTTTAGCCTCATTGAATCAAAATTAGGATTTCCGAACTTTTCCCCATCACTGTATATATACATAAATACATACATATATAGATGGTATATACACATCAATATTTAAATCCTTGTTTACCACCAAGTGTATAAGAAAGACTTTGAATATGAAAACTAACCAACCGTTATTACTTTGTGAAAATAATATACTAAAGTTATTCCATTTACAATTAAATGAACTTGTAAATATTTCTTCCATGTGTTGTGACCTCAATTTTCTTCTCCTTTTATTTTTTATCGGTCGTCAAATTCACGAATTCAAATCAAATTCAAAAAAATGGGCTTCAAATTTAAGATTGCAGGTTTATTGGAAACGAAACATATGCCAGCTTACATTTTTTTGCCTGTCACGTAAATTGTCAATTGACTAACTCATTTTCAAAAATTCATCACTCGAGCCACAGTACAAACAAAAAATTTCTTGATAATACTCTATCAATCTCTATCAATCGTTAAAAACGGGCGGTAAAAATGAAAACAAATTTCTCTTGATTATAGACTAACGAGAGATATTAAAGATTGTGTGTGAATCAATTTTAGCTCCGCGTGAATGCAAGTACTTTTCATTTATGGTAAATGAGATTGAACAGTTTCAAGCGCGCCGCACGCCGTAAACAAACTATATATCTACTAAATTGCGTCATAAAAACAAAATTAATTATTCAATATGTTCTTAACCTTATGTTGTAAATGTACATAGTGTAAAATTGTATTACTATGAGAAGTAAATAATTATAATTATTCATTTATTTAATTAATAATAATCCAAATTTTAGAGTGATCAATTTCGACTTGGATTTGCAAGTTTCTGTATGTAAACAGAAATTATTTCTATTTGATGGATATATTGATATTTTCTATTTTAAATTTTTTTAATAAGGATCTTCAAAATTTTCGAGTGTTTATTGATTATTCTAATTACTACATCCAGAACATGATTCACTCGGCAAAATCAAACAAGCTTTTCGTAAACGGTAAAAATAACCATCCCGAAGAAGCTATGAAAATCTTTCATCTCTCTCTCATCATAAAAATAAAAATAAAAGTTTTCAAGATTAAACTAAACTATCAATTAATAAAATATGGCGACCCTTGCTTATCAACAATTTGCTCACAAGCAGAAAGCAAAAAATAAATGCATAAAATTGAACTTTCAATTCTTATGTTTATAATCGTAATCAATTATTAGTACAGTAATTCAATGAAACGATCAGTTCACTTAAAAAATAGTAATTAGGCAACTTGTATGACGTAACTGTTAAGTGTTAATAATCGAAAACTTTTATACATGTATAACGTATACGTAATTCAAGTTGCCTAATTCTTTATTTTGTGAGTCACCTTTAATATTAACCGTTCTATTGAATTAACAATTTCTTGTTTATTAACCAATAGAAACATTGGCGCCACTAACTCATACGTTACTAAGGATATTTGACACCTATGAAGACATTCCATGAGGTTTCAGCAAAATGCAAGCTATTTCTTTCATTTTCTTTTATTTGTATCATCTTTAAATGTACTATATATACTAAAATTGTAGGAACAGACTGTTTCTATCCATAATTTAAACACAATTTTTTTTTTTTTAATAATGTAAACCTGTTATTTTGTTATACAAATTAGTTCAAATAAAACAATTATTAATGATGAGTTAAAAGTAGACATTGTATCGTAAAGTTCATGGCCCACAGTATTCATTCATTCATTTGAATTTTACTTGATCTAATATCATAAATAAAATGTATAATAAAAATGAATAACACAAACGTACTTAATGATATAAAAGCCTTTCGCATTTTTACTTCTTCTTTTATTTAATACATACAATTCACGCTATGTTAGCAACCAACTGAACCATTATATTTTCAAACATATTTTTTTATATAGTAGGTATATGATCTATCTATAATAGAGCAAGATCACAAGTCCGTCAAATATACGTCATAGTATCAAGAGCCTAATACTTTTTCTGTAAGCTACGGTAGTTTAGAATTTATGAATATTACAGCTAGTTTCAGCCAGGCTGATTTTCGAAGATAATAGATTGTCATATTTCGAATAATCGTAAATAATCTACGTTAAAGTATAAAATCTATTTTTCTAATATGTCTTAAGAGACAATATTATGTACCATAAATCGCCAAAACAATTGAATTATGTTGCAAACAAGACTGCAATAGCAGGCAAAGCTTTTAATTTTCCGGTAGAAAATGAAGTTATTGTTATACCAAACAAAAAAAATTAAATTTGACAAGATCTTGCTGGGTAACGAAATGGGGTTGCTTTTTAGGGGTTGAAAGCAGTTTTATGCAATTTGCGCCAAAACTTGATCTTCTAGGAGAAAGTGATCAGCACAAAAGATTTCGACAGTAAGAAACTGTACAACTTTTGTATAAGACATTTGTCAAAATAACCTCAACTTTTCGAGAAAATGGCAGAAAATCTACTTTTTAATTAGAAGCGAGTTTTTAATTTTTTTCTCACTTAATAATAATTTTTATTACATAAATATTTTTGAAAATATACCTTTTCCTTTGTCGAATGATTTTTTTCAATACAGAAAAATTATTATTTTTGTGATATTTACATTTTTGTTCTTAAAATACCCCAATATCCCATGTATTAATTATAAACACTGCAATCTTCACTTTTTTTGTTTGTTCAGAACCCTTACTTCATTATCACTATCAAAACGATGGCGTACATCTAGCGTATCTAGTATCTTAGTCTATAATGAATATAAGGTATTCTCTGAATATAAAAGTTAAATGTTTAATATATGAAAACAATTGTCATGTTACATTAAGTCATCGAAATCAAACACATATAAGTATAATAATAATATATTATTATAAAATAAATAAATAAGTATAAAATAAAGTAAAGTATTATAAATAAAAGTGGGAAGATGCAGAACCGTAACAACATAACCAGTTTCACTCACAATCATCATCATATGATCAACAAAACAACAACAAGAATAAGAATAAGAATATAATATTGTGGCGTAATGTTGTGTCTTCCAAGTTCAAATCTCTTCTTTTTCATCGTTCGTCTTCACTTTTATATTTTATGTATTTGTATGTATGTTTTTTTTTTTTTTTTTGGTACAGAATGATTCAATTTATTGGAATTAATCCAAAATTAACATGCAGAGGAATAGAGATTGGGTATAAATCTTTGCAAATTGTCATGTCTTTCAAAATACTTTTGCATGATGTGTGTACTTCAGATCGATCAGATTCTTGTTCCAAAATATATCTACTGTTGAAGTGCATTATGCCTGCATTTAGTCATGTCTACATTTAGTCATATTTCAAGACCCTGGTTAGCCACGCGGTCTAAGGCTCTAGACCTTGAACGTTTGTTTACCTAGACTTAGGTTGCGGGTTCGATTTCATTAATTATAATTAATGGAGGCGGTAGAATTGATCACATTGTCGTCGCTTGAAGAAGAACGAAGTAGACTCCACTCACATCATAATAAATAAAGATTAACATATAAGCATGTGGGTGGCACTACATTGAATCCCTTTGGGGAATTGAAAACCCTCTTGCCATATTTTATAACAAGAGCTCCATTATAAATTCAAAATTCTTATTGCGATTATTTAACAAACAAATTTAACAATAATTACCTGAATTCTCCAGTACACATTTTGACAAGCGCTCGTTATAAGCTACATCAGAAGATATCTTACACGTTCAATCGCTCGCTGTTCATATATACGTATGTACATGTATGTATGTATGTATGTATGTGATGACTTTGCGTTTTTTTATTTTATTTTATTTTTTTTAAACATACTCACTCGACTCGTATTATATTGAGTTGACAATATAATAGTGTGTTTGTTTGTAATATTAAATGAATAAATTATTTTTATCACGAAATATAATGAGTACGATTATTATAACTATTATTATTAATAATAATTTATGTACAGTGTCTTGAATTATAATTTATAATATATGAGATATTATTATTATTAATAATAATTTATGTACAGTGTCTTGAATTATAATTTATAATATATGAGATATTATTATTATTAATAGTTGAAAATATACATTAGTAAAAGAAAAGGGCTTTGTGGACACTGTGGCATTGTGGATAAGATGGCAATTATATGCATTTCTTTTTAATAGATCATGTATAGTACTTGCGAAGGTATAGCCATTATAACAGGTGGTCTGCGCCAAGTAAAACGTCATATTTGTAAGGGGGAGGTAGATTTCAAAGATATTTGCCAGCGAGAGTGCTTTTTAAGATAATTTAATAACTTTACTTTTATCTAAATCTGTCAATAAAATGTTTATAATAATTGAAACTTAGCAACTCACGCTTTTTTACGATAAAATGATTTTTTTTCTTCATTATGGAAAGCTGCGCTTTGATTCTGAATATTTCTTAGCGAAATCATTTTTCGACAAATCATGGCCAATGTAAAAATTTGATTAAAGTTTTATATTAATGTTTTTTATGTTCGAATATATAATTGTATTTATATCTTTGTTGAATATAATTTATTACAAGTTCATCACTATCTAATTACGCACTTAAAAAAAACCAGTTTATGAATTTTAAAATTTTTTAATAATGATTTATAATTCAATTTAGTTTATTGAAAAAAAGACTTCCCTAGTATTATTCATTATATTGTAAGTGTATAGGTACAGGGTGTACAGAATAAGCTCATAAAGACGAAGGAAAAAGTCATTTACCAATTTTGGATTTGAGCCCTAGTTTGGGCGCTACAGGTATGGCAAAAATTGATAAATTTGTTCATTCACTGACTATGATTCGATAACCAGCAGCCAATGATAGTCAGTAGATATTAATATATTCCATTCAAGAATATTAAACTAAAGAAGGGATATGAACTGATTTCAATTGGATTATATCATTTTGAAAAAACATTTAAAAAAAGTATTTGATTGGTTTGGTCAAAACCTACTTTTTTTTATTTTTATTATATTTTTCCAAGAAAACATTAGATTCTTAGAAAAAAACAAATTACGTCATAAAAGGCGTTGTTTTAATTTAATGTAAGTAATTTAATGTAAGTTCCGCCGCTAGCCTAGGCCGAAAATTCCTTTTTTGCCTGCCTTGGCCCGAAAGCTCATGCTTAATTGAACTCAAGGTCGTGTATATTCTAAAATTACCAAATACAAGTACATTTAATCAAACTGGGATCAACAAAAAGTGAATCATCTAACACACACTAATACTAAATACACGGTATTTCGCAATATAGGTACACATGTTTGTAGTTGTATCATAAAGTTAAATGTTGTGGCGCCTGGCCATAGGGCAACTAACTACTTACTTTTTAAATAAAAATTAATAATGAAATATTATGACAGCAGTTTATTTTTAACTAAATAATGTAGCTTGACTATAAATAAAAGAATAAAATATATGGATAATCGGTTTATATTCAATAGATTCTGTAGATAATTTTTAATTTTTAGGGCAAATTAGGTTTATAATACAACATAAATTTTATAACGGAAATTATCTTTCTTTTGAGTGGCTTATTAATATATGTTTACCTCTTATGAAATGACCCTGTAATTTTATAAGAATCAAACAAAAATTTATGATAAATGCCTCGGAAATTCAATTGGGAACATTATTTGAACTTGAGGTATTGGGTAATAATACATGGTAAATGGATACGGTGCCATATTAGTAAATGGACGACTCAATAACATCCCAGAGAAGGTAGTCCAATGAAAATGGAAAATGTGAAGAACTTAAAGGTGAACTTCAAATAGAAACATGCATTTTTATTGCTCCTTTTAAACCGTTATCAAAAAGTGACGACAAAACTATTTCTTCAGAATTACAAATATATATTCTTGCAAGTAATTTAAGCCAATTTATTTTGTTTTCAAAAACAAGCCCTTCAAGTTTTTAGCCCCAGTTGACTTTTAAAAGGACTGCAAACAGTTAACCTCTAAAGCAAAGAATAAAAATTGTTGCCAAAAGTTGTATTCCAAAAGCACTTGACTATGTTTTCAATTCGTTTACAGCCAATATTGTACGATCATATTTTTTATTTATTTATAAATATACAATTTATAATTTAATATATTTATGATAAAAGTTTGTGGTTGGAGTCAGTCGGTCATGTGATGATGATGGAAGCCACGTACCTCCTTGTAAATAAATATTACTTGGAATTTAGTTGATAATGAACCACAATTTATACACTGTACACTGCGGTTTATAATTTGTGAATAATGAATGAAACTCCTCTGCTTTCCGGTGTCGGACATTTATATCATAAACAACCTGATTAGGTCTATTTAAGCAAAACAGATATAATTTTAATTAGAATTTGTGTATATTTATACCATGTATATGAAATATACCAAGGTATACTAAGTTTACCTTAGTTTACGTAAGTAATCTTAAATCAAACAGCATACTGTAACACTGATACATGATATTACGTATGTACTAAATTTTACAATTATTTTCTGACTTATTTAAGTTTATAATGGAAAGTTTAGCGTTGTACAAGTGGATAAAAAGAAATATCAATCACTCCGAATCAGGTAGGTTTTCAATGTTACTATCACATATGTATGGCAGTTCTTTTCCCTAGAGTGTGCTCTAAAGATTACTTGTTCAAGAAAGCACTAAAAAGTGCAATCAATGAGGGTGGTTCTAGGCATACTAAGGTGTGCTCTAGCTTACATTATCACCTTAACTATAATGACGAAAATCATATAGATTGCTGTTTAATCTTTTAAGTTCCAAAAAAATACATTGTGTGTCAAAAAAGCTGTCTATATCTGCAGTTCTCTAGTACATACTATAATGATTACATGTTGAAAAGAGCGCTTTCAGGTACAATGGGTGAGGATGATTCTAGGTATACTGGTTCGACCAAATTTAAATCGGCTCATTTTTTTCCGCTTTGTAGAAAAACTATTTTTATTCAACCTGAAATATAATGAATATAAAAATTCCATACACATTAGATGTGATTAAAATATTTTATATATTAGTTACACTAGCAAGTCTTTTTCTGTCCTACCCTTATCTTCCCCATTCCTTTATCTAGACAAATAATTTGAACGAAAAAATATCATAATAAGTATAAGTTTATTGGACAAACATATTACTTTTACAGTGCTCTCTTAATACTCTAGACATTATTACTAGTTTTAATACATGTTCTCCTAATATGATTTTTTCCACCTTTTACGAAATTTGTTGTTTGTTGTTTTTTGCCTTTTTGCCACGGGTACAGGGTAGCCACAAGTAAGCTGCTAGCGGAATTCCTCACGGATCGAGCTAGTTCGTATATATATATATATATATATATATATATATATATATATATATATATATATATATATATATATATATATATATATATATATATATATATATATATATATCATATCATTATATGTAGAAGTTCTCCTCCTGCCCGTAATGAAAGGAAATAATAATTATCTAAGTAGATATAATATATAAAATAATAATGCCTGTGGTAAATAACATTAGTTAAATTAATAATTTTATATAACACTAACTAAATAACTGAAAACATTCTACTATACAAGTACTACGTACACTGTAAAAGATTTCTTTGGTAAATTTTAAGGTTATTTGTTGCGTGCAGAACTGAATTAAGTGACACCATCGAAAATACTGTAATTTGCTTTCAATCTAATTTTGGTTTTACTCCTAAAGCAATCGTCTCTTTAATTAAGAAACTCCTTTTTTAAGCAAAAATCAATTGAATTACCTGACAATTTAGAATTTAAAAAAAAATAATTTTAAGTGATTGCAATCCTTATTTTATTAAATATAAGTGAATTTTCCAAAGTTTAAAAAAACCCCGACAAATTTATCTTAATATTATTATAAAAGATATTATAAAAGAGGTGAAAAACCAGGAAAAATTTTGTATAAAATAACGTGATTCCTTGGTCCAATCTACTTAAAATTTTGCATAAACATTCTTTAACAGAATTGATGGACTATTTGTTTCGTATTTTATTTAAATCCCTTGCCTAACGGGATTAAAAAGGTGTAGATAATTATTTTCTGGGTTGGTATTTGTCGTTTTTGAATTAACAGATTGAATTCTTAATGGATTTTAAAAATTACTTCACCTGCAAAAAGATACAATTAACAGCGAATATCATGGGTTAAATTTTATTTTCAAAATTAGGATTCCGCACCAAAAAATTAATATCCATAAAATTGTGAACAAAACGGAGGATTAATGATGCCAAGGAAAATGAGGGCTAAAAACGATAATTTTTTTTTTAATTTGAAAGTTCCCAGCAAAGCGAGTGAGTATCTGCTAGTAAATACTATAAATCGAAATTCATAGAAAATTTTGATAATTTGAGTTACTCTCTTTTAGTAATAGTTGGTAAATTTCCTATTTTTTAGCAGTGAAAAAATATTAAAAGTCATAAATGGAAAATAGACACATTTAGTTTTTTTTTTAATAAGTGATACAATTATTTAAGTTTTTTTGACAGTGTACATTCTACATATGTTGTGTTATATATTTTATTTCAAAATTATATGTAAGTATATATATTTTTACTTTTCTTTTTGTATAGTTTTAAAATATTAAAGAACTAACTTTTACAACAAGCAAGTTTGTTAAAGAAAATATTTGTTAAGAAAAGTTATTATTGTAATACAAATATAATACAAAAATTTTATAATAATTATATTTTCGTGTTGAAAAACTTTTCTATTTTTAAAAAATATAAAATAAGTTGCAACAACATGCAATTTAAAATGTTTTTATTTGTATCAAAATATTACCTATAAGTATGTGCTTGTTATAACACCTTGAACTTCCGAATACTTGTATTCTTCTAATGATTCAAAGACAAATTTACTCCTGGTCCCTGGAAAATAAAATTTATTTTATGACTAAGCTACAAGAAATTTGTTGCCGATATCAAAACGTAAGTATAGGCGTGAACGCAATACTTTACTAATGCATGTGGATCTAAGTATAATCAGATAATTTTTGAGTATCTGTCTATATACCATACCTACTTAAAAATTTTCATAAAATTTTAAATAATTTAAATAATAAAAATAATTTAATTAAATTATGGTAAATATTTACCATTCAAGTCCTTAAGTATTCAAAGGATGAATTCAGGTATTTAAATAGGAAATTATAATTAAATATGATAAATATTTTCAACTCTGCTTTACCCTTACCTTTACCATTAGGGCTACATATTTGATGAAATTTCCTTCCTACGAAACACGAAACACAGTATTTAAATTTCCAGTTATTTTGACAACTTATTACTAATAATTTATCGCATGACATAGATTCAAGAGGGGCATTGACAACAGACAAAAACGAAGGAATAATTATAATTAAGTTGAAATAAAATGTAAGTGATAAATACTGTTTTACGAAATCATAAATAAATTATACAGAAAAAAATTATACCTCACTTACATACTTTGACCTACAATAACCCAAATATGTTTCAAGGACTTATTGCTTCAGTAAAATAATATAGGATCAATGATCGTGTATATTATAACCGGAAATGTTAAATTTTTTAAAATCACATGCTGTATTTTCAAACTGATAAAATATAATCTTTTCTCAGAACTTAACCACCAAATAATTTTATAAAAAATACAAAAATTATAAAAATTATGTCGATATCACAAGGTCTTTTCAACAAAATTGTAAAAAAAAAATTATTATAATTATTGTCTATTCTACGAAATTTATGTTAATGCTAACCTTTTCCCGCGGCTTCGTTCGTGATAATGATTCGTTTTAATTATTTCACTAAAAGATTCATTTAAAGAATCTTTGATTCATTTAGAGCAGTGTTTTTCAAAGGGTAGGTTGCGACCCTCTGATGAGCCGAAAAGCCCTTTTAAGGTGGTCGCTGAGGATTGAGAAGACTTAAATTTTGTTCCCCGAGTTTTCGCTGATTTTTTTCAAATTATTAAAACGATATTATATTTCTGTAAAATATATTTTCTAATTTACGTACGTTAAATACTGTCAGTACTGATTTGTTGAAAACAACATTAAATTATTTAAATTTACTTAATCGATTGTCTCATTTATTTAAACGTTCTCTCTCATTGAATACACAAAATATACGTAAAATAATAACCTATTAAAATACATTTCTAAGAAAACTAATCTCTTAAATTATCATAAGAAAGTTATAATAATTTAAACATCACATCCCAACTAGGATCTTTTCTTAAATAGTAAAATACACTTCGTGCATACACTTTACATTCGTCGTAAAATATTATTCAGAACATTAAATTTTGAATTCATGAATGAATGAATGCACTTGTAAAGCATAGACTTCGTCGTCCAGCTAACCGAGAGTTTGCTCCTTAGGATAATGATAGTGCACATTCTATATGTAAAAATATTTATTTGACTTACAAAGCTATGACGGCTTTGAAAAATGCACCTACTCGACATCTGTCATCAGCCATCTTAAAAAAATTCAAGAAACTAAGCAAAAAATAAGTTAATGAAAATCAATAAAATTTAAAGAAGAATTCGCAGATTACAAACGCTATGTGGACACAGAGTGCTGTAATGGTGACGCAATCATGTTTCAATACAAAAGCGTAGATGTATAAATCTGCATAATTCAAGTTACTACGTCACAACGATGTTTTACAAAAATTTTTTTCTTCGGGTGTTTTCGTTTCTTCTTTTGAAAAATTTTTAAGAAACTTAATGTTTTCAAATCATTATGCAAAAATAAAACAGTTTTCAACAACTCAATTCTGTTTATAAAGGCCACGTTGAAGCATTTCAGCCATGTTAAAATGAGTACCTTTGAGATGCAAATCCTTTTTCTCAGAAAAATCAGAGAAGTTGGTACATTTTTTCAGACCACGTCTTGCAATGTAAAACATAAGTGCGGTGTGGTAAGAAGAAGATTCTGTTTTGTAAACAAGTGACGTTTAAGATTCAAACTGTTTATGGAGAGTATAGGCAACTAAATACACATTTTATTCACGTTATAGTGCGATTCTGTTCATATTTAATGTTATAAATTGAATCTCATTGATAAATGAATGGTACGATTTAGATTACGTAAACAATACAACCGAAATTACACACACATACCGACATGGATCTGAGATACCGAAAAAAGTATATTTTTGTGATTTTTTTTGTACAGAAAATACATATTTTAAATTCACTATTGTAAATACAAATATTTAGCTGTACTTGATCCAATCATTAGGTAATTGTTTGTAAGTATTTTTACTTTATATCAATACTAGCGACCCGCCCCGGCTTTGCACGGGTGCAATGCTGATACTAAATACACTACAGAAAAACTGTGAACGTTGTATATAAAAAAATAGCGGCCCGCTCTGGCTTCGCACGGGTATAAAATATATAGCCTATGTGATTAAAATCGATCCAGTAGTTTTGATTTATTCATTACTGCCCGTGGCCCGCACGCGTTAAATTTGGAGTAAAACAATCCCCCTTTCCTTATACCATTAAGATTTCCTGCTATCTTTGGATTATCTAAATTCATACACTACATTTTTACTTATTTACTTTTTACATTTTTAACTATTAACCTCAAAAATAGCAGTACTTCTCCACTATTTAATGGATGTTATTATACATATAAACCTTCCTCTTGAATCACTCTATCTATTAAAAAAAACCGCATCAAAATCCGTTACGTAGTTTCAAAGATTTAAGAATACAAAGGGACATAGGGACATAGGGACAGAGAAAGCGACTTTGTTTTATACTATGTAGTGATGAAATGGCCAACTTCCGGATGAGGTTGTCATTATAATATTTTTTTTTTCTTTGTGGTATGTTTAAAAATTATTTGTTTTTATTTATATCACTACCGATTCCCTAGCGAATTTGAGTTGAGAATTTCAGACCTGCTAGTGTGATATTTTTGAACATTGAGCAATGAACATTGTACATTCATGATAGTTATGTCGATGAATATGATATGTAAATTCTAATGTCCTCTTGTACCACCATAACTGTTAAATGTACCGTGCATGGTGTGAACTGTGAAGCTATCACTAAAATATATCAGATTTTATGTGTTGATAATTCGTTTCTAAAATTATCTTTTTCTACCATTTTTATACCATGCATATATGAAATATACATAGTATATTAAGTTTAGTCCCAAGTTTGTAACGCTTAAAAATAATGATGCTAGGAAAAAAATTTTGTCATAGGTGTTCATAAAATCACCTAATTAGTCCATTTCCGGTTGTCCGTCCGTCCGTCCGTCCGTCTGTCCGTCTTTGGACACGATAACTCAAAAACGAAAAAAGATATCGAGCTGAAATTTTTACAGCGTACCCATGACGTAAAAAGTGAGGTCAAGTTCGTAAATGAGCATCATAGGTCAATTGGGTCTTGGGTCCGTAGGACCCATCTTGTAAACCGTTAGAGATAGAACAAAAAATTGAATGTAAGTGTCACATGTTTGTATGTGTAAGTAATGTGATAAAGAAATCAACACTGACTATGCATGGTATTTCAACAATTAACTCAGTCAATTGTTTGTTTTCACTTGTTGTACTTGTTTTTTTTTTTTTATTTGAATTTAAATTATGCATTTAAAAATACATCTAAAATAAAATGTTTTTAATGATTTGCAATGATATTAAGAGTGATATGGATATAGGAGTATGCGTTTGGAGATAGAAGTATGGTCAATTTGAGTACATTTTCTCGAGTTTTTAGTCATCGCGATCTGTACGATTTTTACAATTACGATGACTGGCTTATTAAAAAAGAGCTGACAAGCAAAAAAACCCAATATGAACCCATTGGTAACAGTAATAATTTTCAAATATTTAAAATAAAAATTTTAAGTTCAGAAGTTTTTTTATTCGCTTAAAAGAAAATAAATAAATTACGTATTTATCATAAAATCTAACTAAAATGTAATGAGTATATGAATTACATGACTCGATCACATTGAATAATGAATCATACTGACTAACTTTTGTATTTATCAACAACTTATAAGACTAAATAACTTCTTAGAAGATATTTATAGAGAGCAGCACTTACCAGATAGTTTACAGATAGTTTTAATAATATATTGCGTGTTTACTTTATATTATGTTTACAATATTCAACTAAGTATTTTCTATTACTCATTTTGTTTGCATTGCATATTTAACATTTAACAGTAATTATTGAAAGTGTGCGTTTTGATATTTTTTTTAAAATTTAAATAACGTTGTAAATAAAATGCATGCATAAATATTGCAAATTTTTTCACTTTTAGTTTTTATTATTTATGAAAAATGTTTAAAACAGCAGTCGCACCGATTTTTATCACGCGATCTGCAACTTTTTGTTTAAATATTTATTGAATATGAGTCTAAAGTTTAATTTTAAATTACTACAACGATATAGATAAAATTCAAGCAAGTCAATAAACTTTAAAAGTTTATTTCTTAGATATTATTAATAGTACTTTTTCAATGGAAATTATTTACTTCAAGTTAAACTTATCTGCTCCTACCCCTAAAAATAAATGGAACGGTTTGCAATGAATCTAGGTCTATTAGAATTATTTCAGATTTGAAAAAAGTTTTCATGCAAAAATCCAAGTCGGAGTTATAATGGCATTTTTTAAGTCGCATTTTCTCCGAATGCTAACGATTTTCGAAAAGATGTTTTAAATTACAAATCTTAGTTTTTTATTAGGATCGTACTTAACCAAAATCTGAACTCTAGACTCAGCCTACTACAAATTGACAACCGATATTAATATTTTTCTGAGATGGCTAGAGATATCGAAAAAATTCTTTGAAAAAGTTGCTTCGAATACTTTTTATACCCGTATACCGATTTTCATGACAAAATTCACATTTTAAAATTTTTTCATAATTTTGGTCCATACTCATAATTATTACAAGTTTACTGAAATATTTGAATACATAACACTATTAAATTATCAATTTGTCCAGTTTTTACATTCCATAGCACAGTAGTTAATAAATAAAAAAATAACTTTTATAACTAGTGTGTTATAGAATGTAAAAACAGGACCGGTTGATAATTTAATAGCGTATGTATTCAAATATTTCAATAAACTTGTAATAAATTTGAGTAAATACCAAAATAATGAAAAATGTGAATTTTGTCAAGAAAATCGGTAAATGGGTATAAAAATAAATTCTAAGAAACTTTTTATAATAGTTTTTTTTCGATATCTCTAACCATCTCTGACGTTAGACATACTATAAGGAATCAGATCTATTTTTCAATTTTTAGTTAGAGTTTTAAATTCCGATTTCGGTTGAGTATTTTAAAAAATGTGACCTATTACCCTGTATAAGCAAATTTTCAAACAGATATTCCTATAAATAACGACAATATGAGGCTGTCTTCATCTTAAATGCGACACTCCGTATAAAAATGCTGTTTTAACGTAATATGCTGTAAAAATATCAAGCTATATTGGTGTTTGTCTCTTAATTTTTAAACTTAAATTAGCCACTCTATCAAAATGTCAATAACTTATTACTAAGATTATTATTAAATAAAATACAAAATCTCATTTGGTTTTGTTATTTATTAAACAGAAAATGTCATTTTTCATGTACGTAATTACAGTAACAAATAAGAGTAGAAAATATAAGTGTGGGAGAATTTAAAAAATAAGATTTTGTTTGTGTTATGTGAATTCTTTTAAGGATGTACGAGCGCCAGGCAGTTTTGGATAAAGGGTTTGACTTTTTTCATATGAAGTTGGACTAAATAAAAATAAATTCTCAAAATTTAAGGGCGATCAGAAGGGGGGGGATTGGCCGATTACTAAAATAAATAAATGACTTCAAATGTAGGCATATTTAACCCCGGTTTTATGGGAAATCGATAGATGGATGACATTTTTTCATACATTTCTACAAAAATTTTTATATTTGGAGTAATTTTCAAAATATCGAAAATTGAAAATTTTGTTTCGTTTAATAATTTAGCATTCGATATTTCTAAAACCAAGGCAGATATTACGGAAGCCTGAATGGCTCACAATCAATTTATGAGAAAGTGGCGCTACACTAGCTTAGTTTTTAAATTGTGTACTACCCATAAAGTACAAAACAAACTTTTAAAAAGCCACTAGTTCACTCTCAACAAGTGCACTTGTGGTATTATGGAAACGAACCTTTTTGAAGAACGAACTTTATGGAAACGAACCTTTAAGTAGACACTACCGAAACTCTCTGAAATTATTAATAATTACATGTCCGGATTTAATAATATTATAATGTTTATAACTTGTCTTATGTAGTTAATTCAAAATTTTCTATGTATTATTTAAAAAATATAATGCTTTAATTGTTGATGTTTTCCTTTTGCATTTGTACATTTCTAATTTCCACCCTTTAAAAGTATTATTAAATGTTTATTATGACGTTGTAATTAGAAATCTGCACATGACAAAATACCGACATCTTCAAAAAGGTTCGTTTCCATAATATCATAAGTCACAAGTGCACTTGTTGAAAGTGAACTAGTGGCTTTTTAAAAGTTGGTTTTATACCTGTGGGTAGTACACATTTAAAAAATAAGCTAGTGTACCACCTTGTGAGCCATTCAGCCTTCCGTAAGATATCGAAAAATTGTATTCTAATTTTTTCGTGTACATTCTTGAAGTTATCACAAATTTCGTCATTAAAGTTGAAAATAAGGTACAAATAATTTCAACCACAAGTCTAAACTTACCTTGGAGCTCGTACTTCCTTAACAAGAACACTCATTATATACAAATAAAGTTCACATTTGACAGGTAGATATGGCAGGCAGTAGTGACACCATCATCTATATGGTTTGCTTCGTCACATTTTTAACTAAGTAAGGATATACAGGGTCATAATGTTGCAGATGTTCACCAGCTGCACACTAACTCGCATCAATCAACAATCTTTTAAAACTATTATTTGATAATTTCATGATAAAAATGACGTCAAAAGTTATTTTAAATTCCATAAGCATGTGAAGACGTCTGAAATTATTATCGGTCCAATACACTTAACCTGAGGCTAGTAGCTATCATTGAGTGTAGTGTTTCTGTATGAAACTATGATCAAGTAAAACATAGCATCGATAATCATAATTTCATGACTGCATTGTAAATTTATGGATAACTGAGTAAATCTAAGTTGGAGTCCAACCTTGGTAACTTCTTTTTAAGCCTCATCCTTAAAGAACAATCGTGGTTATCCGTTGGTAAAGGAGTCATAGAGATTATTTACTGGCAAGAAGTGGATAAACGTTAGTTCACAAAATATATATTTATATCATGTATATATGAAATATATCAAGGTAAACTAAGTTTAGTCCCAGAAAATGTTTGAACTTCTGAAATTTTGGTTAAGCATCATACGTTCAAGAAAAGTATAATAACGATTGATGAAATCCATCTCATAACCTTAAATAATTTCGTAATCTACATATTTATACAAACAAATAATAATAACACTCAATAACATTTAACCTTATTTTAATCAAGAAATTACACACATTAATTATTACGCTGGTATTAATAATTGTTTTTTAATAATTAAAATACAATTACATATAAACATGCATTGTGTAAAATTGTAAGGTTATGTGGGCTTCAAGTATTAAATACAATGTGTCTCTGCTGCCGACATAAATAATAAGACGTTCAATAAAAAAATTAAGTTCCTACTCAAATGTACCGAAAGGAAAGAATCAGTTCGAATGAGAATATAATCTGTATCAATGAAAATGACTCGCCAAACGGGTTGCTAAGCGCAAAACTCGAGAACGGTTAGATCCATATGGGTTTTTATCTTCATATTTTCGTTATGACACAAGGAGAGACAAAACCTAAAAATTTCGAAGAAAATTGTAAAAACAACACATTTTTTTTCACTGTGTATAAACTAATACCTAATGTAAGCTAGATTTCTACAAGGTGAATCGTGGATTTCTACTTTATGAAGTACTTCTAAAAGTTTTATTTCACACTTCAGTATAAAAACAAACTACACATTCAAATATTTTTTATTACGAATATGAATGATTTTGGCAGCCAATTTTTTGGACAATTAAACGAAAACGAAACTACTAATAGTACTTCACTATTCCATCCTCGCATTAATAGAAACTGAATATCAAGAACTCGTTTCGTGAACGAATTATACTTCTTTTCATCACTCTTAATCCTACGCGGCAACGAAGATACTTCCAATATCATTTTGTTGTTATACAAGAACCATTATTTTACCTCACTTCACCTAAAAATTCATAAATTCGTATTTACCTCTATATACATACTATGACAAATGTTTCTAAAATTTGGAAACAATTTATAATAGTAATTATTCATTGAGTGTATCAGAGAAGATGGCCTTGAAATATTTTATATTGACTATTTTTACAGAAATCTGTAATTTATGATAATTTCAAATGCCAAATTAAATTAAATTTTTTTATTTATTTTTTAATATATCTTTATAAATTATAGTTCACGTGTTATTCTGATATATCAGCTATATTGCTGTACAGTTTCATTAAAAACCATTCGCTAGTTTAAGCGTGAAAGCGTAACAAACAAACAAACAAACAAACATGCTTACTTTAGCATTTATAATATATAGAGATTATGTATTCCAACTAAGTACACTTTTATTTTCCATCAATAAAATGCATGGGCTTTGAACTAAAATCATTCTCTTTCATAGAAGTAATGATTTAGTTTATTTAACTTCAGTGATTTTGTATCAATGAATTCATATTTTAAATTCAATCCCATTCTATTGTAAATACAAATATTTAGCTGTACTTGTTCCAATCATTAGGAAATTGTTTGAAAGTATTTTTACTTTATTTCAATATAAAACGGTCAACTTCGGGATGGGATTGTCATTATTAAAATTTTTTTTCGGTGTGGTTTATAAGACTTTATTTATCTTTACAAATCCACCAAATTAAGTTGTAGGATTTAAAAGTTGTTTGAGAGTTAAGAAAATGTCGAGAAAGTAATTGAGTTAATGTTGGTAAATATGACTTTCCAGCCTCCCTCCCTAATGAGAAAAATACGATCATAAAGATGATCTCTGCTAATCACGATGTTTTTTTTTCACTTTTTACATTGTTTTGATTATTTGCGGTTATATTTTTGCACAGGTTATTTTGTGCTAAATATTTCTAAATCAATTTAATAGCTGTACAATGTAAAATAGTTTCTATATAGAAGTTATGTGGCATTTACACTTTTATCAGAAATAAAAATTGCTATAAAATAGGAATAAATGAATAAGTGTATACTTAATAATTAAATTTATCTTCCTTAAATAGTCAGTCATTAACTATTAAAAATATATAAAACAGAGCCGACCCGCATATATTCATTCACATTATAAGTATTTCGTATTATTAGTAAGTACAAGTCTTTATCGTTTATTTTCTTCATTACAGATAATAAAAATAATCAAAAGCAAAGCTCTTTCGGTAAGGTCATATTTTCCACTCATTGGCATTTTGTTTTTTCATGTTTGAGAAAATATTAGACCTATATTTTGTGCCTTTTTAGCAATACAAATTATAATTTCCAGGCAGTTTTGCGGTTGCTAGCCACGCCAGGAACTAATTAAATAATTAATAAAAACGTATTTAAATCATAGTGTGGTTAAAATCTAAGCCACGAAGCGACACTTGTAAAAGCATGAGAGAGCATACCCCACCATCATCTACAACTGCAAAATGTATAGTCATCTTATATAAGTATTGAATTCGATAAAAGTCTTCCAACTTAATTAAAACCTCTCTCTGATGCATAAAAAGCAAACATTAGACAAACAATTTAAATTAGAAAGTTATTCTTTATAAAAACGAGAACATTTTTTGTTCGAGACATTTTGAGGTAAACCGAATAGTTTAGACAGTAATTGATAACAAAAATCTAGTTTTTGGCACATTTTCAATTTGTATTGGAAACTTTTTTGCGAAAATTTCCTAGATTCCGTAAGACATTTACATGAAATAACAATATGGATATGAAAAAACAATTTTAATTCGTATTTTTTACTCAATTTTCGCCTAAACTGTGCAGTTAGTGGGAAAATTTTTCGAAAAAAAAAAGTTACGTTTTAAATCAAAAACTTAAACTGTTCGTCTATCGATTACTAGTTTTAGAGTAGACTGGACTTTTCACTGAGCCTGAAAACCTGGGTCAAGTTGACACCCATCATTTTCTTATTTTAAGCATTTTAATCGATACAACTTATTTTTTGAGTTTCAAGCATATTATATATCAAGTTTCATAAAACATTACTGTGTGTCTGTATAGCTATAGTCCCAAAAATATTTTTTAGAGATTTTGTGTACAAGACATCCCTCGCCTAAAAACTCCACGGTGACCTTCGATACAATGTACAAGTCTATATTTTCGGAGAAGATATGATTAAAAACAGTATCATATAACAACACCTGTATTTGTATTCAATAATAATTATTGTTATTTTATTATGTAGTAGTTTGTGATCTTATTTTAATTATTATGTATGGATAAATACCCTCATAGTAGTCATACCCTCAAGTTATGACAGGGTCTTCTTATTAATTACCTATTTATCTATATAACTGACCATGGCCATTTATATTTTATATAATAAGATTGAGTAACATCAACTTTTTTCAATTATTTATTATGAAAATATTTAATCAAATTAATTTCATACACATTCAATTTTAAAATGTAGCAACGTTGTAAACTTTTCAGTAAATACAATTTACAAACTTCGCGACACGGAATGCGAATAAGGAGCAGTAAGTCAGGCAGTGGATATTAAATGAACATATAGGAATTTAATGTAGGCGGAAAAGATTTAAGAAATTATTCTCATTAGTTTTGTATTTGTTTGACCAATTTCCCAATATACTACATTCCAGTAATATCCTGGACACTATAATTGTGGAGAATAAAAATTAAAAATAGTTTTTAAAAATTAAAAAAACCCGTTTTTGTAACTAGCTGAGCTAAAAACTAGAAAATAATTTCTGTAAGTTCAAAAAGAAAAAAAAAGCAATTAACAAAAACAATCATTTTATCCTAAAAAAATGTGGAGTTCTAGATTTCAATTATTGTATAAATATTTAATTGACAGTATTGTCAAAAGTAAATTACTTTCACTTTTACCAATATCTATCAATAAAATACAATAAAAAGCACCCCTCGCTTTTTTCAAAAATATGATTTTCCTAATCTCTCTATTTTTTAACTTATAGAAATTATTTTCTGCTTTTAAGTTCAGCTAGTTACAAAAGTGGGTTTTTTAGTTCTTTAAACTATCATTTGTTAAAATTATGAAATGTTATCTGCGCTTTCACCATTAAAATTTAGTTAATCGTTAGTTAATCCTAAAGATATTAAGTAGGATAATAGGACTAAGTTTTTAAATTATTGTATTGTCATCGGTCCTTGATAAGTGAGGGAAGGTTTTATTCAGTCCGACGTTTTGGAGTCGGTCAAAATCACGTCCAAAGATTCCGTGATGTACATAGATAGATGCCAACCTAATGAAAAGAAATTTAACCCCATTGTGGCTTCCATAAAAGCAAGTTCGATCACCTTTAAAAAACTTTGCAAATTAAGCACAATGTAAAGGCTGCTTGGGAACCTTTATTTATTATATTCTACGTTATGGAAATACCCAAAAGAAAGTCTATCAATTATTATCCTAAGCTTTAATTGATTCTGTTCATATTTTAAATTTTAAAAATTTAACAAGTGTCAAAATTAAATTAATAAAATGACATTGTTTTACTATAATTAACTACTTATCTAAGTGTTTTTTCAAAGCAAATCAATCCGAAGGTAATTTTTATTGGTGTAAATATGAAACTACAAATTAATGAGGCAACTACAAATTATTATAGGAATCAAATCACACAACATTCACTATCATAATAAAGAAATCGCAGAAAGGAACCTTAGACTTGGCACGACTCTGTCTAGATTTCATTACTTTTTAGAGATAAACAAGCAGCTCCATCGAGAATTGGGTAGTTTTTTGTAGAATGTTTTTGGTGGGATAACATAAACGTTAAGCTTTTTTCAAAATAGCAAATTATTATAATTTGGTCGTAATCTTGATCCCCCGTCCACAAATTCCACTATGCTTGATTATATGGGCTGTTTACTAATGAAATCGAAAGTTTGCTCTCGATATGTGAATTTTTACCTAGAACATAAAGGTTAACGGAGAAGGCGATAAAAGACAATATCAATTTTTCTGGTAGAAAATATTACCTCAGTATTAAATAAAGATTGAATTTAGGTAGACGATTGGTTACCACATTAAATTTCTTATAACAAAACATATTAAATTCTCTTCGAATAATAAAATTGAAAAGGTTGAAACTTATGAATATTCTAATTTAGGTACTAATACCATTAATTCAGTTTGTATATCAATTGTCAGTTAGTTGTTAGTTATATGTACACAATCTAATTAATTTTAATTACTTAAAATGTAACAATTATGTCAAAATATTTTGGGTATTGATTGATTTTCTTATCTGGTACATATTGTCAAGTTTCCAATAACAACGACAATTTAATAAATAATTTAATTGTAAAGATTGTTTGTATATCTTAGTACAGTTACTAGATACGACACCAAAAGCCGACACGTAGGTTATCTACGAAAAGGGAACTAAAACTTTTTCAAAGAGTTCCTATCGGGTGTCCCACGACACCTCATTTTTTTTTGATTATATAAAAATTAAATTCCACACACCCATACAGTTATTGAAAGAAGTATAACTATTGAAATTTGCCATTGAATGTTTAATAATTCTATTTGTGTTTCTGCAATGTATTACTCTTTATTAAAAATGTTTGAAACATACTGCGAGGTATCTTTTCCATCCAATACTCTGAATCTTTAGACTACTCTTTTTTAGACCTGGGGAAATTGTTCTCTTAGACTAAAAATATTCTACAGAACTAAAGGTGATCACCTTTTTTTTTTTTAGAAAAATGCTTTGAAAAATTTGTATACTGTAAAAGCGCATTTCGATTACAATATGGCCAACATCAGTGTTACCAAGCACATCGTAATTATTAAGAGATATACTACCTCTCGCTTATTTGATGAAATTTTCGAATCTTACGCCGTCTGAAACTAAACAAGTTACTTGCCGAATAAAAATTAGACGAATTTGACGAATAAAAAAGTTCTATGCTATAAAATAACCACACTTTGGAAAGTACTAGAATGCCAAAGAACCCCGCAATATTCGAAATCAAAATGGTTTTGAAACTTTTTCTCAAGTTTCTCAATGCCACAAAATTTTTTAACGACTAGTTTTCGGGATATATACATTATAGTTATATAACCCGTAGTTCGTTAAAAAAATTTGGTGACCGTGAGAGCTTTTGTTCACAATGATCCAAAGAACATTTTAGGTTGAGTTATTGTTTCTTGAGTCAAAGACAGTCATTTTCCTTATCTAATATTGCGGGCTCCTTCATCGTTACTCCGTTCACAATTAGAAGGGTTTCGAATTTTTGTTACATTTGAAACACTTAAGAAACTGTACTAAAATGTATTTATCAAAATTACTAAAACATGACGTACACCTAATTAGAAACAAATTATACATGTAAACTTGTAACACATAAATAACTACTGTACCTACTGTTCCTAATTCTACTAATTTCAAATTATACCTAATTTTAATATTCTATCTAGTATTAGAGTAATTTACTAATTAATTAATTTATATTTTATTTTGAATGATTACAAGGTTTTAATAATTTATTTATTAATATTCATATTTTATTTTATGTTTTAATTAGTTATATATTTGTACAAATTTGAGCACATACATTCGTTAATTAAGGTACATATTGAACTGTTAACTTGAAAGCTTTGTAGTATAAGAGGTGATCATAAAAAATTGTTATCTAGTCATTGCCACATTATATGCGAATGGTAATTTGAATTCGTCAAGTAATTTACGTAATGGAAAGTTGAGTGCGGCCTGAGAGTATCTATACCTATATCGCAAAAGGATAAAAACATCAAATTTGTCTACCTGCTAAGTTAATTTAATTATATTTACGTTAACTTAGATATAAACCAGGAAAATTTAAAAATTTTAAAAAACTCCGACAAATTTTTTTGGTACCGGACCCTAAAATCGCACTTGAAACATATCTAACATTTTTTCGAAGAGCTTTCTCCAAACTGAACCAATTTTCAAAATCATCGCCTATTTTTTTGCTGATGTTCCGAGTACGGAACCCTTTACTCGTTTGAAACATAGCTTAGAACACTCTCCATTAAATTACCCTTCAAACGATATTAAGAAAATTAAAATCGGTTCATCCGTTTAGACGCTTAGATGTCATAGACAGACAGACAGACACGCACATACACACATAGCGGTCAAACTTATAACACCCCTTTTTTTGGTTCGACGATTATAAAAAAGCACATTAAAAAGTTCTCTTTGGGGTTCATTAATTATTTTTTACCAATAACAATTTGTTTAAAGTTTTGTGACTTTCTTATCCTTGATCTTGCTCAAATAATTCTTGGTCTTGATCCTAATTCACACAAATAGGGTCTTGGTATTGGCCTTGTCGAAGTGATACTTTTTGGTCTTGGCCTTGGTCTTAAAAAATTGGCAAAACCCAAGATCAAGATTAGAAGAGCGAGGCTAATTTTTCTCATCACTAAACTAAAAATATGTTTCGCTAAGCAATTATGCGCTACGGTTTCCAGTACTTATAAACTTAGTTAATTTTCCAAAGTAATTTTTCACAGTGTAAAGTGAAAATGGTATTTGAATAAAATACTCCTTCATCGCACCACATCGTTGCTGTAGTAACAATTTAAATTATGTAAATTGTACACAAATATTAAATTCTCGTAATATAATTCTACTAGCTCAACCCGTGCGGAATTCCACTCCCGTAGAAACCGTAACACGTAGCTACCCTGTACCCGTGACAACAAACAACAAATTTTGTAGAAAAGTGGTGAAAAAAGAAATTAGAAACAAGAAATTTACAAAATAAAAAATCCTTGATAAATTTTTCGGGTACGTAACCCTAAACTCGCACTTGAAACACAGATTAGACACTCTCCATTAAATTAACCTTTTCCTTAAAGCCTTGTTTAGTTTTTTCGACTACAGAACCCTAAACTCGCACTTGAAACTTAGCAAATAAAAATCGGCTCATAAAGTTAGGCGGTACGATGCCACAGGCAGACAAACAGAGAGATAGACACACACAAATAGCGGTTAAACTTATAACATCCCTTCTTTTAGGTCGGGGGTTAAAAATAATATTTAATGTCTAGATTATGAGGGTAACATGTTTGTCTAATAAACGTATTGGTTAAATTATTGCATATTTTTACGTTCAAATTATTTGTCTAGAGTGTTTTTTCCTAAGCGGTACATTTTTAGACCGTAAGTATATTTTATCGTCAAACCTAGACGTAATAAGCTTGAAAATGAGAGATGAATTATTGAATTTGATAAAAAAATAAGGAAAATAAGGATAGGAAAGAAAAAAACTTGCTAGAGTAATAATATATAAGATAACCAAACTAAACCAAACCAAACCATAAGACATTAATCAATATGAACGAATAGAACGAATGAGAATATTCAGTAAGCTTTCATTCGATTATTTGTGTTCGTATATCAACATTAATTTGAATTAGAGATTATAATATTATCTAAAAAAAAATATGTTTGATGCCATTAAGAATATTATATATTATTATATAGGGTGGTTTAAAAGTCTCTTTTTTAATTGGCGTAAAATTAATTATTTGCAATTTTTGCCGAAAAATGCTGTATTGTAAAAATTTTTAGAGAAAATTAAAATTGAATAGAGCTTTACAGGTTAGGTTTTTAAGGTTGCTTAATCTATATTCGGTAATGGAAAATGTGAAAATTAAATTTTAATTTCGAAAAAACAAATGTTTTTCTTCTATATTCAATGTGCATTTTTCTGTAAAGGCAATACAAAGCTTAGCAACATTAGGAGGTACCACATAGAAAAAACGATATTTTCTTTATTTGAACATACCGTTATTATACCATGTATATATGAAATAAACATAGTATATTAAATTTAGTCCCAAGTTTGTAACGCTAAAAAATATTGATGCTACGCAAAAAAGTTTGGTTTAGGTGTTCATAGAATCATTTAATTAGTCCATTTTCGGTTGAAGCTGAAATTTACAGCGCGGACGTAAAAAGTGGGGTCGAGTTCGCAAAAGAGCAACATGGGTCAATTGAGTCTTGGGTCCGTAGGACACATCTTGTGAACCGTTAGAGATAGAACAAAAATTTAAATTTAAAAAATGTTCCTTATCAAAGAATAAACAGTTTTTGTTAAAAACTTTTTTTTGTAAACATCACTGTTTACTCACGAGGACACACATTAGATGCAAATTTTATAGTATGTATTAATATGGGGTTATCAGTTATATATGTGTGACATGTACAGGTATGTGTAATGTGATTTACTTGTTTTCACTTGTTTTATATATAAAAGAACTTGTTTTAAATTTTTGTCCCATTCGATTTTCGTTGAATTCTCTTAATTTATCCCTAAAACTAATGAAACAACAAAACTAAATTGCAAAAAAAAAAAAAAAATTTCAAAGTCAAAAAATGAAACAATACATTTTCAAAGAATTATACAACCATACCTCACATAATGGGCCGGCAGCAATTTTATTAATTTTCATCAAGTTTCTTACTGATGATCTTTAAATAAAATATAATCGATAGTACAAAGAAGATCTGTTTTCATGATTTTTAGATTTGAAAGGACCACACCTTGATAAGAATGCGTTCGATTTCCTTTTGCCTGCAAGAAATAAGAAATTCATAAAGAACCTCCTCTTTTATTTTATGCCAATTTATTTTAAGTGTTTCAATTAAATGCTTCTAATAAAATTTTTGTTAGTTCTTTTTTAACTAGTAATTGTGTTTCGATGAATTTTATTTTATTTTTACTAGTTACAAATGAAGCTATTGGAAGGCTCTTTCCTCTTTCAAACCATCTCTATTTTTAGTATTTAAAAGGCAAATTGTATTCTGTCATTACCCCTTTTTTTATAAATGTCTCCCGTTCTTAAATAAAAAATCAACTCAACAAACCCATCAAAATGTTATGAAAAGAGTAAAAACAGTCTAATCCATTAAAAAATGTATTATATATAAACAACAATAACATAAAACTAATTCAAAACAATTATTAATTCCTCAAAGTCAAAATTTTAATAAAATATTCCTTTTATCTTATCTATATTAAAACTGGCAGAAGTTTTTGTTCAGAATTGAATACATATATATTCCCGTTAGTATAAGAAAAGGGTGTTATGTAAGAATCGAGGAAAAATGTACAAGTGTCAGTTTTCATTTATATATAAGCAATACAACTTTTTATACCATGTATATATGAAATATACATAGTATATTAAGTTTAGTCCCAAGTTTGTAACGCTTAAAAATAATGATGCCAGGAAAAAAATTGTGTCATAGGAGTTCATAAAATCACCTAATTAGTCCATTTCCGGTTCTCCGTCCGTCCGTCTGTGGACACGATAACTCAAAAACGAAAAAAGATATCGAGCTGAAATTTTTACAGCGTACTCAGGACGTAAAAAGTGAGGTCAAGTTCGTAAATGAGCATCATAGGTCAATTGGGTCTTGTAAACCGTTAGAGATAGAACAAAAGTTTAAATGTAAAAAATGTTCCTTATCAAAAATTAAACAACTTTTGTTTGAAACATTTTTTCGTAAACATCACTGTTTACCCATGGAGGGCGCTAATTAGGCGGAAATTTTATAATATGTACTATACTTGATTATCAGTTGTGTATATGCCACATGTTTGTATGTGTAATGTGATAAAGAAATTAACACTGACTATGCATGGTATTTCAACAATTAACTCAGTCAATTGTTTGTTTTCACTTTTTATTTTTTATGTTGTTGTTTTAAAACTTCTTTTTGTGTTTATAAAACACAGACGTGTGTATTGCGTACATGTATATGAAGTCAGGATATCAAAATCTCCTAAATCAAAATTCTTAACAAAAACAAAGAAACGAAGATACTTGAAAAAAAGTTTGTATTATTTTAATATATTTTATAAAGCACACCTCGTTTTGGAAAAACAGTGCATTACCAACGAAATGTATTCATTTGGAGATGTTAAAAAATGTCTAACTTTTCACACACTTTTTAAGCAAACTGCACTTTTAGAAGTTATGTAATTAATGGCACGTGATACAGGCAGGTAAAACTCAGGGAGATGGCTACGTAGAACATCATAGTCATTCTCCTGTCTGTCATTCGATCTTGCCCCAATCAAATACCTCAAAAATTTAAATACGTGAGGGCTTTTCGACATGAATACCTTGCGAAACATAGAACAGTTAGAAGAACAGAAACTAGTTTCCAATTTTTGTCGAAATTCTTCAATTTTTTTCATGAAAGTCATGTTTCTTGGAAAACTTTGTACAGGGCGTAAATCTTCCTTTTGATTGAATGCAAATGGTTAAAAACGAAGGAATGAAGTTATCCCGAAAATATAGCCATGACGAAAAAGCATTTTCGAAGTTTTCCAATTTTGGAGGCTTATATCACCTCCCCCCGATAGGATCTCAGTAAAAAACGGCAGATAGGACTTTATCTCTGCTTGGTATCTCTGATATAATAATAAACTTAAAATTTGGTGGATAGAATCTATGATCTAGGTACGCAATATTTTCACAATTACTGTGGCAGGTTTTCACTTCGAGATTCTTATATTTGATACATAATTTAGATAAACTTAGCTTTACAATGGTCTATCAGAAATACTTTTATCATATTATATTAAAGAAAATGAGCTTAAAAAACTTTTTTTGGGTACGGCGTTTAATATGGTAGATGACAACACATTATGGCGTCACTCAATTTTACGAGCGCCCGGTACTCCTTAAAACGCCCTTATTGTTTACTGTATTTTATAATTTATAGCGAAATGATTGCGTTTTATATGTACAAATTTTGGTCTGTATACAACCCTATACAAACTGAAGTCAATGTACATAAATAAATATGCAGAAAACTTACCTAACTAATTTATTTGGTAATTGTATTAGAATCGAACAAATGGAAGAGTAAAAATAACAAAATATAAGAGTTCGTTTTTGATTTTGGAAATGGCGTTGACTATTATTTTGTACTGTTGATCGTTTTATGCCAAATATTTAAATTCTGAAGTAAAGTTGTGCTTCTGAGTTGGCTTGCAAAGATGTCAAGACTACCACATTGCCAGTCAATCCTCATGCAGGATTCTTTGCAATTATTTTCGTGATTACATGTTCAATGTAATATTACCGAGAAAACACATTTCGAGGTAAAACATAATCGTGGTAATTACTTTTTATCCTTTGTAATTTGATATCGACACAAGTTTTTGATTGCAAGAAGAGTAACCTGATTTACTTCTACATCTAATAAAGTAAGAATGTAATGTTAGGCTATAGATTGCGAGGCCTGGCCTAGAGTATTAGATGTCTATAATTACACATCGGACAGCACCTAATATATTTCCATATATACCTACTTAATACTGTAAATCTTCAATTTATTGTTTTCCATCAATTTTTTTTTTGCCCATAAAAATTTTCAATATACGACTTTTTTATTCAAAAATTTTGATTGAATTTTATATAAAATATAAATATCTTTGTGTATCTACATATTTATGTATTATTATTATTATTTAGTTTGTTTTTCATTTTAGTTTGAGATATATTAAATTTTTTTCTAGAATGTATTACTTTTGATGTATTTTTTGATAATATATACACCAGGTTGGAAAAGTATTAGGCTGTTGTTCGCAATGTATAAAAATTATAATTCGTATATAAACTACAAACAACTTTTATTAACAATGTTGTTAATATATTAAAAAATCATAAATTTTCTGTTAGTGACACTTTTCTTAAGAAAACGAGGTAAGATAACAAACAGCGATAATTGTTTAGAGACAAGACATAAGTTTGGCATGAATGTTTCAACTGTTGTGAAATTATCAGAATTGTTTCACATAATTTGTTTTTTCAGGAAGAGTGTATGTATTAGGGCCATTTTAAAGTCAATACCCGTTTGATCCGTGCGAAATTCCGCACCAGTAGTTATCGTTACCCTACCCTGTACCCGTGGCTAAAACCAACAAACAACAAATTTCGGACAAAAAGGTAAAAGAAAAAGGAAGATAAGGATAGGACAGAAAAAAAAACTTGCTAGAATGTAAGATTTCTTAAATATCACAAAGAAATTATATATAGAAATTTATTATTGACATAAAATCTTTGACATGTCATGTCCTTTTGGAGCTATAATACATCATAAATTTCGTTCATTATTTTGAAATTGTGCCAATTTTGTTCAATTTTCGACGGAAAGTTAGCTCTCATTAAAAAGCAACCATTGTTAGGAACATTTTCTGAAAACACAATGGAATTTGGCCCAAATCGAAATGATTTTCTACCGTAAAAGTACCGTAGATATCTCAGTCAATGTTAATGATAAACTGTGGTATAAAAACGAAAAAGTGCAAAAACATCCTCTCAACTTTAGTTAATAAATTTTTCCATCTTGCTCATAGTCAATACACTCTAAATCTCTGCCCATTGAGACAAGCCCTGTATATCTATAATTTTAGATGTGAATATGAAGACGTAGATCTCCCTAATTGTATTAAATCAAATTATTCTTCATTCTACTTTAAGATTAAGGTGGTACGAGCATCAAGGCAATTTTAGATTTACGGTTGATCTTATTTTCAATTTTAATGATAAAGTATAACATCATGAATTTAGACGAAAATTAACAATAAAATTTTTCGGTATCTGTCTGGGTTTAATGAAAAATAATTAAACTTAATTTTCAATTTATGCATATTTTGAAAATAACTCCAGATATCGATAAATTTTATTCTTACTTCATCTTATATTGTCAAGTTATAACATTCACCATAAAAAATGATAAAATATATTTTTTTTAAATTTATATCCCCACTGCGGCAGTGAGCGCGGCGCTCATATATCCTTAATTAGTCGGGCACAACAGGTTTTGTTTATTTTCAATAATTTATTAAGGTTTTAACTTTAATTTAAATAATTTTTTTTTTAATTTCCACCGACTAGTTTTGGAGAAATTTATGAAAACATATCATCCATGTACCGTTTTCCCATAAGACCAATGTTAAATATGCCTATTTTTGAAGTCAAAAAAAAAAATCAAAATAAAATTATCAGAATTGATTTTGAATTTTAGATAAGCTTTTGACTAAAATTGTCTCGATGCTTGTACCTCCTTAAATGATCTTAGTAATATACATACAAATAAACGTTTATATGTTGAAATAACTCGTGCAAAACTACAATAAAACAGAGAGGTGCAAGTACCTACATAATATAATAAAACTTGTATCAATTATGTACAAAAAGTCAACACCTCTTTGATTAAATGTTTCAAGGTTGAATCACAATGGTCATAAACTCGATAATCTTATAATTTTATTCCATGATTGATTCACATCACTTGTACCTTTACATACAATTTATTTTTCAAAATACTAATCCAAAAAAAAAAGAACAAACGTACATAGGTATTATATTGTCTTGTCAATCATGTAGTTTTTTTTATGTATTTTTGTATACACAAAAAAATACAAAAAAAAAACATTGTGTAATCATTTCATATGTTTTTACCGTCGTATTCAACTTAAAATGATCGACGGAGGATCGACTATAGTAAACACTTCCTGATAACAGTCAATTTTAATCAGAGTTAGCGATATTTCTTTCAAAAAACGAACCGTTGAAAAAATTCTCCATACAAAATATTATCATTCAATTCTCAAGATAAGGAATATTAAAAATCTTACAATTCTCAAAATTTACTCTCTGCTTCTACTTTGTATAACACAACATATCCCCATTTGCTCTCTCTTGCTTCCCAGCTTCAACTTTCTAGCTTTCTGAGAATGTACTGTAATTGCTATCAAGGCCGTATTAAGAATTCGAAGACCCTGGGTCCAAAATTTGGTGGGAGTCAAGTAAAATAATATACAGCCTATGAAAAAGGTTATTCTTGTACTATATTTGCAACTGACAATCGATTTTTAATTAGTCTTTTTCTTCTGAAGATTAAAAAAAGATCCTCTAGATGGCAGGATATAGTTGTACCTCCCCCCCCCACTAATGTTGCCATCTAGTGGATCTTTTTTTAATTTTCTGACTAGAAAAGACTGCAATGTTTTCTGCTAATCGAGCTGTTTTGCATTCTTTTGAAACAGCAGAATTTCGCAGTACAGAGTGATCAATTCGAATTTCTTTAGAAGAAAATGCACTGGCGAGTACCGTGATATTTCTTTCATTTAATACTTTATCTTATTATCTATATCATTTAACACTTTTAATGAGTATATCTAGGATGAAATAAAAGATGGTCTCAAGGAGGGTTTACTATAATCGGTTCTTGTAGCATAATCAGAATCATAATATAATATAAAGTCATATCATAAATTTGTATTAGAAACAATATCTATAGTGAATAATTGAATATTATCAATATCTATAATATTTTATATAAAAAGACTGTCTGTATAAAAGAAATCAATCTTTGTGCGTGGATTGAATTTATTAACTTGTATTCGCTCCGTGCGTGAGTTTCGTTTCCATGGTAACGATACACTACTTTAATTATAGAATTGTATGGATGCATGTATAATTGTATCGATTGCATTAAAGACTTACATTGAAAATTTAATATGATTGTCTCACAAATTTAAATAAATAATTGTGATAATTTACATTTGAAAAATAATATTTGTGTAATTTGAATTCTTATTTTCACAATTTTTAATGCATTAAGTTTAATTAATTCGTGTTTTACAATAATTTTAATTTGACATTTCTATAACATTAACATGTAAAGAACTGCAAATTAGTAATAACAGCCCCCTTTAACGCCAAAATTTTTCACTGGAAGCGCTGGCATCGATTTTATTGTCCCTACCATGACTACGCACACAACGAATAGGGTGTTTTCAAACCGAAATTTCTTATCATGTAAAGAATAATACTAACTACCAATACTGTTCTAGGTATGTTTGAAATTACGCCAAAGATATACATTTAAGACACATATGCCTTGTATCGAAAAACTCAATTTCCATAAATTCAACATTTGAACCGAAATGACTCAGAATCGCCTCATTTTGTATATGGCCAAACCTAGCTTTATAACCCCTCCAAATGACAGAGAAAGAGAATCATAGAAATATCACTTCAATGTGAACTCGCATTTTACTACTTTTTAGTCATTGTCATTTAAGTTTTAATATTAATATCCGGAAAATGTAGTTAAAATTATTGTTATTTTTGGAGTCGGTGTCAACCAAGCTAATGTTACAAACTGTTCTGTTAAGTTGTTTCCTTGGCTGAAAACGACTCCAAAAATAACAATAATTTTAACTACATTATATTATCGTTATTTTTTTACTTTTTAGTATATATGTATTAATTTATTTTGGAAAAATTTTTCTTTTGAAGTTTTTATACCATGTATATATGAAATATACATAGTATCTTAAGTTTAGTCCCAAGTTTGTAACGCTTAAAAATACTGATGCTACGAAAAAATTTGGGTATAGGTAAATCGATTGGAAATCGATCCGAAATATCGTTTTTTTCGAAAATTACTCGGCCAATCGGCAAATAAACTCGATTTTTGAATTTCTTGGGTCAAAATTACCTTATAAACTGAGTTTCATCAAATTCCGAAACAAATAATTTTTTACGATTTTTTCGAATTTTTCTAAGGGGTACCCCTTGAAAAAATTGCAAAAAATCGACACAAATTTATCGTCTCCAATTTCGATAAAACTCTGTATATAAGGTAATTTTGACCCAAAAAATACAAAAATCGGTTTCATTTAACGATTGGGCGAATAATTCTCGAGGTAATACCGGAAATCGATCCGAAATATCGTTTTTTTTCGAAAATTACTCGGCTTATCGGCAAATAAACTCGATTTTTTATTTTCTTGGGTCAAAATTACCTTATAAACTGAGTTTCATCAAATTCCGAAACAAATAATTTTTTACGATTTTTTCGAATTTTTCTAAGGGGTACCCCTTGAAAAAATTGCAAAAAATCGATACAAATTTATCGTCTCCAACTTCGATAAAACTCTGTATATAAGGTAATTTTGACCCAAAAAATACAAAAATCGGTTTCATTTAACGATTGGGCGAATAATTCTCGAGATAATACCGGAAATCGATCCGAAATATCGTTTTTTTCGAAAATTACTCGGCCAATCGGCAAATAAACTCGATTTTTGATTTTCTTGGGTCAAAATTACCTTATAAACTGAATTGCATCAAATTCCGAAACAAATAATTTTTTACGATTTTTTCGAATTTTTCTAAGGGGTACCCCTTGAAAAAATTGCAAAAAATCGACACAAATTTATCGTCTCCAACTTCGATAAAACTCTGTATATAAGGTAATTTTGACCCAAAAAATACAAAAATCGGTTTCATTTAACGATTGGGCGAATAATTCTCGAGGTAATACCGGAAATCGATCCGAAATATCGTTTTTTTCGAAAATTACTCGGCTTATCGGCAAATAAACTCGATTTTTGATTTTCTTGGGTCAAAATTACCTTATAAACTGAGTTTCATCAAATTCCGAAACAAATAATTTTTTACGATTTTTTCGAATTTTTCTAAGGGGTACCCCTTGAAAAAATTGCAAAAAATCGATACAAATTTATCGTCTCCAATTTCGATAAAACTCTGTTTATAAGGTAATTTGGACCCAAACACATAACCCACGCCATTGTATAGTCGGAGTAAAAAGAATAAAAACTCAAATAAATTGAACAAAAAAAAGTGCTAAGCAAAATTAATAACAAAAATAAATAAGTAGATATTATGAATAAAGTGACCTCTACTCTTTACATTATTATTTTTTTAATAAATATTAAGTGTCAGCTGTTGCAGGTGTTGAAATAATATTTAATAAAAAAAAAATTAAATAAATACATTTTAGTTTTTATTATGAACTATGAAGCGAGTGAGCATGCTATAACAAACACAAAAATAAACCAACACCTGTGTGTAGGTATTATATAACTATAGGGTTTTGTATCAATCAATAAAATTATGTGCGTAAAAAGTATTAGGATTCAACGGGGCTGACCCAAAGAATAATCTGTTACAGAGAAACCCTTACAGGAAATATCAGACTTGACTTTATTCCGCAAACGCATTTGTTGTCATATATAAAATTTCGGATGCACATATTCTATACATGTAAATAATTTTTCGAAACGCTGGTACCAAAGATAAAAATTGCACATTCTGAGTAAATCATGATAATAATCGATGTTTACGAAGAGCACTTTTTTTCTAATAAACAGTTAACTTCATCTAAACTCCCTACTTGAAATCATTTACGTCCAGGGCGTAAAAATTAGAGGGGCTTTAGCTACCAAAAATCCCACATTCTACGCCCATGAAAAAATATTAATATTGATATGAGTAGTTTTGTATGAAAAAAAAGTGTCACCACACCAAAATTAATCAAAATAGCGCTATCCGCTCTTAAGTTATGGAATAAAAACGATTTCAAAATCTTCAAGAGCTTCTGGCATCAAAATAGAGCAACTTTTACTACAGTAAGTTTAGCCAAATCTACTTATTTTGAGCTTAGCTTTATGTGGTAGAGCGTTGAAAAGACATTTTAAGGACCCTGTAGAACTCGCGATGTATTTTTACGCTGCTTGTAGTTGTCATAATTAGAATTTTGTTGAGAACATTGCCTACAGATTTAACATTACAGATTTAATTAAAAACTTTTTTCACCAATAACTAATTGTTTTCCAGATATAAGTTCTCGGAGGCGTATGATTTCATCAAATTTTTCAAATACTGTTGTAGACATGTTGCAAATAATTTTAGGATAAATTTCTTTATCTACAAATGATAGTAAAATGGAATTATTTGTACGAAACCATTGAGTGGCTAAGATTTGATTTATTAAGGCTTTACTAATCTCTTTTTACACTTTCTTACAAACAACTATAATTGCGAATGTGTATACGTATATGAAAAACAACGGTTCATCATAATAGTAACATACATTTCATCATTATTTAGGTGGAGAACTGCATCAAAATATAATTAATTATTTCTTACATTTACAATGTATAACGTAAAATATAACGAATATAGTTTGCATTGGATTGATTATACACGTAAAAACGTTTTTAAAATTATAACGTTTGGAAAATTATTCTATGATAGAATACAGATTTATTATTGCTAACAAAAAAGTAATGTTTAGTTGAAACACCAAAGCCGTATTATATTATAAAGCAAAAAACAAGAATCATCCAGAAATAATTATGATTCTATCGATGTTAACAATTTCAGTAGTTAGATGACCGATGCTTTGCTCGGTGTTTTTGGAATTAAAAAGACACAAATTTGTTCATTAATGTAAGAACCGTTTAAAATGTCACCACACAAATAGCAATTTGAATGTCCCGCTAATGTATTTTATTTCGTTAACTACGATAACTACCAATAGATGTCTGGAAGAGTCGTATTTTGCATTTTGTTTCAGTTTTTCCTTATATATAATAGATATATGCAAGAATTGCTGGTTTGAATATATGAGATTTAAATTTTACATTATATTTTGTACGTTTAATTTTGTTTAAGAATGAAATAAAGCCGATAAATTATAGTCCTAGCAAAATTGTATGTTGCTAGTTTTTCTTTTAGGTTTTCAATCAAATTTGCTCCACGAATTCAGTTTATTTTTAAGCTTCATGTCAGTATAAATGGTACATATCATTAAATCTATGTGCATACATACATATAATTAATTCGCTAGTTATTTGTGGTTAAAACATTTTACACAATATTTTGGTGAACTCGGAGTTTCGTTTTATACCTTAGACTACAATGTAAAACCAATTTTCTAGTATTCCGTCTACTACAGTGAGTATTCCGTCTAGTGAGTCATACACTCTAATCAAACTAGCTATAACTTTTTATTTCTAAAGTTAATCGATCGAAACGAAAAAATAAATGAAGAGGTATGCGCACGAAAACTATTAACGCAAACACGTTATAACTTTCAGCAGTTAGTTAATTTATCATAGTAGGTAAGTGTATGGAAAGATTTCCACAAAAATATTTCACCATTAGATCCACACCAAAAGCTCTTTTAATAAACCTTTTCATCTCGCGGTTTTATAGGAAAATTTATGTAAAATAAGTTCTAAACAAAACCAGAAAATTTTAGTGTTAAAATGATGTTTGTAGAATAATAATATTTGTATTATTTTTGTAGACAATATTTTCGTTGTTAGTTAAATGCTGCGCCCTACCTTACTTTGGTAAAAGTATGCATCGGTAAAATATCGGTTTTACATAAAATCATCTTATGTTTTAAATTATTATTTTTTGAATTTTTTATTTGTTCATGTCTTGCAAGTTAGTTTCCAAAAACAAAAAACTTTTAACGTTTGATGGTTGTATATTATTAAGCAATAGGAAGAAATCTTATTTAACATTATTTTGATGGTATTTTAATTGAAATGGTGTATCTCGCCATATTATACACTTTGATCATCATGAGTCCGTGTACTTATGATCTTTTTTGATGACTTCAAACTAAATACTAAATTATCTAACCAAATAATAATCATTCAATCATAATATTCTGGCAAACATGAATTTTCTAGGAAAATTAATATTGACTCTATAATTTTTAACTTTAAAATATATATCCCTAATTTTGCGTATGTAAAAATTAATAAAGAACAAGTGAAAACAAACGATTGACTGAGTCAATTGTTGAAAAACCATGTGTAGACAGTGTGGATTACACTGTTACATTACACATACATACACATACATAGTTGATATGCCCATATAACACATACTATACAAATTGCGCCTAATTTTTGCCCTCACACTTAACACTTTTAACTTTACACTTAAACTTTTGTTCTAACGGTTTACAAGATGGGTTCTACGGATCCAAGACCCAATTGACCTACGTTGCTCATTTAGGAACTCACCCTCACTTTTTACAGCTGACCACACAGCTTTTACAGCTAAGAAATTGTTCTAGCTAAGCACGCTATAAAAATTTCAACTTGATATCAACTTGATTTTTTCGTTTTTCCATTCCATTCGGTCCATTCGGAAATGGACTAATGAAATGATTTTATGAACATCTATAGCAAAATTTTGTTAGTAGCATCCATATTTTTAAGCGTTACAAACTTGACACTAAACTTAGTATACCTTGATATACTAAAGGTACACATATACATGGTATAAATATTATTAGTAAGTTGGTTTCTTGAACCAAGTTAGAACAATCTAAAAACGCCTTTGTAAATATTATATGAAAGCTGGTTACTTGGAACAAGTTAGAATGAACAATTTCTATTGCGTCAATTCAAGGCCAAAGAGATAAATTGAAACTGCTTATCACATTTTCTTCTTTATATTTCAAGCAGTTATTTATATATTATATTTCAATAAGCGATACACCTTTCGATAATCCATTTTCTATATATTCTGTTCAGAATGAATTTGATAATTGAGTTGTACTAAAAAAGAAGATGATTATTAAATTCGATTGGAATTTTAATTAGTATTTTGACTGTATCACTTGATTAATTATATTTTAATTATTTATAAAAATAAGAAAATTATACGATAGTTTAAAATCAGTTTAAGAATAAGTTCATTAATCAAAACGATTGAATATATAAATCCTCTGATATTTACTTAACGAACGACATTTTTCCATTTATCATTAAACTAATTATTTTAACGAAATTACTTTTTATTTTTATATTATTATTAATGTTTTACATATTTTAAACCATGTAAATATACAAATAATATGCAAATATAAAAATAGTAAGATGACTTAATGATTTACTCAAAAGTTTGTGTATTTATGAATTAGAGGCGCCTTTAATAGTTAAAGGGGAATTATTTTCAAATTGTGAACCTTATTATCTGAAAAGAAGTTTATTCAGAAAAAGATTGAAAGACAAGTATAGAAATTATTAGTTTCAGACGCATAATTTTGGTAAATGTGACGAATATAAAAAAAATTTACTTTTCACTGCTATTTAAAACATACAAAAAAGGCTTTAATTTGATAACATTTGGATATGTGGCTGTTCTTTCCTTACACGGTTTTTTTTTCTTTTTTTAATCATATTGTTTTTTACAAACAAACAAATTTAATAACTTAAAATTTTTATAACTTTTTTTATGGTGATGAATATTATTATTACTAGAGTGATACCCACCTGCTTCGCTGGTTTAAAAGTAAAGATTGATAAAGATTGCTCTCGCTTATCCTCTTTCTATAACACTCGAAATAATGGTAAGGATTGTTTTACACAGTTAAAATATATTGTTTTTTAAATGTATAATAGTAATTATTCATTGAGTATATCAGAAAAGATGGCCGTGAAATATTTTATATTGACTATTTTTACAGAAATCTGTAATTTATGTCGAATTAAATTAATTTTTAAATTTTTTTAACTTTTTTATTAATATATCTTTATAAATTATATGTCATGTGTTAATCTGATATATCAACTATATTGCTGTATAGTTTCATTAAAACCATTCGCTAGTTTTAGCGTGAAAGCGTAACAAACAAACAAACATGCTTACTTTGGCATTTATAATATATATAGAGATTTTTAGCCTGATCTTATCTAACCAACAAATTCACGGGGCTCAGGTTTACATGAACTGTTATAATTTTCGTTATTATTATGAGTGTGTTTTAAAAATAACGACTAAATTACGAGATTTTTTTTCTAAATAACTCACTTAAACTCCATATGCAGACTCTACTTAAACATACAATTATTTCATATAAATATTACCAAAGATAAAAAATGATAACTCTAGGATATTTCAAAATAAATTTCGATTTTTACTCCTCCGATTTCTTAGATCAATTTTTGTATTATATAAATACGTATTTCGACCACCAACTAGTCATCATCAGTATGAATAAGCTAATCGTAAATACTCTTATTGTGTATGTTTCTCAATGATAATTTGGTGGCGGACTGCACATTGATATTTTCGTGTAGGTTCCTACAATTTATCCTTTTCCAAGTATCTGTCCAATTGTAATATCAGTGACAGTTTTCAAGTATTTTTTGACGTTTAAATTTTGACGTTTATTTTATTTTCACAATCCATTACCAATTCTAGAAATTCATCATTCAGTTAATTGTTTGCTTTCACTTGTTTTATATACAGATACAGTTCTTATTTCTTAAGTATAAAGTGACAAGCTTTTATTTTACAAGTGTTTGAGACTGTTTGTAAAAGCTTGATGTATTCAGTTTGAAATATCTAGGATGATCCTAAGCAACGAAAGTTTTTACGTTACTTCAATCAATATAATATATGGAAGTTAATATTATGTGGTATTACATATGAAAGTTAAATGTTATGCCATTTAACAGTATTGGTAATTGTTGACAGTTGAATACTTGACAGATTATGTTACTCTGACATAAACATCACAAACAAACAAACATTGACATGATAACGATGTGGTTGCTAAGCTAGCAATACACTTCAATATTTAAGACATTTTTATATAAAAAATAAAACAGATTTAGACATTTTTTCATTAATATCTTTCAACTCAGTGACACATTATTAAGATAAAAATTCTAGTAATTAACATATAAATGTTTATGTTTGTATGTACAATATATGTATATGTATAATAGTTAGTTTGTTTATGATTGGAATTTGTTTTCTTTGTGATGGATAAGTTGTTATTTTCACCCTAAAAACAAAACCAATTATTATACTATATCTACAGGTTATGACAATTCTCTCCTCAGTCATGATAAAAATAAGTCGTGGATAGAGTCTGGTGCGACCATTGAGGTCCAAAAACGAACTGTATAGAATGTTATGATTTTCTTAAAGAGTCATATTGCCGTTAATACACTTCGATCGATACCTCAACGAAGTCGATATCATTTTTTGTTCGCGAAAAATAGATCAGGATAAAGTTTGAGAAAAAGCCCTCTAGCCACGAAACGGCTGAACCGAATGTTATGAAATTCTTTTCGAATCATATTGCCTTTAATACGCATCGATCGACACGTCAACAAAGTCGATATCATTTTTTGTTCGCCTTATCCTAACCACGAAACTTAAAGTTATGTTGAAAATTTCGTTTTCGGAAATCGGACCCATCACAATAACTTCCTATAATGGGAAGTTAAAAATGAAATCGACCAATTGATTCTTAATATAGACTACCAAGAAGATAAAATTCATACCTTCGATCTTTCGATTTCATTCGAAGAACCAATTGATCGATTTCATTTATTTTATCATGGTTGACGAGAGAATGCTGTTTTCAAAGAAGTATCTAAGAAGGCAGGGGGGGCATTTGAAATTTCAAAGTTGGGGTGCATAGAGGTGAAGGAATAAACCTAAAATTTTCTAGGCACCATTTTTGAACTTCCCTGTTTATATCTAAATCGACGTGTTTCCATTCAAATCAATAATCACATCAAGTCCAGAGTTATTAAGGGTGGATATCTCCCATTTCTGTGTAGTGTATCCTAAGAACCAATTGATCGATTTCATTTTTTCTTATCATGTTGGAAGAGAATATAACGCCCTTTCAAATGAAGTTTCATAAGGCAGGGGTTGTCATTTGAAATTTCAAAGTTGGGGTGAGTGGGGATGAAGGGTTTAAAAACCTAAAATTTTCTAGGCACCATTTTTGAACTTAGCTCTCTTACGGACGTGTTTTAACTCAAAACAATAATCAGAGGGGGTTTTCAAAGGTGATGTAAGTAAAGTTGGTTCTCTAAGTCTTTAAAATTAGTTCTCTAAATGAATCAACGATTCATGAAATGAATCATTTATGGACTACATTAAAATGAATCATAATCACGAGCGAAGCCGTGGGCAAAAGCTAGTTTTAGTATAAGACGCTTAATACTAACATTAAATTATTCATTTCAGTTTTTCTAACTTCTATGTTCAAAGCGGTATTACCTTCACCCTACATGATACATAAAAAAGTGTTTGCATTTAATTTCCAATTCTCAACAAAACGTGTTTTATTCAACGTCTTTCTTCCTGTTTTATGTAAATAGTTAAAGAGTACCTACCTACTAGCTAGATATTTACTGTTTACACAATTTTACCGTCAACTATTGCTTGCCATTCGAATGCATCTTATTTAAGGATGTTAGAGCATGGTTAGTATTACATAACAGCTTGATTCCTTTAAATACTGTATTTCAGTGAGTAGGAATAAATTTCTAGATTTGATATGCTCTCCGAAGTCTGTGGACTAATTTCTAATCAATCAGTAGTAAATGAGATGAGAGGGCCCTCAAACTCGCAACCCCCCCCCCCCCCCCAAAGTACTTTATGAAATTATTTAATTATGAAATTAGGAGGAGGGTGTAAACATTATCTTAGAAAATACAGAGTGTCTTAAGTTGACATATACTTGAAGATCGAAAAAAAAACTTTTATCGATCAAAATGCTTCAAACGTTTTCGGATCATATTGCAGTCAATAAGCTTCTATCGAAACCTCAACGAAATCGATATCAATATTTGTTCGCGCGATATTGATCATTATAAAATTTTAGAAGAAACTCGCCCGGCTCAGAACGACTCGACCAAATGTCGAGTAATAAAATATAAAATTCGATTCGGATCATATTGCTTTCTAATACGCTTCGTACGTACGTAACTAAAAATTTAAACATCTTTCGGAAAATCAATAGGTGAAATTAGTTTTGCCGCTTTACCCGGATATCGAGAGATTCCTGGTTCGAAATCCAGAGTCCTTTATAGGTGTTTTGATTCAATATTTATAACATAAAAAAATGAGTAACTCAAAACAATTTGGAATGAAATAAGCTTTAACATCCTTAAAACTATCTTCCATAACCTATTCGTTTCAAAGAGTGTTATTTGTTATAATATTATAGATCTAACCTAACCTATAATATAATACATTTATAGTTACAATGTCTGTATATTTACCACACTCTTTCCGGTGATGGCATTTCAATTATATAAAACGGAAGCATTCGATTGTTGGACATAAACATGATGAGTACCTACGTATGTAAACTAAAATACGTATAAATTATTTATTTAATAAACTAAAAAACATCAAATTTCAATTAAAATTGTATGCAACAATATTGTTATTGTTGTTGTTATTTGTTTTCTATTATTTAAATCACATTAATTATTTCACTCGATGTTGATTTTATTTTATTTATTTAGTTTTTTTTTTTTTGTGATTTTATTATTTATTTACTTTTTTATGAACTCGTTATTAACACATGTAGAGTAAAAGTTTACTTACTTATTACAATAATTATAATTTTATTACAAATAAATGTAATTTTTTGTATTGCATTGTTTTGTAATGTTATGTAAAGTAAAGTAGACCATCTGAAACCTGTTGAATTATTAGTATCAATATTATTAGGGCATCTTAATCCATTACTTTAAGGTGTACCAGAATAGTCAAAAGTTTTTTTTTTTTGTGTTATTTACTGAAAATTAGATGATAAGTGCAGTTTTATAACTAGTTGTTTAAAGATTCATGATAATGATACTATTGAGACCAGATGTTGAATACCCATCGATCCCAAATAAGTTTAATGTCATGTCAGCCTCGAAAACTTCAATTCGTGTACTTTTTAAATAAATTTATGGCCAGCTCTATGTGATTTTATAGTTCTGTTGGCTAATGAATCATGTAAGTGAACATCATAAAAATTATCCCTTACATCGTGAAGGATTAATTCGTAAATGTTAATCGTTTGTTATGAATTATGTCAATCCCATCTTAAAGTATTTCCAGCATGAAAGTAGCTGTCAACAGATTTAGCTTATTTTTTTCACAGGCTCAGAATAATACTAACTGTGAAGTTGCTGCACAGTTCGCTATATCAAAGGCCAAAGTATTTAAAACTCCTGGTGATTTTCCATTTTTAAGTTCTTAAACGGCTTTTACTACTTGTTCTTTCATTTTTGAAGTACCCGCAAGATTACATGGAATGTTTTTAAACATTCTGTTTTCGTCTTTAAACAATTATTTGAAATAATGTTAAAAAAATTAAAGTAAACTGAAAATCCACCTTAACAAAAATTTCATGTGCTTAAAATATTAAATTTAAATTCATTATATAAAGTTTTTGGCATGTTGGGTATTACTCTTTATTGCTTACACGTGAACCTTAATAACCCCAATGAGTACCATAAATAATTTTTAATTTAAGAGGCTTCAATGACACTCATAAAATATTTACGAACATTCTAACTAAATATCAAAAACTAAAAGTAAAGTTCGTTTAATGTATCTCGAAAGACCATTTTTAGTATCAATTATATTTTCACTAACAATATACTAATATTATAATATTGAATTATGAAGGATAGTAAGTGAGAGCTCCTGTTAAATGAAATTAAATTCTTATAGCATCTATTTACTTATTTTTTTCAAATACATTAAATGTTTCAAAAATAAAATATCTTTTGTTGAAAGGCGATCCTCAAAATATTAGTAATCATGGACTTACTTCATTACGATAAGCTTTTATAAAAGATTTTCAACAAAATATCTTGTTAATTTTCTTGAAAATAAAAAACTTCTATTGTGCACATAGACAGGATTTGTCAAATAAATCATTCAACAACACTTTCCTCACCAATCACTGAACCAAGAGTTATATGTTTTGGTCAATCCGTTTGTGATGGAATACTCCATTATACGAGTACCTATTTAACAGGATTTTTGTCGTTTTTCGTTTTTGAGATGTTTACAACTGTTTATCACTTGTGTGATTTGTCAAGTTCAGTTACATGCCCCGTGGCAATCGTTTTTGTACTGCTCCCTGTTTTATGCAAAAAATGTTTGAAACACACGGAAAAAAGTTTTAGCTCGAAGGTCGAGCAGCTTTGCTTTACAATTTACTGGTGAAATATGTGGAAATTGAGCTCAAGTAGAACCCTCATAAAGTGGCGATTGGATTATATATCAGCCTGTTCATTTGTAAAGATTAAGTGTTAAAATTAGTATCGAGCACCACTTCTCATGCTTACGCACTAATCTTCTTCACTTTTTTTTTCAAACCTTCTATTTATCTGAAGGAACACTTTGAGGTTAAAACAAAATTCTGGAGCCTTTGGCAGTGAAGCTCGTTGCGCTCGCATACAGCTCTAATAAATTATAATTTACAAAACATGAATAATAATAAATAATACCGCAATATTGTTCAAATAGCTGTTAACAACTCTAGATAAATATGATGGGAGCGCAGACATTTGAATAGTAAGATGTAATGTAAAATATATAATGTAATGTAATCTATTATTTATATGCGTTTCCACCATTTATTTCCTGGGGTTTTAATTTTTTGGTGCAGAACCCTCAATAACACTTCAACATCCAAAATATAAAAATTCAATCAAAATTGGTCCATCCGTTTAGGAAGAGTTCAAATACAAAAACACGCGTTGACGGTGCCGGTGACGATGACACGAGCTTCATGACTTTTGTTCAACCAAAATGTGTTCAACGTGCCAAGAGAAGTTTTCACTTCAAAAACTCAATATCCCTGCAATTCAAAGCTACATTCGATATTTACGAACTATTCCGACTCAAAATGTTATTTTGATTCGTTTATTATATGGTTTTAAAAATGCATATAAATAAAACCACCACAAAAATTCATGGAAATAAAATAAATTTGATTTTATTATAAATAAATTCTATTCAAATCATTGGTATTTTTAAATTTTAAATTTATCAAACAATTCTTGAACGAAGAAGAAAAGTTTAAAAAGAATTTAAAAAAAATAAAGAATAAGTTGCAAAAGATGTAAAAGATGCAACAAACAACATCTCTGAACCACACAATGAATATTTATTATATTTAATGTTTCATTTATATGTTGGCATGAAATTAATGATTGAAGTAAAATGTATGATACAGATACTTTACTTGATATCAAAATAGTATTAACTGGCTGTTAGCCAACGAATGCCAACCGATCAACAAAATACACTAAAGTGAGTATTCAGTAAAGTGATTTGTTTCTGATTTAAGATCACAACAAAATTCAATGCAAGAGAGTAAACTGTGCACTATAATCTCTCTTTCATGACTAAGTCGTAAAATCGAGCCCGCGCTCTTAATATTGGAGCTTAGAGGACCCGAGGAAAAAATTGGGGAAGCCATCAATCATTAAAGTACCACATTTCACGTCTATTGAATTTATTGGAATTATGTTCCTTATCGCACGATATTTGTTGGCTGGTTGGGAGTTGAAAGAAAAAAAACCGCAACAGACGCTAAAAACCGACATCTAGGTTACCTAGGAAACTAAAATTTTTTCAATTTGATTCAGATTGCCATGAATTTTGATAAAGTGCAAAAATCTTTTTATAACTATCAATTTGTATTTTTTGTCAATATTTTATATTTTATCATTTTAAACAATTAAGTCGTGAAAGTAGTCAGAAATTAAAGAAAACAGAGATAATTTTAAGTAAGTACAATGCAATTTTTATGTTATGGCAAAATAAATATCCTGATCAAACCAAACGTAACGTACTCTACGACTTCTAAAATTAATACCTTAAATTTTCACAAAAATATCTTGTAAATAAAAAAAGTAAGCGCTACATTTATAATGTACCAAGGTACGAAAAAAATATAGGTCCTACTGTGAAATGCCTTTGGATATCACGATCTTTTTTCATTTAAAAGCGCGATTGGTGTAAGATGACTGCCGATATTCATTTCACCTACAGGGTTTTCTAGGAGTAGTAGAAGCCCTTGTTTCATCAGATAAGAAATAAAATTCTAAGACGAAAGATCCTCTTCCATTGTTTGAATCGATTCACGGACAACCAGCTATTATTTTAAATAGGCCGCTATTTAAGGAAAGGGAAAGAGTAAGAAACTGTGAGAGTGAGACGCGAGACCTTCAACGTTGACATGTACGTATGCATACGTGTGAGTGTAGGAAGGGGAGGTTGTAAGTGCATTGGAGCAAAAAATGACGAGTATTTCTCGTCTTAGAATTTCATTTTCTACCTGATACAAAAAGGGTCTCTGTTATTCCTGGGACACTCTGTGTATGAATCTCACAATCGGTTTAGATATCAGCTAATCTTAGAGAAAATAATGAATTTAATTAGTTTTTTTGTTTAACATTGATTATATTATCTCGACATAAATAATAGTTTTGTTTGGAAAAGTCTACACCTTTTCAAGAAAGTCGAAATTTTGAAAGGTAGAAAATCAATGCCTTATGTACATACGACCGGCAAACATGTAATTTATAGAATAACAAACCATTAGGTAGAGCTTGTTTTATTAACTAGATAGTACGAACTTGCTTGTTTATTGTACTATCTCTAGTAAATTGAGCTATTATGCAAGTCAAATGCGCTGGTTTATATAAATATTATTTATACTAAATACTATTATTGAATCCTCAAACATAGTTCTTTTGGTTTTATTTCGTATTTTAGATTTCAGCATTTTCAGATGTAAGAGCAAACTTTTACATATTTGGTGCATTGTCCGGGACACCTGGCTTTCAGCCTGCTAAAATTTATTTCGTGTCAAAATATGTACAGGGGTATCCCATGAATGTAAACCTAAGTTGGCGGAACGGAAGGTGGTTTGGGGGGCGAGAGCCTCAGCCTCCCTCTTGGAAAACACGTTTTATCAAATATCTCGTGAACGGGCATCGTATGACCATAATAGTAGGGATAATTTTCATAGCGAATAACATTTTCTATAACTTTTATTAAAATTTTTTTTTTTCTACTATTTTGGTTTTACGATGCCCGGTTCACGAGATATTTGGTAAAACGGTTTTTCCAAGAAGGCGGCTGAAGCTCATGCCCCTCCATCCCGGAAATTTGGATTTACACTCAGAGGATACCCCTAAACATATTCCAAGACGAAAAAAATTTCTGCAGTAAATTGCAGAAAAAAAATACCCGGTTATTGGTCTATATGTAAAATACTCTATATTTAGGTCAATTGGGTATAAGTAAGTGAATTTCAAGAAACTTGTTAATTGTATGATTTTTAACGAGTTTCATCTAGTTTTATTACATTATCCAATCAATCAACTTCAATAAAGGTATTTGTTTATATAATAATAGAAGATAAAAGTTTTGTAAATAATTGGAAAACATAATTAAAACGTATATGATTTTATTAAATAATTAAAGCTATTAAAGTGTTAATGCATTAATGATGTATGGTTCAAAGTACTGCCGAGTTGCGAGTTGTGTTGTCATAAAAGTTTGTATTTACACTGTTTTTACCTCTATGTAGTAGTAATAAAAAGAAAGAGTATTTTTCATTCAAAAATTCGATTGAATTTACAAACAAATTGACTTCACAAAAATGCACAACCAAGTTAATAAAATAAAGTTCGAAAACTAAAACCCCGACTCTCTTACAAAATCTTGCTCTTAAAAGTATGAAAACAAGAAAATATTTTTATCTGAAATTATTGTTATGATCAGTAAAATCGTCATTACAGTCGGGGGATCTCTAGGATTAAACACCCGACTGTAATGACGATTTTACTGATCATTAGACTTCAATTTTTAGAATTTCTATAATTTCTTTATGGATGTTATCTTGTTGTGTTTGGAAAAAAATTACGAAGAACAGAAAAGATTAAAAATAAGGTAAAAAAAAATTATCCCCAACTCAAAAGCCCAATAGAAACAAACAGCTTCAGACAAAAGTTTTATATTTATTATTTAATAAATGAAGATGACATTCATTTGTCTATATGAAAATTACAAATCCCGCTATATGAAGCAATTATTTTAAAAATCAGGAATTCATGCCCCCCCTTTTTGAAACTGTGTAAAATATATATATGCTCTAATTATACCCCTAAGACGAAATTTGCATAGATCAATCAATTCTCTGAAGGCTCCATGGTACAGCACCTTTATGGAGCCAGCACCTTCTTCATAAACTCAAACTATGTTGTATATTACTTGAGAAAAATTCGAATATGTATAATTTCATTCTACCGGAAGTGTACGATAAATATGCAGGTAGTGTGGTGTTTTCACAGCTGATTTTTTTACGTAAAATTATTATATAAAATATAAGTAACAAAATTTTTATTACAGAGAAAATTGTTTTATTTGAAAATTTTAATTAAACAGTTAATTTCCTTAATAAAAAAAAGTTTACACTTTTAATTTTAAAGTTAATTGAACAAACAAATGTAATATAAAAAATGTATGAACAGAAATGCATTTTCTCTAAATTTAGGTTTTCAACCTGTTTACATCATTTAGTAAACAACAAGTTTACTTTACAAGTTTACTAGCTGGATGCTGGATAGTTTTATATTCACAATTCGGTCCACTGTAAAATGTTTTTGAGATCTCCGCACTAAAAAATTAAAACCCATGAAATAAATAGTGGGAAATCATATAAATAATACATTACATTACATTACGCTCCCACCATATTTATCTAGAATTGTGAACAGCTGTTTTAATAGTATTGAGGTATTATTTATTATTATTCAGGTATTGTGAATAGGTAATTATTAGAGCTATACACGAGCGTAGCGAGCTCTACTCCCGAAGCCTCCAGTCAACCCGAAAATCAGACCAAATACCAGTTATTCCGAAGTTTTTCCTTCGGTGGACAGTTTTCACGATTGACTCTGTTTTTTTGTAGTTCGGTCCCTTTTCCGTAGTGTTTTTTTTTTTTTTTGTAACGCCTCAGCAACCTTAAATGCTCGATGTTGTAAGAGGAATTGCAAGTCCTCGACATCGTAGACTAAATAAGAACATTGAACATAGAAGAACATTCTTAATTCAATGACTAAAGAAATTGAACTCGTTTGAAAATTTTATGGTGCGGCCTACTACGTTATATTTTGTTTATTAACTTTTGAATAGTTTTCTATAGACTTTTGAAATGTATAGAAAATAGTATTTATTATCCCATCCACATAAAACTAACTACAATATAGAAATTTTCATTAGTATTTGATGTACGAGTATAGTTATTATGAAATTAGTTTTATCAACCATATTTGATAGTATACAGTCAGTCACTTGCGGTAGGTAGGTAGATAGGTAATATTACATTCTGCTTACTAGTAGGTACTCTGAAACGATGATGCTCATTTGAATGAGCCTGATGTAATGTTTGATAGCTCTCACCATGAATATAAATGATTTAAATGTCAACTCAAAATATTGTTATGAATCGCACATAGTTTTATTCAAGAGCTATGACAAAATTAGGAAATATAATAAGTTTATATTTAGTTGTGAGTATTAAAGATTTCAACGATGCAAAACTTTATTTATTAACTATATATTATATATGGATGGATGTACGGTTTGTGTATCTTTTATTTGGGCATTAAGTTGCCTTGACAACGTACAATTCTTAGTATTTGGTATAGGTTTGTATTTTTCGAAAATAATGTCCACTATCGGAAAATTTCAGTTTTTGAAGTGCGCTATATGGTGATTTATTTATTTTTTTTATGGCTATATTGCATCAATTTTATCGCCTTCTTATTAGAAAAGTAAAACAAGTATGAAAGTCAATTAAAATTTTTAATGCAATTAAAATTTTCCGGATCTCTTCTGTTTCAACCGCAACTTTCTTAAAATCTGCTTTACACGAGGTTGCAACTCGAATTTAAAGTCTAATATTTACTTGCTTCAAATAATTTTAAAACGGTTCGCTGGCATTATTTTTTTGGGTTGAATACCCAAATCGAAATTTAAAACCCATTTCTATGCGTGAGAGAAAGAATAAACACTTTTTATCCGACTGCGAAGGAGTGGTTATGTTTTCCGCGCGTATCTTGCATATCTATGTATGTATGTATATTTATTTGTGAATTTCTTTATTACTTTATATCTCTCAAATGGCTCGGTGAATTCATAACTAGGTCTTTTCGTGCTGGGGCACTAAAAGTCTAAAATAAAATAATTCAAAAACTAAAAAACCCGACTTCGTTAGTAAAGTCTGAAAAGAAAGAAATAAGTTCAGTAGTTTTCGTAGCGACTTTAACTGTCGGGGCCCATTAAAATCTAAAATCTAGGCCCTAACTGTAAAAGTCGCCACATAAACTTCTGGACTTGTTTCTTTCTTTTCAGATTTCATTTAACGTAGTCGGGTTTTTGATTTTTTTAATTATCGATTTATAGATTTTAACTCCAAACATATTATGGAACCAGTTAACCCTATTGAAAATAAAAAATTCATTCATACTTTTTATCAGCAAGACCAGAAATACCTTTTTTTTCGAATAGCAAATTTGACTGAAAGTAATTTTTAACCGTATCGATTAATCAGGGCGCCTTAGAATGTTCTTGGATACCATTGTTTATGTTATAATTCTTTGGATTACTTTTGTCGAGTTAATTTTATCTAGGTCTGTTGAACAATATTTTTCATATCTAACTCGCCTGCCCATAAATGTACATTTAATTTCCATCCCTATTATTTCACAACACATCCTAGACGTTTTATAAACATATACAAGATATAAATATATTTTATATATATATAATGTAATTCATATGTATAGAAGAAATCATTTCTAAAACATTCGTTTTTGTAACTTTTGTATTACAGAAGTTGTGAATAAAGTTATAAAACTTACAAGGAGTCCAATTAATTTATTGTTTATTTCAATGGTATTTGTGTGTATGCATGTGTGTGTGTTGTATTATTTTTCCCTTTTGTATACTCGGGTACTTTATACATAGGGTTGCCAATTTTGAAGAAAATCATTCCGGGATATCTTGAAAATGAATCAATAAATATGCGAGACTTATAGTTATTATAAGCGGGGCAAAATATAATCTTTAAAAAATGAAGTTCAAAATAAATGTTTTAAAACATTTGACAAATATAATTAGTAAGGGATAAACTAGTTGTGCAAATGTTTCTATTTGTTAAAAAGCAATAAATTGTTAATTCTATGAAACGGTTATTATTGAAGTTGAGTTACAAAATGAATGAACAGGCAACTTGAATTACGTATACGTTATCCCTATATATTATAAATGTGAAAGTAAGCACGTGTGTTTGTTTGTTTGTTTGTTACGCTTTCACGATAAAACTAGCGAATGATTTTTAATGAAACTGTACAGCCATATAGCTGATATATCGGAATAACACATGAAATATAATTTATAAAGATATATTAAAAAATAATATTAAATATATTAAAATTAATTTTTACAGAAATCCTTAATTTATATCTTTAATTAAAGCTGCCACGCAATATCTTTCTGCGGAATGCATTGAAATGATCTAGTTTCCAGTTCCTGCAATATACGAGATGGCAACCCTAGGTGTACATAACTGAATGAAATTATTACGAAATTGTAAGCTTGTCATGTTGAATAAAGATAAAATTAATATGGATTAAATTCTTTCGTCGAAATCAACAAACTTATAAGAAGAATTTCTCGTAAACTTTGTATGTGTGTATGTTTTTGGGATGAAAAGTATGTTTATGTTTTATATTATAGAAATAGAAGTAAACACATTGTGAAAATTATTACACCTACATTCAATGTAATATCTTTGTAAATCTGCAACTAAAATCTGTATAACTAAAAGTTTTGGATCATACGTCAAATCTGTTCCAATGTTTATAAACTGTTAGCCTGTAAACCGCGATTTTTTTTGTCTATTTTAGAGAATTGATAAAGGAAATTTGTGTATAAAGAAAATTGAGATCTTTCCCGTGGTCCATTAGACAGAAGGCTAATATGTTTTTAAAATGCCCCATAACTTTCTGCAATTACTGCCAAGCAAGTTAATAAGCAAATTTGATTTTTTGATAGTTTTTAGATACTTAGTCATACTTTGAGCTGACGGGACTCATTTTGATCGCTAACACATTCTATTATCAGCGGCTACCCATCAATTTTCATAAACACACAGGAATAGACCCGTGTGCATTATTAATTCAAATTCGAAAAAAATATCATAAATAGTACATAAAAAGTACTATCTTTTTATACTATTATTATCCTTCCCCCACCGTTTTCGAGAAATAAATTTTCAATTGCAAAACTTCCATTGCTTATAACTAGAGAACGGATCGTGTCTTGGCTCAAAACACGTATTTTAGAATTATCTTCAACTCTCTAATTCAATACTATCAGCAAAAATTTCCCCAAAAAAAAACCTTTTTTCCGAAATTTTTTTAAAAACCCGCCAAAAAAATCGTTTCGGGGCAAATTTGTGTGCTAATTTTTTGTTTTTGTTTACATTTTGAACCAACCCCTCATGGTTACGAAATGTGTACCCCAAAAAAATTTGCCCTAGAAATTGAGAGACTAATCTAAATGACAAACTGATCAATAAGACTTGAATAAATCGTGCTATAATTTACACTGTTATAAAAAAAATTTTTATTAAAATCGAATTTGATTATATTTCTTACATATCGCTGTTTGAAACTGAAGATGTATGTTAAAAACAAGTTATTAAGTATTAAAGTTATGACCATCTCCATATGGACAATATGTTAACTTTTCATATATTAGGTATATGCGTATAAGTACATTTTACATATAAATTTCCTTAAAATGTCAATTTAAACAACAATAATTCAAATCCACACGTATGTTTTAGACTTTGGGTTATTGTCAAGTGGTTTTGTGGCGATGGTGATTGCTATAAAAGCATATAACTTTAAAATTGAAGCTAACTTTATAACATAATATTATACGATCAAAATCAGTTGATGTTACTTGAATCTCAGTTTATATTGGTAATGTACACCAAGAGATAGACCAGCCAAAATAATGATCGTGTAACTTGTAAGTTAACCAACCATTAGTTGTAAATTAACAAGACAGTTTGACTTGTACACATTACTAAAAAATACTAACTTTGCATTTAAAAAAATATTTGCAATTGTTATCTTTCGTGTAACAACAGCTATGATCAAAAAATGCATTTTTTCAAGGACCAATTTTAGCATAAAAAATTAAAAAATTTCACTTGCTGCTTAAAGATCATGCTTGAAGAGGCCTAGACTACGAGATTGAGCCCCGAAAAACCTCTCTACCATAGTCCCTCGATCCAGAGGAAAGTTTTTACGAAAGGTGTCCTTTTACGAAAAAATGCGTGTTTCGAAAAATTTTCAAAATTTTTTGCTTAAAAAAAACTGAAGATTTGCGAATCTATTACTCATAACTTCACTATATACCGAATTTAAAATCAAAAAAGAAAAAAGTTATAAGCCAATGTAAAAACGACTATTTTCGCTCATTTTTCTCGGCACCTACACATCCAAATCGGACTTACCATACGTCAGTCGATAGGTTATTTTGAAAATAACCTATCTGTGTGAGACACACTATATGGACTAAACTAAAGGTGTGTATTAATTAATTTCATATTGACAATAAATTAGCATATTTGAATATGGTATCGATCGACATGCAACAGTTTTTTGTTTATTAATATTAAAATAGAGTCTTTTATATGCATTTATAATATAGCATTTAATACATGCATTTATTAATTTACATTTATCATTATTTATTAAAATTGTGGCAAATTATTTTACATATTTAATTTTCTTACAATGTCATTTTATTGGAATAATAATTTATCAAACGAAACGTGAAAAAATAGGTTAGTGCAATATTTCACGTGTTAAGTAAGTAAATTATTGATTTATTATTCTTCAAGGTAGGATATAGATTATGAATAGTTTGTCAAACACGTAATTAAATACCGATTTTTTTTGAAACCCACTAATTTTGGGTCATTCTTTACAGCTGTGATGTCAGTTTTTCGCTAGCTATCACATATGTGCTTAATTCCGGAACCATGCGTCCACATTTTTGAAATCTTATAGGGCTAGGGTAATTTTGACTAAAGATTTGAAAAGTATGGCCCAAATTTAGTAGGATTACATACTTGGTTTATCAAAATTGGATAAAATTTGGATGTGATAGAGCAAAATTAAATTTTTTGGATTCTGATGACGTCATAAAGTTCAAAAATTCGATTTTTTGATAACACAGGCAATTGTTATCCGATCTTCTTGGAATTTTTTTTGAAACCAACTAATTTTGGGTCATTCTTTTCAGCTGTGATGTCAGTTTTTCGCTAGCTATCACATATGTGCCTAATTCCAGGACCATACCTCCACAATCTTGAAACCTAACAGAGCTAGGTTAATTTGGATGACAAGTTTGAAAAGTATGACCCAAATTTAGTAGAATTACATACTTGGTTTATCAAAATTGGATAAAATTTGGATGTGATAAGGCAAAATTAAATTTTTTGGATTCTGATGACGTCAAAAAGTTCAAAAATTCGATTTTTTTGATAACACAGGCAATTTTTATCCGATCTTATTGGAATTTTTTTTGAAACCCACTAATTTTGGGTCATTCTTTTCAGCTGTGATGTCAGTTTTTCGCTAGCTATCACATATGTGCTTAATTCCGGAACCAGGCGTCCACATTTTTGAAATCTTATAGAGCTAGGGTAATTTTGACCAAAGATTTGGAAAGTATGGCCCAAATTTAGTAGGATTACATACTTGGTTTATCAAAATTGGATAAAATTTGGATGTGATAGAGCAAAATTAATTTTTTTGGATTCTGATGACGTCATAAAGTTCAAAAATTCGATTTTTTGATAACACAGGCAATGGTTATCCGATCTTCTTGGAATTTTTTTTGAAACCAACTAATTTTGGGTCATTCTTTTCAGCTGTGATGTCAGTTTTTCGCTAGCTATCACATATGTGCTTAATTCCGGAACCAGGCGTCCACATTTTTGAAATCTTATAGAGCTAGGGTAATTTTGACCAAAGATTTGAAAAGTATGGCCCAAATTTAGTAGGATTACATACTTGGTTTATCAAAATTGGATAAAATTTGGATGTGATATAGCAAAATTAAATTTTTTAGATTCTGATGACGTCATAAAGTTCAAAAATTCGATTTTTTGATAACACAGGCAATTGTTATCCGATCTTCTTGGAATTTTTTATGAAACCAACTAATTTTGGGTCATTCGTTTCAGCTGTGATGTCAGTTTTTCGCTAGCTATCACATATGTGCCTAATTACAGGACCAGACCTCCACAATCTTGAAACCTAACAGAGCTAGGTTAATTTTGATGACAAGTTTGAAAAGTATGACCCAAATTTAGTAGAATTACATACTTGGTTTATCAAAATTGGATAAAATTTGGATGTGATAAGGCAAAATTAAATTTTTTGGATTCTGATGACGTCAAAAAGTTCAAAAATTCGATTTTTTTGATAACACAGGCAATTTTTATCCGATCTTATTGGAATTTTTTTTGAAACCCTCTAATTTTGGGTCATCTTTTTCAGCTGTGATGTCAGTTTTTCGCTAGCTATCATATATGTGCTTAATTCCGGGACCATTTCTCCACATTCTCGAAAGTGTCCTTCTCCTAATTTTGGGCGCAATTCATGGCAAACTGAATCGATTGAAAAAGTTTTAGTTTCCTTTATTACCTATTTTGATAAAAATAGTCAGCTTGATGGTGTTGTCCTCCCAACCAGCAAACAATTCAGAACCATAACGTGCAATAAGGAACATAGTTCCAATAATATCGATAAAAAAAATATATCGGATATTTCCAATATTTTGGATAGCGTTTTGGTGGCTGTTTAAATAAATAAAGGGAACCTGATTAGATTTAGTCGATAATATTATTCGTGTAAACCAAGTCTTAAACACAAATAATGAGTCAATTTACTCTCAGTTGATTTATTATTATTACAACTTGATGTATGCACATACATCATCCTTGACTTCTACGAACATGAACTTTTGAAAGGAAACTTTCTTTTAACAATAATAATTTAAAAGTAGTTTATTTAGTTAATAATATTTCTTAAATGTAATAAAAAAGACGACAATTAAAAACTTGAATTTACCATAATTTATCTATATACTGTTTATAGTTCAAAAAATACCAGTTAAATGAATATAAAGATTATTAACAAGTGAAAACAAACAATGGACTGAGTTAATTGTTGAAATACCACGCATAGACAGTGTTGATTACTCTATCACGTTACACATACATACATGTCACACATACATAATTGATATTCTCATATAATACATACTATGCAATTTACGCATAATTTGCGCTCTCACGGGTAAACAGTGATGTTTACGAAAAAATGTTTCAAACAATAGTTGTTTATAAGGAACATTTTTTACATTGATACTTTTGCTCTATCTCTAACGGTTTATAAGATGGGTCCTACGGACCCAAGACCCAATTGACTTATGTTTAGCTCATTTACGAACTTGACCTCACTTTTTACGTCCTCAGCACGCTAGTAAAATTTCAGCTTTATATCTCTTTTCGCTTTTGAGTAATGATGACAGACACTTTTATCTTTACTTTTATCTCACTAATCATCAAGGAACAAGAACAAACGCATCAAGAACACTACTTCCCACCTTCAGTATAATTATTCTGAAAACTACCATTTTTTATATTTTCATTAAATTTTCCAATTCTTCAACATAAAGCCTCTTTCCTTTTTGAAATATAAATTTTTTATCACATGACTGAGTGATTTGACCCTTAATATTATTCGCAGTAATAAGTAAAATCATTTTTCTTCTTTTAAACATCACATTTAATTAATTTAAATATGTACAATTATTATGACAATAAGTTAGACGACATATACATTAAAAAATATAAAAAAATGTTATTATTAATGGGACATATCACTTGTCTGATTTGTAGAATAAAATAAAACTAATTATATTTTTCATATGTTGGCATTTAATTATTTCATGGTCGTCAACTTTTCAAACTATCAGGATATTCAATGAAATTTGTTGATAATTTATAATTTTTCTTTTATTATATATACATAGGAATACTTACTTAATACACAACAACTCCATAAATTGAAATTATAAATAAATAAAAATAATAATAACTGTTGTTGCTTATTGTAAATTACAACAATTTTTTTTAATAAAAATTAACCTGCGTATATATTTAATTTTTGTCTATTTGTACGGTAACGTGCAAATTTAAAAAAAAAATTACACATTGGTTCACATGCCGAACTTTTTGAAGAAAATAATCTTTTACAGTAATCCTAGTCCTAACCTTAACTGATAATATAAATTCGAGAGAGGCTCTGTATCTCTGTCTGTCTGTTTACGTTCTCACGCCTAAACCGTTGAATCAATTTTTATTAATGTTATATAAATAAATTTAATCAAACAAAAAATTTTGTACCTCATAACTGGCAAACTAAAAATGAACGCTGAAATTAGAAATACTTTATAAATACGCAAACATTTTTTGTTTGAAACATTTTTTTATAAACCGCATTGTTTAGACAATTGATACCAAAAATTTAGGTTTTTGTGCGTTTGTACCTACATTCAGTTTGAATATAAATGTTCTTTATAGAAAAACTGACCACTTTTGTTGGAGTTTTTGGGAAGAGTGTCTAGATTTCGCAGAAACAGTTATACGAAATAACAATTTTGATACGTAAAAACAATTTTGAGTTAAAATTTTCAGTCCGTTTTTGCCTAAACTATACTTTCTAATTTAAAGAGTTCGTCAATCAATTATGGAGCAGAGTGAGCTTGAAAAAATATATCAAGTTTAATGTCTGCGTAAGATGTACGCCTAAACAGCCAACTTTTTTTGTCTGAAGCATTTTTATCAATAAAAGTTATTTTTCCAATTTCAAGCATATTTCAACTTAAAAAAGACAACCTTTATAAGACCGTAAAAAGGAAATAGATACCTTTCATCACAAAAAAAAACTTATATTATTAAGGAGAATCATAGATAAGATACCCAAATTTTTTTTTATTAATGTATCGTTAACTACAACATACTAAAAATTTGAATCATTTTCTACTAATTTATTTTTTTCTATTACTGGTGAGGGATCCTCCTTAAGGGGTCAAAATAGGTCATAAAAATTTGTATAGATTTCGTTGTATATACAGAAGCTATAAGTTTTAATACTTCAAAGATTTTAGCACTGGACTGTCTTCAAGGCAAATCCCAATATGGAAAAAATAACATTTAATATAATATTTTACACGTTGGGTTGTCCCAATGAGTTTCCGTACAAGTTCTTAAATGGCAAATATCATGGTGGTTTAGAATAAATATCTGGCAACCCATTGGGTTACCCAATGTACCAATTAGGCAAGCTCCATTTCGGGTCCTTTATTTTTACAAAGAGTTATTCAAATAGGTTCCCATCCATGTCTCAACTGACCAAGCCCCATTTCAATCCATTTTTCTTTACATTGAATTATACCAATAGGTTCCCATCTGTCAACTGGAAAAGTCCAATATTGAGCCATTTATTATTACATCATTCATTCCAATGAGTATTTCGAAACAATTTCAAGTCAGAATCTTTCATTTATTATACTAATTAATTAAATAAATATTTTTTTATAAATTTTTAATTCCCATTCACATTTGAGTCTATAGAATAGCAGATTACGTTAGCGTACAAATACACACACTGATATATTTTAAACATGTATTGTTGATTCATTAATTATATTGTTGTCATTTTTTATTTTCTGCACATAAAAATGTATAAAAAAAAAAACAAACATTGTATCTGTTATTTATTTGAAAAATACATAAATTATTTTTGTGATTTTTTTTTACATTTATTTGTGTAAAATGCAATTAAACAAGGAAATATGTACTACGATTGGTTTTGAATTATTTTTAGCGTACGCTGTTTTTACAAATATATAATGTGTGATTTTTTTTTCCAATTTTATATATATTGCAAAATTGAACAGATTATTTATTTTATTTCCGGAAGGTATTTCTAATAAATATTAGATTGAGTTAAATTAATTAACACCGTCGTAAGAGATTTGAACAAATTATTCTACGCTACGTCCACACTGTTCTTAAGTCAAAATTTTTTTGTAATTTTGGAGAAAAATTTAAGGGAAAGAATAGATAGTAGAGAAAAAAATAAAATAATTTTTGTAATATGAAATAGCAACATTTTTCTAAAGCATAATAGTTTGAGGAACATAAAACGACGAGAGGTGTCGTGGGACACACGGTAGGAACTGTATTCCTTTCGTACCTTGGTACATCATAAATGTAGCGCTTTCTTATTTTATTCACAAGAAATTTCCTGAAAATTAATTATAGTCTTAGTATGTATGAATTAATTGTGGTATTAGTTTAAAGAAGACATACTTCTGATTTAGTAATCAACCCAATATGTCCGTACATTACATTGGGTTTGATCAGGATATTTATTATGACATAACATAAAAATTTCAATGTACACACTTTTAATTATCTCGGTTATCTTTAAGTTCTGATCACTATTACAAATCAATTTTTTTAAATGATATAACATAAAATTTTGACAAAAATTTGAAAAATATAGGTAATAATATTTTTGAATTTTCTCAGAATTCATAGCAAGCTGAGTCGATTAAAAAGTTTTCGTTTCCTAGGGTACCTGGATGAAAATAGTCAGTTTTTGGTGTCGTTTTTTTATTTTTTTGTTGCTTTTATTTGGTTTTACATCCCAACCAACAAACAAATCAGAATGATAACATGCGATAAGGAACATAATACTAATAAGTTTTCTGTCTTTTTAACTTACTTTAGTATCGCACTTATTGAATTTCGCCATTCCGATGAACGCATGAAATTTTATACTTAACTCATACCATATATTTAAATTTTATGTAATTTTGGTTTCTGGACAAAGAACAGAGGCAATCTTAGAGGCTTTAGAACATATGTAAATAAATTTAAAAATCAATTTGTGCATAAGCTCATTATTTTAAATATAAGCAATACATTTCAAGATATAGCGAGCGATAAGACTTAATATTTTTAGACAAATCCAAATATATAATACAACAAAAATACTGATGATACTTGTTTATTCTTTGATGAACTTTTTGGCAGTAGGTATTTACTTAGTGGTGCAATTATTTTTAAAAATAATTTAATGTTTCTTTTTTTAACAACTCGACAAGTTTGATTTTTCAGTTCAAAGTATTGTGTGTTATGTTTTGTATGTACTTACCTCTATCTTCATCACTTACTAATGAACATAATATTTTAAAAAAAATCCATTTTATAGAGTGTTTCTAAAAAGCTCTTATCATGATGATTAGGTATATATCGAATCCATGGCTCCCACAGTTCACAAGTTTACTTAATGTTTGAGTTTTTTCAAAACCAAAATCTAAAGGGAACCATCCAACGTCTGTATGCGTATAAAAAAGTTGAATTTTTTAACTGACACATAGAATGAAATTAATTTGAAATCGAGAGAAGATTAAACACATAATTGTTTTTTAAAATTAATTTAGATCATTTTTCTAAGAGATTCCGAGAGTAATAAAAGCTTTTTCTATTGCCAATAATAGACTTCCGACCTTCGACTAAAATAGATAGATTTATTCAAATCATTTGGAAACCAGAAATTTTGATATTTTCACCGTCCATATAAGGGATGTAAGAGCAGGGTAGATTAAGGATTGAAATTATTTTTATCTTATTTTCAACTTTGATGATGAATTTTGTTATAACTTCATGAATGTAGACGAAAAATAAGAATAAAATTTTTCGATATGTGTCTTGGTTTTCGAAATATCGAAAGCTAAATAATTAAACAAAATTTTCAATTTTCGATATTTTGAAAATTAAGCCAGATATCGAAAAATTTTATTCTTACTTTTCGTCTTATATCGTCAAGTAATAATATAAATTTATCATCAAAATTGAAAATATCTATTTTTAAATTTGTGCCCCCACTACCATGCTCATACATCCTTAAAGTATCTTATCCTTATTTTTTTTAAATACGTTGATAGGTATTGCATTTTACTTCCAATGACTACATTTTGTTTATGAACTAAATAAAAAATTTCGGAAGAGCATTAAACGAATAGGCTCCTATACTAGTATAAAGTCTCATTTACATGGCTGCCTCAAATATTTTGCCATGTACCAAGTAGTATCTTATTTTTTATAAAATTCAAAACGTACAATAAATATATTTTATAAAAGTATATCTTATTATTGGATAGTTTTGTGGATTAAAAATTATGGGCTAATGTCAATAGTTGTAAAACATAAATATGTCATTTAATGTAGACAACCGGTACAACAGATTTATATATGTTTGTTCGTACAACAAATTTTGTTGCAAATCTAATTGAAACTCAGACGTTAAAATAAAAATAACAACTATAACGAGTATTTGTAACACAGTGTGTATAAGAGCTGAGTTTATTTAAGATATAATAACATACCAACTTAATTATATTTTACTTGGTTGAAATGTTTACTTCTACCAATTTCAAAGAGAATTTGCAGAAAGTTGTTCGATCACCTCGATTGTATGAAACCTTATCAAAAATCAAAAACAATTTGCTTTATCTCAAAGTTATTTGCTTTATCTCAAAAAACAATATTTTGGAGTAAATAAGAAATCAAATGTATTCTTCTGAATAAAATTTGGATTATTTAAATGCTTTTGAGTTTAAACGTTGTCTAAATGTCCAAAACTTTGTTTTAATATTAATATTATTAATTTTTTTAGTTCTTTTGGATAAGAAGATCATATAATAAGTGTAAAAATCCTGAAACACACTATAGAAACGAAGCAAGTAATACTTTAATGTTGAATTGTGAGGGGTTTTATTTTATTTTTTGTGTATATTCGTTGAACAAATAAACACTATCAATTATTATTTGTTCGGATAAAACCGCACATAAATATCGCAGAAGGACATAATATACTAATGAAAAATTGTGCTACATATACATATACAGTCTATCTTTTTCATATATTGATCTGAATTAAATACTTATCACAAGGCATCGATGATTATAAGCCCCTAACTAGATACCTGGCAGTTACAGTTTGTGAATACTACTTGATAATCAAGGCTTGTCCAGTCTTGAATTATTTTCAAATGATAAGCTCATTTGAAACATGGATGTCAAATTGTTAAAAATTGGGCAATTTAAGAATGGGTCTATTTGGCTTGGACCTTTCAATCAAATCAGTTTTTACTTCTAAAATTACTTACTTTATATTATTTTTTTTGTATCATTTGTGATTTGATTTATTATTATATTAACTAAAATTTCTCTATAAATATTACCACCCGCTTCACTTGGCTAAAAAGTAACAACCACCGCTTTGTTGCCTCCAGCTCTCTTGATATTACTTATCTCCCTTCCATAAAACTCGAAGGAATTGTTTTACACAGCTAAAATATACGTTATACAGTTTTCAAATTTTTTTAGTTTTGTTATTTTATTAAAATTTTTAGTTTTGTTATAATATCTTTTCACATTGAATATGTCTTTCGGTTCGAGTGTAAGGACAGAACATCTCCAAAACTCGTTTTCTGGGTTCTTTATACAGTTTAACTTAAACACTACGTGCCTAGAAAAGCTTACTCTGTTTGGATGATTTGAGTAATCCAGTCGGTAGCTATATCAAATAATTTAAAAGACAGACTGTATAAGGTTATGGTTCTATATAAAATACAAAATCATTAGATTAGTAGTCTATGTACAGTAAAAGCTCAACTTAGCTATATTATCTATGAGCCAGGGGTATAATTTCAAATTTTTATTAAAAAAAAAATAAATAAATATGTAATCGTAAAATATTACTCTGCGTTGGTGACTGTTATTACCAACTACTACATGGTAATTTTTGAATCAAATATTGTATAGTAATAGACCAAATTCCAAATTGATATTTATGGCGAAATCTAGATAAATTTCAGTCCAAAATTTGTTTCACATGAACAAAAGTTTAAATGTAAAAAATGTTCCTTATAAAAAAATAAACAACTTTTGGTTGAAACATTTTTTTGTAAACATCACTGTTTACGCACGAGAGCGCTTATTAGGTGCAAATTTATTATTAATTTTATAGTATGCATTAAAATGGGAATATTAGTGTGTGTGTAGAGCTATTTAAAAGTGGATATCTTTTTTTATTTACGTGACGTCAAAAAATAAACGATTGCTTCATCAAAACAGTCTATACATGGTATTTCAACAATTAACTCAGTCATTTGTTCGTTTTCACTTGTTTTTATATATAAAAAATATTCCCAATGTCTATAATTAACGAAAATTATGTTTTTCAAAATTCCATCGAATATCTACTGGTTCAATCCGTCATAACAATAGCACACCGTAACCAGGCTCAGATCTTGTGGAGATTTATGGGCTGTATTGCCTTTCGTTTATTGGTGTACCTACCAATTTTATTGATTTAATGTTATTCTGCGTATCTGATAGATACATTTTTTAAATGTAAGTATTAGTGATTTATCAATAATCATTATTTATATTTTATTTTAAAAATAAATTTTAATTAAAAATTTCGTTTTTAAATTCTGCGTAATTTATTAAAAAAAGTAACAAAAAAAAAAAAAGAAACAAAAACAAAAACAGAAAATCAATTTATAAAAATAAATATTTGACATTTTTTATATAATAATACAAATTTCACATCATTTATCTAAAATAAAATTCAATTACGAACAATATTGCATTGAAAAAGTAACAAAACAAATTTTAAATGGGCGCAACGTATATTATTACTGAGTGCACATATAAATTACATTTATATACACATTTTGTATTTTTGTATGCAATACTGTTGCATATTTTTTTTCAATTACAAATTGGTTCATAACATCTACAAATTGCAGCTAAAACTAAAGCAAAGAAGCGAGCCATGAAACCGATAAATAAAGTTTTATTTATAAATAAAAAATAATAAAAAAATGTTAAACTCAAAGGGGGCATCCTTGAGACAACTTGGATTTGAACACGACCTTCAGATTTGGAAAGTTTTCATGCTGCATTCGTAAAATTACGTTAATTATGCGTTTATAAAACTTTATCTATGTCTCTCTAAATCTATAAATTAACGGTTATTATTATGAAAAATTTGTCAGAAGTTATTGAGAAAATATAACACACTGTAGTTACTTGTTATTATTAATTTTAAATTTTGACAGTAATTTGGTTGATTGGATTGAAAAAGGTTGTAACTCTTTTTTAAGCTAATTTAATTGGTTGAAAATGAGTGTAGTAATGAAAAAATGAATGTGGTAATGAAGATTAGTGCGGTAATAAACTATTTTTCGCACGCAAAATGAGTGAGGAAAGTAGTTCTTACTTGGCGGGCATATTTTGTTTGAAACCATTTTTATTTCAACAAATTAAATCATACAAATTTCCTTGTAGACCAAATAATAATAACTTTATAAAGTCATATAAACTCTTTGGGTAAATTTTGTACCATGAATCCCACCCTTATTCCATCTAAGGAACATCCTCATGATTGAAACCTTGGAAATCCCACTTTGTTAACTTGTAAATGTGAACAAATACTTGTAAATTTATGTATAGATCCAAGATCAGCCTGAGAGTACGAATTAACTTTACCTCCTCAACATTGTAGGTCATGCTTTAAACTGAAATATGATAAAAACAAATATCCAACAGTAAGCAATGGTTTAGGCAAAATCTGATCCAAGCACAAGACAAAATAGTTAATTGGTAGAAGCCAGATTGGTAATAATTAGTGGGATCTTTTTCTTTTTGCACTACAAAATAAAATCTCACGGTCCATTATTCTTGCCTTCTATTTAATAAACTTTTTAAGAAACTTATAACAAGTATTGCCCTCAAGGTTTCTACTATTTCTGTAATAGTGTCCCCATTTTTGAACGCAAGGGCTTAAAGCTTTAGAATTCAACCAAATCCTCTATAATCAACTAACTCAACTCGTAATTGCAACAATACTCTGGGTATATAAAATTTACGGTCTATTTCTTCCGGATCAATTTTCCCGGACTTATTTTTTTCGATTATCAAATGGCACTTTTTTCTTATAAAATAATTATTCAAAGTAGCTGACATCTATTTTGTAAAATTTGATTTCGTTTAACATCCTCCTTAACTTCATCCCTAAAGAGAAGATCTTTCATTAAATGTGATTAAAAGTGGAAAAATAATTTTAACCAAGTTGTATAAATGTATAAATTTTTGAAGCGGCCATTAGCATTACAGTTCAACAAGTGAATAAAAGAGGCAACTAGTATTTGAATGTCGTTTGGGTGTTTATTCAATCCTCAGTCCATTTATCTAAAACAACCATGCATGATGCATGAATATGGAGCATAAATGTGTGAGTGTGTATATGCATGTTTATGTATTAACTTTCTGCTAGGAAATTATAGTTTTCATCCTGAGAAACGAAATAATATTATTAGGATGTCGTTAGGTTTTGATTTATCCATATTTAAAAAAAAAATTTTTAATAGAACAAATTATTCAATCAAACCACAGGGCTTCAAGTAATTAACAAAAAACAAAAATCATTTCAAACTTACAAAAAAAAAACTCTTAAGGATGTATGAGCATGGTAGTGGGGGCACATATTTAAAAATAGATATTTTCAATTTTGATGATAAATTTATATTATTACTTGACGATATAAAACGAAAAGTAAGAATAAAATTTTTCGATATCTGGTTTAATTTTCAAAATATCGAAAATTGAAAATTTTGTTTAATTATTTTGCTTTCGATATTTCGAAAACCAAGACACATATCGAAAAATTTTATTCTTATTTTTCGTCTACATTCATGAAGTCATAACAAAATTCATCATCAAAGTTGAAAATAAGATAAAAATAATTTCAACCCTTAATCTACCCTGCTCTTACATCCCTTATATGGACGGTGACACTTAGTTTTTTTCTTTTCTAATTCATTGCTAATATGTTTACTTTCTATTAAAAAGTTTTTTAAAAATTTGTTTTCATTCATTCCAAATGAAAATTATCAAAAACTTCCAAAATATGTCGTTTTTTTGAGATTCCTCCATAAGAGCCAATGTATTTTATATCGATTTTTAATGACTTTTTTCTTAAAAATTTGCACGGATACCTAAGCTGAAATTTTAACCACATATTCTTTGAGTAAAAGACTACCTACAAACAAATTTTGAGCCTTTAAATCAAACATTGTTGTCATGCTCATACATCCTTAACGAAAGAACAAGTGCTATATTTATTGTTTTACAGAAAATGTTAAGAGTGTTAGAGATCTACCCAAAACTCAAAATAAACCCTGATTTGTAATTTTAAAATACAAATTCTCATGATTGTCAAAAAAAACTATACAACTTAGTACCTGTAATATGCTTGTTTGTATATAAAGATTAAGTACTGAAAGTGGATTCATTCTTTTTAAATTAATGCAATAATAAGAGCTTTGAAGAAATTATTGCTGTGTTCTTCAAAGTTCACATTCACAGCGCCTTCAGAATGGCTTGCGTCGTCTAAATAATATATCAAACTACTACTTAACATATACACATATATGAAACTAGAAAAGCAGTCGTGAGTTTGTTCTTTAGAGGCTAGAACCATAACTTTCTGGTTAAGTTTATAATTGTGTTCATTGATAAATTATAGTAAAATTTATTGTATAAAAATAATTAAAATCTAATTGGATCGAATTCTAACATAAGCTCATCTACATTCTTTTCAATTTCTGGACACCCCCAATCATTTTTGTAAATGTTATTATCCTTATCCTTATATATTATAAAAGTGGAAGCGACTTTTGTTTATTATTTTCTCTCAAAAACTGCTGGATGGATTTGAATGAAACTTTACAATAATAAAGCTCATACGCCAGAATAACACTTGAGCTATTATTTATAAATATTAAAAAAAATTGCATTTATTTTTTTCACTACGCCATCTATGAACATCATTGTAAAGCACAAATTAAAAGTTTCTGTAAAAAGGATTAATTAGATGCGTTAAATTTGAATTGAAAAGAAAAAATAAGTCCAGTAGTTTACACAACGACTTTAACTATCAAGGCACATTAAAATCAAGACCGGATTAAATCTTTCTAAAAGGGGATTGGACTAAATTTGTTTTATCACTTCAGATCAAAAATTCATCACTGGACGTCAAGAAAAGTGAAGTTTGATTTTAAAAATCTAATAGTTTACTAGTATGCAAGATATGAACGTTTGAAAATTCCTTATTAAACAAAGAGGAAGATACCCAATACTGACGTCATACGTGGGTATCGTCACAAAGATTACGTATAAAACTTAGTTTTGCAAAAAGTAGATGGGCAACTTTTTGATTGCTTATAACTTCTTCGTTTTTAATCAATTTTAATGTAACTTTCAAATTTTGTTATGTTATCAAGTCTAGTTTTAAATTTTTTATGAAATGAAATAGTCAACTATATGTTTAATTTTTCATAGTTTATTTACTTTCGTTACCTCGTTACTAGAACCTCAGTTTGACCAGAGACGTCTTTCGTAAGTATTCTAGTTCTGAACTGAATAGATTCGATGATGTTTCTAAAATTAAATAAATATTATAAAATTTAATTTTTATTTTTCAGGAAGGAAAGCATTACATTCTATCAGAACGTTAACGAGTACCATAAACAAACCTAGTACAAAAAAAATCTAATAAATTATAAGGAATTAATGCCAGAAGTAGCAGATTTGTTGAAAGAAATGTATAAAAATAATATAAATGAAGTTTATGTTTAAAACAGTGAGTGACATATGTATAACGTAAAAATACAACAGGCAAATATTTATTATTTTTATTAAAATAATATTCATTAAATTTTATGATACACATTTTAAAAATGATTTAGTTTCAGTAATTAAAAAGATCTGTTCATATACATCTACAAACTACATCACACAATATATTTTTAATATGCATTCTGGATGTATTACGGTGTGTATGTGTGAGTGTGTACACGAGTCTGTCGCCAAAATTTTTATTTAAAGGGGTGTTCTTAAGATGAACAGGCTAAGAGAACATTCATAAAATATTTTATTTAGTCCAAGATTGTAAAATATTTTTTTTTATAAACAAAGACACGAATAAGAACTTTGAACAAGTGCAACCAGGAAGGGCTGTGATAAATATTTATTAAAAAAAAACAACATTCATTATATTCGTCATTTTATATTGCATGCTATTTGTGCTCGCTGTTAAAGTAGACGCTGAAAACTCCAACATTTGCAAGCGCCTAAGAAATATTGTATTTAAGCTAAAATTTACATTTAAAATTAAAAAAACGAATTTTTTTTAATGTACCTCGTTTTTATAACGGTTTAAAAAGTATAAAATAATAAATAGCTATTAAAATACTTGTAAGAATGGAAACGAAAAACAGGGAGCGCATGCATTACATAACTATAAAGAGTCTCTAATGCCTGCTCCATGCGCCCCATGGTTTTCGTTTCCAATCTTACAAGTATTTTAATAGCTAGTAATTATTTTATACTGGCTATATGTAGCATACTGACTGCGAAAAGTCGGGACCAAGATCCCACATTTTTAAAACCGATTATAGTGAGGTTCAATTTGATCATAAATTTAAAAAAAAGACCAAAATTTAGTTGGATTATACTCTTGGTTTATAAAAAATTGAACATCATTTGAAGATGATAGAGCAAAATTAATTTTTTTGTATTTTTATGTCGTCATAAAGTTCAAAAATCCATTCATGGATAACACACCCAGTTTTATCAAACTTATATGCAATTTTTTTTCAAGCCCACTAATTTTGGTTACTTTTTTCATTTATGGTGTTAGTTTTTCGCTACAATTTACCTATTAGCTAAAAGTTGGGACCAAGATCCCACATTCTTAAAACCTTTTATAGCGAGGTTAAATTTGGCCAGAAATTTGAAAATTATGCCTAAATGTAGATGAATTACATACTTGGTGTATTAAAGTTCCAAGGCATTAGATATCTACGCCAGCAAAAATAAAAATAAGGATCAAAAAAAGGTGAAGGATATCCCATTGTGGTAGGTGTACACGATTAGAGTACTAAAACAGAAAAAATTGGCACTGGTGTCTGGATAACATACATAAATGATATCATTGGGTACTTACAATATCATTATCACACGCTTAAGTCAATCTTAAGAAGTGGTACCTCCTGGCCAGTCTATGCAGAGAGGGTTGATAAATAATAGCGCAAATACGGGTTTTCTCATTACATAAGCACAAACAAACAAAAGGAAAACACAAAAGCAAGAAAAAGGAATAAAATCTTTAAAAAATCAATTAAATAAAATCGAAATGAACTCCCCACGCTACGGTCATGTGTTTATCATCTATCTTGGTTTATATACATGTATGTGAACAACTATGTTTATTTTTTGACTTTATGAAACATTTGTTGTCAGATTTTATTACAAATTTTATTAGTCATTTTTTATTTTATTTCCAAAAACAACAGTGACATTGCAAACTATTGAGGTACTTGAACTTTTGCCTAATGCAGTATTTTAAAATTGACAGGCTACAGGATTAAGTGTTTAATCGATCTCCTTATTATGAGAAGTAAAGTGTGAGTCCTGAAAATATAATAAATTTAAGCTCTTTCTAAACTAATACTATTAAAAATAAAATATATACCAATTAAATAAAATTTAGAAAATTTGCTTTGTAATTTGGCTACATGCCGGTAGTCAGCGAAAATGTAGCCACCTTTGTTCAAACTCAAAATACATTATCCATAAAATGTTGTAGCATCTTGAATTTTTTGGTATAGTGCAGGTAAAGGAAGGTGTTAGTTTCATGGGATACTCCTAGTTCCATGCCCCAGTAATAGGAGTTATATGAGAGTAAAGGAAGTCTATGTGAGGAAAATTTATGCGATTAACGCATGAATATTAATCAAATGGCATTTGTAGTAATTGACATTAAACAAATTTACTTCAGGAAGTTGTTCCACCGGAACCCAACAAGGTTTCAATCTACCCGCACTAGACAAATATTACTGTTATAAAGAACTGTGATAGGAACTTTTGTTATTTTGATAATTAAACGTTGTATAATCGCAAAAGTGATTTTTATTTTTATTTTATTTATATATAATAAAATTAACAGTTTACCAAAACTGAAAAACAATTAAGTTATACAAAGGTGGATTAAAAAACAATGGTTTCAAAAACATATTTAAATAAAATGTGTTGTTTATTTTAAATTTTATTTGGTTTAAAAGGGTAGTGTTTTAAAGTCCAGTACCAACAACAAAAATTAAAACCTTTATTTACAATCGTAAAGTCATTTAATAATATACACTCTTATGGACAAGTTTTTGAGGTATTTAATAATACAAAAAAGTTTAGTCCCAAGTTTGTAACGCTTAAAAATAATGATGCTACGAAAAAAATTTTGTCATAGGTGTTCATAAAATCACCTAATTAGTCCATTTCCGGTTGTCCGTCCGTCCGTCCGTCTGTGGACACGATAATTCAAAAACGAAAAAAGATATCAAGCTGAAATTTTTACAGCGTACTCAGGACGTAAAAAGTGAGGTCAAGTTCGTAAATGAGCATCATAGGTCAATTGGGTCTTGGACCCATCCGTAGGACCCATCTTGTAAACCGATAGAGATAGAACAAAAGTTTAAATGTAAAAAATGTTCCTTATCAAAAATTTAACAACTTTTGTTTGTAACATTTTTTCGTAAACATCACTGTTTACCCGTGAGGGCGCCAATTAGGCGGAAATTTTATAATATGTACTATACTTGATTATCAGTTATGTATGTGTCACATGTTTGTATGTGTAATGTGATAAAGAATTCAACACTGACTATGCATGGTATTTCAACAATTAATTCAATTGTTTGTTTTCATTTGTTTATTTATAAATATTTAAACTATTCAATAATAAAAAAATTACTAAAATTTATTTAAACGAATAGGCAGCTCTACTTTGCGTATTCCATTCAAAATTATTAATTATTCCAAAATTACAAGTATTGGTTTTTTCGATTTTTTGGAATTTTTTTAAGGGGTACCCCTTTATACAAAATCGAAAAAATCGAGAAAATTTGTTTGTCTCTGATTTTGATAAAACTCTGTTTATAAGATAACTTTGACCCAAAAAATTCAAAAATAGTACTAATATAACGGTTAGGCAACTAGTTGGCTCGGAGATATCGACCCAAAATATGGGATAATGGGTGATATTTCAAAAACTATGCTTCCAATCATCAAATGAATACGATTTTTGAATTTTTTGGGTCAAAATTACCTTATATACTAAGTTTTATCCAAATCAGAAACCATAAATTATTTTCGATTTTTTGGAATTTTTTTAAGGGGTACCCCTTTACAAAAATCGAAAAAATCGAAAAAAAAATGTCGGCTCCGATTTCGATAAAACTCTGTTTATAAGGTAATTTTGACCCATAATTTACAAAAATCGTATTTATATAACGATTAGGAAACTAGTTTCGGAGATATCGAGCCAAAATATGGGATAATGGGTGATATTTCAAAAACTATGCTTCCAATCATCAAATGAATACGATTTTTGAATTTTTTGGGTCAAAATTACCTTATATACTAAGTTTTATCCAAATCAGAAACCATAAATTTTTTTCGATTTTTTGGAATTTTTTTAAGGGTTTCGATTAATTGGTGATCGAAAAAATCGGTATGAAGGAAAAGAAGGGATATGAACTGATTTCAATTGGATTCTATTATTTTTTAAAAACATTTTTAAAAAAGTATTTGATTGGTTTGGTCAAATCCTACTTTTTTTTTTTTATTATATTTTTGCAAGAACACATTCGATTATTAGTAAAAAAACAAATTACGTCACAAGGGGTGTTTATGTTTGGGGTACAATAGAAATTGTACCCGAAATTGATGGAAAACAGGGTAACTGGATCATTTTTTCTCATAATACTTTCAGCTGCATTTACCAATTATGCCAAAAATCTAAAAAATTACCCTGTATTATATAAAATAGCGAATAACATTTGTGTCTAGTGAACCAAGCCATAATATATTTAATAATATACGATACAACAGTTTTTTTCAATGCCTGTAATATTTTTCAAAAACAACACAACCGTATAATTTTATTCAATAATATTTTTTTTTTTTTCGAAAAAATAAGAGGGATTATTATATTACAATAAGCTAATTTAATATTGTATTTTTCAATGCTGGAAAACCTACGCATATAGATAGATATATGTATAGGTATTATTTATTAATAAAAAATTTTCTATAGAAATATACACAAAAACTTGTAAACAAATGAAAATATCCTGCAGGGAAATTTTAAATATCGGTGGTGTAGTGATGTGGTTGTGGTGACATGCTCACTCACGGTTGTTCTTAGAATTTTTTCTGGATGGTTGTTTATGCGTATCGTATATCATTATTGCTGACATAGAGATTGTGCAATCAAATTTGATCTCTCAATCGATTTATGCTCTACCTACTTTTTTGATAGGGTGCAAATTAAAACTAACCTAAATAAAGCAAATAAATCCTTATAAATGGTAAACCTTAATAGGGGATAATCCTGATGTCAAATTGGCCATATTAGCCATAAAAATGTAAAACAAAACTTGATACCATGACAAAATTTGAAAGTGAAATTATAATTGATTAAAAACCCAGAAGTTATAGGCATTCAAAGCATGCCCTTCTTCTTCTAGCAAAAAAAAAGTTTTATATGTAATTTCTATGGCGATATCCACGTATGAAGTCACTAGCGAGAGTCTTCCTCTTTGTTTAATTATATCTTGCATACTAGTAAAGATTTTTAAAAACCAACTTCACTTTTCTGCACGCCCAGTGAGAATTCTTCACCTGAAGTGTTAAAAGAAATTTAGTGCGATCCCCTATTGCTGGGATGACAATACGTTTACTGTACAAGTCCATTCCTTCTAATGTAAGTAATGAATAAAGAAATATGTAGAAAAAAGTCATACCCTATTACCTTATGAGAGTCGTTTATTACGAACATAGTTTCGATTTTTTCTATAACTTGTCACTTAAGTCAAAGTTTAAGGAATTATCTATATCATCCCTGGAATTGTTTATGTATAGCAGTATGAAATCAATTCCATTCTTGTATGTGGTCATTTACTGAAAGCCTATATATCTATAAGTCCAAATTAAATTTTTGTTCATCCTTCCTTTTATATAAAGATACCATGCTGTGTTTTTCTATTCAAAACAAACGTGTACTACTACAATATGTAGTAAAAAACTAGCTTTGAGAATATGAATGTTACATAATCACTTATCTCCGTCTTCCAATTTTTGTTCTTTTACGAGAAATATTTCATATTCGTACATTATGTTGCCAGTTTTATTGAAAGTATTATTGTCTGGTGGTACTTTGCTAGAAAGAGATACAAACAAATCTTTGACGGATTTTATCTTGTTTGTTTTTATAGTTATTCGAAAAATAATAAGTCTCTGCTGCCTGATGAATGAGCTTTTACTAAAACAAAAAAAAAAACACAATTTGTTTAACGAATATTCCCTATTGCAGCTTTGGGCTGATCAGATTCTTTCTTTAGTTATTTCTCTTTCTCTAAATATTTTATTATCTCGAAAAATCCTGAATTGACCATATATCCAATGAAAATGACGTTAACAGAACAAATTTATGCAGTGTTTTAAATTTTTTAAGTATAAAATAGTTACAATTCATTAATTATATCAGAAAAGGTGGTCATGAATTGTTTTACATGTTTTTTTAAAATTTTCACATAATTCTCTAATTTATGGTTCAAAATGGTGATCATAGATGGAGCAGTAAAATGTCAGATTTTTAAAAAAAATATATTTTTATAAATTATTGCTCATGTGTTAATCTGATAAATGAACTATATGGTTGTACAGGTTCGTTAAAATTCATTCGGTAGTTTTTGCGTGAAAGCGTAATAAACAAACAAACAAATAGATAAACATCCTCACTTTCACATTTATTATATATCGGGATAAATATGACAACATTGTAAAGTATATTACTATTTGTATAGAGTATTTCGAATAAATGAGTGTTACCAAAACATGTATAGTTCACCAAGATGACTATTTGTACACGATCAATATACAAAATGATTATTATTTGACTGAGTCACTGGAGCCCTATAGGGAATAGTATGTACAAAATAATAGAGGATATACACTTTAATGTATATGTAGTAGGTACCTAGGTTAGGTAGATAGATAGATAGATGCCTAGCTAGATTTTATATAGTATGTACACAGAGATATGTTGTATGTTGCTACATATATGTATGTATATGTGGAATAAAGGATAAGTGGAATTTGACTTAATCAGTTTTGACTAAACCTGCGTAATGCTAAGGTAAAAGAGAAACATTCCATTGATTGAACATCATAGGCCTACGTTACTTAGACCATATTGTCCGTTGTGATACCGAAAGGATACCGATGGGTTGTCCCATCCCCTGCCACTACTCCATGAACCATTTGGAGCTGTTTAGGAACAGCAGGAGTGCTTTGATGCATCAGAAGTCCTTGGAAGTGAAGATCGTTGGATCGCCTACGATTGTATAGGTCTTTTTTAAGATATGCTTTTTGTCCCGGATGCCTATTGATGCTTGAGTCCGGCAGCATTATGCCATTTCTAGCAAACTCGTTGGCTTCACAATTTTCCATAAAGACCCTGTGTCCAGATACCCATACCAGGTGTACGTTCGTTTGTTTCGCCAACTCGTTTAATGGCATTCGCCAGTCCTGTGCTACTTTTGAGGTTTGGTATACAGACCTGAAGTTCAACCGTTAAGGCGTAATCTTTTCATTCAGATATTTATCGTCCATTGTTGTGACTTAACTATTACAAAGCGCATCACCATTTTATCCTTTGGCTTGAAATATTTGCTTCACTTACTATTTTATTATTTTTGCACAAACTTAACTCTGCTTTTATATCCACGGACCACATAAACATTTTTTCTTCTGGTATTAAGCAGACCTACAGGGTTTGTTAACGCATAAAGAATGCAATTGTTTATATTAAATTTAATTTTTAGTTTCGTCTGCTCTAACGATACCATAAACATCATACACACATAATTTGTTCTACTAATGTGTAATGAGCCCTAACATCAAAACAAGATTAATTTGACTATCTATATCTTAGACACTTAGGCGTATGCGTCGGCCTTGCTCTTACAAATTAGTGAGACCAAAGAAGAGTATCAAAATCAAGACTAAACTTTAAGACAAAGATGCAAATCTTGGAAAACTGAGTGAATTAAACAAAAATTGTCAAATATAGTTTGGATCTTGCTCATCACTACCTCCTGCGTACATAAAATACTCGTGTGTAGCTGAGCATAATCTCAGTGATCATAGTTTATTTTCAGTAAATGTTTCTAATTATTAAAAACATTTTATTGAAATATATTTGCGTACCCACCTCAAAGAACGGGGAAGTGGGCTGAACAATTTCAAAAGGCACTTCCTCAAAAATCACAAAAAATATATATTACGGTATAAAAAGAGGAAAGTGAGGCTGATAAGTACAAACGTCAAGAGTCAAGGTGAGTAAGTTATCGCTAGAAATTGATAGGTATTACTAATGCACCCGTTTTAGATAAAAATTAGGATGACATTTATACAGCTCAATAGAATAGCTCAATAGACATTATTCAGCTCAATAGTATAGTGGTCAAAGTTATAAGAGCAGAACTTAATCGAAAGATAGGTAATGTTCAAATAATAAAAATTTCTCACCCAACCGAGCAAAGTCGTCGTTACTTGCTTTGACTACTGGCTGGGAGGTTGTGGGTTTGAATTCAAGCAGCGGAATTGTAAACAAAAATAGATAACGGGCCGGTAAATTGTTCACACTGTCGTCGCTTGGATAAGAATTGCGATCCTGAGCCTTTCTCATCCATGCTTTACTCGTCAAACGTAAACGTGACAAACTCGTCCCTCCACCGTTTGAGCGGTCTCCCTCGAATCCTTGTGTTGCTATACGGTGTACATACAGTACTTATTAGTGTCCATGGATCGTTTTTGAACCTGGCAACGAGTCCGGTCCACATTTACTTGAAACGTTTAATGCTAACAGTGCCATCTTTCATTTTTGTTTCGTTTCTTGGTTTTGGTGTTTTTTGGTTTTATTTTTTGTGATAGATGTATGTTTAGCATTGATCATTCCACTGCACGCTGACATGTTCGTAACTTTCAATATTCACCTTGGCTGTGTGCTAATGTTTGACAACTGTACGTCAAGATCGGCAAGAAACATGTATTCCAAACATTTGCTTTTATTTTAATACTAAGCATAAAATTGAAAAACATAATTGATATTATTTAAATCATTCTTGAAGTATGTTTATCACTTTCTGATTGTCCAATTCACGTATTGCTAGAAAATAATCATGGACATTATTGATAATGCCTAGCAAAAATGATTAAATATCAGTTGTAAGCATTGCCTACACCGTAATATTATATATTACAAGGTATACCTACTCAACATTACAAAGTCGTGTAATAGAGCTTTACTCTAATGGTTATATACGGTTGAACAATCAAATATTCACAATCACTATCCCATAAATTATTTATTGATCTTCTTATAAATAATCTTCATTTTCGTTGAAACTTTTACGATGGATACAAATTGTATATTACTTACTACTTGTTGTGTTGTTCTGTCCAGTGGATTTTGTAATTAACAAACTTATTAATTATTGACCAATCAATAAGGCAATAAGTGGATTGATGATAAGTTATATGAAAATGAAATACTTAAGATAAAAAAGATATCGAGTATACTACTTAGAACAGGAAATATTAAAATCTCAAAACGATCCTTTCAAAATGAAAATGATACTAACAATCCCTGTTGATTATAGCTGTTAATTAAGTGGCATTACTATATTAAATCAGCTACGGAATTCCGATTCTTGGAAAAAATACGCTACACAAGTATGAAAATAAACGTGCAAAAAATTTTCTCGAAAATAAAATCTATAATAATATGAAAAAAATAATGCTATGAGTTTAATAGACAAACTACTTGTTTGTAGGTTTCGGGAAAATGCACCTCATCATAAGTCCAGCCTTTCTAAATGCGTTTACCTCTCCTATAATACAAGTTTGCTTAACTACCATTATTATACCATGTATGTATGAAATATATCAAATATATAGTATGTATACACATTGCATATATTATGTATATGTTTGTTTGCTTATCTTTCTTTAAGTACATGAAAAAAACAAATCAATGCGTAATCAAATACTGTCTATACATGATATTTCAACAATTAACTCAGTCAATTGTTTGTTTTTATTTGTTTTTTCTATTAGTTTGTTTCAACACAAATTAAATAAACATTCAAATTGTGTGTTCATATTATATTCTGAGTAGATATTGACTTTACAATAATTTTATAAAAGGCTTGTCAAAATTTAACCTAAAGAATTAAAATTTAATGGTAATGTCAACTTAATTTTCATTAATGTATCAAATTTTTCAGTGTTACTAAAAAGCATAGGACAAACAAAAATTATTGGGAGGAAAATTTCCACAAATTTTTTTTAGTATGCATTATTTTCAACGTGGAATCCGTTTCTTTGCCTAGAATTTAAATTGCCATAGTTTAGACTCTTTATGCTAAAATTAATATGTTCTTCTGCGTATGGAAATAGCAATTAAGCTTTTTAAACTGAAAACGAAATATTCATACAATTTAGGTACCACGTGATGCTCAAAAACGAGATAGTGAAAAAATCATAAGCGATTTGTATATTTCTTTTTTTGCGAAGAATACTCAGTAAAAGAAATTCCAATTAAAGTATTTTATACAAATTTTTCCATATTAATGTCAATGACTGGTCGTAGGTTTTTCATTGAATCTACGGCATATACCTCCGAAAAATTGTATGTATAAATACTAGTATTATAAGTAAAGAGTTTGGCGAGGTGTCGTGTGGCCATTATGAAAATTTTACAAGAATGACGATCTTAACGGCGCTGCCTCTTGCATTAATTGGCTTTTAGAATACACACAATCAGCAGAATTCGATGGGTATAAGGCCTACAAGGCATCAATAGCTGAAAAAATTAAAAGAGTTTTACTCCAATCCTTTAGTAACTTAGGCAGCGGAATCCGATTGGTATGAGGCTATCAGGAAACTGGTAAATTTAAGGCGTAAATGCAACAAATAGCTGGAAAGAAGAAAATAGTTTTACATCATTCCAACCCTTAAGTAAGTTGCAAGTCTTAGGCTCCTAGATTTATTATTATTTCTACTTGTGTACATTCTAGAGGTCAAATGTTACATGGAGACAGCAACAATAAAATCGTTTAACTTCCATATATTTTTGTAAAATTTACGATATGATGATCACGTGGGATGTTCTCAAATTTTCAATAATGTCAATAAAGTTGATTCCTACAAATATTTAATTCAAGAAAATCTGAGATTGGATAACGTGTTTAAAACATTTCACCATCCTGTATATTAAAGATGTGATTTCAAAAAGAAAATTTCATTCTTATCACATGGGTTTAGTTTTATAAAAAGTTTGATGTGATTATACTTTTGTAGTATCAGATTATACTTATTATATTGGTCAACTGTATATACACTGATACTGGACATAAACATAGTTTATCAGGTAGGTAACAATATTTTTTAAAAGGTATACTATTTCTTCTGGCAACATCATCCTTAAAATATATATACAGTGTGTCACACTAAAGATGAAGACACCCTCATATTTTCGTTATTTGTGGGAATATCGATTATAAATTTTGTACAATCACACAGGGTGAAGGGTCACATTTGTTTACACAAATAATTAATCGAAATCAGAACTCTAAACTCAGCCAACTACAAATTGGCAAATAGGGCCGTTTCTTATTATTTTGCCTAGCGTCAGAGATGGTCAGAGATATTGAAAAATACTATTAGAAAAAGTTGCTTAGAATATTTTTTTATACCTATTTTATGACGAAATTCGCATTTTAAATTTTTTCATTATTTTGTCCCTTACTCAAAATTATTACAAGTTAATATTTGAATACCTACATATTATCAGTTTGTCTAGTTTTTACATTCATACTAGTTAGAGGATATTACGCGTTGCAATGTTGCAATACTGCTACTGATAATTGTAATGTTTTCTTGCACTAAATTACAGGAGTTATTTTTTTTTTAAATAAGTTTATTATCACGTACTGAATGTAAATACACAAAATCGTTACATATTTGGAGGGTGGAAGTGTCGCCATTTTGGGAAAAAACGACACGGCCTATGACCCAGTAATCGTGCACTTTCAAGGAGTCTTTGCAGACTTTGCAAGTAAGAAATCAAATTATTTGTTACTAAGTATGTCTTTATTATTAATATTTTTTATATATCTATTAATATTTTTATCATAACACTATGGATATCTAATTTTTATAAATCTTGCACTCGGTTGTTTCAACACTGAGCACTTTATAACTTCATAAAAATTGATTTTAGAAAAAAATAATTCAAAGTAAAAGTTTGAGGAAATTTGTTGATTTAAAAGTTCAGTTATTATCATTTTCTTGTTTGAACAAATATTAAAAGAGATATCGATCAAATAGTCAATGAGTAAGTCGTCATAGTCATATAAGTCATAAACGGTTAGTGATACAAAAAAAATTAAAAAAAAAAGGCGTATAAGGTAATTTAATTATCTACTATAAATGTTTTTACTATTTTTGTTCTAAAGTGCACGATTATGGAGATATAGCCCAAAACGGTTTTCCTTAAAATGGAGGCACTTCCCCGCTGATTTTTGTAAGGATTTTATGCATTTACATTTAGTACGTGATACTGAAACTATTTAAATAAAAAAACAACTTCTGTAATTTAACGCAGATAAAAATCCTCTGTAGTCTGAATTTTAAGAATATATTCCAAGCAACCTTTTCTTAAAGTTTTTATCGATATCTCTCACCATTTCTGACGCTAGACAAAATATTAAGAAACGTTCCTATTTTCCAGTTTGTAGTTCGCTGATCTTAAAGTTCTGACATCGGTTAAGTATATTAAATAATGTGACTCATCATAATCTATGATTTTGCCAAATTTGAAATCGATATTCCTATAAATAATGAAAAAATGAGGAAATCTTCATCTTAAATGCGACGACACGCTGTACATGATTTCTTTCAGATATGTGTGGAATTAATATCACAGTCCACATACATTGGTGTATCAGTAATAAAAAGAGAACGTGATATGATCCACATCCATATACATACATAACTCTAGTATGTGCTATCTTTATTACTTTGTATTATATAATAATTGTAGTTAAATAGTTTTGTTTATTATTTAAAAACATTTTATAATATTAGGTTGTCGTAAACATCACAGATGTAAGAATGTAGGTGAACACATTTTAAAAAATGTTGAGGGTTGGTTTTGGTTAATTGGTTGCAATAAAACCAACATCTGATAAGACGATTCTCTTTTGACCTCTTACAGAAAGTGACTAATGCCTGTTTAGATAAAACGCAGGTTGGTCGGTAAATTTAACTTTTTTTTTTGTCACTCAAAAGAAAATAAGGATCGGGCTACAAGGACGAGTATTTGGAAATAAAGCCTTCTTTTAAGATCATGCATATTATTTTGTAAAAAGTTTAACGACTCCCTCTCGACACTTTTCGTTTTTAAAACATTTTAAAAAGCAGGATTTTTTTATATTTTATGCCTTTTTTCATTTGCTTGCTATTTTCCAAACAAAAATAAAACGTTATCTAAAAGCTCATCATTTCATTTGAAAACTTGTACTTTCTAGTTTTGAAGTCTTATTACTCAAAATTTTTATCCTACCCTGATTTGTACAGAGGGTTGAAAGAGTGAGATAAAAGCATAAAAAAATTTTAAAATAAGGCAGTTTAAAGTTTTCGAATGATATAAGAAAAATTTCAGTGGAATGATTATTTCAGAAGATACAGGATTTTAAACCCAGAAGTCAATTTTGCTTGTAAAGCGAATATCTTGGTCCAAAACGTTGATATGATATTTTTATAGCTCACTTTCAAGAAGAATAAACAAAATTTCGAGTGGTGTAAAATTTTTTGTAAAATAAAATTTAAAATTTTGGTTTGTTTCTCAACTTACATTGTTTCTCAACTATATATAAAATTTAGGGATGATATTTCTCACTCTTCCAACCCTTAGTGCAAAGATGATTTTTTCAGTATCGAATTTTTCATTTATTTATTTCGATTTATTAACATAAATGTGTTAAAATAATTAAAAAATAATTTTTTTTTAATTTTTAATTATTTTAAAAAATAAAAATGTTCTTACTGTTTGTTTCACTAATGAGATTTCTATAATTAGCTCAGACAATAAACGTGATTTTTACATTATAGATTAATAGAAAAAATACTTAAAGCATATTCAAATAATTGTAAAAAAACAATTTTTTAACAAAATAGAACCGAATCCAAAAATTTTTTTTAAAAACTAAAAAAAATCTAAGCGACTTCAATCAACAAGTTTCTTGTGAACTATTACGCCTTGAAGTCGATGCTAACCATGTTGTTAGCAAAAAACCGATTGATTGCTGTCGGCTTCAAAGCTTAATTTCTCACAATAGGTTATTCTACTATATTTAAAAAAGTACTAAATGTTGATTTTGCTAATAAAAAGCCGACAAAAATTTATTTCGGAAAAATACATACGCTTTCTTGCCAAAAAATTAAATTTTAAACCTTTTTCAAACTGTCAAAAACGCGGGTATCCAAGTTGGTGACGTAATATCTGTATCATTATACGAAATAACACAGATAAGTTTGACAGATATATTCATAGACATATTAAAATAAATATAAATATTTATTATCTCTGGATATATTATACCCAGCTGTCTACACTGAACTAACTGATGGTCTATGGTTCAAGCCGATATCACATCAGGGCTTGCTCGCGTTTTAGGCCACGTAATATACAGTTTAAAAATTACGATTTTTAATTTTAATGTAATAGAAGAAAAATGAGCTTTTATGACTCGAAATCAGAGTATTTAAGTATATTTGCACATAAATTTTAACTTTTTTCAAATTTCATAATTTACTTTTCACCTCCGAAAGTACCTTATTACTATTATTGATTGAAGTTGGTACTTTAAAATTAGTTTTTTTATATTATAGTTGTTAGTGAGTTAGTAATCATATTAGTCCATATTTTAAAAACTACCAAACCGATTGATGAAACAATTATGGGCGGCGGCGCACCTGGAGCGTATATCCTTTCCACCAAAAAATATTTTTTCTTTTTTTGAAGTCGGAAAAATAAAAACCTTATATCTCGAATGTCATACATAATAATGTAATTAAATACTATTTATTATTTATTCATAACGAATTTAATTAATTAGTTTGTTTTAAATTAGAAAAACTAGGTTAAATTGTTTTATTTTTAGATTCATAAAAAAGAAGAATATTTTAATAAATTTCCATTTTAATGCATTGTAATAAATCATAATTACGTAATGTTATTGTTATTATACATTTTTAATGCTTCACGTTTCAAGAATATATATATGTTGTTTGACATTAAACCATATTTGGTCAAAGGAAAATCATTCCAACTACATGATAATGTATATACGGTTTACGAAGTTTAAAATGGGGTGAATACACGAAAAACTTGTACTCAAACAAGTGAAAACAAACAATTGACTGAATTAATTGTTGAAAGACCTTTATTGAAAGACAGTGTTGCTGACGAAATCGTTTTGGTCGATACGGAAGTAAAGAAAGATATCCACTCTTAGATAGCCACACATTCACAACTGATATTCCCATATAAGACATACTTTAAAATTTGCATCTAATTTGCGCTCTCGTGGGTAAACAGTGAAATCTTGTTTATTTTTTTATATGAAACATTTTTTACATTTTATGAAACTTTTGTTGTATCTCTAACGGCTTACAAGATGGTTTCTACGGACCCAAGATCCAACTGACCTAGCTTGCTCATTTACTAACTCGACCTCAATTTTTATGTCATGAGCACGCTATAAAAAATTACAGCTGGATATCTCTTTTCGTTTTTGAGTTATCGTGTCGAGCTATCGTTTTTGAGTTATCGTGTTACAGGCAGATAGACGAACAGACAGACGGCAGACACAAAGACAACCAGAAAGGGGCTAATTAGGTGATTTTATGAACACCTGTACCAAAATTTTGATCGTGGCCTTTTAATGATATTTGAAACCTAAGAAATACATTCCATCAGATTTTAGCAAAAGTGAGCGGTTTGTTTCATTTTTCTTAAATTGATACATCTTTGACTATACGATACTGGCTAAGTCCTTGTTTATCTAAAATCATTCGTTTTATTTAGAATACAATTGCGTGTTAAATTTTGTTTAGAAGAGAGAATTGTGATTTTATTAAATGGACTAAAACTACTTACACGTTTATAAATAATTCATCATTATGTTTGGGTATTTACACATGTCGTCACTGTAAAAGCCCAAGTTTATAAATATCATCCTTACTATGATTTGTATTTTGGTGGCCAAATAACCAAACACTATGTGTGATACAATATAATATTTTAAAGATGTAACGAAACAATGTTCTTTTAAATACGTACTTAAAGTTTAATCGTAGAAACAAAACACTAAAAACGGTCAAAATTCGAAAAATTTGAACAGTAAGTCGGATTTGAATGCGGTTTTTGGCAGTCGATTCGGTAGATCGTCAGCAAATTAAAAATATACAACACTTAACAGAAATTAAAAATATACAATTGGCATAAATAATATGTTTTTTATAATTGCAATTACTAAATTCACAAATCGGTTAATAATAATGAAAATGATTGTTATACGTGGGTTTTAGGGTCGCTGAAGTAGCCTCAGAATTAGCTTCCGATGTACCTGGCGCCCAGGGTAAACGGCATCCATACCGTCTCCTGGAGTTTTTGGGAAATTCATTATGTAATCGGTCCAAAATCGTTATTGAGAGCGTTTGGGGTCTTTGGCAATCATTTCCGGCGTGATATTTGTGCTTAGCAATATCAAAAACCCCCCATGCAGTTTTCTACGGCATAAAACTTGTTTATTGGTGTATCATTACAGTAATTTTGATCAAATATTTTCATTATTTTGGCAACATTGGTATACTATACTAAATTAGAATCTCCGTTACATCTCTAAGTATTATTATAAATTTGAATCAGCTGATTTGACTGTATTCGAACTTACTGCGTTTAAAATATCGTTTACGTTATACTTCAAATGTTTGCTATTTATTAAATACAACTGTTATTTAATTACATAAATAAGTCAACACTTAATGCAATATTGTTTGAAATTATGATAACTACATTAAACTTAACAATGTGTAAGAAAAATTAATTTGAATGCTAAGCCCCACTTAGCAAAATCAAGTATTTCAGCTCAAAGACCTCTGCCGTTCTCACAGTCCTTCCATCCACTAAAAAACTATACAGTTATAATGTTCATCTATTGACGTAAAATTAAACCTTCTCGATTGAAACATCGATTCAGATTTTTATGTAAAAACAAAACATATTAGAAAAATTGCGAAAACATTGATACAATTGCCTTAGATTTTTAGGATTCCGTCAATGGAATCCTATAAGATTCATTCTTCGAATTAACTTGATGAAGAAAGTTGCAATTTTGTACGTGTGCAAAGTTTAGTAAATTCTGAGTTCCTTTCAGGGGTAGATACAAAAATTTATATAATCCAATCATAATATATAACATTTACTGTATAGTTTGGAAAATTAAAAAAAATATGCTATAGTTAACCATTCTTCGCTTCCATCTCCAAAATTACTGTTTAAAATGTTCGCGAAAAATATAGAATAAAATCTTTTTGTAAGCCTTTGCATTTCAAGGGCAATTTTTCTATTTGAACCCCCATTTGGCAGTTATCCTTGCTCTAAATATATCCAGTTCACAAAACTAACCGATAAAGTATGGTAAAATATCATAAAAATCGTTTTAAAAAAAATTCTGAGTCCACTTTTCATAAGGTAATGTTTTTGATAAACAGGTTTTCGTTCTGATGTAAAGATTAAATTGATCTCCAGGGATATATTAGCTATAATTGCAGTTCATTCTATATTTTTAGAAATAGTTAACTCGCAAAAAAAGTGGAAAGGTCGTAGAAGTATGTACTAAAAATTAAACATATGTTAATATTTTTAATTAGCAAAATTAAAAAGATACGACAATATAGAAAGCGGTTTTACATATTTTGCGCATGGTAAATTAATTACATGTTTCTCGGATAATTCCTATTAGTCATATGCACTATAGTACACAATTAGAAACATATATGCGATCATATCGAAATATTATATTGGCTAGAATCCAAAATTCAAATGCTATACGATTATAATTTCTTTATTGATTAAGTTTTCAAAATGAAATGAAAATTTAATTTACACAATTTTATTGATCATTAGCATTATTATTTTCAATAAATGAAGAAGGCATGTATCAATTAACACCATCTACTACATTTCGTAATAAATTTAAATTCTACAAATTTTCAAAATAATCTAGATAAATCTATCGCTGAACTGCTACACTAAAAAAAAATTCGGAATACCAACCGATATGAGGTTGTCTCAACCTCATCGCGAGATCAAATATGGCGAATGGTGCGACGAATGTGATACAACTACCGTACGGGGTTGAGTGGTGAAGTTGACACAAATGCATGAGTTGTTTGTATGAAAGTAATATATAATATAAGTAGGTATATTAAAGCGAAGGTTAGATGAGTAAAACTTTCAACAAAACAGTTATATTTCACGGTTATCTAAACAATTAATCGTAGATATAATTAATCTAAAATTTCCTTTTAATTATATTGGAATAATAACAATAATCGATATTAATTATTATAGTGAATGATTATTATCAGAATATGATTAAGGCTATTTATTATTGCAAGTAGCATAAAAACTATATTTAGTTAAACAAAATATAATTATCTTATACACAAGTCTCTTAAAGATCCGATGTCCGGTATTTAGTTAATTTCGCAAACCAAATATCCTTTTCTTAAAAAATAGGAATTTACGTGTGTACACCTTCAAGATCGAACTAGTTCGTAGCAAGTGAACGACCTAAACTGAGCGATCCCAAAGGCGAACTAAAAGTCCCAAGACATACTAATTATAGTCACCTCCTATATTAGCAGTAATAACAACATATCGACGTATTACAAATTTACAACTGTTTACAGTTAGACGTAAATGCAATGAGTATTTCCAAATGAATCAGTCAGAAAGTAGTCATTCAACCAACCAATTATCATATGAAGTAATGTAAAGTACGCTGATTTTACACCATCCACATACAACAAAATAAACGCACATAATACACACAGCATATACAATACAAATACTATACGCATTGTAACGTAGTTGTAAAACACACGTGTGCAATCGAACTTTTTTATAATACACAATTTCTACGACGCAATAACAAAATACAACACAAATACAAAACAAGTGAAAACAAACAATTGGCTGAGTTAATTGTTGAAATACCATGCATAGTCAGTGTTGATTTCTTTATTACACATACAAACATGTGACACATACATAACTGATAATCAAGTATAGTACATATGTAAATGACTTTATAGTGTTCTGCATTACCGACCGACATTTAGTGTATAGTTTGTACACATATTATAAAATTTCCGCCTAATTGGCGCCCTCACGGGTAAACAGTGATGTTTACGAAAAAATGTTTCAAACAAAAGTTGTTTAATTTTTGATAAGGAACATTTTTACATTTAAACTTTTGTTCTATCTCTAACGGTTTATAAGATGGGTCCTACGGACCCAAGACCCAATTGACCTATGATGCTCATTTACGAACTTGACCTCACTTTTTACGACCTGAGTACGCTGTAAAAATTTCAGCTCGATATCTTTTTTCGTTTTTGAGTTATCGTGACCACAGACGGACGGACGGACGGAAAACCGGAAATGGACTAATTAGGTGATTCTATGAACACCTATGATAAAATTTTTTTCCTAGCATCATTATTTTTAAACTTTACAAACTTGGGACTAAACTTAATATACTATGTATATTTCATATATACATATGGTATAATAATAATAATATATAAGGCAGTCGCACATTTATCGACTCTTGTCTCTCTTCATCTTTCTTCAGATTTGTATTTGAATTCATTTCATCTGAACACCATCTAGTCGCAGAAACGAAGCAATGAAATTACAAAAATTGGAACGGTCAGTCAGATTTGAATGCGGTTTTCGACATTCGATTCGTTGGCCTATATTTGATTTATAAGAAATTAAAAATATGCAATTTGCATAAACAATCTTGATTTTATAATTCCATTTTAAATTAACCGTAAATATATTAAATTGACAATTCGTAGAATAGTAATGAAAATCATTCCAAACTTGTTACTCGAGTATGTTTGGGCTTGCTGATCACGAATATCGTAAGTAACGAGTATCGATTATATAACGAATTTCCCGAACTGCAAGAAACAACGGGAATGCCATTTACTCTGGGCACCAATTCTGACGCGACATTCGTGTTCAGCGACACCAAAAACCACCGATTAACCAGTATCGAATCGCCTTCATCACTATTAACCGAATTGTGAATTTAGTATGTTAATTGAGTTAATTTTTGACATACCATGTTAAGACAGTGGTAATTACGCAATCATTTCTTTTTATACGTTATGTAAATTAAGAAAGATTGTCACTCTTAGATAGCCACACACACATAATTCCCATATAATAACATACTATACAATTTGCGCTCTCACGGATAAACAGTGATGTTTTCGAAAAAATGTTTCAAACAAAAATTTATTTATAACGAATATTTTTACATTTAAACTTTTGTTCTATCCCTAACGGTTTACAAGATCCAAGACCCACTTGACCTATGTTGCTAATTTACGAACTCGGCCTCATTATTATGTCCTCAGCAGGCTGTAAAAATTTCAGCTTGATATCTTTTTTCGTTTTTGAGTTATCGTGTTGACAGACAGACGGGCAGGAAACCAAAAATGGACTAATTAGGTGATTTTATGACTACCTATACCTACTAGATAAAACTTAATATAGCTTCATATATTTTATATAAATTGCATATTTTTAACTTCTTATAAATCCATTTAGGTCTCAAAATTTCCTGTCGCTCTAACTAATCGAATGTCGAAAACTGCATTCAAATCCATCTTACTGGTCGAATTTTTCGAACTTTGACCGTTTTTAGTGTTTTGTTTCTGCGCCTTATCATCATTCTGAATCAATAAACTTAATACGTACTTCTAAAACATGTTCAAAATATGAACATGTTAAAGATTTACTTATATGTGTAACGTTTGTTTACGTTAAATAAACGTTAACAAATGTTTATTTATTTTACATTGTTGTTTGAGATGCGATGCTAATGGCTTAAGTATAACACCTATCTTTTGAACCATACATCTTATCGATCAATCTGTATTATTTATGTTACATAAATGATTGAATTTGAATTTATGTAGGTTATTCAATCCATCAATCATATTAAGATGTATTTTAAGGTATTAAGGGAAGCTGAAACAGTTCGGAATCAAGTTTCCAGTCAAATCATTATAGCATGTAAGATAATGACAATTTAGATGACCTAATGACAATTTAGATGAACGCGTTTTATCATTTCAACCTCAAAAAGCACCTACGAATACATCAGTCTTGATTAGAATAAGTGTTTCGAGTCGAGTGGTTAGTATATAATACAGTAAAAGATGTCACAAAAATCGGCTATTAAAGAAAAATTAAAGAAATCGCTCACATTTTGCTGAAACCACTTATTCTTATCAAGAGTGAAGACCAACTTCACATTTAAAAAAAATTAAGCCTTTTATCCAAAGTTGCCCTGACGCTCGTACATCCTTGTACATACCTATATATTCTATTATTGTGTAAAAACAGATTATATAAGTTTTTTAAATAATCTCTTAAATAATGCTGATAATTAAATAATACTAATCAATATACAATATTATATATAATATTATTAAAAGTTTTGTATATAGATTTGATAATAGTTTATTTATAAAACTAGCTGTGAACTACCCGCTTTGCTGGGCAACATCCCCACTTGCACCCCTCCCTCCACATTTCCTTGCGTGGGATAACAGTTTTGTAATGTACACGTCATACTCTTTTATTTGATACCCCACTTAGGTATATTTGTAAATATTCGATAATTCCTTCCCACTTTCTCGCTACACCTTTCTACCCTCCGAAGGTTAAAAGTAGATAAAAACAATAGATCTTTGAAGCTGGTTGTATATCGTGTCAATATTTGATCTTAATCGATGCACAACTTTTTTATTTTTTGAAGCATATCCCTTTCAACCCCTATTTCAACCCCTTACTCTACTATAATATGGATGTATTATACATAAAAACCTTCCTCTTGAATCACTCTATCTATTAAAAAAAACCGCATCAAAATCCGTTGCGTAGTTTCAAAGATTTAAGCATACAAAGGGACACAGGGACAGAGAAAGCGACTTTGTTTTATACTATGTATTGATAATGAATTCGTAATATTATTTAGGTATTAACATAATGTAAATAATTATCAATTAATAATTAAATCAAAAATGATTTATTTATTATTATTATATTTAAAAACAATACAGCAAACAAATAATATCAAATTATTTATTTAATGATTTAATTTATTTACTTTTTATTTCAATTTTTTGTATAATCAAATAAAACAAATTATTTATCATAATAATATTTATGATAAGACTATGACATCAAATATAATTGACATTTGACATGCAATTCATTGTAATTAATAAAAAAAATATAGTAATATGTGTTAATTTTAATTTATTATTTATATAAAATTTGTATTTATTGATATAACGAATGAATCAAAGTATCTTTCAGTCGGTGTCTTTTGAAAAATATTTGTTGCGTACATATTTATCACACTTAACTTCAAATTGATTTAGTCATTTTTAATGATTAATTACCATACATCTGGAAAATTTCAATTAAATAACCTTTTTTAATAGATCAACAATTGTTAAAATTGTTAAAAATAAAAAGCCGTGGCAGATGTTTTTTTCGTATCCAACACTTTTGATTGCGTGGATAAAAACTTTTTTCTGCATAATATAGACAATAATAAATCGGAAATAACGAGAGACAACTTTCACTTTGTTGAATCAATTTTTGAAAAATATATAACTATATATCACGTAATACTGTTACGAGGAGGTATGGCTGACACTAAAAGGGAAATATTTGTTCACCTGACTCAAAAAAAGACGAGAGGGAATTATTGTTCCAACGTAAAAATCTACTCATAAAATTCTATATTGGGTATCTCGGAAACGATTTTCATGAAATATAGTATATAGGGAGTTTTTGGAGCAAAAAATCGATCTAGCTAGGTTTTATTTTTTAGAAAACCTTGTTTTATCCGTGTTTTCAGGAAAAACTGAAACATAAACTGCACAGTATGGCTCAACCTGATAGCTGTATATACATTAAACGTGGTTCGATTCATATGTATTATATAGCGTGCGTTCCGTGAGGCTATGTCAGTTTTGGTTGATAAATATTGGTGTGATATACTTACATCGTAGTTTACGAATTAAGTACATTACCGGGACATACCAATTGGTATTTGTGTGAAGCATTTTAAACGGTTCTTATATTAGTGAAAAAATTTGTCTTTTTAACTAAAAAAACACCGAGCAAACTTGGTCATCCAGGTATACTAACTTTAAACAGTGTAGTGTCTGCTGCATGTTTTTCGTTTCCAATCTTACAAGTATTTTAATAGCTTTATTAAAAAATTTAAAATAGTATCCCATGCTTTTTGCAGTTTTACTATTCTTGGTAAAAATTATGAAAATCTTGTATGAAACGTTTATTTCATTTCATTGAAGCATCCATCATTTTTTCCATTGCTTCAATTTTTGCATTTTTTTTTATTATAAGCTTTATACGTATGTTAGTATGTTTCTGTGGTAGAATGTAACGAAAATTTTTACAATTTTGATCCCCTTTAAAACGTCGGATTAACTCGAAATTGGACATAATTATTAAGGATCGATGACAATTCAATAATTTAATAAGCTTATTTGATTATCCTGAAAATATATACGTTTATTTGCGCTCCCACCATATTTATACAGAATAAAATAAATAATAGTTTAAAAAACTAAAATACTTGCTTTTGTAACTAGCTGAACTAAAAGGAAGGAAATAATTTCTTTAAATTCAAAAAAATCATTTTATCGTAAATAAGCGTGGAGTGCTTTTTAAGATATTTTATAATGACTTTTCTTTTATCAATATATGTCTATAAAATATTTACAATAATTGAAATTTAGAAAATTTTTGAAAAATTAAAAATACAATATTCGATTTTAAGAAAAGTATGTCATTTTTTCAATCTCTTGAAGGAATTCGGTTAGCTAGAGTAGCTTCTGTGCTACGAATTTTTTTTGAAAGGTAATTATGTTTACGCATCAAACATGGCATACAATGTAGATACTAATGAATGTAATCATTTTAATAAAAGATTTTAAAAAATAACTAAAGCTTATTAGGTATATGTTTGTTTTTGTTTTTTGTTTTTTGTTTTTTTTTTTCAAAAATATCATATCCATCATTAATTCAGTTTGTTTTGTGTAATATTATAAGTTTGAAATAAGAAAAAGCATTAGCTTGTCAAAACAATACTTTAACATAGCAATTCTATTTTTATCTTAAGAAGTACTAATAATGTTTTATTAATTGTGTCTCTAATAATCACATGTGTTTTTATATTCTGAAAATTAGTTTAGATTCCGCACCAAAAAAAGTATGATGTTGGAGACATAATTTACAACTTCCAATGGCTAAGCTTTATTTCATTGTCTAGCGTAAGATAAAATCATTTGTATCGTCAGATTCGGAAACATTGGAACAATTTCATGTCATTTATTGCAAATTATTATAACAGAAAAATAATGAAAGGCAAATATTAGAGAAAGTGTTGACCAAAAGCATCATTCCGAAAAATTTCTTGGCCGTGTTTGTGCCTATAACAATTATTATAACCTAAGTATATCTTATATCGATTGTATATCGTATGACAGAAACATTATAAACAGGTCTCCATGTTTTGCGCGATTGATCATTTTTCCACAAAAATTGAATGTACAATATTCTAACAAATAGACTAGACATTCGGGCTTGCAAAATTTCTATCAAATAATGGAGTTTTTTTGTAAATTGTAGTAATAAGAAAATCTAGAAGCTCTTCGCTCATTTTTTTAACCAAGAAAGCTGATTTAATTGCTTTTAAAGACAAAAGTAGTATGCCTGTTTCAAGACGCACTACATGATATGGTGTATTCCTTGGCAGCTGTAGAAATTGATTAAAAAACCCCACTTGGACGGGTTAAATTATGGATAGATAACGAAGACTCCATACTGGGGCTCAATAGAGTAGAGTATTCAATACGTATGAATGGTAAAACTGTATTCGAGAGTTCCAAGAAATACACTTGGAATTGACCAAAATAGTCATTACTGAACAGATAGATTCCTTTCCTGCTTGTACACGTTTGAAGTCTCTAGCGCCTGATGAAACAAGCAAGAACTTGTAAACGGTATTTCCAAGAATGTGTTAACAACTTCGAAGGAGAGTTTTTCAAATTTAAGCACTTCACTTTTTGGACTTCTACCACCGTCATGATTTTCGATTTAGTGTAATTGACTACCAAGCTGTTATTTTTAGCATAAGAGGAAAGCAATGAAATTTTCTTGATCAGATATGAAAATTGTTTGCCAAAATTGTTACATTTGAATTGATATTAACTAAAATATTTTACCTATCAATTTATTACAATAGAGACCAGTAAACCACCAAAAAACGTGATATGTAATTTATGGCCAGAAATATACACGTTTTAGATTGTTTTGTTTGGTTTTTACTTCATAATCCTGAATGAAGTCGTTAAACTCTCAAAAACCGAGGTTTTTTTTGTTCATTACGCGTTTGAAATTCAACAGTTTCATATAACAAATTAGAACATATACAAGAAATAAAACGTTATGTAATTATTATTTTTCGTAGAAGTATGTCAATCATTTTTTATTTGTTTCTTGATCATGTTTTTTTGTTTCTAATTTTAATGAATATCTTACAACAGTGTAGTATTTTGTTATTTCCTCATTGGTTCAAAGAAACTCAACAGACCCCTGCTGATAATGAGCTTTATTGATTATCAGACGAGAACTTTCCAATAAAACACATATTTGTCACCGTTGCTTACACTTGTGTTGCAATTATTTTTATAAAAAGCTTAAATGAATTTATATTTGTAATCCCCGTCTGTGGTATCGTAAAGCCTAACGAGGATGAACCGATTTTGATTTTTTTGTTTCGTTTGAAAAATAATTTAACGGAGAGTGTTCTTAGATATGTTTCAATTGCGAGTTTAGGGTACCGATCCCGAAAAATTTGTCGGTGGTTATTTTAATTTGGTAAGTTTCACTTGTAAAAAATTTAAATTTCTCTTGCATAAAACTTATGTCAGTTTTTAATAAAGATAGCTTTACTTTTATATTTTGAAGTAATTACATTTATTGATTCTATATAAATTTATTCACATATTTTCTAGGAAAATAATTGATACATGCTTTGTTTATTTCCCCGGTTACCTGATCATAATACATTAATTCTACCCATTGATTTTACTAATAAATTTAAAGATATAACAGTTTTGTTCCTTTATATTCCTAACACCCCATAGCAGGATTATATCCGGACCAATATTGGTTCAAGCCTGGGTGGATGTCGGAGATTGTGTTATGCTTGGAAACGAAGATTGGTCCAGTCCTTCATGAGATTCCTTTGCATTTTTTATATGGTCCCCCAAACGAAGTAAACCATCATTTTCTAATTTTCTATGTGTTCGAATGTTCTACAAATGTGAATATGAGATACTACCTAAGAAGCTTAGTTTTCTACATTATTAGTTAAGTCCTACAGTTAATTAATAAAAACTACAAAACTGTGAAATAGTTTTAAAAAATTATAGAAATAAATTATAACTATGTTATTTTTATTCAAACATACAAATAAAATTGTTTTTACTAATATTAAACAGTTATCATGTTACAGCAAAAAAAAACTAAATTATAACTCCATTATTATAAAATATGCGACTTATGTCCGTTTAATACTTTAATAACTAAAAATACAGAAAAAAAAGACCAGTGATTTATAATGAAAATTGAAATATTATTTGGAACAAAAAATTGTATAAGTCAGGTTGGGGTAATAATGGTTTATATTATATTTTTATATGAAAAATACACGGGAGACTGTGTTATTTATTATAACATTATTAAAGAAATCCGTTAAGTAGAAATGATAAACGACATCATATAATACTCGTTGATAACAAAAACGATATCTCTATCAAAAATTGTCTCTCAAGTTTCTTCTAGAAACTATATCTATTTAGGTTCGATTTAATTTTTATACGACAAATTAACTGTCGGTAAACACTTTTGCAATCGAACGTAGTTTTATTTTTTTCTACTAGAAATTTTTTCAGAATAGAATTACTAAAAACATAATATTTTGGTAACAAATTTCGAATCTATAAATATCAAAAATTGTGTAGTCCGATCAGGGTTGAAAAAGTGCTTTATTAAAAAAAGGGCGCTTGTGAAACACGAAACCTAACCTTCACAAGCGCGCAAAATTCTCCTAAATAATCGCAGATTTCTCTTTTACAGGTTTCAAAAATAGGTTTTTTGTAATGCGTTAACTAAGGACTATAAATACACAAATTTTTTACTTTTTTCTTTTGCTACAAATTTATCCTAGCTTTTGTCTTTAATTGCAGTTTAAAAAAATTTTGCTCCATATATTGATATCTTTTCTATAAAATGCAATTAGAGGTGTTTAGGAGCAACCTGGACGAGTTTCTCGAAGCATCTACTGCCTGCCTTTCAGCAACAATATTTTAAATATCAATATAATTAATAAAATTTAATTTTCACGCATACTTAGGGTCAATTAGCAATCGAAAATTACAGAAATTTTTGATGTGAAACATTTTAAGATATTTTAAATTTATGAGATAGGACTTTTCGAAATTTTGAGACGGTATTGGTTACACAAAATTTGGAGAAAAAGCCTGTGTATATTTTAAAAAACTTTTATTTTATATAACTGTATCTGTAAGTGTCTCTTAAAACCTTTTCCTGCACCCACTCTTTCGTTTGTAGTTTCCATTGCATCCATATTTCGTCATAAAAGAATTTCGACCTTTTTGAAATTTTTTCTCTACACGCTCTGATGTTGACAGTAAATTTTATACTAAATTTGTGACCTTTTGGATATAATTTCTAAAATTGTTAATTTTGTCGAACTTATTTCCGTATAAACTGAATTGTTTTATCTCATGTTTAAAAAAATTTATAAATATGGCAATAAAGGTTACAAATGGTCTTCCTAAAATCACCTTACAAACGAGACACGTGACAGGGCGAGAATAAGTCAGCGATACATTTCATTTTATAAAAATTTATCGAATAATCTCAAAACAGCAAATCATTTGGGTGGTGATATTTATTTACACGGCTGAAAATAATATTTTTGTTCGGGATAATTCGAACAGATATTCCCGAAAATGGAAATACAGGAAATGATACCTTCTGGTACAGAAAAATAAAAATCTATCGGACAACCTCTGAGAATCCCGTTTAAGTAGAGCCTGTTGAGTAATTGGGTAAAAAACCAATTTGAATGAAAAAATAAGCTCTGTAAATTTTCTTCACTTTTTGAGATGAAAAGCATACAATCTAGACCCATTTTAGGTAGGTAGAATACAGGACTAAAATTAAAGAAACGAACAGGCATCAACTCGTAGACAGATTCATTTGCTTGACATCAAATTGAAACATATGTTTCTTTTTGCAAATTAAAAACTGTTTTTTCGAAAGTTACTGAAAAATGGGTTAATCCTTTTCTACTTCCTCAAACTAAGCGATATCAATATGAGGTATGTATAATAAAATCCTAAAATTTAGTTTCCGAAAAAATTTTGAAACATTACAAATTACTAAAATATATTTTCTTGATCGTTCTTTATTAGTGAAATAAGATCAAAATCTTCCTAATAATATGATTTCTTTCTGGAGAACAACAATTCAAAAGCACAAATAGTGAGTGGTGCTAGTTTTTCTGCACATACACCATGATAAAATGATAATATTGTGTAGTTTTAATAGTTTATTGCTTATATTTTATCTCATTTTAACATATAAGTTATGTTAATGACACAATAAAGTAGTTGGCTTGTTTGTATTTATTTTACCACGATATTCACCACTGAGTTCTTACTATACGTAAATAAATATAAAAAAAAACGACAGCAATTTTAGTACATGGAATAAGCAGATGATAGCAGCACTAACTAGATACAAATATAAACTTAGTGTAATTACAAACTTAAAGTAGTCCGGCATGTATGGTGAATGTTCATTTTTTTTTTTAGTAGTAAATGATTGTTCAAAGTCACTTGATTACAATAACCACAGTTTTGCGGAATCTTGCGGTTCAAAATTTTGAACAATTACACCATGTATATATGAAATATACATAGTATATTAAGTTTAGTCCAAAGTTTGTAACGCTTAAAAATAATGATGCTAGGAAAAAAATTTTGTCATAGGTGTTCATAAAATCACCTAATTAGTCCATTTACGGTTGTCCGTCCGCCCGTCCGTCTGTGGACACGATAACTCAAAAACGAAAAAAGATATCAAGCTGAAATTTTTACAGCGTACTCAGGACGTAAAAAGTGAGGTAAAGTTTGTAAATGAGCATCATAGGTCAATTGGGTCTTGGGTCCGTAGGACTCATCTTGTAAACCGTTAGAGATAGAACAAAAGTTTAAATGTAAAAAATGTTCCTTATCAAAAATTAAACAACTTTTGTTTGAAACATTTTTTCGTAAGCATCACTGTTTACCCGTGAGGGCGCCAATTAGGCGGAAATTTTATAATATGTACTATACTTGATTGTCCGTTATGTATGTGTCACATGTTTGAATGTGTAATGTGATAAAGAAATCAACACTGATTATACATGGTACTTTAACAATTATCCAGTCAATTGTTTGTTTTCACTTGTTTCATTTTAAAATTGTGATTTTTAACACAGTATCTTATGGAAGAACTCACAATAATGTTAATTGTACAAAAATTAATGGATGTTCGAACTTCAAAAAAGTTTTCATCATCAAAAACATTACCTTATGGCGCTTTCCAAAAAGAAAACATTAAAAAAACTTTGGTTTTGACGCTTCTACGATAGTTTTAGAACATTTTATTACATTTACGTAATACAAATTGCCTAGTTGACTACACAACAGCCGCACTACTTGAAAGATAAATTTCAACAAATTATTTTAATAATTATGCCATTAATATTCAATCATATTATAAAATATTTTATTTATGTTCTAAATATGTATAAATTATTATATTCACAAATTTTATGATTTATAAACTTTTCTTTCTATAAAATGAAAAAGTTTTTTTATTTGCATTTCTGTATAAAAAACGAATTTATTGGAAGGTAATTCCATAAAGTATTTTTGAAATTTCAAAGTTCTGAAAACAGATAAAATTTCTGAAAACAACACATTTAAGGTTCTAGCGATGTAAATTCACAAGTTTATTTCCATTAAGTTACCCTCTCAATCCATTTACAAGCCGGTAAAGTGGGGACTACAAAAAAAACCGTGTACCCTGGTAAACACGATGCCAGACCTTGAAGTAATCTGAGTCAAAAAAATTTGATATATTCTTAGCCAGCAAACATGTCACTATCGTCTGGACTTTAGCCAAAAAAGAATATTCAAAATTCACAAAATGTCGTCGAATTTTTAAAATACTAAAAATTGGAATTTTTTTAAATTCAATACATAAAAAGAGAAATTTATAAACAACATTTCCACCAAATTTCAAAGGAATCGGTAGAGTAGTACTTGCTATTCGCTTCGTGCGTGAGTTTCGTTTCCATGATAACGATACACTACTTTAATTATAGAATTGTATGGATGCATATATAATTGTATGGATTGCATTTAAGACTTACATTAAAAATTTAATTTTATTGTCTCACAAATTTAAATAAATAATTATGATAATTTACATTTGAAAAATAATATTTGTGGAATTTGATTTCTTATTTTCACAATTTTTAATGCATTAAGTTTAATTAATTCGTGTTTTACAATAATTTTAATTTGACATTTCTATAACATTTATATGTAAAGAACTGCAAATTAGTAATAACAGCCCCCTTTAACGCCAAAATTTTTCACTGGAAGCGCTGGCATCGATTTTATTGTCCCTACCATGACTACGCACACAACGAATATCACGTAAGCTTCCTCAAACAATTTAGCTTCAAGAAAAACACGTTGATTGAAACGCGATAAAAAACCATTGATTTACTTTATAAGACGTAGAAAGTTCTCTCCTTTCTACGATCGCCATCCATAGTTTCGTCAATCGTTTGTACGTAGAACATTATCCGTAAGATTCTGAAGAACTGTTGTCTCTAATTTAAAAAAACCTAGACTTCTTTCTTTTAAAAATGTTCAAAAAAGCTATAGAAAATATTTGTAAAACAACCCTTGCATAGAAAAAAAAAACTCGCTCTCTACTTAAATAAATATAATTTTTTGTACAACATAATACAATAAATAATATTTTTCATGATTTAGTGCTCCATTCATATAAAATATATCATTTTACTTGTATATGGTAAGTCAATTGTTGTATAAAAATCGAAATTTAAGTGCTTGTGACAAAAAACATATTCAGTGTTCAAAATATTTTTCGATAGACGTACATATTGTTTTTAGAGTCCTTTTTTCTTAACAAAGTTTTTAATATTGGTTGAAAAATATTAAGGATGTATGAGCATGGTAGTGGGGGCACAAATTTAAAAATAGATATTTTCAATTTTGATGATAAATTTATATTATAACTTGACGATATAAGACGAAAAGTAAGATTAAAATTTTTCGATATCTGGCTTAATTTTCAAAATATGGAAAATTGAAAATTTTGTTTAATTATTTAGCTTTCGATATTTCGAAAACCAAGACACATATCGAAAAATTTTATTCTTATTTTTCGTTTACATTCATGAAGTTATAACAAAATTGATCATCAAAGTTGAAAATAAGATAAAAATAATTTCAACCCTTAATCTACCCTGCTCTTACATCCCTTATATGGACGGTGACACTTAGTTTTTTTCTTTTCTAATTCATTGCTAATATGTTTACTTTCTATTAAAAAGTTTTTTTAAATTTATTTTCATTCATTCCAAATGAAAATTATCAAAAACTTCCAAAATATGTCGTTTTTTTGAGATTCCTCCATAAGAGCCAATGTATTTTATATCGATTTTTAATGACTTTTTTCTTAAAAATTTGCACGGATACCTAAGCTGAAATTTTAACCACATATTCTTTGAGTAAAAGACTACCTACAAACAAATTTTGAGCCTTTAAATCAAACATTGTTGTCATGCTCATACATCCTTATCAAAGTTTTTAATATTGGTTAAAAAATATTAAAAAACCATATTATTTTAACAAGTGTTTCTTATGTTTTATGAAAATAGGAAACGGTTAAGTCAATTATTAAACTTTTGCGGAAAAGACAGATTTTAATTCAAGAGTGTTTGTTATGTTTGGGAATTCTGCGTAACTTTTTGAAACCACCTCCAAAATGAGTCGGATTGTTCTGACCCAAAGCTCTCACAGCTACAAAATTTTTCAACCGTCTGTTTGAGCTACAAACTTTATAACTATAATGTATGGGTTACGGGTAAGTTTAGTCGCCCGTAGCTCGAAAACTACCCGTTAAAAATTTGTGTGTCCGTCAGAGCTTTTGTTTGATCAGAATGATCCAAAGAACATTTTAGTTTGGGTGAGAAAAAGTTTCACAGAAAGTCATTTTTCTATCTAGTCTTGCGGGGACCTATATCGATTATGTTTTCTGTTGTTATGTCTAATATTTACCAATATATTTACAATTTTAGTAGTCTCTACCATTAAGTAGTAAGAAAAATGGCATTATGTGTTGGTCAAATATAGTCCACATTAATCCAATTTCCCATAACAAATACACCATTTGCTCAAAATGTACGCAGAAGAATATGCAATAATCATTTTACCGGTGTTTACCTAGAAAAATGAATGACTCAAAACAAGCGGCCAAATTCAACGATTGGCACCTAAAATACATACAACTTTGAGGTCAAAAATCAAACAACATAATTAGAAAAATAAATTATACACACTGATTAGTTTTATTGATACATAAAATAAACCTCCACATGTGTGACATTAAAATTTTTAACCGCATACATACAAACACCATTATAGTATGTATGATTCATTATTGTCAATTTTATATCTTAGAGCAGAACCTCTACTGATACAAAAATATATAGAGACTAGTGATGGGACGAATGTTGAATTTTGTATATTCGCGAATGCGAATGCGAATGTTAAAATTCAAATTAAGTGCTCGCAAATTCTAATGTATTAACTTAATTAATCCTTATATATTATTTCTTCAGCATGTTTTTTTCTGTCCAAAAATTATCTTCCTTATTCCTTTATCAAATTCCATGATTCACGCCTCATTTTCACGCTTATCATGTTGGCTTCTGACGAAAAATATACTCACGGACTAACATTGTACTGCTTAGGAAAAAACAGGCTTGGCAAATAATAAATAATTTTAACGAAAAAAATATAAATGGTTTTTTTTTTTTTTTGCAACTTATTATGGAGTTATTTTTTTTTTAATTTTCGCCAAGCTTACATTACCAGTTTTACAGGTCTTATTTTTCCCATCGCCCGGGAGTACTCACTCTGTTCAGCCCTTTCACTTCTATGTACAAATTAAAAAAAAGTATTGTACTCGTGAATTGGTGTTCCCGTTGCGTAATCTGTATATATAAAAATAAATTGCTGTGCGTTAGTCTCGCTAAAACTCAAAAACGGTTGGACCGATTTTGATGATATTTTGTGTGTGTGTTCAAGGGGATTCGAGGATGGTTTAGATTCACCATTAGGTCCGCTACAATTGTTTTTGAGGGTTCTGCACCAAAGAAACTAAATTTCATTAAATGGTGGGAGCGCATATAAATAAAATATTTCATTATTATTGCGACTTACTGTATACTATGCATTTTTATTAGTATTGAGGTGTTGTTTAATATTAAAATAACTTTTTTATTACAACTAACTATGTACTATGCATTTTTAGCAGCGAGCTCCACTACTAAAGGCACCAGCTAGGCCGAAGGCTGATGGGTTGGGGTTTAGCGGGATAGAAAAGAGGTAATAGATAAGAGTAAAATTTGGGTTTAGTTGGCCTGTTGGGATGAGCTAATGGGTGGGCTTAGCGGGCATAGCGGGCAGCTAAACATAGTATAGATATTAATGAATTGAAGTTACGTTTCTACAGGACAACGTCTGTCGGGTCCGCTAGTGTATAATACAATATACTAATAAGGTCATACATATTATATGGTGAATAAGATGAACTCCTGTTCTACGTCCATGGTGGTTGAAATATTATTATTATTATTATGACAATAATATGAGTGAATGTGTGTAAGTGTTTGTGTTGAACATATTGAAAAAGGTTAATGACTTAGACTGGTGTTGTGTGTATCGTGATGCACATTTAATGCGCACAACTTTATTACTACGTCATATGCACACATTTACATTTATTTTACTGATATCAAGTTTAAAGATTTTAAATATTTGACAACATGTGTGTGTGTGTTCATTTATTTTTAATTATTATTTTGTAATTTATTTTTCAGGTTGTTACAGGGTTAAACCACTTTTGGAGAGATATCTTTAAAATTTTGGTAGTATTTACGTTGAGAATTGGGCCTATAGTTTTTATACCATGTATCAATACATAGTATAAAACCAAGTCGCTTTCTCTGTCCCTATGTCCCTTTGTATGCTTAAATCTTTGAAACTACGCAACGGATTTTGATTTATTTTAATAGATAGAGTGATTCAAGAGGAAGGTTTTTATGTATAATACATCCATATTATAGTAGAGTAAGGGGTTGAAATAGGGGTTGAAAGGGATATGCTTCAAAAACTAAAAAAGTTGTGCATCGATTAAGCTCAAATATTGACACGATATACAACCAGCTTCAAAGATCTATTTATTGTTTTTATCTACTTTTAACCTTCGGAGGGTAGAAAGGTGTAGCGAGAAAGTGGGAAGGAATTATCGAATATTTACAAATATACCTAAGTGGGGTATCAAATAAAAGAGCATGACTTGTACATTACAAAACTGTTATCCCACGGAAGGAAATGTTGAGGGAGGGGTGCAAGTGGGGATGTTGCCAAGCAAAGCGGGTAGTTCACAGCTAGTGTATGAAATAAATCAAAGTGCACTAAATTTAGCCCCAAGTTTAATAAGCCTTTTTCCTGGGAAGATTAAAAATAAATTCTCTAGATGGCAAGATATATTTTAACCCCCCTTAATGTCCCCATCTAGCGGTTCTTCTGTTAATTTTCAGAGGAATAGGCCTGGAATTATTAATTATTGTATGTCCGAATTTAATGAATATTATAATGTTTATAATTTGTCTTATGTAGTTAGTTAAAAATTTTTATTAATATTATTTAAAAAATATAATGCTTTAATTAGCCTTTTTCCTGGGAAGATTCAAAAAAGATCCGCTAGATGGCAACACTAGGGGGGGGGTACAAGTATATCCTGCCATCTAGAGGATATTTTTTTAATCTTCCCAAGAAAAAGGCTAATTAACTCAGTCAATTGCATGTTTTCACTTATGTTTTTTTAGGTTTGGTAATGGTTAATGGTTTATAATCCAAGATTAATAACAATACTAACAATTTCCTCATTTATCACGCATAAATCATGTATATGTCACAGTCAAAACTCTTACCTAGTCAAGAGTACTTTTAACTGAAAAAACAGGCAAAAGTACTTTTGACTGCACAAGTTGGTCAATTGTAGTTTTGCCTGAAAAACATTGGTTAATAGTGCCTTTGACTGATGCCTCTGGTCAAACTAATTCTAATCATTAGAGGGGAACCGTCATGAATAACTCGATGTTTAATAAATTTTATCAAAATAACTCGGTCGTTTCAACTCTAATAAAACAACCTTGCAAGAAATAAACTGCGGTCAAAACTTTTTTCATTTACTTTTAATTCTTGAATGGAAATAAATCTATATATTTTTTTATTTATAACAAAGTGGTTTATTTCAAAGATTTGGTATTTCTTACCGATACATAGAAAAATTTGACAATAAAATAACGAAAAAAGACAATGACGTTATGGTCATTTATGGAATCAGAAGGAACAGAACTTATTGAGTTATAACAAAATTATAGTATCCTACAAATAAATTGTAGAATGCAGCAATGTACCGAATCCTACTGCGTAGTTTAATTGTTTACTTCAAGTAATTATTAGAAAAAAAAAACAATTAAAAATTCTTCAAAATGATTGTATGTGTAGCGGCTCGTTTGTAGTGGCTTTAAGCGATAACTAAACAGATAGCCAATTCGCATTCCCTTTACGTAGACAGAGGGTGTTTATGGAAGTGGTCTGACTTTATCAGTGGGAAGTCAAAGTTTGCATTTATCAGTTAAAACCACAATAATAAAACCGACAGTCTACATAATATACAATGTTTTGATTTGATTTTCATTTTTTAGAAATGTTGATACTTTTTGATTTCGAAATAGTTTTTAAATATATTTAAAAAATAAAGTATAAAGTCCTCAATATAAGCTCAGGAAGAAAGCACTCCGGACACAACACAGTGATTTTTGGCTTCGTTTAAAATTTTTTGTAAACTGTGCATTAAGATAGTTTTGATCATGCTGACCCAACGTTTTTATGAACTCAACCCGCAAAAATCCTTCCATTCCGAGTTACGTCTTTTCAAAGATTATGCTTTCTTGAAGTGCTCGGAAGGGAACAGTTTTTGAGGGTTGATTCCATACGAAAATTTGATCAGCATGATTAAAATTACCTTAATCCATAGTTTTCGAAAAATTTTAATCGAAACCTAAAATCAAGCTTTGAAGGGCTGTAGCACAGAAAAGAAGGGTTTTTGAGGATTGAGCGAATACGAAAACTACGGATTAAGGTAGTTTTGATCATGCTGACCAAAAGTTCTTATGGGCTCAACCCTCAAAAACCCTGCCCTTTCGAGCTACAGCCTTTCAAAGGTGATGCTTTCATGAAGGGCTCGGAAGGGAAGGATGTTTGAGGATTGAGTCCATCAGAACTTTTGATCAGCACGATCATAATTACATTAGTAGTTTTTCCTAGTCTTAAAAAAATTTTACCGAAACCAAAAATCAATGTATTGTGTCCGGAGTCCTTTAGAAAAAACTAGTTCCAGTTTCCTGATTAAGTTCGATAAAATAGTTACATTTACCATACTTAGAACAATATTGGCCTCGAAAACATGACTTTTTTAATAAGCTAGAAGTGTGCAAAAATATTACAGGGTTCTAAAACACAATGGCTGTATCGCTGAAACGAAACGGAAGTAAAATTTGAATAACCGTATAAAAAAAATACAATTCCCCTGAAAAAAATTCCATGAAATGTATATGAGTACTTTAAATTTTCATACGAAGATATAACAGAATATATTTTAATTCATTAAGAAACTTAAAATGTAAAAAACATTTAAAAACAAGTGAAAACAAACAATTGACTGAGTTAATTGTTGAAATACCATGTATAGTCAGTGTTGATTTCTTTATCACATTACATATACCAACATGTGACACATACATAACTGATAATCAAGTATAGTACATATTATAAAATTTCCGCCCTAATTCTCGCCCTCACGGGTAAACAGTGATGTTTACGAAAAAATGTTTCAAACTAAAGTTGTTTAATTTGTGATAAGGAACATTTTTTACATTTAAACTTTTGTTCTATCTCTAACGGTTTACAAGATGGGTCCTACGGACCCAAGTCCCAATTGACTTATGATGCTCATTTACGAACTTGACCTCACTTTTTACGTCCTGAGTACGCTGTAAAATTTTCAACTCGATATCTTTTTTCGTTTTAGAGTTATCGTGTCCGCAGACGGACGGACGGACGGACAACCCGAAATGGACTAATTAGGTGATTTTATGAACACCTATGACAAAATTTTTTTCCTAGCATCATTATTTTTAAGCGTTACAAACTTGGGACTAAACTTAATATACTATGTATATTTCATATATACATAGTATAATAAGACTGCATTTAAAAATATATTTTACCTAATATTTTAATAAACTAAGATTAACAAAGACAAATATTTTTGTCTACTTTAATTAATTAATTCATTAAATAAATTAATTCGTCAGATGTGTGAATGTATATAGCACCGTTTAGGGTTCATAGGTACAAGCATAAATTAAAACTTCAAATTAAGGTATTGTTTTGTTAGATTAGAATTTATCAAATAATTTGTCTCATTTGTTCGATATTTTTATCTAAGAAATCGAAAGGAATTAAGAAGCTTCAGATTCAAATAATTTGAACACACGAACTGGTGAACCACAGGATAAAATAATTCGAATCAGTCCACGGTTAAAATAAAATTGAAAATTGAAAGTACAGAAAAAATTACAATATTTTTATTGTAAAATTAACATGACAAGTGTTGGTTTGCCAAGCCTCGGTTTACCAAGTCGCAGTTTGCCATCCGTTGACCAAGCTTTGGTCAAATCTAGGTATTAAATCCAGCCTTGGTTTACCAGTCTTGCCCAAGACTTGAGCAAGGGTAGAAAACCAAATATAGGTAATAAAGTTTGATCAAACACCGGCAAAATAAGACTGGATTTATGACAGTTTGGACAAGAAGTGATAAGTCAATGGTAAATTTTTTGGTCTCAGCCTAGGCTTGAGCTATAACTGACAACCCAAAATTTGATTCATAAGACTTTCTCAACGCTTGAGCAAGGGCTGGTGAACCAAGGCTTGATAAAATAAATGGTCGTCCAGCCTCGATTCCATCGATCGCATTGTCAGTGGAAGTTAAGCATGATGTAAGAACCAAACATTTGAGCTTTAAGATCCAACCCGAAGTAAGATTTATATACAAAGAATTTTAATTGTACTTTACTCGTTTTGTCTTTCTAATACTTTCGCATACTTCAATCTAGAACTCTACCTAGGAAAGCAGCTAAAACTCGAGAAAATCTAATTTTTAATAATTATAGAACCGGATTGTGAAATTACCGAAACTATGTCCAAGGAGATGCATAATAATTACCCTAGAAAAAAAATTGCTACTAATCGATTGAGCTTTTAACGTGTTTAAAGTGTTTTTTCTTTGAACTTAAGCTCTATCCCAGTTACCAGTTAATTTATAACTGTAATTCCTACGTATTTAACTGTAACATTATAATAATAACTGTAACATTAAAAATTAGAATAAATTTTATAAAGGTCCTTGCGTGCATCTATTATCCATAAACGGAAAAACAAAACCATACAAAACGCATAACAAACAATCTTATAAAATATTTTGTGCTGATTACTCACAGGAAGTGTACAATAAAGTCATAACCTTTGACTTTTAATTTGAGTGTCCCGAACGGCAACACAACACTGAACAGGATATACTTTCTTCCATAACAATAAGTATTAAATATTTAAAGTAATTAACAAAAATTATGCTATTAATTTTTAAATGAGCTGTCATGATCTTTTTACATATAAAGCATAATTATTTAAAAAGTTTACCATCGTATTTGTAATTATTCTTTCGTGAATGTAATATTAAAGATGCTATCTGCTCTATCTCTCATGATAGCTACTATTTTACTCACTTTGTTCCGAAAGAATAAAAACATAATTAAAATATTTGTACACCCTGTGTATACGAAATATACCCCTGTTTAAATGAAATTTTTAATGCTTTTTAAGAAATAATAGTGAGAAGAAATATTTTGAATAAATTTCCTTACTAATATTATAAATGTGTAGTGCCCATTTTAATAAAAATTGGTACGGGAATACTTTGGCTCCTGAAAAAGAACACAGGCGAATTTTTTCGATAAACCAACCCCTAAATAAGTGAAATGGGATGAAATGGGGCGAACGAAGCTCTGAGGCTGAAGGTCTGAATCCAAAAAGAGACCTCCTTAAGAATTAAGAAGTTGTAATTAGGTCAAAGCAGAAGATGTAGAGGTGTGGGAGCAGAAGATGTTTAAGGAATTCTTGTCTTTCTAGTTGCCTCTTAATGCTAGGCAGCGTAACTTACTTCTACGCAATCGGGGGTTACCTGAAAAGATGAAACGAGGTGAAAGAGGTGAAATAACAAATAACAAATACATAGCAATTTCAGATGAAAATATTTTCTTGTTTGCATACTTTTAAGAGCACGACTTTGTAGGAGCGTCGGGATTTTGCGAACTTTATTTTATATATTTTAGACTTATTCTTAGCATTTTTCAAGAGAATTGGGTTGTTTGGACCTCAAGGCGCGCCATAGCGAGTCCCATTAAAAATTGTTATTGTATGTTTTAAATCTGACCTTAAATGTTTCATTTATTACAAGTAAAAGACTAACTATATTTATCAAAAATCATGTTTCTACAATTTATTCTAATCACCTAAAAACATGAACGACAGCAGCTAAAAAATTTAAATTTAAAAACTTTGAAAAAATCATCAACCATGATTATTTTACAAAAAATCATTCGTTAATAAAACGACAACTTACACAATTTATAGCCATAAAAAAGTAATAAAGATATGAAAGATAATACTGAGAGTGGAGTAGATACTACTTCAGTTCATTTATTGACATGCATTTAGAATATTAATGTCATTAAATAAAAATTATGATAAAAACAAAGAAATATTGTGAATTTTTTTTTGAAATATAATCAGCGGTTTGTTAACAATTTAACAAACAATATGATTCATATTTGTGATCTAAATTATAAAGTTTATTAGGAACACGTCCGAGTTGATTATGAAATATTAATGTGGCCAAATAATGTTGAACTTTTCAAAAAAAAGTTGAGTAGGATGTAGAAAGTAAATCAAGAGGCACATCGCATAGAACTTTTGTCATATATCCCAGTTTATAATGCTTTTAAAAGCATAATTATTAAAATTGTAAGGGACTACTTCTTTAATTTTAAGAGTAAATGAGAAGGGTTATGAAAAATTCAAAGAAATGTGAAAAGATATTTTAATTATCAATTAACATGCGTATATAATAATTAGAATAGTGATGCAATAACAATTAATATAAAATTCAGAGGAATGTCAAAAGAAATTTAAATTACTAACGTTGCGTATAAAATAATTACAATATGAATTTATGCAAAAATTATTATCAATTATTGTATATGGTAAAGTAGTTAACATTTTTTCATTACAAAATTATTTTTAAAAATGAATTTTCCGAGAAAATATATCAAAAGCATATAATAAAAATATTTTGCTTGTATAACAATTATCAAAATTTTCCACAATATTGTGGAACGGCATAGTTTTAGAGAGCGAACTTTTTATTGTTGTCCAATAGATACATCATTCAACTTCCACAGTATACCTAGGGGGTGAATAACATTTTCGATGATATTCATTAAAGCAGTTATTACGAATTTATATTACAAGAATGTGTTTGGTATTTTGACTAGTATAAGAAATTTTTTAATGGCCACCACATAAAGTCATATCAAAAAATATTATATTCTAATGTTTTTATAATCATCAGAAATTATAAACATATACCGTACAATCATAATAATAATAATAATAATATTATTCGTAATTTCGTAATTGAGGTGAAAAAATATGATTCAATGTTTGAAAGACAATGATTTATGTTACACGACATATTAAGATAGATGATAAAAGCATTATGGTTTTATTTTATTGTATTTGTATGTTTGCTTTTATAACTACAAATTCTACAGATCTTGTTACTTCCTTGTACTGATTACAAAAAAAAGTATTCTTATCTCAAAAAATTCGGTTGTAGGAAGTTTATTAGCCGTAGAATTTTATATGTTTGCATTCAAGACAGTTGTAACATCTAGCTGTGTATACCTCTCGAATATCGAAAATGAAATGTCGCAAAAACGTCTATCATTGGATTGTTGAATAGAATAGAATATACCAAGGTATACTAAGTTTAAACTCAAGTTTCTAACGCTTCAAAATACTGATGTTATGAACAAAAATTTGGTACCATACCAACCAAAAAAATCAAATCAAGTTCAAAAAATCAATTTATTATATATTTTAGCCAAATTTTATCGTTTTTGATTAAATTTTTTTTCAAAGCCAAAAACTTTGGATCATATTTTCTTTTTTGGTGATAGTTATTCGTTTATATTAGCCCTTATAACAACTGTGGAAACCCTGATACTGCATTTTTGAAATTTAATGAAGACATGTTAAATTTGATCAACAATTTAAAAACTATGACCCAAAAATAATGGAATTACACAGTTGATTAATAAAATTAGATAAAATTTGGATGTAGTGGAGAAAAATACAATTTTTTTATTTTGATGACGTCCCAAAGTTTAAAAAATCAATTTATTATATAATTTGGCCAAATTTTATCGTATTTTAATGAATTTTTTTTTTTAAATCCACTAATTGTGTCGTATTTTTCATTTTTAGTGATAGTTATTCGTTCATTAGCCCTTATACCAAATGTGGAAACGATATCGCAATTTCGATATTTATTGAAGATGAGATAAATATTTGATAATTATGACACACAATTAGTGGGATTACAAACTTGATTGATCAAAATTGGATAAAATTTGCGTGTGGTGGAGCAAAATCAAATTTTCTTGATTTTGATGAAGTCATCAAAATCAAGTTCAAAAAACAATTTCTTTTTAAATATTTTGTTCTAATTTAATCGTATTTGGTTCAAATTTTACATTTTTTGTGATAGTTCTTCGTTAAAATTAGTATAACGGCAATAGTGAAATAACGATTCAAGTTTCAAATTTTGGATTTTGATTTCCCTAAGTATAGGTATATTTATTATAAGAATGAAAAAACTGGGACGGGCAGCATCACAGCTTGTATATAAGAACAGACCCAATAAGTACTCTTTCCTTTAATATATCCCAGAACTATATTCCCAAGTATAGTCATTATTTTCCTGTAACCAAGATTTTGAAAATATAAATACTTTTATTGAAAATAAAATCCTAATATTCTTCAAAAGAAATTACACCTATTTTATCACCTAAACGTTCTTCAAATGATAATACACAAAAATAGGACATCAAATAATAAACTGAATCAGTAGGTAATATAAATTGCGAAATGAATATTATCATTAGCAAACAAAGCATGGCCTCTTTTATCATTTACTGATAAATTAATTATGTTATAAAAATACGTGAAGTAATTAAACAAGGCGTCAAGCATTCTACAGTGGTATAAAAATGGTTTATCACTAAAAACATCACTCAAATAGATATAGTCATTTGGAAATTTTTTTTAATATGCGTATATGAAATATATATCAAGGTATACTATGTTTAGTCCCAAGTTTGTAATCCTTAAAAATATTTATACTATGAAAAAAATTTTAGTATAGGTGTACATAAAATCACCTAATTAGTTTATTTGCAGCTGTCTGTCCGTCTGTTGTCCATGAGCACGATAACTCGAAAATGAAAAGGTACCAAGCTGAAATTTTTACAGCTGCTCAGTACATTAAAAGTGTGGTCGAGTTCGAAAATGAGCAAGTCAAATGGGTCTTGGGCGCCCATTTTGTAAACCGTTAGAGATATAACAAAAGTTTAAATGTAAAATATGTTCCTTATAAAAAAAAGCATACTTTTCTTTGAAACATTGTTTTCGTAAACACCACTGTTTACTCTTGAAGGCACGAATTATATTGTATGTATTATATGGGAATATCAGGTCTGTGTCTTTCTTTACTTTCATGACCTAAAAAAGCAAACGATTGCGTAATCAACACTGTCTAAACATGGTATTTCAATAATTAATTCAGTCAATTATTTGCCTTCAATTGTTTAATAATAAGTCAAATTACGGCTTACAGTATAATCCGTATGTGTCGCAACTCTTTTTTTTTTCTCAACATATTACTGGGAACTGTCAAGTTATATATGTTTTGACATGCGGGGAGAATAATAAAATAACTATTTCCAATAATTTAATTTACAATTAAATTAAGATTAATTAAAATTTCCACGAAATTTATCAAACATTTACTTATGAACAGATGAACACAATATGGAAACATTTTATCTACTTGAAATAATAATAATTATAATATGTAAATTACATTCTATCAATTAATAAAATTTAATGTTTCGTATAAAATTACATCTATGTAGAAACTATATAAAATATATTATTGAGGAATTGAGGAATTGAGGAAGATTGAAAGACAGGAAAGTTCCACTGCAATAGGGTATTCTATTATATTTGAAAAAGTACTTGAAAATGTTTATTTTGCTAATAAAAGGCTACAAAAAATTTATTTCGGAAAAATTCACCAACTTGCCAAAAACTTAAATTAAATTTTAACAATTTTTCAAATTGTCAAAAACGCGGGTATCCAACTTGGTGACGTAATATCTGTATCATTATACGAAATAACACAGACAAATTTGACAGATATATTCATAGACAACTAATTAAAATAAATATAAATATTTATTATCTATGGATATATTATACCCAGCTATCTATACTGAACTAACTGATGGTCTATGGTTCATACCGATATAATATCACATCAGGGCTTGCCCGCGTTTTAGATCACGTGATATACAGTTTATAAATTACGATTTTTAATTTTAATGTTATAAAAGAAAAATGTGCTTTTATGATTCGAAATCAGAATATTTAAGTTTATTTTTACATAAATTTTAACTTTTTTCAAATTTTGTAATTTATTTTTCACTACCGAAAGTTACCCTATCAAATCCGCACAATAAAATTATATTTGATTCGTATTTCATTTACTCTGAAATGTTTAAATTATAAATACTATATTTTTTGCTTCGGATTAAATATTTTGCAGTGTCACGCAATGATTGCGATTGCACATTCAAGAAATTGTATAAGCTTGGACGTTTCAGCCAGTTGCGGTAGCAAATTGAAAGATAAAGAAAATTTCTCTAACCCGGTGGCTTTGGTTTCACGAAATTAGAGCAAACCGATATGACGAATTTAGTATAAATGCTTGAATAAGACAGTATCGGCGTTCGATATTTCAGATCCTACATGTACAGACGTCGTAGGAGTGTGCTCAATCATAAGATTTATTACTACCCACAAACTAAATAAAAAATTTGACGTCATTTAAAAGAATCTAACCGCAATCATTACATGTCCGTTTTTTAGATAAATAGAATATTTATTTTAAATAAAAATAACATTTACTTCATAAATAAGTATATGTAATTATCATTTATTATAATAAATTGATTTCATACAATTCTATTATTTTACAAATTATTATTATTATTTTTTATTAATTTCTTTTATCAATAGTTTTAAAGATTTTTTTTCATATTCATGATAAATAATTTATGATTATCTTTATTGTTTTATAATAATTTAAATATGTTATAACTTTATTGTCTTAACAGCTGAAATGTTTTTCCTTATCATATTCCAGTTGTCTTATGTCAATAAAATAAACTATTATTTTTATTTTAAAATAAAAACTATTATATTTTAATTATTTGATTCGATTTTTATGGTAATTAAATCGTTGCCTGGTATAGTAAAATTAAATTATATATAGGTACATGTACTAATCGGATGAAAATGAGAATCATTTTGAAACCTTGGACGTGGTTAGAAAATACCCCTCTATGTCCGTACTTTCTTATTAGAGTACGATCTCTCTGTTCATATATTTTACTAACCTTTATGTTTCGTACAACAAAACCCTTTTAGTTTTCAAATGCATGTCACTGAACAATGGCCTTTTGAAGAGACTTCCAAATCTGCCAAATCTAGTTCATTTGGCGTAAATGTTCACCATTATTGGGATATCCTAAACACAATCCAAAACTGAGCTTTGGTTTTCAAAAAATAACGTTCCAACAAAAATATCCATTTTTCGAGGAAAATATCAAATATTTCAAAAATCGAGTATATTTGGCGATTGGCCGAGTAATTTTCGATAAAAACGATATTTCGGATCGATTTCCGGTATTATCTCGAGAATTATTCGCCCAATCGTTAAATGAAACCGATTTTTGTATTTTTTGGGTCAAAATTACCTTATATACAGAGTTTTATCGAAATTGGAGACGATAAATTTGTATCGATTTTTTACAATTTTTTCAAGGGGTACCCCTTAGAAAAATTCGAAAAAATCGTAAAAAATTATTTATTTCGGAATTTGATGAAACTCAGTTTATAAGGTAATTTTGACCCAAGAAATTCAAAAATCGAGTTTATTTGGCGATTGGCCGAGTAATTTCCGAAAAAAACGATATTTCGGATCGATTTCCGGTATTATCTCGCGAATTATTCGCCCAATCGTTAAATGAAACCGATTTTTGAATTTTTTGGGTCAAAATTACCTTATATACAGAGTTTTATCGAAATTGGAGACGATAAATTTGTATCGATTTTTTGCAATTTTTTTCAAGGGGTACCCCTTGGAAAAATTCGAAAAAATCGTAAAAAATTATTTGTTTCGGAATTTGATGAAACTCAGTTTATAAGGTAATTTTGACCCAAGAAACTCAAAAATCGAGTTTATTTGCCGATTGGCCGAGTAATTGTCGAAAAAAACAATATTTCGGATCGATTTCCGGTATTATCTCGAGAATTATTCGCCCAATCGTTAAATGAAACCGATTTTTGTAAATCGTAAAAAATTATTTGGCCGAGTAATTTTCGAAAAAAACGATATTTCGGATCGATTTCCGATCGATTTACCTTTACCAAAATTTTTTTCGTAGCATCAATATTTTTAAGCGTTACAAACTTGGGACTAAACTTAATATACTATGTATATTTCATATATACATAGTATAAATATATAAGTCATGGTTGAATATAAATGCAAGTACTATGTAGGATGCGTATAAACCATCTCAATAAAGATTTTCACCAAAACCTAAGTTAAAGTAAAATCTCCGTTTTACTGGATTATTAGTTCAGCTAAATTAATTTTTAAGTGTTAAATAAATTGTTCAAATAAATATGCATAATCTCTATATTTAATTATTATTTCATGTAATTAATAAACAATTAAAAATACTATGTAAGTCGATACAAAACCAGATGAAGGATATTTATATTTAATTTGACATTCATTAGAAAAAAAATAGAAAACATAATTTAATTATTTAAAATAGATTAAATAAAATTGATTTCATGTTTAGAGGCTACCATTGGTATAAATTATAAAATATAATATAAAAACACACATATACATACACAAACATAATAAACATATGATATCATTTTTCCTGCTTAATATATGTAATGTAGTAAATGCAATTGCTTGCTGACTGCTATCAGAACACAGTACGTCCTTGAAGAACTTGTGTAATTGATTGCCTGGTTAATCACCATCAGAGGCCAATTGTGAGGGCACCCAGGCAAGCAACCAACAACACAAGCAAGCAGAGCAGAGAGTCGTAGACAAGTCAAACGCAGCGGGTGTCCCAAAAAAGAGCATATCCAATTTACTTTATGAGGGAGGCATTATTCAGATTAAGTTATTTTCTAAGGTAGTCTTATTTCTAAAAAAGGTAGGACCAAACAAACCGTCTAGCATTATTTTTCAGTATTATTGCTATAAAAGTAGAACTATTTTTTTCTGAATGAGCCCATTAACTGCCTTAGTATATAAGAATGCACGATAGCATAAAAACCTCTGTGCGTTAACCTCTGCGGGATTTCGTGAAGAGAAACTATAATAAACCTTTATAAGCAACTATCTGCTTATATTGATGGAAATAAGAGAGATGAGAGACTATCAAGACGTAGGTCTTCTGAGCTAACCAATCGACTTTATGATAGCGAATAGTAGTTTGAAGAAAGATTAAATAACTAGCAATTGAACGTGAAATCCCATCAAGAAAAAGCAAAGATATTTACCTAAAGATATTCGACATTGAAGATTCGTTTAGATAGGGGAATCATTGCAGTATACCGCAATTAGGTGCGAAAGGAGTTGTCGAATTGTCTTAGAGAGAATTGAACACAAGAAGGCAAACTTGGTTTGCGGGTTTCCAGGCACGAAGATGTAAGTATGGAAACCGCTCTCGCAAGAACCATGAATATATACCGTAACCATCAATTAAATCGCCAAGAGAGACTACTGATAAAATTGCAAAGGAAGAGCAACGAGATATAAGGGAGCTAATATTGTTTCACTGCTCAAACTTTTGGCCGAAAATTTATATAAGTAGGACAAAGACAATCCTGGCTTATATGAAGAACTTAGTTTGCATAACTACTAAAGTTATGACAGGACTTAACCTGTACAAATGAAGTATCATAAATAATAATTTCTGTACAAAATGCGACGAGCAAGAAACAATAGACCATCTGTTGACATAAGGATACGGTACTGGAAAATCGTAAGGTAAGATTTTTAAATGGTCTTTACAAAGCGTTGGATATAGTCTTCGAGAAAATAAAGAACTTTGCCAAAAACTGGAACAAAGCGATGGTTTAAGATCTAAGATTGTCCTTACTACCCATCAGGCCCTTTAACCTAATCTTATTTATCGCCCTTCTTTTAATGAACATATTGTCAACCTCAAGCATTGCTGGCATCAAAAAAAAAAAAAAAATACGAAAACGCTTTTTTTAGACTTCCTATATTTTTTTGATGATGATTATGCTTTATTATAGTTGAGCGTCAAGCAGTCTACAGCTACACTGTATGTGTAGCACATAAACCAACCAGCTAACAACACAACCAACGTAAGTAAACAATCAACTAAACACATACATACACATGACGATATATTATGATGACGATGCGATGCGAACGATAGTCTTACTCAACGCTCACTATACTAGTCACTACTAGTCAGTACTCGTAGTACACAGAGCACTCAGTAGTAATTACAGAACCACTCTACATTATAATACTACTGCTCTAGTACAGTATAGTCTGTGTGTCTTCTACCAATACTCTGTACTACAAACAGGGGTTGGCAGATCATTTCGTTCAAAAAGTGGAAGGCAAGGTTCTTTTATAATAAAGCTTCATATACAATTTTTAAACCGTATCGTTAGTCTTTTATATTATATGAAGTAAGAAGATTTCGTACGGACACGTTCTTATGAATAAAACAAAGTGGGGTTATATATGTGTAAACATGAGCCCAGTTGGTCAGACTCATCACTTGAAGTTGTACATACAATACCAATCACACACAGTAACACATAACCATAACACACAGGACACATTCTCTCTTGGTTTTATATATAAGAACGTCCAAAAAAACTCTTATTACTTCATATATTTTATAAGTTTTTAATCGGCATACTACTGGAAGTAAAATGTATATTTCTACCCTTGTCTTAATTATAATACTTCATTTCTTGTTTGTGCAACTAAGTTCAATGCCATGACCTAGTTCGCACCCTGAGTATACCATATAGCGATAGACTCGATTTTTGCATTAAAAATTGCATTATTTGCTGAAATAATAAGTGCGAAAAGTACTACCTTTACGCATAAATATTTTAGACCAATAGCCACCTCTACCAAATTATGACCTAGTTAATATTTTGAAATAGTAAAAAAACTAATCATTTTGCTAATTCAAAATATTCATAAAACTTTTAAAAAGCAGTAGATTAAAAAAATTATAAGATGTGCCACATAAAATAAGATCTGGCAACCCCTGACCATAAGTCGCTGATAAGCGACTAAGGGTTTATAAGGGTTTCGAAAGTAAGGACACATGAAGATGGAGTAGGGCTCAAAGGAGAGAAATAAGTTTCAAAATTAGAGGGAAAAAGGCTTATACTGAATTTAACGTCAATAATAAGATATCAAGTTCGATGAAGAACATTTGCTGCAGTTCCATTTCTTCAAGTTAACAATACACTATGTTTTCACTGACGATTTTACTTTGACAAAAGCATTCCATTCCAGATTTTCGAATGTAGTTTATCAAAATAAAATCAAAGTCCAAATAGGCGTGATGGACCTGAGACATAGTATTACAACCGAACGAGATGATACTAGAAAACACCGATATTGTTCGAGATCGGTACGAGATTCGTCGATCATCAGGAGCCTTGCAAGATTAATGTGCTTTACGTGTAAGATTCTATGCTCAAAATATGAGCTTGCTTGACTTTCAAAGATAATTTCTTTAGAGGTAAATGCTCAGTAAATCAATTATATTTTCTTTAATAAAAAAAAAGGTCTGTCAACCCCTGACTATAAGTCGCTTAGTTGTCGATTTATTTGTGTCCGTTTGTCTTTCCTTACATGCATATATGTATGTGTTGTTTGTAACATATGTGTGAACTTGTTTAGTTTATATTATATGTATATGTATATTTATATAAGTATTCACACATTTAAAATAATGTGTACGAAATGTCTAGCAAATAGTAATAGTCCAAGCGGCGACCGCCGTGAAAGCATGGTCAAGCACAATAAGTACAAAAATATTTTTTGTTACTATTTGAATATTAAATGAATATTAAACCCTCAGTCTGGCAGTCTGTAACGTGTATAAATTTTTTCTTTTAATAAAACTTTTACTTTATTTTTCGTAAAATTGATCTATGTAACTTAAGTACCATTTTTTATTATAGCATGGCACTTTGACTGAAAGAATATAATGGTTAAATACTTCCTCACGAAGAAACTATTAGATGTGAGGTCGCCCGCAATGGTGAGGAGGTTTAATTAGGTCGTAAGACGGAATATATCAGATCAGTCTCACTGAGAAACTGATATCAGAATGGCTGCAGAATGGCTGAAACCTTCACATGAAGAATTATGCCTAAAATTCACAAAAATTGTATCATCCGCAATAAAAGTGGGAGGATTTTGTGAGCTACCCATCAAAAACCTAATGTACCCAGGAGCATGTGCTTGAAATTCTTTTAGCTTAGGGAATTAAAATACCTTAAAAATGTTTTCGTTCTTATTGGCTACTCAATCGATGTCGTGGATTTTACCCTCCGAAAACGTAAATGGTGTATGAAGTAATGGCGTATGGCGGATTCCGGGACTAAAGTCTCAAATCTGAGTTTTAATTTTGAGAAATAACAAGAATGCAATTACAGAATGGCAGAAGTCTGATACCTGCCAAATCTCATGCTTGCATTGTGATAAAGTGTATCTCGCGCAAATGAAACAACAAATCCCTATTCAAGAAAAGGACAAATTTTCACGGCATTAATAAATTCAAAATAATTTTCAATTGTTGTTATTTTGTTCAGAATTTATTTGGATAAAAAATATTGCTAGTTGACCTTAAGTATAATGAGCCCGATAAAAATGATTGATCTGGCCAGGCCAGATAAAAAATTTAGTGACCAAAGAATAGTTGCTTTATCGAAGATGGTTGATATTTATGACAAGAGGCGCAGAAATCTTAACTGAAAAAACCAATAGTTTTTGGTACCTTTGAAAAAATAGGTTTGGCTCTTGGAAATTATTGATGTAAATTATTACAAAATAATAATGTAATAGGAAAAAAAGGTCTGGTTTAAAACAGATAAGCAAAATTACGGACAAACTATCCTCATATCAAGGGTATTAAATTAAAATAGTGTATCAGATGCAATATGTTGTAGAGCATGAAGGCGGTCAAATTATACACAAAAAAACACTTTTTTTGTGTGCAAAGTAATAAAAAATTTCAAGGTTGTTTTCAATCCAATTTGATTAAAATTATTTTGATTGAGATGACTTTTTTTGTAATGTAACGGATGAACTTGATATTTTTTGTGAATACAAATCTGGTGTTAACCTAACTAACTTCTATATACATATCAGAAGATAGTCATAGAGGTTGTATGGTGGTTGGCACTCAATGTTTAGTCACTGAAAAGAAGCAATGAAGTTTCGGTTGAGCGTCAGAAAATTTTGTGACCTAAATTGATTTATAAGAAATTAAAAATATACAGTTTACGTAAATAATATGCACTTTATAATTGCATTTTAAATTGACAGTAAATATACTAATTTCACAATTCGGTTAATAGTGAAGAAAATGATTCCAAAGTTGTTAGTCGGACGTTTTAGGGCCGCTGAAAACGAATATCGCTTCGGAAGAATTGGTCTCCGGTGTAGACCAATAAAAATGATATCGACTTCGTTCAGGTATCGATCGAAGTGTATAAACAGAAATATGATCCGAAAGGAATTTCATAACATTCGATCGAGTCGGTCGAGTTTTTTACTAATTTTTCTCGATCGATATCGAGCGAACAAAAAATGATATCGACTTCTTTAAGGTCTCGATCAAAGCGTATTAATGGCAATATGATCCGAAAGGAATTTCCTAACATTCGATCGAGTCATTTCGAATCAATCGAGTTTTTTTTTAAATTAATATTTATTATGCTGGGAAGTTATTCGTGTGGACCTCAGGGGTCGCACCCGATCCTATCCACGGTTGGTTTTATTTTAAAATAATATATGAGTACTAACTGCCTCACATTTTATTCTGTATACAGAGATGAAATGTATTTCAATTACCTTATTATTATTTATTAGTCATCATCCATCAGTCATAGTCATAATAATAGCAGCATAACAATAATAATGCATTTTTAAAAATAATTGTGTTTGGTTGGTATGAACACCTGGGTGTACAATAATCATAATAATAATAATTATTATTATTATTGTTATTGTTATGAAGTCATGGAAGGAGTTAAAAAAAATTTCTTAAAAAGAGTTTAATCCTCAATACAATTTTATTTTCTTTAAATTTAACCATATATAATCTTCTTTTAAACGAATGCTAAACAATGTTTCAATTTTACGCAATAAAAAAAAATCGAGAGGTGTCGTGGGCGCCCGGTAACAACCATATTCCTTTCGTACCTTGGTACATTATAAATGTAGCGCTTACTTTTTTTAATTACAAGATATTATTCTGAAAATTTATAATAATTTTTGTTTGATTCTTTAAAGAATTTCATTTTATAGCAACTTTTATTTTTTACTGTTTGAAATATTTGTGGGTAGTATAAGTTTAAAAAAGATATGCTTCTGATTTAGTAATCAACCCGGGTCAACCGTTTTCCAAATTTTTTTGTCATAATTTGAAAAAAAACGAACCCAATTGTAGTGCAATTTTACCGTTAATCTAAGTCAACAAAAGACCAATTGAGCAAAAATCAAATTTACATTCAATTTTTTTGCTGTCATTTCCAACGGCGGTGTGGTAGGCTTGGTAGAGCATTGGACTTCTATTCCAAAGGTTTAAGGTTCAAAGCTCATGCAAGTCGATCACCGTCAATTGTTCAATCAATACACAATATATGATCTGGAAGTGGTTATCTGAGGAACGCATTACTAAGGGCACTGATGGCACAGTTCCGATTCGTCTCGACGGTAGTACAAGTACGCTAAGAATAACCCGCATCAGATCATTCTGTGGCCAGATTGAACAGCTGTATTGAAGAACAATTGAAGAGCCGTTTAAGCGACTGTCTGATGGTGAAAACCTCACCATCACATACAGTTTTTGTTTAATTTTTTGACAAAATTTAACAAACGAACCATAACTTTTAAACGGCTGTATCGATCGATTCCAAAAACTAATCAGCTCTCAACATCAAAAAACCACGTCGATCACCACCAGTCCGGTCAAAATCGGTTGATTCGTTCGTGAGTTATCGTTGACGAAATAAAACCCAAGAAAGCGTTTTTTCGGAATAACCTCAAAATTTTTTGTTCTATCAATTGAAACTTAAAGATTCTTCATGAAGCTTCAAAAACTGCGTCGAATGTCACCAACCGCGTGAAAATCGGTTTATTCATTCTAAAGTTATCGCGATTTGAAAATTTAAAAAATAGTGTTTTATCAAACGTCTATGAAATTTTTGAGCTAGAAGCTCAAAAGCATCGAACATCTTCATTTTTGAGCTCAGAGAACTACCGATCGATTTCAAAAACTAATCAGCTCTCAACGTGTAAAAACTACATCGATCGCCACCAAGTCGGTCGTAATCGGTTTGTTTGTTCGTATTATATCGTTGTCGAAAAAAAGCGATAAAAATGATTTTTATAAAAATGATTTTTTTATCAATAATGTCATAAAAAATTTTTTAGAAAAATTAAAATTAATTATTTATGCCGTAAGTTCACATACTTGAATGACAAATAACTTGAATAACATCAGAATAGATAAATTTTTTTACACGTTATGAGTCAATACTTAGCGGGAAGTTACAGGGATGACCTGCCGGGTCAACCGTTTTCCAAATTTTTTTCACCACTTTTCTACGAAATGGTTTGTTGTTTTTAGTAGCCACGCTTCGAGCTTGTTTAATCTATGATTAAAAACGTAAGTCGTTAATTAGTTTTATAAATTTAAATAACCATATTTACTTAGGTCTTAAGGTTAAATATATGAATACTTCAAAATTAGATTATAATTATGTTTATAAATTAAATTAAATTAAATTATTAATGATTATAATTATTTGTAAAAGTAATGCCAAGGATATAACAATTCAATATTGAATTTTTTTTCTTATTGTATTAACTAAAACTGTACTTGTAAATTATTACCTTAGCTAGTTATATATGTTTTACTTGATATCATAAGTGGTATTATACATGTTGATTAAAAATTGAACAGAACTATTTTAAAAAGAACTAATTTATTTCCGAGATTCAGTAGTTCAGTAAGTATTATCAAGGATAATAAATGAGAATGGTAGGATTTTTCGAAATAAGTTCAAATTAGCTAACCTATGTGACAGACCAAAGCAGTGGTGCGGCTGCCCGAAGTTTTAGTAAAAAAATTTTAGAAACCGTATCGAGGAAATCTCAACATCTATCAAGAATCCTAATGCTGTACTAAAGTGCGAAAGAAGCATGGACCCGTCGTGCTAGAATGGCGGCTACTGTAAAAAAATATTTTAATTAATTAAAAATATCTCAATAATAAACTATTTTTGGACATGTTGGTTATGGTGGACGATGGTTATAGGAACGTGGATATGGTTATGGGAACTGTCTTAGTTATTTTTCGGTAGAGAAAAGGTACCTAAAATAGTGGCATGCAATTTTGAAACACCCTTACAAAACACCCAACACAGACTTACTAAACAGTCGAAATGTTCAAAAGACAGTGTGTACAAAAAAGATGAAATGCGAAAACAAAAAATTCCGACTATGATTATAATCCTCTTATAGTCCTACATAAGAACCATAATCTTAGGATTCTTGTTTCTGTATAAGTGATACCAAATTCAATAAAAAAATATTCAAAATATATTCAATAGATTGTTTATATATTCAAAAAATTGGAACCTCTACGCACAATGAGTGTAGAGATAATGGGTGTGAATAAGAATAAATTGCGCTCGAAGTTTCGTCGAAGTTGCGGGTGTCAGCTTGTGAATGAATAAAAAATAATGTAGGTATATATTTTTTTTGTAAGTTTATGATTAAATGTTTAATATTATCATGGTAATTTTTTATATTCTCAGAAAATATAATTTAAAACACAAAAAAGAAAAAAAAAACTTATATTGTGTATATTTTTGTTCATTATTAATTAATTGCCTTTTATAAAATAGGTAAGTTTCCATTCTTGGTAGCAAATAATTACATTTAATTATTGCTGCATAACTATATTTATTTATATCGTATTTACATTTAATTTCTTATACTTTGTAATATATGAAATATATATCAAGGTATACTAATTTTAGTACTAAGTTTGTAACGCTTAGAAATATTAAGGAAACGAATAAAATTTAATCACCTAATTAGTTCGCTTTCGTATGTATGTACCTACGTCTGTCCGTCTTCACGATAACTCAAAAAAGAAGGAAAACTATGATCGAATTCGATGCCGGTAAGTTGTGTCCCTTTGAAGCTAATATTTCTTGAAGCATTTTCCTTAATTAAATTTATCGAGTTTCATGCATATGTCAACTTAAAAAAGACATTCCTTATATGGTATGACTGTGAAGGGTGGCAAATGTTCCTTTCGCTCGGAGCGGCTAAATAGCTAGATCGGGGCCTGTGTGGACAGTCAATGTAACCTAACCTAATCTAACCTTTTGCTTTTTTAAACTTATCTAATTTAGAAAACAATACAAGGTCTGTTATTCGATACTATCTTTACAGGATATTTCATTAATTCACTCAGTCAATTGTTTATTTTCACTTGTTTGTAAATTATTTGAAATTATATGTAATTCAAGTATTCAAATAGTTTCAAGTTGATATATTAATTGCAGTTCTTAATTTGTATTCATTAAATATTTCATGAATACTATTTTGGTAAAACGTTTACCAGATAATTTTCATATCATTAACTCTAAATTTCAAAAAACCTTAAAATCCAATATCATTAATAGCAAATCACAAAATTTGGGTGGTGTTTTATAGTTTAATCTCTTTAAGCTTTTTTTAATTTACCATTTCATTTTTTATAGAGCTAAATCACGAATCCTACCATCGACTGGAAACTTAGAAAAAATAAATAAAATGGAACTTCTGGTATATAAAAAATTACCATGGCTACCGGTGAATCGTTAAAATATAAAACATTAAAATAGTAAATATAACTGACAAAAAACCATCACATGATAAATCGTAACAAAATTTATTTTCTTTAATTTTTAAACTCAAACACCAATTTAAAAGTTCGAGACTGAAAAAGAAACAAATATTTTGATAAATTTGATATAGATTTTTACCCATTACTAAATTGTACCTATGGTGAGAGTTATACAGATGCCTTTCTTTTTCTCAATAGGATGAAAAAATTCCACACATCTTGGTAATGCAGATCTGATAATATTAATTGCCTAACAAAACTACGAATAAATTTAATTAGTTTTTATTTTAGTACATATATTGCCATCTATCAAAAAAAGTTGAAACTAGTGTAGTTAAGTCACATTTCAAACATTATTTACTAAGTTGGTATATGAGTGTGGATGATACATTAGATTACTGTACAAGTAGTGTGTAATATGTATTGTATAAACTGATTTATTAATGCACAATTACTGAACATAAATTAAATTGTTGAAGAAATTACTGCTTTATCAATGAATTGAATTAGGAAATATTAATTTCGGTTTTTAGCCTATACGAGAATGCTGCCTACAGTTCATGCACAGAAAAAGCAGTGAAAAATTTCATATAGGGAACTTAACAATGCAAATAGTTTGCAAGCCTTAAACTTGGTAATACAAAGCGAATAAAAAAGGTATTATTTATTTTAAACACCCGAACCAAAAGAGGTGTTATAAGTTTGACCGCTTTATGTTTATAACACTCGAGAATGATTTAGCAATCTTGTTATACGATGAGCAGAATTTCCACTTAATTTTTGCGAGCAACGTAAGAAACGGAGCTTTAATTTATTCGTAAGTTCTTGTCTCATTCGATTATTACTTTTACCGTCGAAAGCATATATATTAAGCACATGAAACCTCCTATGCTGAGCCATAAGCGCCCGTGGCTGACGAAAGTGTACGCTTAGGTTGATAATTTTTGATTAAAGAAATGGTAGCCGAAAATGTACGGTACTCGAGCTGGTGCAATCTTTAACCATTTCGCAATTTTTTACTAAAAATTGAGTGTTATACAAAACTAAGACGCATAATCTCTCGTATTTGATTTATTCAAAATTAAACTTTAAGTAACTTCTTCAATCGATCATTTTTCGTTTTAATGTTCGAAAAAGCTGCTTCAAAAGAAGTTCATGAGCGCATGAATTATTTTTTAAAATGGAGCTTATTTTCTACTTTAGTAAAATCCCCTGTAACATCAGAGATTCTTTGGATAAGAACTTTAACATTGGAATGAGGAACATATTAGTTCGGAGAAGCAGATAGACAACGGCTAGCAATCAATATTATAAGCTAATAATAAATTAACGATATTGTATGGTCGATATAATCGAATTGAATTATTTACAAAAACTTTAAACTGAATTATTTACAAAGAGGATTAGCTATAAATTGATTCTTATTTTTAAACAACAATCCACACAAATTAAAAAAAAAAATAAATAAATAGAATTCCGATGTTAAACCAACGGTTCGAATATTCCTGGTTATTTTTCTAAACAATATTCGAGTCAATTGTTGAAATCTATCTAGGTATTTTCTAATACTTGAGGAGAGATATTCCCACAATTGCCAACAATTCTTTGCCTTATTTATTGAAAATTTTCAGGTCCATTTCGCGAATAAATCTGTGTTTTGCAAAAAAGTCCGCAAAAAGTTCATTAGGGTATAGATCGGGAGGTTTGTCTGGTCACTTGAGAATTTCAAATCCACATCATAAGACGTTCCTGGAATGTTTATTTCAGAATGATTTTAATCACTTTTTGACTCTTGACAATTTGTATCTGGAACCGTTTTCGAGATATAAGGGCTTAAAGAAACAATCCGTTATTTTTTAACCAAAACTTTGCTATTCAATAAATTGAAAATTATTTTGGGGTAACGAATATTATTTTATCTTATATTTTAGACTTTCATACAAAAAAATTATATTTTAGGAAAATTTTTATCAGGCTTTTTGAGTTTTTTGAATTTCGTGTTATGTATGCAAAGCAATTTTTTAGTACTGATACTATTATTATCAAATGATTCTGCGAATACACTGAAAAAAAAAATTTTGCTGTGTCTCAACTTCATCGCGAGATCAAATACCATACGGGGTTGAGTGGTGAAGTTGACAACTCATGAAACGCATGAGTTGTCATCATATTGAACAACTTTTTCTCGAAACAATTGTCTCAATAAAAATTAATTTTCAACGTTTTTACGTCGCTTAAGTTAAAGAAAAACACACTATAATAAAAAAAGTGATAAGTTTATAATTAACATATAATTTTCTATACATAATTCTAATACCTAATGACTAATCGATTTCTATTTTTTATTCATCAATTTTTTAGATTAAATAAACAATGTTTGAAATTTTTTTATCATTACCTAACTAGAATTCTACTATTAATCAATTAATCTTTTTCGAATTCTACTCACTAAACAATCGGTCTCTAGTTTTTTTTTTTTCAACAAAATGGAGTTTAAATTAAATAGACAATGTTTGAAATTTTTTGGATATTGGTGCAGTAAAAATAATCAAATAATTTACCCAACCAGAGCCAAAATAAATTTTCTAATCATATTTTGGCATGTTACTACAGATATTTTATTATTATATAAGAAAAATGCCAATTTTCGTACTAAAATTAATATTTTCATCGTATTTGGTATACATTATACGACATTTCATCGATTAATTGTTTGGTATTTTCTATTCCCACGACTCCGAAGAGTTTTAGCAACTTTCGATAATAATTTTTCCTATAATAACAATCATAAAATTTTAAAAAAATATCATCAAATTGGAATATTGTATTCAATTGGAATAATATTTATTGCAGCTTCTTCCATAATTATGGGATCATATTTACCTGTAATTTATGAAGTATGTAAAGAGAATTCGAAAGATACTCCATTACCATTCGAAACATGGTTTCCATATAATATCCACGAGTCATGGATACTTTATCTTTTTTCTCTGTCTTTCCAATTATATGCAGTATGGATGGCTATTGTTATAAATAGTACGATGAATGCAACAATGTTTAGTTGTTTGATGAAAATTTCTGGATTATTGGAATATTTTGGTGATCAAATCGAAAAAATTGATACGAAAAAATCAAACAGTCATTGCATATTTAAAAAACATATGCATGAGATTAGTGTTGTTTTGAAGTAAGTATTTATACAAGGTCCTGTGGTAGGTATTTATGGAACAAATTTTTGCTCTTCAGGCTTGGTAAGGATGTGGAATTAATGAATTCGGTAGGAAGTATTGGGCAATTGACTAGTGAATGGTTCATTCTGATTATAAATTTAGTTTTATTAACATCACAAGTGAGTTTTAATTATTTACTGAGTAATATTACAAAGAAAAGTGAAACAAAACAGTTGACTGCGTTAATTGTTGAAATACCATGTATAGACAGTGTTCATGACGCAATCGTTTGTTTTTAATTTTCCTTGGGTATCTTTCTTTGCAATTTATTAAAATAATTTCATAATATATTTTATGTTATTATAGTTGAAAGATTAAAAATAAAATTTGTTTTAGCCTTTAAAGGATTCAGGAAGAGATATAATTTTTACAATGATACTTTTTTCCGATCTGTTTGCTCATTGTTGGTGTGGAGAACACATTCCGTTTAACGTGAGTTCATAAACTGATACAAAATTTTACTATTTTTGACATTACCGAAAGAGTATAAAATATATTATCGCTTGGAGTTTTTTGTTCAATTTTTGAGGGATTGTTATAAACATTTATTTCTTCTTTAACTAAAACCAAATCCATTAATTCAAATTTTCACGTCAAAGAAAATTTTGGTTTTTAATTACTTTTCAACTGTATTAAAATTTAAAAAGCTTGGACTAAATTTCTTCTTTTTTTTTTGCAGGTAAATTACATTCGTGATAAAATTGTGTCGCTTAATTGGATCAATGGAACCACAGACTTTAAAAAAAATGTTTTACTGGCCTTAACATTTCTAAATAAAGAAATTGTCTACAAAATATGTAGTGTTTTTCCATTACGATTGTCATTTTTTCTTAAGGTATGAAAGTAATAGTCAAATACCCGTATGACAACTGCGTAGCATTTTAATTTGAGGAAAATATTGAAAATGCGTGTATCATGATGTGTCTGGATTCCATCACGGCGCTGCGTCGGTAAAATACATGTATTTTCAATGACTGAATCGAGAACAGAGAAGATATGTATAGCATTCAATTTCGAACTAATTGTTTTGACATTCCTTTTAAGAAGTGTTGCCACGCGGGTATTTTTTAGTCTTGAAATCTATGCGTTGATTGAAAAAATGTGAAACAAAAATTGTTACTGAAAGTTATATATTTCTCGAAAAAAATTTAGGTATGACAAATAAAGGCCTACGAGTACCTACGAGTACCTACTTATTCTCAAAAACAGCACGTAGGACTCTTAGGACTAGTTGCAAAGGATCCATTTGTAGAGATAAAGTAATTGAAGGGTGTAGATCTAGTCGATTAACTCTACATAAAGTTATCACTCTATGATTAGTGAAGATATTTACACCTGCTATCTCCTTCTATCTGACACTAGTGCCGCTAATGATAACCATTACTGGGTATTTTACAATGATTACATTTATGGTACGGCGGAAAAAATATATTCTAGTTTTTAATATTAAAGTTGAGAATATTTTTTGAAATTAACAAAAATTTATGTTTTATTTTTTTAGATTTTACGAGTATCATATTCAACGTATGCCGTTTTATCCTATTTTACAAAAAAATTATAAACTTTATATGGTAATAATTTGTAAGTGCACCTGGTATGGCCCATTTTTTGTAAGTCTTAAATATAAAAAAAATTATAAATAAAAATTATTTATGAAAACAAACTTCACAATATTCCTCATTTAATTTATAAATAAATTCAACATACAAATGAACAAATTAAATTGAAATTCCTTAAAACCTTGAGCATGTAGGTAATCAGTCTTTTACAATATTTTTTTTTTTAAGTCATAAATATGCTTTTGCCCTGATGTCGGTTTCAATGTATATTTCTTTAAAATTTGAAAATGTGGGAGACAGTGGCGCATTGAGGGAGTGCCACTCACAAAGGTCGCCAAATGGTCCGCAAAACAAAAAAATTGGTGGATAATTTTTATTTTTATTATACCTAATTGATTTCTGGTTAATATATTTTATATTTAGTGCCAGTGTAATATAATAAATGTTAATTCGTAAATAAAAAGAAAAACAAGAAGCGTTAATAGTCTAAATCAAACTGGGAAAAAGCTAAAATGGCGTCGACTGGGTACATGCATCTACTGAACCAAAACTCGACCTACATCGCGCATACCTTGCCTAGTTCTACCACGGAACCTACCATGACTATGCACACAACGAACATGTAAATAATTGAAAACTATTTTAAATAAATGAATGATTTATTGAAAATTTTTTAAGATGGCAGCACTGCGATCGATTCAATTGTACCTACTCTCCACCTACTACGCACCCAACGAATACACACTATTAAAAAAATTGTATTACAAACCAAAGATATTTTGGTAGTAATAAATTTTGAAGAAAATTATACGAAAATAGTTCATTGTATAATAATGTTATAGTGTATTGTAAATACATGGGGCGGAGTTAAAGGAAATATTATGTGAATTTTAGAATGGTAATCTCTTTAAAGTGAATTTATTGTATCGTATAAAATATAGCAATTCTTTTTAACAATCTTTGGCGCGACATTTAGTGACTTCATTAATGGCTTCCTATATTTTTATTCAGAATGGCACTGAATTTATGAACGTGAATTTTTGTGTTGAATTTTAATGGTTGAAGAAAATATGTCCCAAGAGAAAATGTGAGATACATATTGAAAAGCTTCAAGTATCGTAAAGTGAATTAGTGTATTTAAGATGCTTTTATTAGGTTGACTTAGATATATTCGTAACCGATAAAGTATGCGATTAAATGAACAAAAAAGTGTTTTCTTCGATTTTTAAAATTAACATCACTACATAGTATAAAACAAAGTCGCTTTCTCTGCCCCTATGTCCCTTTGTATGCTTAAATCTTTGAAACTACGCATCGGATTTTGATGCGGTTTTTTTAATAGATAGAGTGATTCAAGAGGAAGGTTTATATGTATAATAACATCTATTAAATAGTGGAGAAGTACTGCTATTTTTGAGGTTTCTAATGTGATGTCGTAAAAAGTTAATAAGTAAAAATTTAGTGTATGAATTTAGATATTCAAATATAGCAGGAAATCTTCATGGTATAGGGAAAGGGGGATTGTTTTACTCCAAATTTAACGCGTACGGGCCACGGGCAGTAATGAATAAATCAAAACTACTGGATCGATTTTAATCACATAATCTATTTTATACTCGTGCGAAGCCAGAGCGGGCCGCTATGTTTTTATATACAACGTTCACAGTTTTTCTGTAGTGTATTTAGTATCAGCATTGCACCCGTGCGAAGCCGGGGCGGGTCGCTAGTTTGATTATAAAAATTGAAAACATATTTTTTGTAAAACATATATGTCGATATGGACACTTTTTTCACTGGTGCTTTATACATAGCCACCAGAAAACGGATACCATTATAGAGCTTCTTCATTAAAAATAACGTACGTTACAACTTTTAAAATCGAATTTTCTTAAAAACCGTCAGTCTTACGAAAAAAAGTAAATGAATGTTTTTTGCAGGAAATTTTCTAATATAATAATTTGATAACTAATATTTTTTCATTTAAACTGAAGTTCGATCTTTCTGAAATGTATATCCCTCACCCTCTAAGTATGCCTAGTCCACAACTCTAAAGGGTGGAGCTTGATTGACGAATCACTATAACATAGTGGAACCTAGTTAAGTGAAACCTGCAAATTTGTCTCACTTATAGAAGTATTCCACTTGCCCAGTGTCTCATTGTGTCATTTGCAGAGGGTTCCATTAATAGAGGACAGAATACAGATTCTTTCAGTTATTCGCTTCGGCTTCCAGTGAAAAATTTTGGCGTTAAAAGATTCTATTATGACTAATTTGCAATTTTTTACATGTTAATATTATAGAAAATGTCAAATTAAAATTAATGAAAAACACTAATTAATTAAACTTAATGAATTAAAAATTGTGAAAATAAGAAATCAAATTGCACAAATATTATTTTTCAAATGTAAATTATCATAATTATTTATTTAAATTTGTGAGACAATAATATTAAATTTTCAATGTAAGTCGTAAATGCAATCCATACAATTATATATGCATCCATACAATTCTATAATTAAAGTAGTGTATTAGTGTATCGTTACCATGGAAACGCCTCCTATAAAACTCACGCACGGCGCTAATAGACAGAGGTGAGATTATTCAATAAAATAATAAGTTTTAATAATATTATTGTGAGCAGATACAGTTAGTTGTCCACAAACGTCATAATTTTTCGCTCCTGACTTTCAGTACTTGGTTCAAATTCTTCAACCAATCGGAAAAAATAGTAGATGTCATCCATGCCTTTTTATAATTTTGGTAATTCAAAGGCAAAGTTTTAACACCTTTCAAACATCTTTGGGTTTTAGATTTCCCGATTAATAGGATAGGCATCTTTTCAGTTCCGTGGTTTCCCACTTTTATAAACAGATATTAGCCTCTTTTTTTCACGCGCTGATAACAACTTAAGCCTTCGTTTCGGCATTTTTCAAATAAAAATCCGTATGATAGTAAAGCAAAACTCACACTTGATGCTCAAAATTAGTTAAGTACGGAATTTGCGAATAGAATAACAATTAGTAAGTTAGCAGACAAAACGATGTTGTCCCAGTTCTCAGTTCCAGAAGTTAATGCATATAAAATTCACCCACTGTCTCAGTTATTGATGTACTATGACGATAAAATCGAAAGAACGAATCCTAGATAGGAGGTTTGCTTCGCCCCACTAAGAAAGGTCAAAGTGTTGGGACCTCAGCATGAGTTCCAGTAATGGTGACTTCTCACGTATCCAGGTTCTACTTATCCAAGTTTCACTGTAATACTGTGTAATTGGAAAATGTAGAGGTAAACATGAAGTTTGACCATAATTTATAACTGTAAAAATGAACTACACTCAAGAGAGAATGAAGGTGGTTTTACTTAAATATAATTCATTAAACAAAAAGAATGTTGCGTCTCATACAAATGGGCGTTAAATAATTTATATTTTACATGAACTTCTTCAAATGAATAACAAATATGCTCTAAATATTCTAATTAAGCTTATTTTTTAACCGATAGAAAAGGAGGAAGGTTCTTAATTAACGGGTTATATCCAGTTAAAATTTTCAAAGAATCGATTTTGTTTAAGTTTAATTTCGATTATATCAAGCTAAGCCAAGAAATATTCAGTAAGATAAAAGCATTAAAAAAATTTTTTTTAACTGAGTGTAAACCTCTTTTAACGCGTTTTTCTCGAAACATCGTGTTCAAAGTTGGTGAGCAGGATTTCTCCGAAACGGCTCAATCTATCGTTTCTAATTTTTACACAATTTTTTTAGATCTTTTCCCCAAAAATTAATCGAAGAAACTTTGAAGTGGCCAATTTTTTGAAGAATTTTGAATTTTTTTTTTTTTTTGGAAATCGCCATTTTTTCAAAAATTATAAATTTAACTATTCCTTCGATCTATACCTGTATCTATCTATCGACGAAAGATTTTTCATTTTAAATAATCCCAATCAGATATATGGCGCTCACTGCCGGACACCTTTTTTTGGATCTCCAGGGGATCGCCTACAGTAGTATCATATAAAATGTTTGAAATCTGACAACGGGATATAAAGATTAAAGAAATTTCCTATATGTATAGGTTTTTTGTATTTCTGTAAAATAAATGGTCTTCTTAAATTTTTTGCGCATGAAATTGGATATGACCCTTAAACCCGTACGATTTATTATTAATTTGAAAGGATATACTCTTCAGGTGGTCCAATAATTGTTTTATAAAAATCAGTTCAGCAGTTTTTTTTTTAAGTTATGGACTTATTTGCGTAACTGAAGTTGTTTAGCACACAGGTAGAAATTTCATTGAGTACGCAAGCAAAATAAAATACACCAACAACAATAATTTTCTTGTGTGAAATTACGCTTTAAATTCGAAGTCAATGAATTGATTTCTTGCAAAGGATATGCTTATCGTTGACTTCAAAGAGTAAATGTTCACAAGTGAATTAATAATTAGTGTCTGCGCTTTAAAAAAAATTTATTACGTTTTAGTGCATTTTCCATCGGTTAGATTTTTTGCAAAAAATTTTTATTTTTTACAAGTATATAGAATAAATGAACATTCCATTTTAAATTGGAATATTTCGTATTCACCTACCATAACCATAGCAGACCATGTTTGTTATAACAGCCACTGAAGAGTTTCCTCGTTTGGTTATTATTTTCATAAAAGGGTGCTGAATAGTATATATTTGTTATACCGGGAGTCAACTAAATCATTCGATTTCCATGCGGTAACAATGATAACATTAATATAGTAAGTGGTACAAAGTACAGCTGGGGTACAAAAACAAACCATGGATAGAGTCTGATGAGGTCCACACGAAGAACTTCCCAGTATAATAAAAACTTTTAAAAATTTTAATAAATAACAAGTGAAAACAAACAATTGATTGAGTTAATTTTTCAAGAATACTTTCACTTGTGAAAATAGCGGTGAAAAATTACCAAATTATTTTTGACTCGAGTTATAAGAAACGTAGAATAACTTTATTGACATCCGGTATACATAACTTTACAACAACGAATAGTTACTTGATTCTTTTTGTTTTGCGTGAGTTGTTTGTACGAAAAATGTAATTTTGAATGAATGTAAAGAATTTTTAAATTAATAACAATCGAATTTATTCCTTCTACACAATAAAGAGTTTTGTATTTAAAATTTATTGTTGAATAAACAGTAGTAATTTATTGAGAACAATTCAAATTTTATTTTTAAAAATCATTTTCAAAGTAATGATTTTCCAATGTACAGAGTGTGTCAAAAATCAGTTCCTTACAAATTTTTTGCCATGTATAATTGTTTTTTTTCGTTCTTAATTTAATTTAAATACATAGGTTTGGCAGTCTTTGTTTCGTCCTCTGATTGCAAAGAATGTGAAAGAGCAATTAATTCTAATCCAGCACTTTTATCAAATGCAAGCTCTAGCTGCACAGATGCAACAAAACGTGGTCACTTAAACCATCGTAGAGAGGTAGTACCTATATCAATTTCTGAAAAAAGCCGTTTTCGCTAGTTATGGAAAATCATTATTGCATCTGCAGAATGTTCATGAGCTTTTAACAAGAAGTATTCAGAAAGCTGTTCGCACTCACTTATTCTTCCTGAATGTCACAGGAAGTGGTGCAAACAGAGAAAAAAAATCTTGTTGTTTTTAGTGCATATCTATGCATTTTTCTACAAAGACTATTCGCATATAAATTATTTAATAATAATTTATATTATTATTAAAATAATAATATAATACTATTATAATAACCTGTTTTTAGAATGATATTACTAGTTTACTTGTTCTCAGTATTAAGAATACTTTAGATGTCTATAAAATATAATACAATTTTTGTTTTCATTATGGGAGTTATGGGAGTTAGCATGGAAGTACTTTAGTTGACAGTTAATATGTCATACGTTGGACACATTTCCCATCATGCATTGCATGATTAGAATACATCCTTTTATTATACCATGCATATATGTAATATGCAAGGTATACTAAGTTTAGTCCAAAGTTTGTAACGCTTAAAAATATTGATGCTATAAACAAAATTTTGCTATAGGTGTTCATAGAATCACCTAATTAGTCCATTTCCGGTTGTCTGTCCGTCCGTCCGTCTGTGGACACGATAAAAAACGAAAAAAGATATCAAGCTGAAATTTTTACAGCGTACTCAGGACGTAAAAAGTGAGGTCGAGTTCGTAAATGAGCAACATAGGTCAATTAGGTCTTGACCTATGAGTCCATAAGACCCATCTTGTAAACCGTTAGAGATAGAACAAAAGTTTAAATGTAAAAAATGTTCCTTATAAAAAAATAAACAAACTTTTGTTTGAAACATTTTTTCGTAAACATCACTGTTTACCCGTGGGGGTGCAAATTAGGCGTAAATTGTATAATATGTATTATATCAATTGTATATGTATTTGCAATGTGATAATCAACACTATTTATGCATGGTATTTCAACAATTAACTCAGTCAATTGTTTGTTTTCACTTGTATTATCTTAAAATTGAGTATCAAAACGAAGACACCGTTGACAATTACTATCATTGAAAGTAATGAACTAAATATGTCAAATAAAAACAAATGCAATGCAGTAATTTACCCATTAGTGTTTCAATTATTACAAATTAGATTTTTATACACCATATCGTGGGGGACACCACATATTTCGCGTATTTGCGAGCCCTTGATATGTTTCATTTGTGTGAAGTATCAAAATTTTCTAATTATATATTTTTTTAAGCGTATTTTTTACAAATATTCGTAAAGGTACTTCTATAAATAGCGGTGGAATTTGTTTTTCTTTCTTAAATGTCACTGAAGTACTTATAAATTTTGTGTACTTATAAAAGTGCGTGAGTGTTTTTGTGTTGTGATTGTACAATCCTTGTGTACTTGCGTGAACCGAATAAGTATGGCGCGTCCAAAAACTTGCCCAATTCCAACCAACAAAAAGTTAGTGAGCATAGGCAAATATGATCTTACTGGAAAACTGCTGGGAAAAGGGAACTTTGCTCGTGTAGAAGAGGCTGTTCATCGATATCTTAAAACAAAGGTAAGTTTAGTTGAATTCTTAAACAACCATAGAGGTTTTTAGTGTTTCATAAAATTTTAATTAAAAACATGGATGTAGATTTTATAACCAAAGAATTCTATTGATATATGGGTGATTTCAGACAATACGAAAATACCATAAAACTGAAATTTTGGGTGTCAATTTATAAGTATTTAATACGCTTTCTGTGTAAATTTTAAGTCGATTCTCTGAACGATTTACGAAAAATTAATTATTAAAAACAGCCATTTCACGGTGATATACGACGAAGTCGTTTTTTTAGTCAAAAAGTGCTTTTAAAAATGTTTTGATATTTACATAAAAACTTTTATCAATATGCCTTAAGTTTTAAGCTTTAAATCATACACATTAAGAACTGTGCATGAAAATGAAAAACTTTTTTTGCTATCGAAGTACCTTTAATTACCCTATATTGAGTTTCTTGCAAATTAAATTTTGCCTCTATATTCAAAAAATACAAACTTTCGAAAGATTTTAAGATGATCCCCATAAGACCATATTTCTCGGGGAATCAGATGATTGAAATTTTGCAATGAGGGAATTTTGTGAATTTCCAAAAAAAAAAAGAAATAGAAAAGGCATGATGGTAGAAATTTAAAAAACCTTAAAAATAAATATTACCAGTCATTGGAGTATAACGTCTCTACATATTGTATTATTTAATTTAGATTCCGGATACAAATAGAAGGAAATGAGATTAAAACGAAGTATTATAATAAAAATGTTTACCTTTGCGTTTAACTTTTATTTGTATGGATAATTACAGAAGTTTCCTTTTAAAAGAGGAAGGAATATTCAATAATATTTAAAATAATAGTACTAAGCTTTGATCGGATATCAAATTGAGCTTTTCTTTTTTTAAAGTTTTCTTTTTAAACTATACTTGTGAATTTATATTATATTTCTCTACATATTTCTGCAATTTATTTTTATGGAATATAAATGTGTTTTTAAGTCAAGTATTAAAAAAAAGTATTTTCTAAAAAAGTGTGAATCGGATAAAAACAAAAAGTGTTCGATAAATTAAAATTAAGAAAATATATTGGTATTTTTTTACTCAAATGCATGAAAACAAAGTTGATCGTTGTAAAAAATACTACTGTGGTTGAAAATCGAATGCAATTTCTACCAAACGTTTATATGTTAGATCCTAGCTAGATACCTAAAAATGACCAGCTCTACAGTTTTAACGTGTGAATAATATTCAATACGATGACTGATTTTTGGTATAATAAATGATTGCGTGAGTAGTCACATTTTGTCTTGACGGGGGTAGAACAGTAGTCGAATACATTGTTAGCATTGCGAGGGATATATTAAAACACTATTTACGAGCGTGGCCACCTATTGCTGAAGTAAACACTATCACCACAATAATACACCTAAATAAAATTTTAGGCCTATATATTAATGTTATAAAATGCGTACTTAAATTGATATTACAATTCAATATTTCGTTTGTCACTATTTGTTATTGTAAATAAATCAAATCGTAGGGGGTCGTTCGTTTTTTACCATGTGGATTTTTAAAGGAAATAGAGTTATATTTAAAATATATTAAATTGATAAATTACGTGTTAGAATAAAGTACCTACGTTTTCAAAAACAAATTATAATTGATCATTTATTAATTATAGTTTATTATATTTTCTTTATTGAATATTTTTTCACAATTTTTTATAAAACATTGCAAAACCCGTTGATTATAGTAGTTTTGAATCGAAAATTTATAACAAAGATTGGAAAATTTTCAATTTGATGAGAATTTTCGTGTTTTATGACTTTAAATTTAGATTCAGCGACCTGAAAAATTCTCTTTATTCACAACTTTATCTTTTTCATTTTGAGTCGTCCATTTCCAAAAGATACAGAGGTAAAAAAAATTAGGACGATCTCTTTTCTACATGGTTTTCTGAACAAATGAGCCAAACAAATCTGTCGATCGATGCGCCAAATTAAAGAAAAAAAAACCTTTTTTTTAGATACTCGTTGTTTAACTTCCGAACCAAAAACATATGATAATTGTTCTCACTGCACAAGGGATCCAAATACTCGCCAAGAAAAGATTCTCTGATGTTTTTGTATACCGGACAACCAATTAAAATATGGTATAAGTATTCTTTCTGTTGAAGGTTACACAGTAGACATTTGTGATTATGCGGCTTTTCTTAAAAAAGAACTCACTTTCCCCGCCTATTTTTTGTAAGGATTTTATGTTTTTACTTTCAGTACTGAACCTATTTAAATAATAAAATAGCTCCTGTTATTTAGTGCATTATGGACAAGAGTAATTAGCTTCTATTTGCTCCGTGCGTGAGTTTCGTTTCCATGGTAACGATACACTACTTTAATTATAGAATTGTATGGATGCATATATAATTGTATGAATTGCATTTATGACTTACATTGAAAATTTAATATTATTGTCTCAAAAATTTAAATAAATAATTATGATAATTTACATTTGAAAAATAATATTTGTGCAATTTGATTTCTTATTTTCACAGTTTTTAATGCATTAAGTTTAATTAATTCGTGTTTTACAATAATTTTAATTTGACATTTCTATAACATTAACATGTAAAGAACTGCAAATTAGTAATAACTGCCCCCTTTAACGCCAAAATTTTTCACTGGAAGCTCTGGCATCGATTTTATTGTCCCTACCATGACTACGCACACAACGAATATAACCTGTATTCATACAATCTTGTTAAAGAAATTCATTAAATGTAAAAAAAAAACTAAAGCTTGTTTAAATTCTCTTCGGTGCCATTATTTTTATAATCCATTGGGATAAATTTGTATATTCACACAACATCATCATGGTATTTACGTTACAATATATATTTTTTTTTATCATGTTTGTTTTGTTATTGTTCATGTTGTATTGTATTGTATTATATTATTGATTTCATCTCAATATATAAGGTACGAGCTACATAAATACAATAAAATTTAACCGACTTAAAAAAGGTCTAATAAATCATTAGCTGAGCCTACTCAAGTTTTATAAAATTTACATGAAATTGCAACTGGCAAAGTTTGAGCCATTTTCCTAGTCATATAGGTGCTATAAATATAATATATGTATAGCTTTGATCGCCTGTATCTCGAAAACTACTCGTTTAAAAGTTTAGCGACCGGTAGAGCTTTTGATCAAAATGATCCAAAGAACAGTTTAGGGTGGACGAAGAAATATTTTTCTTTCAAATATTGCGGTCAGAGTCGCAACGAGGGTACATATAGCGCTGGTGGCAAGTATTTAGGTTGCGCCTTATATATATATATCGGGATCGGCTCTAACGATTTTGATGAAAATTCGTATACTGATAGAATTTAACAATCGAGCAAAAAATTAACAGGTTGTTAATTTTTTTATAAGCAATAACTTTTAGATTTAAACTTTTGTTCCATCTCTAGCGGTTTACAAGAAAACAATTAAATTAAAAGTTCTAGCCGAAGTATTTGTGCACATTTTCATTTTTTTTTTTCAACTTTTTAGCTCCAAAGTTGACTGAGGTATGGAAATTTAAAAATGAAAGTTCTTCGCACATTCAATCAAATGAAAAAATATCCACTTTCTCATTTGATTGAATGTGTACCCCTTTTAGAGGTCGACTTTTCGAGGTCGAAGTTTTTACACCCTAATAATCAACTGTGGAAAATTTCAAAGATCATAATTTTTTCCTGTTAGATATATTTTAGTTTAATTGTCCTATACGCGAAAAGATAAATACAAAATTTGATCTAAGGAAATTGAAATGGAATGGAACTTAAGTTTAAGATAATACATTATAAATTTTATTTTCTAAAACTGTGATTGTTATGAAATTTTGTTTAAATTAATTGAGAGAATCTTTAAATTAAAAGATTAATTAACGAAGGATCTCTGTTGTAAGTCTAACGAAACTCGTTTATGGTAAAATTGATCTTAAAACTGTAAAATAGCAATGTACTCCTGTAAAGGAGAATCTACGATGTGTAAGAGCGTAGTTTTAACAACCTGTTTTTTCCTCAAATAACTACATTGTCACAATTAACGTATTTTATTTTTACTTATTGTTGTTTTTTACATTTAATCATGCACATGATATTTACATCATGGTCTATTCGACTAATTTTGATATATAATATGTTACACATTCGTAAACTAAATATTGGCAAATATCTTGTCTAGTAATCTTAATTAAAGAATATTTTATTTTAATTAAAAGTAATTTTAAGCAAATAGCTTATCGATATTTATTTTTTTATTGGTTCTATTTTTTTCCTTGACTAAAAAGTATTTTTTCTTGTACACTTTGTGTATTATTTATTTATATAAAACAAATATATCAAACAAGTGAAAACAAACAATTGACTGAGTTAATTGTTGAAATACCATGCATAGACAGTTGCCAATTGCGTTTACATTTTACCCAGAATTGCTTTAATCTAAGATCCCACTTTCCCAAATGAAAGCTTACCCTGATAAAAAATAGAAAGAGTATTAAGTCTGTTTGAGTCTTGAATCACTTTTGTAAGATACTTGAACTATGTGAGGCGTGCCATTGAATTACACAAGAAAAATTTAATTAAGATAAAAATCAAAGTATCAAAATATTTGGAATAAATAAGAAAGATATCTAGGACATATCGACAAAGAAACTGAATTTGAAAGAAAACAAATAAAAAAAAAAGAGTCTAGTAATCAGATTAAAGTAATTATCTTGTAATAAAATTAAAAAATTGTTTAACTGTTGAAAACAATACGTATTACACCACCAGTATGCCTCTGCCCCGTAGAACAGTCATGCACAATGCCAACGGTGGTCGATCGACGTGCTATGAGTGAAAGTAAATAATTTTGGTTGATGCCGGCTCAGCTCGACTAGGCTCCTATTTATAAATTCATGATATTCATAATTACATATTTTGTTTCAAGTATTAAATAATGCCCTTAATTTATTACATGTACTGCAACTCTACAAGTCATTTTATTTAATATCAAGTATTTTATAACTCAATTTTACTGTAATTACCTGTGAATGACATCGGTAAAGATCGATTTAACACGATCTTAAGAATTCAGTGCAAATTTTAAATAAAAAAATAATAAAAAGTTTAAAGCTTGTTTCTTTCTTGACAATCGAAGATACAAATAAGGTTTTTTATTTCGCATTTTATACTATTTTACGCATATAGGGACTGATTAATCTAGTTGGGAAAAATGTTCTGGGAACATGAATTCTGGATATACAGGATAGAACATTTTAATCTATTATGGCTAAAATAGTTCGTTCAGATTGAAGCTAGTTTTTGGGGTTGCTTTATTAATCAATTTTAATCCTAAAATGTAAGAGATAGCATAACACATTAAATTAGGAAATTGGTTGAAAATATTCTTTCGAAAATTGTAAGATTTCGGAGGAAATACGACGAAATACGAAAAATATATCATTGTTGCATTAAATCGAAAGAAAAAAAAAACGCAAGATACAGAAAAATGCTTGAGCAAAAGTTGTCCAAATGTTAAAATAATAAAATAATATTTGCAACTAATTTAACAGCACTTAGAATCGATATCCTAAGCCAATATTTTATTTTCTAGTGATCAATTAATAAATTATTAATTTCTAAAGAAATAAAAAGCACAAATTTTATATTTTCCGGCATTGAAACTTTATGATACCTTCAAATATAATTTATATGAAACAAAATATTGAATCACAAAAACCATTGAATCTTGTTGAGTTGGATAAATGTTGTTTTGGATGACTTATTTACAAGAAACATAAAACAAATACTCACGTGTGCTGTTAAGTCTGTTGTTTGTTTAAATTTTTGTTGATATTATTTATATTCGATGGATATACTTGAAATTTTGGCAGATCGTTGCATTTTTAGCCAAGATTGTCATTTGTAACCCAAAATTCTCACTGTAAAAGAAAATCATTATAAAACAAATTTGTATCCGTTTCCACACTACCATTGAGGTAGGATACATCAGCGCGTTTTTTTTTACGTGGTATCCCCTATAGGCCTAATCCACGATCTTTTCCTTCTATTTAAGTGCATCCGGTTACATTTAAACAGAAGAAAAAGATAAATAATCATCCAATTTGTCGTGACCGGAACATGACAAATTGGATAACATTATCGCAATTCCTAAAAAAAAAAAATTCACAATCCCCAAATACTATCAGCCTAAATTTGACATCACTTAATATAATTACAGGACAGGTATTCCTAAAATATAAGAAAGAGATAAAAAAAAAACATAAATATCCCTGGAAAAAAATTCAATTATTTTAAAAAGAAAAGGAATAAGTAAAAATTGCTTAATTTATAATAACCTTTATGCATAAATATTTCTGAAGGTCCATTTGAATTAACCATATCAACCTAGTTATAAGTAGACTTACCCCAGAATGAAACCAATCCAAAATATCACAGGCTATAACACAGGCGAAAAATCCATGTAATCAAGATCATTTTTTCCGTACATTATCTGTCTAGATATACCTAACTCACTTTAAGTGATGACTGCGCTTTTTTGCATGTCCCGTCTCACCGTCATCATGAGTTGATACATAATCCCCTATCGAGGCGCTTAGCTTTTAGACAGACATAACGAGAAAAAATTGATTTTTGACTACACAATTTGTCATAGTGTCATAACACATGCAACAAATCGAACGAGTTTTTCCTGAGAAACATCATACTAACCTCAGTTAGTCAACGTCGCTTCTCAGAATTTAGGGCAGACCGAATTTACAAATTTAAAATAATATATTTAAAAAAGAAAATAAAAAAAATTTAAAAAGAAAAATTAGGCAATTTTTCAACCCAGTTATAAGTTGACTTACCCCAGAATGAAACCAATCCAATATATCACAGGCTATAACACAGGCGAAAAATCCATGCAATCAAGATCATTTTTTCCGTACATTATCTGTCTAGATATACCTAACTCACTTTAAGTGATGACTGCGCTTTTTTGCATGTCCCGTCTCACCGTCATCATGAGTTGATACATAATCCCCTATCGAGGCGCTTAGCTTTTAGACAGACATAACGAGAAAAAATTGATTTTTGACTACACAATTTCTCATAGTGTTATAACACATGCAACAAATCGAACGAGTTTTTCCTGAGAAACATCAGACTAACCTTAGTTAGTCAACGTCGCTTCTCAGGATATAGGGCAGACCGATTTTACAAATTTAAATTAATGAACTGATATTTAGAGTAAAATAAATTGAAAAAAAACAAAAATATCTCTGGGCATAAAAGTTAAAAATTGCTTAATTTGCAATAATATTTATGCATAAACAATTAAAGAAAGTTCTAGGATAGGATATGATAAAAAAAGGTAATTCTAGGATAGGATATGAATTTTACAAGTCACAAACACAGAATTATACAAATGACAATGTCGGAGATGAAAAAGCATAAATATCTCTGGAAAAAAATTCAATTATTTTAAAAAGAAAAGGAATAAATAAAAATTGCTTAATTTACAATAACCTTTATGCATAAATATTTCTGAAGGTCCATTTGAATTAACCATATCAACCTAGTTATAAGTAGACTTACCCCAGAATGAAACCAATCCAAAATATCACAGGCTATAACACAGGCGAAAAATCCATGTAATCAAGATCATTTTTTCCGTACATTATCTGTCTAGATATACCTAACTCACTTTAAGTGATGACTGCGCTTTTTTGCATGTCCCGTCTCACCGTCATCATGAGTTGATACATAATCCCCTATCGAGGCGCTTAGCTTTTAGACAGACATAACGAGAAAAAATTGATTTTTGAATACACAATTTGTCATAGTGTCATAACACATGCAACAAATCGAACGAGTTTTTCCTGAGAAACATCATACTAACCTTAGTTAGTCAACGTCGCTTCTCAGAATTTAGGGCAGACCGAATTTACAAATTTAAAATAATATATTTAAAAAAGAAAATAAAAAAAATTTAAAAAGAAAAATTAGGCAATTTTTCAACCCAGTTATAAGTTGACTTACCCCAGAATGAAACCAATCCAATATATCACAGGCTATAACACAGGCGAAAAATCCATGCAATCAAGATCATTTTTTCCGTACATTATCTGTCTAGATATACCTAACTCACTTTAAGTGATGACTGCGCTTTTTTGCATGTCCCGTCTCACCGTCATCATGAGTTGATACATAATCCCCTATCGAGGCGCTTAGCTTTTAGACAGACATAACGAGAAAAAATTGATTTTTGACTACACAATTTCTCATAGTGTTATAACACATGCAACAAATCGAACGAGTTTTTCCTGAGAAACATCAGACTAACCTTAGTTAGTCAACGTCGCTTCTCAGGATATAGGGCAGACCGATTTTACAAATTTAAATTAATGAACTGATATTTAGAGTAAAATAAATTGAAAAAAAAACAAAAATATCTCTGGGCATAAAAGTTAAAAATTGCTTAATTTGCAATAATATTTATGCATAAACAATTAAAGAAAGTTCTAGGATAGGATATGATAAAAAAAGGTAATTCTAGGATAGGATATGAATTTTACAAGTCACAAACACAGAATTATACAAATGACAATGTCGGAGATGAAAAAGCATAAATATCTCTGGAAAAAAATTCAATTATTTTAAAAAGAAAAGGAATAAATAAAAATTGCTTAATTTACAATAACCTTTATGCATAAATATTTCTGAAGGTCCATTTGAATTAACCATATCAACCTAGTTATAAGTAGACTTACCCCAGAATGAAACCAATCCAAAATATCACAGGCTATAACACAGGCGAAAAATCCATGTAATCAAGATCATTTTTTCCGTACATTATCTGTCTAGATATACCTAACTCACTTTAAGTGATGACTGCGCTTTTTTGCATGTCCCGTCTCACCGTCATCATGAGTTGATACATAATCCCCTATCGAGGCGCTTAGCTTTTAGACAGACATAACGAGAAAAAATTGATTTTTGACTACACAATTTGTCATAGTGTCATAACACATGCAACAAATCGAACGAGTTTTTCCTGAGAAACATCATACTAACCTTAGTTAGTCAACGTCGCTTCTCAGAATTTAGGGCAGACCGAATTTACAAATTTAAAATAATATATTTAAAAAAGAAAATAAAAAAAATTTAAAAAGAAAAATTAGGCAATTTTTCAACCCAGTTATAAGTTGACTTACCCCAGAATGAAACCAATCCAATATATCACAGGCTATAACACAGGCGAAAAATCCATGCAATCAAGATCATTTTTTCCGTACATTATCTGTCTAGATATACCTAACTCACTTTAAGTGATGACTGCGCTTTTTTGCATGTCCCGTCTCACCGTCATCATGAGTTGATACATAATCCCCTATCGAGGCGCTTAGCTTTTAGACAGACATAACGAGAAAAAATTGATTTTTGACTACACAATTTCTCATAGTGTTATAACACATGCAACAAATCGAACGAGTTTTTCCTGAGAAACATCAGACTAACCTTAGTTAGTCAACGTCGCTTCTCAGGATATAGGGCAGACCGATTTTACAAATTTAAATTAATGAACTGATATTTAGAGTAAAATAAATTGAAAAAAAAAACAAAAATATCTCTGGGCATAAAAGTTAAAAATTGCTTAATTTGCAATAATATTTATGCATAAACAATTAAAGATGGCTCATTTAATCTTAATTTACCTTTATTAACATAAACTTACTTAGAAACAAACCCGAAAACGAAATTTAAGATTTGGAATTCAAATGAAGGGAATAGATAAATGTCAAATAAATAAGCTATTCATAGTGAATAGTAAAACACACACTCAAATTAATTATATTACTAAGAATAAATTATCACATGAGATTTAGAAAATAAAAATAAAAATTTTACTTACCTGGATTTTGAACTCCATACCTGTGTAAGAGGACTAGGACTCGCTATACTCTCTGCCACACGACTTGATGCTTGTTACAATTTAAACGGCCATAATCGGTGGTAAAACTGGACAAACCTAATGAATAAATATATTTTAGTGATAAATAATTAAAATAATTAAAAATAATTTTATTATTAGTGTATGTACAAATATCAGCCAATTGATTCTCTGTAGGTATATGTTCAATTTTTAAATTATCTTTTTTTAATTCTGATCGAATGAAATGGTATTTAATGCCAATATGTTTACTTCTTTTACTTTCCCAATTCTTAACTTATTGAATACTTGATTGATTATCCTCAAAAATTACTGGTTTAACGATCATATTAAAACATTCATTTTACAAACCGCAGCTAGTTAATGCAACAATATTCTGTTTTTTAGATTTTCAAAATATATTATTTCCAAATAATTGAAGGGCGTACATGCGTCAACGATAATAGTAGAGAAATAAAAAACAATATGGTAATGCGATAGTTTAAATGATTTTCTATGATTTAAGACAAGAAAAATAACCTATTATCGAATTTTTTTCATTGAATTTTAAGTTTAAAAAATTGAATAAAAGTAAGATTTAATATGGGACTAAATGGAAAATATAAATACGATATTTTTCTAAAATTATATCGATACCAATACTTTTTTTTACAAGCCTTTACCAGGTAATAATTATTTAAACTTTTAATAGAATTTCAAAAAAATTTCTATTAATTTAAAATTCTTTAAAATTTACATACTGTTTCCCTATGAACGCACGTAGCAAAACAGGTTCACGCATGTACATGAACTTAAATAACATTTCATTCGATCAGAATTAAAAAAAAAATTGATTAGGTATATACCTACAAAAAATGAACTGGCTGATATTTGTACCAAAGGTTTATCAAATCAAAAATTTCACAAATTTGCTAAGTCCATAGGAATCTGTTTTGTTTGAATTGAGCGGAGTGTTGAAATCAATTGAATACAAATTTAGTTTTATTTATTATTTTGATAGAATTTTTTTCGATATTTAGTAACGGAGTTGTTGATTAAAACAATAATATTAAAACATTTCATTAATATTATGAATGTTCAAGTGATTGTCGAGTTATTTAGTTATTCATTTAAGGACGTACATTCATGAGACTTGTAAGTAGACAAATAAAAATAATTATGATGATAAAAAAGTTCAAATGATTTAAGAAAGAAAAGATAGACAATTATATAAATTAATCGAAACGTAATTAATGTTAAATTTTAAATTCAAAAAGTGGCAAAAATTAATCTTTAACATAGGTTTAAATGGAAAATATAAATCGATATTTCTCAAAAATTATATCGATAACTATACTTGAAACTTTTATCAGTTAGTAATTATTAAAAATGTTAATAAAATTTCAAAAAAAAATTCAAAATTATTTCAAATTTAAATACTGTTTCCATATAAACGCACATAGCAAAACAGGTTGATGAATGAACGTCTTTAAATAAAAATTATAATTATTAATATTAAAACTGTGTTTATTAGTAAACTCTACATCTAAAATAACACTAACGTCAAAAAATTTTATCGAACCATAGTATATTCATTTTGTTATATTTATTATAAATAAATTTTGTATAAATGAGATTGAATCTCTTGGGAATAAACGCAAGCTCAAAAATTTTGAAATCAAATAAAAATACTTGTAGTCAATCACTAATAATAAAACAACTAATTCTAGAATGTGATTTCAATTGGAAAAAATAAACAAATGATTCAAACATAATTTTTTTAAATTAATATTAAAAGTTTTGTGTAAAAAAGTATTTGGACAAAATGTGAAACAAATTAAATATAATATAGAATTTTACAATGTACAAAAAAAGAATTAGAAAAATGTAAATTAAAACAAAAACTTACTCAGAAACAAATTCGAAAATGAAATTTGACGTTTGGAAGTCAAATGAAGGTGAAACACAAAGCACAAATGTAACCAACTAACCACTATGAACGATGAAACACTACTGACCTAATGAATAATTTTGATTGACCACACCCGAAAAAAGCGCGGAAATTTAACACGCATTTAAATTAATGAAATTAATTTGAATAAATCAGAACATGAAATGTAGAGAAAAAATTTAAAATTTTTATTTGCCCGAGCTTTGAACCATAGACCTTCGATCTACGAGTCGCATGCGCTTAACACTGAGCTGCGACACCTCTTATATGATGAAACAATATCAAGAGACATTATCGATGATAAAGCTGTACAAACCTAATGAAAAACTTTGAGTGACTAAAACACCTGTGGGATTGTTACACAAACTTAAATTAATAACGTAGGGAAAAAAAAAATTTTTACCCTAGTGGGATTCGAACCCACGATCTTAGTACTACGAGTCGGACTCGCTCATCACTTCGCCATATGACCCGATATATACACATACAATTTACACAACCAATATCAGTGAGAAAATTATATTAACCTAATGAATAAATAAATTTAACTTATTCCAAAATAAATGCGTATTCAAATTAATTTAATTGATTTGCAAAAAATACATGAAATACCATGTATAGACAGTGTAAATAACAAAAGATATTCACTTTTAAATACACAACACACACACAACTGATATTACTATATTAATACATACTATAAAATTTGCGCCTATTTAACGCCCTCGTGGGTAAACAGTGATGTTTACAAAAAAATGTTTCAAACAAAAGTTTTTTATTTATCTATAAGGAACATTTTTTACATTTAAACTTTTGTTCTATCTCTAACGGTCAAGACCCAATTGACCTATGATGCTCATTTACGAACTTGACCTCACTTTTTACGTCCTGAGTACGCTGTAAAAATTTCAGGTCGATATCTTTTTTCGTTTTTGAGTTATCGTGTCCACAGACGGACGGACGGACGGACAACCGGAAATGGATTAATTAGGTGATTCTATGAACACCTATACCAAAATTTTTTTCGTAGCATCAATATTTTTAAGCGTTACAAACTTGGGACGAAACTTAATATACTATGTATATTTCATATATACATGGTATAATAATAACGTAAACACTATACATACGTTTTCTGTGTATACAATACTGTTACGTTTTCAGTTTTTTTTTTCTTTTCTTATGTTTTTCATTCTTCTATTTCTTTTTTTTTTTTGTATTAAGAAAGTTACACTTACTACATTTTTATACTAAGTATGTGTGTTGTTGTATTGTATGGTGTCGATCAGATGATATGTTGTTTTGTATGTATTGGATGTGGGTATTTGTTTAGAAAATTGTGTGTTGAATGAGTGATAATAATGCGTTGCGTAGTACATACAACAAATAACAGATCTATAAGTTGTATATTCTGTACACACATGACACGACTATCTATAAACAAAATGTATGAACCAATTCGATTTTTGTTAGGGTTTCGTTTCAAAAGTATAATTGTGAAATCATATCAGAAATTAACTAAAATTTGAAAAAACTAAATATTAAAAATATCTGTCTAGTAATCTTAAGGATGTATGAGCATTACAACAATGTTTGATTTAAGGGCTCAAAATTTGTTTGTAGGTAGTCTTTTACTCAAAGAATATGTGGTTAAATTTTCAGCTTAGGTATCCGTGCAAATTTTTAATAAAAAAGTCATTAAAAATCGATATAAAATACATTGGCTCTTATGGAGAAATCTCAAAAAACGACATATTTTGGAAGTTTTTGATAATTTTCATTTGGAATGAATGAAAACAAATTAAAAAAAAACTTTTTAATAGAAAGTAAACATATTAGCAATGAATTAGAAAAGAAAAAAACTAAGTGTCACCGTCCATATAAGGGATGTAAGAGCAGGGTAGATTAAGGGTTGAAATTATTTTTATCTTATTTTCAACTTTGATGATGAATTTTGTTATAACTTCATGAATGTAGACGAAAAATAAGAATAAAATTTTTCGATATGTGTCTTGGTTTTCGAAATATCGAAAGCTAAATAATTAAAAAAAAATTTCAATTTTCGATATTTTGAAAATTAAGCCAGATATCGAAAAATTCTTACTTTTCGTCTTATATCGTCAAGTAATAATATAAATTTATCATCAAAATTGAAAATAACTATTTTTAAATTTGTGCCCCCAGTACCATGCTCATACATCCTTAATTAAAGACAATTGAAAAAAATAAATAAATATCGTATGCATGATTAAAAGTAAACAAAACAAAAAAGTAGTATATTTTTGGGTCGAAACTAGTGATACTTTTCATTGAAAATACTATTCTAGTTTTGTTCCGAACTGGTCTGGTGGCATTCTTATGACTCTTTGAAATATTCTTATTCAAGAAAATTCTCGAAATAGTGTTTTTTCTTTAACGTGCTCCGAAAAGTTATTGTTTGTTTCACAAGGGTAAATTTAATGAATATTAGTTGTTTATTATTCTCGGAAAATCCCATTCGCTACAACTTAATTTTATTTATTGCATAAAAAATTGTTTATTATTATAAAAATATTTGTAATTAACGGTTCCATGAGCATAGAGAGTAACATGTGAAAATAGAATTTTATGTCATCATCTCAGGTTTTCACCTTGTGAAAGGCATAGAATATTCTGAATAAGTGGGTGTGTTCACCACTTAACATTTTTTTGTTATATAAAACACTAGGGCATTGAAAAGAAAGTGGAAGAAGACATTTTACTGATGTAACAACTTTTATTTATCGCATTTGCCATATCATTTACATTGTAGGTATTTACCGTTGATCTTCTCTGTAATTCAAAGCTACACATGTTACAAAGTACTTATGAGTGATCGAAATATATTTCAAATTAAAATGTCTAAACATAAATCGTATTTTTATTTCTGAACCCTGTTAAATTTTTCATTCAGTATATATCAATTTTTTTTCTTAAAAATGCAAAGAACCCTCTCAAATGGCTTTTTTCACCAAACCTCAAAAGAAGTTGAAAGTTATGGAAACACATTAGAGTAGTACGAGCTTGGCCAAGTTAAGACTTGTGGTTGAAATTATTTGTGTCTTATTTTCAAATAACAAGCCTTTTATCCAACATTGATCGTACAACCTAAAGTGTTTCAATGCTAGATCAATGTTAGAAGCACTTTTCGGGTGTGAATTCAAATAACTAAGCAGTACCATAGTAGTCTATGGCGTGGAATTTTTGGACATACTATTTTTAACCCTCAAACTAAAACAAGTGAAATTTACAAAATTTAAAAAACCCCCGACAAATGTGATTTATTCCTTGTAAACCGATTTTTGGAAACTTAGCTATAAAATGTTCTCAATCGAGACTAAAATAATACTTAGAGAGCTATCATTTTTTGAGACAAATTTTTGGAAATATTTTAATTGAAATTGAAATAAATATTTGAGTTGACTCTGTTCTTTTTGTAATCCTAACTGCAACTTCATTCCACCGTGTATACAGCTAGTGGGAGATTATAATTTTTGCAACGGTTAAGAATATTTCTTTTTAAGTAGTTTTTTTATTTGTTAGTGGGCATATTTAAGCTTTTTAGTCGATTGTATATATTTATTGGCAATTAAATTAACGACATTAAACCAAATAAGTATTGATATAATATTTAGTTAAGGAAATGTGTTTGAATGCACGTTGTTGTTATTAATAAAAAAACCTTATATCTATTCTAGAAAGAAAAATAAATAACTAACCAATTCTCTTACAACCCAAACCATAACCCATAAGACGATATATTTCGGATGATTGAGGGTGGGTTTATTCACCCTTATGGTTAGATATTTTATTAACCGTGCCATATCCTATCTATATGTATAAGTATACGAGTTTGTTTCTGTTATTTTGTTATATGCAGACACAACAGAAATTGTTTCCCACAAGGATTTTATGTTATCTTTATAAGTACACATTATTTTCGTATTGAATCAACACTGAATTGGGTATTATATGAAAAAGGAACAAAAAAAAATTGAAAGACAATTCCTTTCTATTTTTATACCCACATATACAGGGCATTCAATAGGTATGGAGAGTAAAATACGGTAAAATATCCTGGGCTGGAACGAGATTGAATTTCATTCCTAAATGTAAACTCGACAATTCTACATTTTTTATTACAGATTCCAAATCCACATCTCAAAAAATATCGAGCAAGTTCGACTGTTTTTTTAATATATGATCACCAATTTCCATGAAGTAGTGCTAATTTACGATATACATTGAGTCATGAAAAATAAGTATTGCTTCATTAGCATTAAATTATCATGCTTATTTGAAAAAGTTTTTTTCGATTTTCTTAAATCGTAAAAAAATTTTGCTTAAAAATTGGCGAGTAAATTTTCTGAATCGATAATAAAAAATGAGGTTTTCTTTTTAAGATTATAAAGCTGATCCCTGCTTCCCCTCAAGATTTAAAAGAGAGGGGGAGGTGTGTCATTTCCATTTCAGTAGATAAGTTTTTTTAAATATTGGAAGCGTTTTTTCGCTTTTCAAAGTGATTTTATCGAGTTCTTCGACTCTTTCAACACTTATTGAACGTTCTGTATATGTATCTATATATATAAAGATAAGCCCAAGGCATACAACCGATTTACGGTATAAAGTTGGTTTATAAAAATTGAACCGGTTTGATGCTATATAGGGCTGAAACTATTTTGATCTTTTTGAAAGTTCATACTAAAGTATGCTAAACACTTAATTTTTGTAAATACTTTGTTTGTCCATTTTCCAGGTTATTCTAAAGTTGTAGTATATTGTATCTATTTTGAAGTTTATGAAATTCACGAACCTAGGAGTATGTAGAATTCCTAGTCCTATAAAAATTAAAAATGCGAATTTTGTCATGAAAATCGGTATTACAAAATATTCTAAGCAACTATTTCTTTTTTTTTTTTCGATCTCTGACTTGAGTATCTTAAAAAATGTCACACTCTATAAAATTGTGCAAAATTTCAAATCAATATTCTTATAAATAATAAAAATATGAGGGTGTCTTCATCTTAAATGCGGCACATTGTATAAACTGTCGAATATTCGAGAATTTTTCCATTTAGATAGTATTCATTTTTTTAACCTATAGTGTACAATGTTTTTATTTTCTTATCATTATTGTAGGCGGAACGGACTTACTACAACGATGATATTGCACGTTTTATTTTATGATAACGGAAATCATTAACGGAAAATCATTTAATATTATTGACATACCTAACTGACACGTTCATTTGAATATCTATTTGAGTTCAATGTTTTTTGTTGGTTTTACACATTGTGGCTGTAACTGATTTTAAACGTTGATATTCGATTATTTTTATTGTTTTTAGTCTAATAAATTGTTTTTAAAATAATTTATGGTAGACCACTTAATTAGTTTTAATCAAGATGGAAATTTGTTATTATACGAGTACTAGATACTTGACGTTCGATCCAGTTTCATTTTAGTTGCAACAAAGGAAAAATTTATTCAGAAAATTCGAAGTGATCAAAAATGTTTTTTTCTTTTCTTTCTAAATAACTTTTAATCTTTGAATATGGAAGTATTCAAATGATAACATCTTTTTCTTTTTCAATTTTTTACATTCCTTTCAACTCCGCTATAAATGGAATAATGATCTGCTGATCTAGGAAAAACGCAAGACTGTTTTCATTTACTCCATTACAGAATTTTGGAATATCAAGGATGATACCTTATTATTTTTAGCCACATAAAATATAAGAATGCTTGTTGAGGTAAAGTGTGCTTAGCAACTTTTTCATTTTACTCAACGTAGTACGACTTAAAAAAATAATTAAAAACTAATATTATAACAAAATAAATATTTTTTAAAGACGGTATAAAAAGAGTGACCCATAAAAATATATATTTAGATTGATTATAAAAGAAAAAAAAACACAAATATAGAAGGACCATTATTTGAAAACATATCGGAAGAAAGATATAACCATTCACACATCCCTTTTTTTTTTATTCTATCCTTTATAAATGGAATTTTTTTCTCTTTCATCTATTAAATAATCACCATGTGATCTAAAAGACGTAGGTACATGCACAGAGTGGAAGGGAAATAATTTTTCAAAAGGTTGTAGGAAGATTCTATGTTTGAAGATACATTACCATCGAAAATTGTCTCTTCTTTAATACATGGTGTGCTTAGAAAAGAGATGAAACATCATTCGAGATCCCCTGAATCATAATCGATCACTCTCCATACCCATGTGAAAATTATTTCATACAATTTTGATTTCTTAAAATTTAGATAAATAATTCTCATTCAGTTGTCGTGATTTTTTTTTGGTTCGATGTATAATCTACTTGCTTAACGTCGTTCACGTATCCTTTAGTTTTAATTCCCAAGTTTTATTACACCTTGTTTCAAACTACAGGTAATGAAGAATGAATAGGAAAATAATTTATAAAAAATATATTGTGGGAAATGGGCTGCCACATATTTTGATTTACTCTACAACTTTCGTAATATGGTCATTATAACGCGCAAAACAAACTTATCTATTCCTACAGGATTATTAGTAGTTCTGTGCCTAACGGCTTACAAGTTGGCTGCTATCTACCCAAGACCCAATTGGCCTATGTTGTTCATATACAAACTCGACCTCAATTTTTATGTCTTGAGCACGATATAAAAATTTCAGCTTGTTATATTTTTTCGTTTTTGAGTTATCGTGTCGACAGAGAGACCGAAAGACGACTATACCAAAATTTTATTCCTATCATCAATATTGTTAAGCGCTAAAAACTTGGGACTAAACTGAGTGTACCTTGATATATTTCATATATACATGATATAAAAATTAAATCCTTAACACTCTGTATTTACGATTTGAACGGTACATAAAGAATGTGTATTTACAGTTCAAAGGGAGTAATCATCTGTTAAGCGATTCGTCAAAGTCTATGGACATTTATTTTTTGTCAGATCCTAACAAACAGTTTTCTTTTCATCGGATAGATAGATATATAGATAGATTCGATGTATGTATTTTTGGTGAAAACCTCTCTCACTTAAAATAATGATTGAATATATAGTTTGTTATTTGGTCGACACTAAAACACTTTTGTGGGAAATTACATCTTTGTAAATGACACTCATACCATCCACCATTCATTCTAAACATAGATAAAGTTTGAAGGAAAATTGGTGAATATTTATTTTTGGAGAGGAAAGATTCTTGTATTTATTGATATTTAGAGTTGTATGATTTTTGATTCTTTTTTTTTTGATACTTTTTTAAAAACATTGATAAGTTCTGAATTTTTAACATATTTGATCCTCTATATCTCTATCTCTATCTCTATATAAGTGTTATGACACCCTTTTTTATAATTATCATCATTTTTATAATTAAATTGAAGTTAAATAATAGGGATTCTTAACAGTTTCTCTGACCTTAAAAATGAGGAAAATGTTTTTTCACTCCAACCAATAATCACACCAGGTCAAGCGTTATTAAGAGTGGGTACTTTTGAAATGAGCACGCTGCTTATCCTAAAATATAGTTATTATCAGTATAGTCAAACTTTTAAATGGAGAAATAAAACAAAAATTAATGAAGCATAAAAATAACAAGCTTATAAATAAATTAATTAATAAGCATTGAAATTAATACGTTGACCCAATTGAGGAAGAAACTTCGGTAGTTTTACCAATTTTACCAATACAGCGGGCTTTAACGAGTTCTCTAGTCCTCACGGAAACGACACTTGTCTTTAACTGTTTTTTTCTTAAATTTTCGAGGTAAAATTTCTTTTATCTCATTAAAAATAGATTTGTCTCACTAAAAACTGAGAGTGTTGGTTTGATTTTATTCAAAATAACACATATATCAATTTCACACAATTTAGTTTCCAAAAAAGGCTTTCACCAGTCCTTTGATTTTTGCATCCTCTTCCTCCTCCCAAAAACCCACTTAATTAGGGAAGTATATGACTAAGAAAATAGCTTTCTCTGAAAATATTCAAACCACCCCCTAAATGTTCTTCGGATTGTTCTGATCAAAAGCTCTCACGGCCACAAAATTTTTTAGTGTGAGCTTTTGATCAGAACGATTGAAAAACAGTTTGGGGGCGGTTTGAAAAAGTTTCACAGAAGACCATTTTCCTATCTAATATTGCGTGGTCCTCTTTACTGTAAATAGTACTTATCTCCAAAAATTTAATACGAGTAGGATTTGATTTGCATATGACATTTTTTATGAGTAGATACTAACGACTGACGACTGCAGTGATAATAAAAATTATGGTTTCAAAAATATACATATTCACCAAAAACCTTTTTATTATACCTAGTTCCACAATAGTTAACTAGATATGGGTTTTTTTTTATTAAGGTTAGTTTTATACAATAGATTTAGTAGGTACATAATGAGGATGCCTGTAACAAATGTTGAATTGATGTGTTATTTTTCCCTAACGAACAAACGCTATGGTCACATGGTCACATATATACCTGGCCCAGCCTGGACATTGAAAGTCTGTTCGAATAAAAACTACACACATTATAATAATAAAGTAATGTCAGCGTTTTTATTTGGTGTTGAAAACTTTATATTGTTTACTATTTCCCGAAAATATCGAATTCATCATCAACCCTTATCAAGTTTACATTGTGGGCATATAAGTTACTCGTAAATATATAAACGAATTGATGATTTGGTGGCGCTCCCAGCAGGCGGGCGCCATTACGTACACACAACATTATTGTATTCCCCCGTAACCACTATATGCACGCATGTTTACACTCAACGAATTTTACAGTGTCTTCAATTGTGGTTTATTTTTATTAGTTTAGTTTATTTTGGTGTAGATTTTTTGTAATATTTATTTGTCTTTGAAATGTTTTTCGTTGGTAAAACCATTATCGAAGAACGAATGAACCGTTTGGTTTTGCTTTTTTTGAAATATTTGTAATAGTTCGAGTAAGCTATATAGGGTGTCTTTTTAAGTTGACATATGCTTTAAATTCGATAACTAAATTTAATCGAGGAAAAAGGTTCAAAGGAAAAATGTTAGATTCAAAGGCATAAATCTTATACCAGCATCGAATCCGTTTTCGAAGTTTTCAGGTTCAATTAAAATCTCACTCTGATTCATAACTTACAAACATAAGATGAACGCTTTAAATTAGAAAGTTGTTCTTTAAAAACTGTTTTTTTAGCATCTTTATTTGTCTACAATTAGCAATCTGTTTCTGACTAATTCGAAAGTTAATTTTTTTCTAAGCAAGAAGATTTAATTTGTCTTCTTGCTTAGAACTGCGGTCTGTTAAAACCACTGCAAAAGTAGATGTGAATATAATTTTAGTTGCTGCAATAATGAAAATGTCGAATAAAGACACTGTAATACTCGTGGAAGAAGAAATTGAACAATTTTGTAATTTACTTGAGTTTTAACTTCATTGATAGAATTCAATATTATTTTTATATAAATTTTTTTTATTTATGTGACATGAAAATGTATATAGAAAAAAATCTAATCATAATTAATTTCCATTGTTCTGGTTTTAATAACAATAATTCGAAAGAAGCATGCTAGCGAAAACAGATCAAATATTTATTGTTAGACGATTTATCATGAATGTTAATGTTTTTTTTTGCTACCTACCAATATACTTTGTAATATTTCAATTTGAGTCGACATTAATGTAATTTTGTTTTTTGAAAACATTTTCTAAAGCTTGAAATTCTTAAACTTAGGAATCTCTACACACGACTTTTGGTTCTAAATTAATGATTACAAGAAAATTATTGATATTTTGATATTATTACTAGCTTGATATCTGCTCACTTCGAAAAGTATAAGGTCTGGTAATGACCACCGTGTTATAGCCCTCACCTCCCTTGCTCTCACTTATCTCCTTTCAGTAACACTCGAAATAGGGATAGGGTTTGTTTTACACAAGTAAAATATATGTACAGTTTTCATGTATATATGAAATATATATCAAGGTATACTAAGTTTATTAGCAAGTTTGTAACGCTTTTTATGTTTCGAACAAAATTTTGGTGAAGGTGTTCATAAAATCGTCGAATGGGTTCATTTACGGTTGTCTGTCTGTAAGCACGCTAACTCATAAACCAAAGAAGATATCAAGCTGAAATTTTCTAGCGTGCTAAGGATGTAAAAAGTGATGTCGAGTTCGTAAATGAGAATCATACATGACCAAAAACAAACGACTGCGTAATCAACACTGTCTATAAATGGTATTTCAACATTTAAATCAATCAGTTGTTTGTGTTCACTTATTTTTATGTAATTTGTGATTGATTTATTCAATTTTCTTATGAGGTAAATTCGTTTTGATGACGCAGCTTCTACCTACATTTTTTTTCATTTGTATCGATTTTCATGTTTTCGATTTTTGTGTAAACAAGAACTTGTGGAAGAATTAATAAGTAGTTTGATAGTAAGTAGTGTAGTGTAGATAGTAAGTGAAGTAGTAACGTATATAGATAGATATACATTGTTCATTAAATTCTAAATTCCAATGTAAAATGAAATCTTTGTTGATTGAATCAAAGTGGTGGAAATGTTTTGTTTACTAACATCTTCAAACATGTATATAATACTAAAAGTGTAAAATGTATTTTGTGAAAGCTTTCTCTTTACTTCCAGAAAACACACAATTCTATAACTACAGTATTACACCTACATACATTGCATACATACATGTACATATCACTACATAGTATAAAACAAAGTCGCTTTTTCTGTCCCTATGTCCCTATGTCCCTTTGTACGCTTAAATCTTTCAAACTACGCAACGGATTTTGATGCGGTTTTTTTTAATAAATAGAGTGATTCAAGAGGAAGGTTTATATGTATAATAACATCCATTAAATAGTGGAGAAGTACTGCTATTTTTGAGGTTTCTAATGTGAAGTGTAAAAATAAAATAAATAGTTAAAAATGTAAAAAGTAAATAAGTAAAAATGTAGTGTATGAATTTAGATAGCAGGAAATCTTCATGGCATAGGGAAAGGGGGATTGTTTTACTCCAAATTTAAAGCGTGCGGGCCACGGGCAGTAATGAATAAATCAAAACTACTGGATCGATTTTTAATCACATAGGCTATATATTTAATACCCGTGCGACTCCAGAGCGGGCCGCTATGTTTTTATATAAAACGTTCACAGTTTTTCTGTAGTGTATTTAGTATCAGCATTGGACCGGTGCGAAGCCGGGGCGGGTCGCTAGTAACAATATATACAACACTTATTCGACATTTTATCATTACTCTGTACATATTGAATGCGTAAATTTCGAAAATTCAGTATCGCTGTTTCCACATTTGGTATAAGGTTTAAGATAAACGAATAACAATCACAAAAAATGTAAAATATGACCCAAAATTAGTGGGGCTAGATACTTCATTGGGCAAAAATCGATAAAGTTTATGTGCGCTGGAGCAACATCTAATGTTTTGGATTTTGATGTCGCCAAAAAGTTCAAAAAATCAATTTCTTATAATTTTGGCCAAATTTTATCGTATTTAAATGAATTTTTGTTTTAAACCTACTAATTTTGGATCATATTTTTCATTTTTTGTGAGATTTATTTGTTTAAGTTAGGCCTTATACCAAATGTGGAAAGACACGTTAAATTTGACAAAATATTTGAAAAATATGACCTAAAATTAGGGAGATTACATGCTTAATTGATCAAAATTTGATAAAATTTGGGTGTGGTGCAGTAAAATAAATTTTTTGGATATTGACAATAAAGACATAAAAAATTTATTGAAAATACGTTAAATTTTACCAAATATTTGAAAAGTATGTCCCAAAATTAGTGGGATTACATACTTGATTGATCAGAATTGAATAAAATTTGCGTGTGGTGAAGCAAAATCTAATCGTCATAAAGTACAAAAAATCAATTTCTTAAATATGTTGGCCAAATTTTATCGTATTTGAATAAATTTTTTTTGCTAGAGGGTTTCTCTCTACGTCAAGTGACTCTCATTTGTAATATTGTGATATAAGTGTAATATTTTTGTCACCAGTCATATAGCAAGTAAGTTTATCCCGAAAAATTGCAATCCAACTTTTTGCAGAAATGTGAGACTGTCTGGTTTAAGAAAATCTCGCGCGTGTAAATTGATATTGAGGGTTGCTCTTTTTGTATAAGTTGTGTAATTCTTCCTGTTGTAACTAAAATGGTAAAAACAATCTTTGTGTGTAAAATTCAATGATACTTTTTAGCGAACTGTCGAAGGGAATGCAGCTACTGCTTTTGTACTTACTGATGATGGAATTTTGGAAAAATTACTAATTAATGTTCATCGATCCTACCTAATAGACGTCAAAAATGACCATCGTTAAAATTTATATATACGTTCATAGTTTGTAAACTCTCTAGCGGTCGCAATTTAAGTCTGATTTGAATAAAATTTTGTATCAAGGTAGGATTTTATTATTTGACAGGTCAAGCTCGTTAATGAGATAAATCGACAGATAAACAAGGGGTGGGAAGGTACGCAAAGAACAAATTTTTGAATTTGTTCAAAATAAAAAATTTTTAATGTTACTTTGTTTTTGAAAAAAAATTACCCTTGTGATTTTTTCTATAGATGTTTTGATCTCTCTAAAAATACAATATTCGATTTTAATTTTATTTTAATGTGTTATTTTTTCAATCTCTGAGGGAATTCGCTTAGCTAACGCAGCTCCTATGCAACGAATTTTTTCTATCTTTAAAAGGTAGTCGTTATGTATAATGTAGAATACATATCGTTCGCTTTTCGTCCATTGATATGATGATAAAGAAAACAGTGTGAGTATGCTATGGAATATGGAGTAAAGTGCAGTCATTAGGACGGCGACATTGCGGCGGTGCGGTGGTAACAATCATATACGTAACAAGGAAAATCATAAAGTTACATCACCCTCTCCTATCGTTTCTTGTCTTTTCACCTCTCATCCGCATATTTCAGTACACTCTCTCATCAATTCACTAGCAATAATATAATGTCACACAACGAATCCAATTCAAAACAGTTTCGACTTAATTTTGTTTACCTAATTCGATTGAAATGCCAATCTTTATTAGAATCATTTTGAAGCTAATTTTATGGAAAGAAAACAGTTTTTCTTTTTGGCATTATTGTTGTTATTCAAGTTATGTACGCATGATTTACATTTTATTAGTATTATGTAGCTTCATATGCACGTAATTTTGGTTGAAGACATTCCAACAATTTGTTACGTACCTTCCAATTGAACCTACAAATTCATATGAACGAAATTGCCAAAAGGTGACATCAATATTTTTACTTTTTGTCCTTTTTGGTTGAAACAATATGAAGGGAAATTTCTCATGAATAGGAATCGTAGCGCCTGAACGGATGAAACAATTTTGATTTTTTTTTGTTTCTTTGATAGGTAATTTAATGGGGAGTATTATTAGCGATGTTGCAAGGGCGAGTTTAGGGTTCCGTAGCCGAGAAAATAAAAAATTGGTTATCTTCAAAATCGGTTCATTTTGGACAACGCTTTAAGGATAAAGGTAATTTATTGGAGAGTGTTCTTAGATATGTTTCAAGGGCGATTTTAGGGTTCCGTACTCAAATATTTTTGATAGTCCATCAAAAAATGAATTGCATTCTCATAATTTTGTAAAAGCTCTATCAAATTAAATGTTTAACCAACAGACTTTAAACTATTTACAGTTAACAAAACTCCTCAGTTTTCAGTCAGTCTCTTACCATGCCATGGGTATCATCAAAACAAACAATTGATAGAGGATTTCAAATTAATTTTGTTATTATCTGTACTACTGCGGTGTATGTGGCACACGCTGCTGCTTCACCCTTCGTTGGTTTGTGAATCGTACACTTAATTAAAATATATATAATTTGTTGTTGGTGCAGGACGTTATTTCTAGATGGTTTTTGTATAACGACATGTTTACATGAATAACGCCTTCTCACTGTATGTATGTTTAATACAATTTCAAGTTCTAGTTGGTTCCAACGTGAACACTTCTGTTAGTATTTGCTATTATTGACATTTGCTTATGTTTTTCGATACATTCGAAAATTTATTGTTACAATCGTTTACGCGTCATTGTCCATTTATAATTATAAAATTTATTATTTCTAGTATTTACGAATACTTTCTGTCAGTCGACAAGAGGCTGAGGTTTATATTTAAAGAAAGGGTTGTCTATGTTCTGAATAAATAAATTGCATGTATTTGTTTTGTGTGGTTTTTATTGACATTGTACAGTTGTTGCTTATAAACTCATTCGAAGGGAAGAAAGAGTCACTTCATTAAACGGGTGTCACCCGCGAGACGTCTGGTCAAACTTAAGCTGTTTTTTCTTTTTTCAAATTATCCTGAAGTTCCAATTGCGTTGACGACACTTTTGATCCAAGATTATATTGGTCATACTCTTAACGAAAAAACTTATCGCGTTTTTTTCGGCGTACCTTTATATTAGGACTAAAGATACAAAACGCTGAATTGCATACGAAGCACAGTGGTTTCATTGAAACAGGCACATCGTGAAGTTCTTGTTATGGCACTTATTAATAATTAATAATGCTATCAAGTGGTAATAGCGTCCGACAAGTTTCTTGCTGCGTGGATGAATCACCAAGCAAACATTTAGAATTTGTTGTTTAGTTGGTTTTTTATTAGTTAACGTAGGAACTTACTATATTTGATGTAAAACATAGAACCATCATCTATGTTATCGTAATTATTTTAAAAAACTACTCGAGTACGTCATTAATCAGTCTATAAAGTTGGAGTAAGTAAACTCATATAAATTTTTAACATTATATCGTTGACAAAAAAATCTGTAGACAAATAAAAAAAAAAAAAAAAAAACTGCAATTTGATATTATAATAATATTTTCAACAACAATCTTTAAATTACATTTGTAAACTTCTTTTCTGAAAGAAAACATGCAATATGGAAATTTACTGAATTAAAAAAATTCTGTTGAATATATAAGATTGTTTTAACACATTTAATGTGAGGTAGTGTGAAACTTTGTTATGGTTATAATAAACTTCTATAGATTTAAAAAAAAAAAAAAGAAAATTTGAATACTCTCTTATTTACACAAGGTATGAAATAAAAATGTTTAGGCAATTTGTATGACGTAAATGTACTAAAATTCTCTAAAAATATCGTAAAATTGGCAATTTGTTTGACGTAAATGTAATCCCACCAAAAACATAAATGTGTAAAAAGACGTAGATGTCACAGAATCCCAATAAACTCAATATGCCAGCCCAAAAGAGTTGTGAAATCCCGTAGAGAAAAAAAATCTTCGAAAAAAATTTATAAAAGTGACATAAATTTATTGAGTAACTTTTCCGTAAAGAAGCATTAAAGTATTACATTAGCAACTTTTCGGTGACTTCATACCTACACGCACCTGTATAGGAGAACAAAAGAAAATCGTTAACCCCCTACTTAATGTTTCCTTGGAAATAATAATATTATATAACTTATAATATGATGGATCACCCGAGCGGTGATCGTACCGACAACCTGTGACATTTGTGTTCTTACCCACTGTGCAATTGATTAAGTATTTGGAGAAAAACTTCCAAATTCTTTTGCTTAGTCCACTTGAATTTTATTTTAATACTTTAATAATTAAATTAAATTCCAGTGGACTAAGCAAAAAAAAATTGTTAGTTTTTGCTTCAAATCATAAATTATGGAGTTCCACGAAGTGAAGCTTTCTAAGTCCTTTTCCTTCGAAAGTCTTTTTCTTAACAAGCATCGCTTGCCAAAATGATAAAACGGCTTATTATTAATTTCAAGAATTCAGTAGATCATAAGATTTATTCTGAGGTGAATATATTTCGTTTTACACATGGTATACAGTTATTTACATTATGTTCAAAATAAAAAATTAGTGAAGAATCGGATTACTCTATTACACGGCATGGTGATATGTGCATGAAGGGAATGTATTCCACAAATTAATGGGTATCTTGATCAACTTGGTATGGTATTTATGTATGCATGTACATATTACATTTATGTTGCACATAATGGTTATTCATATAATAAAAATATACTGCATATTCTGTTATTACAAATTCAATAAGCTTTTGATTGTCACTGATAGTACCGCACAAACTATACAAAAGCGAATTTATGTATTTCATAGGTATATTATGGTACCGGTTGCTCCATGCTGCCATGTCTTAGTACTTCAAAATACAGAGATGTAAGTCAAAAGTTTCATAGTATTTTTTGGATCTGATGTACCGTTAACAAGATTCCATTTTAGTTAATTATTTGTAAGTTTAACAATTTCTCGAATAATATTTTAGTCAATCAAAAGTTTTTTATTAACTAAAGTTTGAGAAATAAAATATACTAAAGTTTATTTACTAAGTATTTTACTTTAATTTTAACATTAAGAGAGATATTCAAAGCTATTAATATTAAATTATCATGAAAAATACCGTCAAAAAATCAGATTTCGCTAAAGAAATATGAAGATCGATGCCTGAACCTATTTTCAGTTTAAAATTACTAGAGTAAAAGCCTTTCTCTTTTATGAAATCATTTTTCACTGTCTCAAATTTAATCGCAATACATGAGCAAACTCTATTAAATACTTTTCAATGTGGAAAATTCATCCACACTATTAGTCACTAACAAACTAACTATACGAGATGTTTCGTATTAAATGTGCCAAAATATTTATTATTAATTACCCATTGGTACACAGATGTGTTTTCAATGAAATATTTACATTTTCAAGATAAAATGCACATTCGGGAGTGCACAAAGCGCCATCCAGTAATCATATAATATATTTTGTATATACATGCATATCGGGTATGACAAAATTTAGTATACAATTGTACGCCAAGTATCCACATCGAAGAAAAAATAGTTATTGCAAGTGATGTTGACGACGCTACGCCAATGCAACTGTCATCAATTGCAGTGGCGTAGCGAGCTTAACTCACGCTCGAGGCACGTTACCTTTTAAGACCCCCCCCTCATTAGGAGACTATATCATATTATATGTAAAATATACTTGCAAATTAATAAATAAATAAAGTAAAATAAAGTCATAGGGTCAAGTTAGGCGTTAAATTTGAGACAAAAAATGTAGTTGAGAAGACTAGATTTTGAAATGTATACCTACGATCATTTAAAATTAGTTCAAAAGATTCCTATTATTTATCTCTAGCCAATTCTGCGGGCATTTTACGTCGCCTTCTAAGACTTACTTTAAAATATATATTTTAGAAATAAATTATAATAAAAATAAAAGTCATGCATAGTCAATTTAGATCCTAAAAGGTAAAAGTTAAAATAACACATTAAATTAGAAATTTTATCCTCAGAAAAACGTCAGTGAAAATACGACTTAAAAATATTTCACTTAATCGACAGAAAAAACGCTAGGTTTAGAAAATTTTTTTAAAAAAGTGATCTATGATAATAGAGGTAAAATTTTCAAGATCGTTCGAAGATGAAAGTCAAATGTCAGAGTCATAGACAGTGGCGAATTCCTTCTATTGCACTTGACAACTTTTGACTAAAGCATTTTTCCGTAGTTAGCGTGTTTTCTTTAGACAAAATGCAATGATGACGTAGTTTTAAGTCCCATTTTTCCGAAAGGTTCAAGGGGACGAAAAAAATGTTTGAAACAAATGTGGTACCTTTAACTTTACCTCCCCCGAAATTCGGCAACTTTTGTCTTAAGTTCTATTTTGATTGATAAACTAGAAAACGAGCTATCATCCCTGCGTAATAGTATCTTGAACTTTTATTTGCAAAACGAAGAGGCCAACGGTATATTGAAATAAATAGAGAAAATTACTCTTGGTATCAAATCTTTTAAGTGGAACATACAATTTATTTGATATTCGGACACCCGTTATGAAACACACATACTGTATATTATAACATAGATTTTACATTTATAGATTCTGGTAACAGATTGCCTTTAGTAATATGTTGGTTGGCTAGTTAGTGTAATGAAATAATGCTATATGCTTCTGTGTTATACAGTACGTATCATAAATGTCTTTGATTATAAGTTGGATAAGTTGAAGTAAATAAGAAGTTAAAATTTCATAATTTTGCTGAGTAGTTGTCTTGTTTAAAAAAATTCAAAATTGGGGGCAAGAAAAAACTATCAACAAAGACCCTTCATTTTTATTTCTTTGGTTTCAAGTTGTTTCTTAGAACCTACAAAATAGCGTTGGTTATTCGGAGTAGTTCTGCGGCTTGAACTATCGTAGTAAAATATGAACACCGATGGATACACTTAACAAAAAAGCACTTTTTCTGAATCACCAGAATACATCGTTACAAATACACTTGCTCTATTTTAACCTTCTTTAGTGTTCAAATTGATCAAATTGCTTCTAAAGGAATTGCTCGTCTCTTTTAACCACAAGTCTATCTATATTTTCTAAATATACAGTCCTCTGAATGTTTCTCGACCAGATAATGAAAAAGGAATGTCCTCGGCAGGTTCATTTGCTGTGTGCTTTCTTTCCCGTATACTTTTGTACCCTTTTCATATTCTTTGATTATTGAGAGTTCCAGGGCTTGCTGATCATTTTTATTATATTTTCGTTTCTGCAAAAATTATATAAATTAGACATTTGAATAACTGTACAAATGTCAATATCAACAGACGTTTTTTTGCATACTTACATGCACAAGAAATTTTCTCTCATGGATAATCGGCCTCTGACGGTGCCTCAATCTTTAGTACATAGTTCTCTGTCTTACAATGTAAACTTTTAGATTCTGAAGAATTTACAAATCGAATGCGAATTTTTAAATGGTAAATGTATTATAATAGTTACTGTATATAGTATTTATTTTGTAAAACACATTATATATGTATTTAGAGGAATTATTTGAATTATTATACTTGGCATTATGAATCATTTTCCTTCGAGAACTAACAATTATGCATATATACATACATACAACTATAACAAATTATATATGAGCATTAAGAGTGAATGCAGTGCATCCATTACCCTAACGCGCTGCGCTGCTCTATACTCTAACTGTAACTCTAATGTTGAATAATAATAGTTAAACAACCGATATATTGTTTCAGTTTGTTGTTATAGTGTATTTGTTTAGATAATATTTATAGACCAGATAGGTGAAAATGTGTTTTGCTAATTTTATACGAAATTCATATATTACTACATCCTACTGGTCATATAGAAGGTATTATTTACTCTTATCCATAATGCACTAAATTACAGGAGTTATTTTATTATTTATAAAGGTTCCGTATCACGTATTGAATGTTAATGCAAAAATTCCTTAAATAAATAGGCGGGGGAAGTGCCTTCATTTTAAGGAAAACCGTTTTAGGTAGACAAGTAACTTACCTACTTATTTTGTAAAATTTTTTTTTTCTTAAAATTTATTGTCATTTTTTGCTGAAAGTTTTTCTCAAAATAACGGTACTTCCCCTCCCCCCCTCCTCCAAATTTGTAAGGATTTTGTGTATTTACATTCAGTATGTTATATTAAACCTATTAATAGAAAAAATAACGCCTGTAAATTAGTGCAAGAAAAAATTTTCAATTATCTATAGCTGTAATGCTACATTAAACGCGTTGGAACTTCATAAATATTAATTTTAGAAAAAAAAGTGACAAAATTAAGTAAAAGTTTTAGGAAATTTCTAGATTTCAAAGTTGAGTATAAACAAATCTTGTTTAAACAAATATTAGCTGCTATTTCCCAAGCTATAGAAATTTCTATCCGATATTTTTAAATAAAGAAGTTGATAACAACCCAGTATTCATAACAAAACAAAAGATTTTTATTTATTTTTTTGAGTTTTTTTATTTTATAACGATACTATCTTTTGGTCTCGAAATAATACATTTTTGTTAATAAACTTTCTCATTTACGTTGAACATTATTCCGTTTTTTAATAGATTCCCTTAATTTTTTGTATCTTCCAATATTTTTGAAAGTATTTGCAGTATTTTTTCTGTTGAGAAGATATTCAAGTCTCTTTTACCCCCAATTAAATGTTTTTGACGTTGATTTTTAGTGCTTATTGATTGGAGTTATATAAGAAAAATATTTCTATTAAAATGTTTCTGTCATTAAAATTGGACGAATTTCTTTTTTATACGTTTAAATGAAAATTAACTAAGTTTCATTTTCAATGTATCCGTATCCTTCTATAATGAAAATGTTATAATCAAATCAGTTACTGTTAAAGTCACTTGAAGGCGGTACCTAATCTTGATCATATAAAATAAAATAAAATAAAGTGAAAACTTTGAGAACTCCCTTGTTCTTCGTATAGATTAGACCGAGAGCATATCTCAATAAAGCGACTCCCCGTGTTTTTATTTTTAGAAAAATTTTCTTTCGGAAGCTAGTTTTGTGAATAAATAAATTTTGTACATTTTGTAAAATCAATGAAATAAATATTGTCTAAAAATAATAAAAACAAGCGAGAGATATCGAGGGGCACCCGATATAGAAACTATATTCTTTTCGCTACAATTTATGTATTTATAATTTTGTTTTAATTATTAATTTCCTTAGGCTACTTTGATAGCCTCTCGTCAAGCCCCAAGTACGGGATCCTCCTTTAAGTCACATTCACTTGAAACGTACAAAACAATCCATACTTAATTTAATGGGGAGTGTTCTTAGTAATGTTTCAAATGCGAGTTGAGGGTTCCGTATCCGGAACAACTATAAGAATGGGCGATGATCTTCAAAATCGATTCTGTTTGGAGAAGGGTTCCACATCCGAAAAATTTCTCGGGGTTTTTTTAAATTTTGTAAATTTTACTTGTTAGTAAATATGGTATGTACGGTAATTTTTCGACTTGACCTCTTAGTCTATAATAATAAGTATAATAATATATCTTTATAAACTAAAATTCTATTTAGCATAAGTGTATATACGCGTTGCGATCGATAATGAAGAAAACTGTCAGAGCACATACTTGTGAAACATATCTTTGAAACCTCAATAATATATTATCAAATAAATATAATTCTCTAAATTGGTGAAAATTCACAAAGCTGTTTTTGGCTTGACTATATATGTATGTGTGTATAGTATGTCTTGCACGACGATAGTTTATAGATTCTCTTTTCACTCAAAACTAAAGCCCTTTAGTATAGAGTTACTTGTTTTGTTATGTATGTTCATTACTATAACTTTCTTATTCTATTTAAAACTATCTAACATGTATATAATACATACATTTAGAAAATAGATTTTCTCTCTGCTCAATGAAAAGAGTTTGCAAAATATTGAAACTATAAAGGTGTCTACACAAATACAATTGTAACCGAATCCGTACGAAAATTATTTACTATTTTCAAATTTTATATAATTTAATAATGATAAAAATGTTTGAACCAAAAAGGCCAAATTGTATTCTCCCTTTCCATCTTTTATCTGTGTATTTGGACGGTAAGATCATTTGATCGTTAATATTTGCAAAATACTCGATGTGAATAAACCTGTATAAATGTGTTACTGCAAGAAATTATTATACCATTACATAGAATATATTTGGTTGTACTATTTGTTCGTTTTGTGTACAAGTCTTAGATTCATTCAATAAAATAACTATTTTCCACTTTAAGTAATTACAATTTCTTTATACAATACTTACCTCTCAACTTTACTGTTGCTATTTTTATGAAACACTTTTCAATAAATAATTGTTTTCTTATTTGATTACTTTACTAATCATCTTGTAGTCAATATTATATTTTAGGCCTTTTATTTATAATTTTAAAAAAACAAACGCAAAACCAAATGCTATTTAATCCAAATTTTTATTATCCTACTTTTCATAAGGAATATTCATGAAATTTAAATTTGGTTCAAATATTTTTTTTCCTAACTTTATTAGCTGTACATTTCAACTAAGCCATTATTTTAGTAATTAATATCTTTATAATTACTTAAAATTAATTAGTAAAAGTACAAATTCAGTGAGAGAAATTCAAAATTTTAAAACGGGCGTGACGTCATAGCGTGTAGTTTGTCAGATTTGTTGATATATTGTATGGTATTACATTGAGCTATATTATCCTACGGCTCTTTATTAGAAAACTTAATAATAACTAGCGTAAATTCTGTGTTGTAAATTCATTTTTTTAAAGTGTAAATGATCTTTGATCGCTTGTATCTGGAAAACAACCCTTTGAAAAATTTTGTGACCGTGAGAGCTTTTGATCAGAACGTTTTGAAGAACATTTTGGGAGCAGTTTGAAAAAGTTTCACCGAAAGAAAACTACTCCTAAAAACTTTTTGTTGCTTGAGAGTTTTTGATCAGAGATATCCAAAGAATATTTTATTGTGGATTAGAAAAATTTTCAGAGAAAGCCATTTTCTATCTAATATTGCGAGGTCCTTTGTCGCAGAAGTCCTTAGCTACTCTTTAATAAGGACTTTCTTCTAAAGGTAGGCAGAAACGGGAAAATTTTTTAAAAAAAATTGCCCGTATCAAAGATGGCTATCGCAGAGACAACTTAGATGGGGCCACTACCTTGAAGACTAATAAACGGTACCAATACGTGATTTTGTGACAAGTAAGAGGTAGAAGAAACTCTATGTTACAATGCTGTTCCTAATTAGATTTTATTTGAAACATTCATCGGAACATTATCTTTAGATGAAAATGACTTTTAGGTTTTAACTCGTGAGATTTTAGGTGTTTTAGGGGTGTTCTTTTGAATTTCAATGTGCGTTTTGGGAAAAATTTGTTTAAATTAAACAGAAAGTAAATGAAGAAGTATTATTAAAAGAAAATGTGTCTCATGAATATATTAAATCATCGAAGCTTAAATTACAATTGTGTTTCTTTTATTTATGCATCACTAATGGGATGCGGTGTTTGCCGTCATATTTGTAATAAATTATTTATAGATGAATTTTATATGAATACTGTTTAATGGTGACTTGTCATTGTAAATGTATTTCTTTTGTTGATTACAATGAGTGTATGAAAATGTACGCACTTCTCAGATTTGATCGGCCAATGCTGACGGAGGAATCAAGGTCTGGTATACCGCACTTTGTTTTGCTAGCTCTTGTGCATGTCTTGGCCAAGCTATGGCTAGTGAAATTTACAAAATTTAAAAAACCCCTTATTATTCGGGTACGCAATCCTAATCTGGCGCTTGAAACATATCACTTCATTTAATTACCTTTTTTCTTAGAGCCTTCTCCGAACTGAACCTATTTTGAAGATCATCGCCTATTTTTTAATTGTTTCGTCAAGCCGGTAACTTTTAAAATATAATTCCTACAATATGGAGGATATTTTAACACAGTTTTATCGAAATCGGAGCCAACATTTTTTTTATTAAAAAAATTCCGTAAAATCGAAAAAAATTTATGGTTTCTGATTTGGATAAAACTTAGTATATAAGGTAATTTTGACCCAAAAAATTCTAAAATCGTATTTATTTGATGATTGGAAGCATAGTTTTTGAAATATCACCCATTATCCCATATTTTGGCTCGATATCTCCGAAACTAGTTGCCTAACCGTTATATTAATACGATTTTTACAATTTTTGGGTCAAAATTACCTTATAAACAGAGTTTTATCAAAATCAGAGACAAAAAAATTTTCTCGATTTTTTCGTTTTTTTATAAAGGGGTACCCCTTAAAAAAATTCCAAAAAATCGAAAAAAATTTATGGTTTCTGATTTGGATAAAACTTAGTATATAAGGTAATTTTGACCCAAAAAATTCTAAAATCGTATTTATTTGATGATTGGAAGCATAGTTTTTGAAATATCACCCATTATCCCATATTTTGGCTCAATATCTCCGAAACTAGTTGCCTAACCGTTATATTAATACGATTTTTGAAATTTTTGGGTCAAAATTACCTTATAAACAGAGTTTTATCAAAATCAGAGACAAAAAAATTTTCTCGATTTTTTCGTTTTTTTATAAAGGGGTACCCCTTAAAAAAATTCCAAAAAATCGAAAAAAATTTATGGTTTCTGATTTGGATAAAACTTAGTATATAAAGTAATTTTGACCCAAAAAAATCAAAAATCGTATTCATTTTATGATTGGAAGCATAGTTTTTGAAATATCACCCATAATCCCATATTTTGGCTCGATATCTCCGAAACTAGTTTCCTAATCGTTATATAAATACGATTTTTGTAAATTATGGGTCAAAATTACCTTATAAACAGAGTTTTATCGAAATCAGAGCCAACATTTTTTTTCGATTTTTTCGATTTTTGTAAAGGGGTACCCCTTAAAAAATTTTCCAAAAAATCGAAAAAAATTTATGGTTTCTGATTTGGATAAAACTTAGTTTACAAGGTAATTTTGACCCAAAAAAATCAAAAATCGTATTCATTTGATGATTGAAAGCATAGTTTTTGAAATATCACCAATTATCCCATATTTTGGCTCGATATCTCCGAAACTAGTTTCCTAATCGTTATATAAATACGATTTTAGTAAATTATGGGTCAAAATTACCTTATTAACAGAGTTTTATCGAAATCGGAGCCAATATTTTTTTTTCGTTTTTTTCGATTTTTGTAAAGGGGTACCCCTTAAAAAAATTCCAAAAAATCGAAAAAACCAATACTTGTAATTTTGGAATAATTAATAATTTTGAATGGAATACGCAAAGTTAGTTTTTGATAAGGAACATTTTTTACATTTAAACTTTTGTTCTATCTCTATCGGTTTACAAGATGGGTCCTACGGACCCAAGACCCAATTGACCTATGATGCTCATTTACCAACTTGACCTCACTTTTTACGTCCTGAGTACGCTGTAAAAATTTCAGCTTGATATCTTTTTTCGTTTTTGAGTTATCGTGTCCACAGACGGACGGACGGACAACCGGAAATGGACTAATTAGGTGATTTTATGAACACCTATGACAAAATTTTTTTCCTAGCATCATTATTTTTAAGCGTTACAAACTTGGGACTAAACTTAATATACTATGTATATTTCATATATACATGGTATAAAAAGAATAAAAAAGAACAAGTGAAAACCTGCTACTTTATCTATTATATACGCATTGTGTTCACGAATCTTACGAAACGATACGATATACGATAAATAGGTATTTTATACATAAAGTTGGGTTGTATATTTTTAAAAAACACATAAAATTTCTATTAGCTATATTAATGGAGCACATTTTACGATCATCTTAATGTTATACACAAGAGTTGCGCGATACGATATAAACTTACCGAGAGAGGGCAATTCAATGCACTTGTCGGCCACACTAAAAACTTAATAATAATAAATATCAAACTATATTCTTAGAGACAACCTCATCTCATACCAAGTCCAACACTCAATTTAGTCGCAAAAACGATACATTGAAGTTCGAAAATTTGAAAATTAAGACGAATTTTACTACGGTTTTCTGCATTCGATTCAATAGATCGTCAGGAAATTTTGTGATTTAAATTGATTTATAAAAAATTATAATTATGCAATTTGCATAAATGATATGCATTTTAAATTGATCGTAAATATACGAAATTTACAATTCAATGAATATTGATAAAAATGATTCCATACTTGCTACTCGGGGTTTTTTGGGGTCGTTGATTACAAATTTCGCTTCAGAATTGATCTTCGAGATACCTGGCGCTCAGAGTAAACGAAATCCACGTCGGTCTCCCAGGTAAGTGGTATCTATAGTGAATGCTATTCCTTGTTCACTCTGGTATCCAGGTACCTCGAAGATCAATTTGTGATATTCGTGTTCCGCGAACCCAAAAACCCCCGCATTGTGTAATGAATCGAACGCAGAAAACATCAAAATTGGTCTTCCTGTTCAAATTTTTCGAACTCGGGCTGTTTTTAGTGTTTTGTTTCTGCGACTAATTTCATAGTGGTAGTAAATATTATGCTCTAAGATGATGCAATAAAACATACTAGTCATGCGGATGTTAAATAAAGATAGATATAGTATATATTTTTTGAAATGTGTCAATAGTTATAATATTCACTTCATAAAGCTATAAATTATTGGGATACAGAAAGCTTGTTTTATTATTTTATATGTGTGCCTATTCGAATGAGGGTGAAAAACTTATTGATTGTAATAATCGAAAATATTAATTGTTTACATCAAAGCTGTAGATTGTATTTCGCATGACAAATATGTATACAATTGGCATTTTAAAAGTAAAAGTTAAAGAAAAGTGTCTACTTTTTGCAATTTATCACAAACAACGGATTCATTGATCCATTTATTGGCGAATGTATTTCAATATATTACAATAAACAAAAATCCTGCAAAGTAAAACCTTCTTGTATATATGGAGTCTTGTACTAAAAAGAACTGGTTTAATCTTTGATGAACAAAAAAGATGTACCTAAAATAAAGTATTAAGTATCATATTAATTATATTTTCTCTAATTTATAAATTACATTACATTGAATTTGATGTCAAAGAACATATATAATGAAATCTGTTAAATTAAATAAAATTATATCTTTTAAGAGATATCATATTAAAATTTAGTACTAATAAAAATTTAATTAGTCAAATATAATACCCTACTATTAAAGGTGTGTGAAGTTAGCACCGTCATGTTGAGATACCAGAGTTCTAATGCGTTAAATAGTTCAATCCCATTAAGGCATCGGAAAATTTGAAAATTGGTAGTGCTAACTTAACGAGCACGTAAAGGTAGCAAAGTTTTGATGAGCATTCTGAAATTCTTGAAAGAAATGGCAGTGTTCTTCGTATTTTTGAAGACACTGAATAATTGGCTTTGAAAATTGACAAAGTTTGTTTACTCTAATTTTCGATAAGAAAGGAATGAAATTATTATTAAATAATTTACTGCGCGCTCAATAAAATATCTGTATAAACGGCATTGGCAGTTTTCAACAAGGGGGTTCTTCGATCAAAATAAAGATGTTATTCATGAAGTTTTTGGGCCTAACTTGCGTTTGTAGTCAAACAAAAATAGAATATCATGGTAATAAAGAAATAATTAATGCACCTCTGAAAACTTACACAGTTGTTTATTAGGTTGTAAACACTTTATATAAAAAAGTCGACCTCTCAGGGGCGTACGTAACCCCCTTTTTTGGGGAGTAGTTGGGGATTTTAATCAGTTTTTTGCAAATTACAAAAAAACTATACATCAAATAAAAATTCAATCAAAAGTTCTAGCTGAAGTATTTGTGCAAATTTTCGTTTTTTCGACTTTCTAGCTTCAAATTTGTTCGAGATATGCCAATTTTAAAAAGAAATATTTTTGGAGAAAATAGACACCAAAGTTTTTTCTATTGCGCCCTCACGGATAAACAGTGATGTTTACGAAAGAATGATTCAATTAAAAGTTGTTAATTTTTTTATAAGGAATAACTTTTACATTTAAACTTTTGATCTTTCTCGGTTTTGCAATGCATTTTATGGCTTATCCGACAATTAATAGACCCCGCAAAAAATAATTGCAAGTTTTAAACGATAAACAAATTAACTTAAATACAACACTGGGTTATGTCGGCAGCAAATATTAATTGTAACTGAACTTTCATGAAAAACGCACATTTTTAAAATCGCACTTTATTTTATTCAATAAATCAGTACTGCATTGGCGTTTTCAATAAAGTTATTAAAAAAAATATTAATTTTATCTGATATCCCTGTACTTATCGATTAACATAATAATGTGTACATTCTGTTTACTGCTCTATGCATATATGTGTGTGTGTGTGTTCGTGTGTCAGGGTGGGTGAAGGTGGTGTGTATGGGAGTCTGAACGATATGTTATTATTTGATTTGTTGATAGAAAGGCGTTTTCACATAAACCTAAGATTTTACCAACTAAAATTTTATGTGTTTCTACATCATTTATTACTAAATTAAGTGACCACAATCACATTCTCTCGAATATTTATTATCTTTCACTAACATTCATAATAACAAATGACATTTAATTTTAACCACGATGGGTACTTAATACTATAGATAAATTAAGGATGTACGAGCGCCAGGGTAATTTTGGGTAAAATGTTTGCTTTTTATATGAAGTTGGACTAAGTCTAAATCAATTCTGAATAGTTTAGGCGGAATTCGAATATTTAGATAAATAAATGACTTCAAAAGTAGGCATATTTACCTTTGGTCTCAAAGGACAACGGTAGATGGATGACATGTTTTTATAGATTTCTTCAAAACTAGTCGGTGGAAATTAAAAAAAAACTATTTAAATTAAGGTTAAAACCTTAATAAGTTATTGAAAAAAAAAAAGACAAAACCCGTACCCGACTAATTAAGGATGTACGAGCACGGTAGGGGAGGAACATCAAAGTAAAAATATATATTTTTCAATTTTGTTGTTTAGTTATGTTATAACTAAACAATATGTTAAGACGAAAAAAAAACAAGTTTAGACGAAAACAAACAATAAAATTTTTTGATATCTGGAGTAATTTTCAAAATATCAATTCGTCTACATTAATGAAATTATAACAAAATTCATCATCAAAGTTGAAAATATGGTACAAATACCTTAAACACTAGGTATAAAATTACCTTGACGCTCGTACTACCTAAAACAGTTTTATGTTTGATAAAGACGACAACAAATTTTGCCAGAGTGATATTTGCAGTTCCAAAGCTCAAGCTTTGGTAAAATTTTTTCTCGAAAGAATTGAACGAGAAATTAAATTTAAGAACTTAATAGAGCTTACTCTTAAATAGCAAAGTTTCAGAAATTTTGACGAACTAAAAGACGGAATAATTATGTTCACGTAAATATAGACCAATTTACGTCATCATTAAAATCTCAAAAAAATATAATGAATTTCTAAAAATTTTTTCATTAAATTCATTCTAAAACTTTTTTTTTAAATTCTGCCGAGATTTTTTTTAATATCTAAGAAAATAGCTGGGAGGGCAGTAGTGAGTGCTTTGAATTGGGAAATCGGGAACTTTGCAGAGGGCACTATCTGACTCGTAGCTCACTACCTTATTCTCGTCTCGTTTCTCTTGCCTTTCTCGGTATCACTAGTTAATTAACAAATCTATTTTACTCATAAATAAATTCCATTTGAGTTTTGGCCAAAAAAGGTCATCCATCCATAATTCACTATTCAATATTAATAGTAATATTTAATTATAAATCAAATTAATAAATAAACAATGCACAACTAATTGTTATAAATAACTTGTTTCATGTATTGAATATGTTATCGATTTTATGTACCGGATGTTAAATAAGTGATGTGTTATTCCTCTTAAGCTTTATATATGCTGCTCAAAAAATTCTTAAAAATGCTTCATCAAATTCAAATAAATTTATTTACAGGTACAACCAAGAGTCAACCCTGTGAAATTGTGATTGTAAGCTTGATTTCAGGATATATCAATATAGTAGTTAGTATTCACTTCATTCGGCGTTATAGGGGATAATCCTGATGTCAAATTGGCCACATTTCCCATAAAAATGAAATACTAGACCTGATACCATGACAAAATTTGAAATTGAAATTAAAATTGTTTAAGAAACGAAGAAGTTATAAGCAATCAAAAATTACATTCAAAGTTTGCCTATCTTCTTTTTGCAAAACAATGTTTTATATGTAATCTTTATGGCGATACCCACGTATGACGTCACTATTTGGATATGTTCCTCTTCGTTTAATTTGGAATTTTAACGTTCATATCTTGCATACAAGTAAAGATTTTTACAAGCTAACTTCACTTTTCTATTCGTGAAGTGAGAAATCTTGATCTGTTATTAAATGTCCGGAAATGAGGGCTTTGATAGTTATGCCCTATGCCAACTTTCATAAAACCAAATGATGATTATAGATGGAGCCGACCTATAATCATCATTTTGAACCATAAATTAAAGTATTATGTAAAAATTTAAAATAGTAAATGTCAAACCATTCATGGGCTACTTTTCTGAAAAATTCTGGTACACTCAGTTGGTGAATGTTTATTGGAAAATTGAATATTCAACGCACGTTATAAAACATTTGATGTGTTTTCATGTTATATGGGTGCTATAGTGGTGGTCTATCCACTACAAAATACTTATATTATATAAAAAGCAAAAAGAAAAGTAAAAAATTACCTTCTACTTATAAAAGGATGTTTGGAAATTCGATACAAAGATTGAACGTGGTTATACTATGGTTTATTTGCAATATTGTTTAGTAACAAAGCGGGGGGTGACCCTTTGTGTGTTGGGGGGGGGGGGCTTTTTAACTGTCGAAAAATGACGTATAATAAAAAAAACTATTGTAGTGCGGATCATAATCGTCAATCGTCCCTGCATTTTTAATATTATAATACCGCGAAGGCGCTAACTCGGGAAGATTTTAGAAAAAGAAAACAAAGTGAGAAAATGTCAAAAAATGCGCTCACTCTCGCAAATTTTTGAACCCAGGTTTACATATATATAACCTGCTTCATAGGTCATTATTTGTATCGAATTAAGAAACATCCTGTATATTTAAACATACTTTTACCTATACATAGTGTACCTATAACAAAACAGCAAACTCCAGCTGCAGCAAGTAATGTTTCTTGTTGAATATATATAAATGTTTTACAAGAATTGAAGGTACATATTTATGTTTTACAGGTATACCAAACAGCTATAATATAATATAAACGCTAAACATGTATTTATTATTATTTAAGGATCTATAAATACGCAACGCATAAAGGTGTGTGTATATCAATATGCTGAAAAAAATTTCCAATATAAATATTTGATAATGGAGTTAAGATCCCAGCATCCCTAAATCAAATGACTCTTTTTGTCTAATAATAATTGTTGAAATACCATGTATTCCCTGAATAATATTCTGATATGACTAAAAAAATTTTTTATTATTTTTGCTAAACTAGCGACCCGCCCCGGCTTTGCACGGGTGCAATGCTGATACTAAATACACTACAGAAAAACTGTGAACGTTGTATATAAAAACATAGCGGCCCGCTCTGGCTTCGCACGGGTATAAAATATATAGCCTATGTGATTAAAATCGATCCAGTAGTTTTGATTTATTCATTACTGCCCGTGGCCCGCACGCGTTAAATTTGGAGTAAAACAATCCCCCTTTCCCTATACCATGAAGATTTCCTGCTATCTTTGGAATATCTAAATTCATACACTACATTTTTACTTATTTACTTTTTACATTTTTAACTATTAACCTCAAAAATAGCAGTACTTCTCCACTATTTAATGGATGTTATTATACATATAAACCTTCCTCTTGAATCACTTTATCTATTAAAAAAAACCGCATCAGAATCCGTTGCGTAGTTTCAAAGATTTAAGCATACAAAGGGACATAGGGACATAGGGACAGAGAAAGCGACTTTGTTTTATACTATGTAGTGATAAAAGGCACTTTTGAATCAATTTTGATCAGAAAAATCCCTTCATTATATTTTGTCCGGAAATTTTGTATAAATACTCCATTGTGCGATGAAAAGTTATTATTTCCATACTCAACGAAACACTAGGGTTCTAGCTTGTATTAGGTGTGTTTCTTAGAATTCAAAAACAACTTATAGAGATCTAATTTCCATCATTAATTTCTTTTAAGTCAAAAAAAAAACAGTGGCAAGAAGTATATTTTTATGTACATATCGGTACTGATACATTATTATTGTGTGTGGCTCAGGTGAGACACGTGCGTGTCACTAACAACAACACCAACAACAAGAACTTTGCATGCGATAATAACGTAGCCCATAAACTCCATACATACATACATCACTACATATTATAAAACAAAGTCGCTTTTTCTGTCCCTATGTCCCTATGTCCCTTTGTACGCTTAAATCTTTGAAACTACGCAACGGATTTTGATGCGATTTTAATAGATAGAGTGATTCAAGAGGAAGATTTTTATGTATAATACATCCATATTATAGTAGAGTAAGGGGTTGAAATAGGGGTTGAAAGGGATATGCTTAAAAAACTAAAAAAGTTGTGCATCGATTAAGCTCAAATATTGACACGATATACAACCAGCTTCAAAGATCTATTGTTTTTATTTACTTTTAACCTTCGGAGGGTAGAAAGGTGTAGCGAGAAAGTGGGAAGGAATTATCGAATATTTACAAAAATACCTAACTGGGGTATCAAATAAAAGAGCATGACGTGTACATTACAAAACTGTTATCCCACGCAAGGAAATGTGGAGGAAGGGGTGCAAGTGGGGATGTTGCCCAGCAAAGCGGGTAGTTCACAGCTAGTATATACATATTTATATCGAATGTTAAAATGTATGTATATTCATATATCTATAAATATATCGACAAATATAATAATATTGGAGGTTTTATAAAACCACTTTAATAATATGAAATTTTAACACAATGGATTTTAAAAATCTGTATAAACTATGTTGGTTGGTTTGAATATTCAGACACGCGTTAAGTAATTATTATTGATTCTGATCATTTAGTAGGTAGCTATTAACTCAATAAAACATAATAATAAACGCAGCTCACAAACTGTATAACGGGTAATGTTTTTAATTGAGATGTATCAATAGTGTGTTGAATATTTTAACATGTATTTTAATAATTTTCTACAGGTTATATAGAAGGTAGTTACCCTTGCCCATAATGCACTAAATTACAGGAGTTATTTTTTTTTTTTTTAATTCAGAATCACGTACTGAATATAAATGCACAAAATTCTTACAAAAATAAGCGGGGGAAATGCCTCCATTTTCTTTTGGTCCACTTTAGACCAAAAATGGTAAAAATGGTTTAATTAAGATAATTAAATTACCTACCTTATAAGTAAATAAAAATTTTTTTGTATCACTAACCGTTTTTGACTTATACGACTATGACGATTTACTGACTATTTGACCGATATCTCTTCTAATATTTGTTTAAACACGAAAATTATAATAACTTAACTTTTAAATGTACAATTAATATTTATGAACTTATCGTTTGCAAGATTAATAAAAAAGAAGTGTACAAAGTGTAATGATAAAAATTCAATAAATATATGAAAAATGTTAATCTTAGTGACATTGATGCTTTTACATCCTTAAACATGATTCTAAAACAAAAGATATTGAAAAAAATTTACCGAAATTTTAACAGTTTAAAATAATTTATTTAATATGATAATGATAATAAAGTGCCGTATTCTTTTCAGGATGTTGATGACTACTTGATTCCGTCCATATCTTGACTGCATTCACCATCTGAGAAAATTTGACCATGTAGCTAACTCCCTTCCACTTCTGTTCCACATTCAAAAGACCGTCATTTACTTTGGTTTTTGTGTATATAATTTCTAAGTTTTGATTATCCTTCAGCCTAATATTCAGGATAATCCTATCTGTATTTCGATTTATAAAGAGTAATTCCGAATATACTGCTTGTGAGAAGAATAATTACAATTCTGTAAATATTATAAACCACATAAAGTTAAAATAATCCTAGTAAAATTTGGCAAACGTTGATCTGTATTTGTCTATAAAATTATTTTCATAGGGTTGCCATATACAAATTTTCATCTCTTTTTTCTCCACCTTAGGAGTTAAATTTCCAAAAATCCGTGAGCGTTTACATCGTAAAAGGAGCAATTATGCTTAACTTCAAGTTAATCGGGTTCATAGCTTAGAGATCTCGTGATGAATCAGTGAGTCTATAGTATTTCGTTTTTATTTTATATGTAGATTGTACAAACAAAAATAAAAGGTTATGAAATTAAAATCAATTATACTTTAGTTAGGTCCGCTACAAGACTTAAAAGTTTTTCTTGTGTCCAGTTAAACGTCAGAAAATTTTATAAATTATTGAGTACGTTAACCTAAAATTTATTTCTTTTTCTACCGTGGATTGTATAAATAAGGAAGAAATAGAACATAATTGCAAATTTGGTATGTTTTATATTTTGTATAAATAAAGTATAAATAGGACATAATTGCAGATTTGGCATGTTTTATATTGAAGCTTCAGAGATAATAAAACCAACTCAATCTGAAAAAATTTTCCATTTTATATAAGAAAGAATTCTTGTCAATTTTTTTGAATAACTGTCACATACATACTATGTGTGATATAAATGTTTACCTGACACGATTATTTATTGATTACATTTGATAACATAAAAAAATATTTGTATTATTACGAAAAGGGAAAGAAATTCATTTAAGTTATTTTTTAAAAAGATCGGGTGTGAAAATCCTGTAGCCTCCGTGTACAAGCTAACATCGAAATATAAAGCACTAGTAGCTGATATTATCTAGTGAGTGCACTTCATTGGCCAATAAGAGCTCCAAGGTTACAAAATGTTTCTTATATGGATGGTGTGTATAAAGTTGGACGTATAAATATTGTTTGATTAAGCAATACGAATAAATTGATGTAGGAAATTCTAAGTCTCCGATCCTAGATTTAATATTTTGGACCTTTTCGTAAAATGTGGAGAAAATTGTGATCCTATAAAGGACTCAAAGGTTGATGAAATATCATAAAGAATAAAATGACTGGTTGAGTGCGTTGTTCTTTTTTGTTAAAAAGAAGTTCTCAACTTGCTGTTCCAGTGTAAATGGGTCCAAAGGTTTTTAGTTAACAGTTTTTGAGATATTGATGGTCAAAATCCTTCGAATTACCTATATTTGCAGTTAAAAATATTGATACAAAAATTATCTATATATTACTAAAGGCTATAACATTTCATCACGTATGTTTTGTACGTGGAGGTAAACAAACAAATGGTTGTAAGTCAGTCGTCAGTCAAAAACACAACTAATGTTGTTTTCGATACATTACAAATAAGGTGTCAAATAGTGTCAGATTTGTTTTGATCATAAGTTACTCTTTCAAAAGCCGTTTTTTGTGTCTAAAGTTCGAAACCTTTTTATAATAATATTGGATAAGAATGAATGTTTTCTAGAATTATTGTTATGTTTGTATACCAAGGACATCAAAACTAAACATTGGATTGTATCTCAACACATAAAATGTACCCGGTGTATATAAATATATTAGTAGAAAATTCATAAAAAATTTTTTCATCAATTGTGTTCGATCTAAATGATTTTTCTAGTTAATGTTAGTCAAAACACAAAAATATATTTCCAGTTGTGTATCAAGATCGAATTTTTGTAGCGAGTTCTGGGATCAATTTTCTTGAATGGCAGCAGGAAAATGTTCTCTTAATTAAAAGCAAGCCTGTATCAATTAAATTTCACTTGTAACAAGTCGTTTTAATTATCCTATAATAATAACTACACGACCAGCTACGGGTCACCATTTCCCTTTCAATACAAAATTCTGAATTAATCCTAGCCAAAGTGCTATCTAGTAAATCGATTTTTTGCGGTTAAGTCCGGCTTTTTGGTTACGGTTAGAATGGTCAAAGATAAGTTTGAATTTGATAAGGCAGGATGCTACCCCTTGGACGTAAGCCGCCATCTTGGTTTGAAGGGGTGAGTTTGTTTTTTGCAATAACGACTACACTATTGATTTTAGCGAAAAAAGTAGACAAAGCAGTTTTGTAGAGAATAACACTCTCTACAAAAAAAGGTCCCGTGCGTTTTTTGCGTAAGTCACATATTAAACAATCTACTGAAAAGTTAGTGCAAAATTTGAGACAAAAATTCTTTTTTGTTATTAAGCATTTGCGATTTAGGCAAGCGAAGGAACAAAAAAAGGGTTCAATGAAAGTTGTAGACGGCATAATGGGCAATAATATTTATCAAAATTTAAATATTTAAAAGCAGGCTATGCGCCTCTAAAACATTATAACGCTCTTTGAGAGTAAAATACCCAGATAAATGTTGCTGTTATAGAAATATTGCAATGTGAGAATCGTAAAATTTCCAAATGATTGCTTAATTTATGAATAATAGACCGTTTTTTTTTTTTTTGGAAAAGTAAGAATCCATGAGAGAAACCTTGATTTAAAATTTTAATGAATGCAAGTTTGGTATATTCGATAAATTAATCAACGTTTCGTTTTTATAAGGAATTCCATAACGTTTGACATAAATTTTCGGTGCCTAATGTGTTACACTCGATGTACAGTTTTGATTTTAGTTTTTATATTCATGATTTTTGTTTGATTTGTCATAGATATCACAAGGGGTGAAGTGAAATACAATCGTATCACATGAATATGGACACAAATATTTTTGGTAACAGAAAAGTTGACATTGATACATGGAAAAACGTTCTGTTCTACACACTATTGTGTTCTACACAATAAACATTTTTTTTCTGCCATTTATATTATTTATTTAACAAAAATTATATTGAATGTTAAATATGTTTATGTATCGTGTATCGTGTATGTTTATTGGATCAAATTTTTATAAGTGATTCTTATGAAATATTTTTTATTCTTTATATATTTGTTGATTTATCACAATCAACAACAAAAAATTTGTACAGTCCAATTAACGTACGAAATCGTTGACATAATTGTTCAAAAAACGGAATTTAGTTGTTATAGAATAATAGAATACAAAGACAGCGTTTTTTCATTTGGGCTTGGCAAGCCTATCAGGATCTCTGATATAATTTGTGAATATTAGATATTATGGTTGGACTATGAAAAACTTGATTTTCCTAAAATCTATAATATTTTTAGGCTCTCGATTTGGCATAATCGCTAATTTGACTTTTGATGACCGTGTGTTAATACCTATGATGCCTATATATTGTCCAATCGAATCATTACGTATTCTCACGTAAGGCAATAAAAATAGTATTCAGTCCATCAATACCCGTTAAAATATTACGTAAATGGAAGGTATGAGTGCTCAAAGGAAGATATTTTATGAACATGACAACTGAATTTACTAGTAATATAAATTTAAACGTAAATGTCTGCGTGTTTGTAGTATGTACGTAGATTCACGTATGCATTAGTCTAAGAGGACGACCATTCAAAAAACTATGACTTGGATGTATCTAACTTAGTACTTAGACCATTAAGTACCTGAACTGAGTGTCAAGCGACTCAAAGTGTGCCAACATTAGAGGCTAGAATTGCTTTGGTCAAATCCATCATGGCGGCGGCGAGGAAATGTCAAAGTATTGTTATCATATTTGCCATAATAGATTCGTAAGAAAAAATTTAAAGTGATGTGTGATAAGCATGCTTTTAAGTCCAAAGCGAAAAAGTTCAGTGAAATCATGATGTTTTATGTAAAACATTTTGTGATTTGAAAATTTGACATTCAGGGTATGTTTTTTTCATAAATGTCCATATATTCAATGTATATTTCTTGATTCCCTATATTCTTTTAATAAATGTATTTTTTTGATAAATGTCCATAACTGACCCAAGCAATTCATCAGATTTTGGCACACCAATCACTGTACGGAAATGCACTTAATGGTCTAAGATTAATACTTTTTACTGACTCTGTAAGCTGTTGGACTTCAATATCTGGAATATTTGAGAATTTCCCAAATGCTTTGAATGTCTAGTAACCTGAAACGGAAGTCCAAAATCTTCCAGAGTTAGATTGGATGTAAATTATAAGCAAGTGTTATAAAATAATAAGTATAAAAGGGAAAGAATATAATTTTAAGTAAAAAGCAGTTTTCTTCCACTAAATTAAATATAAGAGTATTGTGAGAAGGATGCATTAGTTTTAAAGATATATTTTAACAGTTTGCCAGCTTTGTTCGAAATAAATTAGTATTTGTCGACTAGTACCTAGGACAACAAAAAAGCATAAACGATTTTAAACTTCCAGTTAACGTAAACGAAAACGAAAATGGCAGTCTAAAAGCCAAAACAAAGTAACTCGATAAAATTAGATTTTAAAGGCATGCGTTTTTTTACACTTTGGTTTATGCTTTTGTTTGTAAAATTTGTTAGCAACCGTCTCTTGGACTATAATATGCAAGTATATATATATATATATATATATATATATATTTATCGTATAAATGTGTGTATAGATTATATTATTTGAATTCAGATATGTAGTAAATATCTATATATGACTGTGTATATCTCTGCATAATGTACATAATATGCAAATTCGGTGAAATTCAAACATGAGATCATTCGGAGAACGATGATAGAAAGGTTATGTGTTGCGATTGCCTGCAGTATAGTGGTTGGACGACTCGATTCGGTAAGGCAAGTGAATGGACACAGTCAGTCGTCACACTCATCTTCACATTGCATATATTATATTATGTTATGCTTGAATTTTATCTGTTTAAATATTCGAAATTATTAACCAGGTTGTCATAGTGTATTTGTTGTTGGCAACTTGGTATAATCGTCAACTTCTTATCAATAAACGAACAAGCAATATTCAGAAAATTAATAAATTTTTAAAGAAACCGTAAGAGATATATTGCGCAGGGACATAATAGTATAAGATAAGGAAAGGGTGCTTTATTTCCCAACTTCTATCCTGGAAGGAGCTGAAAAGTATCTGTGTTGATTTGGAAAGTGGAGGGAGAAGAGGAGAATTGACGAAAGAACAGCCTGGTCATTATACGAAAATTTCATTGAACATATCTTTAAAATAAGTATATTTTGAAGGAATGAAAATCGTTATATCAAAGTGCATAATATTTGGTAAAAACTAAATATTTCGTTAGTTTTTCTCGCTTGCATGTCAAAAGTTTTTAATTGATATTTCCAATAACTCATATCATGGAATGTTCTTCTCCAAGTTATTGAGATTTCTTTAGTTCCCTTGTTCCTCATAGAATGACCTGTAAATTTTACCACGCAGGTAATAAAAGCATGAATAGGTTGAGTAATGTCTGAATAGATTCGTTAAAGTGCTACACTCGATAAATACGTAAGAATTGGCCAAATATAATAACTTACTTAGAACAGTTAGATTTGGATATTATTATTTATTTTATTGATTTTACACAGCGCTTTTATCTCCTAAAATAGAAAAAGAAATAGGAAAAGAAGTACAGTGAGCAAAAAAATACGAAGTCGTCAGGTGATCATCTCGTAACTTAATTTTAGTTAATTGTATTCTTGAATACCAAAGTAAATGACCAAATGAATAAAATTATGTAAAATCTTTTTTTTCACTTTCAGATCCTTCGCTTTATGTTTCTGACATGCGTAAAGCTTCTATGTAAACGAAACTTAAGATGAGGCTTAACACGAACAAAGGCGTTCAGACGTAAATTTGTTTAGACGTAAAATTAGAAATTTAATTTTCAGGCTGACGCATTCACACTTTGCTGCCTCAAATTATTACAATAAGGAATAATCCTGATGTTGAATTGGCCATATTACCCATTAAAATGTAAAATTAGACTTGATACAATCACAAAATTTGGAGGTGAAATTCAAATTGATTAAAAAAACGAAGGATTATAAGCAATTAAAGAATGTATTCAAAGGTTGCCCATCTCCTTTTAGCAAAGCAAAGTTTTATCTTCTCTATGGCGATATCCACTTATGAGGTCACTAGTGGGTATCTTCCTTCTTGTTTAATTAGAAATTTTAGACGTTCATATCTTGCATAATAGTATAGATTCTTAAAAACCAACTTCATTTTTCTGCACGCTGAGTGACAATTCTTCACCTGAAGCGATAAAAAAAATTTCATCCGATACATTATTACGATGGATTTCTTAAAGTTCTCAGAGACATTCAGGTAGAAATTCGTCGAGTGAAATAGCCTACCATCTCAGAAAATACTGGTTCATTAAAATTTAGTTTAAAACACTTTATCTAACTCCTTTAGAAACTAAAGTAACAAACAGATAATACTGTATTTGAAATTTGAGCTATTTAATTTTATTTGGCTAACCTAGTAAATCTTAGAATCAAGTACACTATGTGTAATATATACAGATATATGTATTTAAATATTCTCTGAAGCTCTCTATACGCACATTTCCATGCAAATGTAAACTGATACAACAAGCAAAGCAAAGCAAAGCCAAAGCACTGCATTTCTATAATACTAGAGCCGTATACCATATAGTGAAGGTTGTTTAAAGTGATAAAGTATTTCTCCGCATACTCAATACGAGCGAATTTGTTTCCGATATCTTCACTGTCTCTGACGCAAGGCAAAATATTAAGAATTGGCCCTATTTGTCAATTTATAGTAGGATGAGTTGATGTTCAGATTTCGGTTAAGTATGAGTTGAAAATGGGATTTATCACCCGGTTTCGGTTAAGAATCTTACCCTGTATGCCTGTGCAAAATTTCTAGTCGATATTCCAATAATAACGAAAATATAAGGGTGTCTTCATCTTAAATGCGACAAACTGTATATAGACACAGTTTTTGTGAATCCATTATTCATAACTTCTCTATATATCAACAATATCGAAAAAGAAAAAAGTAATAAGCAAATGTAAAAAACGACTATTTTCGCTTCTTTTTTCAAGTTTGCTCGGCACCACACATCCAAATCGGACTTAACTTACGTCAATCGATAGGTTTTTTTGAGATCTAGAGCTTTCCAATTTTTTTGCATTGGACATCAACTGTATTTTTAATCTCATGAAAACCTTTTTTTGGACTTGTGGGAATTTTTTTTTTGTCATCCGTTTCATAGATTCATTAGATAATACGTCGAGGTTAAATCCGGTATTCTATATTTGAATCTTTCCTACAAATGAATTCTTCGAAAATGATTTTGACTATAAAATGGTATTACAAGTGCAAAATAACATTCGAAATGTTTGTTATTCAATACAATCAAAATTCTCCATTATATCGAATGTCTCTATATTATACCTCATAAAGAATATACCTACACTATCTAAACCTATTACACTACATAACTAAAGCGAGCTCTAATATAAACCAAACCAAACAACTGACTTGTTAGTCTAGTCAATGAAACAAAACTCCTAGGAGTTCTATGAGTCTCCAGAATTAAAATGAAATATGGTTGAATATAATTTGCTTGCGTTTCTTATATAATTTCCTGGCAATAACGAGAGTGTGTTTTCGTGAAATATTTAAAAAAATAGACCTCTCTAACACGATTTAGGAATGAGCTTTGGCAAATGCGCTAGCTACGGAAAACAGAGTTAGCCAAATGTTGTCAAGGGCAGTAGAGGACATTAGTCTGTGTCCATGACTTTGAACTAAATTATCGAAAAACATTAAGCGTATTTTCTTTCGATTAAATGCGATATTGACATATTTAGTCGCACTTCCTCCGAAAGAGAAGTTTTTTCGAAAAAATGCTTTACACAAAAGATTGTTAGTCTTTTTATGAGGATCAACTTTCTAACTTAAGGTTTTATTCCATCTTTTACCGTTTAGAATTTAAATTGGTTATTAAAAAAATCCGAAGAACTAACTTATCTGATGTCAAAACATTATGCCCCCATCAACTCTAAAATGTTTGTTATTGTTATTTTCTAATTGATTAACTACAACACGAGCTATTCGTCATTATAGATTAAAATGACCCACCCTGTATACTACTTTTTACGATTAGTACTTTTTTTTAAGCAAATATGCGTGACACAACGGAATCCAAGCTGTAAAAATCCTGGTTATCCTCTTCCAGCTTCGTTAACTCTATTTAGGATGTACCACTCGATTATACCCCCGATATTCTTGTTGAACTTTTAACACTTTTATATATTTGTATATTATGTAAAGTTATCTCTTTAAACACTTGCCAATAATATGGAAAATGTTTTTATGCACATTCGAAATGTTTAATTCTATATTTATTTACACAAAAAGTATATATTATCAAAGTATTTAATTTCAATACCATAACTTACATAAAGTTATTGTTGCAACCATTCGAAAATTTATATATCGAATGCATTATAAAATATTTTATAGTCTAAGAGAGCCAGACTTATAGATTTCTATGATGGTCATTTTTTGTTAAAGTCAAGAAAATTAACTCCAACACAAATAAAACTTTTTATAACAAAGAAGTCGGCGTTCAAATTTTGTTACAAATTCTTTGCGTTCAATCAATAACTCAGAAATTCCTTATATTCTAAATATAATTGTTTCTGTCAACAAAACTTTTAAAAAACTTTGAGTAATTTTATCTGAAGAATGAAACGGTCAATAGTTGTGTTTTTTTTTTTAACTCACATGCACAATTTCATGAATGTTCAGTTAGTTTTTTTGAAAATATCTATAATATAGTTTTTTTCTAAAATTTAAAAACTTGTTAAAAACATAACAAAACGCAACCTTTCCTATGATCTTCATGTTAATTATCCGAACTTTAATTGTATTTAACTCGAGATAGAGACGGTCAATCGACTACAAACTTTTTTGGTTAATGTATTAATATATTCCTAATAAGTATACATAAATTTAGAATTTTCTGTCGATATGCCCATAGCAAGACATTATAATTAATGTAATTAAACCTATGTTATGCTGTATGTTGTAGCTGAAAAGAACGTGGTAAACACATCGACCAGCTTGTAATGTTTTAATAAAATAAACTATGCAATTAAAATGCAAATGAATTCAATTGATGTAAGCAATCAAATAGAAATTATCGAATGATTTGTGCATGTTTATATGGGTATGGAATGAGAAGTAAATGGGGTAAAAAGTATATGGTATGGTTGTTATATAGGGTGTCATTGACTTAAGTAATCAACAGACAACAAGTAAAATTTCGGGTACGGAACCCTGATCTCGCACTTGAAACGTATCTAAAAACAATATCCACTAAATTACCTTTTTCCTTAGACCCTTCTCCATACTGACCGATTTTGAAGATCATCGCCTATTCTTTAGTTGTTACGGATACGGATACGGCACTTGAAAGCTAAATGAAGCTAAAAACACTCCCCACTCAACTACATTTCAAACGAACCAAAAAAAAAAAATTAAAATCCAAGAAGTCCGGGTTCGAGTCCTGGTTCGAGTGTAATTTTTTCAATTTTCTTAATTATGATATGATTATTGTTTACATAGAAAATTTTAAATTTCTTTCCTTCACCCCCACCCAGCGCATCTTTGGCACATCCTACTTTGTGATATCTCATTTGAGGGGGCATATAATTTTCTCTTAATCCATCATAAAGAAAAATGAAATCCATCGATTGGTACTTAAAATATTCTACCCAGAAGATTGAATTCATACTCTCCATCTTCTGTGTAGTCTATCTAAAAAGCCAATCAATCGATTTCATTTTTTTTATCATGGTTAAAGAAAAAATTTTATGTCCTTTCAAATGAAGTATCAAAAAATTAGGAAGTGCCATTTGCCCCCCTCGATATCAAAATCAACGTGTTTTCACTCAAAAACAATAATCACATCAGGTCAAGAGTTATTTAGGGTAGATATTTTTGAAATAATCACACTGTATATTATTTAATAATAATAATTATTGACCTTATTTATAAAAATAACATATTTATTTGCAATAAATCTATTAATTTCAAGATTATGATGCTGTTTAAGGTTTAATTGATAGTAGACTGAATATATAGAATAACCAGAAAGTTATTTATCGGACTAGCTTATTTTATTTTATTTATTTTTATTTGTACGAACATAATTTTTTTTTTCTTTTGACAGAAACACCCTGTAAATTAAATAACTAATGTATGCAATAATAATATTATTTCGATGATTTCAATTTGAAATTTATTCGATTTATTACATATTAATGTGCAGAATAAATTTTAAAATATTATGTTAAAAAAAAAAAAAAAAAAGTATGCTTTTAAAAATTCATTTGATTTTACAATGCCCATTAAACTTATTGAAAACACGACCAACCTCGAATTTTCCATTAAATAATACTATTATTTAAATGTGTAAAGGCTGTGTTGATGTGGATGCTGTTGTGTTTACTTACCATGTATCTAAAAAGTGAGGTCACATAAATTATATAAGACCTAGTTATTATTCATTGGCCTAGCTAAAAATATCCTTTCTGAATTGAAAGCTTTGTATTATCTCTGCTTCAAAAAGCGTGTAAGCGTGACCCGGTACCCGAGTAGTAGATTAAGTATTTAAAAAAAAAATAAATTTAAAGAATCGACTGTTAAACTATAATTCAAATAAGTGTACGTTAATAACTATGTATAGGTATTTATACCATGCATATATGAAATATACATAGTCTATTAAGTTTAGTCCCAAGTTTGTAACGCTTAAAATAATGATGCTAGGAATAAAATTTTGTCATAGGTGTTCATAGAATCACCTAATTAGTCCATTTCCGGTTGTCCGTCCGTCCGTCCGTCCGTCCGTCCGTCTGTGGACACGATAACTCAAAAACGAAAAAAGATATCGAGCTGAAATTTTTACAGCGTACTCAGGACGTAAAAAGTGAGGTCAAGTTCGTAAATGAGCATCATAGGTCAATTGGGTCTTGGGTCCGTAGGACCCATCTTATAAACCGTTAGAGATAGAACAAAAGTTTAAATGTAAAAAATGTTCCTTATCAAAAATTAAACAACTTTTGTTTGAAACATTTTTTCGTAAACATCTCTGTTTACCCGTGAGGGCGCTAATTAGGCGGAAATTTTATAATATGTGTACAAACTATACACTAAATGTCGGTCGGTAATGCAGAAACCTATAAAGTCATTTACATATGTACTATACTTTATTAGTTATGTATGTGTCACATGTTTGTATGTGTTATGTGATAAAGAAATCAACACTGACTTTGCATGGTATTTCAACAATTAACTCAGTCAATTGTTTGTTTTCACTTGTTTTGAAATATTTTTGGTACTTTTGTAATACTTTGTAATAGTATACATTATGGTTTTAATATTTTAATATTGAGAATGTGAAAGATAATTTTAGAGGGGTTAAACTGAAGTTTCTACTTGAATAACCCTTTAAATCATAGAAACATTTAAAGGGTCTTTACTTGTACCTACATATACAAACACACATTTTATTATAAATTTTGCTCATAATATATAACACATATTGTTGTGCGTTTATTCCATACAGACAAATAAAACTGCTCGCCCGTATCATAAATTGCAAGCAAAGTGTTTGTTCAGAAATTAAACTTAGAAATTATTGTTATCCTTTGAATACACAAAAATAAAAAAATTCTATATGTATGGCATTAATAAATTTACAAACTTTTAAATTTAAAACTTTATTAAAATGTATTTTGGCAATTAAAAGAAATAATTTAAACAAGTGAAAACAAATAATTGACTGAGTTATTTGTTGAAATACCATGCATAGACAGGGTTGATTACTTTATCACATTACTCATACATATATGTCACATATACATAACTGATATTCCCATATAATACATACTATAAAATTTACGCCTAATTTGCGCCCTCACGGGTAAGCAGTGATGTTTACGAAAAAATGTTTCAAAAAAAAGTTTTTTATTTTTTGATAAGAAACAGTTTTTATATTTAAGCTTTTGATATCTCTAACGGCTTAGAAGATGGGTCCTACGCACCCAAGACCCAATTGACCTATGTTGCTCATTTACGAACTCGACCTCACTTTTTACGTCCTGAGTACGCTGTAAAAATTTCAACTTGATATCTTTTTTCGTTTTTGAGTTATCGTGTCCACAGATGGATGGACGGATGGACGGACAGCCTAAAATGGACTAGTTAGGTGATTTTATGAACACCTGTACCAAAATTTTTTTTCGTAGCATTAATATTACAAACTAGGGACTAAACTTAGTATACCTTGTTTATAACATATATGCAACGTATCAAAACCTTATACTAAAAAATACATTATGGAGCTGTTATGATATACGCAGGTAATGTCCTTGCTGCAAATTCTGCATGTTTTCTAAAAAGTTACGTAATTATAATTAGGCGATGTTAGAATTTGGGTTTAAGCTGTAATAAATATTAAATCAGTCAACATGTCAATAAAATATAAAATGTAATTGAAAATATTTGTAATTGAAAATATTCAGAGAATTACATAAAATCATCCAACTGGCATAAAAGCGATTTATTAAAAACGAATTTTAACAATAAGAAATTTTTTAAAACTGTTAAATAAATACAGATACCTTTTGAAAGAATGAGATTTGTTTGCCCAAAAGCAACTTTTTAAGTTAACTCTTAGCAGTAACGAGTTTAAGGAAAATTCTTAAATAAAACACTGTTTTGGTTTAATATTTTTGGAAGCTAAAAATAAGTTTCTCTTTTTTGACATTTCACGAGATCTTGACACTTTTAGCATTTTTAATTTTTCTACACCAAAAATAAAACACGAAAAAAAAATTCCCAAACTCCATAGTAAAAATACACTTTCCAAATCATGAATTCTAAATGGAACAGGATCTTTATTCTCACGATTTTTCTTTTCTTTTGTATTTTCTCGTTTTTGAGACCGAATTTTATGTTTTTCTCGCATCTAAAAACATTAAATATTAAAAATCCTATGTAAAAATCTTCGTTGACATTCTTTCGTTGAGATCTAAAGTTGACTAAGCTCGGATTGGTCTCTTTTGCTTAATTAGCATTAGAAGTGTTCTGTTTATGTAAAAATTTTGACAACACATGATCAGTAACAGCTTAGTGAATTTCTTCTTAACAAAATTGAATTAACAAAAGTTAGATACATTTTTTTATGAAGATCAACTTTCAAATTTAAAGTGCAATTTTATCTCGTAAATCAAAATCTGCAATGTTTTCTTGAGTTATTTTTTGATTGGTTCAAACAAAACGAGGCGTTAACCAAGATAGATTAAAATAGTCGACCCTGTGTATTTGAAGAAATTTTGTAATAGTAAAACTAATACAAAAACTTTTACGGGCAGGATAAAATGACTGGGGATGAAATTTAAAAGTATAAAAGTATGACATGCTCTGGAACCAGTTACATACCTGTTTTATTATTTGGTAAATAAGACCACTCTCTTGAAATCTATGTACAAGTTTATTGTACTCAAGAAAAAATGGTGAACTCTTACGAAAAATAGTATGACCATCTGCGTAAAAAATTTCTTGGTCCATTAATTGTAATGTATCCATTATGTTTTCTGGGAAAAAGTCTTGAAGTAAAAAAGTACCTAAAACATAAAAGTTGGCTCAACTTCGAGGTTTTCCTATAAGACATAATGAGTTCAAATGGATGAATGTACTGATTTCGCAGGTGGATCTGATACTAAACTATATATATCTATATTAACAATAGATAAATTTCAAGATGTTAGATTTACTTTAACAAGAGAAACAAAAATATATAATAACATACCATCAATCAGTTCTTCTACAAGATATCCATATGTGCGAGGTGGTAACTTTTGCAATGTTTCCCGATTGTATACTTTAAATGTTTTTAATAACTCAATTACCTCAGTCTACAAATATAAAATTAAATTTATTTATTTTAGTACAATTATACCAAATATCTAAAAGGAAAAAATTAATGCTTTTTGAAATTTTCCATACAATTTTTCCATGGTGTCCATTTTCTTCAAAACTATTTTAAAAAATTTTTGTTGAAAATTCAACTTCAAACAAACAACAAACTTCAACTATTAGTTTTGTGAAACATTCGAGAAAAACAAGAAAACAAAAAAAATTCTAGAAAATAATTTCGAAATTTTTGAATGTATTTGGGAGACGTCTTCACGAATAAAAAGCTATGGTTAGAAAAAATTATTTCAAACAAAAGTTGTTTATTTTTTATAAGAAATAACTGTTATATTTAAATTTTTGTTATATCTCTAACGGTTTACAAGATGAATTGTTACTTCAGATTGAACTTTTAGTTGAATTTTTTTTTATTTGATGCATAATTTTGTTTTGTTTGTAAAAAAATGATTAAAACCCCCAATTAACCCCCAAAAAAAGGGTTACTGATGCCCATGCGTGAAAATGTTTACAACCTTATCAACAACTGTGGAAAATTTCAAAGATGCATTAATTTTTCTTCATTAACATGATACTCCATTTCATTTTACTAGACTCTATTTACGAATGCACTATTTTTGTCTAGCCAATTACAACTTTGAACACGTAAGAAATATTTTTAAATATTTGCAGTTTGTCAAAGTAGAACAAATGATAAGCTTCTTTCGCAGGCTAGAAAACTTTTTTTTTTGAGTACATTTTGGAGAATTGACAAGCCTAAGTTCTGAAAATATTTCACTTTAGGGGCTAAATATTAACGTCGAACATTTGCATTATAAAGTTCATATGAATAAACTTCTCGAAATGATCTTCTTTGAAGCTGCAGGCGTTAAAAAAAAGCATATATCATTTCCAATTTGAGATGAACAGTTACTGCTGAGATTGAGTAACATCGCTAACTAACATGCGTTAATAGTTTATAAATTACAATACGTACATCATCAAAATCCATTATAGGAGCTATCCAAGCCACATCATCTCCACCCCATTCCAATTTACTTCTAATTAAGTCTTGTCGAGTTATTATTGGTTTTTCATATAAAGGTAATGCTAGTATCGCTGATAAACCAGCTATGTAAGCAGTACTTATCAGTAACGCTTGTATGAAAGTTATTGTAAAGATAAGACGATATGCAAACTTGGACTTTGTTAATAAACTTTTTGATATAGGTTGCCATAAAGTTTGAGAGTAAATAATAAAAACTGATTTACAAAAACCACTCCACAATGTATGGTTTAATTTAATTTTTGTGTGTTGATAACCACTATTGTTTTGATTAACGTCTAATAATTTTGAAATTTTAGTCACGTAAGTCAATGCAGATGAGCAAAATATTATTAAGCAAATTATTCCCAACCATAATAAATTATTAAACGGGAATAGTACAATGAAAAATTTATCTTTATTCCTGAAATTTTAAATTTTATTTAATTGTAATCCTAAATTTTGTATCCTGCCATTTTTTTTAGAAATGGTTTCAAGTGACATTTTACGAGGAATTAACCATTTAAAAGACTCGCATTTTTCTTGCTCCAAACGGCCAGGTTATATCTTTAAAGTAGCCATATCTTTAAAAACTGCACTTCATGCTATCAAATAGGAATAAATGTATGAAGGTCAAAATTGAAGTTGATCCAATAATTTTCAAATATGATCAATTCTAACTCGCAAGAATAAAAATTTAAAGCAAGATTTTTTGGGTTTAACAAACGTAGTGGGAGCATAAAGCTTCTTTTCCATAACGTTTCATTTTTTTTCATTTTCATTTTGTTTACGGAAAAATTTTCTTACCTGGGAGTAGGCACAAGACACACAACACGGGTATTTACAAACATGTAAGCATATTCTATAAATTGAGCTCCTTTCGACCATAAAGCCATGCCACCTAATTTCAAATTACAAGTAATTAAATATTTTAAAATTATTTCAAATTTAATTTCTTACCTATTCCAGCATCACACTTGTTTTCTATTACATTACCGTATACTCCAGTTCCCGTTCTATTGTCAAATACATCACCCCATACGCCTGGATCAATTATAACATTAAATGTAATATTGTATCGGTTTGCATATTCGCGAAAAATTTGTATTTCAATACCATCAACAATCGTTTCTGGTTCTTTATTCGGATAAATCGTTACATCGTCTGAAAAAAAATATATATTGCATAAAAATTCCAATTTTTAACGCTCTAACAGAAATGTTTCTCTTTTTACCCGACTGTCCAGGAGGGGTTATGTTTTTCACGTGTATCTTTATGTATGTATGTATTTATGTATGAATGTTTGTTGGTAAATTTCTTTTTTGCTTCGTATCTTCCAAACGGTTCAATTGATGTCAACATTTAGGATTTCATTATATTTGTCTCAAAAACCCAAGAGTTCTTAGATAGGTGTTGGAAAAAAGAAAACACAATATCGGATTTTCGGAGCAAAGAGGACATACGTGAATACAAAAAATTAACAAAACCTACCGAAAAGCGTATCAAATTAAATAAAATTAAGAGGGGATACACTAACTAATTTGCGATTGTTAATAAATTCATGACAAAGAATTAAAAAGAATTGATTGCTGTAAATATTTTGGATTATATTTTGATTGTCATATGAGATGGAACAAACATGCAAACGAACTTACGAAAAAAATCAAATTTTTTACTTCACAATTTTTTTTTTATTAAAATATAATGAAAAGTTGAGAGTTTATTTATCGATAATTTCGTCTTTATTTTCAAATAAATTTTACATTATGTTGCTACACCATTAGGCTTAGAAAAGTTCTAAAAATATTTTTAACCAGCTGTTAAATCTAATTAATAATTATAAACTAAAAAAAGCTAGCAAGCCGATTGGGATGAATGTTTTCAAGAGCTGGAAATATATCAACAAAGCACAAAAGGTCTATCTATTGCCCCATTGTTTTAAAAGTTTCCAGGCCAAAAATAATACATGCAAAAAATATTCCAAAACACCATAGTACAAATATACTTTCTAAATCGTATACTCTGAATGGAACAGGTTCTTTATTTTCTCCCATTTTCTTTTCTTTTATTAATTCACGATTTTGAGATCGGATATGATATTTGTCTCGGATCTAAAAAAAATTATCAAATTATATATGGTGTCTCAAAAAATCACAAGCAACAGTAATGTACTGAATACATGCTAAAAAAAAGTATTAGTTGCCAAAAAATATTTATTTCAATCCAGTAATATTTTTTAAACTCTGAAGAGGATGTAATTTCAAAATCAAAATAGATTTTTCGTTATATCGTCTAACGCATCCTTAATGACAGACGATTTCGTTAATTATCGTGTGTAGTAATAAAAAGGATGGAATTTTTTTATAAAAGCATATTTGTAGGACACTCTTTTGTAAAATAAAACACACATTCTGGTTACATACCCGTTTTATAATTTGATAAATAAGACCACCTTCTTGAAATTTTTGTACAAGTTTGTCATACTCAAAGAAAAAAGGGGAACTTTTACGAAAAATAGTTCGGGAATCTGTATCGAAAATTTCTTGATCCATTAATTGTAACGTATCCATTATATATTCGGGATAATAGTCAGGAACCAAAAAAGTACCTAATGCACAAAAATCTTTTAAAACTAATTGTAATTAGTCTTTTTCTAAAGTACAAATGTTTGAAAGCTGGTTTGACAAACATAGAGAACATTAGTTAATAATTTGAATTTTATGTTATTTCTCAAACCATGTATACAGAAATCTGTAGGTAATTCGTTGATTTAAAGGAAATTTTTATGAAAATAAGTTGTGCCTATTTCTTTTTAAGAGCTGTTATGAATTTACAGACATCTGTGTTTTCGGTTTTAGTCGGTAATGATGGTTAACAGATCAACACCGATCTGTTAACCAATCGATATTGGTATCAGAAGAAAGATAGTATACTTATTTACGAAAATAATGATTACCTGAAAAAAACCGTTCATAGAAAAAAATTGATGAAAATAGTGATGAACACTTTTCGGTTGGAAAACTATGATAGTACTTAGTGTTAAAAAATAAATATGTCTCATTTGGTTATCAGGCGGGATGAAGATCGTTCTTATACCCTCCCTTAGACCAAGATATTTAAGTCAACTTCTTTGATACACTTTTCAATTATTGCTGCAATTCCTTTGTTACTTAACTCATTTCTACCTACAGACGAATATTTAAGAAAAAAAATTTAACTAACCGTCACTTAATTCCTCTACAAGAAATCCATACGTTCGAGGTGGTAACGTTCTTAATATCTTCGGATCATATACTTTAAATGTTTTTAGTAGCTCGATTATTTCACTCTATAGGTACAAATAACCACAAAATGTTAAATTAAATCTTCCTTAAAATTGGGTTTTCCTACGGGTAGACCAGTATATGGCCCCAAAAATCGATAGATACTTTGATATGGACGTTACTCACATTAATTATTAGAATCACTACAAAAATCATTAAAATCTATTCTGATAATTCTCATTCTCATTTACTTCGAAAAATAACGATTATTTTTGGATTGTTACGCAACTTGAATCTTACCGTCATTTATGCAATCGATAAAAGGTACAAAACTGAAACAAAATTGATATGCTTTTTACATATTTCATGGCTAAAACAGTAGCCCGTATCCGACTTATTAAGCATTTCTTGTTTTCTAATTGGCATAAATATTTATATTTCGAAGTAAACGAGAATGAAAATTAACGGAAGAGCATAGAAACGTTTTTTGTCTATAAGTATTGTAGAAAACTGATTTAAACCACCAACTACTCCCCATAAAATGGGGGCTAGATACGCCCCTGAGAGGTCGACTTTGTTTTCAAAGTGCTTACAACCTAATAAACAATGAATTTAACTAATTTTTTCTTTATTAGAATGATATTCTATTTAATTTTATTAGACTAAAATATAAGAAAAATAAAATAAAATACGTACATTATCAGAATCCAGTAAGGGCGTTACCCATGCCACATCATCTCCACCCCATTTCATTTTACTTTCAATTAGATCTTGTCGTGTTATTATTGGTTTTTCATATTGAGGCACCGCTAAAATTGCTGATAAACCCCCAGTGTAAGCTGTACTTATTAGTAACGCTTGTACGAAAGTTAATGTGAAGATAAGACGATGCAACAAATTTGAATTTTTTACTAAATGTTTTGGTAGAGGCTGCAGTAGGGTTTGACAGTAAATGATAAAAAATGATTTACAAAATCTGTTCATTAAAATGTCTTGAGACTCATTCTTGTTTCGATCATCATCTATTAAAATTATGATGTGATTTACATAGGTGAGTGCTATTGAGCAAAATATTATTGAGCAAAATATGACCAACCATAATAAATAACTAAATGGGAATAAAGCAACGAGAAATTTGTCTGCACTCCTGAAATTTCAAATTTTAACTTGTTTTAGTTTTTTTGCCTAGTTGAGCGACACTAGATTTTGTTTTGAAAGTGGTAAACATTTGCACCAGTAACTCACGCCTTATTATAGATATTTGGCACTTAAGAAACACATTCCATGAGGTTTTAATTAAATGCGAGCGATTTCTTTCACTTCCTTTATTTGTAACATCTTTTATTGTACTAAATATTTCAGCGAATAAAAAGAGCAATATTACGGAACTTATCAAAACCATGTCCATAATCTCAATTTCAACGGTTGTGGAAAAATGGAAGAACTATTTTCAAGACTTTGATTTCAATTTATTGTATTTTCAATATTTCTAGTGCGGGCTTACCAATTCGATTTCGGTCATACGTAAGTATTTACGCAATAATTTTCTTACCTGGGAGTAGGCACAAGACATACAACACGGCTAGTCACAAACATGTAAGTATATTCAACAAATTCAGATCCTTTTAACCATAGTGACATGCCTCCTAAATCCAAATTTAAACATTTTTAAATGATTTGAAACACTAAAGATTATGTACTAAAATCTGAAATTGGTTTCAGTTTAAATTAATTAAATTTGTAATATGTTCTAGCTTTGAGTATTCTAAGGAATTTTATCAAAATTTTTACATTTTTAAAATTCTGTTGAATTCTAACAAATACCGCGTATTTGAAATCTTATACATATACAGAGTGGACTATTTTACTCTATTATGGCTTATAAAAATTATATTATGGTGAAAATTACTCGGCCAATCGCCAAATAAACTCGATTTTTGAATTTCTTGGGTCAAAATTACCTTATAAACTGAGTTTCATCAAATTCCAAAACAAATAATTTTTTACGATTTTTTCGAATTTTTCTAAGGGGTACCCCTTGAAAAAATTGCAAAAAATCGATACAAATTTATCGTCTCCAATTTCGATAAAACTCTGTATATAAGGTAATTTTGACCCAAAAAATACAAAAATCGGTTTCATTTAACGATTGGGCGAATAATTCTCGAGATAATACCGGAAATCGATCCGAAATATCGTTTTTTTTCGAAAATTACTCGGCCAATCGCCAAATAAACTCGATTTTTGAATTTCTTGGGTCAAAATTACCTTATAAACTGAGTTTCATCAAATTCCGAAACAAATAATTTTTTACGATTTTTTCGAATTTTTCTAAGGGGTACCCCTTGAAAAAATTGCAAAAAATCGATACAAATTTATCGTCTCCAATTTCGATAACACTCTGTATATAAGGCAATTTTGACCCAAAAAATACAAAAATCGGTTTCATTTAACGATTGGGCGAATAATTCTCGAGATAATACCGGAAATCGATCCGAAATATCGTTTTTTTCGAAAATTACTCGGCCAATCGCCAAATAAACTCGATTTTTGAATTTCTTGGGTCAAAATTACCTTATAAACTGAGTTTCATCAAATTCCGAAACAAATAATTTTTTACGATTTTATCGAATTTTTTTTTTAACTATAACGTTTTGTAGTTCATTAATAAAAAATAACTTAAACCAGACATGGGCTAGTTATTTTAAGTCGAAGTCACCATTGCTATAACTTTATTGCATGTCATAAACTTTATTTTTATTACTCGTATGTAAAGTTAGGAATCCGAGGGACTGCTGTAAGCCACGTTTGCCCATGCCTGACTTAAACAAAAGTTGCAGAGTGATATGGGACATGTTCTGACATCAGAAACATATTTCTGCGTTTTGCTTTCATAGTCAATTTCGATACTAAAAAATGACATGGTTATGGTCGGGAGAAATTTCGTAATGTATTCAAAATAAAACAAAAATAACAGCATTAACAGAATCAAGAAGAATTTTGATACGCATAAAAAACTTCGAAACAGCTAGGGCAATTTCTCAAAGATTGTCCGCCTGTTATGCTTATTAATATGTTTACTCGGAATGCTCAGAAAAACAGCATATCAAAAATTCACAAAGTTTAACCGAAAGCCGATTTCTATATGTTTATTCCATGGTTATTTCTTACCTATTCCCGCATCACATTTATTTTCTACTACATTTCCATAAACTCCAGTTCCAGTCCTATTGTTAAAAATATCACCCCACACTCCCGGATCTGGCATCACATTTAATGTAATGTTGTATCGATTCGCATACTCACGAAAAAGCTGTATTTCAATACCATCAATAATTGTTTCTGGTTCTTTATTCGGATAAATCGTCACATCTTCTGTTATAAAGACAATTTTATTGCATAAAAATTTTCGTAAGTTCGTTTTAGCTTGCACAAAACATTTTCCAAATTTAAACCCAAACATATCAATATTTGACATTTAGTCTTATCCGATAACTATTATTAATGTTAAGTTCGATTCCTGACAATTAAACTCAAGATATTTCGACCATCAAATAGTCATCACAAGTATGAATTAGCTAATCGTAATTACTCTTCTTATGTATGTTACTCGTTGTTAATTTGGTGCTGAATGTTTAATTAAATAAAATTAAATTAAACTGACTTAAACCGATCATTATCATTATTTTTATTATTTCGAGATGGGATAGTGCTTTTTATTACTCATGTAGATTAAATAAATTCTCTCTTTCCTCATTGTTCTGCTTGTGACAAGCAGCTCATTGCGAACACTATGAGAAAAATTTACCTATCGTTAACAAATGAATGTCTGTTCTCGCAAAAGGTAAATTACCTGTATATTTTTAAGAAAACTGTTCGATTAATATTGTCAGTTAGAAAAAAAAAACCTTAATTGAAACAAAAATTATGTCCAAAACGAGAACTAATCTTGCATTCGTGAAAAAAAATAGTGTAAGAAACTGGTAAGCATTGCCTGTTACGGACTCGAGAGATAAAAACACCTTATTTTTGCCTTTTATTCCACTCCCATGTGCAATTGCCAATTTATCGCTCTTATTGCACGATATAATATTGTGTTTCAGATTTTCTTTAACATTCTGTGAAGCCCTTTTCTTTCTTTCGTAAAGTACGCGACTTAGTCTTAGTTTGTAAGTTAAATATTTCGAAAACTATTGCTTCTTTGGAAACGTTCAGAACCTTTTTTATGTAAAATTAACTCACAAACATATATTAATAGTTCACGAGATATTTGAGTTCTTTTCGCGACCTTTGACCTCGAATATATTTTTTTTGCGCACATGATTTTGCAAGGGACTTTTCATTTTTTGCATCTTTAGATCATTTATTGCATCTGAATAAAGATAATCCCGGTGAAAAAACTTCTCGGATTTTTTAAGCATAAAAACCCTTATATTCTTGGGCTATACGAGCCATTAATACGAATAAGTTTAGTTTTACCCGACTGTGGTAAGGTGTTTATCAGTATATGCATGTTTGCATATGTATGTAAGTATGTATGTTTGTTTCTTTGCAGCACTCTAAGGTTTGTTTCTTTGCAGCATCATTGGCCGATTTTGATGATTCTTACGTCAATCGATTTGTCTTAATTTTGAAAGTGTCACTAAACACATGGCAATCAAAACAATTCAATATGACGTCAACCTGACGCCATATTCTGAAAAAGAAAATCATGAAAGTTGGCGAGCTATATTAAGTAAGATATCATTGAATTATTACTGAATAAACAAATCGATTCACGTAAGAATCATTCAAATCAGCGCACGCGTTTGGCCTCTAAAATGCCACAAAGAACCAATAGGGGGAAAACGAATTGTAAAATAAATATGTATTTAAAAATAACCCAACTGCGTTAAATATGAACTGAATAGTATAAAGCAAGTCTAGTAGTTTACAAAGAGACTTCAACAGTCGGGATCCATTAAAATCTAGACCAACTCGAATCTTCCCAATAATGGGTCATGTTTTTTCAAGTCGCTATGTAAACTTGATTTTTCTTTTCAGTTTTTATTTCAAGCAGTCGGGTTTTCATGATTTTTTTAAAACTTACCTTGAATGATTACATACGGTGGAAATGTGTGTGTTGATGATAAATTTAATGGCATTTTAATTAAATTTTTAATTTTATAAGCAAATAAATTCGCATTATATAAAAACGATTGATTATTTGTAAACCAATAATCCACTAACACCATTTCTGGATCATCCATTTCACGTGTAATTATTTTATAAGTTTGTACATTAAATAATTCATAAGGTTTATTGAAACTTGAGTGTTTGTTACTGACGTTACTTATAAAACTATCGGGATAAATGATTATAAAGTCTGGTATATATTTAATCACATTCGATGTTAAAATATCATTAATTATGGTCGTGTTGATATCAATTTGATTAAATATAAAAATAAATCGACGATGATGATTTTTTTGATTTGTTACTTGTACATTTAAATCGAAACTTTTAAGAAAATCCTTCACTTTAGAATTATAAATTATAAATGTATCACATCCACTATCAAGTGATTTTAAAATTAATTTATCGAATTCATCATAATAGTATTTACTTGTTTGATTCTTAAAATCTGATGTTGATTTAATTGTAATTAAAGGTACCATTAAATTGAAATTAAAGTCATTATTTGAAATAAAAACTATACAATATGATTGGTTTATTAAATATGTTTGTATTATCGTATCTAACATTGTTTGGAGAGAATACATTATACTATGTGATTGTTTTGACTGTTTATAGGTTTTATTATCATTCCGTTTTAAGCAATGTTTTTACCATTTGTATGCTTTATTGGTCTAATCGTACATTGTTCAAGTTGATTAATAGATGCAATATGAATTTGGATGATTTAACAAATTACTTTCGAATTAGATACAAAGCTGAAAAGCGCAGAAGATGTGTAAATTGGATGACAATACTTAGACAGAAGAAAGGTAATTTGCATTAAAATTTTTGTAAATCAATAAAGTACTTTGGTCCACCCTAATTTTATATTGAGAACTGGATTGAAATCTAACACTAATACTAGTTCAAAGTCGGTATAATAACTTTAAAAATACTTAAAAAAAAGTAAAAAGGAAAACGGCTTATTGAGGTAATGACGCTTCTTTGCATTTGTTCGTTCAGTTGGTGGCACAAAAATGAAATGAGCTTTAAATTTTTTTTTTTAATATATAATATTCACTTTTGTTAAATTAAATATTTATAATAAAAATTAAACTGAATTATCAAATATTATTATAAAAAGCTTTTCAATGACTTAACATTCACTGTCTATTATTTATAAAAAGATTGTAGTTACTAATTATTAACTCTTTGAATTTGCTTATTGATTTTTTTACTCAAACAGAATAATTATATCAACAAATTTGTCGTGGTGGATTTTACCTTTTAAAGTCAGATTAATAACTTTTCATTTGAGTTTTCTAAAGTTTTGGTTACAATAAAAATATGTTTTAATTATAAAATATTTTGTCGTATGAATACCCTAATTTTCTCAACGCATGGCAGCAATTTTTTTAAATTTACGTTTTTAAGGTTTTGAAGTTAAAGTAATTATTTTTTGACCAATTATCACGAAAATTTACAGTTTTGAGCAATGTGTGGAAATTACTTTGCTATTTTATTAAATAGTAGATTCCAGAAGCCCTTGGTCACCATTTCATGGCGAATATATTTTCAAGTCTGAGTTGAAATAAAGCCGAATTGTTGAACTCGCAGATTTTTTTCATAAATAAAAAAACTTGTGTTTCATAGACAAATTAAACTCTACTTTTTAGGTATTCTCGAAGGTCAAATTATCAATTGCGGTCAATTATCAAATTCAAGTTATTTTAGAAATGTTTCAATAATTTTTGTTTGAAACATTTTCTTGTATCCGACTTGTGTAATATTCGGTATAAAAGAATGTCTAAGAAATTATGATACTTACTTTATAGATCGATGCTAGTTTCGTGTTCAAAATTGGTAAAAAATATTGTCCATCTTCCATTACTCATCCATGATCGTTAGGTTTAACTATTGTAAAGCATTTTTAAATCACGTTAAAATCAATGTTATTACTATTTTCCGTCCAGGCCATAAAAGCATTTTTCGATGGTTGTTTTTGTATATATATACTCTTGATTTTTCTCCATTAGTCCAAAGAAAGATTTCAGAAATTGTCATCAGATCTCAAGCGATTCGCTATATATTACAAATTATCAAAGTAAAATGGGAAACGTGGTTTTATCGTAGTAACGCAGCACCGGATTCTTTTATCGTAGCACCAATAAAAACTAGAAACCTTGTTTATGGATGGAAGATACATGAGAAATCATATCATAAAACACAAATGACCCTTCACGTGGCTTGTAGAGACATATCGGTACACACGGATAAAGTCACACGTACATTTATTGTACATATTGATTTGTTTAATTATTTATTTATTTTTGCTTTGTAAAATATTTTATTTTTTTCTTTGTGAGCCTGCATGTATGATAAATATTAACTTAGCAAAAAGTATTGAGAGGTTCTCCTTCACTAAACGTTGCTTGTTTGTGTGATACGCAATCACGCCTAAAGTAATGAGCCTGTGAAAGAACAAAAGCTACTTTTTAATGAAAAAAGGGGTGTAAGTCATCTGCCCACTTCAATAAGGTGACGTAAATTATATTTACAAAAGGGCGGATATATTACATATCAAGAGCAGTGATATGTAATATGCATTACAGATTCACTTTCAACCTTGCACTCTCCACCCCCACATAAGGGGTTTTATCCGCTATTACCGAAAAAGCTAACAACCTCCCCACACCCCTTCCCGTAATTACAACTGTAGTGGAAAGACTACAGATCACGAGCAAAACTCGGCTCTGTCTCTTCGTCTATTACTCTCAGCTCATTTTAAACCTTTTAGTTTCTTATTTATAAATAAAACTTTTACGCGAAAAATCCTATAAAAGAGCACGAAATGTGTAGTACTCTTAAAAGTGAGCTTCTTAACATCGGTTTTGATTAGACAGTGATTAAATTGACCAAAGAAGCGCACATAAGAATGCTTAACAATGTGGTTCAAGCAGTAAGAGCTGCGAATTTTTTAGCATACGAATTATGGAAAAAGAAAGTAAAGGCTTTCAAATTTTACAAATTTGAAGTCTGTGTGACAAGCTGTATTTAGTAGTATATTGTATGGACTTTCTAGCCACAAAAATCGAGTCAGAAAAGAGATAGATATATTGTTTATTAGAAAATAGCATGCACCTAATTAGAGTTATTTGTTGCATGCATATTTGTATTTATTTTGTTTGTATATCAATTAATCTTTGTGATAAACAAAAAAATTAATAAAATTATTTTTCGCTGGTTTTTAGATAAATATTTTTATTAAAAAAATTGTTGGATATATATTTTATTTATTTAAATAAAAATATTATCTAAAAACTTGTAAAAAATAATTGTGTTTATAAATAATGGATAATAAATGAATAATGGCAATCATTAATCATTTTTCAGTCGGGGCATGCACGATTCGATACTGCGGTCAATTATTATTAAACCCTTTCAACTTAATCTTCAACTTCTCAAAATGCTCCGCTCAATTGGTACATCCTACCCAATTGTCAGATGGAGTTCACTTGTTATCATTTTTCATGCCCGCCAAGGAGGTAGAAGTTGGTTCCACATGAGTACAACGACCAGTTGTAATCCTGTGCGTGGCCAACTGGAGTAGCCCCAGTTAGCAAAACGAAAAAGCTGCTTCAGGGTTTATGCGTTGAAATCCGCACTTTATGAAATTGTAGGTAGAATTCCAAAAAGTGTTGTTATAGGGGATCGGACTAAATTTTTTATCACTTCAGGTGATGAATTCTCACTGGTCGTGAAGAAAAGTGAAGTTAGTTTTTCAAAATCTTTACTAGTATGCAAGACATGAACGTTTAAAATTACTAATTAAACAAAGAAGATACCCACTAGTGACGTCAAAGGTGGGTATCGCCATATAGAGAGATTACATATAAAACTTTGTTTTGCTAAAACGAGATGAGCAACCTTTGAATTCAATCTTTGATTGCTTATAACTTCTTCGTTTTTTAATCAATTTTAATTTCATTTTCAAATTTTGTGATAGCATCAAGTCTAGTTTTATTTTTATGGGTAAAATGACCAAATTGATATCAGGATTATTTCCTATTGGTCGCAATATCAATTATTGAAATTTTTATACGCCCCCAAATTGAGCTAACCTTTCTCTCGGATTATGTGAATTTTTTTAAATGTTCTGTATAAGGTAAAACACATTTTATGGCTTGAATGGTTCCATGTTCACCATCAACATTATAACATACTACACACAACATTAGTTCTATGTTAACGGTTACATATGGTAGATGGCCGGATGCTTCATAGAGATACTACTCAACTAGAAGATGTAATGCTTATTAAACTTATGGAATGCGATGCCCTGTAAACTACTATTACTAACATACATTTGTATATGGATTTACGTGGGTAGTGCTCCTGCAGTCATTAACGTTAACAGGAATATAGACCAAGAGAATTATCATCACAGATATTCCAAAAATATTGTTACATTTATATTAAAATAGCTTGATACCCGCCTGCTTCACTCGGCTTAAAATAACACCCGCCGCAATATAGCCTCTAGATCCAATGTAGCCTCCTGATTTCACTTATACGCCTTCCGTCAAACTAGAAGGGATTGTTTTACACATCTAAAATATATGCGGAAAAGATAAACGGAGCAATAAAATGTCAGATTAAATTAGTTTAAAAAAATTTTTTATTATACCTTTATAACTTATAGCTCATGTGTTATTCTGATGTACAAGCCAAATTTTTTGAAGTTTCATTCAAATCCGTTTGGTAGTTTTGGCGTGACAGCGTAACAAGGATTTAAAAAAACCCGTTAAATTATGTAGAGAGGCAACCATAGCCAGTATACAATCGGATTTGAAGAAAATAGTTCAGAATTTAAAGAAAAAAATTTCCGAATTATTGTATCTCTCAAATGTGATATGTCCTGTATGTTTAAAACATATTCTTATGGGTTATAATAAGTTTGATACGTTCATTCATCCTCAGAAAATTTCACAATTATAATATATCAGGATATATTATTTATTAACAAGTGAAATGGTTACATGCTCTTTCGATTGATAGACGGATTGTAAAAAATCATTCATATAAATATCTAATTTGAAGCATTCTGTAGATTTTATATATTTATACCATGATGATTTCTGTACCAAGAAAGAAAACCACAAACACACTTTCAACTCTAATAATAACAACAGTTTGTTGTGTTCAGTTAGTTGAGTTGTTTTTAGATATAGAGGAGATAATACTCTTTACTGCTATTACTAACATTTGTATAGTAAATGTTAGAACTAAGTGTTGGAAAACATTTCTGAGTAAATATATTATCTTTATATATTTTTACTTGAAAAATGATCTTACTATATTATTATTTGTTTTAGTTGAGACATTTAAGAAATGAATTACGTATATAAATTCTGACTGACTATACCTCATAGTTTTGTTTGTGTTTACTAAATTATTACGTTGAAATCGCTACCATCTTAATATGAAACAGAATAATGAAAATAATTTATTAAATACATTCATTAATTTAAAAAAAAATTAATTAAAGAGAATTGAAAAAAATACACTCGAACCAGGACTCGAACCCGGACTTCTTGGATTCATGTCAAGCGCCCTACCAATTATTATATATTTTTTTCAATTCTCTTTAATTAAGATTACTAGACAAGATATTTGTCAATATTTAGTTTACGCCTGTATGTAGCATATTACATCAAAAATAATCGAATAGACCATGATGTAAATATCGTATGCATAATTTGCTTTTCTGAGTTATCGTGTTGACAGAAAGACGGGCAATCGGAAATGGATTTTATGAACACCTATACCAAAATTATTTTAGTATCAATATTTTCAATCGATACGAACTTGGGTCTAAGGTTAGTATACCTTGATATATTCCAGTAATATTAATAATTAATAGTAAAAAACGCTTTTGTAACTAGATAAACTAAAAAGTAGAAAATGAATAATAGTTTTAAAAAACTAAAAAAAACACGCTTTTGTAACTATCTGAACTAAAAAGAAGAACTTAATTTCTATTTATACATTACAAGAATTATATAGTTTAAAAAACTTTGTTGCTTATTCTAAGTATATATGTATAGTATGGTTATCGGTAGTACAATAAATGTATATAACTGATGATGTCTTATGCATGGGTATGATATTAGAGAGTTACATATAAATACATACATTCAAGTGAAGCTAAAATAATCGTCTTAAAAAAATAAGTAATTTAGAAAAAAAGAAGTTTATCGTAAAAAAAACGTGGGGTGCCTTTTAACATATTTTATAATTACTTTCTTTACCTATACCATTATTTTACTTATACCTTATCTGCCAGTAAAATGATTACAATAACTGTAACACCACATGCTTTTTAACGATAAAATGGTATTTTTCTTATTCGTTCTTTTTTTATCTGTACAAATTGTTTTCTTCTTTTAAGTTCAGATAGGTGTTCTTTAAGGCTCTTATTTTTTACCTTCGCAATTATGTAAACAGAAAATTTGGTTACTTTTGGATATACCTACCCATGTGTTAAACAAGCAATCGATATGATTAATTTGTACATCATATTTCTTCTGTTCTGATACATTCTGTATAATAGTTCTGTTACACCCAGTGGTAAATGTGGAAAATTGTTGGAAAATACTACTTTGATAATGTTCCATAATATTTATGTACTTACTTAATGAAAAAACTTTTTTTATCTGTTATTTCAGTGAAAATATCACATATATTTTTGTGTTTTTAAAAACATACGGACTTTTATTTTTAAACATATTGAAGGGTACAATTGACTTAATGAATATACACTGTGTAATATACTACGATTGTAATTGCACATGATCTCTCATCAAGTGAATAATTTGTGTCCAAATCAATTGAAAAACTATTAATAGAAAACTGGAGGGTAAAAATATGTTTATCGGAACGAAAAATTACTAATCGTATATAAAAGACCCACATTGAATTTTGGCTGATATTCAACCCGAAATATAAAATATTCACACAACATTACTTTGCCACGATTTTTCTTCGAGTCATTTCTATACTGTATTGAAAACGAATTAAGTATATTGAATTACAATAGGAAAGACTTCATGAAATCTACAAAGAGCGAAGGATTAGAGTAGGGTATAAAAAACTCTTTATTTTGATATCATTTTAAATTACTAGCTTGAAAACCACCCGCTTCGCTGGGCTTAAAATTGAAGACCACCGCCTTAAAGCCTTCAATTCCCTTGCTGTTATTTGTCAGCGTTTTTCATCTTCAGATGGGTAGAATTTCTGAAAATCTTTCCTTATCGGATACGTACATCATACAATGAACACACCGTCCAATTTTCAGTATTCTACGATCATCGGCTTAGGCTGTACGTTGATCCGTTCAGCCCAGGAACCCAAAATGCACAGGGATCTCTTTATGGTCTATACTGGATTAATATTGAGACTATTTCAACAAATATAAAGTAAAAACCCGACTTTTGTGTAATTTTTCATTTCTTTATATTTGCTCAAATGAAAATATGTGATGATCGTTTTTCGTAATAAAAAAATATGTTATTCGTATGACTTATACAGCTGAGCGAAACATTTGTGTGTTCTGTATACACATACATAGAATAAATACATGAAGACGTTACATATAATTTGAATCATTCTCATAGAACAGGGATAACGGAAAATGATATTTGGATTACTATGATTATACTATCGTTTTAATTGCATTAATAATTAATTATTTTAAATGAGTTCTTTCTTCGAAATTTTTTGCTTTCCGAGTGAGCTAGCACGAATTTCCAAACAACTTTTCATGGTAAAAAATTAGAATTGCTCTTCGTAATGCTTTTAGCTCTCCTTTGAATATTATTGGTTTTTATTACTACATTATGTTCATCTCAAAGTATTCTACCTTCAGTCTGTAAAGCGGGATAATTCTGCGTTCCGAGATTTACCTCGTGAGCCCAAAGAACTAAGTATGGAACAAAGACTATCCTCGAATAAAAAGAGAGATATGATCAAGCTACGTATAAATCATGTATCTAAATTATTTTTCATCTCCGAACTAAAAAAGGGGAGTTATAACTTTGCCGCTATGTGTGTCTGTCCGTCTGTCTGTCTGTGGCATCGTAGAGCCCAAAAGGATAAACCGTTTTTTTATTTTTTGTTTCGTTTGAAAGGTTTTTGAATGAAGAGTGTTCTAAGCTATGTTTCAAGTGCGAGTTTAGGGTTCTGGACCCGAAAAAAATAAAAAATTATCAATATCTTTACAATCGGTTCCGTTTGGAAAAGACTTTAAGGTAATTTAATGGAAAGTGTTCTTAGATATATTTCAAGTGCGTTTTTAGGATTCCATATCCAACAAATTTTTGTAAATTTCACTTGTTACCTCTCTTAGACCAGCTATAAATATAAAAGAACGTGTTGGTACTCTATTTTAAAACGAATACGACTTTTATATGTATACACAAGGTATAAAAAATAAATAGGATTTGTATTTTAAGTATCCTTCAAAAACCTTTATGTTGCATTAAGTTAATCCTAATAGAATATGCATAAAGTACAAAGTTCAATATTCAATTCATTAGTATGTTGCAAAAAAAAAAAAAAAACTTTTTTTTATGTATATTACATTTTACATTGTATTTATTATTAAAGTTTCTGTGTCAGAATAAAAATATTCGCCTCTATATTGCTTGCTGCGTAGCTTAGTGTGCAGACATTTGTAGTTCACTTATTTTCTCATTTAATAATATTTATATAGTCGTTTATAAAAGCATATTTATGTATGATGACAAAACTTTTTTGTTGTGTGTTAATTTTCTTTTTGTATGCTATTAGTAAATTAGTTGAAATAATGATTTGAAAAAATATGATACAACTAAAAACCTTCACTTATATTTTTTTTTATAGAATGTCAGGGTAATTTTGGATAAAAGGCTTGATATTTTTAATTTGAAGTTGGACTAAGTCTAAATCAATTCTGAAAATTTTAGGCGGACTTGCCCGATTATTGAAATAAATAAATGACTTCAAAATAGAGCAAAATTAAATGAACTTGATGACGTCATCAAGTTCAAAAATTCGATTTTTTAATAACACAGACAATTTTGATCCGATCTTATTGGAATTTTTTTTGAAACCCACTAATTTTGGGTCATTCTTTTCAGCTGTGATGTCAGTTTTTCGCTAGTTATCACTTATGTGTTTAATTCCGGGACCAGACCTCCACATTCTTGAAATCTAATAGAGCTAGGTTAATTTTGATCATAAATTTGAAAAATATGGCCCAAATTTAGTAGAATTGCATACTTGGTTTGTGAAAATTGGATAAAATTTCGATGTAATAGATCAAAATTAAATATTTTGAATTATGATGACGTCATCAAGTTCAAAAATTCGATTTTTTTAAATAACACAGGCAATTTTGATCCGATCTTATTGGAATTTTTTTTGAAACCCACTAATTTTGGGTCATTCTTTTCAGCTGTGATGTCAGTTTTTCGCTAGTTATAATTTATGGGCTTAATTCCGGCACCAGACCTCCACATTCTTGAAATCTAATAGAGCTAGGTTAATTTTGACCACAAATTTGAAAAGTATGGCCCAAATTTAGTAGAATTGCATACTTGGTTTGTCAAAATTGGATAAAATTTCGATGTAATAGATCAAAATTAAATATTTTGAATTATGATGACGTCATCAAGTTCAAAAATTCGATTTTTTTAAATAACACAGGCAATTTTGATCCGATCTTATTGGAATTTTTTTGAAACCCACTAATTTTGGGTCATTCTTTTCAGCTGTGATGTCAGTTTTTCGCTAGTTATCACTTATGTGCTTAATTCCGGGACCAGGCCTCCACATTTTTGAAATCTAATAGAGCTAGGTTAATTTTGACCACTAATAGAGCTAGGTTAATTTTGAAATAGTGCTATACTTCTCACTAGCAAATATCACTATTTTCAGTATTTCAAACTTATGACATCATGCCTCCTCGTTTCGGGCTGGTTAAATGGCCCCTACTGACTAAAACCCAAACCTCTTTTCTCATTACTAGTCTTCTCGTGGTACAACCCCTGCCCTATGTATGACTTGATAAGAAAGCTTAAGCAGTGGCTTCTTCCTCCAACTAAATTATCTATTCGTTAACTGCTCGAATGTTCTTCCTTGCGACGCTCCTTCAAGACAGTTACTCCTGATAGCATTCCTTCCTTTAAATTGTCTGAGGATATATCATGACCCAGAATTTCTTCTAGACTTCTTCAATGGTAATGGAATCATGAAGGATTTCATCATTTATGTAATAATATTGCCTATATTTTTTAATAAATAAGTATAAGAAACGCATTCTTAAACTTTTTAATCGATTAAGAAATAGATTAAATAAAGACTAAACTATTTTTTTACTGGAGAGTTTCTAATCCCAAAATAAAGTTGCAAACAAATAAATGATAAATAAAAAACAAAATTATTACATCATTATCGTGAATGTTAGATGGCTGTAAGAGAAATAGAAAACTCGTTGTGTTTTTATTATGTGATTATAATATGTAATTTTATATAGAAAAATGTTCGAAAATATCTTTGTACATAATACATACACTAGTCTTCAAGAAAATCGGACCACTATAAGTATACACAGTTTTACATATTTTTTTGAAATTTAAAATTTAGAACGCTTCCATTATCTCCGAGAATAAAATCGGATCTAGATCATATTTTTTATAAGAAATTGAATGAAAGTACTCGAAAACTTTTCTATACTAGATTTTTTTTAAAATTATTTTAACAAAATCATCAAACTTTTCAATTGGGTTAGAGCAGGCGCTAGATATAGGTGAGTGTGCAAATGTCGAGGATCCAATTTTGTCAATTGATTCTTGTTTAGAAAAGTATAAAGATTCTGGATATTGCCAGAAACCTTATTGGTCCAATTTTTAGATATCCCCCCACTTCACAGAAACTGTCAAATGTCCATTTTTTAACCACATAAAGCTACCCGAGGTTTTTTGATTAATTTTACGTCAAAAACGATCCTTTTTTTTTTGCATCGCCAATATAACCTTACCTAACCTAATAACTCAAAAACCGTGAACTTTAGGAAAAAGTTACAAGGAGCTTTTATGACGTAAAATTACCCAAAAAAGTCGGGTATCTTTATTTGGTGCAAAAAACTGATATTTGACTGTTTCTGTAGAGGGGGGGGGTATAAAAAAGTTGGAACAGTTTTGGTTGGAGTTGCTGGCAACATCGGGAATATTAAACTATAAGCTTTTCTGAACTAGAATCAATAGACAAAATGCGGACCTCGATTTTTGCATACTAAACTCTATCTAGCGCCTACTCTATGTTGTAAATGTATCAATTTGAATTTGATTGTGGATAACTCAGACAAAACAAAGCGGCAGGGGATGATAAAAAATCAGCATAAAAATACATCAAGTGGAAAAATTTAAACAGGTGTAACTGTTTTTTCGATGACTAGTGTAGTTAAACAAGTGGTAGTAATAGTTCGTGTACAAGCGCATTTTATCTAATGTTATAGTGATTACGATGAAATTATTTGGAAAACACTGATAAAACTACATTTTACCATTTTTGCTAATATATTTAGTAATTACACTTTAGAAAATTGTGACTTTATATCGACTAATACCATCACTAAATTACTATAAAACTGCATTTATAAATGTTATTTTCTTTTATTTTATGTATATTTTTAAGTTGTGCATTTTCTAAACTACAATTTCTTCGTCTAAATATATCCTTTTATCAGTTACTCTTTGAATTTTTTGATGACGTCGTTGAAATATCCGTTTTTTAAAGACAAAAGTACTTTTTTTATTTATTCATTTTGTATATTTCCTATTGTTTATGATTCTACAGTAATAATTAATGAAACAATAATATACAGGATGTTGAACACTTTAAAACAATTAAATTAATCGCGGAAACCAACTGGTTGCAGACTTGTTTCCAACAATGTTTAGTTTTACTATTAGAATTGTCAATAAGTCAGTTGCAAAAATCTAAAACGAAGCATTTTCGTGGAAAAAAGATCCATTAAAAGTTGTTTTGAGAGAGAGGTATCTTGCTCCGATCCGGAATTTAACCAAGGTTTTCAAGGTCATTTAAAAATCAACCCATGCCTGTATCTGATGAGAAATTGTTTAGAAATCAACAAACAAGTTTCGGTGGAAATGTTCTTTCGTTTACTATATACAATTTGACAGAAATGGCATGCAAAAATTATTTTTAATCGTTTTTTCATTTGATTTCTTCGGATTTTAGTCAACTGAACAATCGTTCGGTTTTTCTGATATCAAACTTATTTCAAGCTTTTCTATCTAGTTTAAGAGCTAGTGGCCGGCAGACTGCATGTATTTTACTAAATCTAAAATTTTACCGAGTGAAACTCTTATGCCTATCACCCATCAGGTGGGATCTAGCTAAGGCCGGCGAGTCCGTCCAAAAAGTTCACCCGGTGCAACATGTAAAAATTGAATTGCAACATCGTAAGTATTTTACCAAGGATTCCGTTTGAGAATTTTAATTTAGACAGTTATAAAAATAACAATGGATGGCAGATGATTATCGCATTGATAAGGCGATGGCAGACCCTTTCAAAATTGAAAACACATTTCTTTCAAAAGTATTTTAACAAACCTGTTTTTAACATCCCGGATTATAAAATTGACCTCATTTTCTACTAATATAATAAACAAAATGATTACACTTTAATTATTCAAATCGTAACATTTTTTAATGTAATTTACTTTTTAATATTTATTTAATTTTGTACTCATTGGATAAAATCAATAAGAGGGCTGGTTTGTGCACATATTTAACAAAATCATGAAATTAAAATTCAATTTTAGATATTCTTTTTCAAGCAAGGAAAAATTTAATAATGAATGGTATGTACAGAGAGTTTGAAAATCTTGTTAGAAAAATAATTTTATGAAAAATATGCCTGTTGCCCTACATGTTTTCAAAAAGATTGGAAGGTCTTACATGTTCTTAAAAAATGGACTCCGCAATATAAGATAGGAAGGTGGCTTTCTGTACAACTTTTTCTAATTCATCCTAAAATATTCTTTGAATCATTCTGATCAAAAGCTATTGCAAAACTATTCTGACACTTGGTCCGACGAAAAATATCGATCCTAGGAATAAATTGATGACGACTAAAATTGTAGGAAATTTAATTCCTGAAAACTACGGTGATAACCAGTGTTCACGTAAACTTAAAAATAAACGAATTATGCAAAAAATAAAAATTCATGATAACTTCTTTTTTGGTCTAAATCGGAAAATGTCGATCTTAAGAAAAAATTGATTGAGACCAAAATTATTGTCAAATTACTTTGGTTCTGACAATTTTTCGTGTAAAATTGAAAATAAACGAGTTATTTAACAGTGTTTGGAAATATGTAATTGTTACTAATTGGTATCACAGCTAACTAGCCAATCAAAATCGTTTTAAATTATTTCAAATCTTGTGACTTTTAAAAATTGTATTCTTGGTGTTTTTATTACTAAAAAAAGGTATAATTTTCGAGTTACAGGTTTCATAAAAATATTAACAAAAAGCATATAAATTTTTCATGAAAAAGGTCTATTGTTTTTAATATATTCTCATTCTGTGTCATTCTTTTCTTGTTCTATTTTAAATATTATTCAAACAGTTGATACTAAGTTAGTGTATTTCAAACTCTCAGTATTAAGTTTCGATCATGGAATATTTTACTACAGCTTCATACATGCTAAACTGACTGACATGACAGTCTCATTATACTGCAACACCAGATTAGATTTCACTTTCTCAGTTCAACATCAACAACATTCAATCAGGGGTTGGGTGCTTATTTCTTTCGTTTATCACAGAGAGTAACGTCACACACTAATGACAAAGGACGGAAATATATCCCTATAATACATATTTGAACATTGTGTCTCACTCTTTAGTCGCATCAATGCATGTTTTTAATCGGGAGTTCTCAATAACAGCTCCGATTTAGATGATTTAAGTGTTTCTTTTTATATAACATTCTCTCAGAGGGGACATATTACTTGTATAGGGAAAACGCAATGTCAAGTTTGATAGATTGACGTCCAACTTAAATTGTCTTGATAGAAGTTTGAAATTTCGAGAAAATATTAATTTTATACTGTAGGTGTCATTTAAGAAATGATTTTTCGAAATACCCAAAAGTATTATTCTAAAGAGATGAAATAGAGGATGAAAGTTTGTATAAAAATAATTACAAACCGATCATTCATTTCATTTTTGAGTTCACTACTTACTTAACAGATTTTAAGAATTCTTTCATCTAGAATGCTACTTTATCAGCAAGTGACATAGCCGTATTTTATTTTTTTTTAAATTAAATTTTAATCTACTATCATTTGCGATTTAGGCTGGACGGCCATGTATCAGTCGGAATATTTCTCCTTCCAGATTATTTTCTTCTCCAGACTATTTCCCCCACCGAAAGGTTTCTGATTTTAAACAATATATAAAAAGAAGCATCAAAATCGGAGATGTTATTAAGGACTCCCTAAGAATGGCTATTTTATGTATTCCTTTATGCGACTACTTGTCGGTGAGGCTCATTTACTTTTTCATCTGAATGTTTGCATCGCGCTCACTCCATTACACATTTATGTTGTCAAAAGTAATTTCTATTCAGTAATGGTTTTCAACTAGCAGCATGTAAACTGCATTAATATGTTGACTTGATAGAAGAAATTTTAAACCCAATATAAATAAAACACATATTTCTTACTCGGTTCAGTTCGGGTTTTTGTTGTTGTTGTTTTATTTACAGCTTTACTTCCCTACTTTTTGTTTTGCTGTGTATATGAAGCAAATTGTTTACTTAAAGAATTGAATTCGATTTCAATATAATTACATTTTATTGGAATAAAAAGAAAGTATGGACAATTTATATAATTAAATTTTCTTGATTTTTATATCAAATTTCACGCTTTTTCATTTCTATACACAAATAAAAACGTTGCTCCTATGCAGTGTTGCCAACTTTCAACTCTAAGGTCCACTAAACAGGCGATAGAAAACCACTAAAAAACAACTAGAGAGCAATAATATTGCCAGAAATGATATTAAAATATTAAATTATTTAAATTATTTTCCCAATAAAGGTAGAAAAATAGTAAAAAAAACCACTAGTTTTAGAGGTAAAACTACTAAGTTGACAACACTGCTCCTATGTGTGCACTTGTGCTATATATCATCGCAACTTGTTTTGTATTGACTGGAATTTTTGACCCGAAATTACCTCTATTACTCCAATCACCTTAGGGTTTCATCTCGGCATCTAACGGAATGAGCTGACTTTTTGTACAAACCTTTACAATACATATAAATGTTGTCTCAAAAGTCACATATGGTCAGTAAGCGCGTCACTGGATATACAAGATCAAAGGTCCCAAAAGTCAGTTTTTTGATAAAATCTCGTTTCCTTTGTCTTCATGATAATAATCCATTGTTTTAACTCATTTTCTTTGGTAAGCAAATTTATTTTGGCTATTTGCGTTCATAAAGTCCTACTTGTTGCGTATAGCTTTAAAATAAAATCGGTTTAAAGTAGCCCCCTTGCTACCGTTCGGTTAAAAAATTTCCAATTTAGTACATCTTTTATATGAATCTTGAGAAAGAGTTTCAAACAGACAGAAGGACGAAAGCTTCTCAAAGAGAAGGTAGTAAAATTTATGTTTAGCGGGGTGGTGGGCATAAGGGATTTAGCGGGCGGGCCAATGATAATATAGCTTTTTAGGAATTGGAGCTGCAGGTTAGATAAGATTAATAATCGCTGATTAATAGTTTGATCGCTGATCAAAATAAATTGTACGTGAAACAAAGTTCACCGGATCATCTAGAAAATACGACATAAGCTTAAGAAAATTGTAAAATTTTTCACGGTTGATACTTCGTTTGATGTAGAATAGAGCTGTTGTCATAGGTAATTAATTTACCAAGTTAACATTATAAAAAAACAACAAAATCAAAAGATGATTAGATACATTTTGATTTCTAGGCTGAAACAATAAAAATAATAAAATATCATTAAAATATCAATTTGCAAAAAATATAATAAAACTTATAAAATAAACCCATATTTAACTGAACAACTATTTTTGTGAATGGCTTCGAATACATTTATATCTACAACGACAACGATTCATAACAACCAATATGAAATAGATAATGTCGAATGTCGATGTCATCCTTATTAAGAAAATCGAACTTTCAAAATAATATTTTCCTTAAATTAGTAGATTTAAGTAGAAAAGTTGATCTTTTATATTTCCTATGAAAATAAAAGTATATATATATTTATCTATATGTAGTAAATTTGTTCCGAGTTGACTTGCCGAAAGTTTTGATACCCAGTATTAGTTAGAAGAAACATCTTCATCATGGATTGTTATTGACTGTACATGTTCTATTTTTGCTATGAATAGAGAAAAAAATATCTTATATGACTTACGCAGGAGTTTATTTATTATACAAGCGTGCTTAAACATTTTGTACCTTCTAAAATAACACACAAACTTTGAAGGTCCCCTGCTAGTACCATGGAAAAAGGGTCTTATTTACTCACAAGCAGATAAACGCTCGCTTCGCTGACCAATTTCAACTTTAAAAACAAAGACAACTACATTATAACGCTCACTTATCCTTGACCCTTTTGTTCACAATTTTATTAATTTAATTTTTTGGTGCTAAAATTTTTGAAAATTAAATTAAGCCTATGATAAACGCTGGTAATGAAACTTTCTATGGGTGAAAAAATTTTTTAAATCGTTTGAGTAGTTAATTCAAAAATACCGAACTTTCTTCATACAAACTATCATCCCCTTATCACCACCAAAACGACGAAGTTTCATACAAACTTTCATCCCCTATTTGATCTCCTTACATTTCTAACTTTTTAGTTTAATTCTAAAGGCGATGAGTTTCAATACAAATGAAATTTTCTTGAATTGCCTATTTTTAGTTGTCCCAGGTGCGAAATCCTTAACTCGCACTTGAAACATAGCTACACACACTCCCCATTAAATTATTTTTCAATCGAAACAAAAAAATCCAAATCGATTCATCCGCTTTGGGCGAAACTTATTACACCCTTTTTTTTATCGAGGGCTAAAAATATGAAACACGTCTTTCATCAATTGTGTTATAAATCAGAAAATCGGAGGTGATAATATTTATTTAATAAAAACACCATACTTGACCATCATTGACATTTCCTTGTTGAAATTGCTCGAATTAATTTCTAACTACATTCCAAAAGTTTATTATTGTAATATATGAAATCAAAAATAGGAGAAAATTTTTTCTTAATGATCAACTTTCTTTTGATGTATAATGGTATTTTATATGGGTAATAAATAGCTAATGTAAGTTTGAAGTTGTTTGTGATAAACAAAAGTTTGAAGTCTGTATTACGATATTGAACATTAGTGACGGATATATCACATCGTGAATGAAGTAAAAAAAATTAAACTGTAGTTTTTCTGAAACCCGACAAACACATTTAATATGGCATTGAATAAAGATTGAATATTCGTGCCATATACTTTATTATTTGTCTTTCTATATTTGGACATCCTTTTTCTAAATTATTACAATACAAAATATTTTCATTAATCCAACATGATGCACAGTTAAAACAAGTACGGCTGATGTAAAATACAACTCTTTACAAAACATTATTTACAAATTTTTTGTTTAGTTCCACATTCAAAAACAGATTCATCTATTTTGCTACCAACCAGTTGCACCCGTATCTGTTATTCCAAATCCATTCACCGTACAATTATATGATAAACCAATTTTTATAAAATAGTCCTGGTCCAAATTCTCTGCTATTTTTATAATGATCTATGTACAGAGTGTAAAAAATGATCATGTAAACGAGTCTACATTTCGAGTGTATAACTGAGTTAAAAGCTTACCCAATGTGCGCAATTGATACCGCTAAGTACAATTTTTTGAGCCTTTGTAAGACCACATAGACAAAAGGCTTTTATTGTCCACTAAGCATACATTGGTTGGATAAAAGTTTCTAATAATTAATCATGACGTGTAGATAATAAAACACAAAATTATTTTTCATATAAAAAAGAATTTTTATTTTTATAAAGTAAACACCAATCAGAAAGTATTGAAAGTATTACGTCACGCCATGACAAACAGTATGTAAACAACATTACATTTTAATAGAACGAAGCAGGTGACTTGATAACAACTGCTTAAAATTGCATACACAAAAATGATTGATTGATTATAAGTCGTAATGTCATTCAAGACGCCATGACAATCTACTTTGTTTTCGAAGTAAATTTGCTTTGGTTTTTGAAATTGTAAAATACAAATGGTGTTTTGTTTTTAAAATTACACTTTTTTGGTGTAAATCAAATACTAATGGAACGTATAAACCTATTTTCCTATATTTATTTATACAGAGGTTTGCAATTCACGTTAGGAACTATGTCTTTTTTGAGTACAAATTCAAAAGGACAAACTTTATCCCGCCATTAAGTTTTTTGAATAAATTCTGCAGATTTTGTTTGACTCTAAAAAAGATTTATAATTTGCTAACTGAAATATATTAAAGATATATAGAACACTTAAGCAGATATCACATTGTCGATTACTAACTTTTGAATTTAACCAACTTGTATCTTGAATCGAAATTTTTCCTGGGAACATGTAAGGGTTTCCCATAATTCAATACTTATTACTTTTTACATACTGTAAAAGTAAATCACATAGCAAAATGTGGTAAATATATGTACATCCTTTAGTTAATGTCAAAAATGCTTACGACGCATTAGAGTGATATTTTCTGTCACGCAGAAAGACGTACAGTGAACAAAGCAGCAGCAACATACCGTACATAAATTGACGTACAGCATATGCAAATATGGAGTTCTTCGAAAATTGACAGTAGTTCAATGAAGTGTAAGATATTGATAGACCGTTTAACTCATATAGAATATTAGTCGCAGAAAAAAAAAACTAAAAACAGTCAACATTCAGTCGAAAATTTTTAACAGTAAGTTCTGATTTGAATGCGGTTTTCGGCATTCGATTCGTTAGAGCGTCAGAAAATTTTGTAACCTTAATTGATTTATAAGAAATAAAGGTAAGCAATTTGCATAAATAATATGCATTTTAAATTAACCGTAAATATACTAAATTCACAATTCAGATAATAGTGATGAAAATGATTCCAAACTTGTTACTCGCTGATTTTTGGGGTCGCTGAATAAGAAGTCAGAATTGGACTACCAGATACCTGATGTCCAAGGTGAACGGTATCACCATGGTCTCACTATCCCAAAAACCCCCGGGTAACAAATTTTTAATCATTTACGTTTAATTTGAAATGCAATTATAAAATGAATTATACTGAAGCAAATAGCATATTTTCAATTTTTTATAAATAAATTTAGGTTACAAAATTTTTGACACTCTAACGAATCGAGTGCCGAAAACCGCATTAAAATCCGACTGTTCAAATTTTTCAAACTTAATTGCTTCGTTTCTGCGACTGTATCGAATGCGCTCTGCTATAGCTAGATAGATACTATATGTTCGTTTAGATATGGATACCACCGGTAGTAACCTGTGATCGTCATCGTCGTCATTGTAAACGGCTCGTGTGTCAAAATATGCACCCTCAATTTCTATAAACCAATTCTATACAATACTATTAATCTAGAATGAAACGATACTAATATATACGAAAAATTTGCCAAGCAGAGCATTTTGCAGTTAGCCGTTAAAAAAAGATATACTCACATTTTGATTCATACCAAAATTCGATAGAACCGACATAACAAACACTTAAAAAAATAGGGATATAGTAAATAATTACATCTGTGCTAAAATGTATTCTTTGATGTTCCGCTTTTTCGTATTTCAAAAATTTTCAAAAGCTTTTTTAGTTAGACAAAAGTCGTGAGGAATTAAATTCAAATGGCTAACAGAAATACGAAAACTATTGTTCAATCGCATCTTGAGAAGACTACTCATTTTTTGCTGATAACATTAAATAGGAAAGTTGAAGATAATTCAAAAATACGTATTTTAGGCTAGACTCGACCCTGTATTTTTACCCGTTCTCTAGTTCAATTGAAGTTTTATTTAAATTTTTTTCTTGGGAGCGGCGAAAAGGATAGGAATAGTATAAGAAAATAGAACTTTTTATATACTATTTATGATATTTTTTTCGAATTTGTTTTAATAATGGAAACGGGCCTATACCTGTTGGTTTTTGGAAATTGATGGCACGCCGCTGACAATGAAGGGTGTTAGCCACTAAAATAAACCCCTCAGATCGAAGTATGACTAAATATCTACAAAATATCAGAAAATCAAATTTTTTTTATTAACTTTTGGAACATTTTTCAAATATTTATTACATAAATTATTTAAAATTAGGGGAGTTGAAATTGGAGATATTCCCGAGCAAAGCCTATAGTTCACAGCTAGTGGGATGTTATATATGGTGCGTAGAAAAACAAAATTATCCTTGCGGCCGTTTCCTGGACGTCCGTGGGGTGAGTTTGTAGTAGGTGGGTATATCAAAAACAGGAAAATAGTTATAATTTATTCGTGACTTAACAGCTGCAGTTTTATCCTGAACTATGTAATATTCGTTACTAAAAAGTAAAAATATATCTGACATTGCAAGTGTGATTACATTTCTGCCTGTCTGTCTTTATATATACCAGGTCCGTTTGTATTGTATGTGAGTTATTTGCAAGATATTTATTTATATTATGATATATTTTAAAGTGTTTGCGATTTGTTACAACAATTGTTTATTGATTTGTGTTCAATATTTGAAGGTATTGCATTATACATACTAAATCTGTCGTATATTTTGAATTGGTAAAATATTTGAACGAAGTATTTGATTTAGTTTATAATATTTATTTAGTTAATACTTGACTTAAGTGTCAGCGATACTTGATGCAAATTGCTTTTGAGAACAAGATTGAAAGAGCCAAAATTTAAAAAAATTACAAAAAAGATAAAAAAACGCTAGTAATGTCACCAAATCATCTATGTCACCAAAGATAAAAAAACGAAACCTTTATAATTTCAACATGACTGTTTGTTGAAAATTTTGCTTTAAGTATTTCGAATTCTTAATAGATTCAAAAGAAATACTTTGAACAATCGTCTAACCCATTAAAATCGACTCTGTTAAACCGTTCTAAGTATACTTATCTGATGTTTTTTAAAAAATGTTTTATCTGGTGAATTTTTCTTATTGACCCGGTGATTTTACAGAAACAGTGGAATATATAGGTACCCAATTCGAAATCATTTCTTCTATATACACAACCGTGCAAAAAAAAGACTTCAAATTCCGTTGAATATTTCCAAAGAATCGTTCATTCATTTAATTTTTTGACACGTGGCACCTAGATTGTGCGATACTCATGCTTTTGCCGATGGTTTTATCGTCTTGGTTTTTACAAGAAAACAAATTTTCATTCTTAATCACCTGTAGCATCAAACTATCGTTTGACGGTTAAGTGTATTGAATTCTAAAAGCACTTGTATAAAATCTACCCTCAAATTTTTATTCCTAGAAAGAATTTTAATACATACAAATGATCTTATTACCCATATTCAAATTGTCTATAGTGATTTAACTAAATAAAATTATTACCGTAGGATGTGCGTATTATAATCTTATGTTTCTAAATTCATTTTGTCTCTTACATTGATGTAGTTCCCCACAAAAATAAAAGAAATTGAATAAAAAAATTTTATTTTGGTATTAATAAAGATATTTTTCACAAAAATTTAAGCATTTCTTTTAAGTAATTTTTATATAAATTGTTTATTTAAACCGAGAAAAATTCACAGAAGGAATTTTTTAATATCTAGATATTTTTTCTTTTCTTTTTTTTTTGGTATGTACAACATTGGTGCCGTTTTGTAACAACCTCCAATTTGCAAAACGGAAAACAATTGCTTAAAAATTTTTCTTTCAAGATATCCCAACATGGAATGAGTGTCGCGTTAAGATTGCATTATTATTTAAAAAAAAGATAATTTTGTGAGGTTTCACCAAAACTTCTAATATTCATGTACTGCTTTGTACTTCTTCATTTTTTACGGTTAAAGGAATGGAAGTATTTTTTTATCTTGTAATTCTAGAACATAAAAAGTTTCATTAAAAGATTTAATTATACTATTCAAATTTTCTGATGTGTGTTGTGAAGAAAATGTGACTTCATAATAAAAAATTATATTTATAAACTTGTTCACATTCGTATAACACAAATACACATTGCCACCATTATATAAATTATATATAACTTTCTTTTTTTTTAGTCTCTCTAAAACATAAATTTTTTTTATAATTTTCGTAAAATATTTTTGAATAAACTGTTTTATATGTGTGCATCATGATGGCACGTCATGATCATTTTGTATATAAAACCATTTTTATACCATTTTTGCACATTTGTTTTGAAATTTACGTATTTATATATTAAATTTTCATATGCATATATATTTTCAGTATTTTCACCTATTAAATAACTGATATATTCAACAAAATTACTAAAACCGATTTATAATACTAGTTTATGCAATGTTACCAGAACTTTAAAAAATAATACATGAATTCTTATTTTATAAACTTATGATTAGGAGATAATATGGTAAAAATAGGACGAGCAGTTAATTAGATACTAATAAGAATAAATATTTTAGCAGAAAAATGAGCATGTTTAATTAAAATTTCCACCAAAAAACTTGTCGAAAAGGTGAGATTTACGTATAACAAGCTTTGATCAGATTATATAAAGTTCAATAAAAAAAAAAAACACGAAAAAATGTGATCAATCATGAAATCTCCAACTGTCGAAAATATAGCGTTAGTACTTCCATACTCTTGATCAAACTGCAGGGCATTAAAAAACTTACACAAAGGAAAACCATTAAAGAGAGAAGAACTAATAGTTATTATTTAAGTTTGGCCAAACGCTTTAGTTTTTTTTTTTAAATTCTTACTGGCTCTGTAGTGTGCTAAGAGTTTGGTACAATGGATACCCTACCCTGCTGGTGTGGCCAGCATCAGCCACCTATGCTCCTCGAGCGATTCATTTCATGCCTTTGGTCCGTTTTTAGGTAGGTATACTCATTTGATTAAATTTTAGAACAATTTGTACCAAATTTTTAATTGCAAGAATAGAAATCTTCAAACAATTTATTAACTATTATAAATAAAATATTTTACCGATTCATTCTCTAAACAATGTATTTACCTTTATTGACCGTCAGTCACCCCACCAAACAATAAAAAAACATGTGAAAACAAACAATTGACAGTGTTATTTGTTCAAATATCCTAAAAATCCAATTGATCCACGCACGTTGCCCATTTACGAGAGCACTCACTATTTACGACCTAAGCACGATTTAAAAATTTCAGCTTGATATCTCGTTTTTGAATTATCGTGATGACAGGCGTACCGACAGATTAACAGACGGACAAACAGGCGGACAACCGGAAATGAACTACTTAAGTGATTTTCTGAACAACTATATCAAAATTTTGTTCGTACAAAATCTGTGGCAAATTGTAGACACTTGGGCGCAGATGTCAAAATGTGGACCTACGCAAATATTCCCTTCTATTTTAATATGTCTACTTGATCAATGAACGACCAATCAATGAATGATAATTGATAAATGAAAACAATAATTTAATTAATGGAGCCGAAAATCATGCCCTGATCTAACCACCAAGGCTTGTTTTAAATGATTTCATTGTAAATGCTATAATTTTTTAACACCCAGTAAAAAGTAAGTAAACCGTGTGCACAAATACTTAATACTATTTTATATTTACGATAGTTATATATTATTTTATCACATCATAACCTTAAAGTTTGTGTTTGCCTTCTCTTTTTTTTTTTAGTATAACGTTATCGTAAAGTTTTCGTAGAGTTTTTCACCAAAAAAGAAATGTGCGTAACAAAAAATAAGCATTATTTATACACAATTTTAGTACTTTTATTATATTATTGTTGGTATGTGTATGGTATAATATTATACATATCCATATACATAAACAAAACTGTTTTCATTTTTATGTTAAAAAATTATGATTATGTTTTATCAAGTTTACGAACTGGATTTATTCTCACGAACAACAAGAATATTCTGAACGCTTTGGTATTGGAGTAAGTAGTGTGTTTTATTTATTAGAGAAGATGATAAGTTCACATTCGTCGGGGAAAAACTTCCAAATTGATTTGTTTTTTTTGAATATTTCCATTCGAGGAAAATATGTAAATATTTTAATTGCAGCTAAATTTTTAACACTGATACTTTTACTTTTGATCTCAAGTTGTTTGAGCGATTTTCTAGAAGATCTTCTGGGTTTAAAAACTGTTACTTTTGATGATAAATCATATACATTTTGTTATACAACCATTCCAGCAGAGTAACTAAAATCCCACCAAAAACATTCTGTAAAAGGGTAGCAAGGTCTCCCAAAAAGTAATGAAATCTAGACAAAATCGTGCCAAGTTTAAGGTTCCTTACTGCCATTTCTTTATTATTATAGTTAATCTTGTGTGACTTGGCCGTTGAAGGGTACACAAGGGTACAAAACTAGGTGCTCCATGACATCATTGGACCAATCTGAGACCACGTCAACGTGAACGGCCAAGTCGCACACCATAAACTATAATAATAAAAAAATCGCAGTAAGGAACTTTAGACTTGGCACGACTTTGTCTAGATTTCATTACTTTTTAGAGATAAACAAGCAGCTCCATCGAGACTTGGCTAGTTTTTTACAGAATGTTTTTGGTGGGATTTCACTTCGTTTTGTAGAAACGTGGGCATATTGATTTATTTTTGTCAGGGTGACCAGGTACTCCAGATTTTCGATTATCCTAGTTTTTATAGTTTTCCCAAATTTCAGCTCTCTGAGTGTATGGGAAATACTATTTCTATTCTGATGATCATGAGTGAGTGAGTGAGTGTCATAAATGCGAAACTTTGCTTTCGCTTAATTTCGGAACTAAATAACCTATAGATGTGAAATTTTGGATTTTAAGTATGTGATTATAGCATACTGGATGACGAAAATTTCTGCGTTCTTATCCAGAAATTCTCAAATAAAATTTTGTACATTTATTTCTCTTCTTTATGTTCTTGCTTTCTTAACTAACGTACACTTCTATTTCTTCTCAGCTTCAAGTCAAAATTTTGTTCCGCTTATCGAATAAAATGGTCCCTTCAGGAGAATAAAAGCAATGATCAACTTAAAAAAACCTTCATAAAAACGGTAAAATAGAATCAAAATTTTTCCTACAAATGCTAACATAGCGTCTCTTCTAGACAGAATTATGAGAGCTTTTAGTAAGTGAGTGAGTGAATGTATTGAGTAACGTAACCAGTTTACTCTGAAAGTGTTTCTGTATTCATACAAAGTTCGCAATGTTCTTTGTAAATATAAGTAGTGTATAAAGAGTATAAGCATAAAGTTTTCCTTTAATGAAAACTTGTGTGTATTTCATAGATATACGGTGTAGGTCCTAAAAATTCTTACATACTTCAAGTAAAGCAAAAAGGTAAATCAATATAATCCAGTAGATATTTTTAACTTTTTAACCCAACAAAGTTATTGTAATGGGTCCGATTCTCGAAATCGAAATTTTAAACATATATGTGCGTTTCATGGTTAGGATTAGGCATTAACACCGATTTGGGAAGTATTTGTGCTTACGTATTATCCCAAACGAATTTCATTGCATTCAGCCGAGTCGTTTCGAGTAGGTTGAGTTTTTAGTCGCAACTAAACTTTTCATTTTCGATGTTATAATTAAGCTAAAATTGACCTTTATGCGAAATATCGAAACCAGGCTCCTACTATCTTCCCAACTCTTAGAGATAGGTTAAATTTGACAACAAACTTCAAAAAAAGACCCAAAATTCGTAAAGTTCCATACTGAGTTTATTAAAATGTGATATAATTTGGTTGTGATAGAGAAAAATTCAATTTTTTGGATTTTGATGACGTCATAAAGTTAACAAGATCAATTTTTTTATCATACACCCAAATTGTATGCGATTTGAATGAAATCTTTTTTGAAACGTACAAATTTTTGACTAAACTTTTCATTTTCGATGTTATAATTTAACTAAAATTGACCTTTGTGCAAAATATCGATACCCAACTCCTACTACCTGCGCAACTTTTATAGACAGGTTAAATTTCAACACAAATTTGAAAACTATGACTTGGTTTATTCAAATTGGATATAATTTTTAAGTGCTAAAGCAAACTTTTTGGATTTTAATGACGTCATGTCATAAAGTTCAAAAATCAATTTTTTTTCTAGTACATTTAAACTTTATCCAAACTGGCTGAAATTTTGTTTGAAACCCATTAATTTTTGGACTTTCGTTTTTTGTTTTTTTTTTTTTTATTAACTTATGTACAGGAAGTTATTGTGATGGAGCTGACTGTTTACCCATGAGGTTGCAAATTAGAAACAAATTATATAGTACTAGCGACCCGCCCCCGCTTCGCACGGGTGCAATGCTGATACTAAATACACTACAGAAAAACTGTGAACGTTGTATATAAAAACATAGCGGCCCACTCTGGCTTCGCACGGGTATAAAATATCTAGCCTATGTGATTAAAATCGATCCAGTAGTTTTGATTTATTCATTACTGCCCGTGGCCCGCACGCGTTAAATTTGTAGTAAAACAATCCCCCCTTTCCCTATACCATGAAGATTTCCTGCTATCTTTGGAATATCTAAATTCATACACTACATTTTTACTTATTTACTTTTTACATTTTTAACTATTAACCTCAAAAATAGCAGTACTTCTCCACTATTTAATGGATGTTATTATACATAAAAACCTTCCTCTTGAATCACTCTATCTATTAAAAAAAACCGTATCAAAATCCGTTTCGTAGTTTCAAAGATTAAAGCATACAAAGGGACATAGGGACAGAGAAAGCGACTTTGTTTTATACTATGTAGTGATGTATTACATGGGACTATCAGTTAAACGTGTGTTTAACTGATGCGACATGTATGTGAGAGTGAAATCTTGCATTAATTACATGACGATAAAAAACAAACGATTGCGTAATCAGAACTGTCCATACATGGTATTTCGATAATTTTTCAGTCAATTGTTTATTTTTAATTCTAAGCCTATAATCTCTATTACATAAACATAAATCGTATAGTGTAACATTTTGATTACACACTCTGTAATTTTAGTATACTAGTATCTATATATAAATGTTATGTGTTAATATTAGTTATGTGAGTTATATGAAGGATAATATAAGATTAATTTTGACTATTAAGTTTTAATGCAAAGTGTTAAATTGCTGTTTGAATTCAATGGATGTTGTTGTATGGTTTATGTAGCGAAAATAGTAAATTATATAACGCAATGGGTGGTTACCAAAAACATGTTTGTTACAAATAGTTGCTGTTTTATACTTATTACTACAAAGAAGAACAGAACTTACCACTGTGTGTGTGTGTGTGTGTGTGTTTGTATGCGTGTGTGGGTGAGCCTCTGTGTGTGCGTTCTTACTAAGTATAGTTAACTGTTTATAATGATAGCTAGTATGGTTTGTTTTTAGTACTAAGATTATTACGATTATTATATTTAAGAAAAGATTTTGATAATTTTCGTTGTTAGGGCTACAAATTTTAATTTGCTGCAAATTTATTTTGTTCAAATTAGGATACGAGTTCGTATTAAAGTTTTGTGATAATATTTTACCCATGAAGGTTATAAGGAGGAGAACGATCGCTATAGAAAATATTGTCCCGGAAATATGGATAAAATAAGTGAGGCGCTGCGACCGCTAAGTAATATCAATAAAAGCGGGCTGTTGTGCGCTTATTTGAAATGATATATCAACTTGTACATTATGCAACTAACTTCATCTACTTGTACTCATAAACAGCTAACTTCGCAGATACTACTTCTTGATGACAGCGCGGCTGGTGGCTGAAAAATGAACTATAAATTCTATAAATTTTCAGGGACAGACGCCCTAATGCTTTAACACGAAGCGATCGTTCTCCTTCTTTATAACCTTCATGATTTTACCTTATGTATGAAATAATTGTGGTTAAGTATTGTTCATTTATTATTTTAGAAGTTTCACGTTTAATATCAGTTATTGGCGGTTTTGTTTCTGATAATATCGAATTCGATTTTTTTTAAAAACAATATTGATTACATAACAACCACCAGGAAAATTTTCTGTAGAGGTGAAAAAGACAGGGAAGATTCTGGGATCAAATTCAACTTTTCTCAAAAGCCGACTTCGAAAATAATTCATGATACTAACTTATTAAAGTTTGCTTTGTCTATTTAAGAGAATTTTCAATTTATGTCCATGGCATATATTAATGAGTCAGACCTACCACTAAGTTAGAACGATAGGTTAGCATACAAATTGACTAATGGGTTTCAAAAAAGACCAATTTTTGTGTTGCCAACTTTAGCAAACTAAAAACCAGCAAATTAACTACAACAGTAAATGAAATTTTTAGAACTGTTTTATACAGGATACTAACTAAGTTGGCTATATATGGAAAACTTCTTTATTATAAGGTTTACGGAAAAAGTTTATTCTTAAAAAAAGCTCTGCTTTCAAAAATATATACATTCAGCTATTTATGTGATTTAAACGCTAAAATTGTTACTAAATTTTTAGATAAAACAAAATATTTCGAAAACCGTGAAGTAAAAGTAAAGTAAACCTTAATGAAACTCAGTTTTATTTTGACCGTAGAACCTGAAAATAATATACAGGTTGTTCCATTTTAAAGATAAAACTGTGATACTCTGAGTTTGCCGAACATCCTGTACATTACGAAGATAATATAAGTCTTAAATGTAATCCATACAATTATATATGCATCCATACAATTCTATTATTAAAGTAGTGTATCGTTACCATGGAAGCGAAACTCACGCACGGAGCGAATATTCAATCTGAAATTTTTTATTATTGTTATAACTACTATGGTAACAATCGCTTCCAGTCTTCTAGGTCTATATCTAATTTTTGTGAAGGGTACGTTACATGGTCTGTAACAATATAGCCAATAACCCTCTATCTATTCTTGAAAGAAGATCTTGTTAAAATCAAGCAACTTTTTTTAATTGAAGATGAAATTTTTAAATTATAAAATTTGCAGTAAATAGAAATATTTGGTATTGTAGATAATGGGGATAATAATATCATTATCGCCTTGTACGACAGAATGAAAATTATACGTCACACGTTACATTGTTCTTCGATACATGCGGTCGATAGAATGCGATAAAATTGATATCCACGACACAACATAAAATTCCAGATATTTAATAATAAAAATTGATTTAAAAAATCAATTGTCTTTGACTACGATTACGTTTTTCTTAATCGGGTTTGAATAAATCTTCTATATTGACATTCTCACATTTAAATAATATTTAAAATCTTATGCTAACTTCGTTCAAATATTCTCTTTTGTATATGACTTCGTGAACCTTGTGTGCATTGCATATATTCAACAATTTTCTCGAAAGAAAAATCATTATGTATTTGAAATTCTACTCACTCAACATTTTCATTGTACGACTCGACTGTTTGTATTTTGTATGTATATGTATGTATGTATGAATGTATGTACAATATAACACGCTGGGCTAAAAAGTTTGATCACGTACAATATATCCAACCAAATATGTCTTTCAACAATATCCATCCCCTTTCGTTCTTCAAACTCCACAACTGAAGAGGTATGTATGGCTTGTATTGTATATGCATTCATACATATTTTAACTTGTGTATCTGTAGCACCTTATTTTTATAAGACATCCAAAGCCTTGGGAGGTTAAAGTCTTTAAAAATTCACTACTGGAATTGTCAACAGAGTGAGAACCACGTCTCAAAGTAGATTGACAAGAATAGTAAATGCCGAGGCCTGGTCATAATACGCATGTCTTAATGTACAACATAATATCCTGGCGCGTACTTAAAATAAGATTATACCACTTTTAAATAAAATTAAAACAGTATATTTTGTACAAATTACCATTTTATCGTTTTCAAACATTTTTTTCAGAGAATTAACACAAAATTATCTAACAATATTACTCGTTTGAACGTTGAAACAAAATATAATTTTATTTATTTATTTTAAGCACATGTGAATTTGAAATATAAACACAGCATTGAAGCAGCTGATTCCGGTTATTCGATCATGCGCATTGAATACCAGGCCTCCAAAATGGTGTTTCCTCGTCAGCTGTTTGAATATTGTATTTTCATCTTTGTTTATCTACTCTGTGACGCCAAAATATATATACTTGGTATACACTGGGCTTATCTATTTAAAATATATGATCTAAGGTTCAAGTAATGTCGAAAAGTACAGCTTAATCTGTGGTCAAAATTAACTGAACAGAGTTACCTGGAAATATTCTTCGGATAGTTTAGCTAATAATAATAATGGAGTTTTACCTCCGTTTTTATGGCATAGAACTTTTTCGTTAGCTTATTAAGGAAGTCAAGAATTCTGAAGTCAATTTTAGAACGCCTTGTATACTTAGACTAAAAAATTAACATGAAAAAGCAATAATTTACTAAGAGTTCCGATTAATTTTACAAATTGTGACGGATTTTTTGTGTGTGTTATATTTATTACAAGAAACATTGTTTTTCGTATCTTAGAACCAAGGCCTTGTTGTTTAAAGAATATGCCCTTCAAGTGTATAATTTGATTGATTTACTTTTTCATTTAAAGTGACGTACAGTTAAAAATGTCACTCATTTTTTTTTTGTTCATAGCCTTATTTGTACTCCTTAAACTAGAGAAGGGATTGAATATACTGAGATGAATGTTTTTTGTAGTTTGAATTGTATAGAATACAAATAAATATATAAACATATACATTTCAAACAAAAAATTACGTTTTTATTATTCACCCAACATTATTACATTACAATTTTTGTTACTTTTTTTTCTGAGAAAGTAAACCTGTATGGTATGTGTGTACGATGGTAATACTGAAACGTAATAAATAGTATGCATGTAAAAACAAATTTTTGTTTTTCATTTGAAATTTATTTTTCATTTTTGACTATTTTTCTCCCTTGTTATTTCGTTAGTTGAAATCTTCTTCAGTAATGTTCTTCTCTTAACGCTTGTAACTTTGGTTTCGATCAATATTTATAATATACAAGTGAAAACAAACAATTGACTGAGTTAATTGTTGAAATACCATGCATAGTCAGTGTTGATTTCTTTATCACATTACACATATAAACTTGTGACACATACATAACTGATAATCAAGTATAGTACATATTATAAAATCAGCAACTTTTATTTATGTTTTTTTTTTTTTTTGCTTAACTACAGAACGGGGTATTCGTCATTACAGATTTAAGTAACCCACCTTCTATATCCTAACACACAGTCAGTGGTCTCACATGTTGGCATTAAGAGTATAAGTCACATTAAATAAAGTTTATTACAACAATTGGAATGAAATAATGCTGGATAAGGGACACACAACGACCGGTATATGCATACATACGTACATACGTCGGTCGTACTGTATGTTGAGCGTCGGTCGGGTCGTATGTTTTAATATCCAACTGAGATGGTAATGTTTCCGTGGTCTAGATATAGGTGAATGTGTGAGACTTGGTCAAAACTCGTAATACAAAATATTTAGTATTTGGTTGCTTTATATTCATAGAGCATTGTGAATATAGTTTTGTTATGTTCATAGCGGCTTCAGAGATACATACGGACGCATTGGAGGTGGTAAATTTAGTATGTGTATAAGGTGTATGATGTTGGAAATTCGAAAACAATTATAATCCAAAAAATTGATCCACAAGATAAAAATCTTGTGCAGCAACTAAATTTGCCATCAGTTTTCAGGTTTTAAAACCTTACTTGGAGTCACAACTGGTAAGAAATGGAAGAAACTCTTTTTTTGTTTGCGACATTTTTTTGAAAACAGAATAGCTTCAATTGGTCCAAAAACCAATTTCGTGAAAAATTTTGTATTCAATTTTTGTCTAAGACATGCGTTCTCGAAAAAATTTATCTTCTTAATTGTAAAAAACTTTTCATTTTAAATTGTTTTTTTTTTTTTTTTTTTTTTTTTTTATTTTATACGAACCATGAAGCAGAGGGAGCTTTTCATTAAACCTGAAAGTTCAGGTTGAATATAATGTCTGTGTTAGATGTGCGCATATACACCTTACAAGTTTAGTTTGAAGCGAAGTTAAATAAGCAGTCCGGTATAAGTATATTGTGTACAATCTACAGTAAAATCACCGTTTCGTTAGTATTCTGCTTCATTCATTGCCCATTTAAAATAAAAGATTTGTTAAGAGCGAGTTCAGCAAAGTTTTGATCGTTTCATCGTAATTAGGAAGAACGTATATTTGTAACACGTAACTGCAAGTTGAAAAGAGAGCTTTGAAAGATATATAACGAAAATTTTTTGCACCTTCAAAATATCATTTTAAAGAGAGTATTTGATATTGAAGAAATTAGTAGAAATGATCATAACATGTCGATATTTTTTTTTCTAAAATCCGTTATTTTTTCTAATTGAATTGTGAATGGTTGGATTGAACTGTTAGGAACGGTCAGGAAACGGGTACACTTCGCACAAGAGTAGGGGATAATCCTGATGTTGGATTGGCCATATTACTCATTAAAATCTAAAACTAGACAACGAAGAAGTTATATGCAATCAAAGATTGCATTCAAAGGTTGTCCATCTGTCTTTATCAAAACAAAGTGGGTATCTTCCCCTTTGTTTAGTTAGAAATTTAAAACTTTCATGCATACTACTAAAGATTTTTAAAAACCAACTTCACTTTTCTATTCGTGAATTGAGAATTCTTCATCTGAAGTGATACAAAAAATTAGTCTGATTCCCTATTCCTAGTATAATACATCGGCGAAAACTGTATGTTCTGTTATCATGGCAACTTTTCTCTAATTTAGCGGTTAACATTGATCGGTTTGGCGGCTTATCTCTTTAGAATTAATTATTTTTAAATAAGTAAATTATATTATGCATTTTATAGATCGTTGTACAATTTTTTTGCTTTCACTTGTACGTAGTGAAATTACTAGCACTGTATCACTGTGAGCTATGTAGAGTAGACAGAAAATCGTACTTATAGTTATATAGTCATTTTGATAATGTTATATTTCCCTTTTGTAACATCTGGTAATTTAAAAACAAATTAAACGAAGTATTATTTGATATACCTACTGAGTTTGTTTGGTCCTCATGTTTGAATGTAAAACTTTATTTGATATTAATATGTAGGTAGGATTGAATTGTATAACTTTATTAGTTTATATATTTTGTTAATACATTTTGTACTCTCAAAAAAATTATAAACGAAAATAAGATACAGTCCAAAAAAATTAAAAGCATTATGAGCGAATTTAATGCAAAAAGTTCATATAAAAGCTATGTCTTCATACGTTACGTATTCAAAATGGTCAGATCCCTATTTGTTTTGTAGAAAATGGACATCGAACTTTTGTCTTAATTTGCAATAAAATATCTCAGAGAAAAATTGTTTTATAAGGAACAACTTTTATGTTTAAACTTTTTGATAGAACTCTGATGGTTTTCAAGATGGGTCCTACGGACTCAAGACCTAATTTACCATATTGTTCTTTTAAGAACTCACCTCATTTTTTACGCCCTGAGTACGCTATAAAAATTTAACTTGGATTTATTTCGATTTTGAGTAATCGTATCCAAAGACAAGCGGACAGTACAGATCTGGACCAATTTTTTGTCAAAATTTTGTTTATTTATATGAATTATTTCTTTCAAAAATTATTGTTTAAAAAAATATTTTGTAACACGTAAGGTGCGAAATAATCTGAACAATCTGGTGAATTTTAACTAAGGACAATTTAGCTGAATCGACTTATTTCGAGCAATGCTGTATCTGTAATACAGAAAAAAAGTTATAGGAAGTAAAACGACCAGAAATTTAACGGTGACAATTGTATTTTTTTAAAACAAAAAATAATTTAACATATAAAAAGTATCTATAAAAACAATACTAATAAAATGTGAATTATTATTTCACAAATGAGAAAACACGAGTTGATTTAATGTATTTAGTAATAATAGGCTTTTGTCCTAAATTTGAAAAATTGATTTATCTCTTATTAACACCAAAAAAGTATTATTTAACAAACACTATTTTCATAATGTATTTTGCATTTTCGAAAACTAATTCAAATTGTAAACGTTGAAAACATTGTAGAGTGACATGACGTCTTGAAAATCATTCACGTCTTGGCATACAATCATTTTTGTGTATGCAAGCTTAAGCAGTTGTGAATGCCTAATTTTACTAAAATTATTTTATAAAAATAATAATAATCCTTATTTTTGATGAAAAATAATTTTGTGTTTTGTTATCTACATGATTATTCATAAGAGAGTTTTATCCAGCCGATGTATTTTTTGTAGACGAAAAGTCTATTGGTCTGAATATTATTGCCCGCTTTCTCATTTATTTTAGAGATGTTGATTCAGTCTAATATCCATATGAGCTAGATGGCCCATTTGATACACTGTACGAGTTGGATGCTCCACTTGTCCAGCCACCATTTACACTACCAACGGGTCCTTGTTTGTATTGGGCTACTTGAATTGATTGGCGGATTCCTTCAAGATCAAGACCAATTACACGACCAGATGATGTGTACGATGGTACTCCATATGATGAACTAGGCGATGATTGCCAACCAGCATTGTTTGATTGCCAACCGCCACCAGCTTGTTCTTCTTTAAGTAAAATTTGTCGTACTTGTTCTAATAATTGTGGATCAACAGCAATACCCTCAGAGGTCTGATATCCTGTGGAAACAGCTGTGTATCCGCCATTATTGCTTCCTGGCCATCCACCACCGAGGGAACCTCCTGAGTATCCACCACCGACTCCGCCGCTTGCTCTACTATATGAATAGCTAGATGGAGGTTCTGCTGTGGCTAAAGTAGCTAAAGCGATGACGATGTACTAGAAATTATAAAGATGATATTATTTTAACCAAGAACTCTTACAAATACAAAAGTTCAGTCGCATAGCTTCTTGCATTCTTAGATTTACAATTAATTTGTAGTTAGAGTTTTTAATACCGATATACGCCAGTAAAATCTTACAAAAAAAGCAACTAAAATCGCAAAACGCGATGTTTTTTTTTTTTTGGTATGTTATTTGGACGACTCAAAACGTAGTTTCACACTTCCCTTAGGGGTCGAAATATCATACTAAAGAGCAGCTTTACATCGTGCTTTGAGATTTCAATGTATAATTTGACTATCGCAATATTTAAGCTTAAACTTCTTCTAAAATAAATTTTTAAATAACTAACATATACAAGTCTTATTTCTTAAATTATCACTTACCACTTTGAATGTGTTCATGATGTGTGTTAATTCTTAGATGGAATTGGACGGTGGCGAATACTGTGACTTATTTTGGGTCTACAATCACATTTTATACTAAAATAAAAATGACGTCATATCAAGTAGAGTGTGGAGAGATTCTTTCACGCCGAAATTTACTAGTCAATAATGTACACTCAAATGTAATAAAAAGTGATTCAGTTGTGTATTGGGAAAATCATTTTGCCATGCAACAAACGGGAGCTTAGAATAGAACTACGATAACAGACTCAAACCGGGGCCAAGTAGCCATCGAATAAATCGAAATATCTTAAGAAACTATGGCGCCATGGTTGCACGTCTCACGCCTATGAAGAGTGTCGAATAATTTTTATAAGTTAAGTTCCATTTCTTTACCATGTCAAATTTTCACTAAAATATTTTTTTGTAAAATGTAATTCTCAAATTTTTATTATAAAGGTTGGCTAAAATTGTGACCATGTAAAACAGTTTATATCAATTTATCAACGAATGGGAAATTATCGTAAGAATTGTGTCAATTTGTTATCGTGGCCTATAAAACCTTTGTTTAGTTTTTTTTTAATTTGATTGTACACATCGTATAGGAACATGAAAACATTCATAAATGTGCATGCGTGTGTAGTTCTGCCTATGGTTACATTGCAATCCATTAATATTCACTAATTAGTAAATAATTGAACTACCAACCTGTTAAAAAAATTGTGATCCTCCCCTCCCTAAATTTGAAGCAATGCGATTTGGAATTCTTAAAAAAAAAGTCATTGGAAATTCGATAAATACTTTTAACGAAAATTACTTCGAATAGGATACGTTAATGAGGGGTGGGGTGTGGCTTAAAATTAGTTAAGATAGTACGAGCACCAAGGCAATTTTAGATTTAGGGTTGAAATTATTTGTACCTTATTTTCCACTTTGATAATGAACTTACTATACTTACTATACTGGTCGCATTTAGCCTATTTTTTTCACTGTTCAATATGTCTGTATAACAATTTTTTCAGTGTGTCAAAGAAATTTTTTGATATTTTCAATAAAAAATAAAATTGAATTATGATTGTATACTAAAAAAGAGAGGAAAAACAACTTTAGTTAGAAATTTATTTACTTTTCAAAAAAATATATATATATGTGACGACTGTATTTTCTCTATACCTTTAACAAGCGAAACATCATTTACGCATTCATTCATAGCAGCGTAACATCAACAATGACTGACTGATATATTTCATTTTCAGCAAAAGAAAAAAAAAATTTTTTAAACACATGCGAAAATAATTTTTTTTTTCTTATTTTTTGTCATCTCATGTTTTCACATGTATTATAGTGGCAACAATTCTGTTAAGGAAATGAAAAATGAATTGTGTGTTGTGAAGTGGAAATTAAAAAGACAAAATCGATTTAGTTTTTTTATTTAACGTTTGTATGATGTCTTGTTGCCAAATGACAATTATTGGGTAATATGACTGAATAGAATCACCGCTAGCGTTAAAAAATCATACTTATGCTTAATACGAAATTTTTTACAAATTTAATAATTTTGCTCCTAAGATATCTCGCAAAAACACGCTCCTGAGTTGCGGAGCGTTTTCTCCCATAGAACATATATATGAATGAGAGGCCATTTTCGAAATAGAGGGGAAATTAGTTCCCTAATAATCGCACGCAACGATTTAAAAAAAATTGTTTTACTGTTTAAAATTGTTAATTTAATCTAATATTATGTTTTTCTTTTAAGGTAAGGTTTATGATGAACTTTCAAAATAAAATTTACTATTCAAGTAAGTGATATAAAACTAATTATAAAATCAAATTTTTCTGAATTTTTATTAGATATTTTACGAAACATTTATATTCTAATTTAATTATAATTTAATGTATATTTATATTTTTAGACTATTATATTTTATTGTGCATGTCAAGTAGTCAAAACCGTTTTTTTATTCAATATAAATAAGACTATCATTTCTACAGTATTTTTGGCTTAATAGCATTTTAGTGCTTGATTGTTGTTTAAAAGAGCGCACGAAAAATCACCTAAAAATAACGATGTTTATCTTTCATTTATGTATGAAACAAATATATATGTTAAATATTGAAAAGAAATACATTTAATTACTTAACTAACAATATTTTGTACTTTACGTTTATATTCATTTTATTTACATACACTAATCCACCCTAAAAATCTACATTTGAAAATTAATATTATTTACTATGTGTTGCAAAAGTGTTGTCTGTGCCTTGGGAAACCCAGGGCCTTGGGAAACAGTTGGTGTCAAAATCAGTCTATTGTGCAACAAGTGCGAGGAATGTATTTTTCCATTGCACTTGGGAAGGGATTTTGGAGTGGATAAAGGACAATTGGCACGAGTCTAAGATATCGAGGGGGGAGTTAAAAAATGGTATCTGGAGAATTTTAAGTTTCACAACTTCGCCCCTTGCCACTCCAACTTTGAAAATTTCAAAAGACACTCCCTACCTTGTTATACGTCATTTGATAGGCCACAAAATTCTCCATTTACCGTGAAAAAAATATGAAATCGAACGATTCATTCTCAAAATTCTTCTAGACGGAAGGTATCCATTCTTAAAGACTCTTGACCTGTTGTGATTATTGAGAGAAAACCCGTCGATGTAGATATCGACGGAAAAGTTCAAAATTGGTACCTAGAAAGGTTTCATCTTTTCATCCCCACCCACCTCAACTTTAAAAATTTAAATGGCACCTCCTACGTTGTTATACCTCATTTGAAAGAGCAAACAATTGCCTCTTCAACCATGATAAAAAAAAATGGAATCGATTCCGGACTACATTTCAGGCTACAAACTTTCCACATCAGGTATGTAATTGTCATATCGTTTGAACGCTTGATTAAAAACAATTATTGCATATTTACCCCTTCTCAAAACAAAGTCATTTGATCATTTCCAAGGTTTTTGGACATTGAGTACATGCTTCTAGTTTATAATGAACATGACATTGCTAAATCAGAGAATCACAGAGTTTTGTTGTGTATGTAGTGTAGTAGTCGTGGGTGGTTGCAACTGTTATACCATTTTTTTATGATGATGCTTTTGAATAATCATTTCATATCCCTAGAGAATTCACATCATATTGTGCATTTCATACAAAAATACTACTTCTAGTAATACTGACTTGACTAGCACTACTTATACATATTATGTAGTACACTCCTTGTATTCTACATATGTTGGTTGAACCAAAGACGTCAATTCTTATCTAAAAAGCTTTATTTCTGCAAAGCAGCAAGCTCACCTCGTTGTTTGCTGGTCGTCATGTGATCATCAACATCGCCATCATTAGAGTAGTGTAGTACTTGAGTACGTAGAAAATACATAGTCAATCTCATATGTGTAAATACGTAGAGGGTGTATTTTAATTAATTACAAAGTTTTTGTAGGGTGGTTTATTGATCCGACAATACAAAGTGGACACAAATTGTACATAACACATACGTAACAAAGAATCATACATAAAAAGTGTGGTGTTAAATTTCGGAATGTAATTGAAAAAAGTCCAGATTATATTAATAATTTGTTCGGTTATATTACACAACTCGAGAGGTAGATATTTTATCGTACATTAAAAAGCGATTTGCTCATTAAACGTACTCTTAAAAGCAGGAGTAAATTGACCACCATTAATTATGTTTTAATTTTAAGGAGATATAAATTTTCAATCTAAATATCTTGTTAGACCGTCAACTTAGCACATAAAAGCATATTTTTGTTTTTACTCGGTTAGTAGGATTAACACGTTTTGTTTATGTAGACAATAAGTTAAAAAAAAAAACATCCAAGTTAAATTCTTTATGTCCAATAAGTTTGTATGTGCTGTGTAGACACAACATGGCATACATACCTCTTAGTGTATGCCTTCAATCTGTGATGGTTTCCAACGATTTTCTTATCACAAACAGTTATGGTTATGTGCGCAGTGTCGTTTTGTTCAAGTTGGAAATATATTTATATAGATATCATCAACTTTATATATCCTAGCACTGAAGAGTAGAATTTTAGTTGAAACCATGTCCGTCTATTGTTCCCACATCTGTTTCTACTTTATTTCACTTTTAGTACACATTATGTTCTTTACATACATACTTTCATAAAATTTTGTTGGCGAAAAGTAATCTTAAGTCCAAAAATACCTACAATATGTCTAAGTTTGCATTTAAAAAAAAAAAACCAGCGAAATTCGAATGGCATATACAGGGTTTTTCAGCAAAGCCGTCCGTGGGGCGTTTTAAAAGCAGTTAGAAACATTTACCTATAAAATGTCAAAGTACTTGAAACATTATTATGTTTTTTGCATTTATTCCAAAAACAAATTAAAATAATTATCTTTAATTTAATTTTAATTACATATCTATACAAGTTATTTATTATTTTGTTGAAAAAAGCTCCATGGACGTGCTTTTCTGAAAAACCCTGTATTCTCCTCAACCAAGATATTAAAACCATATTTATTTTAATATATATATTTTACCATATTTTTTTAATACGAAGTTTTACCATAATTTTAAACAGCTTTATCTCTGGCAAAAATTATCGAATTGCAAATTGCAATAGCAAAATTACTATTACGCCTTACCGCTTTGCACGGAGAGTTAAAAGAATGAGAAATATTATTCCTAAACTTTATTTAGTGAAAGTTTAGAAGCGTATCAAAATTTAAAAACTATCTTACAACAAATTTGTTAAGATCACTAAGAAACAAAATTTTTCGAATAGTGCCTCCAATCAAATTGAACGGAAATGATAATTTGATTTCTGTTTTGAGGTTATTTGGAAACAAGGGGCCAAATTAATAAAAAATTTTTAAATCACAATCTACATCATTACAGAATTGTGGCCAACACACATTACATAATTGTGTAATTTCCTCAAATAAAATCGATATTGTAAAATATCGCAATTTGTATGTCAAATAACTAGAAAACGTGTAAGTAGTTTATTAGCACTTAATCGATTTACAGTTAATTATGTGACAAAAACAATTAACATCTGTATTTCGTACCTTTGAATCTATAATTCTGTAAAAAATAATCAAGATATTTGTTGAGATAATTAAAAGTAACCCTGTTTATAATAAATAAATGATGTTATTCTGGTAATAATTTTCAGTAATCAAATGGCACAATTGCAATCCCAGTTGGTTGATGTGATGGTCGTAAATGGTAAAATCATTAACACCGTAGCTTTATTTCCGATTGGTGAGGCAGAAGATATTTGTTAGGGCTATAAAACTTGAATTTGTCTACATAGTACAAATAACATACGTTCATACGAGAAAATGTTTCATGTATTCTAGTATTTTATTTTATATTCATACTATTATGTAGTACCTAATGAAATTCTTTATATAATATTTTTTGGTTTACTTTGTCATACTTTGGGTACTTCGATGTTATTGCATTGGCGTAAGGAAACAGTGGTCTATTTATCTTACTTACACTCAAGAAAAATATTTTACCAAGAAATTGTTTTTAGTGTGAAATTCAAAAAGGCCTCAAGCCTCACCCTCTTATTTAAATCTAAAAAAAAAAAACAAAGCTAATTGGACATAAACTCTACATATTTTGGAACTATGTTCCTTATTGCACCTTATCGTTCTAATTTGGTGTCCCACGACAGCTATCGTTCAATTCAAAACAAGACAAAGATGTAGAAAAGAAGCGACTCAGGTAAGCGTAGCAGGAGTTTATCTGACTACTGTTGGTTCAATACTGTCTTTGATTATCAATTTTATGCAAATCACAAATAAATAGGGTATTCTACTATTTTTGAAAAAGTCCTTCAAAATGTTGATTTTGCTAATAAAAAGCCACCAAAAATTTATTTCTGAAAAATACACACGCTTTCTTGCCAAATATTTATATTAAATTTTAAACCTTTTTAAACTTGATGACGTAATATCGGTATCATTACACGAAATAACACAAATAAGTTTGACAGATATATTCATAGACATCTGATTATAACAAATATAAATACTTATTATCTATGGATATATTATACTCAGCTGTCTACACTGAACTAATTGATGGTCTGTGGCTCATACCGATATGACATCACAGCAAGGCTTGCCCGCGTTTTAGTTCACGTGATAAAAAATTAAAAATCGTAATTTTAAAAGAAAAATGTACGTTTATGACTAGAAATCAGAATATTATATTTTTACTTTTTTCAAATTTCATAATTTATTTATGACTAACGGTATTACCCTATTCTTACTAATCGGTTATTTAATGAAGAGACAAGATAGTTCACTATTGAACTATCATCACTATATATTTATACATTTAAACATTTGATATCGTGCTTCTATCCTATTATTTCCACTTAATTAATAAAAGTAAACTATTAAAAATAATCTTGTGTAATTAAGTTTGTACCCCATTTTAGATTATAAAACCACAATCATCAAGTTTTAAATTCACATTACGTTTGTGTCTCTTTCTTGGGTTGTGATATTGTTTGTAAAATGAGTATATATGGTATATTGTAAATGTATAAAAGTATACCATGTAATACAGGTTTGTCCCAAAGGAAATCGTTTACAAACCTGATAGGATGTTTGATGAATCCCTTGTCCAATACTTACCTTTTCGTCGTACGTTTTGCTCTACGACACATGCATGTTGTGTAAACAAACAGTTAAATTTTAGAAAATAGGTACAATGTATTCGTTTTTTGTTTTTGTTAATATAATTCAGTAACCTTGTCGTTTAAAAGTATTGGGTAGTCTGCATCAAATCCGGTAGTTCTCATTTTTAGCAAACTTGTTTATGATGTTTTCCTAATGAATAATTCAAGTTTGTGACCTGGAGCAGCGATCGCATCTTTGTACAAAAATAAAAAAAAACCCGTAAAAATTTCGGTTTTTTTCTGATTTTGGCAATTATAGGACAGTTTTAGCCTAAACGGGTAGTTTTTGAAGTACCTTTTCAAGATGTTTTTAAAGTAGACTTAATTTTCTAGACTAGAATCTCTGTAGACCCAATTGTCTCTGTAGTACCAATTGTTTCCGAGATAAATCCTTTCAAAATTTATCATTTTTTCTTACTTCGCAATTTTTTCATTTTGAATGAATTTTTCGAAGATAAGTGGAACTATTTCCAGCTAGAGTAGCTTAAAATACTACTGAAATATTGCAAACTGACATCTGAGTAATCGAAAACCAGTCGAAAATAATACATTCCTTTTATGGGTCGTTACTCCTATGTAATTACAATTACTTACGATAGCTTTTTTTTCTACACGTGTATTGCTGAAAAGGCTATGTTGATAGTCTAATATGCCTATATTTGTTGTATATAAAGTCAGCAAAGAATTGGCGATAGATACATAGACCATTTTCCGAGATGAAAAGATACACCTAAAGTTATTACATATTTGTTTAGTGAGTTGTGTTTCTATATTATGTAACAAACAGTATACACAAAGATATTTTCATAGATGTGTAAATAAATAAATGTAAACGTATGCAGTGTGGCTCTCCAAATCCATTTAAGGTCCCGACAACACAGAGTTTTGGATTTAATACCAAGAAAGACTCTATCTAGCGATAATAAAAAGAACTATAGTTTGGAACGCCAGAAATGTTTGTTTAAATACATATAAAAGAGGTTAATGTCACACAAATTTTGTTAAAAAATTATATAAAACAATAAAGTAATTGTTTTTGTTTTAATTGGGGTTTAACATGTCATTTAAAAAAGTAAATCGTTGGTTAATCTTTCATTGTTTCGAAACTGTAGTCAGGAATAAAAAATTTCACTCACTATAAAATTAAAAATTATTAATGGAGACATTTAACTCAAAAATTGAAAGTTCAAAATATAAATAAAAAACAAAAAATTATCAAATTTAGGGTCCTAAATTGGTATGGAAAAATTATAAAAATTCATGTGACGAAACAAACTGCAAGTTTGTTTAAATAGTAGGAAAACTATTGCAATTATAAAAGACTCGGGAAGCAAATATATCACAGCACATTAAGATGTAAAATGAAATGAAGACAGCATCTTTAATCTTTTTATTCAATGAAAATGTCAGCTGAGTTTTTAAAGTATGGTTAACATAAAACTCGTGGTGCTGACCTTTTAGCGTTAAAACAGAATATTTCAAATATATTCATATACTACTGCCAAAAACCTTGTAAAAATGGCCAATCTAACCTATGTACTTCAAGAAGGTATAAGAACTTTTATACTTGACTCCATGAGATTTGGGCTGAACTATTTAAATACTCCATTATGGTATTGGAGTATGGTATGGTCCAAATATTTAAAAAAAAATGTTGCCGGTGGTGTGTCACCTACATCCAATGAATGATTGTTTGTGTACAAACATTCTAAGTCGCCAACAAGACGCTGGATCTTAATTACAAACAAATTATGGGAATAGCGAAACTTTTTTTGTTTATTTCTTCCGTATAAATTTCAAAATAATGCAAAAACTTTTTGTGCATTATTCTAATATTTTAGATAATCAACCTCAATCAACTGATAAACTTTAACCAATTTTTATTAATATGATTATTTTTCAACTAAAAACTTTTTCAAAGAACAATCATCTTCCACAAATACAATTTCATAACATGTGCTTAGATAGTCATCTTTAATCTTAAAGTTATTGTGATTAAACAATTTTTATTGGAGTATATACCCTGTACGTATAACATATAGCATGCATGGGTTGTGTTTTCAGATAGTGGTTCTTCTTGCCAGTGGCGTAGCAAAGAAAATTTATATCTGAATAAAATTATTTTCTCTCAAAGGACATATATACCTATGGCAGAACGGACATTTTCGAGATTTCATTCCATTACTTGCTATTACATCAGCACTTATCCAAAAATACAATCTCTTTAGCCTATCAGGCTGCCTTTTCAGCGGTCGCTTCAAGGCCTATAACAGTTTTTGCATTTTTTAACATTTTTTCGTATAATGATGACCATAGATCTAATCCATTTATAATCATCATTTTGAAACATAAATTAAAGAATTCTGTAAAAATTTAAAAGTACTAAATGTCAGATTAAATTTAATTTTTTAATTTTTTTTTTTTTTTTTTTTAATATATCTTTATAAATTATTGTTCATATGTTATTCTGATATATCAGCTATATTGCTGTACAGTTTCATTAAAAACCATTCGCTAGTTTTAGCGTGAAAGCGTAACAAACAAACATGCTTACTTTCATATCTGTATATATAAAAATAAATTGCTGTGCGTTAGTCTCGCTAAAACTCAAACGACTGGACCGATTTTCAAAATTTTTTGTTTTGTTTTGTTCGCTATAGTTCAGGGATGGTTTAGAAAAAAAATCATTTTCATTTTAAAAATTGATTACCTTTTGTTTCGGACAGTTTCTTAAAAAACTAATGTAATAAAATGAATAACAAATATCTTGGGTCTTTGTCCAACTTATTACTGTGTGTCCGAAACAGTAATGAATCGTAATTGAAATGAAAAGGACAATTTCGGAATAATTAGATTCAATGCGGAATAATTTCAGAGACTGAACGGAATGAAAATGTTGGCTCTACAGTCAGTTTCATAAAATATCTCGAAAATTACTCATTTAATGGTCAAATAAACACGATTTTTGTAATTTTCGGGTCAAAATTACCTTATAAACTTAGTTTTATCGAAATCGGAAACAAAAACTTTTTTTACACTTTTTGCAATTTGTAAAAATCGAAAAAATCATAAAAAATTCAAAAAAACACAATTTTTGTAATTTTTGGTTGGGTTGGGTTGGGTTGGGTTGGGTTAGGTTGGGTTAGGTTGGGTTAGGTTGGGTTAGGTTGGGTTAGGCTGGGTTAGGTTGGGTTAGGTTGGGTTGGGTTGGGTTGGGTTGGGTTGGGTTGAGTGTGGGTGTGGGTGTGGGTGTGGGAGTGGGAGTGGGTGTGGTTGTGGGTGTGGGTGTGGGTGTGGGTGTGGGTTGAGTTGGGTTTTTTTTTCAATTTTATTGATCTGAAATATAAAAATAGTATTATGAAACATAGTATTATGAAACTTGGTATTCTTGGACTACTATGAAACTAATATCACTTAATGAAATAGGTCAGCTATTTTCATAAAAGTTGAACATTCCTCTTTGTACAAATTCACTGCCAATACGTCACTGTATTGGCAAAGGTATTTGTGTATATCAAATGAAATGTTTTGTTGTTATTACTACTAACACATTGTTGTCTTCGTTTTAGTTTTCTTTATATTTTATTTTCTATCGTAGGTATGCCTAAAACTAAAGCTGGTAAAACGGTTTATCTTTTTATCTCTTTACATTCTACTCTAGACGCAGCAGTATATTAAAAGAGAATCACCAATCAAATTGTACCAATTTTATTAAATGCCCGTTTATGAAATAAATTGTAATCGTTAACTAACTCACTACAAAGAGACTATAGTAAAAACGAAAACCAAAAAATACGATAATAAATATTAAATGAAAAAAAATTTAATCGAAAAACAAAACTTTGTTATACCTTATACGTAGAATGTATATTTATGCTTTTTCTAACTTTCTTTTTGTTGATTGGGTGTGTATAATTAAATAAAGAAATTATTTTGTAATCTGCGTACGTAAGAACGGCGTCCATTCCATCATAAGGTAGTACCCTCATCTATTTTTTTTATCAAAATACAATTTTTATCGATAATTATGTATTGCGAATATATTACGAATAAGTATTTTTTAACCCCCGAACTAAAAAAAGGAGTGTTATAAGACTGCAATGTGTGAGTGTATGTGTGTCTGTCTGTCTGTCTGTCTGTCCTGATGGTGTATCCTTTAGAAAAATTCGAAAAAATCGTAAAAGATTATTTGTTTCGGAATTTGATGAAACTCAGTTTACAAGGTAATTTTGACCCAAGAAATTCAAAAATCGAGTTTATTTGGCGATTGGCCGAGTAATTTTCGAAAAAAAAAACATTTCGGATCGGTTTCCGGTATTATCTCGAGAATTATTCGCCCAATCATTAAATGAAACCGATTTTTGTATTTTTTGGGTCAAAATTACCTTATATACAGACTTTTATCGAAATTGGAGACGATAAATTTGTATCGAATTTTTGCAATTTTTTCAAGGGGTACCCCTTAGAAAAATTCGAAAAAATCGTAAATTATTATTTGTTTCGGAATTTGATGAAACTCAGTTTATAAGGTAATTTTGACCCAAGAAATTCAAAAATCGAGTTTATTTGGCGATTGGCCGAGTAATTTTCGAAAAAAACGACATTTCGGATCGGTTTCCGGTATTATCTCGAGAATTATTCGCCCAATCGTTAAATGAAACCGATTTTTGTATTTTTTGGGTCAAAATTACCTTATATACAGACTTTTATCGAAATTGGAGACGATAAATTTGTGTCGATTTTTTGCAATTTTTTCAAGGGGTACCCCTTAGAAAAATTCGAAAAAATCGTAAAAAATTATTTGTTTCGGAATTTGATGAAACTCAGTTTATAAGGTAATTTTGACCCAAGAAATTCAAAAATCGAGTTTATTTGGCGATTGGCCGAGTAATTTTCGAAAAAAAACGACATTTCGGATCGGTTTCCGGTATTATCTCGAGAATTATTCGCCCAATCGTTAAATGAAACCGATTTTTGTATTTTTTGGGTCAAAATTACCTTATATACAGACTTTTATCGAAATTGGAGACGATAAATTTGTGTCGATTTTTTGCAATTTTTTCAAGGGGTACCCCTTAGAAAAATTCGAAAAAATCGTAAAAAATTATTTGTTTCGGAATTTGATGAAACTCAGTTTATAAGGTAATTTTGACCCAAGAAATTCAAAAATCGAGTTTATTTGCCGATAGGCCGAGTGATTTTCGAAAGAAACGATATTTCGGATCGATTTCTGATCGATTTACCTGTACCAAAATTTTTTTCGTAGCATCAGTATTTTTAAGCATTACAAACTTTGGACTAAACTTAATATACTATGTATATTTCATATATACATGGTATAAAAATTAAATGTTTAAAACAAAATATGACACACAAATAAGCTATTCATATTGTTTACCTAATTTATTTTTTATACAGTCTGTGGCTTTTCTTTAGTATTGATTTCATAAATAAGAGAAATGTGGGCGATGCAAACGCGTGGAAGACAAAGGCTCTCCTAGCCCTTTGGTTGTTACGGGTCTGACAAAAGTTCTTATTCATGCAACATCAATCAAATTAATTTACCTCCTTACAATTGAAGAGTTTTGGTACAGTGGCTTGACGCTTTCGCCCATTTACTGGTACAGTTAAATATCTATATGTAAGCGAAGCATCGGGTAAAATTTATCTAAAAAAATAAAATCAAATAATTGAGATAGTATAGAATTTTTACACCAAATAAAATAACTAAAATACATAGAATACAAGTGAAAAAAAACAATTGACTGAGTTAATTGTTAAAATACCATGCATAGTCAGTGTTGATTTCTTTATCACATAACACATACAAACATGTGACACATACATAACTGATAATCAAGTATAGTACATATTATAAAATTTCCGCCTACTTGGGGCCCTCACGGGTTAACAGTGATGTTTACGAAAAAATGTTTCAAACAAAAGTTGTTTAATTTTTGATAAGGAACATTTTTTACATTTAAACTTTTGTTCTATCTCTAACGGTTTACAAGATGGGTCTTACGGACCCAAGACCCAATTGACCTATGATGCTCATTTACGAACTTGACCTCACTTTTTACGTCCTGAGTACGCTGTAAAAATTTCAGCTCGATATTTTTTTTCGTTTTTGAGTTATCGTGTCCACAGACGGACAGACGGACGGACGGACGGTCGGGCGGACGGACGGAAACCGTAAATGGACTTATTAGGTGATTTTATGAACACCTATGACAAAATTTTTTTCCTAGCATCATTTTTAAGCGTTACAATCTTGGGACTAAACTTCATATACTATGTATATTTCATATATACATGGTATAAAAATCAACTTGCTTTAATATAAAATTGATAATGTATTATGTGTGTGTGTTTATGTTTGTTTGTATATGTGTATAGGTACAATTTTGTATGTTGTGAACTATACAAAACAATGCATTTGGGAGTATTCCATATTGGCAGTTGGGAAACATGAATACTTGGAAATAACACCAATATATATGAATGCATTCGTTCAGAGTTTAGGCTTTTCATGTTGTCTAATGTTGATATTACACGATTCAATAAAATAGAACCGTCATTTCATACAGATATGTTTTTTGTTTCTTAGGTATATTTTGTATTTAAAGGATAAACGATAAACTTGAAAATGAGGGTTAAATCATGGATAAGTAAGATCTCGCGTGGACAGAAAAAAAAAACATGAAAAATAATATAAGATATATACAGAATTACTTTTTAAAGTTGACACATACCTAACACGCGTAAAATAACTTTTATCGATAAAAATGCTTCAAGCGAAAAATTTTGGGTGTGTAAGCGCACATCATACGCATTCATTCAATTGACCTAAGTGTTCGAGCTCAATAAAAAGCTCACTTTACTCAATAGCTGGTAATCAATATTTTAAATTAGAAAGTTGTTATTGATTAAAAAAGTAACTTTTTTTTCGAATCTTTTTTTCGCAAGCCCGTAGTTTTCGCAAAAGTTCAGGCGAAAACGTACTGATAAGTTTTACCCATAATTAAATTTTCGTATAAAAATTGTTATTTCGTATTGTATCTGCGAAATCTAGGCACTCTTCAAAACTTCCCAATAAATCAAATAAAAGTGGTTCGTTTTTATAAAAAGATCATTTTTATCAAAATTAAATGAACAAATGCTGAAAACAGCTAAATTTTTGCCATAAATTACTGTCTAAGTTATTCAGTTTACAAAAAAATGTTTGCGTATTTATAAGGAACAACTTATTGACAACGTTCATCTAATGGTTGTCAGTTATAAATCAGAGTGACGTTTTAAATGAACCTGTAAACTTAAATCGGGTTCGATGCTGGTATAGGTATGTGCCTTTGAAACTACGTGTTTTGTTTGCAGGTTTTTCCTTGGTTGAGCTTAATTTACGAGTTAAACGCATATGTTAAGATAAAAAAGCCACCTTTTTTAATAACTACCTTAAGGTATAATTTCTTCAATTGAAAGTACATTTTACCTTCTATTAAGGATTCGGTTGATAAAGATTCCTCGAGTAATTGTGCTTTTAGGACAGAATAAAAAATTATTGCAAACATCTGTTTGAAAAATTATAAATTTTCCGGCTTTTTTGACTTAGTACTTAACTTGCCTCAAGAACTTGGATAATTAATTCAAACAACATATTCAACTCAAGAATAAACCCTAAGTGAACAGGTTATGTTACATTAGTGCTACAAAACCAGATCAATTGATTATCGAATTAGATCGTCAGTATATATCTTTAGAACTTGATACCTCTTCTATTCGTTTCACGAACGAGGTATGTATTTGTAATATCTACTACTAACTAAAACCAATGTTATTATGCGCTTCGAATTTATTTCTGTAGTAAATTCCTACTATTTTATGGATTCATGTTACAAATTAATGTTGTTTTAGATTAAAACTTTACATAGAAAACACATTTCAGTTTTACTATTTAAAAATATTTTTATTATAAATTCATTTATATCTACCAGCTGAAATCTGTTGAAAGATAGAGCATACACAAAAAAATGCATATATTCATTATATGTGAATTGCATGTACTGTTATAGTAATATCACTTAGAATGATTCAACATTTGCGTTTATTTTTACTTAGTATTGATTTCATACAGTAGATGTCACATAAGGGAGGATTTTTCAAATTAATTAAGCTTCCGCTCCAAAAGTTATAATTTATGAAATAGTGAAACCGACATTTTGAGTTCATTGAGGTACGGACTTTAAAAATTCGGAATACTACATTATCAGCAAGTGACATGGCTGTATATTCTTTTCGAAATTATTAGGAATTCAAACTAAAAGTTACAATCAATTAAATATTGAACAAAGGGAAGTTAAGGGAATTGAATGCTAAACGTGGATAACTGCCAGTTGTTTATATTGTTTTTAAACAATATTTGTGTAACTTATTATAAAAATCACTCTTGCGTGATTTTTTTTCACAAAAAATTTAAATCCTGTATAAAATCATTATCTTCTCGAAATTTCAAACTTCTATCATAAGCGATTTAATCTGAGCGTCGATATATCAGTCGCGACATTGCCTGTTCCCCCTCCAGATCATTTTCTCTCTCTCCGAAATGTTTCTGCTTTTAAATAATATACAAAAAGAATCATTTTGGAAAAAAATCATCAAAAAAAAAAATATATATAAAATATATAAAAAAAATATATAAAAAAAAAAAAAAAAAAAAAAATATATTTAAAAAAAAAATGAAATCGTTCGATTGGTTCTTTAATATAGACTACACAGAAAATAGAGTATATGAATTCAATCTCTTGGGTAGTATATTTTAAGAACAAATCGATCGATTTCATTTTTTTGTAATGTTTAAAGAGAGATTTTTATACACATTCAAATGAGGTATTACAAAGTAGGAAGTGGCATTTGAAATTTAGAAGTTGGAGTGGGGGTATTATTTTTAAACTTTCCCGTAGATACCTAAATCGACTTTCACTCATAGTACAAGATCCGAATTAGGGTCGACCTTCACCCATCTGTTTACCGAATGAAAGTTATTTTTTATGAAATGTAAAATATTAACAAATATTCCTGTAACGGGTTGCCTTAAAAAATATGGTCCAGACCATTTTTAATATAAATATCAAAACTTGGAAAGCTTGTAAACATTATTTTTGACCAATATTTTGTGGCCAATCATATGCCACCGTAATTGTAACAAAATTATCTTTATTTAGATATGCGAGTCAATGAATTAACAGATGCACGTAATTACTATTTTCAACTTGTATAAATGCGATAATAGTGAACGAAAAAAGGCAGAAAACATAGCTGCTGCATATTCTTTATGGCTTTTACTTTCGAGTAGATCAAAATTCGTAAGATATGCAAGTCAGTGAAAAATTTCTAAAAATTTTACTCTTGATATTTTCACTAAAAGTAGTCTGGACCACATTTTTTTAGGCAACCCATTGCAGGGATATTTGTTAACATTTTATATTTCATAAAAAATAACTTTCATCCGGTAAACAGATGGGTGAAGGTCGATCCTAATTGGGATCTTAGACTACAAAACAATAATCACATCAGGTCAAGAGTTGTTGTTAATGGTGGATACTTTTGAAATGATCACACTGTACATATAATATTGTTTCATACGGCGTTAAGGAAAATGCTGTTTATCCTATCACCTTTGATGTTATTAAATAATTTAATCCTACAGGTTGTAGAGTTTGTGTAACATTCCTTACATACAATAATTTAATATGTATTTTATTACCTATTGGCTCACAGTTGAGTATAGCCCCGCTCCAAATTTTTTTATGTCCTCTTAAAAATTTAAAAAGTAAATAATTCCACCCAACCTTCTATGAAAATGTTGATATAAAAGTTATTGCAGATGAAAACAAACTTCATTAATATTTCTTTTTACACTTATTTTAATTTTCCAGGTTTTAAAACTTTTATCTTCAACAAAGATGCTTTACCAAACGGTAAAGCGTTCATTAGGACTGCGCCAGGTCTGAGTAGCAAAAGCGATATGACCAGACAACTATTGATTTATGAAATATAATAAATATTATACTAATATAATTGAAACATAAATTTCTTTTTGATTCTGTCAGTTTATAAAATTAGCAACAAATAAATTCAACGAATTCATTAATTTGTGTTATTTTTATACTGTCATATGCATTATACAAAATAAATAATATTAAACATAACACTAATAAAAGTAAATAATTGAGTTTTTTACGTTATTTATTTAAACGTCGCGCCATCGTCGCTAGCATAAAACAAATTTGCAAAGAGTAGAATGAGATTGCTTGATGGAGAGAGTCCTGTAATAGTAACATAACAAAATGCTTGTTACAAAAAGCATATTATATAAATGGCTGTGACTATTTACATGCCAATGTATGTATAAATAATAGTTTATGTAATGCACACGTAAGTGTTGGCAAAATTCAGATAATGCATTTGAATTTCTACGAAAGAGAAAGTGTAGCCACCAATCTTTGAGAAATTTCACTTTTTTCAATGTGGGAAAAAAATTGGTTAATCAAATAGCTGTGTATAGAAAAAATCCTTTCGAAGTTATCGTAAAACCTAGACGGGGGCATTTTAAAACAATGAAGATAAATGGAGAATTTTTGTCGAGTTGAGGAATTCGAGTCCAAAATTTAGTATGGGTAACAGAAATATATAAATATATCAAAGTTTTTGGATCCGAATCGAAAACATTTTGTTGTTGATCCTTTCTGTTGAAGGACTTTCTGATGAAATTTTTTTACGTTGAATTCAAAGTAAAAAATACATTAATACAAAAAAAGTTCTGAGGGCTGACAAAGAATAAAAAAATCAAACTCAAAATTTTGGTATAATCTACAGTCATATTTCGGATTTCGTGCTTATTCCTGAAATAAAACATGCAAACAAGGCATGGGAAGGAAATAACGTGAAAAGTTCCATGGAGAGAGGTGATTTGGAAGAAACATAAAATTCGCAGTTCCATAACATTTTAATTTTTTTGTTACGAGTGGGCAGGAAGGGCATAAAAAAGAGAGCTTCACATATTTTAGGAATAGCCCCACAAGCCGTTCGATTGTATACAGCATACCAAAATGCATAAAAACTTACCATTCCAAGCAACATGGACACTGGACCATCAATAGCTGCTGCAAACTTATTTTTAGCATCCATTGCCCTATGTTTAATGGTAGTGCGTTTTATATTGCTTGGGATTTGGGAACCAAATGTGCTTTATGGGCTCAGATTAATTTTTCACGAAGTTCTTTAAGCATTTGCCGATAACGCCAGAAGAAGTCAATAGGTTTTTAGTGCCATTTTATAATTTATTTTCACGGTACATTTCTGTACAAGCGATCTTATCGATATGATCATCGTTAAGTTTATGAATGGCATTTCATTTAAAAGGAACGATGAAAGTCTGGATATGATTTCCACGATGGACCAACTTTAACCACATTTTTAAATGTTTATCACTTTTTCTTTTTTATCCAATTCAATTATTACAGGTATCAAAATATTCCAAAATTTATTCTTAATCAAAAGGTGTGATCTAAAATTAATACTGTAAACCGATCTTGATTTGACGATTTTCCTGAATCACGTGCTTCGGTAATATTTGACCAAAGACGTTAACGTGTGAGTAGACTGTTTTTATATAAAATAATATATTTCGTACGTGGGTTGTTATTCATACTCTCTTGTATGAAACATCAGAGAGAAAAAGAGAGAGAGATAGGAAAATGATAAAATAATAATAATAATTTTGTTTAGTAATAAATATATGTGAACACACTTAGTGGTGGAGAAGATATGTCAACAAAAAAGCTTGGCTTGGCAGCAAACGGCAACAGAAGCTTTATGTTATATTTACTATTATTTTACAACATAACGAATTACAAAGAAGGATTTATTAATATATCCGACATAATGTACAATTATATTTGTACTTTGTAATACATATAATAGGTAAGACGCCGCCGCTTGCCATCATATCTACTCTTGAGTTCCCTTTCCCTCCAAATCTCTGTTATTGTCGAGTTTCTATACTAACTAGTTCTACCAATGTATTTCATTTACTAAAAACAAGCTAAAAGCACACTAGGCTTGTAAAGGTATGTTTACATTAAGACATACGAACATATCTTAATTTTCACCATAATTAAAAGATTGATTTATTTATTGATTTTTATTCAGTTCATGCGGGTAACATGCGAATATTTTGAAACTTTGACTTGATTCCGTGATTTTAGATCAAATAATTGTAGGTAAAATCGCGTCATCTAATTGTAAATAAATAAAAATGAATGTTTTGTTTTCCGTAAAAGTTTCTAAAATATTGATAAGATGTTTTTGTTGCGGCAGCGGGAATCGAACCCGCTACCCTAAGCATACTGCGGACGGAATTGGTTACGCCTTAATCAACTGAGCTAATAGAGATATATGTGTTAAAAATCATAGAAAAATTCGAACTAAATTCTAACACGATGCATTTACAAAAGACCATGAACCACGAAAAAAAAAGTTAATAGAGGAGTATCGTTTCTAGTAAAATGATTTTCTTTCAAATGTTCATATCTAATACATTCAATTGTTCCCTGAGGATAACCGTATTATATAATTTAAAAATTTTGGAAATTCGAGAGTATTCGATTTAAAAAACAACTATATGAATATTTTAGCAACCTTTCTCAGACTTTTATATAAAGCGTCGATATAATGAATTAAAGGGCTGTAAAATAATAATATACTGAAGGAATATTTCGGGAATATTGTAATTTTAATGATATAAACTTACCTTTAACTTTACGAAACGAAATAATATCGTAATAACATTTCATTTCGTTAGTTATATAATAAAGTATATAAAAAGATAGCAGGAAAAGGAATAGCGGTTAGGCAGAAAGCACAACTAACTTACTTTTAAACCTAAAGCTCAAAGCTCTTTCCTACAACTACATAATATATACTACACACCAAACTTATTACGTTGACTAAAGCACTTTGTTGGGTAGAAGATATGTATTGCTGACTTTGCTACCAAGTAGTAAATGACTTGTATTTATACATTTGTATGAGTGTGTGTAAGTATTATGTGTATGGCAAGCTATGTGACGTCCAAGTCCTACTACAGCAAAGATAGAAGGTCAGTATGTTTGTTGTAGAAGTTAGAATTTGTATCCTCGTACTTTTTTATTATTATTTTCTTTACTATTTTTTCTAAAAATAAACATTTTTCTTCATTTGCTTAGTTGCAATTACATGTCGTTTTTTAAACGATCACCCCCCCCCCCCGTCCTACGTACGGCATACGTTTTTACTACAGCTACGAAATAATCTACCAAATTGAATATTCATTTTGAACTAAATAAAGGATGGAGCAGCAACGACACTACAAATTTTTTCACATAAGCCTCTATCTTCATTTTTCCTTCGAAAAACAAATTTTTTCTCAAAGTTACAACCTTGACACCTAAAGAATTATATTCAGGAGTCAAAGGACAGCGCTCACTATAGCGGCTTGTTTATAATAACTCCTTCAAACTTGAAATGTTATGACAGAAATTATTAAATGCTAATTAGGTGATAGTACATATATTTCTCCAAAAATGCTGTAAATACAATAAACACAAATATTACAATTTAGGATAATTTTGATACTCAGAATTCTCAGCAATAATTCATTACAAGTACACAGATTCCTAACACATTTCGCTTATTTCCAGGCATGCTTACAACTTTGTAATTTTTCTAAATCTCAATAAATAGCCCCGGTAGAATCCGTCATTGAGCATGAATCATTTTCAATGGGCAACCTGGTAGGATATTATTCAAAAATGTTTGATCCACGCCTTGATACCCGGCATATAAAACTACAAAAATTAAGTTTGTGTAAAGTGAAAAAAGTTTTGAAGAATTTATGCATTTTTGGAAAGAAATTCAATTTATATAATTCAGTAAGTATCATCGTTTTTGTAAAGTATGGTGAAACAATTATCACTTTACATTATTAATTTTATATGAAAATCAATTTTCAAAAACAATTTCCTTACTAAGAAATATTTTACAAGAACAACCATACAAATAGAAAAACAAAGTCAACAACGTAAAAAAAATTACAATGTTACAAAAGTTTCACAGTAATATACATTTATACAGTTAAGAAAGAGGTAATTGTACCTTTGGAAAGAGAATAAAAAATTTTATGTGACTTCGTCAACCAAATGAAACGGAATACTTACGGAAATATTTCATCAGGGGAATAATTTAATTTCGTCTTTTGGAGACTACAAACACTATAAGAAAATTAATCATACTAAAGATAAATTTTGCAATTCCTCCTGCAATTCCCATTATGGGCTTGCCCTGAGACACTCTTATATCTGATCAATATTGACCAGAAGAAAGAATATCCACACCGTTATTATTGTGTAAATATTCGATATTTAAGATTGATAGAGAAAGGTAAGCATTATAAAACATTAATACTACTGTAAATAAAAAAATAAAAATAAAGATTTGGTTTTTATTCTTCTATTTTTTGGTATTCAATTATAATATTATTTGTTGTGTGCTTTCGTTTTAAGTATTTACACTACAAAAATGAAACGTAGGTAAGAAGAGGTTATACCTACATAGAAAAGTAAATCCTCATAAAAAATGAAATACTACGAGTATAAGAATAAAAGAGAATTCGTAAACCTCAACAACTACAGATCGAATTCTATACTTTATTTTATAAAAAATGATCCAATAGATAACTCAACAAATGATGGTAGTAATTAACTGAGATAATTGTTTTAATAATATGTTTATGCTAAGACAATAAAATTTACATTCTGTTTACTTAGGAACGCACCTAGCAAAACAGGTTTGTAAATAAACGTCCCTGAGGGACAAACATTCAATCAAATTAAATTTGAAAAGGGGGGTGGTGAACGTTGAATCAAATCAGGTATGTTTGTTTTTTTGAACTGTTGTTTGTAAAAACAATGTTAAATTTAAGTTTTCGATCTCGGCAAACGACCGAATCATGCCGAAAAATAATAAAAACTTTTACCTTATTCCAGTTTTTGGCAATTTTGACCTAGAAGGACTGGTTTTACATCATAACTGTGGTATTATTTTTAAAGAAGGTTGAATTTGTTTTGAACGACTGATAGTTTCGGAGATACAGCTTTTCAAAGGTTATTTATTTTTTTTAGGTTATACGATTTTTAGCAAAATTTCATCTTGTAAACCGATAGAGATAGATCAAAACATTTTTTCATTAACATCATTGTTTACCCGTGAAGGCGCAAATTATGACAAAATTTTGGTGTCCATTTTCTTAAAAACTATAAAAGAAAGGAGTTATAAATTTGCAGATACCTTCATTGAGTGGTGTTGTGAAGCATTCTGGAAAAAAATTCAAGAATTTTCCAATTTTTCGAAGACCAGTGATGTTTACAAAAAAATGTTCCAAACAAAAGTTGTTTATTTTTTTATAAAAACATTATTTACATTTAAACTTTTCTATCTCTAACGGCTTAGAAGATAAAATTTTGCGTAAAATCTATCGATTCATTTTGAGCGTATTATATGTGGTAGATTGTTGTAAAGACCTTTAGAAAAAAAAAGACCTTTCTTTAGAAAATAATCGCTTTGCTGCGCAAGGAGTTGCCTTGCTAAAATTATTACTTCTTTATTGATTATAAAATTAAATTTTGAGTAGGTACACTTCGAAGCTTCAAACATTATATTTATACATGGGTATATAAATATTATTAAAGGATCACGATTTGACCGTCATCTGCTATTTGAACCAGAATTCTTGGTACATAATGATTGAATTTTCTTTAGATTTTTCATACATCGACTCGACGTACATATAGATTGTTGGTTGATGGGTATATCTAATCTACATTTATAAAAGGATATATAAGCTGATTTACTTTTCAATATGAGTGAAATCTCAATTCAATAACCTTCTTCTTTTTCTTTTTCACTACAGCTACGATGCTGTGAGTTTGTGATATTGCGAAAACAGCGTTACAAAAAATACTATAAATAAATGGAATACGTTCTCTTTCCATAAAGAAATGATTATTTTATAAACATTTCAATAAATATTTACTTTAATATATGACGGAAGGAAAAGAAAAAGATTTCTAGAATACTTTTTTTTTTTTTTAGTTCATATGTAGGGTTTCAGTTTTACTTCTCTAAGTTATACACAGTATAATTTGTAACCTCCATGTTTAGATGAGATATAGAGGTTCTGTTTTTATATCATGTATATATGATATAAAAGGTATTCTTTAGTCCCAAGTTTGTAACGCTTAAAATTATTGATGCTACGAAAAAAGTTTTGGTATGTCATGAAATCACCTAATTAGTCAATTTTCGGTTGGCTGTCTGTCTGTCCGTCTGTCAACACGATAACTCAAAAACGAAAAGAGATATCTAGGTGAAATTTTTACGGCGTGCTAAGGACGTAAAGTGAAGTCGAGTTCGAAATGAGGAACATAGGTCGTAGGACCCATCTTGCAAACCGTTAGAGATACAACAAAAATTTAAGTGTAAAAGATGTTCCTTATGAAAAAATAAACTTTTGTTTGAAACTTTTTGTCGTAAATATCACTGTTTACCCGTGAGGGTGCAAATTGTGTAGTATATATTATATGAGAATATCAGTTATGTATGTGTGACATGCATGTATGTGTAATGTGACAGTGTAATCAACACTGTCTATACATGGTATTTCAACAATTAACTCAGTCAATTGTTTGTTTTCACTTGTTTGGTTCAAAATTAATATAAGCAGTCCAAAATTAATATAAGAAGTGGGTATCCATAATATATTGATTTTGCGGCGTCTGGAAAGTTTCAGACGAGTAACCAGACTTAGTATATCTTCTTTCAAAAGCCCCAAAGCCAATTTTTCTAAACTGCAACGAACCCATCAACTTCGAACTCATCCTACTAACAGGCAAAAAATAAATAAATCAAAGATAAAAAATCTGCTTGCCAAAAAAGAAATTAAAAAGAGCGACCTAGGGCATATTTTTGGATTTCAAGGTTTTTTTTAAGTTAATTTAGTTAATAATTTGTTTCTCGTTAACAGTTGCTAACATCTTTGAAATTTTGTATGGTATTTTAATGTTATGACTTTCGTTTGCCACATGCAGCAGGACAAATCAAAACGCAAAAATTGAAAAATTAATAAATTACGAGATACTCATGCTTCGTACATCTTTAATTTAGTTGACCAGAGATTTCTGAAATTTTTTAACTTCTCAAAAAAATGCCTTATTTGATAGGTAAAATTTTGAGCCGAAGTATCTCAATTATGACATAAAACTCTCATTCGTCCTCTATCAATAAACTAAAGTACGTTTCTATGTATATAGATAACGTGTATGTATGTTTTTTAATGTAAAGTTGACTAGGGACTATTGGATATCATTCGAGACGATTACTTTGGGGAAATGATGATAAGTAAATATTGTCTGTTATAGTAAGTAATTTCTTATTCATATGTTCAAGGTTTTAAAATATTTTGAATTCGATTCTTTCCTTGATATTATTTGTCTTGCAAATTCGATTCATTATTTAATATAATCCGAAAAAAAAGCAATACAATTCATTCGTAATTCAGGACATTCAATATTGTTAGTAAGCGAATACAGTGTGATTATTACCTAGAAAACTACGTACTTACAAAACTATAAATTAAAGATTCCTGTAAAAATTTAAAAATAGTAAATGTCAAATTAAATTAAATTTTTTTATTTATTTTTTTAATGTATCTTTATAAATTAGATTTCATGTGTTATTCTTATATATCAGCTATATTGCTGTACTGTTTCATTAAAAACCATTCACTAGTTTTAGCGTGAAAGCGTGACAAACAAACAAACAAACATGCTTACTTTCACATTTATAATATATAGGGATTGTGGCAATAGAATCACGAAGTGCCAAAAATTGTTTAACATTTTTTTAACGAAAAGATATATTTGATTAACAATATTAAATTAACTAAAATTGATGAAATGTTAAGGGAGATATGAAAGTCGAACAAAAATCTTAAAGAAATAATATAGGGATATGAGAATTTTTAAATTATATACCTAAAAAGATATCCCGTTTTTAAACTGATGCCGATCTTAATTTTGATAATTTTTATTGATATTAATAACAATGTATTTAATGGCGAATAATAATTTTCCATTATCATAAAATAAAATAAAGTTTGCGTGTTTATTAGAGTGTTTTCTTTTTCATAATAAATAAATATAAATAAAATCAATCAAACTTTATATAATATTGGTTGTCTTTATAAACATCGATAAACTAACAACTAAGTAATATTAATGGGATAATACAAGTATTTAACAAGATTTTGAATTAGATAACAAAAACTATGTGTATTTGTTTAACCTTTATAACCTTTTGATGGAGCGCCTTATAACATTAATGGTGGAATATCTATTTAATGGACATTAAGAGCCACCGATTATGGGTGTTGAAAAATAACGATAACGATAATAATATTTTCTGTTTTTTATAGAAAGCGATTCGTATTTATAGCCGTATTTACTATATTTTAGAAAAATGCTTTGAATGTTTTCATATTATTGTAAGAAAATACAAAGAAAATACAAGTTATACCCTGTTTATACGTAATATATATCAGGGTATATTAAGTTTAGTCTCAAGTTTGTAACGCCTAAAAATATTGATACTACGAACAAATTTTTGATATAGGTATTCATAGCATCACCTAATTAGCCCATTTCCGGTTGTCTGTCCGTCTGTCTGAGGATACGATGACTCAAAAACGAAATGAGATATAGAGCTGAAATATTTATAACTTGCTCAGGTGAAGTTCGTTAATGAGCAACACAGGCAACCGTAGAACCCATCTTGTAAACTGTCAAAGATAGAAGAAAAGTTTAAATGTAAAAAGTTTCATTTTTTCGTAAACGTCCATTGGTGTCCATTTTCTCCAAAACTATAAGAGATAGAGAGTTGAAAGTTTTGATGAAAGTATTGAAATGAAAATTTCAATTTTACAAACCAAAACAAATAAACATGGAATACTCCAATTGGAAATAGTCATTTTTTTATCACATTACACAGAGTGTTCCCGTGCCTTGATGGACATTGTATAAGACCGTATTCTTTGGACAATTTTAAGTCGAATGTGGCTTCTTTACTTTTGTCCAAAACCCAATAGTTATGGAGTTATGTGCAGTATTAAATTTAACCAATAAAGCAAAGAATAATTAGTTAAAAATTGTTGTATTGATAACACAAATGTAATTAAAGTTTTGGTACAAAGTGGTCTCCCACTGCCTCACAACCTATAATGTTTCTTCTAGCAATTGAAGAGAAGAAGAAGAAGAATTCTAGAATTAAATATCCTAGAAATTCAAAGCCGCCCTTTAATGTCTTTTTAAAATAGTCTTCCCAATCTTTCTCTCAATAGGTAGATGAAAACTTTCATATATAAAGTTGTTTGAAAGTGAAAAATCTATTTAAAAACTTACTTGAAGAAATGAAACGGAACTATAGCCCTCATTTTTATCACTTTACCTTGTCTATCTCTGCCAGGAAAATAAGACTAAAATTTGCAAAGATATACGTTAAAAGAACTAATTTGAGTATCAAACCAGTCAATAAACTAATCTGTAAGAAATTGATGTATAAGAAAAAAAAAATTTCGAACGGGCAATGTCCATTTAATAATTCAACCACCCTGTTGGTCTATTTGTTTTTTTTTTTTTTTTTTTTTTAATTACACACCCATCATAAAACGTGAAGTAGACTAATACTTCAAAGTGTAATATTTTTTAAATGAAATAAAATAAAATAATTACATTTACCTGTTGTTGTTTATTACATAAAAATGTATAAATATTTATAAGTAATGTTTGTTTCTTTTCAAACAATGAATGCTTGGGAAATGTATGGTGTGTATTTATTACTGTATTGCTTGATAGGTTTTATTGTAGATAGTGTGAAAATTCATAAACTATTTTATTTAATACAGTAGAACCTCGATAACTTAAACCTCGGTAACATAAAAACCTCTGTTACTTCAAAAAATACTACGTTCCCTTCCCATCAGAGCCCAAAACCTCTATAACTTAAAATACGCAACCTCTATAACTTAAATAAATAATCTCTGTATAGGCCCTCAGTAACTACATGTACATACCTCTATATTAACTAGGGTACATAGAAACATGTACATACCTCTATATTAACCTTTACCTAACATAGACCCTTGATAACTTAAAACCTCTATAACTTAAAATATTTTGTGTTTCCCTTGGACTTTAACTTATCGAGGTTCTACTGTATATATTTTCATTGAATGTGTACATACATTTTAATGCATTTTTTAATAAACATAAGTAGTTTATTTTATAATAGAAAATATAGTAATATTTTCTAAATCAAAATAAAATACTACGTTTATTCTGATTGAAGTGAGAGCGTGATACGTGTTCCAGGGCGGAAAAATATTTCTATTTTGATATCTGAAGAAATGATTGCTCGAAAAAGAGGCACCCATTTTATCACCCATTTAGTTAAGTTTTTATTTGTATGCATATGTCTGTCATCCCCTAAACGCGACCACGATGTAAATCTCTTATTTCTACTGAATAAGTCGATTTAAAGATGTTGAAGGGCTGTAGAAGAGATAGGGCGTCGACAGATTTTCACTCGGCGTCGCTTGATAGCTTAATTTTTACACCGGTACATAATTGTTTATAATAAATAGTTATTAGAATAAACATGTTATGTCGTCCGTCGCAGAATTAAAGGGCAATGACAAGGCACGTTGATGGGCACTGTGCCTACAAAGTATATGACGTACTACTTAATTTGTACCAAAAATTGCCAATTGACAAGTATCTGACTAAAATCTGATAAAAGTTTGACACTTAAACACGCATAGTTAAGTTATTATTTTAATGTAAGTCTTAAACTTATTTCAGTTGGCAATTTTTGGTAAGCAACAAAACGAATTCAAACGCCAATTTTTCCCATATTTAATAAAAGGCAACCTCTGTTTGGTACTTGGCAATTTTCAATTTTAGATACGAACCAATTAAATTCCTACGTCAAGTATTTTGTAGTCCCGGGGGCCCATCAACATTACTTGCTTATTGGTATAGGCACAATAATTTTATACAAGAATTTATCTAATTAGAAAAATCAGATTTCTGAATTGGAAGTTTTTAACAGATGGTTTTCAATTATAATTAATTGGTTTCCAATTGCAAAAAAACTAAATCGTATAAACTGTTTTTGCGTGCATAAGAGCGTCTTCTAAAGAAGGCTTTAGGCATACTGTTTTAGTTACTAATTTGATGTAAAGTGGATGTTATTTAATAAAAGTTAAATGATGTGGTATATTTTTTTTAAAATGGGCATATATAAGAAAAACCCTCTTAACGGAATTATTATTTCATTTCAATGAGTCCATTTGAAAATTGCAGTGTCACAGAACTGTGCATTTGTATTTTTTAGAGTTTTAAAATAGTTTTTTAACTTCATATAATAAAACGTTCGTTCAATTTTTTATTCAATTTTACGTTGAATGCAATTGAATGAAACTTGTTCCAGAAATATAATAATAATCATAATAATATAATATTCGATATAAAGTCTTACTACGTACAAGTAAGTTATGTGATAAATAGCGTGTTGATATTTACAAGTAAATAAATATTCTTGCTATATAATGTTTTAATAATAGTCCAGGCAATACAACGCAAAGACGAATTAAAACGAGAAAATTGAATGAAAGAAGAGTGTCTAAAAAAAGAGTGTCCTTGGACGTTCTCTTCGTTAACCATTCAGAATCAATCATGAAGAAGCCGGAAACAAGTACCGAAAGTGCAAAAGTGGGGAAACAGCACCGATTTGAATGAAAGTTTTTGTAACGTGCTTGTAGGATTCCAAGAACATTCAGGGAACGAAATGCAGCCAGAAAAGGGGGATATGTAGCTCAAATTATTTTGAAAAGCTTATTTTGACTTAAAATTGTCATCTAAAAGGTATTTTTGGTCGCTGAATTTGTATCCGATATCATATTACACAAATTATGTCACGTATTCCAAAAATCGTGCCATTTTTGACCCGAAACCACAATTTCGGCATTAAAACAAAAAACTAAGTATTTATGGTCCAAACCGTTATCTAGGAGGTTTTTTTGGTCGCAGATTACGAATCCGATGTCAGATTCAAAGTGTTTATGTAAATGATACAATTTTTTTAAGACATCATAGAATGCGTGTAATCGGACATCGGATTCGTAAACTGCGGTCAAAAATATCTCCCAGAACAAAGTTTTGACGGCAAATACTTTTTCTATGCCCACTTGGCGTCCTATAAACACGTTATAAAAAAGTTTTATTAAAAACGATGCTCTTTCCCCATTTTATCTAGGCATTCCTGCTTATTAGTTGTACTATCAGCAATTTGCAACAGGCAATATTGTTTCGGTTATTATTTTCTATGTGGGTCACACATCCGCAAAAAAGTTATTGTAGCGTGAAAATTCCTGTTTTTCAATCGTATTTTACTCACTTTACTTTTTTGTCTATTTTTAACCCCTTTACCAAAAAAGGGGTGTTTTAAGTTTGGAAGCTATGTGTGCGTGTCCGTCTGTCTGTTTATTTGTCTGTGGCGCCTAAACGGAGGAACCGATTTTGGTTTTTTTGTTTCGCTTGAAAGGCAATTTTATAGCGAGTGTTCTAAGCTATGTTTCAAGTGCGAGCTAGGGGTTCCGTAACCGGAACAACTAAAAAATATCTCATGTTCTTCAAAATCGGTTCAGTTTGGAAAAATCTGTAAGGAAGAAGATTATTTAATGGAGAATCTTCATCATAGATATGTTTCAAGTGCGAGTTTAGGGTTTCGTACCCGAAAAGTCACGCGGGGGTTTTTTAAATTTTATAAATTTCACTTGTTTGGACTATTATCTACTTTCATCTAAGTTTGCGTTTATATATGTGGAGAACACAGGTGTTTTACGTCACACCTTATCCAATATCATGTATCCTGTGTATAACTATTTAAGATACAACAAACCTATAACTGGGATATATAACATACAGAACAGGTAAATGTCTATGTACGTATGTTTGTATAAGGTGTGATTGGTTTATGAATTCTATTCATTCATACATCATATGAACTATATAAGTATATAATGCACATGTGTTTTGTTACCTTTTATTGGCGTCACCTGTTGAAATTTATGTTTTATTGGAAAGTTTCTAAGTTAAATGTAAACGACGTATTGATGTAGGTTTAAAAATTCTTACATCGAATTTAATGTCTTCATGATGAGCTTTTTTATGCCAAAAAAAGTTTTTACGATATTTTAAATTTTAAAATTTTTCCACAAAATGATGAATATAAACCGCTCGTCTCGATGGTAGGAGAAAGGCAGAAACTTTTATTAAATACTAGAGTGATACCCATCCGCTTCGCTGGGCTTGAAAGTAAAGATTGGTAAATATTTTTCTCGCTTATCCCCTTTCTATAACACTCGAAATAATGTTAACGATTGTTTTATACCTGTACTAAAATTTTGTTGGTAGCATCAATATTTTCAAGCGTTACATACTCGAGACTAGACTTAATATACATTGATATATTTCATATATACATGGTATAAAAATTTCCATGCCAAAACAGTTGAGAAAATAGCACAAAATTTCGATTTATTGTGATTTTTTGCTTTTTCGCCTGTATTTTTTTGGGATAAGATATGTATAGAGAATGCAGCAGTCACAAGAAAGTAGGTTAAATTTAAACGGTGTACAGAAAAATGGTTTTGGTTAAAAATTGACCGAGATATAGCCTTCTGCAATATCACCTTCTTTTACATTGTCACAATTGATCCCCACGCATTCTTTACAAAAAATAGAACAGCTAATATGCAACATTCTTTCTCTTTGGTGCTTTGGTTGATGACCATATCTACGAAACCGTGGGTTAATACTAAAGTGAAAGATCAAAATCATTAGCCTTTCTCCTAGCTGAAAAGTTTATTGTACCAGATTTAAAAACCGAAAAGATTCGAGACCAATTTTTGCTATATATTTCTTCTCATCTACCCTTTCTTCTATTGAATTGTATATCGAATGTTTACCTAACTAAAACGACATAGATGTTTACAACAAAATTCAACTATAATCTTAAATATTCGATATTAATTCTAGATTTTAGAGAGTATTTAGAACATTCGGTTACTGACTTTATACTTTTATAATATCAACTTGGATACTTATTAAAAATTAATAAGTTATCAAATAGAAACACAAAAGAATTATAAATATAGTTCATAAAATGTTTTTAATTAAGGAAAGTTGAAAACTTTATTTTCTTTAAGAATATCTTAAATAAAAATCTTGCAAATACACAAATAACTTTGCTAATACGATCTAATTTAATCGTATATATACGTTTGGAAAAATGGTTTTTCATTTCTACAATATTACTTTCTTGTATTTTATTTTCTATCATCTAAGAAAAAAAATTCATTTAATTTATGATGTTTATTATATTTTCGAATTTAGGTCGATTACCATTGTTCACAAAACTACTAATACTACTCACAGACTCGTATACAGATAGTATTGAAGCCATTGGAGGTGAGAAATGAAATAAAGGAGGCCCCCTAGTTATATAAAGCAACGAATGAGTTTTCAACGAGCAAGACAATAACTGTTTGCCATTTGCTACAGCCTCGCGTAACATTGCCACCGTATCGCATTTTGATTGCTACCGCAACGCGTAACAAAATTGATTATTCGGGTATAAAATCAATGAATTTTATTTTCTCGTTTTTATCTACTAGACGTTTACAAATTACATTTTTAGGCCAAATTATGCGATAATTGTTTAAATGTTTATATATAAAAATTACGTGTCACGTTGTTTGTCCGCTATGGACTCCTAAACTACTGAACCGATTTTAAATTTGATTTTCACACCGTGTGCAATTTGATCCGACTTGAAAGTTAGGATAGCTTACATCTCAATTTATTGTCGCAGTATTATTTCCTTGCAAATTTTTATATTTTTTTGCAAATTATTTGTCTGTTATTTGACAGATACAATAAATGTACAAAATTTTGAATTTTTTCAAGGTAAAAACTACTTTTGTATTTATTGATCAGTTTGAAGCTAAAAGCACCCTTAAATAAAAATTCTTGGAAAACTAAAATTGCAATATTCGATTTTAAGAAAAATGTATTTTTTTCAAGCTTTAAGTCAATTCGCTTAGCTAACACAGCGACTACGCTACGAAATTTTTTTTCGTTATATTATTAGGGAACAAGATACGGTGAAAAACTGGACGCATCTTAAAATTCAAGATGGCGGTACGTTTCCCTGAGGTTTACATTCCATTTTGAAGTTAAGCATGCCAAAAATCATCCCACCATATCCCACAATTTCTGACGGACACTAATTATTTTTTTATCTATAAGAAAAAGTTAATTTGCTTAGACTAAAGTTAAAATTTTGAATTTGAGCTTCCTTTTCCTTCACTTTTAAGTAAACTTTCTTTTTATAAAATACCTTTGTTGGTGTTATTAAATGTTATTAAATTATAGAATGTAACTCTTATGTATTTATGATATCGGCACACCTTTTTCAATCAAGAAAAATATAAAATAGTCTACAAACACACACACACACACACACATTGATGCGTTGTTTAACTATTGCTGACTTACAATATCGTAAAAATTTGATTTTATGAGTTTATTGGTAATTTATGACCAACCAATGTACTATTTTAATTCCATATTCTTCGTTGTAAGGTAATCAGGATTGTCAATTTTTACATGTAAATGGTATAGTAAATGTCAAATCAAAATTATTGAAAAATAACAATTAATTAAACTTGTTGTATTAATACAGGTTAAAAGGTTAATTATCTCGTAAATTAGGCCTCAGATCCAAATTTGGTAAAGAACATTTTCATCTTTTTATTATCAACTTATTCATGAAGCTAAAGTGTTGCAGTAAATTAATTTACACCCTGTATACAATTCATAAACTTATATGACCTAATCCATACAATTATAGAAAGTAGTTTATCGTTACTATGGTAACTAAACATACATACCGAGCGAATATTGTATTGATTATGGATCACATGGACCTATTTGATTGATAATTAAATCTTTTTAGAATGTAGTAGGATAAATTATTGAATGATCAAAATAAAAAAATATAAGCTAGATTATTATTTCCAGTTTATTCATAATATATAGATATATAATTTATAAATATATTTTATTGGTTTTTATCTGTATACACAATTAATTTTAATTACTCATAAATTACTGTATGTGGATAAATGTATAAAAATGATAACAGTTTACTATCAATGTCCATTACATGCTTAAACATTAAAAAACATTCATAATTGTATAAACCTGGATATATACAAATCGGCGATGTTGTTACTGGTCAAAATATATAGATTTTACATTTTTACTTTTTTATATGAAAGTGCATCTTGCAAGTCCGAAATAAAGTTCGGTATTTTCTAAAATATTAGTTCTTAAATTCCAAGCATAAATTTTTTCTACCTAAAAAAGAGTTGAAACAAGTGAAAACAAACAATTGACTGAGTTAGTTGTTGAAATACCATGGATTACTATATCACATTGCACATACATTAAATTAAACTTATATTTGATCTCTAACGGTTTACAAGATGGATCCTATGGACCCATAGGGACGACCTGACTTTTTAAGTCACACTGTAAAAATTTCAGCTTGATATCTTTTTTCATTTTTAAGTTATCAAGTTTACAGACGGACGGACCGACGGACAGACAACCGTAAATGGATTTTATGAACACCTATACCAAAAGTTTGTTCGTAGCATCAATATTTTTAAGCGTTACAAACTTGGGACTAAACTTTGTATACCTTGCATATTACATATACGCATGGTATAAAAAACAATATTTCCGTAAGAATTCCGTATTTATATTATAGTTTCTTTCCGCCACAAATGCTGAACAGTTGCAGACCGCTGAAATTTTCATTCTTCTTTTCAATCATAATAGCTAACATAAAATCAACACAACATCCAGGCCTATTAATATTTAAGTACCTTTACGGGTTACCATTTTGTGTCTATACAATTTTCCCTAAGAAAACTAACGGATTATACAAATGCACAGCTGTATGACAACTTTTAATTCTTATTACAATTTTATTGCTTGAATTTGTTAATTATTTCTAAAAAGAACAGGATTTGGTCATTTGAATGTGCAAAAATATTGGCTGTTTCTACCCGTATGTTAGATAATTATCTAAATCCATAATCCTTTTATTATAGTTATATATTATACAATACTTACATAGTCATGAATAAAATATAATTATTTTAAAATGAATGTATAACAATCATTTAATGAAATATTATAGTTGTATTGTATGCGTTTATTATTAATGTCATATACTTATAATACAAGTAAAAGCATATAGCGTATAAAATATATGATTAAACCCTTTCACATTCTAATGAGATGTACTATACTTATTTTACAAATAATACGCATTTATTTTATATAAGATGTTAACAATCAATCAAATTCTAACATATATAATACCATAGTAATACGGGTAGGTAATATTTATATTATTTATTATTTTATATAAAACTTTATATTATATTATTTTAAGTGATGGTCATTTTTAATATAGTCAGGGTGATCTAAATTATTGTACACCAAAACGTTTAAAAAAAATTAAGAATATTTTTATACCATGTAAATATGAAATATACATAGTATAATAAGTTTAGTCCCAAGTTTGTAACGCTTAAAAATAATGATGCTATCAAAAAAATTTTGTTATAGGTGTTCATAAAATCACCTAATTAGTCCATTTCCGGTTGTCCGTCCGTCCGTCTGTGGACACGATAACTTAAAAAACGAAAAAAGATATGGAGCTGAAATTTTTACAGCGTACTCAGGACGTAAAAAGTGAGGTCAATTTCGTAAATGAGCATCATAGGTCAATTGAGTCTTGGGTCTGTAGGACCCATTTTGTAAACCGTTAGAGATAGAACAAAAGTTTAAATATAAAAAATGTTCCTTATCAAAAAATAAACAACTTTTGTTCGAAACATTTTTTCGTAAACATCACTGTTTACCCGTGAGGGCGCCAATTAGGCGGAAATTTTATAATATGTACTATACTTGATTATCAGTTATGTTTGTGTCACATGTTTGTATGTGGTATGTGATAAAGAAATCAACACTGACTATGCATGGTATTTCAACAATTAACTCAGTCAATTGTTTGTTTTCACTTGTTATATTATAAAAACAAAAACAAAAAACAAAACCCTTTATCATTCTACTTACCCTTAAAACACATTTTTGATACTGTGCCTAGAAAATTCTGTTGTAAATATTGTTTTTCATAATTGACTTGATCATTTTTCATTTAAACTTGTTATGCAGATTCTATCCCCAAAATTCAAGAAGGCAGTTGTATTAGAATAAGAGGGGAAATACTTGAATGCAGTATTCATTTTGACATATTGATAAAATGTGTCAGTAGAATATATATACTTGCTTTTAGAATATTAATTAAGTTTACGTTTTTTTTACGTTATTTCATTTGCACAGAAACATAAAAAAATTCAAAATAAAAAGTTAATTAGAAAAACCAAAGCTGTGGCCATTTTAACATTTTTTTTTTTTTGCCTAAAACTTTGAAGATTTGATAACGATGACGTTTTGACAAGTCGCAATATAGTTTGATAAGTTCATTAAAAAACATTCTGTATATAACAAAATTTGAATATATATAAAATCAAATATTATAAATGCAAAAACTATTTATAATAAATTCAACTGACCGTACATGATAAATGAACATGTGAAATGTTTTATTACATGGACTGTGGAGGTACCATCATCAGATTTCAAACTATATTATGTAATGTAATAGACACATACATTTATAGTGTTGTCCACTCGTCCTCATCAACGAACTAACTCACCCGACCCATTTAAAACTGACCAAAACTCATACCATTCTAATACATACCTACCTCCTCTTAAATATTAAAATACATTACAATTTTATTTGTTTATTTTAGTTTGCATGATGTAAATAATGGTTTAAAAAAAATAATAACAATAAACCAGCATAAAATGGTGTAAATTATTTAAAAAAAATATTTTTCATCTTTTGTTTATCAATTATTAGTAATTGTGAATAAAAAAAAAAGATAAAAAGTCATATACATAGAAAATTTGCATATCAAAATGGAAAGAATTCATTATTTTATTCCATTGATCTACATAAACATTGCTAGATCGCTAATATTCAATTTGGTAGTTTTTTGTTTTTTTAAATGAACTAAAAAAATTGATTATTAGGTAGGGTAATCTATGGTCTGTCAAATTTTGATAGATTGCGAAACTATGAACCAAATGTCATTCTCTACAGATTAATTGAATTTCTTTGAACTTTCGTATCATTTTCTAACAGACGGTATAAGGTCAATTGATTGCATTACCCATCTGATCACCAGATGAGACATATTTGTTATGAAATTTTATTGAATTTTAAATCTCCTATCATAGTTTTTCTTCCGAAAAATGTTCATGTCTATATTGTAGTTTTAAATTAAATTAATTTCTTCCATGAACGGTTTTCAGATACCAATTTCTTCAAATACCAATTTCGAGTGGTTAAAAGATCGGTGTTACCTATATTGACTTACCCGTTCATATGGTATGAACAGATCTACATTGACCTATGGAAAATAGTGGTATAGGTATTCGTTGTGTGCGTAGTCATGGTAGGGACAATAAAATCGATGCCAGCGCTTTAAGTGAAAAATTTTGGAGTTAAAGGGGGCTGTTATGACTAATTTGCAATTCTTTACATGTTAATGTTATAGAAATGTCAAATTAAAATTATTGAAAAACACGAATTAATTAAACTTAATGCATTAAAAATTGTGAAAATAAGAAATCAAATTGCACAAATATTATTTTTCAAATGTAAATTATCATAATTATTTATTTAAATTTGTGAGACAAGAATATTAAATTTTAAATGTAAGTCTTAAATGCAATCCATACAATTATATATGCATCCATACAATTCTATAATTAAAGTAGTGTATCGTTACCATGGAAACGAAACTGACGCACGGAGCGAATAGGTTTGCCTAAAAAATACCGTACATAGGAAAAATTTATTAAAATTGATTTAATTAAAAATAGCCATGCACACTTTCCGATAGAAAACATACCATAGGAGTGTTTTATAACCAATTTAATTTCGTTATAAAAATGTCTCATGTAGTTATCAGATGGGTGACCTTATTCCGTCTCTTGTACTAATACTAGCTGATACCCGCCCGCTTTGCTATACTTTTATTAACGAAATGTTTAATTTCGTTTGGATATTTATTGTAAATTTTTCAAACTTTAAATAGGAAAATTAAAGTGCCAGTCAGTGAATACATAGATTTTCACTTCATCCATGAGGTACCGTGTATTGGGGTTCCCGCTTTTGTAATTAAATAGTATTTTATTTACAGTGAGTATTAAATTATTTAATTATTTAATTTATAATAGTTATAATTATAATCATTGTTTATTTTTAACGAATTTTTATGAAAAAATGGGATAGGAATTCCGTAAAATCAGTCCTTAGTCGTCTTAGACGTCTATGTCACAAAAGAGGTAAGTATGCGAAATTTGAAGTTATTCGGACAGATAGTTTCGGAGATTTCGTGATGAGTCAGTCAGTCGTAAATCGCTTCTATATTCCGTTGGGATAAGAATTCCGTTACATTCGTTCTTAGTGGACGTTTATGTCACGAAAGAGGTAAGTATGTGAAATTTGAAGGTAACCGGATAAATAGTTTCGGAGATATCGTGATGAGCCAGTCAGTGGTAAATCGCTTATATATTCCCTTGGAATAGGAATGCCGTAAAATCCGTTCTTAGTGGACGTCTATGTCACAATCGAGGTAAGTATGCGAAATTTGAAGTTATTCGGACCGATAGTTTCGGAGATTTCGTGATGAGTCAATGGTAAATCGCTTACATATATATACAGATATAGATATAGTATACATACTCATTTAATTTCTCTTTAAGCCTCTGAAATGAATTTCATAAAAACTAGTGCAAATAAATTATACATACAATTTAGCATCTCTCTGTTTAGTATGAACATCTATGGTAAAATTCAAAAGCTATTAATTAAACAGAATAATTCATTAATGATACCCTTGAGAAATCTATTAAAAAAAAACATACGTTAACATGAAATTTACAATGATGGAAGGACAGAACCCTTTTTTTTTAGTTTGATCCTTAATTTAGATACAAATCACAAAGTTGTGTAAATATATTCGCAAGAGTGCCTTTAGACAAACCATAGGGAGTTTTCTATGTATGTACACATTGTTGAATGGTGATGCGTATGATAAATTTTTTATTAATTAAATAATTAATACGCAATGTATTAACGCTTGATGTTATCGACGTTACTTAAAATGTTTTTAGGATGTTAATATCAAAAAAGGAAAAAAAAAACCTTTTAGGATCACTCTTGTGCCTGTTCGACTGTGTTCTTGAGTTATTTTAATCGAATCTACTTAACGAAAATATAGAGATTTTCAAAAGAGTATGGGAACAGTTGAAGAATTCGAAAAAAAAACTTATATCTAGGGAAAGCCAATGATTCTTTATAAAAACTATGCGACTGCATTGTTTAAAGCTTACTTAAAGAAGTTTAAAACAAAAATTTGTGCGAGCATACATTTTTCTATCCCGAGAAGTCTCCCACCTTCTAGGCAAGATCGCACAAATTTTGGTTTGTACTATAAACTATAAATCTTGCGGCTCTCCACTAATGTAAGAGCGTAGTTAGTTTAAGAGTAGTTATTATGTGTATTATTTTTTGTTTTCAAATTTTTTATTATATTACGGAGGGGAAAATGATCCACTATCACATTTTACTATTTATCGTGTCGGTTTTTTAAAGTTTCTGGCGCCAACTTTTCATTAAATTTCACGGGTTCCTTTTAGTTGAGATATTGTTTTGGCCTAACTTATTTGGTCTATTTCATTCATTATCTGAATATAATCCACATATAGGAATATATAAAAATTGCCTGTTAGTTACTATTCCATATATAATATATAAATGTATTTATAAAAAGCTTTTAACTATTAAATTAATAATAATAAATATTATATGAGTGGTAAAAAGCTGCTGCTTGTGTTGGTTGAGTTTACACTACCTATTCGTTGAGTGCGTAGTCATGGTAGGGATAATAAAATCGATGCCAGCGCTTCCAGTGAAAAATTTGGGTGATAAAGGGGGCTGTTATGACTAATTTGCAATTCTTTACATGTTAATGTTATAGAAACTGTCAAATTAAAATTATTGAAAAACACTAATCAACTTAATGCATTAAAAATTGTGAAAATAAGAAATCAAATTGCACAAATATTATTTTTCAAATATATATTATCATAATTATTTATTTAAATTTGTGAGACAATAATATTAAATTTTCAATGTAAGTCTTCAATGCAATCCATACAATTATATATGCATCCATACAATTCTATTATTAAAGTAGTGTATCGTTGTCATGGAAACGAAACTCGCGCACGGTGCGAATACAGTCCAGTAGGTATGCAAGGTACACGTATTATTATAACATATTACATATCCACGTTATTTTATGAAAAAAATATACATCGAACAAATGTGAGTGTGAATAAAATGAGAAAACTGAAGGTTTAGAATGAAGCGTTTTAGGGATTACGCAAATCGTCTTAAATAAATTTGACGTAAGCACCACACATATATGGAGTATCAAAAATGGTAGCGGCACGGTTCAAGGACTTTCAATGAGAGGCATTTTTGAAATAAATAATTCAATAAAAGTTTCAAAGGTAAGAAAATGTATTTAGTAAGCAAATTTATGTGTTTTTCAAAAGATGGTTTCAAGGGTAAAAATATATATTTAGTAAGAAAATTAATGTGTTTTTCAAAAGATGGATTGTGTTAAGATCAAGTTAAACGGAAGGAAAAGAAAAACGAAATTGTTTCATTTTCCGAAAAAAGCGAGTTTTTTTACTTATTATGATTACACTGAATGTAAAATTTTGTGCATACTTTTATACTTAACTAACTAAAGGTTAACGCCACCGAATCGAATATCATTTTAGGCATAAAATTTCCTTGTACTTACTTAAATTTATCTCCATTATAATTAACTTCTGATAACTTACAACTCGTTTTTTTGAATGAAAAAACATAAATTTTGGACAAAAAATAAAAATTGGCAGATTGCAACATATTTTTACTTAATCTCAAAATGCATGGCAAGTTGAATCTATAGAAGAATGACCTATATGTCGGATTTTGGAGTAGTTTTTATTTGTTACACTTTTCTTGGTCTTACCTTCCTACCAGCAAACAATTCTAAACGTGGTATAAGGAACATAATTCCAATTCAAAACCTCTTACAGAGTTTACCAATTACCAATCAAGAAGGAGTAGTGACGATTCTAAATGAGGGAGACAACTAACACCTATAGGTGTATCTATGGGCTTCAATGTCGCTCAGACCCCTTCATTCGGGCCATCAAAGAAGACATTCAAAAAGTACATGGGTCTCTTCTCGTCCCTTGACAAAAACTGGAAGACACAAATATATTCATTTTTTTTTTTTTGTTCATGTATTGTTAAAAAGAAATTAGAAAATGCCTCACTACAAAATATAAACCACAACTGATGTCAGCTACAAAACCCTGGATAATATTATTTAGGTGTGTTAGGTGGTTATTATAAATTTACTACGTATATGAGTAGATCCTGTATGGACTAAGAGTATGGACGTATGTTTGTACCTACTAGTATTACTAATGATTAATTTTTATAAATATACGCCTCCAAACTGAAATTAACACTTTTATAAAAATGTAATAATAATCAGATTAAATAATTAAACATTAACATGCAACGCAACAAACAACTAATATTATGCGCCCATGTACTGTAGAACTCGAAATGCTTTCGTCTAGTTCGTTGCGTTTTTCAACATATCGACGCTTTTTTCCCGCTTGGTTTCAGCATCCCCCCTTAATGTCAAATGAGGTAATATTCAGTATGTAAGATTGCATTATCGGAGAAAGCGGGAGATCATTTCAACAATTTATAGGGAATTCACAGGGTGAAAGCTGTTTTTCACAGTTTTATGGTATTACACATCTGTATAGATTCTCCAAATTGAGAATTGTATTTTATAATTTAAAATTGTTCACCCAAAAATATGAAAAACTTTCTATTCCATACAACTCATCATTTATAACGACCTGGAGATTCTTAATTCTTTTTGATCTCATACAAAATCAATGAGATTCGGGAATCGAACCTTAGTCTCTTGGACGAATGGAAATCATCGCAATCAAATTGTATAAATATGCTTAGAAATTTCTTCGTTTTATATTTATCAACTTTTTATCAATTTTCATCGTTAGATATATCTAATTTATTTCTTAGCAGCACGGATCTGAATATCGACCTTTGAAAAAGTTTTTTATGACCCTTACCCTGGTAGAAATGATTTGGGGCACCTGATAGGGTTTCGTTGAATTTGCTCGGTTTGATATTAGGACCTGACTAACCACCCCGGCTATTTTCCTGATCAGAATGTAATGCGTTTTGGGAGGGTCTTAGCTTAAATGACCGACCGGGTAAACCGCCGGGAAACAATCCACCCGACCTGGCGGTTGTTCGGCTTCATGATCGGGAAAGAACCACGAAATCAGACCGAGTAATTAAATAATTACCTTGGCTGTTTACTCGAACAGAATATAATGTGTTTTGAGATGGTCTTAGCTATTATAGGAGCATTCCATCACTTTTACCAGTCACAGGAACATTTGAATACGTTTAAAAATTCATGCTATTTTTATGGGAAAATTCAAATTTTAAAAATATTTAGATTTTCTTGCTCGAAGTTCGAAGTTTAAATTACGAATTCCAGCTTCAAATCTTAGTTGTTTCGGAAATTCAGTGTACCAACTTGTACCACACCGAATTATAGGGAAATAGTTTTTATTTTATTTTTTGGTTTATCATGTTTATTTGGTAGGTTTAAAATTAAATGGTTTGTTTGGTATCAATCTATTTGTTTCTTCTATATAAAGCTTTATTTAAATCATATATCAATAATGTACATACATGTTGAAAATCCCACTAAAATAAAATGCAAAATGATATCAGAGAATTAAATCAATATTAACAGCATTCAACACATATAAACTTTAACATACCAGATTAATACAGATGCAACAAAAAGTTAAGGAATTGTTACCACTCATCTATCCAACTGGCTATTAGCCGAGCTCGTTAAAACATCTTAGCTTGCTTTGACTATTATTGGCTAGGAGGTTGCGGGATCGAATCCAGACAGCGGCAGTGTGAACATAAAAGTTTATGGGGCAGTAAATTCATCACACTGATATCGCTTGAATAAGAACGAAGTAACCAACTCCACCCACATCCTGAAATTAATTGTATATTCAGATGTAGTTTAACAAATAAATGAAGACTTAAAATAATGATGATGGTGGCCTCTGTTAATAGACATGGTTTGAGAAACGGAGGTTAACCACCGTTATTTATTCAACTCATATATCCCGTTTGCGTTAAGGAATTTTATCTCGTTTTATGCCTTAAACAAGTCTGTTTGCTTGGTGTTGAACAGCTAACGTAGTATGTAGCACATGCACTTAGTTCATTATTGCACCTGGGGAAATCCTTGTTTTTTAATGACATTAGTAGAAGATATTTGGCCTGATAATTCACCAATTAAACCTAAACTTAATGAACCAAGTTTGTTGTTATTTCTAATTGATAATTTATTAAGGAGTAAAGCCGAGGTAGAATAAGCGTTCGATATACAGTAAGTACCTATATTTACTACAAGGAACATTAAAATATACGACATAGAAGGCCCAAAATCGGGTTTGGCCTCTTGCAGACCGACTATATTATCGTCTTAGTCGTATCATATGAAACTACAAAAAACCATGTATGAAACTATAAAAATCTCAGCAAACAGTTAAAAAAACACGGTTTTTTACACTGAGACTGGTTCAAGACCACACACTCAGACTTAGAAATCATTTGGAGTTTATACAAGATTGAATCAGACTTCGTTTTGCAAGCTTAACTTAAGGTACCGCTATCTTCTTCCTGGCTCTGAACCATTACTGACCAAGCTGTTAACTTGTTACAGTTAACGATACAATTTTCCGAAGCGATTTTGTCAATAATATATATTTGTTTAAAAAAAAAATAGTTTACACAATTTCTTACTGGGTTCTCCATCGCAAACCTACACTTCTAGGTCCAGGAGCATCTTTTAAACGGGATCCTGCAAACATTTTCCATGCAAAAATATGTCTGGCTCAATGACGGATTTTACCGGGTCTAATTGATGAAGTATTGTAACATGAAATTTCAATTTTAGTTTTTGAAGAACTCAGTAAATACGTTTTCAATCCAACATAGTTTAATTAAAATTTGTTGAAAGCACAATTGAGGTCACGCAAATACATTCACAAATCTCCTGATTTTTTTGTTTGTTTTTTGTTTATTTCGCTTTAGCTCTATAGGTATATTCAGTACATTTGTTTTATCAGAAAAAGGATACTAATAAAAGTGCAAATCCGCGTGTAGCAACCATCAACAACAAAACTACACTCTCGCTTCTTTGATTCCAAATAAATAGAATCGTTGCATACAAACAAATACATAGAATTAAACCAAACGCTGATGTAATTTTACCAAGTAAGTCACAAAGAATGTTACAAATAAAAATTATTCAATAACATTGGAGCTTACGAGCATCTGTCGAAAAGCATATCTCGAATACGTGTGTAGTTTTTTCTTCTTTCGTTTTATTAGCATCCTCACTGCTTGCCTTACAACACGTTATTGCTCTTCTTATAATTGAAGACATTCTTTGAAGAGTATTTGGGTCATCTCGTAAAGGATTCGCCTGAAGCCATAATATTTTGAATTAGCTAATGTCTGGTTTTATGGTTAATTTGAATACACTATAAAACATTTCACAAGTCCACAAACGTAATAATCAAGAGTATTTAGGTTTGATGACTTTAAAAGCCAGTAGGGGGGGGGGTCATTTAGAACCAAAACTTTAAATACATTTGTGTTGCCAATACAACATTAAACTATTTTACGCATGTGTTTTTGGTAAAATTCAATAATGTACATAGCTCCTTACCTATTCTAGTCAAACAAAGCGCTCTTAAACTATGGCCATCGAGTCGCGGACCTCCCTGTTTATTTGACTATTGAAAGTTTTTATTTTCATCAACTGGAGGTTCTAAAAACACTAAATTCAAGGTTAGAAATTTAAAAAAAAGCCTTCCTGTATACACTTCAATTAATTTATATTACCTAGTATTTTCCAAAGTATTCTATAAATTTAACGTTAGTGGCAGCATTGAGATCTGACAGATAAAACAAAAACTGTTGGTTCTACTTTTCTCGTAAGGATTTTGCGCACTTGCACACATATAGTATGTTCTTTTTGGTCCCTAGTGTATACACGATTTATACTAAATGCAATGTAGATAGTGACAGTCTTATTCAACTGTAATGGCACCAGCCTTTTCTATTCTATATACTTTCTAAGATAAAACGAAAAAACAAATAAACGTAACGCAGTGTTCGTATGTATATGCTTACTGTGCTCTCAAATGTGTCTGGTCAGGACAACACTGACAATACAATCTTGAAATTGCTTATTACCTTATTTTCTCGATACATTCTCAATCTAAACAAACAAAACAAACAAAAAAAGTTTGTTTTGGGTAAACACAGTCTAATCTGATACCTGATGAGAAATACTAATTTATTTTTGTATATAAAATACAAAAAGAAAGAGAAAACGTTTTATAATTATGAATGAAATGTATGCGAATAAAAATGTCGTTTGTTGGAGATTTAGTACACATATCTAGCATACATCGATAACATTATACTTTTGATATTTGACGGAAAGCTCTCTGATGTATGTTAATGTGAAATGAATTGCCACGAAATGTGTAACAAAGTCTTCAAAAGCCTACAGCTTCAGTTTTCAGTCTTGTTTCGCTCGTATTGTGATGCTTTGATTTTAAAGATTACTTTAATGTGAATTACTGCATTGAGTTTGACTGCTGTTGATCCCAAACTATTTCTTATATTTAAACGTTTCAATATTTTGTCAAAAAACCTAGACAATGGATATGTAAAAATTAATTGATTATTTTAGTTTCAACAAAGGCCGTTTTTGTATTCTCACTTTTTATATTCAACAGACTCAAATTCCGTGGTATTGACGTAAAACGGATGTTTTATTTTAGATTATCTGGATTTGAAGACATGAAAACGACACAAAATTTTAACAAAGGTATCAACGCGGGTCAATAGTAAAGTTAACCAATAAAATTGATTTTTTTACAAGTATACAAATAAAAAGTTTAATTAATATATGTTGGGAAAAATTTATTAACTTAAACTATGAAAAGTTTTTGTGGATTTTCAATTATAACTGTTAAATTTTTATTTCCAAAATTGTTGTGTTTAGTTTTTCTCAGAACTAATTAAAAATTTTCCAGAAACATTTTTATATGTAATTTTACGTTGATATAGAAAGTTTTTTTTTAACTTTCTGTTTTCATAGAAAATTGTTCTCATGGGGTGTGAAAAATTGTTATAAGCAATGAAAACTGAAACATTTCTTTAAAATTATAAAATATTTTTTCTCTCCCTATTTTTACCAACTACATACATGATTGTTTAGAGACCGTAAAGTTAGACGGCAATGCAACGCGTGTAATATTTGAGTATGCATACCAAAAAATAAAACATTTAAAAACTTTTGAATAGGTACCTACCCCGAAAACTTTTTTGTAGCGAGTGAAACATTAAAAAATAAATTCGTAGTGCAGAAGCTGCGTTAGCTAAGCGAATTCCCTCAGAGATTGAAAAAATAACACATTTTTCTTGAAACCAAATATTGCATTTTTAATTTTCCAAGAATTTTGATTTCTAAAACTAAGCGTCTAGAGAAAAATTTTGTTCTGATAACGGCATCCATGAGAACACCATAAAAGTCTTAAATTTGCATTCAGTATGCACGATAAGAGGACGAATAACTCAATATCACGCCAACCGTTTTCTCTGATTCTTGTTTTAGTGACAAATTAGTTAGTGTACTTCAGATTCACTAAAAATCACAAAATAAAAAAAAACTTTTAACAAAAAGAAAACCAACTTCAAAAGAAAAACTTTTCCAAAACAAATTATTATATAGTTAAATATAATGTAGTTAAAATTATTGTTATTTTTGGAGTCGTAGTCAGCCAAGCTAATGTAGCAAACTGTTCTGTCAGAGTTGTTTCCTTCACAGACACCGATTCCAAAAATAACAATAATTTTAACTACATAATAATTTGTTTTGGAAAAGTTTTTCTTTTGAAGTTGGTTTTCTTTTTGTTTAGAGTTTTTTTTATTATTTCATGTATGTAAATAGAATGTAAGACAACCTACTAGTTGAGAATACCATCCTTTAATATCTAAGTGAACTGCGATTCGACAAAACTATTTACTTTGTATCTAATTATATTAATTTATTTGGTTAAGTATCTCTCAAAGTAGGCCTCAGATCGAAAATTGGTAAATAAGTTTTTCCTCCGTCTTTATGAGCTTATTCTGTAGGCCAACTTTCTGCAGTCAATGCCAGAACACCGTGTATTTATAAGTTTTAACTATGGTCATTTTTGGCATCTAGTAGGTAGGATCGATGAACATTTGAAGAAATATTTTCAATATTCCATCATAAGTACAAAAGCAATAGCTACTTTTCCAGCGGCAATTCGCTAAAAATAATTTTGTAAATTTTTTTACGAAATACGAGAAAGTTTACTACAACGTAAACAGTTTGTTTTATTTGATACTCGTATACCTACGTTCAAAGAATGAGTCCCTAAATAATTCAAAGATTTGGAAAATAGTTGTGTAGAAAAGAAGGAAATTCTCTTTTTACGTCCTGAACACGCTATAAAATTTTCAACTTGATATCTCTTCTCCGAACCATAATTTGGTTCGTATTATCAATATTTCTAAGCGTCACAAACTTGGGACTAAAAGTAGCTTACTTTGATAAATATATTTCATATACACAAGCTATAAAAATTAATGTATATTTAACGTGGAAAATAATTATTATAATTCCTAACAACAACAACGTCTTTGATGAAAAGTGAAAATACATTTTTACTAGTTCATTCACCTTAGTTTCACTTTAATTAAAAATGGTGTTATTTACGTTTTTTTAAAGTAGTAGAAAAAAGAGAAAAAAAAATTGTATTCCATACAACACTCAAAACTAAAGCTGTTTTTCTTAAAAATGAGAAATAATAATTAAAATGTACAAACATTGATAATAAAAATGTATTCTCCAGGTATTTGCTGACTACTTGCGCTTACTATATTTTTTTAATTCACCAGGATAATAATAAAAAATATAACCAAAAAAAAAAAAGAATTAATAACAAAATACATTAAAAAATAGTCAGAAATATAATGATCTTAAACATAATAGAGTTGAATATACAATGTGCTATGAATTAGGTCCACGGACGCCTGTTTGGCATATTCAGTCCATAACCAGGAGACTTAGGCTCGAGTACAAGGAATTCGTGAAATTTGGTATACCATCTTTAGAAGTTTAGGTTTATTGTGATTGTCCACGTGTTGACTTTTTCAATCACAATATACTTTTAGTATTTAAAATATCATTGGCAATCTCTAAAAGCAACACACTTAATTTCGAACTCCTGGTCCACAGGTCTAGGACATATCTTGTGTGTAAAAATTTGAATAAGTTTTTGTGGCTTTGTTTGCCTTGTGTTTGTTATGTGAAAATAAAATCGATCAGTGGTTCTTATCCTAAAAAATGGTACCTAAAATTTTTCAACGGGCTCGCCATTGGATGTTCTATAGAACATCGTCTGGTATATACACATCTAGATTGAAATATGATTGTGATGGAGACATGGAAAAAAAATGTCATCAATTCAGGACGTAGCAATTTGAGACGAATCATTCCACCAGACTTACTAGAAGTCTCTCGACTTTGTGATAAACTAAAGACATAGTATGCATGGTATATATATTATTATGTATGGAGAAGTAAGGGGACAACTCATTTAGACAAAGAGGTGAATAAGAATGTATAATAAGGTGGAGGATTTCTACTAAAGGATAAAAAAATATTCTTGATGAGGCTAGAGATACAAATCTCGAGATGTCTACATCATAATACACGAAAGACGAATGTTTTACATAGGAACCCGTTTTTTTTTTTCACCACAACTCTTAACTATATGTTCTACAATTTCTTCGCTTTCTTTTTTTTTTTTTCGTTTTCTTTTAATGATGTTAAACGGTAACATATCGTCAATTTATTTTTGTTATAAATGTAAGAATAAAAAAAAAAGACCAAAAAAGTTTATATACAATTAGGATTATTGTACTTAAATTATTTCATAGATAGAAATAAACCGAGAGATGGTCTACCTCAGTTCTTGTGACAAAATATATATTAACAAATAATTATTTTAAAAGGTTAAGGATAATTCGACCTATATGAACTAAAAACTATATTATACTAGTTTGATACCCACCCGCTTCGCTCGACTTAAAAGTGAAAATCACCGCTTTATAGCCTCCACTTCTCATGACCTCACTTATCCCCTTCCATAACACTCGAAAGGATTGTTTTACACAGCTAAAATATATACACAGTTTTCGATTCTTTTAAGTGTAAAATAGTCATAATTCATTGAGTATATCAGATAAGATGGCCATGAATTGTTTTAAATTTACTATTTTAAATTTTTACAGAAATCTTTAATTTATGGTTCAAAATGATGATTATAGATGGAGCAGTAAAATGTCAGATTAAATAGAATTTTTTTTCAATTCTTTTTTTTTTTACATATCTTGATAAATTATTGCTCACGTAGTATTCTGATGTGTGAGCTATATTATAGTACAGCTTCCTTAAAATCCGTTCGCTAGTTTTTGCGTTAAAGCGTAACAAACAAACAAACATCCTTACTTTCACATTTATAATACATAGGGATAATATAGACTAAACACTACAATGGCTACCTTTTTTCAATTATCTCAAGAAGAAATTCGTTTAGTTTAAGTAGCTGAACTATGGTTTCCTTTAAAATAGATATTACTTTGGTACTATTTATCCAGGTGTAATGTACTGGATGAATGCAGAAAATAATGGTGAATACTTATATTCAGTAAAAAGAATGCACATACTACAGAAAAAAAAAAATGGTTAGAAATAGGTAAAAAATGTGGTTGTATGTTTTCCTTACAATTAAATTTTTGTTAATAACATCCATTTGACCAATGATAATCAACACTTAGATCCCCGGGATCATTTGATTCAATTTCCATGTGAATTCAAAACGCAAAAATAAACAAATATTTTTATGACTAGGAAAACATTCTAAAATGTTACTTAAAGTCAGGTAAAAATCACGACTAAAACAATCATAGTATAATAAAATTTTGACGTCACTGCAGTTTGAATTTGTAGTTTAGAAAAACCATTTTTAATTATAAATTTTCATGAAAAATTACCTTTTTTAAATCTTTTAATTTTTAGTAAACTTTAGAAAAAAAAACTTTTCTATTATTGATCTTGACCCTAAGGTAATATTCACCACGGCTTGTTTGTCAATTAATGAATTTATTCCATATTATGTATTTGATTATCATGTCTTTCTTTACCATTTACCAAGAATTTTCTAATAGTTCCATCGCATAATAATTCTACTGATTTTAAAAAAATGAAGAAAACTGAAAAGACAATCAAGATCGGAAATGAGAATTAAAATATGAAGGTGTACAACATGATTATAGTTTTACAAAAGAATGCAGATTTTATGGTGAAATAGCATTTGAAGAAGAGTGAAAATGCTGACTGATAGTAATATGACGTAAGTCAAGTCATCGACATCTGTAGTACTTGCTTCTAGTATTTGAATACATGATTTTACCTTTGTATAACATGGTACCTTTACTAAAAAATGCATACATTTTTTACTCAGTATTAAATTTTGCAATACAGGTTTATCAAAAACACTCTCATTAATATTATTTTCGAACATTGAGTAGATTTTTTAAATTAATTTCGATTTTTGCCCCAATTTCTTAGATCAGTTTTTTGTATTTCATAAATACGTATTTCGACTATCAAGTAGTCATCATCAGTGTCAATAAACGTAGCATCAATATTTTTAAGCGTTACTAAAATTCAAAATTCAAAATGTAAATTAAAAACAAAAAATTATAAAATTTAAGGTCCTAAAGTATGAAAAAATTATATGTCAAAAATTTATAAAACAACATAAAACTATTGAAATTATAAAAGGCTCAGGGAGCAAATATGGCACAGCACATTAAGCACTATCATGAAGTAGGCATCTTTGGTCTTTTTTATTCAATGAAAAACTCAGCTGAGTTGTTTAAAGTATGAATTATGTTTAAAGTATGGACGGACATCTTAGCGTTAAAATCGAAAAAGATTTAAAAATAGTTTTGAAAAGATATCAACTATATTTTCAAAGCGTACAAATGTTAATTTTATGTCTATGTCGATAATCGGGCACAAAAATAAAAATGTTAAAGAAATAAGCAATACTCTGACAAAAGTAAATAAATTTTAATAGTTTAGAGAGAGAGATGCTAAAAATATAAGAAGAAAGTTATGTAAAACGATGCGGGTATATTCATTTGCATATGAATGCAAATCAAGATGCGTTAATAATCTGAATCAGGAAGGCAGTAGTATAGAAAATGTTATATTCATAATGTATATGTATATACTCCCAATAGACCGACCAATATCATCTATTTAGATTGTATCACTTCTAACCCGTCAAAAAATCAACGTTACAAAATAAATATTAATATACAAATAATTTTTACCAACGAAAAAAAATTTATGGTGGCATTATCTCTAAATGAAAACCCCGATAGAGGACATACCCTTCAACAGGGTCATGATGAAAATTTCGGCTTTCCGTACATTGAATTACATATCTATACTACCCATACCATTGCTAATTTTACATAAATATAATACTAATTTAAGCGCCATGGCAAGTTTAGACTTGTAGTTGGAATGATTTGTACCTTATTTTCAACTTTAATGGTGAATTTTGTTATAACTTCATGAATGTAGACGAAAAATAAGATTAAAAATTTTCGATATCTGCCTTGGTTTTCTAAATATTGAAAGCTAAATAATTGAACAAAATTTTCGATATTTTGAAAATTACTCCAGATATCGAAAAATTTTATAATTATTTTTGTCTTATATTGTCAAGTTATAACATAATTTACCATTAAAATTGAAAAAATAAATTTTTATCCCCACTACCGTGCTCATACATCCTTAAATAGTCAAGCATATCGAATAATTTTTTGTTTTCAATAATTTATTCTGGTTTTAACTTATATAGTTTTAATTTAAATAGTGTTTTTTAATTTCCACCGACTAGTTTTGGAGAAATCTATTAAAACATATCATCCACCTACCGTTTACCCTTAAGAACATTGTTAAATATGAATATTTTTGAAGTCAAGTCATTTATTGGCTTGTTTAAATAATCGCACACACCCCGCCCTCCAAATTTTCAGAATTTATTTAAACTTATTCCATTTTCATATAAATAAAATTCAAGCTTTTAATCCAAAATTGTTCTGGCGCTACTACATCCTTAAGTATTTACTGCAGCGTGCATAATATGGCAAAAAATCCATTTCTGAGAAACAAAAAAATTTCGAATACTTAAAACGTGTCAATAGTGTTCGGAAAATCCTTTAATGATAAGAGGTGGTGGCCGTTTTGCACATGGTCTTTCATATTTTCAATCGATTGGCGATTATTTAAGTTATATGGTGTTTGAAAAGTTATTAATCTTGTAATGATTAGTTCTTAGTTTTAGTTTTATTGTAATTTTAAACTAAATAGTTAGTTATTTTCTGTATTTGTAAGCGAGATAAAAAAAATATTATTAAGACATGTTTTAGTAACCAATTTTTTTTTGAGTTAGCGATTAGCATCTAACTTTTAATACTTTTTTACTTTTATTCATTAATTAAACTAGTTTTTAATAACAACGGGTGGTGCCTTTTTCAAAACCACAATTTTTAATCAAATTCGGATTCTTTATGGAAAAATAACAGACATAACTTTTTTCTTCTTTTTATGCTAGATATAAAAATCTCAAAGTATTCGTTCTTTCTTGTTTTTCTGTGACACACTGAATTTCTTCCACGCTTAATTAGGGTTGGAAATATAAAATAATACTATCGGCCAGAGACAATTTCTATGACTTATAAAGTAAAATTTTTTTAAACATGCATGTTTATGAAACGTATAATGAATAAGTCGAATTAGATTCAGAGACTATCATCAAATAGTTTCATAGTAGTCTCTAATAGTTACGATTTTCTTGGCAATACGTAAAAAATAGAAGAATTGGTCTGAGGTTAAACATTATGATCATTTCTCATTCCAGTCATCGCACATCAGACATTCAATTAAATGATATACATAATATTATATAGTCAACTTTCCTTTAACATGTCACTTTTATAACTAACTGGCTGGGTAAGTATTATCCCTTATTATATCGAACATTGTTTGTTGAGACTGGATCAAAATATGTAGGTACTAGGTATGGGGTAGTAAACATACACATATAATAAGAGGAGGGAGGGTCGCAATAGAAGGAGAAAAACAGAAAAGGGGACAGAAGGAATGAGTTTGTGAAACATTGTCATTTGGTGCATTAAGTTTTACTAGCTGCTGGGCTGATTCCTCTATTTTATAGCTTGAAGTTCTAAAGTGTTTTAAGTTAGTTTATTTACGTCAATATCGAAAAGGAAGAAGAAATAAAATCTGCTTTTACTATATTATGCTGAAGCTAACAGAATTATTGCCATTACTAATTTGATGTTTGAAACTATAAAATAAATCCGTTATTTAAAAGTGTACAGGGTACAGGGTGGAATAACCATTATATTTATTTTATGTGTGCTTATATTATTATGTAAATATGTATAATATCGATTGTTGTATATTGATAACGTGATTTAAAATGTCTATAAAATTTTGCAATCTAGTACAGAAAATTTAGTTTTAGATTTTATGACCGTTTCGGTATTAAAAATACACACTCCGAGGGTTAGTTATTATTAGAGGGATAAATGTCAGCTTTGTGGTGATTTTTATGGGAATTTAAAGTATGTTTCTTGCGTATGTTGTAATAAAGTCAAAATCATTTCAAAACGTTCTTCAAATAATTTTTTTTTCTTTTACTTTTTATGTGATGTCAATCATTTAATCTGGGTTCATACATTAATGTTTAAAGGGAAAGAAATAATTACGTGTGACTCTGTAGGATTGACACTTTCAATATTCTTACTTAAAGAAATAATCCCCACCTTTTCGCTTATATGGATAATAATCGAGCACAACTCTTGTTTCTATTTTAAGAGGATTTTTTACGAAATATCTTAAAATTAGTTTTTACCTGTGAGGATGAATGAATGTACAAAACTACATTTCACATTTGAGAGTTACAATAACTTAGCGATTTTTTCCTTTGAATTCTGAAGTATTTTCTTAAAATCCCGGTTAATACACTGGCTATGCTTAACCCTTTATATTATTTAACGGGTTATTTAAAACATTCTAACCAATCCGAACCAATATATTTAAATTAAAGACACGCCTTTTATAACGTAAGTTGTTTTTTTACTAATAATCTAATGTTTTCTTGCAAAAATATAATAAAAATATTAAAAGTAGGGATTTGACAAAAACCAATGAAATAATTTTTTTAAATGTTTTTCAAAATGAAATGAAATCAGTTGATATCCCTTCTTAAGTTGAATATTATTAAATGATAGATACTTATATCTACTGATTATCATTGGTTGCTGGTTATCGAATGATATTCAGTGAATGAACAAATTTATCAATTTTTGTCATACCTGTAGCGCCCAAATTAGGGCTTAGATCCAAAATTGGTAAATAACTTTTTCCATCGTCTTTATGAACTTATTCTGTAGGCCCACGATCTGCAGTCAATAACAGAACACCGTGTATATACATAGATAATAAAATAAAAAATATTTCTATCACCATAGAAATATTTTTGCGAGCTTAGTTGCATTGGAATGTCAAATTTTACTTGTAAATGGCACAATGTTTTTGAAATCTATTTGAACTATTTTTTAAATTTATACATTTTTACCTGGATAAAAACTGTAAGCAATATTTTGAAAGGTTTGGATTCCAGGCATATAAATGACAAAATTAAAGAATTGGCTTTGACAAGGTATCAAAAATATAAAATTTGAAAATCTTCCCTAGAAAAACTAATATTTAGTAAATAGTTCTGAAAAGTTCTAAAAAATACATTATTGAATTTAAAAACAATATAATACACGGTCTACACGGTATACCGTCTACACGGTATACCGTCTACACGGTATACCGTATACGGTCTAGACCGTCCACGGTATACCGTATACGGTCTATTTAGACGCGGTATGAAATTATTTTTGCCCTTTTATATAATATATAATAAAAGATAATTTTCTTCGTTTGTGCATTAAAAAATTTATTTTTTGTATATATTATGTAAAATTTTTGTACACATAACAAAGTTAACCGGAAATGGACTAATTAGGTAATTTTATGAACACCTAAACCAAAATTATGTTCATAGCATCAATATTTTTAAGCTTTACAAACTTGGGACTAAACTTAGTATACCTTGCATATTACATATATGCATAGTATAAAAAGTTGCGCACTCTCGCCAAATAATGTTAACTTGGAAATAGAATATTCTTAAATAATCTTACAGAGGAAGATAAACTACGCTATCTGATTCAGAAAACCGGGCTGGATAGTCAAGAGTTGAGTACGTCTCATGATCGAACAAGCCACTCCCTCTCTCTATCGAAGAACCCACACATTATTATTGGAAATTCCGCCCATTGATAAATTGATTCCGCCTTTGCCGCTGAGCATAAGTTTCTCCAACGATTGGAAATCCATTAAAAAAATTTATGCATCGTCCGGGAATCGAACCCGGGCCGCCCGCGTGGCAGGCGAGCATTATACCACTGTACCAACGATGCTCTTATGTGTTGTAGTCATTACATTACACATGAAATAAAACAAGTGAAGTTAATTGTTGAAATACTATGTATAGACAGTGTTGATTACTCTATCACATTAAACATACATACATGCCACACATATATAACTGATATTCCCATATAATACATACTAAACAATTTGCGCATAATTTGCGCTCTCACGCGTAAACAGTTATATTTACGAAAAAAATGTTTCAAACAAAAGTTGTTTATTTTTTATAAGAAATTTTTTCTATTTGCAAGATGGGTCCTACGATCCCAAGATCCAATTGACCTATGTTGTTCATTTACGAACTCGACCTCAGTTTTTAGACAGACAGACAACCGGATGTGGACGAATGAGGCGATTTTATGAACATCTATACCAAAATTTTGTTCATACCATCAATATTTTTAAGCGTTACAAACTTGGGACTAAACTTAGTATACCTTTGTATGTTTCATATGAATGGTATAAAAAGGTTTGAATTTTCAAAATTTTCCCACTTTTAATAGAATGTACATATAACTTGGTATATAATATAATTAGAAATTAATTTTTTGTTTGTTTTAAACTCTTTTAAATACGTTTCATTACAATCTTTTTATGAATAAAAAATTTCTGCTTTTGAAATCAGGATGCCCAGTTCCATTCCAGGAACTTTTACATTTTTAACCGTGTTCAGCGACCCCAAAAACTCTTGAGTAACCATTTTCAGTCCATTTGATACATTTGCCAGAAAAAATTTTTATTTTTTGTGCATCACCAAAAATGCATTCTTTACTTTACAAACGAGGAAAGTTATCTCCCCATAGTTTGCAATGATCACAATAGTCTACAATACAGAGAGGAGTATGGTTTTGTGATTAACACTCTTACAAAACTTCGTTTTCATTTACGGAAATGTTTTCAATGTGGAAAATGGGAAATATGTCAATAAAACGACCTATTGAAAAAATATGAACAACCATTTTCTTTTACATGTCAAATTTAAGTTACCGTATCATTGCTCCATTTGAACCAAACAATTTTTAAATTGGAAGTTGTATCTATATTTCAAATCACTATAGAATCCAAAGAAGTTGACGACGTTGGTTTCTATTAAAGAATGAAAGGGTCGCAGCAAACTTGGACCTGGTAAAATTTTCAACTTTTAAGTGCTGTGTTCATATTGATACTGAATAAGAATGAAAAGGTACTTCACTAATACTAAAATCAATTTTTAGAAACATACGGTATTCAAATAAAAATATATTAGAAATTAGCAACCATTAGCTAAGTGGCTACTGCCCCTAACACGCTCTTTATAACGTTGCTTCTTTTTATTAGACATATTGCTCCGATGATAGTACTATATGAGGTTTGTTCAAACATACACAGTACGAGTTGTGTAATGTATGTGATTTGTGAGAGGAGGGTTGAACGCTTTCGCTTCCGATAAAGTTAGAAGAAGCATATACATCGAATTTTATATTACACACCCATCCGGAATCAAACACTTAGTTGGATGTAGTCGTTATCAAGAAAATCAAAAAGATCGTATCGTATACATATACAGAGTTAGCCATTTTCTCTTTCTTTAATGGTGCATTTCTACTTTTATGTTTTTACTAAAGTTGATGATTATACACTAAGTACAATCTATATATATGTATGAAAAAGTACTATCTTATTTACAAAATTTGAAATAATCTTAGATCAAAAATTATTAAAAATCTGTTTATCAAATATGGATTAATTCGTTGTGTGCGTAGTCATGGTAGTTCCAGTGAAAAATTCTGGCGATAAAGGAGGCTGTTGACATTTGCAGTTCTTTACATGTTAATCTTATAGAAAATATCAAATTTAAATTATGGAAAAACACTTATTAATTAAAGTTAATGCATTAAAAATTGTGAAAATAATAAATCAAATTGCACAAATATTATTTTTCAAATGTAATTTAAATTTGTGAGACAATAATATTAAATTTTCTATGTAAATCATAAATGCAATCCATACAATTATATATGCATCCATACAATTCTATAATTAAAATAGTGTATCGTTACCATGGGAACGCCTCCTATAAAACTCATGCACGGTGCGAATATGAAATAATCGTATATAAGGTTGTTTTTATTCTGATTATCGAAGTAGGCAAGAATTTTTATTCTCCAATCAATATCCTTGGGCAAAAAATTTCGGAACGAAGTGTCATTTTTTAGCTGTGTGCGTGTATTTATAACATTACGTTTATATGTTGAATGTAGGTAGCGATCAATCAAGATCGATAAATTCCTGAAGAAACTCTTTCATTTGATGAAATAACAATTTTTGATAATATTTCATCATTTAAAAAATATTGATGATTGGAGTTAATTATTTTATTGATGATTATTTTAAGACACATTTGTGTTTTGCTTATGGATTTTATAACTCGTGAACAAATAGGGGTTATGAAATGGAGAAAGCATTTTTTGTAGGAAATTAAATGCGTTTTACAGAAATGGTCTTAAAAGATATTCAACATCAAACTTTAATGCATACCAATCTTAACAATTTTTTTTTTATAACTAATTCGAAAAATAACTCGAAATATGAAAATATATATAAATTTTCTCAAAACTAAAATCGGACTTATATAGAAATGCATATACATATTTATAAATTTTAACGAAGGTCATTTTTGGTATCTATCAGGTAGAATCGATGAATATTTGAAGAAATTTTTTCAAAATTCCATCATCAGTACAAAAGCAGTAGCTTCATTTCCGTCGGAAATCCGTTTAAATAGTCGTACAGTCAATCAAATCTTTTCCAACACAAACTCATCTTTAACTATTTAAAAATAATAATGAAAAAAACATTTAAAATAAAGATATTATTCAATTAAAATTTGAGTCATAATCGTTTTTCACGTACCTAAATATAATCATACATTGGGTTCTTGCCTTTTATCCTATTTACCTATGTTTTTGAAAATAGTACCTGGTCACAATATCAATTATCAACTAATTTCAATTACATAGACAAATTATTAGTTCGAAAATTGTCGAGATTTTACCATATTTACTCTTATTTTTAAAAAAAGTACATGGTCACAATGTCAATTATCAACTAATATCAATTACCTAGTGCATGGGCAGTATATGTCAAAATAAGTACAAATTATTAATGTGAAAATTTTTGGGTTTTTGCCATATTTTTACCAGGTTTTCTTTATAATATTTCTAAACTAATATTTCGTACAGGAATATGAATTTTAACTAGTTATCGAGTCACTAGGAATACCCGCAAATAATTTCCGGGTACAAATATGCTTGTATTCCCGAAATTTCGATTTAAGACATACATATATCTTAGGTTTCATTTTATCATTTTCTTATGTCACATTTTTACAATCGATATCGTACAATTTTCCTTCTTATACATTTAGCTACTTAATGATATACAAATACTTACAATATTCATTAATGATAATGAGTGAACATTTAGTTCAATGTGTAATGCCTCCGTATGTAGTAAAAAAGCTAACAAATTATAGGAATATATCTCAGCGTATTTTAGATAGTACCTACTAACTTCATACTAGATGGTACTTTAGTAGCATTTTCTGTTCAGTTCTTTTTCTATAAACGTTATCGTTTTAAGTAGTTAGTTCAAAGATTAAGTTTTTGGTTTATTATTATTTGAATATAAAGGATGTTTTATTAAAAACATAATTATAATACTAGCTCGACCCGTGAGGAATACCGCTCCCGTATTAATCCGTGGTGTTACCCTGTATCCGAGGCTAAAAATAACAAACAATAAATTTGAGAAAAAGTGGTGAAAAAATCAATAGTTCTTACATTTTTAGACCGTTAGTATATTTTTCGTGAAACCTTGACACATAATAAGCTTAAAAAAGAGGTTTGAATTATGGAATTTGATAAAAAAAAATTGAAAGATAAGGGTAGGACAGAAAAAAACTTGCTAGTATAACTAATATATAAAGAGTTGGCGGCACTGAAGATAGAAATTTCAATTATTTTTAAAGATTTCTATATGAAAACTACTATAATAGATTTTCTTACAAAATCAATTACAATATCAGCCAGTTTCAAGTAGAAATTGTCCCGCAAATCGGGCCGGTATCTGCTAGTATTATATAATAATAATATTAACCATACAAACTTAGTTAGGACATAAGCAAACTGTAACCATCGACTATAGGCACACAAAAGTATATACAAATATAAAATTTAAAAAGAAAATTTTTAATTAAAAGTTAATTAATTTTTCACTTTCTACAAACTGTATATCTTATATTCTTGATTTTATGAATTGTTTTTATTTATTTTTAGGTAAGAAGCTTTTAAAGCTGTTCCTAAACAACATATGCTAGGTATGTACCTTTTTCTTGTTTTAATATTCATATAAGTAATTAATTTTGATTTTATCATTAATGTGAAAGTAGGAAAATTCAAAATACCATAATTGCTTTTTAATTTAAAAACCTAGGGGCTCAGCTTTTATTATTGAAATAGTTCATGGCATCTAACGGGGCGAGTGAAGAACAGGAATAAAATATTTGGTTTGTAAATAATCTGGTTCGATTTTATCTGCAATCTTAATATAGAGATCGCAGATTTTAGTATACTTCCGTTATTTATTTTCGTTCAAAATAACAATTTTACTTTACGAACGGCCATATTAAAGTCGATATTTTACATATCCAACATAAAAATGATAACCAACGACCTCGAAAATTCAAGAGCAGATTTAAGTTCAGCATACTTTCTAAGGGTATAGATTCTGAACTAGACTTATTCGCATATATTTTTTAACTAAAAGCACGCCGATCATTCAACTTCAAAATCGGAACAGAAGAGACAATTTAATCTAAAGTGATGTATCTATGTTATATTATTTATTTATGATAATTTTACCATAAGACATTACACAAATTTATTTACAATTACTCATAAATTGTAAGAGTAATAACGCAAGTGATGTTACCGACTATATGTAAATAATTTAAATTATGTAATTTTATATGAGTAGGTAATTGCTTACTGACTGAAATTAGTAGGTGATTAGAAGAAACATTCATTCTGTTAATATTCAGAAGAAATTTCAATGGGAAAGTTAGTTTTAATAAAGTTTATACAACTACTGTATGCATGTATTAATAAAGATGGTATTACTAGTAGTCAGAAGATTACTGCATAATATCTTACATTTCAACCTTGACACAACGATACACAATATGTTGACTAGTGGTGAAAATTAATTTTCTAGAAGTGTTTAGGGTAAATTTGACTAGGCAGGATTGCAACGTAGAGAGACTGTATCAATTACTTTTTCGATTACTTTTTTTCTAACTTAACCATACTTTGAGTTGTTGTTGTTTTTCCTATAAATTATAAAATTTGTCAATTCGTGCTATAAGTGAAACAAAAAAAAAAATCAATTACATTATATGTTTGGTTGTGATATGAGACAATGCCAATTGACGTTCAAATTAGGCTCCATGTTTCTTCATGATGTAAACTAACGGGGCTTAGGGTAACCTTTTGCGTGGTTTCTGGTCTGAAATTAATTGGAATTAAAAATGATATAAACTTTGAGAAACGGATTTTATATAATCTAGTGACCCCAAATTCTAAACATTGGTTAATTATATGAATATCCAAACATGACCTTATATATTTTTATGTTAATTTATCTCAGTGATTTCCAAAGTGATGTATATCGACTCTCAAAGATTGATTCCAAGATATGTTAATAACAAAAAACATCTAACACCACTTGATAAAAAATATCTTCCTAAAAATTAAGCTATGAAAATGTCCTAGGATAATAAATGTTCCTACATCAGACCACATTTTTTTTGAATTTTGTTTAAATGTTCGACGTAATTCGCTAAGCCTTATGGTTTTCAATGTATTTGAACAAGACAGATAAAACTTGGTGGCCCAAATATTTCGATAAACCGCGAAAAGAATTTTACCGTAGGGGCCATTTTTTTCGACCATCATCGCCTATAAAAGATTTTTTAGAATTAATAAGATACTAGATGATTCGGTGAACTTCGCTTCATATACAATTTATTTAATTGTAACTATTGATCAGCGATCATTAATCTTAATAAACTTACAGCTAAAATTCATTAACAGCTCTACTCTGCTTAGCCTTTCGCTAAGTCCGTAAAGCTCACCCGCAAGAATGCCCGTTAAGCATAAAATTTACTACTATCTCTTGGAGAAGACTTCGGCATTCGGCCTGTCTGAAGCCTTCGTGTGTGGAGCACGCTACGTTACATAACGCTCTTATAAATACCTGTTCCCATACCTGTTCCCATACCTGAATAATAATAAATAAGATCTCAATACAGTTCAAATCCCTGTTCACATTCTAGATGAATATGGTGGGAGCGCACATAAATACATATTACATAGTAAGATGCAATGTAATGCGTTCTTTATATGCGTTTCCACCATTTATTACATTTAATATTTATTCTTAAATTTTCTCATATTTCGCCCAACTTCCTTAATTTTACCTTCTCCTGACAATAATTAATACAACAAAAAAAGAATTATCGAAATTATTCCATCCGTTCAGGTGTGATTCCATTATCTGGGTAAATATAGGGGTTCAAATTTATACATATAGATGAATTTACTTTAGATATTGAAATTTATTTTATAACTAATACCATATTCATTGCATGGTACGAGCCCATATCCTCTGGACTATACATAGATAGAATATAGAAAGAACGACTGACTAGATGAATGAAGAGTATTTGTTTGAGAAATTAATCTAATAAGTATGTGTTCATCATCATATCCTTACAACAACATCTTATATTTATTATTATGGTATTAAATATATATTACAGGTTATTTATGAGTCTCTTTGATCTTCAGTAGTTAGTGAGTGTAATATAAGATACCTCTGCTATCTACGTATGTGAATGATGATGATATAGTCCTATGAGTTTTCTACTACCACATTATTTACTAAACTGTTGTAAACATTGCTGCAGGCCTAGTGTGTATTATATTCATATAATTAGGTATATATTCGATGTACGTAAAACAAATGTATCTACTATGTTTATTTATTATCCATCATGGATTTTCTTTAACTTTCGCTAATCCTTGTAAACCTATTCTGTACAAAATGTCTAGAAAAAATTTACCTATATGTAAAAGCAAGCATTGTGTGTATGTATGTTTCCATATCCCTTTAAGGGATGTAAGAGACTACTTTCGTCCATGTTTTTCGCTTTTCTGGGGCTCTGCATATTTCTTCTAATGTCATTCCAGTCCAAGCTTTTAGATTATCCATCCAGAAATTATTTAAAAAAATTCAAGTATATGTTTATTTAAAAATAAACATAAAAATAAAATAAAATATTTATTTCATTACCACTTTTATAACTAGAAAATTGTATTGAATAAGAAGAACCAGTTTGAATCTGGAAATGAAAGGAAATATTCTTTTTATAAGGTTTACGTTTGTCCATTCCGTCCGTCCTTCTTTTCTTAAGCAATAATACATTGAAAACACCCTTAGTTATAATCTTGAATTGGCTATATCATTGCTTACAACACAAAAGAGGACGAGATATCATGTGAAATCAATAGATCCGTTCCTAAAATAGTTGGTCTCTATGTATAGTAGTATCATCACCTATACGTTTGTTTTAAATATCCTCCGTCCTCTGTCTGCTCTATTCTGTTATTTATTAAAACCCGGATCGGCAAACAATAAGCAAAACGTATTCATAAATCAATAAAAATCATAAAAATATGTCTCGTCTGGTTATCAGATGGGTGAAGATCGAAATTTGGTAAAGATCTTTTCCATTTGTCTTGATAAGCTTAATTTACTGGTATAATTTTCTGCTATCAATAACAGAACGCCCTGCCCTGTATAAAAGTAACATCTTTTTGGGGAAAATCTCTCTAATTTCCGAAACTAGTTGCCTAACCGTTATATTAATACGATTTTTGAATTTTTTGGGTCAAAATTACCTTATAAACAGAGTTTTATCGAAATCGGAGCCAACATTTTTTTTTCGATTTTTTCGATTTTTTTAAAGGGGTACCCCTTAAAAAAATTCCAAAAAAATCGAAAAAAATTTATGGTTTCTGATTTGGATAAAACTTAGTATATAAGGTAATTTTGACCCAAAAAATTCAAAAATCGTATTCATTTGATGATTGGAAGCATAGTTTTTGAAATATCACCCATTATCCCATATTTTGGCTCGATATCTCCGAAACTAGTTGCCTAACCGTGTTATTAATACGATTTTTGAATTTTTTGGGTCAAAATTACCTTATTAACAGAGTTTTAGCAAAATCAGAGACAAAAAAATTTTCTCGATTTTTTCGATTTTTTATAAAGGGGTACCCCTTAAAAAAATTCCAAAAAATCGAAAAAAGTTTATGGTTTCGGATTTGGTTAAAACTTAGTATATAAGGTAATTTTGACCCAAAAAATTCAAAAATCGTATTCATTTGATGATTGGAAGCATAGTTTTTGAAATATCACCCATTATCCCATATTTTGGCTCGATATCTCCGAAACTAGTTGCCTAACCGTGTTATTAATACGATTTTTGAATTTTTTGGGTCAAAATTACCTTATAAACAAAGTTTTATCAAAATCAGAGACAAAAAAATTTTCTCGATTTTTTCGATTTTTTATAAAGGGGTACCCCTTAAAAAAATTCCAAAAAATCGAAAAAAACAATACTTGTAATTTTGGAATAATTAATAATTTTGTAGTAATAATTTTGAATGGAATACGCAAAGTAGAGCTGCCTATTCGTTTAAATAAATTTAAGTAATTTTTTTATTATTGAATAGTTTAAATATTTATGAATAAAAAAGAATTTCCAAAAATAATTGAAAATTTTAAATAATAATAAAATGTAACTATTCAATGGATTGCAAAAGCATGAAAATTCCCAATTATTTCTAGAAAAAAATTTTCTAAGAATTCAATAATAAATAACATGACAACAAAACTAACTAGTTATTATATTTCCAACAGGTTGGAAATATAAGTTGACCATGAATGGTTTGACATTTACTATTTTAAATTTTCATAGAAATCTTTAATGTATGGTTCAAAATGATTATTATAGATCTACTACATCGTCATTTTGAACCATAAATTACAGATTTCTGTACAAATTTAAAATAGTTAATGTCAGATTAAATTTAATTTTTTTATTTATTTTTTTTAATATATCTTTATAAATTATAGCTCATGTGTTTTTCTGAAGTATGAGCTATATTGCTGTAGTTTCATTAAAAATCATTCGCTAGTTTTAGCGTGAAAGCGTAACAAACAAACATCTTTACTTTCGCATTTATAATATATAGAGATCTATTCCAAATATGTATATATAGAATTATTATACCATTCCATTTTCAACAATTTTCACTTACAGTATTTATTTATATATATAAGAAAAAAAAACCAAATGGTTGTTGAGAATTGTCGAAATATTTGTTGTTGTTGCGTTGGTTTAATTAAAACATTTTTTCTAGAATATTATTTTCTCTTGACAGTATATAACAGTTGTTTAGCCATCTCCTGAAGTCGTTAAACATACCAAAGTGTTAATTTTCATTTATTTCATGGTTTATTAGATTTTTCTCTTTCCTTTTGTACCTACCATTTTTTTAACCAAACTTTTCAATCACGATCAACATTTTTAGATGAAACTATCTTTATAAAATGGTTATTCAACATAAGTTCATTTTGACCCATGAATTTTATGGTTTATTTTTTGTTATTGCTTACTAAGTTTTACATGTTTTATTTAATCTCATAAATGAAGTACCAGAGAGTTTTAATATTGCTTCTGCAGTAGGTATTATTAATATAATTAGTTTGTCATGTTTATAGTACCCATCTTAAAAATATAAGTGATTAAATAATCAATAATCAAACAATCGTTGCTTCCTGTAAAACCCAAAACAACATTTTCCTTTTTTAAAACTGCTAACGGTAGAAAGATAGAACGTTGAATTTTGAATAGTATTTCCAAACCTATATGACAACAAGAGGTCAAAAGAACAGAATTTTAGAAAAAAAAATATATGGTAAAATTCGTTTCAAATAACGTAAAGCCCAAAAAAAACATAAAAATAAAGTTCTACAACAACAACAATTAAATCGCTCAGTTGTTATTTTAACATTTTTATATGCAATTATATTTAGACGGATGAAAGTTGATATATCCAATTCAGTATACATGAATGTAAATCAAGGTATACCAATTTTAGTCCCAAATTTACCACACTTTAACTTTGAAATATTCATCTATGAAATTATCAGCGGAAAAAGTCGAAGAACACATATTTGGTATCACAATGGGTTCCATAGCCTATGTGAGTCCTTCGTGAACAGCCAATATAACCTTACCTAACAAAGGAAAGTTCCAGAAAATCCTTTTGAAAATGTTGGAAAAGCAAAACAAATGACGACCTAAAGGCTGCCTTAATTGCGTTGGTCTCTCCTGATTTCTTAAAAATAATGCAATTACTGAAATTTAACACTTTCTATATAGGGTATTTCAACAATTTACTCAGTCAATTGTTTGTTTTCACTTGTTTTTACATTTAATTCAAACACTATAGAATAATAATCAAATACAAATCCAACTCGTAAAGAATGTTGTGAAGATGGAACACAAGAACAAGTAACTATTATATTAATAAGCTTATATTCTATTTTATACATATTGGACTTCACTCTTTTTGACTATACATTCCACACCCATTTCATGTAGCACAAGTCTAGTGAGAGTGTATAAGGCATTGTCGTCAAATATTTTCTAGATGAGCGATAGAAGAACATAGATAGAGGAGTCTGTGAATGCGTTCGTTATTATGATTATATACAAAACTATTATCTACAGATCAGTTGAATGAGGTTCAATGCATATGTGTGTGATATGTTCGTTGACGTTAAGTGACGTGGCATTCAATTAGTCAATATAATATAATATAACGAAACTTTGTTGCTACGCATATTACAATTCACACACATATACATGCTTTTTGTTGATGTTAACATTATACAGGCTGTCTTATAAATGTTCAACCAGCAGGTATGTATAACCTCGACTCAAACAAACAATTGACTGAGTTAATTGTTGAAATACATGTATAGACAGTGTTGATGCGCAATCGTTTGTTTTTTTGACGTCACGTAAATAACAAAAGATATTCACTTTTAAATAGACACACACACAACTGATATTCCTATATTAATACATACTATAAAATTTGCACCTAATTAACGCCCTCGTGGGTAAACAGTGATGTTTACAAAAAAATGTTTCAAACAAAAGTTTTTTATTTTTTTAAAAGGAACATTTTTTACATTTAAACTTTTGTTCTATCTCTAACGGTTTACAAGATGGGTCCTACGGAACCAAGACCCAATTGACCTATGATGCTCATTTACGGACGGACAGCCGGAAATGGATTAATTAGATGATTCTATGAACACCTATACCAAAATTTTTTTCGTAGCATCAATAGTTTTAAGCGTTACAAACTTGGGACGAAACTTAATATACTATGTATATTTCATATATACATGGTATAAAAATTAAGGTAGTTCTAGTGCCAAGGCAGGTTTAGACTTTTTTTTCTAATTATTTGTGCCTGATTTTCAACTTTAGCTATGAACTTTGTTATAACTTCATGAATGCAGACGAAAATAAGAATACATTTTTTCGATATTTGCATTGGTTTTCGAAATATCCAAAACAAAATAATCAAACATTTTCAATTTTCGATCTTCTAAAAATTACTTCAGATATCGAAAAATTTTATCATTACTTTTCGTCTTATATTGTCAAGTTATAACATAATTCATCATCAAAATTGAATACACATATAGTCGTACACAACGGTTTTTTTTTTCAATAATTTATTAAGGTTTTAACTTTTAATTTCCACCGACTAGTTTAGGAGAAATCTATGAATCTCCCCCCCTTAAATTTTCAGAATTGATTTAGACTTAGTCCAACTCATTAAAAAAATCAAGCCTTTAGTTAGTTATAGCTCGAAGAAATTATTTTATTTTAAAACATAAAAATAACGATATACTGAGTGAAAAAATATCGATTTCAATATTGAGACCGAAGATGAATTGTGTCGTGAAACCTCAAATTCAACTTCATTTATTCAATTCAATTTTTCCAAGTATGAAAGTATTTTTTTTTTCATAAATATTTCCCGCTACTTTTCGGTATCTCCAGTGGTCCCCTTTCTTATAGTGAGCTGTGTCGAATTGTTTACTTAGCTAATCTTGATTTTTTATAAAAACGGGAGCTAATTTGAGTAATATGTACTTGAATTAAAACGCATATCAGTTTAAAACAAGTTAGTATTTGTCTTCTTCTCTCTTGCTCTCACTTATCCCCCTTCCATAACACTCGAAATAAGGGTAGGGATTGTTCTACACAGTTAAAATATATCTACAGTTTTAAATTTTATATAATCTTGATTTATTGAGTGTGTTTTTACAGAAACCTTTATTTTTGGTTCAAAATGATTCTTATAGATGAGATATGAAATGACATAGATTATTTGGAGGACATATTGCTTGTAACTAGTACAATTTTTACAGTGTATTCTCATATTCTGTAAGGCCTATTTGCCTCGACCATTAGCCTACTGTTCTGAACTACTCCATATATTTCATAAAATATTGGGTTGCGTGTGTATTATTATATGTACATGTATTATATTGTAATATTTAGCGGTAAAAGAGCTTATTATTGTATATATAAAGAAAATACCAAAGGGCAAATTTATCAATAAGCTTTAAGCTCTTTGTATTTGTATGTAGAATTATGTATTACTATATGTGAATATAGTAAATATTATTCAATTATCGTGTTTTACTTGTGATAATGATAATGAAACTTTCTTTAATATACAAATATAGCTACTAAATTAGTAATTATTAAGGTTTGAAATCCAATTTAATAATTTAAAATTCGAAACTGTAATTAAATGTTTGGTAAGACCATTCAAGAATAGCCATTGCTAGAAAGGCTAGAAACCAACTTTAAGTAAAATAAAATTTTAACGGCATTTAAGGATACCAATATTCATTGTAATAGGTTATCAATTTCGGGAAACGAAAATATAAATGAATATGAAAAAAAAATATATTTTATTAAAAAATACATTTTAAGGGACAAGCTTTAATTATACTAAAACTTCAGCTTTCAAATACCAAAACCCTTGCTGATACCAAGGAAATTAAAGTCGGGCTTATATTTGGCGACCGCTAAACAGGTTATATATAAATTTTACCATGGTCCTTTTTGACATCTATTAGGTAGGATCGATGAACATTTGTCCAAATTCCATCATCAATACAAAAGCAATAGCTCCATTTCCATTGGAAGTTTGCTAAGAAAAACAAATTTTTATAAATTAGTTTTTGTAGATTATGTTAGAATTAGAAAAACAAAAAAATTTGGCGAAGGATTTTATAAGTCACAGTTAGTCACAAGTATAAGTGAGCCAGCGATGGCCCGTGACAAAACATATTCTGGTACCAAGAAAAAATTACATTACAAAGTCAATACAGTCCTTTTTGTTCATTGTAGTGACATTGATTCAATATATTCGGGATACCTACTATATCTAACACTACTATACATGGAAGAAGGAATAGAACTCCAAAATAAATTCCAATCATTGTTTATTATAAATTCGATCACGATTTGTAGTACTCTACAAGGATGTACAAGGATGAAAGTGAAGGAGATGAGATATTAGATAGTTGTAGAGCTAACATATTAGATCAATATGTTTACAATAGAGTTTTCATCTTCCAGTGTTTTCTACACTTAGTTGTTTTATGTAGTGTAGACTTTTACCAACCAATTTCACACTACAACATTATGTCTTGATGTCTAAACAAGATTGCTGTTTGCAAAATCATCGTGTTAGTGAAATATTGGTTAATGTTAAATACTTTTGCCTAAGGCGATATCGGTAATTACATTTTCTTCAACTTTATAATGTTACAAATAAACTTTACTTAGACCCTTATTAGTTCAAAAAACATATTTTGCGTTACGTTGAAAGAGACAAAAAAGAAAAAAATTGGCCGGTTCAAAATTGCCGAGCGTAAAATTTCCGATCGAATTTTTTGACATTGATTTTCCCCCAATTTTTTTTTTTTTTTGTAAATGTGAATTTTCGGGATAAAAACACTTCTGTTTAAAGTTACTAATCGTAAAATTTCCCACCGATATGTATATTTTGGTTTTAATTTTTCGTATTTTCGGAAAAATCTTTATTTATATAAAATTTTCCGCGTTATCCAAAGTTTTTTTTTTTAAATTAATTCTCCGACTGTGTATTTTCGGGAAAAGGCATTCTCGTTCAAAGTTGTAGAGCTTTAATTTTTAATCGAACTGTTTCTATTTTGTTTTCCGGATATAATTTTTGCCACTTAATCGCGCAAAACATGCATAGGTGTCAAGGTGTAATCTCGTGCCAAGTTAAAAAATAAATCGCAGACACCATGGTTCAATTTAAAATTTTTCTTTATCTTTATGATGTTTTTCATCATTTGGAAAAGGAAGTTAATTTTTTCATACATGAAAGTAAAAAATCTCGGTCACCAATACCCCTCGTCGAAGCCATTTGGTGCTCTTAAAGGTCTTCGAAGTATTACGGAGGAGTAGCTGTCGGAGATAATACAAATCTAGTCAATGAAAAATAATTTAAATTAAAGTTAAAACCTTAATAAAAAATTGAAAATTAAAAAAAAAAAACTGTTATACCCGATTAATTAAGGAAGTATGAGCACAGTTGTGGGGACACAAATTTAAATAAAATATATTTTCAATTTTGATGGTGTTATAATTTGGCAATATAAGACGCAAAGTAAGAGTAAATTTTACGATATCCATAAGTCATTTTCAAAATATCGAAAATTATGTTTCATTATGTAGCTTTCGATATTTCGAAAATCAAGACAGATATCGAAAAATTTTATTAATATTTTTTATTTACATTCATGAAGTTATAACAAAATTCATCATCAAAGTGAGAAAATAAGGTACAAATAATTTCAACCACAAGCCTAAACTTACGTTGGTGCTCGCCTACCTTAAGCTTTTTTGTATTGTTTGTCTTGAGAGATTTGTGAAATAAAGTGTTTTAAATGACTGTATTATATATATGTTAACCTTAAATTATACTGTTGGCGTATATTGTATAATATATGAACATGGCTCAGCTAATGATCCAGTACTTTCACTATATTGATTTTTAAGTGCATAATGAATGCATTTAATAATAAATATATAATATAATAGAGATGTATTATATTAATATATATATATTATATCATATATTAACCAACGCACTCATATAATTCAGGATACTACTACAACTATAGAGGATAGTTACGAATAATTGTTTCTAGGGGTCGGATTACTTTCATGCATTTCTGTGAAATAAATCATGTATTTAAATTTTAATTTCGTAGTTGAAAGTGTTCATTTTGAGTAGAAAATTCATAACAGGCCATTACAATGATTATTTAATGTCTACTTTTTTTATTCGATGCACCTTTAAATAGAATTTTGTCCATGTGCCTCCTGTCAAATTTGATAATATAAAAAAAAAAAGGAAAAGTATAATTCCCATTTAAATATCCAGCCTCTTCGTCAAAATAGGACCCGCTCAAATACTTTCTTCGATTTTATGCAGGGTGGATCAAGTAGTAATTGATAAGACTACATCAAATTGTAGATTACAGCCAAGGAGGCGTCCTTTTCTAAATGAAGTGTGTTGATTTATAAAAACAGGCTATTATTGTGAATATTGCCAAGACTGCTGCATAGCAAAATTGGTAATTTGACACAAAATTCCCCATTGCTTTATGTTATTGTATTCGTAGTAATCTGTATATATAAAAATAAATTGCTGTGCGTTAGTCTCGCTAAAACTCAAAAACGGCTGGACCGATTTTCAACATTTTTATTTTGTTTTGTTCGCTATAGTTCAGGGATGGTTTAGAAAAAAAATCATTTTTATTTTAAATTTTGATTACCTTTTGTTTCGGACAGTTTCTTAAAAAACTAATGTAATAAAATGAATAACAAATATCTTGGGTCTTTGTCCAACTTATTACTGTGTGTCCGAAACAGTAATGAATCGTAATTGAAATGAAAAAGACAATTTTGGAATAATTAGATTCAATGCGGAATAATTTCAGAGACTGAACGGAAAGAAAATGTTGGCTCTACAGTCAGATTCATAAAATATCTCGAAAATTACTCATTTAATGGTCAAATAAACACGATTTTTGTAATTTTCGGGTCAAAATTACCTTATAAACTTAGTTTTATCGAAATCGGAAACAAAAACTTTTTTTACACTTTTTGCAATTTGTAAAAATCGAAGAAATCATAAAAAATTCAAAAAAACACAATTTTTTTAATTTTTGGTTGGGTTGGGTTGGGTTGAGTTGGGTTGGGTTGGGTTGGGTTAGGTTGGGTTAGGTTGGGTTAGGTTGGGTTAGGTTGGGTTAGGCTGGGTTAGGCTGGGTTAGGCTGGGTTAGGTTGGGTTGGGTTGAGTGTGGGTGTGGGTGTGGGTTGAGTTGGTTTTTTTTCCAATTTTATTGATCTGTATATATAAAAATAAATTGCTGTGCGTTAGTCTCGCTAAAACTCAAAAACGGCTGGACCGATTTTTTCATTCGGTAAACAAATGGGTGAAGGTTGACCCAAATTCGGCTCTTGTCAGTTTGATTTGACAAATTTTGTCAGTTTGATTTGAATGTCATTGCCAAATTAACAACTGCTGCAATCTGACACCGTAAATAGATAATCCGACCTCTGAAAATAACATGCATTCTAGCTACTGTGGTATGAAGTGATGTAGTAGTGACTGATGATGCGCCCATAATATAAATGTGCATATTCATAGTTATATTATGCATGCATGTATGTATATGTGTACCTAACCTACCTATCGATGTAACAGCAGAGAGTAAGTAATTTGAGCATATTTTGTTGATATGAGGGTGTTGGGTACGAAAATCAAATTAGGAAATTTAGCTGGTGCTTACCTTATTATTATTCCTTGGAAAACATAACTTTATTTGAATTATTATATTAGCGCGATATCGTCCATAAAAACACATAAAAACTTTATATAACACGTATACTGTTTAAACTGGTTTTTAACTCAACGATCAAAACGTATATTGATTAAACTGGCTTTTAACACACCACAACGATCAATAATGTATATTGATTAAAGGTGTGTCTAGATCACGCACATAATTTGCGCATTGTGCGTTTGTGTAGGCACCAGTGTAAAGGGAATGGTTTAGGGATCCGTACCATAAGGAAGGTCCATACATTACCCCCCACCAAAATGAACATTTTTCAACTGCAATGGATTGCACCTTTAACCATTTAGACAATTGTGAAATCGGCGATTGGCAAACCATATTTAAAACAATTACAAATACAAATAAAGATGCTATAGCGATAGCATTTGGCACTTTTACAAAACTCGAAATTAAAATAAAATAAAGCACGGGACAACATTTAACAGGAAACGGGACACAGGAAACACTAAGTGGACTGTATAAGGTTACGGAAGGACAGGGAGTATCAACAATTTACGAACGGGTCGGGTGAGATGGCCGGAACTAGTTCGCAATTTAACGATGCGAACTACTCCATCTTTCGCCGGCAACAGGGCAGTAATTCTTGCCAATGGCCATTTGATCGGGGGCTGGTTTTCGACCATGATAACCACGACATCACCCACTTTTACATTCTCAACGTGATCCCACCACTTTTGTCGTTGAATTAAAGTGTGCAGATATTCACGGGACCACCGTTTCCAGAAATGTTGGGACACTTGACGCAATAGTTCCCACCTTGGGATACGATTGGAGGGTACATTGGTAATGTCTGGTTCAGGGCGAGACAATAACGGGGCTCCGATCAAAAAATGACCAGGAGTTAGGCAAGAAATATCGTCAATGGGACAAGAGGCAGAAATACCCAACGGACGTGAGTTCAGGATGGCCTCGATGCGCGCAAGAAGGGTACACAATTCTTCGTATAGCAAGGCTCTATCAGATAAGAGACGTTTTAAGTGGTGTTTAACCGACTTTACCCCGGCTTCCCACAAACCACCGGCTGACGGGTTGGCTGGAGCGTTAAAAATCCACTCGATTTCCCGTCCCAAAAGGTAATCCGAAAAAATCTTACTATTTTCTCTGACAAATTGAAAAGTTTCTTCCAGAACTCGAGACGCACCTACAAAGTTCGTACCTCGATCAGAAAACATAGTTTTGGGCAAACCTCTTCTCGCAATAAAACGATCTAGAGCGGCAAGAAAACAGTCGGTAGAGAGAGATGATAATAGCTCAAGGTGAATAGCTTTCGTTGAGAAGCACACAAAAAGGGCAAAATAACACTTATTAATTGGGCTATTTCGTCGAGATCCATCTTTTATGGGATATGGACCGGCTAGATCTACCCCAGTATGAACAAAGGGTCGACCTTGAACGAAACGTGACGCAGGCAAACTGGACATAAATGGTTGCTTAGGCTTGGCAATAAAACGGACACAACGAGTACATTTGAAAATGATTTTACGAACCAGTTCACGCACCCGAGGGATATAATACGATTGTTGGATAAGACACTGGACAATTTTATTACCACCATGTAGGCTGGTAATATGAAAATGTTCCACAATGAGCTTAGAAAGATGACATTTGGCAGGTAATATAAAGGGATGGCGAGCATCATATGACACTGGAGCTTCGGCTAAACGACCCCCCACCCTGAGGAGATCATTATCGAGAAAAGGTGTTAAAGAGGGAAACGATTTAGATCGAACTCCTTGACGGACAGAATCTATTTCGTGTGGCAAATAAAAATGTTGAGTGATTTTTATTAATACTATTTCGGCGTTTCGAAGCTCGGCGACAGATAAACACTGGAAATTACGTTGTTCCTTGGGAAGCGAAGTGTTTTTCTTAAATCTCAACATCCATGCTATAACTCGCTTGGCTCTAACAAGAGATGAGAAACGTTCTAGAAGAAGAACAACACCATCATCTCCACCTGTAACATGGCCTATCAATGATGGACCAACCTCTTTTAGGTCGGGCAGGTCAGGAACCGAGGCTACTTCTTGGCTTGGCCATAAAGAAAAATCTTTGCGCAAAAAATCGGGACCTGACCACCACAACTTATGGTTTACAAGCTGACTTGGCATACAGCCACGACTGGCAATATCGGCAGGGTTATCAGCTGTTGGAACATGGAACCATTGAGATGGTAAAGTCCGATCTAAAATGTTAACAACACGATTAGCAACGAAAACCTTGAGTAGATGAGCAGGGGTTCGTAGCCATGACAAAACTACCATTGAATCTGTAAATAGGTAAAGCTTTTCTATATGAAGACGAGCGCGGAGTGGCAATAAAGATTCTATAATCTTAGCAAGCATGCAGCTGGCATTTAACTCAAGGCGGGGAATAGTGACTGGTTTTACTGGAGCGACTTTAGTTTTAGCACGGATCAAGCTAATCAACACGCGTTGATCCGAACAAACGACTCGCAAATAGACAGCAGCAGCCATTGCAGAGCTAGAGGCATCAGAAAACCCAACAAGCTCGGGTGGATGAATGTAAGTGTCGAGAATATCACGTGGAATTTTGATGGTTTGAAGGCAAGGCATTTCTTTGGCAAACTGACTCCATTGATCAATCATACGAGACGGTAAGGGATCATCCCAGTCGATTCCTTGTAGCCAGATTTTTTGCATCAATATCTTCATCCAGATAACTACAGGTCCCAAAAATCCTGGTAAATCATAGGTACGGGCAATTTGTGATAAAACTTGGCGTTTAGTGGTGCAATTAGGGATGGTTTCAATTCGATAGCAAAATACATCATCCTCAGATATCCATTGAATTCCAAGAACTTGAATAGTTTCAATGTCACCAAATTTGTGAGGCTTTTCCTTATATTCGTGAGGTAGGTCACTTAGAACGGCGGCATGAGAGCTTGCCCATTTTCTTAACTCAAACCCAGCCGTCGATAACAAAGCAGATAAGTCGGCACGTAGCTGACGGGCTTCAGCAATGGAGGAAGCTCCGGTACACACATCATCGATATACATGTCAGTTTCTAGAACTTTAGCAGCTGTTGGATATTTAAATCCTTCGTCTTGAATTACTTGTTTCATCACACGGAGGGCATGGTAAGGCGAGCTAGTAATGCCAAAACAAACACGGGTTATCTCATACTGTTGTACAGGTTGAGAGGGATCGAAACGCCACAATATCTGCTGAAATTTACTATCTCTTGCATCCAATTTGATGGCTCTATACATTTGTTTTACATCTCCTGTGATAGCAACTCGGTGCAAGCGGAAATTCAAAACAATATCGTTAATACTGTTTTGAAGCTTAGGACCGGCTAATAAAGTCTCATTTAAAGAAGGGAAGGTGGCATTGGTTTTCTCAGCAGGGTTAAATACAACTCTAACTTTAGTTGTGGAGCTATCTTTCGTAACTCCATGATGGGTCAAAACATAAGACGAGTTCTTCTCGGCAAGTACCATGTGACCAGAACTGAGGTAATCTTGAAGATTTGCATGGTACAAATCTTTAAACGTAGGCTGTTTTTCTAAACGTTTTTCTAATTTAGTTAGACGATTTAGTGCAGAGACACGGTTATCACCTAGCTCCGGAGCTTCACCATTACGAAATGGCAATCGTACAATATAAGCTCCATCGGAATCACGGCGATGAGTTTTGACAAAGTGTTCCTCACACTTAACATCTTCTGGGTTCAACGGAGTTTTGACAGGCAATTCTTCAACTTCCCAAAACTTCTGTAACTGGTACGAAAGGTCTGTGTCAGAGTGCATTATCCAATATGATTGATACTCATTCGATGACATCGATGGACATTCACCCATAACAAGTGTTCCGAACATGGATGGAACCAGAGAGGGGTGACCTGGAACTACAGGTTCCGAAGTCAGAAGGTTGGCGTAATGTTGTGCTCCGATGAGCATCTCAACCGAAGCAGGGCTATAGAACTGAGGATCGGCAAGTTGTAGCTGAGAAAGTTTATTGACAATATTTTGTACAACTGGGACGGCAGGAATTTTAGTTGCTATGGTTGGTAACACAGCCGCTTCAACGGTGATAGAGAACGGACTATGTTTTGAGTTGACAGTACAAACAACAGTACCTTTGGCTGGTTGGGGTTTCCCGGATCCTATACCCGAGATGCGAATGTTGGACGCTGTCATTGGTAAAGTAAGGCGATCCTTTAGTGATTGGGAAATAATATTGATCATACTTCCTGGATCGATTAAAACTCGGACATCATGATGATGACCAAATACATCAGGAATACTAACTATAGCAGTTCCCAATAGGATTTGCTTATGCTGATGTACAGACGGCGAAGGCATAATATTACCTGACAGTGCAACGGTAGGTTCACTGGCAGATGATATAGGAGGAATATTGGCTTTACTATCATTATGAAGCATGGTATGATGGGCTTTGGAACCACAATGTCTGCATGAAAATTTAGAAGAACATGTCGATCGAGCGTGTGGTCCAAAACAGGAAAAGCATAAAAGTTTTTTACGTAAAACTTCATAGCGTTGCGAAATAGTCATATTACCAAACTGATTGCATTCTACGACTCGGTGAGATTTAGCACAACATGGACAGGTGTGGCTCAAATCTGCAGGCTTGGAAGAGGTTGATTGCACACTAGGCTTCAGCGGAGGAGAAGCATGAGCAACCATGGCTCTTTTAACTGGAACTTTCATAGAACCCATCGGCTTAGGGTAATTTGTCTTTGCTGACGAAGAGTTAATTACCTCACATGTAGCAATACGCCCTTCTACAAATTTACGGATGTCGGCATAAGTTGGTACAGTAGGATCGTTAGCTCTTGTATCCTCAAAAGCTTGACGTGTTTGAGGATCAAGCAGCCTAAGAGCCATGAACGAAATAATAAAATCCGAAACACTAGTTAAAGCAAGGTTGTTTAAAGCTTCCACTTGAACATTAAAATCTTCTAAAAATCCTTTAAGTTGACTTTCTTGCGTAAAAGGTTTCACAGAAAATAGCTTCTGACACACATTAGATGCAATAACTCTTTTGTTTGTGAATCTAGTGACTAAAGTTTTGTAGGCAGTTTCATAGGAATTTTCCGCAAATGGTAGACCTTGTATGGCAGTCAGAGCAGTGCCGGAGACGGAAGAACGTAGATAGCTATACTTTTCAATTGTTGAGAGATGGCGTTGATTATGAATCAATGTATCAAATAATGATTTAAATGAATCAAACTTTTCATAAGTCCCATCAAATGTCGGCAGAGTGATATGAGGCAATTTTGGTTTGATTGTTGGGGCGGAAGGAGTTGAAACGGTTTGTGGTTCAGGCCAAGAAGCCTCCGCAGCTCTAACAGCATAGAACAAATCGTCAAATGCCTGTGAGGATGCTAAAACGTCTGATATTCGATGTTCTACAGCTACTAAGGCGTTTGTTTCTAATATTTTATTCTGAACGGCATCGAATTCGGAATATGCTTTGTCCAACGTTTTACATCTTGCTTTAAATTGCCTGCATATGTTTAAATCATTCAAACGTGGAATTAAATCGAACGCTTGTTGTATACTTTGAAAATATCGTTCCCGCCTGGCAACTAAAACCTGGAGATCGGAAGCCGCTTTTTCCTGACTAGTAGGCATTTTGATAATAAAAAAGGAAAAAAAACAAAACAATTTGGAAAACAAAGTTTAAACAAGAATAATTTAATCAAACCACCTATTTATCAAAAATCAATCAATTAAACAAGCAAATCCATCAAATAAATAAATCACAAATATAAATTAATAAATTACTCATTCAATCGATCAATTGTTAACAAGTTTGGAAAACAGAGGGTTTATCCAAAAGTGATTTAATAAAACCACCACTTATTCAAATGCAAATCAATCAATCAATCAGGCAAATTTATAAAATATCAAAATAAATCAATTAATTAATCAGGCAAATCCGTAAAATATAAAAAATCAATTAATTAATTAATCAGGCAAATTTATGAAATATCAAAATCAATTAATTAATTAATAAGGCAAATTTATGAAATATCGAAACAATTAATTAATTAATAAGGCAAATTTATGAAATATCGAAACAATTAATTAATTAATAAGGCAAATTTATGAAATATCGAAACAATTAATTAATTAATAAGGCAAATTTATGAAATATCGAAACAATTAATTAATTAATAAGGCAAATTTATAAAATATCAAAAATCAATTAATTAATTAATCCATCAATTTGTTAAAAAAAAACAAATGAAATTCATTTCGACATGATTGTGCAATAAAATGATATCAAAACAACACAGCAATTGTATAACATATTTTGAGTCAACAAATCCAATAAGTTTTATAATGTTTGTATTTTGTTCTTGTTTCAAATAAATTTCAAAATTAAATTACAAAATAAAATATTCAATTTCAATTCCAAATTAAATAATGGTAATTAATGGCAACCAAACAATTAAGTAAATGTTCACTCTGGCATGGCAATAATGTATCCCAGGGAATAACAATAAAATGGGAACGGGATTCGGCTCAGACAGGACCAAATATGTTGGGTACGAAAATCAAATTAGGAAATTTAGCTGGTGCTTACCTTATTATTATTCCTTGGAAAACATAACTTTATTTGAATTATTATATTAGCGCGATATCGTCCATAAAAACACATAAAAACTTTATATAACACGTATACTGTTTAAACTGGTTTTTAACTCAACGATCAAAACGTATATTGATTAAACTGGCTTTTAACACACCACAACGATCAATAATGTATATTGATTAAAGGTGTGTCTAGATCACGCACATAATTTGCGCATTGTGCGTTTGTGTAGGCACCAGTGTAAAGGGAATGGTTTAGGGATCCGTACCATAAGGAAGGTCCATACAGAGGGAACTGAATGGGAGTATTAGGGCACGGCAACAGGGGATACGGGAGAGGTAATACATATATCATCATCATGTTCATTGAAATGGATACGTGCTAATGTAAGCTATCATGATATTTTGCAACAAAATGGGCACATTCATCGGATTATTCAGTAGTTGTTGTGCTTGCTATATTATATTGTTGGTTGATAAATAGCATTGCTTTAATTCTAGATGGTTTAAAAATCTCGAAGGCTGGATGATTTTAAAAATACGGAATCAATAAATAAATCCACGTCGGTCGTCTGTAAAAGGAAACGTAAGGATAATTAATTTACCACGAAAGAAACTTATTTAAAAAAAATTAGTCTTCTCCCAAATTTTCTGAATTGATTATCAAAATCCCCTAGATTTAGCCAAATAGTATTTGGAATAGAATTGTTGATCAAATAAGTGAATGTAATAGTACTTAAATTCAGCTATATGAACCCATGTATTCGTTTTAAAATTGGTAATGCTGACTACAATTACCCCCTCACTCGATCAATCGACATCAACAACAGTATCCATCGATACTATCTATATTCAAATATAATCGAATATACAATCAGTTCAAATTTACTATTCTTTATTAAATTATCTCTCTATGTAATATACATATACATACATATAAATACATACAACTATAATAATCAAAATATATTTTACAATTTGATTTGAATATTTGAGTTTATTATTTGTGATTTGATGTTGCAAAGGAATGTAGGTTTTTTAGTTTATAATTTTTATGAAATTTTACAAATTTAAAATTGAAGGAAAAAAAATTAATTGACCTAAAAAAATAAAGAGAAATGGGCTGTTGTCTTGCTATGGTATCAGAAAATTCTAATTGTTATATATATTAAGGAAATAAGGATACAATTACCATAAAAATTTGACTGTCTCTAACTGGAGATAAATTTTATTAAATTTCGGAAACTAATTCTGTAGGAAATGAAGCATTTGACCCAAAAATTGTCTCCTGGTCAGTTGATTTTTATGGGAGCCGGCGGAAAATGTTTGTCTGAGTGTACTCAAAAATATCATATACATGAGTGCTTGTGCTTTTTCGATTTACGCCCATCAATTTTGATGCAAATGATTTGAAAATTTTTTCATTTTCAAGTTTTTTCATAGTACTTTAAAAAATGTACGATATACTTTTTTCAAAAAACGTCAAATTTTTCTATCATTTGACGTTAAATGCTCAATCGCCAATAACTCGGAAAGTATTGACTTTTTGAAATATGTTTCCATGACAATTTTTGCTTGGAATTTATTTCTATATCGCTTCCTGTTGTCGTTTTGAGGTGGCTCCCAAACCCCTGGGCAAGATCGTGCAAATTTTTGTTTTTAACTTCTTTAAGTAAGCTTTAAACAATGCAGTCGCATAGTTTTTATTAAGATACATTGACTTTCCCTAGATTCCGAAATTTCAATATATTTACATCTTAAGCTCTCTGTTATGGGTTGCCATATACTTTGCCAAAACAGGAAATTTTCATTAAGTTTTACATTGATATCCTAAATAATTGATTGTCATTTGTATGAACGCAAAACAAAACAATTTTATGTTAATGATCAATGAAATCATTACCAATATAGGTGTTATTGTTAATTATACATATGATTAATGAAGATAATTAATTTTAAAGAAGTAATACCTAATGTACAATTAGTTGTATTTTAATAACTTTAGTAATGTATGATTATTATTTATTCACATTGTCAACCTTAATAAATTGATTTTTTTTGTTTTTTTACGTCCATATATAGGTAGCATGATATTAAAGTTAATTCTTGTACCTTTGTAATAATTTTATTAAGTTTTCTATTTTTGTATTTTGTATTTCTGGGGATTGCAAAACCATGCTTTTGGAAAAATAATCCCTCTGGTAAGTTTCTTATCGTCTCCCACTACTTATCTTCCAAAGATAAAATTTTATAGTTATTGAAATAAATACCACGATACTCGAAATAAAATAATTTTATTTCGAGTAAGTAAAAAATGTAAAAGAATTTTTCGGCTTAGAATATTATTTTCTATCTGATGCAACAAGGGCGCCCGTTTCTCCTGGAACAGCCTGTATAGTATCCTTTAATGGCTGCATTCGGAAAGTAAAGTGGTAGAGGGAAATAAAAGTCTGACATTCAATCCGTCTGAATGCTAGCTTGGTTTCTTCAAATATATATATTATGGAGTTGTATACCTTTTTAAAAAATAGAAAGAAATGTTTTTCATTTCTATGCTCCTAAGAATCTCCTAATACAAATAAAGAGAGAACATAATACAAAGTAAATACGACCATGGTCTGTATTCCAACTAATTATTTTCTAAATTGTTTTGATAAATGGAGTAATGCTATCTCTGATAACGGAAAACATGTTAGGTATTTTAAACGTAATTCTGTTATTTTAAACGTCATTATGCTAAGAAAATGTGTAAATTAGCCGTCCAATATGTATCAAATTATGTTGCTTCTACGTGCAGGTTATGTGGATGTTCGAACCAAGTTTATTCATATCCTTGTTTCTTTTTTTTTCAATATCATAAAATGAGTTATTTTAATTACATTAAATTATAGGTTTTGTTATTTATATAGCAACTCTGTGCATAAATAAATTAAATATAATTTTGTTATTATAGTTTTTATATTTATTTTTAATGAATAGTTTTTTAATTAGCTATTCGTAAGCAAAAATATATATATCATAGAAATATGGTAATTAGTGGTTGAATAGTATACAAATGAATCATATTTTTACGTTATTTATTACTAATATTTAATTGATTTTGTTTCTAACACATTTATTGTCCTTTTCATAGTCCAATTTTGTTGTTTTGTTGTCGTGAAACTTTCTGTTTTTAAATTACAAATTCGCAGTCAATCATACAGATATACACTCTTCATCCAACCTTTTTTGAAGTACACACTTAACGAACATTTAATCCTTTATAGAAGGATTAGACCAGAGTAGATAATTTTTGAAACCAAAAAAAATTACAGTAGGATGAAACCCATTAGAAAAGCAGGGGAATATGATCCAAATGAGAGGAAACATAAATTACGGTCGATCCGAGTTCGGGAAGTGGGAGGGGGTGAGCTTTTAAGGGTAAAAAATGGTTTATCTTGATTTCCGGCAAAACTACAAGTCCTATGGAAAAAAGTTAAATGGCAAAGTTGTAGGCAATAAAAAGATCTACAACTTTTGTATTTGCAATTTTTTCACATAACCTCAAAATTTAGGTGAAAAATTCAAAAAACTAAGTTTTTGGTTTTTTATTTATATCTTTTTCAAAAAAATTTTTTTTTCTACGGAATTTTGTGAAAACTTACCTTATTATGTCCCAAATACACTGTAATTTATTTGATTAAAAATATTTATTTTTTCGCTTCATTTTAACTTAATATCAAAAAAGCACCCTAATTTTCAATCGAAAATTCTGACGTCAAAATATCAGCTTTTTTCAAAAAGTTTGGGGGCTTTTTGTTCCTTTAAATATCTACTTTCTGATGGTGTAAAAAAAAATATACATTACTATAGGAAATATTCTTAGAAAATGCAAAAAATTGAAAAAACAAATTCGAAATTTTTTTTTTAATTACTATGTACAATTTCATCAAAAAATGTGATTGCTGCAATTTTTTTTAGTTAAAAATTTTATTTATTTTACTCGAATTACATTCATGTCATAGAAAATCTCATACAAAATAAATATACATGTAAATCGTACTATTGAATTTAGAAACTTAATTCTGATTACGTTATTCATTAAATTTTTTTTTAAAAACGTTAAATTTGTTATTTATAAATACCTTATCTGAAATTCTAATCAGTTATTCATTAGTTTTTGTCTCGTTGGAGGCATTTCTTCATCGTCAGATTAGACAAATCTTTCCAACTCTAGTTGATCGTTGAAATCTTCAAGACCATCATCTTCGTCTCCAATGTTATTTCCAGTCTGCATTGGTTCTTCATCCATAATTTCCTCTGAATCATTTACTTCCTCGTAGATTCTTTCTTCCATATTGGAGCAATTTTCAGAACCATGGCAATTAGTGCATAAATTTGTGCATTTTAATCCATGTTTTCGGCAGCCACATTTTAAACTGTTACATCCAGTTTCACAGCTGCAGCTCCAGTTTCACAGCTCCTTTTCTGTAAATTTGGGCATAATGCCACGCTGATGTTGCTTCCAGCCCCAATCTGTTGCTGTCAATTCATTACCCAACCAAGTTTGAAGCTGATAATATACTCTGTAATAATGTTGTTCTGCTGCTCCTTCTGTGGGTGGGAGGTTTGCCAAAATGAAGAATGATTTAATTTTTGCCAATTGATATTTTTGAAACCTTAATTGATTCAGTGTTATTTTTTCTTTTTTACATTTATAAATAGATTTGATTAATTGTAATCCATTTTTTTTATATTTTCTTTACTTTCATCTTTTTTGTAAAAAACATTGGCCAAATTTGGCAAATTTTTCGCGTCTAATATAGAATTAACGATACTTTTCTTTCCTTTTCCGGCAATTATCTTGAAACAGCAATAAATAGGCATCTACAAATATTATTTAAAGAAGATTCTACAACTTTTTCAAAATATTGTAGATGTCTTATTAAATATTAACTTTATTAACTTTTTTGTTTGTTAATTATAGAAGTATATTTTAATTTGCAATTTTTTCGTTTATCAATAAAACATGAAATCTTACGTTTTTTGAGTAATTAAAGTGTAAATTTTAATAAATACCTCAAAATTGTACATAATGATTTTTAAAAAATTTCCGAATTTGTTTTTTCAATATTTTGCATTTTCTAAGAATATTTCCTATAGTAATGTATATTTTTTTTTACACCATCAGAAAGTAGATATTTCAAGGAACAAAAAGCCCCCAAACTTTTTGAATAAAGCTGATATTTTGACGTCAGAATTTTCGATTGAAAATTAGGGTGGTTTTTTGATATTAAGTTAAAATGAAGCGAAAAAATAAATATTTTTAATCAAATAAATTACAGTGTATTTGGGACATAATAAGGTAAGTTTTCACAAAATTCCGTAGAAAAAAAATTTTTTTTGAAAAAGATATAAATAAAAAACCAAAAACTTAGTTTTTTGAATTTTTCACCTAAATTTTGAGGTTATGTGAAAAAATTGCAAATACAAAAGTTGTAGATCTTTTTATTGCCTACAACTTTGCCATTTAACTTTTTTCCATAGGACTTGTAGTTTTGCCGGAAATCAAGATAAACCATTTTTTACCCTTAAAAGCTCACCCCCTCCCACTTCCCGAACTCGGATCGACCGTAATTTATGTTTCCTCTCATTTTCATCATATTCCCCTGCTTTTCTAATGGGTTTCATCCTACTGTAATTTTTTTTTCATTTTCCACTATCTTTGAATGCTTCGGCACTGGTCTAGATATTCAATTGAATTAAATTTATTAATTCTTTTTTTAACAATACATATACATTGCACAGAACATGTCATAAAATGTTGTAGGGGAACCCTAATGGAAAACCATAGATAAGATAGTGCCCACCTGATACTAATGACATACTAATCCCGAATATCGCTCATTCGGTTAAGTTGTGGAATACATTTGATACTTAGATGAAGCACATAAATGTCTAAATGAAACTGTTAACTGTGCTCTTATTTTTTAACCCCCGAATCCAAAAAAAGGTTGTTATAAATTGGACCGCTATGCTTGTCTGTCTGTGGCATCGTAATGATTTAATGGGGAGTGTTCTTAGCTATGTTTCAAGTGCGAGTTTAGGATTCCCTATACAGAACAATAAATAAGCAATGATTATCAAAATCGGTTCACTCCGCACTTGAATTTATCAGAGGTTTTTTGAATTTCACAAACTTCTTATTTTTTTAATTAAAAAATGTTGTAAATTTGGAAACTGATATGATTATTATCATCTTGTATAATAAATTTCAAATTTTCTCGAGAAACTCAAGAAATCCTGGTCGAAAATTATCGTGCTTCAGGAAATAAAAAAGCCGAGAAACCAGGAATTAAAATTGGATTATCTAATATATATTCATTTTGTATCTACATACACAGAATAATTACATAATTTCTATGCTTTGAGGCTTTTGTGTAATGCCAACAAATAATCCGCCAATGAGGCAAAAAATATGTTTATTTTAATATTTTGTTTTTGTTTTTTTTTTTTTTTTTTTTAATTTGTATTTAGGCATTGATTTACAAGCATGTTCAAAAAAGTGTAAAATAGCAACATCATTGAAACATAACAACCAATCGTGGGAATCAAATTGAAAATAATGTAGGTATACACTTTTTTTTTTTAATATCATATATTATAAAATAATAATTATTGCAAAATGTGTAAAAGTTGTGTAGAATTTCAGCTTTTAATTATAATATCATACAAACAATTGGGGGATCGAAAATAGCAACATATGTGTACATTTGTATATAGAATGGATATAATATAGGAGGTATATACATATATATAATATTATTGTATTCAGTTTGATGCATATATTATAATTATACATATTATACCTATGATACACTAATTCTATACACGATTTCAATAACCCCTTTCTTCAAACAGGATGGGATTTGGATCAAATTTGAAAGTAGCTAAAATTATCTTAAGGATTCGTATGATATTTGTATTAGTAACAAGTGAAAATTTGTAACGCTTAAGTATATTAAGTATGGTATGTTAAGTTTAGTCCCAAGTTTGTAACGCTTGAAAATATTGAAACAAAACTATTGAAAAAACTATGAACAAAATTTTACCATAGGTGTTCATAAAATTACCTAATTAGTCCATTTCCGGTTGCCTGTCCGTCTGTCATCACGATAACTCAAAAACGAAAAGAGATATCAAGCAAACGAGATATATTTTTATAGCGTGCTTAGGATGTAAAAAGTGAGGTCGAGTTTCAAAATGAGCAAGATAGGTCAATTGGGTCTTGGGTGTGTAGAATCCATCTTGTAAACAAAAGTTTAAATGTAAAAAATGTTCCTTATAAAAAAATAAACAACTTTTGTTTGAAACATTTTTTTGTAAACATCACTGTTTACCCGCGAGAGCGCAAATTATGCGCAAACTGTATAATATGTATTATATGGGAATATCAGTTATGTATGATTGACATGTATGTATGGGTAATGTGATAGAGTAATCTACACTGTCTATAAATGGTATTCCAACAATTAACTCAGTACATTGTTTGTTTTCACTTGTTCATATCCAACATTTAGTTAAAATAAAAACAATTTTTTTAACAAAACAAGTGAAAACAAACAATTGACTGAGTTAATTGTTGAAATACCATGCATAGTCAGTGTTGATTTCTTTATCACATTACACATACAAACATGTGACACATACATAACTGATAATCAAGTATAGTGCATACTATAAAATTTCCGCCTAATTGGCGCCCTCACGGGTAAACAGCGATGTTACGAAAAAATGTTTCAAACAAAAATTGTTTCATTTTTTATAAGGAACATTTTTTATATTTAAACTTTTGTTCTATCTCTAGCGGTTTACAAGATGGGTCCTACGGACCCAAGACCCAATTGACCTATGATGCTCATTTACGAACTTGACCTCACTTTTTACGTCCTGAGTACGCTGTAAAAATTTCAGCTCGATATCTTTTTTAGTTTTTGAGTTCCACAGATCGTGTCCACAGACGAACGGGCGGACAACCGGAAATGGACTAATTAGGTGATTTTATGAATACATATGACAAAATTTTTTTTCCTAGCATGATTATTTTTAAACGTTACAAACTTGGGACTAACGTTAATATACTATGTATATTTCATATATACATGGTATAAAAAAACAACTTGGAGAAATAATATATAGAGATTTACAAAATCCAATACTGTTAATATTTCATTGTAAGCTAGGCTAGGTATGCTCAATAATAGAGAACATAATTCATACATTCATGTTATATCAATATCAACAATATTTAATTATGAAAAAGTAAATACATCTATATAATATTTACATATGTTTCAAAATTATCTGCATAATTATTTGGAAAACAAACATATGTTATGTATTATTATGTATGTTGAGTGTTGGCTGGCTTTATGTTTGTTACTGCCCACATATTATTATGCTAATTGTGGTAGCTTTTGTTATATTTGTCTTTTATATGAAAATTCATTAGTAATTTCTTTTCTTTCATGCCTTACTGTTTATTTACATTATTAATGAAAAAATTAATCTAGCTATCACCTACAATAAATTTATGTGAATTTAATTTGGAATTTTTATAATGTATTCTAATATAACTACCTTTATTACTTATTGTTGTTGTTTACTTATAATTATGCATACGATATTTACATCATGGTTTATTCGATTATTTTTGATGTTATATGCTACATACAGGCGTAAACTAAATATTGACAAATATCTTGTCTAGTAATCTTAATTAAAGAGAATTGAAAAAAATACACTCGAACCCGGACTTCTTGGATTCATGTCAAGCGCCCCACCAATAAGGCTATTTGAGTTCTAGACACGAATGCAATTTGAAAAAAAATTGCACTCACGTCAAAGGGAGAGAATATTTCGTGTGTCTTTCGCTTTTTTTAAAAACAGGTTTGGATGGCGGTGTGTAAATTTATGCGGTCAACATATGGATTAATGTTTTTGATAATTAATATTTAAATTGCTTTTTTTTAAATTTTAGTATTAATAATCAAATGATTCATCATATAATTAATTTGTTTTTTTTTTTATAAAGGGGTAAAAATTGTGAGTAACATCAGGTGACCTCTACTAAAAATACATGTACACGCGTGTAATTAAATATGTTACGGTTTAATTAATAATAAAGAGATGCTATATGGACAATAAATAAAATTATTGTTTTATTAATTTTTGTCAAACAGCGTGTAAAAAGGCAAAGTGAATTTTTTTCAACCCTTATTAAAATTATTTCCGTTGACTTTATTTCCAGAAACAATTTTGAATTAACCCAAATATTGTAAAAAATACATTAAGAAAATTCAAATTTTTTTTAATTCGTGCAGAACTTAATTTTTACAGAACTTAATTTAGAAGAAATTTTCAAAAGAAAAAAATCTAAAGTGGTTTATCCGTTTAGGCGCTATGATGCCACCGACAGACAGACAGACACACATAGCGGTCAAACTTATAACAGCCTTTTTTGGGGAGGGGGGGTTATTAAAATATAAATTACTAATTAGATGAACAATTATGTATAAATTTCTCAGAATTTTAAGAATTGATGGATGGATATGACGAAACAAATTGTGGTTCCTTTTTTATCTTTGTAAAAACCTTTTTCTCGTAAACTATTTTGTTAATTGATTTCTGCGAAATATATCGGCTTTTGAAAAATGTTAATTACCAAGGAAAAACTTTTAAATATAAAGTACTAGAGAGATACCCACCAACTTCGCTGGGTTTAAAAGTAAAGATTGATAAAGATTGCTCTCGCTTATCCCCTTTCTATCTAATACTCGCAATAATACTAAGGACTGGGTAACACAGGTAAAATATATGTATGGTTTTCTATTTTTTTTAAATATATAATAGTCGTAATTATTCATTGAGTGAATCAGAAAAGATGGTCGTGAAATATTTTATATTGACTATTTTTTTTTACATGAAATCTGTAATTTATGGTAATGTCAAATTAAATTAATTTTGAAATTTTTTTTTCTCTTTTATTAATATATCTTTATAAATTATATCTCATGTGTTATTCTGAAGTATGAGCTATATTGCTGTACAGTTTCATTAAAAACCATTCGCTAGTTTTAGCGAGAAAGCGTAACAAATAAACAAACAAACAAAAAAACAAACATGCTTTCTTTGGCATTTATAATATATAGAGATTATTTTATCTCTTACAAGAACATATGTGGTTAAGCCACTCTCTAGATGAATCTATTAATAATGTCTGATTTACGAATTTCTAATTTTAAATATTCCTCATTTCAAACTAGTAATGGGAGGAAGTTCCAATAAACCACTTCCTGTTGCAATAGAAAGCTGAAAACATGCATATTAGTCGTTGTATTTTGGATTTTAGAAGAGACTTACTTATTGGTCAAAGCATTCGCTATTCGCACCGTGCGTGAGTTTTTTTGGAGGCGTTTCCATGGTCACGATACATTACTTTAATTATAGAATTGTATGGATGCATATATTATAATTGTATGGATTCCATTTATGACTTACACTGAAAATTTAATATTATTGTCTCACAAATTTAAATAAATAATAATAATAATTTACATTTAAAAAATAATATTTGTGCAATTTGATCTCATTTTCAAAATTTTTAATGCATTAAGTTTAATTAATTAGTGTTTTTCAGTAATTTTATTTTGACCTTTTCTATAACATTAACATGTAAAGAACTGCAAATTAGTCATAACAGCCTCCTTTATCACCAAAATTTTTCACTGGAAGCGCTGGCATCGATTTTATTTTCCCTACCATGACTACACACACAACGAATATACATTTGAATAATATCTTGATACAGCAATATTCATTTTCCACAAATATTTGTTTAAAATACAAATCCAAGCAACCTTCTTGATTGAAAACAACCCTTCTATTATTAAATATCGATAGTAAACTAACTTAAATATAAATTGAAAATGTTAATGTAATTTAAATTAAATAGAACGGAAATATGGTGTTAGATTAATAATAGAAAATTTATAATAATATTGTTATGACTAATCTTTACACAAAATAATATTTATCACAAATAATCAATCATTAAAAATTATTATTATTTACGCATTTTTGTTACGCATATCAAATTAACGTATTTTAAATAACGAGCAACGTTTTTATTTGTATATTAAAATATGATTTATGTGCAATCAAAAAGTTGTATTTTAAGTTTTAATTCTTATATGGTGATTTAAAAGTTAACTATCACTATCAAATTGTCCCGATTTACGCCCTTTCAGGTAAACAATAGCTTTACGATAAAGAGCTTCAAACAAAAAATTGTTTATTTTTTATAAGGAACATTTCTTACATTTAAACTTTTGTTGTATCTCTAACACCTTACAAGATCCAATTGACTTTTGTTGCTCATTTACGAACTCAAACTCACTTTTTACATCTTCAGCACGATATAAAAATTTCACTTTGATATCGCTTTTCGTTTTTGAGTTATCATGTTTACGGACTGGCAGTCGTCCTTCCAAACGTAAATGGGCTAATTTGCTGATTTTATGAACATCTAGACCAGCATTTTGTTCGTAGCATCAATATTTTGAAGCATTACAAACTTGGGACTATATTTAGTATACCTTGATATATTTCATACATGGTATAAAAAGGGCTAAAACGAAACAAATAAATCTATTATTAATTCTTTTGTACAAAATAGAACAATTAATTTGTATTAATCATAGTTACCATAAATAAAAAACCCAATTCACATACATTTTACCTAAGTTGGTAATAAAAAAACAAATTCCATATCATTTAATAATATGTGAATAGATCCACGTCATATACAGGACGATATATCCTGCACGTGATTAAATGTATGGATGTGTTCCCGCCCTAATTCTTTTGTTGTCATTTCATTTCATTTTATAAATTTTATATTTTTTGTACTAAATAAATCTATTGTGTGGTCACTGGCCACCATATCAAATCAGGTGTTTATCTAAAAATGTTTTTAGTGTTATTCTCCCCCGAAAACACAGACTTATGCAATGTAACGAGCGAAGGTCATTATATAAGAGGTGAGAATGCGATGAAAAATATACCGAAAATTTTAGATCACCGGTACATTCCTTCCAAAACCAAAAATATGTCAGATTTTTATACCTTGTGTACATGAAATATATTAAGGTATACTAAGTTTAATCCCAAGTTTGTAACGCTTAAAAATATTGATGCCATGAACAAAAGTTTGGTATAAGTGTTCATAAAATCATCTAATTAATCCATTTCTGTCTGTCTCTCTGACAACACGATAGCTCAAAAACGAAAATAGATACCAAGTTGAAATTCTTATAGCGTGCTCAGGGCGTAAAAAGTGAGGTCGAGTTCACCTTTTAAAAAATGACCTCAACAAAAATTGTGGACTTTGATGGGGGGGGGGGCATCATGTTTTGTTGACATCAGATTGGACTTAGTTCCTCGTTTTGCTTTAATAGCCAATTTAGATTTTAAATGGCAAGAGATAGAATAACAGTTTAAATTAGAAAGTTGATCCTCGTAAAAAAACTAACAACATTATTTTTTCGAAAAACGTTTACTTTCGAAGAAAATATGTCATTATTGCATTTAATCGAAAGAAAGTACGCTTAAAATACTATATCAATAATTGTAGTTCAAAGTCACCGACGATTAGCCCCTATTGCAATTGACAATTTTTGGCTAAAACTTTTCCGTAGTAATCTACATAAATGAAAATTCACAGACGAAAGATAAATTATATTGTTGTCTCTCTTGCTAAGAATTGCAGGCTCAGCTCAGTACTTTTGTTGCGATTTTGCGATTTGCCGACGCTTGTCAAATCATCGATGTCGTTGAGTTACAAAAGCATAATTTCAATAAAAATGTCTTCTGATAAGTAGCATCTAATGAGGGGAAAATATGACCTTAGCAATTGAGGCCTTATACTCAGGAGGTTTTTTTTTTTATATGTATTTGACCATTAATAATATATGATTTAGGTAATAATAATATGTTATTAATGTGTCATATTTTATTATTTTCAATAAATATATTAAAATTATGTTCCAATATTTTATGTATTTTTAAACCTTTTGTTTGAGTTTGTCTCTTATAAAATTATAACATGATTTGCATATTTTTTATGTCTATATTTCTACCAATACCGACCACATCGTTGAATAAAAAAAGAAATTGGATATTGCGTTTTTAACCAATCTTTTGTTAAATTGTAACGAAAACCTTTAATAACAAGTGAAAACAAATAATTGACTAAGTTAATTGTTGAAATACCATGCATAAAATGTTGATTACTTTATAACATTGCACATACATATACAATTTACATAATACAAACTATACAATTTACGCCTAATTTGCGCTCTCACGGGTAAACAGTGATGTTTACGAAAAAATGTTTCCAACAAAAGTTGTTTATTTTTTGTTAAAGAACATTTTTTACACTTAAACTTTTGTTCTATCTCTAACGGTTTACAATATGGGTCCTACGGTCCCATGGCTCAAGACCTAATTGACCTATGTTGCTCATTTACGAACTCGACCTCACTTTTTACATCCTGAGTACGCTAAATTTTAGCTTGATATCTTTTTTCGTTTTTGAGTTATCGTGTCCACAGACGGACGGACGGACAACCGGAAATGAACTAATTAGGTGATTTTATGAACACCTATACTAAAATTTTGTTCGTAGCATCAATATTCTTAAGCGTTACAAACTTGGGACTAAACTTAGTATACCTGGCATATTACATATATATGCATGGTTTAAAAATAAAGGAAGTGAAGTAAATTGCGTGAGTAAATTGAAGTAAATATTAAATGAAAGATTAATAAAACTGTCAATTGTAACTAAATTTCGTGATGAATTTATTGTTTAAGTTAGACCAATATTAGGTGAATATTGCCGGGCTTCGAAAAACTAACCTTCAATTTTTCGGATGAATGTTAGACCATTAAGTTGCATGCTAAAAGCTATGAGATACTGTCATTATTACTGATACAGAATTTTGATTTTATAAAACGTATCCGAAGTTCTCCGAAGTACAATCAGAAGAAATATAATTTATCCTGCATATGAATATAAAAAGCTTGCAAGATTAAACATTTTGTTATTCTTGTATAAGCTTAAGAATGTACAAGCGTCAGGGCAATTTTGGATAAAAGGAGAGTGATTATTATTTTTTTATGAAGTTAAGTCTAAATCAATTCAGAAAATTTTAGGGAGGGACCAATTATTTAAATAAATCACTGACTTCAAAAGTAAGCATACTTAACATTAGTCTTATGGGAAAACGGTAGATGGATGATATGTTTTCATAGATTTCTCCAAAACTAGAGTGAAATATTTCTCCAAAAAAACCATTTAAATTAAAGTGAAAACCTTAATAAATTATTGATAACAAATCAAACCCGTTGTGCCCGACTAATTAAGGCAGTATTAGCACGGTAATGGGGACACAAATTTAAAAATATATATTTTTTCAATTTTCATGATGAATTATGTTGTAACTTGACGATATAAGAAAAAAGGAATAAATTTTTTCGATATCTTGAGTAATTTTCAAAATATCGAAAATTGAAAATTTTGTTTAATAATTTAGCTTTCGATATTTCGAAAATTTTATTCTTATTTTTCGTCTACATTCATCACCAAAGTTGAAAATATAGTACAAATAATTTCAACCCAGTCTACAATTGCCTCGGCGCTCGTGCAACTAGTGAAGACAAAGTACAAAGTAATAAACTTAAATTATGTTAGTGATACACAAAGAACACAACATTAAAAAAGTTCTGTCCACTAAATTATTAATTAATCATTTAATTATTTAAAAAAAATATATTTTGTGATAAAATCAGAGAAATAAAATTAAAATGTGTAAAAAAATTTACACATTTTTTAATATTTAATATGAAGATAATATTTAATTCGTCATATGGCGGCATTACATTGAGTAGCAAGGGTTGATTCTGAGGTTGTTCGCCGTGTGAGTCTACAGTTTCATACATACATTGTAATAATATTTTTGTACACATAATATTAGTAAAAAATATAAAAATAAATGTGGGGGTAAATTGCTGTCACGTTATATTCTTATATTTTTATATTTGAGGTTTGTACGTCATTAGTTTTGAAAAAAAAAAATTTTATGAGTTAATGGTGAAAGGGCGATTATATCAAAGGTTTAAAAAATTATAAATTCTGAATATTTTCTTATAAGCCAAGAGTTAGATGGGAAAATATATCGCTATGCTTGGACGTCAATCAAAATAATAATAATATTATGGTTAATAGCTCGTTTTGGTTATATTGCATTTTTTGTTCGCAACTTAAAAATATGCCATTATGGCTTTTTATCGAAAGAAAGCACGCTTTAGCTACAGAAAAAAATGATTTACGCAAAGGTTGTAATGGCAGCAAAGGGTATTGACCAGTCCTTTAAAGAGGGTTAAATTAAAAGTTATGTCACGATAATCAGACAAAAATAATTTCCCAGTCTTGCAAGATGTTCCCAGCCTATTGCAACCATAGTCTTGGTCTCGATCAAGCTCAAATCTTGGTGATGTAGTCTTTTTCTTGACTTTGCTTGAGCTTGCATATCACGAGAGAGTAAGATCGAGATTGTAAAACCAAGATGAAACTTATTTATCAGTCTTACACTAATGTCATAATGTCAATACGATTTAAATATTATGATAAACACCTGAAACAGTAATAAAACGTTGTTACACGTTGTGCGAAATAATTGGTTTTATTAATTTTTCAAGGATAGATAATATTTATTGCTTTTAAGGAGGATGTACGAGCATGGTAGTGGGAGCACAAATTTAAAAATAGATATTTTCAATTTTTATGATAAATTTATATTATTACTTGACGATATAAGACGAAAAGTAAGAATAAAATTTTTCGATATCTGGCTTAATTTTCAAAATATCGAAAATTGAAAATTTTGTTTAATTATTTAGCTTTCGATATTTCGAAAACCAAGACACATATCGAAAAATTTTATTCTTATTTTTCGTCTACATTCATGAAGTTATAACAAAATTCATGATCAAAGTTGAAAATAAGATGAAAATAATTTCAACCCTTAATCTACCCTGCTCTTACATCCCTTATATGGACGGTGATACTTAGTTTTTTTCTTTTCTAATTCATTGCTAATATGTTTACTTTCTATTAAAAAGTTTTTTTTAAATTTGTTTTCATTCATTCCAAATGAAAATTATCAAAAACTTCCAAAATATGTCGTTTTTTGAGATTCCTCCATAAGAGCCAATGTATTTTATATCGATTTTTAATGACTTTTTTCTTAAAAATTTGCACGGTTACCTAAGCTGAAATTTTAACCACATATTCTTTGAGTAAAAGACTAAATACAAACAAATTTTGAACCTTGAAATCAAACATTGTTGTCATGCTCATACATTCTTAAAAACTAAAATAATAAATTTTACTTTTCAAAAGATAATAAATGAAATTAACGCTACCTAATTGGTTTGTCTAGCTCTTGAAGGCCAAAGCTACCAAGGATTTTTGCTAGGGTGTGTTCACACTAACATCATAAAACCTACAATGACGTAAAAATTGATTTACGTACACTCAACTATACAATATTATGTTGATGATTTCATATACCCACCTGTACAATATTTCATCTCGTACGCCTGCTGTAATAGTGGTTGACAAAAGTATATATGCAGTCCGTCTATCTATCTGTCATAGGTATGTAACGTGTATAGTAGTTGTTGTAGCAAGTATTGCACTTGTTATAACATTGCGTAACAGATGTTTTATTAAAAATATATATATAAAAAAAAAAAAAAAAACGTTACATGTAAAGTACCCGCATATATTGTAATACTCTGACTGCTCTTAACTCACTCTGTCACGGCATGGGGTAAGTGAGACGACGATGTATTTTTGTATACATTATGTACAGGGTCTGACGCGTAATCTATATCTTTATGCTATTAGCGGAAAATTATTATGATCAGAATAGAAAATGACGAATACCAAACTTAACAAGTGAAAATCAACAATTGACTGAGTTAATTGCTGTAATCGCACCCTGTAAAAAAAGTGTTGAATGTCAGTGCTTCTATTATCACTACATATTATAAAACAAAGTCGCTTTTTCTGTCCCTATGTCCCTATGTACGCTTAAATCTTTGAAACTACGCAACGGATTTTGATGCGTTTTTTTTAATAGATAGAGTGATTCAAGAGGAAGGTTTTTATGTATAATACATCCATATTATAGTAGAGTAAGGGGTTGAAATAGGGGTTGAAAGGGGTATGCTTCAAAAACTAAAAAAGTTGTGCATCGATTAAGCTCAAATATTGACACGATATACAACCAGCTTCAAAGATCTATTGTTTTTATCTACTTTTAACCTTCGGAGGGTAGAAAGGTGTAGCGAGAAAGTGGGAAGGAATTATCGAATATTTACAAATATACCTAAGTGGGGTATCAAATAAAAGAGCATGACGTGTACATTACAAAACTGTTATCCCACGCAAGGAAATGTGGAGGGAGGGGTGCAAGTGGGGATGTTGCCCGGCAAAGCGGGTAGTTCACAGCTAGTTTTTAATAAATTAGGAGGGTTTATTTAATAAACCAACACAATTCTTTGATTTGGTTTGCGAAAATTCCTTTGCGAAGATTTCAAAAGTGTTTTCTAGAACTTTTCTTGGTTTTACTAGAATCTTTCACAAGATCACTAGTTTGAGCTACCTGCAAATTTTCAACTACCTATCTTTCTTATCTTTTCAAGTTTTGGAGAAAATGGATTCAAAAGCTATGCCCTAATTTACTCCCTCGATGGTGTTTACGAAAAGTATGTTTCAAACAAAAGTTGTTAGTTATTGTATATGGAGCATTTTTTTATTTGTTTTCTTAAGTGCAATCTAATCATCGTACGCGTTGCGTAGACATCAAAATTTAAGATAAAAGAAATTAGAAGATATTAAAAAGTGAGAAATAGAATATTAAAATCATTCATCGAGGTGTGCGTTAAATCGAAACCTGGAGAAATTTTCATGATAGAAGAACGATCTCAAAAGCCATGTTACCCAAATCAAAAGGAGGTGCTCGAAAAAAAAAAAACCGCATTCATCTCGGTTCACCCATTTAAGAGCTACGTTGCTAAAGACAGATATAAACTGATAAGTCTTTTTTACGCCGAGATTAAAAAAAGGGTTTTCTAATTTCGTCAGATAATTAACTTCATTTTTTTTATTCAATATTGTAGTCACCATTTTAGAAATTCAAATTTTCTAAATGGAGTATTAAATAGACCAGTAATTGACCCTCTAAATATTTCAATCTCTGATCTGTATTTTATTTATATCAATCATGGATAATTCACATTACAATTCTAACCTAAATCGAATTGATTTTCTTGAAATATACGTGAGAAGAAATTATCAGTTTATGACTGAATTGTTGTTTCAAGAGATTGTGGTAATAAATTACATAGAATTTTCAGGTCTTTTTTTTATTCATTAGAGTACATTATTAAAAACACAGAATTTTCCTTTACCCGGATTATTTTAGAGAGGTCTACCTTGGGATCTTTCAAGAGTGATTCCTAGCTTAGTGATAAATAAAACGTAAAAACACCGTTGCTGCTTATACAATTCACTTCTGCATTAGGCAAAATATTCTTCAGTGAGTAATCTGTTTTTTTATTGTTTCTTAATAAACGAAACGGTCAATTTTACCCTTTGTTTATTTACATATGTCTATAGTTCTTGGTGCAAAGTTATTTTCTACAGCAAAAACGCGAACTGAAAATGTTCAAAAATATTTGGAGTATGGATGCTTATAATTTTGACAATTTTGAAAATTTATATCAGCTAACAGATACAGTAGTCTAAGATCCCAATTAGGATCGACCTTCACCCATCTGTTTACCGAATGAAAGTTATTTTTTATGAAATATAAAATGTTAACAAATATCCCTGCAATGGGTTGCCTAAAAAAATGTGGTCAAGACTACTTTTAGTGAAAATATCAAGAGTAAAATTTTTTGAAATTTTTCACTGACTACATATCTAACGAATATTGATCTACTCGAAAGTAAAAGCCATAAAGAATATGCAGCAGCTATGCTGTCTGCCTCTTTTCGTTCACTATTTTCGCATTTATACAAGTTGTGAATAGTAATTACGTTCATCTGTTAATTCATTGCCTCACATATATAAATAAAGATAATTTTATTGCAAATACGGTGCTATATGATTGTCCACAAAATATCAGTCAAAAAATAAAGTTTACAAGCTTTCCAAGTTTTGATATTTTTATTAAAAGTTGTCTGGACCATATTTTTTAGGGCAACCCACAACAGGGATATTTGTAAATATTTTACATTTCATAAAAAATAACTTTCATTCGGTAAACAGATGGGTGAAGGTCGACCTTAATTCGGATCTTGTACTACAGTGAATGTTCCTAAAAATTTTTACAGCTTTATATCGATAAAAACTGCCCATTTGGAATTTTTCGTGCACAAATATTTATCGGCGCATTTTTTTCGAACATCAGTATCGATGAGATAAGGACTATTTCTGCACTTAGTTATAATCAACAGTGAAACGAATCAGGTAACATAAATCTGTAAGAATGCACCTCCTATTTTGATTCATCCGGTATCAGTGCACACATATAGGGCTGGTTTTGTATTTTAAATTCTCTCAACTATTCACCCTTTTCTCTTTAGTTCACAACAAGCATTACCTACCACTACCATTAGAACTACCACTAGTATGATCGTATTCGTAGGTATCATACCTACCACGTTCGTTACGTTATGGATTACAACATGATTCTTCTACTCATACTGTTAAAATTAATGCATAGATATTTAATGACAATGATTAATGACTCGTTACATTATGTTTGAATGTTAGTAGATCACGGCCCACCACTGACTGACTGACTGTTATTGCTTCTACTTCTACTTCTGTTCCTTTATATTATTATTCAAATTAAAATATATACAAAACAATGATGTCAACCCGTTTACACCATACACAATAAACAATGTTCTATATCGATAACTTACCCACTATTCGTTCCAAATAAATTAGTGTTGTTTATTTATGTGTCCTAAAACTTCTTCAAATACTTTGAAATTCACACGATCATTTATCGGATTAGTATGCCATTTTTTAGGATCATTATACACGAAACGATTTTTATCAAAACAACATTGTTTAAGTCATTTAAAAATATGTTTTGAACGCATCCTATTAAGGATGTACGAGCTCCAGGGAAATTTTGGATAAAAGCCTTGATTTTTTTGTTAATATGAAGTCGAAATAAGTCTAAATCAATTCTGAAAATTTTAAGGGGGTTGTCCGATTATTTAAATAAATAAATGACTTCAAAGTAGGTAAACTTAACATTGGTTTTATGAGAAAACGGTAGATGGATGATATGTTTTCATAGATTTCTCCATAGATTTTAATGAAGCTGAGATTAATTTTTAGAAATTAAAGGGCACAAGAGATTGAGAATTGAGAAAATTTCGAAAGTATTTTCTGGAATTTTTTTGGTTTTTCCAGAATGTTTCACAAAATCACTATTTGAAGTTAGCCTGAAAACTATCAACACACTTTTTTTTTAGTTTTAGAGAAAATGGACACCAATTTTCATAAGTTGCCCCCTCACGAGTAAACAGTGATGTTTACGAAAGAATGATTCAAATAGAAGGAGTTAATTATTTTTATAACGGATACCGTTTACATTTAAACTTTTGTTCCATCTCTAACGATTTACAAGATGAATAATTTTCCATTTGATTAAAATAATTTCATTCTAAATTTCTCATTGTCAGTTTTGAAGCTAGAAAATCGAAAAAAAAATATGCACAATTAAATCAGCTAGAACTTTTAGTTGAACTTGAAAAATTTGTCAGGGATTTTCAAAATTGTGTAAATTTTTTACTTTTATATATTAAGTTTCATTGTACTATATTGTCATGTGCATCATTGTTTATTTACTGCCTCTTTGCCTACATTATAAGCACATAGCCTATTATACTCCTCATCAAGAGGAATAAGTTCAAACTACGGGGAAAAGGGGTAGGGGAAACCTTTTTTCTCTTTGCACCGCGTTCTTTGGCCACCTACGCCACTGAATAAGCTAACGTTTATCTTGGCATGTTGTCTTGCTTTTATTAAAACTACAGTTTAGTCGTTTAATTTGAAATATTCTATATATTCGTTTTGAGACAAAATGCTAATAAATTACTTAAATATTGCCAATGATGCAACAAGAAACCTAACGAACTGATTTCAAGGGAATCTTTGAAAGTTTGTATTTTAAATGTCAATTAGGGTTGACAAATAAATTGTATAATAAAACATGTTAAGAAAATTCTCTGACTGTAACATGTATAAATATTTTTTTTCATTTATCTAAGTTAAACGTTGACATTTGATAAATTGTGTTGGTGGGGTTGTGAAAATAAAATTTCACGAATAATATTTTTAATCTTCTAAATCATAAACTTGGTTAGTTTTATATGGTAGATATTTTACCAAATATATTGAAATTGATATTTATTTATTTCTATAGTAATTAGTCCCCATTCTATGTATAAATCCCTATTGGTATTATATCCACCTACCTAAAATTTAATATGATACCATTACATAATAATAGTATGTAATATAAACCCTCTGTAATTGTAAATTAATTGTAGTTTGAAATTAACAAAATTATAATTATTATAATAATTTTAGTGTACCGTATACCTTTAGATAAAATTATTATAATGTTATTTTAGAGTAATTATTAATAATAATAATTGTAAATACCGGTTCCATAATAAATGTTTCAAGTCGATTTTAGTCAAAATTTAGTACTAGTTTTATTATAACCACATTTCTGAAACACTGTAAATGTTATTTTGTTTTCATTGAATGCCGTTGTTTGTTGATACCTCAACAATTTTGTAAAGTTTTTCAATGAACGTTTTTGCAATATAGACCCGCATTAATAATTTTCGAATGGAAAATTTTTCACAATCCCGTTTAAAAAATTCTCCCGTACGTAAAAGTGCAGGTTGGCGGTGGGATACTGTGTAAATTAATTGACCGAATCGCTCCCGAAAATATTTTATCATATAATTGGGGTCAAAGTTAATAAAAAATGTTCTTAGACATTTGTCGTTGACAAGCCCTACAGTTTTCGAATAAAAAATTCGTAAAATTTGAAAAAATACAATTTATCCTTCAAGAAGTGTATGAAAAAATCAGATTTTTATTTGTAGTGTAAAGGAAACTCAACAACTTCTCGCAAAAGTTTTTGGTCGAATTGCATTTTAAGCGCCTTTAAGACTGAAATTGTTGATAGAGGCGCGAAAAACCACCTCAAAATAAGGATTTTCTGTACTATACATGCTAAAAAGATGGAATTTCCATCAATCGGCTCAAAATAAAGTCAAACTATCAGAAAAGTAAAAAAAAGTCATTTTCTACAACGCAACCCCCCGGAAAGTCGGAAAAAGAAAGAGGTTTTTCGATTTTCAGAGGGTTGCAATGTAGGTGATGAAACTTTTTTCTCTTAATTTGACTTTATTTTTAATCGCTTGGTGAAAATCCCAACTTCCAGCACGTAGGTATGAACTAAATTCCAGCATGTAGGTATGAACTAAAAAAGAAAACAAATTAAGTGATTTAATATTTTGATTTGCTAGTACAATAAATGAAATATAAATTCGACAGAAGCCTTACGGGATTCCACTCATAAATGAAATACAAGTTTTATATCATCAAATTAGAAATTTTATTTATTTTTCTCTCATAGGAATAGAAAATTTATCCCATGAATGAATGATTTTAATGACTTGTTTTAATTAAAAGAATTTAATTCCTTTTAAGATTGTATAATTATTCAGTGTTTTATACATTTGTTTGTTAAAATAATACAGCATGGGACACGGAAATCGATCATTTTAAAAGTATTTCTATTACTGGAAGACGCATGTTCGCTGAATGAAATACCTAATTTCCGCCCTACGCCCAAATTGGTTATTGTCTACATCTTTTCATTTTATTACTAATTTGAGTTTCAACATTTCATCATTCCTCTTAAAATATTACGGCCCATATTTTTAGATAAATAATATTATTTAAACAAGTGAAATTTACAAAATTAAAAAATCCCCGAGAAATTTTTCGGGTTCGGAATCCAAAACTTGCAATTGAAACCTAATTAAGAACACTCTCCATTAAATTTTTTTCCTTAAAGCCTTCTTCAAACAGAACCGATTTTGAGCATCATCGCTTATTTTTTAGTTGTTCCGGATACGGATCCCTAAACTCGCACTTGAAACATAGCTAAGAACACTTCCCATTTTAAACGCAAAAAAAAATTCAAATTGGTTAATTAGACGCTAAGATACCACAGACAGACATACACACATAGGGGGCAAACTTATAACACCCCTTTTTTTGGTTCGGAGGCTAAAAATAGACAATATATTTGAACAACACCGAGTGAAAATTTCAAAGAAATAGGCGAAGAGTTTTCTGAGATTTAAGATTTAGAAATGCACATTTCAAAGAAATGTATCACACAGGTGATGTATTTTCGAACCGATTACAATAATTTACCCATACTGTTTGTTAAGCTAACAATTCTTTTTCATAATTTTTGTGAATTCAAGAAACGAATAATTTTCAATTTTACCCATTCATTGCACAAAGTTTATTTAACATTTTATAATGAGGAAAAAGAAAAAAACATGTTTATCAATTAGAAAGAAACGTGTGCTTGCTTACAAGCCGTAAAAGAAGTAAAGTTTAAGAAAATATAATCAACAAGATGAAAAAATAAAGTCTTAATAAATAATTGTAAAATTTATCGTTGTAAGAAAAACCCGAACTGAAATATATAAATATGAAACAATTATTATAAATCATTAGTTTGGCACTATTGATAAAATCGAAAAGGAAGGAAAGAAAAATAGGGTGAATAAAAGTAGTAGAATATTATTTGTAAAGAATACTATATACTTTTTGTACAGTATGGTACAGATCAAGTTGACACTTTCTATGTTTGTGACTTACTTCAGTATTGCATCATCTTTTTCAACATGTTTCCTGGTGAATCCTTTCAATCGAAAAATTTCAGCATAGGCTTGTGGTCTATAAATATTCCTCGTTAAAAGAGTACTTTCGTAATACATATTCCATAAACTATTCCAAAACTTAGTTTTTGAAATTTAACAATAAATTTATGTCGTATAAGTCGAAATTGTATGTATACGTGTGAAAGGTTATCTAGACAATTAATTGGAACAATTGTAATTACAACTCTGTACTACATTTCTATGTATACATAGTGATGTTTCTAAGGATCGGTTGGTCTGTAATAGTACAGTTAAAGATGTTACAAATCAAGGAAAATGAAAGAATCCGCTCGCATTTTGCTAAAACCTCATGCAATATGTTTCTTAGGTGTTAAATATTATTAGTAACACATGAGTTAGTGACGCAAATGTTTCTATTTGTTAATCAACAATAAATTTTTAATTCAAACGAACGGTTTATTAACTAACAAAATTAATAAATAGGCAACTTGAATTGCGTATACGTTATATATGTTTAATAGTTTTCGATTATTTGACAAACACTTATCATTTACATCATACAAGTTGCCTATTTATTAATTTTTTAAGTGTACTTTAACATTGATCGTTTCATTGAAGTAAAAATTTATTGTTTATTAACAAATAATAATGATATTTTACACATAACAACAAAGAGATAAGTGAATGCGATATGATGAATGAGAGAGGAAACTGCCAGTGAGTTCCCCTGTGCCCCTGTCATAGTAATATGTCATAATCATATGATGCATAGAGATATAATATGTCTGCTATTATATTTGTTTTGTACAAAGAGGTTATATACAGTTTTTCTGAAAAATGAAAAAGTGTTTAATATGCAGATTTGCATATTCTCCAATAGGTGGCAGGAGTTTATACTAAGTATACAACTTCTTTTTTCAGAAATGTAATTTAAATATTGGTAGATGAAAGTGCACTTAAATTTAAAAAATAATTAAACTCAATAAAACTTTTAGTAAATTTTATTAAAAATTAAACTGTTTATACTGTGTTTAGTATGTAAATAAAGTTTCTTTTGACGTTTTTACTTTTTGAATAACTTTTAATGTATTAAATAATATTCCATAAATCGTTTTTTAACTATTTACTTGATAGCAATAATGTAAACAATTTGTAGCCAATGACATAAGGATTAGACAAGGACACAGGGGACTCACTGACAGTCTTCTCTCTCGTTCATCATATCACAAGCTCTGGGCCCTGGCGTTCTCTAGTTGTATAAACTCTTTGCATAAGAAACACATTCCATGAAGTTTTAGCAAAATGATACCGGTTTCTTACATTTTTCTTCATTAGCCGATTTTTGTAACATCTTTTACTGTACCAATAGGTCGGTCTTGTAAGCAATAATTCTCTCACACAAATGTAAAGGAATCCCAATGAGAAAGATTGCTCACGTTTAGAATTTTGTTTTATTTATGTGTTGTATATAATAATAAGACGGCTACATGTCTACAATACGTACGTAAAACCAACCACATATCGCTACGTTTAGTTTGTTGTACTGCAACTGTATTGTATACATTTACACAGATTAAACGTAAAATGTATCTTGTTTGTATCTATCTATGTGGCACGAAGAAGGAGTTAAGATTTACTACACACAATGTATCATCATCTTTATATACGATATCTACTAGAAGTATCATAGGATATATCTGATTCACAACCCAAAAACTAGTTCAGAATGTTGACTGGATGGTTATGAAAAACTTCTCCATTATAAATCGGTCAACGATCAAATACAGTTTTGTGAACCTCTTCTAAAAATTTTATAGATAATTCCGCGTTCTTTGTCCCCAAGAGAGTGATGAAGGGCACTAATAACATCTATCTCAAGTTTGAAACGAAATTTTAGACTTTGGGTTGAAATTATTTGTACCTTATTTTCAACTTTGATGATGAATTTTCATGAATCTAGACAAACAATAATCGAACAACTCAGTTGATCGACTATATGGTGTGCTCTGTCTCAATATCAGTAATATATATCAAGGTATACTAAGTTTAGTCCCAAGTTTGTGACACTTAAAAATATTGGTGTTACGAACAAAATTTTGGGAGAGTTGTCCATAAAATCATCTAAAAAAAACCATTTCCGGTTTTCTGTCTGTCCATCTGTCAACACGATAATTCAAAAACACAGGATGTAAAAAGAGACGCTAAGTTCGTAAATGAGAAACATAGGACAATTGGGTCTTGGATCTTTTAAACTGTTAGAGATAGAATAAAGGTTTTAATGTAAACAATTTTTTGCATAACAAGAACTTTTGTATAAATACGTTGCTGGTTTCAAATTTGGACAAAGCTTTGGTGTCCATTTTCTCCAAAGGTATAAAAGATGGGAAATTGCAGGTAGCTTTAATTAATGAAATATTTTCGAAAAATTCGTGTAGTAGCTGAAATTTGGAAAGTTCTCATTTGTTGATGATGATATTATTATATTTTTGAATATTTATCTAAAACAATTCGAGAAGTCATAACAAGGCATTGGCATTATTGGTAGACATGCTCTAGAATTCATTGTGGAAAAACATTTAAAAGAACACACTCGGTATTGTGGCATATGAGTATATAAAGTTTTGATTCACCAACCAAAAAGCATTTTGAAAACGTACATTTAGTACGATAGATAGATATTTCGTGCAATGGATATTTTTCTATATTAACAAAAAATTATTATTATTATTATGACTAATGTGTATCTATCTATATCTATAACTATTTATCTATTTATCTATTATGTACAAAAAGTCATTTGTTATTTATTTATATTATATTTTTGTTGTTTACACTGATTTTAAAAATATTGATTTTAAATTTATAAATATAATATAGAAATTATAATTGAAACTATTATTTATTTAAAATTTACCAGGTGGTTAATTACTTACTGTGTTTGTTGTTCGAATTCTGAGATAAGTCGATCATAGTCTAAGGACTATAAAACCCAAATCCATCATTCCTTCTCAGGTTAAGGATGTTCTTTTTGCTCACAGTTTTTACACGTACCGCAATTGGTACAAGGACAAAAGTAATGTCTTGTTATTCGCTCCGTGCGTGAGTTTCGTTTCCATGGTAACGATACACTACTTTAATTATAGAAATGTATGGATGCATATATAATTGTATGGATTGCATTTAAGACTTACATTTAAAATTTAATATTATTGTCTCACAAATTTAAATAAATAATTATGATAATTTACATTTGAAAAATAATATTTGTTCAATTTGATTTCTTATTTTCACAATTTTTAATGCATTAAGTTTAATTAATTCGTGTTTTTCAATAATTTTAATTTGACATTTCTATTACATTAACATGTAAAGGATTGCAAATTAGTCATAACAGCCCCCTTTAACTCCAAAATTTTTCACTTAAAGCGCTGGCATCGATTTTATTGTCCCTACCATGACTACGCACACAACGAATACAAGTATAAAACGACAGTCTAATAATACATTATATATGAACAAAAGTTGTACATCCTTTCAATACCTACAACTTTGCAATTTACTTTTTTCTATAGGACTAGTAGACTTGCCGAAAATGAAGATAAACTGTTTTGTACCCTTAAAAACTCACCCCCTTCCACTTTCCGACCTCAGATCGCCCGTAATTTACTTTTCCTTCCATTTTTGTTATATTTTCTTCCTTTTTCAATGGGTTTCATCCTACCATAATTTTTATCCACTTTTGACTATTTTCAAATGCTTCAGCCCTAGTGTATCAGGTATGTTTGTTTTTTTGATATGTTGTTTGCAATGGAAAGGACATGTTAAATTCAAGCTTTCGACCTCTCTTTTGACCTCCTGAATAAAAAAAGGAAATATTTGTTTTTTTATGTAGAATAAAAAGGGGTGATTAGGGAAATCAATAGTAAAGGAGCTATGGCCGTATAAACAATTCATTTGTTTATAACAATTTTTCCCCCAGTGACTCCTTGAAATACACTATTTTTCGGTAGGATCTGTAAATGCATACGAAACCCACTCAACTTCTACACTAATACACATAGTTAGTTAGTAGTGATTTATTAATTTTAATGCTGTGTAATTTTAAAATTGAACATTTATTATTTATTTTAAAATGGTATATAAATATTATGATAAAATAAAATATTAAACAACCACATTCTAATTATAATGATAGTTTATACTGAGGGTGAGGGGGTAGTGCATATACTACTTGACAACATCATTATGAATTATTATAATATTATCAAACATTTCAATACATTAATCTATATTGTAGATTTTAAATAACTGTTTAATTGCATTCAATTAAATGCTTTACATTACATTGACAAATACAATGTTTATAATTTCAAAACTAAACGTCCTTCTATTTGTAATATTTAAATAAAAAAGTAGTAAGACTGTTCGAAGGCAAGTCTAGGTTTGAGTCCATTTCGAGTGTCACAAAAGTAACCGACCGGCGCGGTCCAGGAAAAACATTTTTTTGAAAATGTGAATACTGATGATTGTTTTTAAGTCATCATTTGAGCAAGGTTGAGAACACATTTTATCGAGAGAACTGACCCAATACATGAGTAAGCTATTGGTCTTCAAAGCCGTATGCGTTGTAGAATCCGGCCGAAGACTCGAAGCGTGGCAAACAAATGTATTAATGTACAATGAAAAAAGCTAAGTCTTCCATTCGAAAAATGTTGTAAAATGTGTCATCTCAGGTGTTAGATATTTCAAAAATTATTTTCCAATTTACAAACTGGGCTAGAGCTTCCAAGAGCTTCAAGTCTTCTTAGATTTTGAGGTTTTCGGGTTGGTCTCAGCCTTGGTCAAAGTGAAAATTTCTGTCACCAGCTCCCCTACCATAAGCATGTACTTTCCTGTAGATTAATTATATAGTCTTACATCATTCCTAGCTTTCCTCCGTTTCCGCTCTGATTTCAACGTTAATCTAAAACAATTGCTGACTCTTTTCACCATTTGTCCAATATTTTCAACCGATCGATAGCATTATTTTCTCCAAATATTGCGGTGTTTAAATTAATATCATACACGTGAACATGTGTTTTAGAGAGCGTATAGAGGCAGAGTGGATACTGCAGGACAAAAACGAGATCATAAATACAAAAGCTTTGATTATAGCTAATCAATTCTATCTTTCTTGCAATTTCTAAAGTTAGCGATTAAATAGTACTACACTAGCATAAAGCTGTAATTAACTTTTACCTAACTTTTGAATTTAGGAAATCGAAATCTGCACGTGTACTTCAAATGAATAATAATATATACGTAATACTGTGGAATAAAACTGATTATATAATAAAAATAATGACCTATTCATTAAACATCATGTGGGAATTGAAAAAAAAAAAAAACAAATCTTTTACAATGGGGAACGAATCATATTTATATCATAAATAAAATAAATTTATTTAGGTAGAAATATTGAAAATAGTATACTATGCATATAGGAATATAGAAAGCATTATTAAGCTATTTACGTCTTACAAATAAATTGGGGTCCGTAGATAAATAAATAAATTAATCCCTTAGTTGTTTGTTACCTGGGTAATGAATCGCTGGCCCATCTAATATCTTAATATATATATTTCTTGTGTGCGTGTGCATGTGACTGAACTCCTCCTAGACGGCTGGACCGATTTCGATGAAATTTTTTGTGTGAGTTCAAGGGGATTGGAGAATGGTTTAGATATACCATTCGGTCCACTACAACTGTTTTTGAGGGCTCCGTACCAAAAAAATGAAATTTCATTAAATGGTGGGAGCGCATATAAATCATATCACATTATGTATACTATGTGTACTATGTATTTTTAATAGTATTCAGGTATTGTCAATAGGCATTTATTAGAGCCATATGCGAGCGCAGCGAGCTCTACTATCAAAGGTCAGGCCAAAGGTCGAAGGTCAGGCCACTCCAATAAATAGGAGTTAAATTGGGGTTTAGCGGGATGGGTTTAGCGGACAGGCTAAACGTAGTATAGGTATTCATGAATTGGAGTTACGTTTTTACGGGACAACGTCCGTCGGGGCCGCTAGTATTATATATATTTCTTGTGTGTAGATGTTAGTTATTGAACTCCTCTTTAACGGATGAACCGATTTTGATAATATTTGTACGTGTTCAATTGGATCCGGTTTAAATTCACCATTCGGTCCATTACAACTATTTTGTTGGATTCTGTATAACCCGATCATCTTATTCAAAATAAGTGGTCCACCTCGGAATCTAGCGGAATAAGCTGAATTTTGTACAAACCTTTATTTTCATAGTACAAATGTTGTCTCAAAAGTCACATATGGTCATGCGTGAGGTCAATCGTATTAACATTTAAAAAATCATGATAGTTCATTTTGCAATCAATTTCTTATAATTTTCACTTCTGTAAAACAAGGGATCTTAAAAAAATTATATGTTATGCGGACCGGACCATCTTGTGTTATTATTTTAATGATTATAATAAATGGGTGCGTAACATTTTGTGTAGGTTACATAATAAACAACTAATATAAATACATACGTACATGATGAGTTGCGTAAATAATACTTTAATGACGATCAGGCCACCTGGCATGTTATAGTCATGAATAATAACTAAACGAACTCGATATACTTATAGAATCATCATTTAGTTAAACAAAATATAATTTAGGAAATAGAACAATTGACTGAGCTTGAAATTTGAAAATACCCTGTGTAATTTTTAAGATGATGAATAATTATGTTTAAATTGTCCAAATAAATAAGCCTAAAAAAATTTTTTTAACTGCTGAAAGTCCAAAAAATTATTATTACTTTGATATTTTAAATGTAAACTTCATGCACGAAAACATCAGAAACCTTTGGGAATGGTTTTTAAGACTAAAATATAAGAAATTTACATATGAAATTTACAAAATATAAAAAACCTCCGACAAATTTTTCGGCAATTGAACTCTAAGCCCGCACTTGAAACATAGCTAAGAAGACTCTTCATTAAATTGCCTTTAAAAAAAAAAAAATCAAATCGTTCTTCCGTTAAGGCGTTACGATACCACAGACAAACAGACATAGCGGTTAAACTTGTAACACCTCTTTTTTCAGTTCGGGGGTTAAAAACTGAAAAAAAAGCATTTTTGCAAACAAATAATTTTGAACGAAAATTTAAAGGTTTTCTTTTGGCATAACGTTTTTTGCAGTTGCAAGCCCAATTTGTAAAAATGTAAACTGTCCAATAGTGGAAAGTTATTCTACATTCAGGGTGTTATTTGGGATTGTGGTTTGTTCCTTAGTTTGTTCTTTTATCTTCAAATCATTTTAAGCTCCCCCAATAAGGCTTATGGGTATGATATTCAGGGCCAAAATGTTAATTGATCAAAGAAGATTGTAAACTAACCTATTTTAGGAGTAGTGTCGGTGGTTTATATTTTCGGTATTAAAATGATATTTTGAGAAACAAAAAACTATCCTGAGTATGATTTTGATGCCAAAATGAATGTTGCAAAAAAGTCATTTACTATCCAACTTTAGAAATATTAGGGAAGCTTAAAGTTGGTATTTTAATGGGGTACTTTATATTCGTATTTACACTAGGTATAAAAATATATAATTTAGCTTGTCGGTTGAGATATAAATTTAAACTAATAGATAATATTGATGGTTATTAAACAATATTAATAATAAATTTGATATAATTAAATAATATTATAATACAAAATAAAATAATCCATTAAATTTCTTATATAATTTTTTTTTTATTATGAATTTAAATTATAATTTCAAATCATTTCCTGTTAATAAATTGTCTATGAGAATAATCAGGATAACAATACAATCATCATTACTTATTTTAGTTTGACGGGATGTTTCCCACAGTTTTGAAAAATAAGTGATTATATTTTTTAAGTTTACTATTTCTTGCGTTATATCTAGCCTAAACAGTGTTTCAATTGTTCGTTGGTTATTCTGTCATTTTTGTGGTCTGTGTTTAAGTACTTTCCAAGAGTTATTCGTATCGTATATATTCATATTTCGTATATATTCGTACGTCGTCTATATTCGTATGTCGTCTATATTCGTATGTCGTCTATATTCGTATGTCGTCCTTACAGAGTTGTATACGAAGTATTTCGCTAGTAGCTAGTGACATCTACTTGAAACGTTTACATTCTAAAGACTATTTGACAATACAGATTATTTGATTCTAAAGGTCAAATGACACTACAGTATCAAGTCTAGTTTTACACATCTATTGGTAATATGGCCAATTCGACATCAGGATTATGATGTGCACAAGCATAATTAAAACTGTATAAAAATATGACCTAATTTTAAGCAAATAAATTATATTGAGTAGAATTACATTTGAACAATTTACAACATACAATGTGGGTATGTGATGGTATACAAACAATATCATGGTACTATTATAATACATATAATATAAAGTTCAATATGATTATCAAATAGAGTGAATTTTCCCTTTGAGAATTGAAAAACATTGATGTTGGTGTACGTACATACTTATATATCGACATTGATACCATAGTACCGATGACAAAAACTATCATCAGCATTTACCACGATGCAATAGTTGATGATCATTCAGGAACTATGCGATAACAAACGAAACTAGTTGAAATAAGTATTACGGAATCAAAGCAACTTGAGAAAATGTTTAAGCTTTATACAAAATAAATGTTAATCTATTATGCCTAATAGCTTCTTTTGTAGTGAACCAATCAAAAAAGGTGGTTAGACGGAACCATAGAATTTTGTACCACTAGTGTGCAAATTGTGTGTAAAAAAAAATATGTTGTCTTTAATACTGTTTTAAAATCAGTACTGTTGTAAACAAATATCTATTGATTGATTATTTATTAAAATGCTACTCATTAAATGCAATGGTAGTAGGTACTAGCGTGCAATATACAATTCATCAGAAAAACTAAAGTTGAGCAAACTGCTAAGTTTTAAATACCCGTTAATTGTTAATAGTTTTTCAAATTTTAATATCCCAGAGAATTTCATTATTACATTAGATAGATAACAATACATTGGACATTTAATAATATTATATATGTGATACCAGTTAGTAGTATCGATATCCTTTCACACTATTTCATATAATAGTTAAAATAAATGTCTGTGTTAAGTATCGGATTTCATGATCAATATCCAATATCCAAGTTTTTGTTTTTGCTTCTTTCATAATTAGTTGCCATGAAACATAATTTTTTTTCTAAAGTTCTGTTATGGAAATATGTAAAAGATGAAGATCCTAAAGATAATAAATGAGAACTCTAGGATATTTCGAATCAAATTTCGATTTTGTGCCAATACGTAATTCGACTACCAAGTAGTCATTATCTGTATAAATTACCTAATCGTAATTACTCTGATTGTATTTGGTACTCAATGCTAATTTGGTGACGGTCTGCACGACTTTTGCAAATGACGGCGTTTAGGCTATCACCAAATTAGCAACGAGTAACATAGCAATAAGAGTAATTACGATCAGCCATTGATAATGACTACTTGGTAGTCAAAATACGTATTTGTAAAATACAAAAATTGATCCAGGAAATTGAGGAATTACGAAGGAGAAAATAATAGTTTCAATACAAATGTAACAATATTTATTACTTTCTGGGTTATGTGTTTTGCAGTGTTAGTCCAAGAAAATTAAGATTTAAACTACTATTAATACGGAAGCCTGCATTTTTGAATAATACATACTTTCCAATTCTATTACGGTGGTAGAAAAACATTAAAAACTACCTCCGAAATCACTTTTTTGAAAATACCTCGAAAACATACGAAGATATGGAAAAAAGTTTTTCATAAAAAATGTAGATATCAAAATTTTGTAAATCATATCCAATCACTTTTGACGTATTTGCAATAGAACCCGAGGAACTGGCAATAACCAAATATCTTTCAGACATGGTCCATAAGGTTTGACACCGAATTGTCCATTGCCGTATAACTAAAAAACGAATTTTAGTGTTTTTTCCGATTTTCCGCGGGGATATCTTTTCATATTTTATGTGGCTGAGATATAAATTAGATTTGTTTATTGCAGATTTCTCGGTTTCTTCCAAATACGTCAAAAGTGATTAGAAATGATTTTATAGAAAATTTTGATATCTATATTTTTTAATAAATTCGTATTTTAATAAATAATTTTCCATATGTTCGTATGTTTTCGAAATATTCTCAAAAAAGTGATTTTGGTATATTTTCATTCCTCTGAATAGAATTCAATATATTTTAACTATGTATACTTCAAATTTATGTCAAAACGAACTCCAAAAACGCTGGCTTTGGTTTTGATGGTAGTTTAAATCTCCATTTTATTGAAGTATGTCAACATTTTATGAAATAGTTTATTTAAAAAAATCTCAACACAAGGTTATTTTCCCAGTCTTTAAGTGCGGATGTTTTTTTTTTTAGCTCATTAATTATTGGTCCGATTTTGACCAAACCCAATAACCAACAATTTGGTGAATTTTGTGATCTTGACGTTTTTGATAATGTTCATCCGATGGCCTTTTCTCAATGCATGTCTTTTTTACCAAATTTACTTTAAAAAAAATGTAATAGGAATGCTATCGTTTCAAAATAAATTGTTCAGATGAAACCATCCATTATTTTTAACTTAGAATTATACTCAATATAACAAGACATAAATTTTTATTTATTAATAGAAAAAATAAGAAAGCTTCAACAAGGAAAGTAAAAATATATAAAATATTAATATAAATGAAACAGAAAAAAAAAAGTATACATTGGAACAGTATTATATACAATTTGGAGTTAATAACAACATAAACAAATGCAATAAATTTGAAATGAGACAACTTCCGACTTATTAATTATTGAACAAAACAGGCTATCAATCTTTTCTATTACCCCTCTGACGCCAGACAATATAAGAAATATAGTATATCAGAATGGAAGAAGAAATTCAAAAAGCAAAAATGCTATCCTCTTCGCGTAGTAGTACACATAGGCATTTCTACTTACATTGTCTGTATATACACCATACAGCAGAATGTTTTTTCCTATGCAATAAGAAAAAGATAAATTTTATATTTGAGCACTGAAAGAAATGAAAAAAGACTTTCTATTTTTCCAAATAAGAGTTACGATTAAATTATTAATGTTTGAACACATATGGACATACAACAGAAACAAAAACTGTTAATGTTGTTTAAAACATAGTCAGTTTACGAAATATTATAAGTTCTAAGATTACCTAACAAAGAATGCAAATTTTGTGTCAGTGTACCAAGTCTATAAAATGTATCGCTTGATAAACATTATTATTTATTTATATTTCATATCACTCACAAAACAGACACACACAATGTACATTATAAGCTTGTTTTTTCCGCCATTCTGTGCATTTTAAAGGTATAATAAAAAAACAACAACAACACCAACTAAATACAAACATATCAACATAATATTTTTAATATAGAAAATAAAAAATAAAATAAAATACATACAATCTATTGAATGAATGCCGTTGTCGTTAAAAGCATAATATTATATGGAAACATTTTATTTGTTATCTATTGTAACATAAAATTATGACGTACTTTAAACAATAATCTTAATAGCCATAGAAAAAAAAAGAGTCATAATTGTTACAATGTGACTGACTGTTACTATTTACTTGCATTTAGTACCTACTAGTCATATAGTTGGTAGTTTAATTTATTATAGGTACGTTTATATTGTTCCTGGTTACAATGCATTTAAAAATTATTCACACTTGAAATTAGCAAATTATCACTACATAGTATAAAACAAAGTCGCTTTCTCTGTCCCTATGTCCCTATGCCCCTTTGTATGCTTAAATCTTTGAAACTACGTAACGGATTTTGATGCGGTTTTTTTTAATAGATAGAGTGATTCAAGAGGAAGGTTTATATGTATAATAACATCCATTAAATAGTGGAGAAGTACTGCTATTTTTGAGGTTAATAGTTAAAAATGTAAAAAGTAAATAAGTAAAAATGTAGTGTATGAATTTAGATATTCCAAAGATAGCAGGAAATCTTCATGGTATAGGGAAAGGGGGATTGTTTTACTCCAAATTTAACGCGTGCGGGCCACGGGCAGTAATGGATAAATCAAAACTACTGGATCGATTTTAATCACATAGGCTATATATTTTATACCCGTGCGAAGCCAGAGCGGGCCGCTATGTTTTTATATACAACGTTCACAGTTTTTCTGTAGTGTATTTAGTATCAGCATTGCACCCGTGCGAAGCAGGGGCGGGTCGCTAGTTGTTATATATAGTTGTTTTTGAATATCGTTGTAGATGATATGTATTAAAATCATTGTGCAATCTAATCGTCACATATAAAGGTGATGATGAATGTACTTCCTGTGTCTGTGTATGATGGTATAAGCCATGAACTTTTCTACAATTTCTACGAATAAATAGATAGATAGATGATTATTATGAAGTACAGTAGCTATTAAATTGAGTTTTCTATTCTATATTATATGCATTTAACAATTATATATGTAATATATAGATAGAGATATTATATTGAATGTTTTTATAGTTAATTTATCAAGAGTACATATTATAAGTATTATAGTCGAGTGGAAACATATCAAAACAGTGTGCACAAATAATATTTATCTTCGACTCCTTTTAAGGATGTATGAGCATGGTAGTGGGGGCACAAATTTAAAAATAGATATTTTCAATTTTGATTATAAATTTATATTATTACTTGACGATATAAGACGAAAAGTAAGAATAAAATTTCTCGATATCCTGGCTTGATTTCAAAATATCGAAAATTGAAAATTTTGTTTAATTATTTAGCTTTCTATATTTCGAAAACCAAGACACATATCGAAAAATTTTATTCCTATTTTTCGTCTACATTTATGAAGTTATAACAAAATTCATCATCAAAGTTGAAAATAAGATAAAAATAATTTCAATCCTTAATCTACCCTGCTCTTACATCCCTTATATGGACGGTGACACTTAGTTTTTTTCTTTTCTAATTCATTGCTAATATGTTTACTTTCTATTAAAAAGTTTTTTTTAATTTGTTTTCATTCATTCCAAATGAAAATTATCAAAAACTTCCAAAATATGTCGTTTTTTGAGATTCCTCCATAAGAGCCAATGTATTTTATATCGATTTTTAATGACTTTTTTCTTAAAAATTTGCATGGATACCTAAGCTGAAAATTTAACCACATATTCTTTGAGTAAAAGACTACCTACAAACAAATTTTGAGCCTTTAAATCGAAAACAAGCAGCAAAAAATTTGACTTTCCGGTCGTAGATGAGAGAATGTAAATTTTTTTTTCTTGTATTAAAAGGGATGATTATAATTATTTATCATTGTTACAAGTTTTTAGAGAATTCTAACTCGCCTATTATTATTTATTTTAGTATCTATGTATTATTTGTATGAAGGTATAATAAAGTTTCATTTTAAATTAGGAAATGTTAATATCCAGAAACATAGTCAATCCAGTAGGATTAGCAATTTTATATGCTTTACTTTAAGTAATTGTTGATAGCCAACAGTTAATACAACAAATTGATATTACAAAAAATTATAATTCCCAGGTATTTTAATATCTTAAGGATACTTAGTTCATCATCCCATCATTATATGATTATTGAGTATCTGTCGGAAAATTTTCTGCATAGAGGGATCGGGCTAAATTTTTTTTTATCACTGTAGATGAAGAATTCTCGCTCCATGAAGTTGGTTTTTAAAAAGACTTTACTAATTTGCAAGATATGAACGTTTAAAATTCCTAATTAAAAAAAGAGGAAGATACCCACTAGTGACGTCAAACGTAGGTATCGCCACACAGATTACTTATAAAACTTTGTTTTGCTGAAAGGAGATGGGAAACCTTTGAATGCAATCTTTGATTGCTTATATCTTGTCACTTTAAAGTTTTGTCATGGTATCAAATCTAGCTTTACATTTCTATGGGTAATATGTATGGCCAATTCGACATCAGATTACCCCCTATTATCATTACTTACTAGTCGAGGTCGGTATAAGTTAAACGTATTTGTAGGTACGTCTAACTGTGTGATTTTAATTTTTGTTTGAAAGATAATTTGATCAAAAATGTTCTAAGCTACGATTTAAATGCAATACGCAAAGTGTTCGGAATGGATCGCGTTTTATTTTTATTAAATTTTTAATTTGATATTGTTTAATAATACTAGCACTAAATTCATCATTTTTAACGTAGCCATCATACCACCAATGGCTACTACTATTGCTTGTAGCTGCAAGTACCATCAGTAACAATATTTTATCGTATTGTTACTTGATTTTACTACAACATAAAAATTCTATTTTCATTTGAACAATTGACAATAGTTCAGTATTCTTGTTAGTATAATAAACTGAATACTTAACTGTGCATGTATACAGAATGCCCCAATTTGCTCGAGAATAAATTTTTTCTACAAAATTTGAAAAAATAAATTTTAAAGTTAATCTTATCCACCATTTTGATGTTCTTCTGGAATTAAGAAGTTCAGCCTTTTTTGGAAGCTTATTTTCGGATTTTATTAGATTCTAATAAGAAGAATTGTTTCTAAAATCATTATTTTGATTAAAGAACATAAGAATATGTAGCATATTGCTTTTGATTCCTGTAAAATGTATTAATTTTTCCTAAATATTTTTCAACAAAAATGGTTGTATTTGTTATAAAGACCAACTTCTCAATTGAAAGTAGGTGCCTATCTGTTATGAGTAATATGCAAGAATTTGATCTCCTTTTATCTCTGAGATTTTATCTCTGGGAAGATTTTAGGTTCAGGTCACAACTATAAACATGGGAAATTTGTTTCTTAATCGGCGAAATAGTTTGAAACATGAACAAAAGTAGAAGTTTTTTGAACTGGCTATCGAAAACGAAGCCATGAAATACTTCATTATCTTCTTTTTTTTTTTTGTGAATTCGATCGTGTGTTATTTTTCCCAAATTAAACTTGAACATCCTGTATATTATGTAAGTATGCATGCATGTGGTTGTATTCGTTTTATGAGACACTACATAATATAAACGAAGTTATTGCCAATCGTCATTTTTACAAACGGTCTGTTTCATTACCTTCAATATTAACTATTCGATATAATAAAAACTGTATTCTTATTCGTCATGAATTATTAAGACAATGGATAATTCTGTTTTTAAATAATAGGACGGACCGTCCATGGTTTGTTTTAAGATATTAAAAGTGTAATTTTTCCCTCATAAAATTATTCTTTTAAAATGACGTAGTTTAAATACAACAAATATGGGCCTTGAGGCCCATGTTGACAAATCATTTTTTTTATTCACAACCAATTCTTGTCATTGGATTTGGTAAGAAGGTTAATTTGGATTCATGATGTTTATCAGATCAGTCAAGCGTAAAAATTAGGAATGAACGAGTAACTTTGTAGTTATTATAAAAAATAGAGCATCGATCGTTTGACAACGTTCATATTAATATTTATTTACGATACTAGTGGGATAGAATCATTATTAACGTACACCTGCGAAATTTGCACGAGTGCGTAGCAAGAGTAGTACGATCGCAGAACTACGTTGACAATGCGTTATCGCAAGTATATCGTACAAAACTTTATTTGCGCCTTTAAAATGTGAAATGAAAATGAAGAGCGCAATAGTAATACGTTAGTACAAAAAAAAACAAAACGAATAGGATATAAAGATAAAGGAAGGGGATTGCCAAAATAGACATATGTTAAGTTACACAGAGAAAAAAGGGCTTCGGATATTCATCAACTGACAAGGACAAACCTTGAAAAATTAAAAAAGCGTTTTTGTCTCAAAAAGTGCATTTTAATTTAGTTATACTTAGCTTAATATCAGTTATTTTAAAGCTGAATAAAATGACTGAATTAATGCGAAAAAATGAAAATTAGTAGGTAGCATCAATTATTAAGCCCTGTTTTGGAAAAAACAAAAAACAGTTTTCTAGAAAATACTTTATTTTCAAAATTTTCGAAAACTAGTACAAATGGCGGCCTGTAGACGTTGTAAAGTTACTATTTTGGTGTGGACTTAGCGGTTCAATAAAATACCAAAGTAGAAGTTTTATATTGTGCTTTGCGATTTCAGTTATTTGTGCGACTTTACTGGTCAACAGGTAATTATACCATTTCTCAAAACGTTTTTCATACAATGTTTCAACTTTTTTAAGCCATAAAGTTACAAAATTACAAGGCTACCGTTATACATTCAAAAAATTTTATTTCTTTTTATTTAGTTTATATTTCAATAACATTTTATTACTATCCAATGAATAAGGCCACCATGATATGAGAATAATAAAAAATTATGACTATTGACTGACTCACCCAAATATATTGACTCATTTACAGATAAAAAAAACATACACAATAGTTTGTGCCATTACATTCAAAAACTGACAAAATTGATTTGTACGCTTAAAAATAGTTATAATAAACACACACACACACAAAAACCATAAAGTCTCTATACTTAGTAATAATAATTTGAAATACAAAGTAGGTCTTATAAAAAAGAAATAAACTTTTTTTTTTATAAAAACAGTTTTATTTCTAACAATATTTATTCAACATAATTATTTAAACTCGTAAAAATTTTTCCCCATTCTCAAAATAATAATAATAATAATAATAATAATGATAATAATAACGAAATAGTACAATAAAATAGTTTTTAGTGTGCTATTTTTAATACGTTGTTTAAATTTATTACCGAAATGAAATTTTAAAGGAAGTACCAAGTTCTTTAAATAGGAAACAAAGGATTTTAACAAAATTACAACAAACAATCAGTTTATTATATTATTATATATTTCTGTATATTATTATTATAATAGTATTAAGTAATAAAAAATTTTACGTTATATTATTATTATTATCTGTTAAGTCTGTTTATATCCAATCATCTAAGGGTTTCACCTCGAAAACCCTAAATGTTAAGGAGGATCCCTCACCAGTAATAGAAAAAAATAAATTAGTAGAAAATGATCCAAATTTTTAGTATGTTGTAGTTAACGATACATATTATTAAATAAAAAAAAAATTTGGGTATCTTATCGTTCAATTAAGAGAGTAATTAACTTCCTCATGATCGTTCAACTTCTTGTTCCCTCGCGAGAGTACTTCACGAGAGTGCGGCGAGGCTCAGTAAAAATTTTTGTGTATTTAAATTTTTAATATTAAAAATTTATTTTAAATAAATAATATCTCAAAATATACACTTTTTTTAATTGACTATCGTTGGCCAAAGCTTGAGCAAGGGCTGACAAACCAAGCCTTAGTTCGTTAATTTTGGTTTTAATAACAAAAATTGAAAAAAAAAATTACTGGATTTCTCGGTGCAGGCCCTGATTCTATTGTTACGCTAGGCTTTTCCTAATATCGCCACTGTTTTTTGAATTAAAATTATTTAATAAAAATAATTCTTTTTTTGTGGTTTATAAAACATACATTACAAAGCCGAAAGCTAAAAAATTGTGAATTTAAAATAACGAAAATACTTGTTTTGAAAACTAAAAAACTATACTGTTATGTTATATTTATTTTAATGTTATAATATTCATGAAATTTGTTTAAAATAAACTTTTAAACTCATTATATTTAACGCCCTCAGGCATCATAATAACCATATTAAAATTAACGGAGAAATTATTTTAAGGTTGAAAATAAAAATAACACAGAAAATTCAAAGAATAAAGCATTTTGTTTAATCTATTTATACACTGTGATAAAAAAACCATAATAAAAGTTAATCCTAGAATATTATTATGAATTAAAAGATAAACAAGATAATACAAACATTTTTCTCTTCAAACTACCTCTTTTTGAGTTAGTGCTCCAAGCCATTCGCGGATAGAAGTGAATTGACTAATGTCTTTTCTATTACTTATTCCTGATTACATTAGAGTTTTTTCAAGCACAATTTTCAAAAATTCTCTCTTAATTTTAATGAAAAGATCATTTTTCTAAAAGTAAAGGCAGTCTAATACACAGGCGTTTATGCTAAAGCAAAAATCAAGTCTCTTAAGAGATTAAAACCTTCGAGTCTTGATCTTGTTTTTCGTGATATTAGCTGCATGTGAAATCTTTTAAATTGGCAATTTAGATAGTTCTGATGTCGGGGAACATGTCATACATACTAACTAGCCAACTAAATTTTATAAAGATGAATTAACCGCGATGATACCGGAGACGCTATAAGGTCGAACTTATTTGATAACCAGATGATATATATGTTTTAATAAAATTTAATTGATTTATAAACACGCAATCATAGTTTTTCTATCGAAAAGTGTTCATCAGTGGTTTTTGCAGTCAAGCCTTGACCATTATTTTCGTAATAAAATAATCTTGCTTCTGATACCAATTTCGATTGGGTATGTGCAGGTAAGTCAATATAGATAACTACACCGATCTGTTTACCAATCGAAATTGATAGCAGAAGAAAGATAATTTAATAACGAAAACAATGGAATTGCAAAAAATTGATTAAATTTAGCTTAATGAAAAATACTTGAAACACTTTTCGATTGTCAAAGTATGATAGGAGTGTTTATAAATAAATAAAATTTCAAAAAAAAGTATGTTTCGCCTGGTTAGCCGATGGATGAAGATCGACCTTAGACCATCTCTTAGACTACAATTATCTAACTCGGTCAGTGTAATCACCGTTCTCGTTAACGAATCTGACCTTTAAAATACCAAAACTCTTCTTGATCGAGAAGTTTTCGTTAACGAGAACGGTGATTAAAATTTTGAATTTATTCAAAATAAACAATATTTTGCTATTTTTTTGACCAGTTATAAGCAAAAAAGTTCTCTTAAATTTTTTTCTGAACGCCTAGTTTTCAAAAAAAAAAATTTTTTAATTAAAAATCAAATATTCGATATTAAAAATGTGTTATTTTTTTGATCTCATAGAGAATTCGCTTAGCTAATGCAGCCTGCGCTACGAACTTTTTTTGGTACGTTTTAATGTTATATTTTCAATAACGAGATATTTGGCTGTAAAGACTTCATCGTAGCGTTTAAACGGATGAACCGATTTTAATTTTTTTGGTTTTGTACGAAAGGTAATAAAACGGAGAGTGTGTTCATACATATGTTTCAAAAGCGAGTTTAGAGTTTCGTTGCGACTATAGCTTAGTAAATTTTGTAAATTTCACTTGCATTAAATAAATCGATTATTAAAACGTTTAAATAGTAAGTGAATGCTTTTGTCCGTAAATCTACAAAAAAGTATTAACACAGATCCATAAAAGACAAATTTCAAATGTTTTGATTTAATATATTTGAAAGAAGTCATAACAGCCACCCGTTGACTTTACGATAGGAATAAACTTACACATATATAGGTAGTGGTAGATATTACAGTGCAACCTTAATATAACGAACCTCAATATAACGAATTCCTCGATTTAACAAATTTTTCGCAATCCCCATGAATTGTCCATAAGAGTCAATTTAAAATATACCTCTGCATTTCGAATATTTTTTGCGAACAGTCTCTTTATAACGAATTTTCAACTATAATAAAAAATTAAAATACCTCTAAATAACGAAATTCGTCAATTCAAAACCTTTATATAACGTATAAGTCCCACCAATATATGACAGTTAGTATGATCCATAGTATGTAATTCATGTCGCGAGAGGTTCCGACACTTTTTTCCTCTTAATAACGAATTTTAGACCAACTTAACCTCAATATAACAAACCTCAGTTTAATGAATTACTTGATATAACGAATATTTACTGGTTCCCTTCAGATTTGTTATATTGAGGCTGCACTGTATATACATTTGTGAGATGAATGATTATTATAGAGGTTGTTAGATTTGAAAACAAAATTGTTCGTTTTTGGTAAAGTTTGGTTGGTTCAACAATCATAATATTTGATAGTTAAACTGATATGTATATAATAATATGTATAGTAATGTAAATGGTAGGTAGTTGGTAATCAAAAGCGTGAAGTAATCACGTACTATATAGTAGGTAGGTACTTATATAATAGGTACTATTGGATACCTACAAAATAAGTAGGTAATATACATTTATAGTCACGTCACAGAAGCACTACTACTGGTATCATAAATTCAACTATGTTGGTGGTTCGTATATATAATATTGGATGGATGGTGAAGGTATCCTGTAGGTACCTACACTAGCCTGTTAGCTATATATAGTGGTAGGTACCTATCGTTGTAATCGTAATACCTTATAAGGATGGGGGTATGAGCTTATTATACACAGTGATTTATTTTGGTTAAGGATGTATGAGCATGGTAGTGGGGACACAAATTTAAAAATAGATATTTTCAATTTTGATGATAAATTTATATTATTACTTGACGATATAAGACGAAAAGTAAGAATAAAATTTGTCGATATCTGGCTTAATTTTCAAAATATCGAAAATTGAAAATTTTGTTTAATTATTTAGCTTTCGATATTTCGAAAACCAAGACACATATCGAAAAATTTTATTCTTATTTTTCGTCTACATTCATGAAGTTATAACAAAATTCATCATCAAAGTTGTCAATCACCCTTAATCTACCCTGCTCTTACATCCCTTATATGGACGGTGACACTTAGTTTTTTTCTTTTCTAATTCATTGCTAATATGTTTACTTTCTATTAAAAAGTTTTTTTTTAATTTGTTTTCATTCATTCCAAATGAAAATTATCAAAAACTTCCAAAATATGTCGTTTTTTGAGATTCCTCCATAAGAGCCAATGTATTTTATATCGATTTGTAATGACTTTTTTCTTAAAAATTTGCACGGATACCTAAGCTGAAATTTTAACCACATATTCTTTGAGTAAAAGACTACCTACAAACAAATTTTGAGCCTTTAAATCAAACATTGTTGTCATGAACATACATCCTTAAGAGCTGACAGTTTATAACGATTTTGTAAGTAGAATAGATACTCAACTGTCTTGCAGAAAACGTGACATACTTAAAAAAATGCCAATTTATCCCGATACTTCGAACCGATTTTAATCTAATTATTCAGAAAATTTTAACATTCATGTGTCCTTAAAAGTTCATTTTGTGTCGGTTTGTGCTAAAATTTTGCAAGGTGAGCAACTGTTTTGTTTAAAATCTAATGGTATACACTGCAAATGGTTGCTGTTCGAATTTTTCTGATAGATATCTTGTATAACAAGGCATTTGCGCTGGAAGCATGCAAATTTCTGTTCGCCAAGGTAAAGTTATTCTTTAACTATAAAACTAAATCATTATAAAATCACAACCACACTAAAATGATTAAAAAGCGGTAAAACTGATAATTGATACTGTTAAAAATGGTCGAAGAGGCGGCTGCAAAATTTCTAGGGAATCACTACATAGTATAAAACAAAGTCGCTTTCTCTGTCCCTATGTCCCTTTGTATGCTTAAATCTTTGAAACTACGCAACGGATTTTGATGCGGTTTATTTACGTTAAATTAAAACAACGCCTTTTATGAAGTAATTTGTTTTTTTACTAAAAATCTAATATTTTCTTGGAAAAATATAATAAAAATAAAAAAAAGTAGGATTTGACCAAACCAATCAAATACTTTTTTAAATGTTTTTTCAAAATGATATAATCCAATTGAAATCAGTTCATATCCCTTCTTTAGTTTAATATTATTAAATAAAATATACTAATATCTACTGATTATCATTGGCTGCTGGTTATCGAATAACAAATTTATCAATTTTTGCCATACCTATAGCGCCCAAACTAGGGCTCAAATCCAAAAATTGGTAAATGACTTTTTCCTTCGTCTTTATGAGCTTATTCTGTAGGCCGACGATCTGCAGTCAATAACAGAACACCCTGTATACTCAATCAACCTGTATAGTGAAACATTACATACCAATACTACCAACTGGTATATACATATATATATATATGATGCCCTTGTATATATATATATGAATATATAACTATTTATGTGCTTTGCACTTTATACGAGACTTGCAATAATTTTGCCTAACTGATACTGATAAAAATATAACCCTTTTTTTATGGGAATATTATATATAAAATATACATACTGGTTCTTGAATAATTCTGATTTATTGAATATTTTAATTGAAAAAAAAAAAAAAAGTTTGATATATTTATAGACGAATTCTCATGTTTTAAACTTGTTTTTAAATATCCGGTGCAATGACTTTGATTAATTTTTATTTCATTTGTTATATATAGAAAAGTATTATAATAGTTAGTATACCTATACCTTATACACCATGATATCACCTCCCTGTGAGTGTCTAGTCACAGTCATGGAGTTATATGAACTTATATTTGACATTAATATTATAAAGCTTATAGGTCACTAACATTTTTATTGAATTACTGCAGTATTATTCTTCATATTTTATTTATTATGTGAATAAAATTAATGTGAAATTTATTAAAGAAATGTAAAAAAAAATTTAATGAAAAATGCTTTTTAAGGGACAAGCTTTTATTATACTAAAACGTAAAAAAATTTTATCTATGAGTTACCCATACCCAACTATTTGTAAAAGCTTGAGGCGCTCAATTTAAAATTTCAAAAATGAATCAGAACGACTCATCTACTCCTCATTGCTAATCATTTTTTGATTCATTTGATAATTATTTGACTGAATTTTGTGAAGCGCTCTTTCACCAGAAGTAGATTTTTTACTAGAGTATTAGCTAGTTATTAGAATTTTTATTAGAGATACCAGAATTTATTTTTATATAAATTTATTCGAGTTTGTGTACAATAATACATTCACAAACATGTTCTAAAGTTACGGTACCGCAATAAAATTTATTTCATTTAATCTCTCTTTTGGTTTAAGTTTCTTTTGGTAACATTTCATTAACTTTTTAGAAATTATTTCTATTTAAACTTAAAATCCCTCCCAATACACAATCATTTTCATCACTTTAATCCGAATTGTCAATTTAAATGCATATTAATTATGCTAATTGCATATTTTTAATTTCTTATAGTTATCAAACTAGGCCACAAAATTTTTTGACGCTCTAACGAATCGAATGCCGAAAGCCGCATTCAAATTCGACTAACTGCTTAAATTTTTCGAACTTTGATCATTTTTTGTATTTCGTTTCTTCGTTTAATGAACTTGTTTTTCTGAAATAGGAAACTCATTAATTTGTATATATTCCGAAAAAATGAAAATTCAAAAACAAAACATAACAAGTGAAAACAAACAATTGATTGAGTTAATTGTCAAAACACCATGTATAGACAGTGTTGATGACACAATCGTTGGTTTTTTGACGTCTCTTAAATAAAAAAAAAAGAAACGCTATCCTCTTTTAAATAGCCACAGACACATAACTGATATTCCCATATTAAAACATACTATAAAATTTGCACCTTATTAGCGCCCTCGTGGGTAAACAGTGATGTTTACGTTTTATGTCCTGAGTACGCTATAAAAATTTTATCTTGAAATCTCTTTTCGTTTTTGAGTTATCGTGTTGACGGACAGACGGACACACAACTGCAAATGGACTAATTAGGTGATTCTATGAATACCTATACCAAAATTATTTTGGTAGCATGAATATTTTTTAAGTGTTACAAACTTGGGACTAAACTTAATATACTATGTATATTTCATATATACATGGTATAAAAACCAAAAAAACAATATACCAAGAAACCTAAAATGAATTGTCATTTCCATTTAAAATATCCCATATGAATAGATAGATTTGAAAACGACATCCAGAATGGACATCGTAGATATATATAGAAGGACATGGTTGAGGCGGAGAAGAGATATTATATACTTGAAGAGTAGATGGTAGAAGGTAGACATGTCGTTCATATAACAAACTATACGACACATAGTTCTATAGTTACATTTGGTATTATAGTTCTACACATAACATACCCGTTCACAGTGAAATATTATTCGAAATATATCCATAAACTATTATCTTGATACTGTGGTAACATAATACTGATATCAATTCCTAGTTGTTCAACTGAACGACGAGTATGTATGTATGTATGAGTGTTTATATAGCAGATAATAATATATCACGCTCATACCGAATATCTACTAGTCTATCTTTCAGTTATCTATGTAGTTAGTTCATACCAAAACTAAATTTTATGTCGATGAAGTTAGATGCGAAAATTCAAACGTTTATCAACACTATTGCACTTCTAAGAAACCTTGGAACAAATATGTACTTGGTAATCTTACTCAAAAATGGATTTCGTGGAAATTGGTTTCAATAATAATCTATACATATAAAGACTTATAATTGAAAAGTCATTCATCGAAATCTGTATATATAAAAATAAATTGCTGTGCGTTAGTCTCGCTAAAACTCAAAAACGGTTGGACCGATTTTCAAAATTTTTTGTTTGTTTTGTTCGCTATAGTTCAGGGATGGTTTAGAAAAAAAATCATTTTCATTTTAAAAATTGATTACCTTTTGTTTCGGACAGTTTCTTAAAAAACTAATGTAATAAGATTAATAACAAATATCTTGGGTCTTTGTCCAACTTATTACTGTGTGCCCGAAACAGTAATGAATCGTAATTGAAATGAAAAGGACAATTTCGGAATAATTAGATTCAATGCGGAATAATTTCAGAGACTGAACGGAATGAAAATGTTGGCTCTACAGTCAGATTCATAAAATATCTCGAAAATTACTCATTTAATGGTCAAATAAACACGATTTTTGTAACTTTCGGGTCAAAATTACCTCATAAACTTTTATCGAAATCGGAAACAAAAACTTTTTTTACACTTTTTGCAATTTGTAAAAATCGAAAAAATCATAAAAAATTCAAAAAAACACAATTTTTGTAATTTTTGGTTGGGTTGGGTTGGGTTGGGTTGGGTTATGTTGGGTTAGGTTGGGTTAGGTTGGGTGAAGCTGGGTTAGGCTGGGTTAGGTTGGGTTAGGCTGGGTTAGGCTGGGTTAGGTTGGGTTAGGTTGGGTTAGGCTGGGTTAGGTTGGGTTGGGTTGAGTGTGGGTGTGGGTGTAGGTGTGGGTGTGGGTGTGGGTGTGGGTGTAGGTGTAGGTGTGGGTGTGGGTGTGGGTGTGGGTGTGGGTGTGGGTGTGGGTGTGGGTGTGGGTGTGGGTGTGGGTGTGGGTGTGGGTGTGGGTGACTAATCGATGATCGTAGAAAAACATGATTCATGGGTAATAAACCGGTACCTTAAAAAACAAAGTTAAACGAATGGCGTTAGAAGTATTTTTTTCGATTATAATTCAGTCCATATGATGACTGATATCAAAACATTGTCTAAAAACAAGTTACTGAATTTCTTCGACTCCCAAATGAGTCTCCAAGAACACTTCCGAAAAGAAGATAAAAAATTACTGATTTTATGACTTACTTTACTAACCGTTTTGAAGCTCCAAACACGCCTTTGAATTCAAGATTCTTGTTGAAAAATGTTCAATGTACCTCGCCATTCTTCATAAAGGCCAGGATGTCTTGGAGCTCTTATTAAGAATGAAACTACACTCAATAACCGTGACATTTAAAGTTACTGTCTCATGGATCTTGATAACTTTTAAGACTCTGTAAATACATAGATGTCTGCAATTACTATCATACATATCGTTTACCGTATACCGTACCTATAACGCTAGTTATAGTAAAACGTTGCTGTGATTGGAACTATATACTAGCTAGCATTACATACATACACTCATATAGTATAGTACACAGTTTTAGAGTGAGCAGCAAGCAGTATAGTATTTGCTTGTCAACAAAATTACATTGTTGTTGTAATTAATTGCTGTTTAGTTTGTCATTGTACTTACTATTTACCATTTTCTATGCAATACAATACTAGGAAAAGTACAAGATGTTTTAACTCTTTGAGAAATTTAATAGTCTGTATAACAACACCACTCTAAGTCATCGCTTACTTTGTTTAATTGCCAAAAACTCAAAGCTTCGTATTTAGGGTTTGATACTTACTCAAATCATTCGAAATGCAAAAGCCTCAGATGTGAAAAATTGATTCGTGTGTTTGGATTGTCTACTGTTCACTATTTTTTTGGGGTGCTGAATCCAAATTTGAAGTGTGACAACAAAATTCACGCACTTTTTAAAAATTTAACCCTGTATCTTTGAAACCATTCATTTTATGGAGACAAAATTTATGATTAACTTTATTAAACCTTTTTGAATGTAGTACAAGAGAAACTACAGCTAGTCAAAAATGCACAAAATTGTACTTGGCAAGAAATAAAAGTTTAAGCATGCATAGTAGAATAAAAAACCTTGACTCAGTCTCAGTTGTTGATGTCTGTATTCTTAGAGAGATGCTCACGTTCAGAATTCAAATAAATTTTATATCTTATTTTTTTCAAAGCTGATCCAAAGACAAATTAAACTTATATTGTAACTTTAGTATAGGAAAAATAAATTTTTTTACTTTAAATTCTACTGTTTTAATGAATAATACTGGCTTCCAACACATATTAACTAATGATTTAAGAGTGTGATTTATGTTGTGTTTATTATTAAAGAGTGTTTATTATCATATTTGCCGCCAGATGTCGTTTTCATCGCGCTCTTTACGGATAGCAAGTCAAGAAAATTAGTATTTGTTTTTAAATAAAGCAAGTTTGCACCAAGAAAATATTTAACATATAGTTAACAAAACTAAAAAATATGCCATTACACATTTTGTTTGTATTCGTTGAATGTATTTTAAAAGTAACGCCAGGGGTAGCAAATCGAATTAAACATTACTAAGTAAAATTATATTTAGATTGATTCAATGGACAAAAATTATAATAATCAAAATACAGTGTGTCGCATTGTGCTACGTAAGCTGTTGACAGAGGACAAATTTAAGCTTTAGAGCTCATTGTGATACCATATATGTATTTTACTACCTTTCCGCTGATAATTTCCTTTTTCAGCTCCTCAATTTCAGAGGCTGAGTGCACCTCCTTCATGCATATACCATGCACTACATCAGCCCATCACAACTATTAATTTAATTAATTATGTTGCGACGGCGGAAATCGAAATTGGCTACGCCTTAACGCCTATTACATTTTTATTTTGTTTGGCCCATATATATTGTTGCATGTTGTACATAACAAATATTATACATGTATAATATATAGAACATTTATTCACCAATGTTTCGAAACATTTTTCGATTTACAAAATATGTTGGTGGTGAAACCATAAACTAAAATATGCCTAAAACTATCTTCTTGTGTTCAGTAGAAAGTTGTTGTTGTTGTTGTTGTTCATTTATGTAAACCATATCATTGGAATAATAAAACTTCCATGTTGAGTATGCATCTCATCTCATCTCATCTCTCAATCTCTCAACTAAAACTAAACACAACACAACTCAATGTAGAATGTAAAAGTTTTGTATATATTTTAATAATGAACCAATGATGACGATATTTTCAAGTACTTTACGTAAACCACTCATGGATAAAATTTTATATGATCTAGAATTTCTCATTTCACAGAAAGGGGTCTTTATTTGATTTTATATGAAATATTTAATGAAAATGAATAATAATAATAATAATTTGAATTCTTTATCAGTCATAAAAGTTCATATATTAGTTTGGAATTTTGTAGGTATGAATACAAAAAATATTAGCTCAGTTGGTTAAGGCCAATTCCGTCCGCAATATTTCCTCTTTTATAGGAGGGGGAAAATGTTTCCTCTTTTTAAAATGTTGCTTTATCTTTTATGAGTAACGTGTACAAGGTAAATGTCATATAACACTGAAGACCAAAATTAAATTAAACAAGAGAAAACAAACAATTGACTGAGTTAATTGTCGAAATACCATGTATGGACAGTGTTGATTACTCTGTCTGATACTATAACTGATATAACCATAACATACATACAATACAATTTTGTGCTCTCACGGGTAAGCAGTGATGTTTACGAAAAAATGTTGTTTAATATTTTATAAGGAACATTTTTTACATTTAAATTTTTGTTCTATCTCTAACGGTTTACAAGAAAGGTCCTACGCAGCAAAGACCCAAATGACCTTATGACCCCTTAGAAAAAATCGTAAAAAATTAATTGTTTCGGAATTTGATGAAACTCAGTATATAAGGTAATTTTGACCCAAGAAATTAAAAAATCAATTCGATTCATTTGGCGATTGGCCGAGTAATTTTCGAAAAAAACGATATTTCGGATCGATTTCCGGTATTATCTCGAGAATTATTCGCCCAATCGTTAAATGAAACCGATTTTTGTATTTTTTGGGTCAAAATTACCTTATATACAGAGTTTTATCGAAATTGGAGACGATAAATTTGTATCGATTTTTTGCAATTTTTTCAAGGGGTACCCCTTAGAAAAATTCGAAAATATCGTAAAAAATTATTTGTTTCGAAATTTGATGAAACTTAGTTTATAAGGTAATTTTGACCCAAGAAATTCAAAAATCGAGTTCATTTGGCGATTGGCCGAGTAATTTTCGAAAAAAAACGATATTTCGGATCGATTTCCGGTATTATCTCGAGAATTATTCGCCCAATCGTTAAATGAAACCGATTTTTGTATTTTTTGGGTCAAAATTACCTTATATACAGAGTTTTATCGAAATTGGAGACGATAAATTTGTATCGATTTCATCAATTTGCTCTATTTACACGATTATATTTTCCAATTAAATACAATTTTATTTTCCATCAATAAAATACATGACTTTAAACTAAAATCAATATCTTTCATAAAAGTAATGATATTGTTTATTTAACTTCAGTGATTTTGTTCCAATGAATTCATATTTTAAATTCAATCCCATTATATTGTAAATACAAATATTGAACTGTACTTGTTTCAATCATAAGGAAAAGGTTTGATAGTATTTTTACCTTATTTCAATTTGAAACGGGATGAGGTCATTTTTTTTATTGTAGGTATACATCTAAATGTTTAAATTTGCTGCACCTAAAGAAGTTTAATAAATACCTACATTTCAATGTGAATAGATTATAAAGGGATATATACCAATTAAATATGTAATAATTTAATAATGAAATACGTATATTTCCAAACAACTCGAATAAAATGGAAGTCGTAAATGAGGAAGCACATACATACATTAGTTGATCGTTTAACCCAAATTTAAGATAATTACAATCCCTTCCGTATACATAATACTTACTATGCACACACATCTATCCATGTATTTATAGTTAACAAAAGAAATATTCGTTAATTATTCAAATTTTAAGTATTTAATTCTCTTATTTTAATGTTAAAAGTTCACAAAATCTCCATCAGTATAACAACAATTCAAACATTCATAAAACTATATGTATATGTATATAGGAATTTACTATTACTATCAACTTAAAACAGTATTTTAATGTATACTAAACGTATTAAATGTGTAATCAAGTTCGAAAATATCGAGCCAAATATAGCAAAAAATAAAGATAACGAAACCAAAAAAAAAACTGAAAAAAATTGCGGTACATGTATTTTCTGATATAGATATTATAATCTTTAAAGTTTGGATGAATGGATGTTTGTACTCACGTTAGCGCCTAACATTATGAACGGCACAGAAATATCACTACATAGTATAAAACAAAGTCGCTTTCTCTGTCCCTATGTCCCTATGTCCCTTTGTATGCTTAAATCTTTGAAACTACGCAACGGATTTTGATGCGGTTTTTTTTAATAGATAGAGTGATTCAAGAGGAAGGTTTATATGTATAATAACATCCATTAAATAGTGGAGAAGTACTGCTATTTTTGAGGTTAATAGTTAAAAATGTAAAAAGTAAATAAGTAAAAATGTAGTGTATGAATTTAGATATTCCAAAGATAGCAGGAAATCTTCATGGTATAGGGAAAGGGGGATTGTTTTACTCCAAATTTAACGCGTGCGGGCCACGGGCAGTAATGAATAAATCAAAACTACTGGATCGATTTTAATCACATAGGCTATATATTTTATACCCGTGCGAAGCCAGAGCGGGCCGCTATGTTTTTATATACAACGTTCACAGTTTTTCTGTAGTGTATTTAGTATCAGCATTGCACCCGTGCGAAGCGGGGGCGGGTCGCTAGTATTATATATCCCGGTCAAATGGATATATTTGTTTTAATTTTTCATAGAACAAAAGGTCGACATGATTTTTTGCATCGGTAGTGGTAGTTAAGGTGTCCGACAATGACATAGCAAACTTTTATCTCGGAAAAATGCAAGGTTCGTATGACATAGCATACTGGTAATTTTAGCTGGTTCTAGCCAAAAAACTAGTTTCTGTTTTGAAATGAAAACAACCGGATTGAAAAGAAAAAACAACTTACTACAAAAATAATACCAACTTTGCAAAAGAAGGATGACTGATATTTAATTCTCGGTTTCGTTTTTCGGTCGTAGCAAGAGAAAAACCAAAATTTTGGTTTCAAAAAAGTGGTTTAAATTACAGAGTAGTTGTTCATTGGTTTTTAAATTGTGAGTAAATCTTTATTTTCGAACTTGAGTGTATGCAAATATAAAAGCCATGTTCCTTACTACTAGAGAAGTTTATGATCGTGTGTGCGAAAACCTTAAATTTATTATAAACGCATAATATTATTATAATAGCTGTACAATAGTTAATGTACGTAGTATTAACATTATGTAACTATTACATAAGTTTGTGTCTTATATAAATAGCTGTGATTTCACTATCTATCTGTATTGTGTGGTATACTATCAGTAACTGTCTAAGTTCGAAGTAATGACAAACTTTACATATCCATTTTAACAATATTAGAAATGTGAAATTGTGGCTAGCTGTCACTTTTCAAACTCTACAATACTATACGGAATTTGTAATTTGCAGGACTGTCAATTCGAATTTGAAATAGCTATTTGCGATACTAGTGTGATAACAGCATTATTAGCGCCTGCAAAATTGGCATTTGCGTAGCACGAGTTGGACAAAACATACAAAAAGAATAAGATCACTAAGAGGTCACATGTATTTTGAGTAACTCACATAAGACAGGGATAACAGAATTGATAACCTCCCAGATAAGGAAATTGGATTCGAATCCTGACTTCTGTGTATTTCTTTGTTTGTTTGTTTCTATTTGTTCAAATAAAAATATGTTAGTGCCATTTCGGGCTTGGGTTAATTTTTTATTATATACGATATACAATAAATGTAATAATAGTCCTGAATCTACCATTTTAAGGTAATAAAGTCACTGATTCATATATTATTTTCATTGTTATTATTTTGTAATAAAAAGATAATTTAAGAAAGACATTAATTCATTTAAGTGCATTATATGAATTCGCGTTTTACGTTTATTTTACTAGCATAATGTTGATAGCCTACTAGGGATATTAAGAAGCCTGTACCATACATATGAACTTCGTGGTTTTCTGAAAAAATAATATCGAATCGAATTTCGACTATTGGTTTAGTATATATACTCGTAGATTTGAAAATCAAATAAAATAATTTATTTTTGCGTTTGTTATTCAAATATAAAAGACGTATCAAAAGTTCATGAAAATTTCTCTTTTCGTTATTTTGCAAAGCGTAGTTTCACTCTCTTCTAATCCAAATAACATACCAAAAAATCAGAATATTGATGCTATGAACAAAATTTTGCTATAGGTGTTCATAGAATCACCTAATTAGTCCATTTCCGGTTGTCCGTCCGTCCGTCCGTCCGTCTGTGGACACGATAACTCAAAAACGAAAAAAGATATCGAGCTGAAATTTTTACAGCGTACCCAGGACGTAAAAGTGAGGTCAAGTTCGTAAATGAGCATCATAGGTCAATTGGGTCTTGGGTCCGTAGGACCCATCTTGTAAACCGTTAGAGATAGAATAAAAGTTTAAATATAAAAAATGTTCCTTATTAAAAATTAAACAACTTTTGTTTGAAACATTTTTTCGTAAACATCACTGTTTACCCGTGAGGGCGCCAATTAGGCGAAAATTTTATAATATGTACTATACTTGATTATCAGTTATGTATGTGTCACATGTTTGTATGTGTTATGTGATACAGTAATCAACACTGCCTATACATGTTATTTCAACAATTAACTCAGTCAATTGATTGTTTTCACTTGTTTTAAATGTATTCTTTATTTTTTGTTAGATTTTACTGGCGTATATACATGCCATTATATGTGTATATATTTATTTTATCTTAGAGAATAAACAAACACCTTAAACACCCTGTTTTTTTTAAATATTATCATACAATATACACCATGTATATCGTTTTGTATTAACGTGTAATATTCATAATATTTTGGAAATATTTGTATCATGTTCTCCTCTGTTTTGTTGTATATATTAAATGATTGATTAATATTTAATTACATGTGAAATGTTTGACAATTATTTGCACAACAAATAATAATAATCTTTTAAACATAGAAGGTAAGTGCTATACTTTACTATGTATACAATATAGTGCCTACTTTAGTACAGTAAAACATGTTGCAAAAATCGGTTAAAAAATGAAAATGAAAGAAACCGCTCGCATTTTACTAAAACCTCATTGAATTTGTGACAGTCATGTCATAAACGGTTAATGATTCAAAAAAAAAAATATTTTTCAAAAATGGCCGGAAATTTAATTATCTTCCATAAAGACAACTACCATTTTTGGTCTTAAGTGCACGGTTATGGAGATATAGCCCAAAACAGTTGTCGTTAGAAGGCAACTTCCCCGCCTATTTTTGTGCATTTACATTCAGTCCCTGATACAGAACCTATTTAAATAAAAAAAAAGTCCTGTTATTTTAATGCAGAAAAAAATTATCTGTAGTCTGAAGTAATTTAGAAACATATGCGCCACTAACTCCTGCGTTACTAATGATATTTGACACCTAAGAAATACATTCCATGAGCTTTAGGAAAATGCGAGCGGTTTTTTTTTTTCATTTTAAGTTTATCAGTCGATTTTTGTAACATCTTTTACTGTATTATCTATAGATTGATGATAATCAAAACAAATGCGTGTCACATGAAGTATTTAATGTAACTCAATAATAATATAACGAAGAAAACACAAGAACCAAGCCAACAACGAGGAGAGAATCAGCTAACTAAACCCTTATGATAACAAACATATAACAGATCTGTGACATACACAAAATTTGTATTATAATATATAGTGATGAATTGTGTCACTATAGTGCGAAGCATCCTTCGTCTATTTCACATCCTTAACTCTTCTTACGTATATATTGTACATACGACAATCGTTATAGATGTGTACGAATATAATGCAGTGAGGGACCACAATATTGTCGTGATTAGTCGTACTTTTATAAAATGTCTTAATTTTTTTGTAGAACTCCTCCTAGACGGCTGGACCGATTTCGATGAAATTTTTTGTGTGAGTTCAAGGGGATTGGAGAATGGTTTATATTTACCATTCGGTCCAGTACAACTGTTTTTGAGGGCTCCGTACCAAAAAAATGAAATTTCATTAAATGGTGGGAGCGCATATAAATCATATCACATTATGTATACTATGTGTACTATGTATTTTTAATAGTATTCAGGTATTGTCAATAGGCATTTATTAGAGCCATATGCGAGCGCAGCGAGCTCTACTATCAAAGGTCAGGCCAAAGGTCGAAGGTCAGGCCACTCCAATAAATAGGAGTTAAATTGGGGTTTAGCGGGATGGGTTTAGCGGACAGGCTAAACGTAGTATAGGTATTCATGAATTGGAGTTACGTTTTTACGGGACAACGTCCGTCGGGGCCGCTAGTATATATATATATATATATATATACATATATATTCCGAAGCTCAATGTTTCTAGTTTTCAAAACTGTTAAGCAATCGAAAATCGGTTAAAAATTGACCGAGCTACAATTGTTTAAATCCGCGGAGTACACGAAAAATGGTTTATCCACAATAATTTTTAAAATTTGGGGGTGTCAAACAATTTGGAACACATTATGACAGGTCGCTCTAAACGTGCTGCATTGGTCTTATGGCAAAACGGCAGATGGATGATATGTTTTCATTAGTATCTCCAAAACTAATAGGTGGAAATTAAGAAAAAAATTAAAGTTAAAACCTGAATCAATTATTGAAAACAAAAAAACAACATAACGTTGTGCCCGACTAATTAAGGATATATGAGCACAGCAGTGGGGACACAAATTTCGATGATGAACTATATAACAATATAAGACAAAAAGTAAAAAATTTTTTCGATATCTTAAGTAATTTTCAAAATATCGAAAATTGAAAATTTTATTTAATTTTTTGGCTGTCTGTGGCATCATAGCGCATGTTATTACCTAGGTTTCAGGTGTGAGTTTACGGTTTCGTACCCAGATCAACTAAGAGATACGCCATGATCTTCAAAATCGGCTCAGTTTGGAGAAGGTTCGAAGGAAATAGGTAATTTAATAGAGAGAGTTCTTAAATATGTTTCTAGTAAAAGTTTCGGGTTCCGTACTCGAAATTTTTTTCACTTGTTTCCTTATCTTCAAATTTAATTATTTTTTAACTGCACTTGTAACTCACTTCAAGAATTGATTGTTTATCTTGTAGCTGAGTTGATGATATATTTTATTTTTCATTTTTAGAGATGGCAATCAGAAATTCCTTAAAGTACGTTAAATTTGTCTTTGGCCATATATGAAGAAAATACATCAGACATATTACAAGAAAGGAAACGACACAAACAACACAAGAGATGGTTGTTGGCTAAAGTTATAAGCAATATTATTTCGTTAGTATATTTTACTTGCAGGATGAGAGAAGGAAATACACACAACATACACGTTATTAGTTATACTCTGGAGACACAATTAGCTATGATGTCACAACTTCTTGTGTTCACTCAAAACTTGAGTTTTACTCTACACATTCCTTTCCTTATAATATTACTTACTATGTAAGATAGAACACTAAAATCATGAGTTGTAGATAGTACTAGTATTAAAGTCATTTCTCTAATATCAAGCAAGATGTTGGTAGGAGCTTTCGTTAGGATATATCTCATCATATCTACGAACAATTTTGAGAATGAGTTACTAAATCGTATGTTCATAGATAAGAAAACAATATAGATGTGTCAAGTTATTCTGACATTATAAAACCTCGAACGATTTTGATATGAAGCTGTTCGTCTACCTCTGAATTCACAAGAATCTGTGAATGAAATATTTTCGATTTATTGGCAGACTACGTATGCTGGAGTATGCATATCCAGTTATCAGTTTATTGTACCAAATCTTTTACTATACTCTGGCCAAATACAGGACTGTATGTTTTTTTCCCCGATTTTGGGATAGAAACAACAAGTGAGTCGTTTACCGCTCTTCAAATTTTTTTCTACGAAACAGATATGGTCAAATAATCTATAGTTTAAGAAGCAAAATAACACAAACCTGCAAGAAACCTGCAAGAAAATTCTTTTTCAGCTGCATGGAGTTTTTTTTGGTAAAGTATGTTTATTAGGGTGCTGAATACAATAATAATATTATCCAATTCCATCTATCTCGACAGATTGTATGGCAAAACTCATTTCTAAAATGTAAGAATTTGACAATTCGATTAATTTAAGGTGTTAGCAGGGATGATACTAGATCCTGAAATTTAATTGGATGTTACTAGGGATAAAACTAGCCCCTGAATTGTCAGTTGACTTTTTCTATATTTGAAAAACAAGTATACCTTTTTTATCTTGGAAACATTTTCTTCTTCTTCTTCATCTTGAGTCAGCAACCCTTTTATTATTCCCCGGAGTTCTTCGAACTTTCAGATGAGTTATGTAATAAACTCTAGCGTGATAAAAGTTTTTTGATTTTACCTAGTTTCAACGGGTAAAGATCCAGTAGAAAGAAAACACTATGCATTTTTAATTGCAGACCTGTGTAATCTATGATCTTCAGGTTGGTGTATCTCAAAACCTGGCTCTTATTTTATCTCGACCATGTAAAGGGCAAAATCCATGTGGGAAATCTTGTATTTTATGCAATGATCCTTTATCAGAAATGAATGAAAATAATTCTATCGACTGGGAAGCAAGTAAGAGTTTATAACCAGAAAGACTTTTTTAATGGGCATTAAGTTTGCGAATGGACAAGTAAAATAAAGGACCAAAAAAATATATGATGCTATTTTCCTCGCTCTAGTCATCACTGAAACACTTTTTATCAACCTTCGATACAGAAGACAGAAAATGAGCACCCAAATATGTCACTACGTCTAACAGTCTTTATATAAGTTTTCATCGCTTTTTGAATGCTCTGTTCGTGCTTAAATATCTATGGATATGATTAATAATCCTTTCTATTTCTGATAATATTAAAGCCATGTAAAGTTGTCTCCTGAATACGATAACTTTAATACTTAAAGATAAAACACCCATGGAATAATTATCGAGACCATTTCTTCATATTATTTTTATGTACGGGTTTGTTGTGAAAATTCCCCTAAATATGTCAGACAAATCTATTACTTTTCTTTTTTAACTACACATATAATATAGAGTAAATCAAAAATTTCTGAAACTTAGGAATTTAATAGCAAGTTCTTTTAAATTTCTCGTCGAAAAAAGTTTTTACCATAGCTTTTAGCATAGGAACTGCAAGTGCCATACTGGAAATATCTTTAGATACTACTATATTTATCAAATTAGTAGTTTTCATTTTACAATTCTACGAAACTTTTCTAAATACAGAGACCTCATTCCGCCATTTTCTTAGCTAAAACTGATCTTTTTTCTACTTAAAAAAGGCCATTTTACGAAGATCTTAAATTTGATGTTCACTTTCTGATTTGCTTGAAAAACTCATATTCTAGAATGATACGGTAAAGAGGCAATTTCAAAATGCAGGGAGAAGTTTAATCGAATATAAAAGGGGTTAAAAGGAGTTCAAAGGAAGTCAAAGGGCAATATTGTGTAATGGTATTTGTTTATAAAGTTGGAAAAGTACAGCGAACCAGTTTAATCGCGGCTACGTTTAATTTTCTAAGAAATTTAAGAAAGCAAGCGATAAAAATTAAAATTTTATCAAATGAAAATTGTTATTAAGAAGGTTTTGAAGAAATAACTTCCAAATTTTCTTTGCTTAGTCCACTGTTTTATTTATAAAATAATTTAAATTATTATTACAGACATGTTTCGTCTAAACTTAGACATTTTCAATGTGAAGTATAATTTAATGTTGATCTCTTTTTATACAGCAATTTTTGTGACGTATTCATATGGAATGTGTACCAAAATTAACAAGTTTAATTTTTGTTTTCAAGAAACATTTACAAGGTGAAATACCTTTGTGTCAAATTAAGATAAAAATTGTTAAAATATTAAGAAATTAGATAACAATAGATAAAAATGATTAGAGTAGATAAAATTAAATAAAATAGATCACAGATAGGTTAAAATAGTTAAAAGAACAAATAAAAGAATAAATAAATCGATAAAAGAGTAAATAAATCGATAAAAGAGTAAATAAAATAAATAGGTAAAAGAATAAATACAATAATAGATAAAAAGATAAAAAGAAGTTAAAAATCTATGATCTTTCCGTTAAAATTGAGTTTAGGTACATAAAATAATAGGTTAGCTATCGGATTATGTCGAAAAAGGTCGAGTAATAGTCTGTTTTGTCATTAAGTAATGTTGATGAACCTCTCTTGTGTTTATAAATCTCGATAGCCTCCCATAAATTTAATTTTTGACCCTTTTGTGCAACATGTAGAATTTCTATTTTTTGGTCCGGAATGTGGCCTTCTTGTATCAGATGATTCGCAAATGCTGATTCACCCGTCTTCTTCCTCCAATATCTCCAATGCTCACTTTTTCTCACCTTAAAACTTCTCCCAGATTGACCTATTAAGAAGTTAGACTCATTTTTATCGTTCATTGACTAAACGAATGCATTTTGTAACTGAGTTATATCGCCTGTAATTCTTTATATTGTTAATTGTATGGGTTCCATGTTACATTACATTGAAAGATGTTACGGATAAACAATCAATTTAGAATTCATTTCATCTTGTCATATTTTAAGAGAAATAAATTGTTTGCATTGTGCTACGATATTCAATAATTGCTTCTACGCCTTACTTTTTTTCAAATGATTGAAAAAAAAATACAAATACAAATTATAGCAAGCAACAAAACATTGATAAATATTTTTTTTAAAGGTTTTGTACGTTTAATTCATAAAAAATAGTTCTTTTTCAATAAATTTCGAATCATTATTAAATGAATGTTCCATGTACCATTTTTATTTTGTACTGTCAATGCTGTATTTTCAAAAATTATATAAAATGTTGACATTCTTGGAAAATCCTTGGGTGTAACTGAGAAGTTTCCAAATATCTAAAATGTGTAATCATTTATTTTTTTACCGGTATTTCATAGCAGAGACTCGAAAACTAAAATTGACTGATATATCGAGGCCCAGGCTAAATTGGTAGTGATAGAAGTTCATTATTTATTTTATACTATAAGTATTATTAAAGGATTTTTGAAATTATTCTTATAAAGGGGTTAAATAGCGAATGGGAGTTTCTATGAAAATAAATAAAAACCATCATTTTGAGTTGACTATAGTCAACTCACTTAACCGACTTTAAAAATTTTTTCACCTACAGAATACTACTACTACATTATCAACAAGTAACGTGGTTTCAATTTTTCAGAAAAATTAGGATTCCCCTCCAAAAGCTAAATCCATTTTTATTGACATTTTCATTGAAGATTCTGAAGGTGCGAAGCCCTAATTCTTTTAAAAATAAAATACAGCCCATGTTACTCGCTAATAATGCAGCTTTCGATAGGGAAAGAATTCTTAAAATCGCTTACGTAGTGAACTAAAAAGGAATGTTGAATGATGGTTTGTATATATTTTCGTACAAACTTGCATTCCCTATTTCATCCTTTTCGAAAAATACTTTATCATTATCGATTTCAACTGGCTGTTGATTTGTCAATCGAGATGCCTTTGCACTTTTAAATTATTTCCCCCCTCCAAAAGGTTGCTGATTTAATTAAAAAAGAAATATTTCTAAAAAATCATTAAAATTGGGGCTGTTTTTGAGGACTTCCGAGTAAAACCACTGATTGATACGACTAGCATGACGGAAGCTTCATCGTGCAAAACCCGTGTATTTCTGACATTAATGACTTAGACATCTCAGACCTCGTCCATTTTAGTTTTTTTTTTCTACATCAGAAGTTTAAATCAGAGCATTAGCTAGTGTGTACCTTACCAGTAAGGACTCGAGACTGATCAAGCATTTTGTAAACTATATTAAATATACGCGATTTAATAGTTTCTTACACGTAATATTCCCTATTAAACACCATATAAGTGGAAACTAATTCAGGCACTTTTCAGACTATCTGATAATTTGGGAAGTGGAGCCTAATATATTGCCAAGAAGGTAACTTTCATAAATGCTGAACTATCTGTCAATTTTTTAACGAGCTTCAGCTACTCTCAATAATAATAAAAACGATCATCACAATAAACGACAATAGGCGCCTACTCGTATAATACGGTTGAAATGATTTAAAAGTCATTACTGAACAACTTAGATTTGTGACATTTTTTTTTTTTTTTACTTCTCATATAATACAACAATGATGATTTATGATACACAAAAAGTCATTTCAGTACAAAATCAACAAATAAAATATTTTTTTGTTTGATATAATCACCCTCACATAATAAATATGTCATATCACCAAATATAACAATATTATATTGTCCATTCTAACGGACAACCAAATTCCAGCATGCAATATTCTCCATCGCGTAAATGTACATATTCGTTGTGTGCGTAGTCATGGAAGGGACAATAAAATCGATGCCAGCGCTTTAAGTGAAAAATTTTGGAGTTAAAGCGGGCTGTTATGACTAATTTGCAATTCTTTACATGTTAATGTTATACAAATGTCAAATTAAAATTATTGAAAAATACGAATTAATTAAACTTAATGCATTAAAAATTGTGAAAATAAGAAATTAAATTGAACAAATATTATTTTTCAAATGTAAATTATCATAATTATTTATTTAAATTTGTGAGACAATAATATTAAATTTTAAATGTAATTCTTAAATGCAATCCATACAATTATATATGCATCCATACAATTCTATAATTAAAGTAGTGTATCGTTACCATGGAAACGAAACTCACGCACGGAGCGAATACACTTTTCGCAATCCAAATTATGTGTTATATATACAGTCAAATCATGGAGTGGCGTGAAATAAAATATATAATAGTCAATAGTTGTAATAGAAAAATGGAATAAAAGAGGGCGACACGTATATGGATGGACCTTTACATATAATACAATGAGAGATAGATAATTAATAATATCCATTGAAATGATGAAACCAATCACACATACATAATATTCAATCTATAATAATAATGCACTTTGAAAATGCAGTTTGTGAAAATTAATTATACCCATAGCTAAGCGCAGAATATCCGCTAGGTATTATAGATCTGTGTAGTTAAATACTAACGAACAATATATAATAATTTAATGTACAAGGTGTTACAAAAACACAGTCGGGGTTGTTATGTCGACTAAAGCTGACTCATCTGACTCAAAATGATAACCGCTATAATATGAATAAAAGGAATCCATTCTTATTGTTATAATGAAACATATTGAAAACTATAAAAAAATGCCAAGAATATTTACTAACTTACTAGCTTTCTTTATAGTTAACCCGATCAAAAAATAACTTAAAACAAGTGAAGACACACAATTGACTTAGTTAATTGTTGAAATATTAGGTATTGATAGTGCAATCATGTGTTTTTTATCGCCACGCAAGTTAAGAAAGATATCCACTCTTAGATAGCCACACATTCATAACTAATATTTCCATACAATACATACTACAAAATTTGCACCTAATTTGCGCCCTCGTGGGTAAACAGTGATGATTACAAAATAATAGTTCAAACAAAATTTGTTTATTTTTTTATAAGGAACATTTTTTATTTTTAAACTTTTTTCTATCTCTAACGGTTACAGGATGGGTCCTACGGGCTTTTATAATCTGAACACGCTATAAAAATTTCAGCTTGATATCTTGTTTTTTTTTTTTTTAATTATCGTGTACACAGACGGACATACAAGCAACCGGAAATGAACTAATTGGCTGAGTTTATAAACACCCATACCAAAATTTTGTTCGTAGCATCAATATTTTTAAACAAACTTGGGACTAACTAAACTTAATATACTATGACATATTTCATATATATACATGGTATAAAAAGGTATACAGTTTGATGAGATACATCAGGTTCTGACATCAAAATGAACCTAGTTCTGCAGGTTTCTTTAATAGCCAATTAGGATCATTAACGAAATAATAACACTTTAAATAAAAAAGTTGATCCTCTTAAAAAAATTAACATTTTTCTTCTAAAATACTTTTTTCATAAACGTCAGCTTTCGTAGGAAATGCGACTTAAAAATATGTCATTGTTGCATTTAATCGGAATAAAAAACGCTAAAGCAAAAAGTTGTCAAGGACTATAATGGACATTCGCCTGTGTCCATCACTGATACCTACAGTTATCGATAAACTCTTAGCGTACTTTCGATTAAATGCAATAGTGACATATTTTTAAGTCGCATTTCTCCTGAAAGCTAACGTTTTTCGAAAAAATGTGAACGTTTTTTTAAAAAGATCAACTTTCTATTTAAAGTGTTAAATTCTACAATTTTTGTTTTAGTATTTTTTTTTTTATTGGTTTACTAAAAATGAGCTATTAGGCATTATATATTAAAATGACCCTCACTGTACATTCCTCAATAACTGCTGTCAACTATGTTGAAAAAACCTTTGATGTGGAAGAGAAAAGCTCATGTCTAATTTGAATAAGATAGAAAAAATTACAAATGCCACAAAAATCTGCGAATCGCACAGATAATGCAAATACACCTGCTAGCCGTAATGGTCTAAGGGATAGTGGAATACAGGAAAAGAGAACAATTTCAAATTTACTTACTTGAAATTATTTCCCGAAAACGTTATTAGAGATACCATATGGAGTTACCAAAGTAATAAAGCTTAATTTCCTGCATTGAATGCTTGGTATAGTTAGTGTAGAGTTCTTAAATGATCTCACTTTTGAAATACCCAGTTATTTGGAAAATCATTCAAATTGTAACATTGACAATTGAAACATGTAGCAGTGTATTAAAATAATTATGAATAATGGCACTGACATGCCATTGATTAATTATTAATAATATGATTACCTTATGAATATGATATCTATCGATTAATTATTAATACCAATAGATTTAATATATTAGTTTATTTTATCATTAACATCAAATATTCAAATTCAATTTTTAAGTATAAAATAGGGTATTCCATTGTTTTTGAAAAAGTACTTCAAAATGTTGATTTTGCTAATAAAAAGCCCCCAAAAATTTATTTTGGAAAAATACACACGCTTTCTTGCCAAAAACTTAAATTAAATTTTAAACCTTTTTTAAACTGTCAAAAATGCGGGCATCCAATTTGATGACATAATATGAGTATGACTATATGAAATAACACAAATAACTTTGACAGATATATTCATAGACATCTGATTACAATAAATATAAATACTTATTAGTTATATATACATTATACCCAGCTGTCTACACTGAACTAATTGATGGTCTATGACTCATACCGCTATGACATCACAGCAGGGCTTACTCGCGTTTTAGGTCACGTGATATACAGTTTAAAAATTACACAGGTCTGCAAAAAAAAATTTTTTTGTCAGCTGCATGAGATATTTTTACTAAATTATATTTTTTAGAATGCGCTGATTTCAGAAGTGATGGCCACTTTTTTCTATCACGTAAGGTTTTTTTGCAAATTCAAACACAATAAATTGGTAAAAGCACTCGTTTATTAAAAATTATGCAGTAGCCTGCAAGTATAGTGAAATCCCATCTTTCTTGGTATTGTCTCTCGATATCGCGGACATCCTGGTGAAACCGCTCTCCCTGTTCTTCACTGTAAGCTCCCAGGTTTTCAGGAAAATATTCTATGTGGGAGTGTAAATAATGGACCTTCAGGCTTTTCTTGCAACCTTCATATGCTGCTAGTTGAACAATGGTTTTGTAGTCAGGATCCTTAGTATTTCCCAAAAACTTTCGCACTGTATCCTTGAACGATACCCAAGCTTCTTTTCATATCAGTATTTTGTTTTAATATTAATATTATTACATAATTTGAAATTTGTTAGACAGTATATTACTTTCATACAAGCAACTCATGCCTTTTTTGTCAATTTCACCACTCAATCCCGTATGGTAGTTGAATCACATTCGTGGCACCATTTGCCACATGTGATCTCGCAATGAGGTTGAGATCATCTCATTTGAGGTTGAGACAACCTGAATTTAAGATTTTTTCCACTTTGGTGATAAAACGGACTCTTAAACCACCATCTGCCTGGTGACCATCGATACACTATATGATTGTATATTTTCGGCCGAATTATGACTAAAAATATCGTATATAGGTATATATTTTAATGACTTTGTAATTTAAATCACACTGCAAACTTGTGTTCTTCCCACAATCACAATAGATGTATGTGATGTACCATAATAATAAAGTAAGTACATCTATGTGTAAACTATTAAGTATTAGTTTAGTCGTCCTATTTATGGCTTTGATCATTGATAATACATTGTATGTTAGGTTTATTCAAGTGCAAAATCGGTTTAATTACTTTGCCAACATCTGTTGTTACGTGAATGTTTTTGGGATTATTATTATTATTGTTATATATAAATGTAAGGGGAAATTAATATCGTGTGTAGATTATTAAAGACTCTGATTTTTATTAATAAAACTCAATAAGTTCATTATTATAAAATGTTTTAAAGGTATTATTCATAATTATTATTGTTCCTGGTAAGTAAAGGTAGACACACAATATATTAGTATAATTGCTCGCAACGTTTTCGAGAAATAATTTTATTATCGCTGATTTTATGATATGTTGTTCTTCTTGCTCTTTGGATTAGAGCTTGTGCCATCTGGCTGACGGTAGTGGTTGCGTTTAGTACTGCGAAGCCTGTACTATATTTTATATATATACTTGTATGAAATATTTTTTTGTAAGCATCATTGTTTACCTGCGAAAGCGCCTAGAAGATACTTTAAAAAATTATGAAAATTTCGAAATTTTCGGTAGTACTCTCTAAAATTTTTTTTTTTCGAGAGCGTTCTGTTTCAAACACAAGTTCTTTATTTTTTCATAAGGAATATTTTTTTATATTTAAATTTTTGTTCTATCTCTTTTAATAAGATTTAAAAGATACTCAGTTGAACTTTACGATCGCAAACTCACTCTGAAGGTCGTGAGCAGGCTATAAAAACTTCTGTACTTCATATATACTGGATATACATACTATTTAAAATATGCTCAAACAATAAATTTTTTCCAAAATCGAAAAATAAAAAGCACAAAAAAAAAAGTGGTAAACTTTTCAATTTATGCTATAAAAAACACAATTCCACTTCGACCGTACATATATATTCACTATTACGGAAATCCGAGATCAAAACTCCCAGGCACTGGACTAATTGTGTAATTATTAACTTATAATTAATAACTACTACTTATATTTTTAAGCACTTTTTAGCAAGTTTCTAAACTCCTTACCAGACTTCATTTAATATTTAAAACTTTAGAATATGTATTACACTGAGAAAAACATTATCATACTCTTCTCTTTCGAAAATTTCACCACCAGGTGGTATGTTTACAGCGCTGTATTTTCATGATAGGGGCTATTCCAAATCCCTGCCATATTGCTGCAAAATGCAGAGTTAGTTTATGCAAAAACCCATTTGTCACACTGTAATTTTTAGTTTACCTGCATTTAAAGCTTTCTATAAATCTATACGTTTAAGTGTCATGGATTGACAATTTGATTTAAACTTCATTGGATAACTGAATAAATAGATATAGATTTTAAAACTATAAATCCTAGTTCAGTAACTTTAATAAAAATTCGATAAACAAAACAATTAAAATGTTTGATTCTTGTGTGTTAATAATAAAAAGATTTTGGGTCTACTCTACGTACTTAGTTTAAAACAAAATAGAAAGTAGTGAAATCAAACCTAAAGACCATTTAAAAAAATTACATTGTTCAAAATTTTATTCAAATTTGTATGCCCTTATATTCAAATTAGGTAATGAACGAATGTATATAAAAAAACTAAACCTTATTTTCCCATACCACTAGCATTCAAGTATTAAGAGTTAAACAAACACTTTGTGTCTATTTGCACGGTTACATAATGTTAAAATTATTCACACATTAGGGTGAAGGCATTTTAGCAAACTCTTTACATTTCTCATTTACTGTCTTGTGAAATGGTAATTCAATAACCATGTTAAAGAACGTGTAAAATTAAAAGAAGTGACCTAGATCAAATTTCCAGTATCTGTGGCAAACAAACACTTTACCCGCTCGCTTCGGTGAGACTAATAACCCACAATGTTTACAGCAGATACAAGCGATTAAATTAGGACTTCGATAAAAGTCGCAAAAACGAAACACTAAAAACGGTCAAAGTTCGAAAAATTTGAATTGTAAATCGGATATGTATGCGGTTTTTAGTATTCGATTCGTTAAAGCGCCAGAAAATTTTGTGACCCTAATGGATTACTCAGAAATAAAAAATATGCAATTTGCATAAATAATTGCATTTCAAATTAACCCTATATATACTAAATTCACAATTCGGTTAATAGTGATGAAAATGATTCCAAGCTCGTTACTCGGGATTTTTCGGGAAAAATTCGTTATAATCGACCAAACTCGTTAATCGGGGGTTTTTGGGGTGTTTTTTTTTATAATCGTGACGGAATTGGGCAGCAGGTACCTTAGAGATCAATTCTGTCGCAATATTCGTGCTTAGCGAACCTAAAAACAAGTTTGGAATAATTTTCCTCACTATTAAACGAATTGTGAATTTTGTATATTTACGGTTAATTTAAAATGCAATTATTAATGCATATTATTTATGAAAATTGCATATTTATAATTTCTTTTAAATAAATTTAAATCACAAAATTTCCTGACGTTCTAACGAATCGAATGTTGAAAACCGCATTTAGATCCGACTTACTGATCCTATTTTTAGAACTACATTGCTTCTTTTCTGCGACTATAGGTATAAGGTAAAATAAGTTAAGTAGGTTTAATCGACAGAAAAGATTTAATAGAAAGTTGTTGCATATTAACATGCAAAGTAACATTTCACATTCAGGGGAAAAATATAAAAGCTTGTTTTTCCTACTTAACCATTTTCAACCATTCATATAATTTTCATAAAATATTTTCTTTCAAGAATTAATTTCCCATTGATTTTGTTTTCATCATCTATCATAATGTTAAAATAACCTCAAGAATAAAAATAAATATTAAAAGTTACAAAATATTTTGATAAAATATAAATTGCTTAAACTAAAAACAGACTCTTTTATTGTAATTTAAACAACATGTAACACCAAAAACATTTGCCTAAGGTTCATATGACTTCACTTGAGAGAATTCTTGTAATATGGTAGTTAACTCTATAACCAATTGTTGTTGTAATTAGATGATATGTACAGTTGAGTTGATTTTCTGTTACAGCCTTCACTTCTATATACTCAATAATTATAATTGGGTGTGTGTTTGATGGGTGTGTGGGTGTGGGGAACTGTGTTTGTATGTGTCTCCCTTTAGGTAGTTGGTTCCTATTACATTTTACGTTACACTTTACCATAGATATAATTAACAAAGTATAACATAAGGAAGAAACATTTGGACAGGAAATAATACAACTATTATTTAGGGTTCTTTCACATAGAAACATCATTGAATAATCGTTTGTGGATTTCACTAACATTGCTTTAGTATGCAAAAGTTGAATAAAAATAAATAATTCTTCGAACTTTTCGTAGTGTAGACTATGCCATGGCATATAGTCTAGTCTATCTATTTTAAGTACAAAGTTAAGTTTTCGTAACCGAAATACAGCAAACTAATAAAAGTAAAAAGTCGCAAATTTTTCGTATAATTCAATGCACTATTTACACTTTTAAAGTGTAAAACCCATTATTATCAGTCAAATTCGGTTTCAAGGGAGGGTTTTTTACAATTGTCTAGGCATACGTTCTACGTTCTACTGACTGAGTAATCTAGCATCATCCGAATGGCCGTAAAAAAAAGAGTTTACGCGTAGTTTGGAAACAATTTTCAATATTTTTAAAATTTGCAAAAACGTTCTTCTTGGGCATATTAAGGACTAACTCTTCACTAAGGGTCGTTTAAAAATAAATTTTTTTCAAAGAGATATGGGCGTTTCAAAAAAATGCAATTTCAAAAGATCTGATAATTTTCTTTAATCGAAAGTACAAAATCTGAGGTTAGTAATGGATTAGACTTTAGTCTTAGCGTGGCCCCAAATTAAAAATTCTAATAGTGTCAAGTGGCACGAACGCTCAGTCAGGAAATTTGTCTATAATAATACAGAGAGTAGGTAATACACAGAATCAAATTCAGGTAAGAAAAACGGCAGTCAAGTTTCATTCAGTTTCAGGCAGCCAAGAATAATTTTGTTTGAGAAATCATGATCTTGCTCCAGCATTTCCGATGGAAAATTTCATCAAAAGAATGCTTATATGCAAAAAGAACCGCGGAGTTTGTACTTTGTGTTAAGAAAAAATCAACTTTTTTTACAAAAATATCGCGTTTTTGATACCTCTTGTCGAAATACTCATTATTTATTTCTTGTTTAGTAGAAGAAGAAAAGACCCATGTTGTCATCACAATTTCGAATGATTATTTCTCATACGCCTCTTGGGAGAATATTTTTAACAAATCTCCTGTTTAAAATTCGACAAATAATATATTTGTTTTGGATGTAAACAGACCTTTATTCGATATAACAGTTTCTATAGCTGTTATTAGACATTCGAATAGTATATTTCTCACGTTAATTAAACTACACACATTTACATGTATTGTAACAAATAGCAATCCTTGAGCTACCAAAATCATTATCAGAGGATTCTGGGTAGGTAAGGTAGGTATATTTATTATATATAGTATATATGTAGATACGGATGTAATACTAAACTAATACTGTTTACGTTGTTACACTAAATTAGATTAATTTTATGTTTATTAGTATTAAAAAGGATTTTGGGTAAAGTATGTATCAAAATAATTTAAATATATTTTCCAACCTCTATGTAAATGTATGTACATGTATATACAAGACATAAACCACATTGAAAAATCAACGACACTCTCAAAATTATTAAATAGTTGATAAATGAAATTATCAGCCAAAAAGGTGGTTAAATACATATATGATCTCCTGGCCTACTTTAGTTCAGGAGATTAAGTTTTCTGCTTAAAATAATAATAATAAAATTGAATGTAATCATAATAAGGGCAGAATGTCTAATGCGTTTCTTCACGCTTGTTTGTCGGTAGCAATTCTCGACCATGTATTTCCACCGTAGTTTCTAAACTCATCCGACTACCCTTGCGTTGTCTCCCACAATTTCTACTTTTCGTTCTTGGTGTCCAGAATATGACTCGGTTTGCTCATCGATCGGTTTTTGATCGTAAAATGTGTCCTGTCCAGGCAGACTTTAACCTTCTTAGCAATAAACTTTGCTGAGCGAATTTGTGTCTTTGAACGTATCTTCTTCTTTCTAATTTTATCTTCCGGGTAATAATGAAAATACAGCGTTCCATTCTTCTCTGGCAGATATCCAGTTTATTGCTTATCATGTCATTTAGAGCCCAAGATTGACATCCATACGTTAAAATTGGTGTTGTGCATGTATCAATTACCTGAGCTTTCACCCTTAAAGAGTAATCTCCTCTCAGAATTTCTTTTAAAGACCAAAATTTCTGCCAGTCTTTGGCCGTAGATTACTGAGATTACAAATTAGAACTGATACAGAACATTCAGGGTTATATGGTTTTTGAGAAAAGAATACCGTACAAAGGATCGACAAGATATTTAGAATATACTGTTTAACTTTTTGTGCATCTTAATGTATAATACAATTATGAGTGGTTTTTTTATTAAACTTCTAGTAGAAAATTAATTTATGTAAATTTAACCTTAACCGCATATGATTATGAAAACTTGTGAAAGTAAAAGTACTATTTGTTTATTTTACGAAAATTTATTATGATTTTAAAAAGCTAACCAAAAAACTTTTATTCATAAAATTTATAACTTTTAAATAGTAAATAGTACAGTAGATGTTGGTCTTTGAGAGTCCTTGAGTAATTTATCACGCGCAAAGCAAATAAATAGACTAGTTTTTAAACTGTCTACTTATATCGTCCTTCTTCTTTTCAGGTTCATTTTTAATTAATACGGAAACTATGGATTTTATTTAGTTCAATTGAGGTTAGGCAATTGATAAACAAGGAAGTCACAGTTAATAAAGTAGGAAGGAAGTAGAACTAAATAGAATAAATCTTTTTTGTAAACATTAAAATAAAAAAGTTTTCTATATTTTGCGGCCTTTTGGCTGGTGACGCCCCTGTTTTGCGATGGTATCATAAAAATCCAATTTTTTTGGTATAATTATTTGTATATATTCTTTAAATCTCCGCTTTTTCCATTTAGTCTTAAAGCTTTCCTACAATATAACAACAAGCATTTTATATAACAATAAAGCACATATATAATAACAATACTTACAAATCAGTTATAATCTTCTTGTTTACGAATTACGGTTCCACGAACATAAACTTGAATTACAATTTATATATTATTCAAAGCGTACAAATGATATATTATATTGTACAGACAAATAACAATAATAATAATAATAATAATATGGTGTTTTATTAGTATTATGGGGTTGACTTAAACATCATTTCTTATTATTATTCTACTAGAAGAAAACCGAAAAATAGTCCAATAGGAATTGTATAAAAATTTTGCTCTACTCTGAATAATGATTTTTTGAAGCTGTGAACACATTTAATTTCTTAGGAGTACCACTCTCGACTTCCTCTTTCTTCATCAGGCGCTTGAAACTTTGGTACAAAAAGCTGAATCTGGTACCTGTTATGTTATGTCTACGTTTAGTAGAAGTGCATTTTTACCGGTTAATTTTGGGCATGTTATTGCAACCATTTGTCGTCAACATAATTTTTTGTCTTCATTTATTACAAATGAGAATCTGTAAATACATGAAAGTAAAGAATAAATTTTAGTGAAATTACAATACCTCTTGGGCTAAACTAGGTGAAGGCAAGAACGTAAATACACGAAAGTGTATATGTGTATTATTCTGTGTTTGTATGTGAGAAAGATACACTTTAGTTAACTATTTATCATGATTACGAATTAGACTGAAACAAAATGCAATATTCTTAGTTTCTTCTCTAAATAAACGAAGAATTAAAGGGTGTTGAGAGAGAGGAAACGAAGAAGTTACATCAGTACCATATTAGGCAACTACCACCACCTTGGTCGCCTTATCTTGAACAACCATTAATTTTAAATGTTGTTAAGAAAGCAGAGCATGGAGAGATCATCATCTTCACTATAACTAATTTCTATGTGATGACTGATTTCAAATAACGAAAACTTTATGTTTACAAATAAAGTTACAATTTTAAAATCATATATCAATGCATTATTTAAAAATGTTAGAAATCTCAATTCTGGCGAATAATGAGGCCGTGGGTTGAAAGTCCCAACTTTCATAATTTTTATTAAGAATGCTTTCCAAATTTAGAGATATGCACTTTGCTCATGAAAAAGTAATTCCTAAATAAATATAGTATATATTATTCCTAAAAATTTATTCATAAAACATTTTAGTATATTTATTCAAATAAAGTATCCCACCAAAAACATTAATGTGTAAAAAGGCGTAGATGTCACAGAATCGTAATAAACTCAATTACGTCAGCCCAAAAACGTTGTGAAATCCCGTAGAGAAAGAATTCTTCGAAAAAAATTTCTAAAAATGACATAAATTTATTGAGTAACTTTTCCGTAAAGAAGCATTGAAGTATTACATTAGCAACATCTCCGTGTTGCTATAGATCAACTTATACTATTTGTAGAAAGAGATGGCTGGTATATTGGAACTGTTTTATATCTTTCATCATCATAGTATGGATTAGTCAGTGATAATACTGTTTCTAACATTTTTCATTTTATTAATGTAGAGGTAATGATTATTTTATTTTATCAAGTCAATCTTCTGTTCTGTATTTTGTTGTATACTTTTTATCATTGTTTAAATGATTTTCAAATTAATCGCTCACTGTAAATGGGTAAGTATTATAGAGAAAACAGATATGTATTTAAAATGGAAAAGTGCTACTGAATTTAATTACTCCTTTCTTATTATAGAAATGATGAGTATTTTATGTTTCTATTTAAAAGTTGATGTTAATTTAAATGGAACGTTAAATCATAAAAATAAACTTTTTCTTACCAAAACACTGAAAAATATGCATTCTTATGGATAATCGATCACTGACCACGATGAGGGCCATTAAAACACCTTTGTGAGCAGAACACCCTCAAAAACCATTCTTAAAATTAAAACTCGATCAAACCTAAGCGGTAAATGATAAGATAGATACGAAGTTGGAAGTTTTCAGGGGCAATGGTAACGATATTTTCAATTTCAGATTTGTTTAGTGTATAAAGCAATTTCAACATAATTTAAAGCATATATAACTAGAAGGAAATCAGCTATGTGTCCGACCTTTTTTTTTATCCGATCAACTCTTCCACATAGGGCTATCTTCGATTGCAGAATTTCTCGACTTACTGGATGTTTTGACAAATTGTTTTTAACACTATTTTTAACATTCTGTCAAAATATCACCCACGTGTCTGGCATATCTACTGCAAAAAATTTTTTTTTGCATGTTTGTCTTTCCGCTCAGACCTTCCTCGTAGCTTGGCTGATATTCCAACATTTGTGTGAGTAACCTTGAAAATTTTCCACAGCAGAAAATTCGGGTACTTGTTTAAACTTGCATGTCTCTATTACTCTGTGTGAAAAGGAAGTATATTAACGATTTATTTGTAACAAAACAAGACCATGTAAAAAATAAAATAAAAAATTTTCTTTCCAACATATTTATAATTTTCTTTACAACCTACCTAGCTCGAAAAATGGTGACATGCGATAAATAAAATCACATCAAAACTGATGGCTCGGGATGTTTACCGGAAAAATCCAAGGAAAAGGCTGTGTCGTTATTTCAATATTCAATATCGTAACGCCAATAAAAGGAGGAAATAGACCTTCCAAAATTGAAATAACTAAAACAATACGCTTTATCACATGTCAATCGAATTAATAACAAGGACTGAGAAACATACCAATCAGATTAAAAATTGTATTTTGATATCAGTGTGAAAGGGAAACACATCAACGATTATTATTTTTAACACAAAAAGACTACATTATAAATAAAATGGCCGCTAAGATAATTTAAAAAAATTTATAATTTATAATTTTCTTTACATTACTTACATTTTACTAAGTGGAGGATTTTCTGAAGTTTTTTATTCTTAAATTAGTTATTATATTTATCACATACATTCAACTTCTATAGGTACAGTCTTTTATGTAAAAGAGATGGAATGTGTTTAAATAAAGTTTAAAAGCTTGATTCGTTTGAATTTATAAAGAATATATATATTTTCTTTTGAAATTTTCTATTTTATATATAAAAAAAAACTTTATAATTTAGTAGGTAGTTTGTCTGTGTAATTTAACATAGTTTGTACGTTGGGCTGCAGCTATTAACAGCAAAACTCATACAAAATTTTATACACATAAAGAAAATCACCTTTTCACTTGGTAATTTATGAATTAAGAATTTTATGAAAGTTTTATTTCTCTATAAAAACTTGAATTATTATACATGATGACACAAGTTCACTTCAGATAAATATTATGCATTTTTATGATCTGTACACTCCATACGCCATGTTCCAGAAGTCTGTAACCATCTTTATTAGATTGATATCCTGTTGGTTCAGTTATATACTGGGAAATTTGTCAAATAAAATTTGTTTGGACTTAATTCGGAGAGTATATTGTTAGAATGATCTTGAATTTGACTTTGACCTTCATAGTTATTCAAAAGTTTCCCCGGGTTCAGTAACTTATTATAAAGACCTGTCTATATACACAAAATTGATCTTCATAAAAAAGCTAGACAGTTTTGTTGGAAAGTTCTTTTCGAAAATTCAAATTGAATAAAAAAAACTTTTAACAAAAAGAAAACCGACTTCAAAACATAAACTTTTCCAAAACAAATTAATATGCACTCAAAAGTAAAAAAATAACGATAATATAATGTAGTTAAAATTATAGTTATTTTTTTAGTCGGTGTTAGCTAAGGAAACAACTCTGACAGAACAGTTTGCTACATTAGCTTGGCTGACACCGACTCCAAAAATAACAATAATTTTAATTACATTATATTATCGTTATTTTTTTTACTTTTTAGTGCATATTAATTTATTTTGGAAAAGTTTATCTTTTGAAGTCGGTTTTCCTTTTGTTAAATTTTTTTTTTATTTTGTGATTTTTAATGAATCTGAAGTACACTAACTAATTTGTCACTAAAAAACAGAATCAAATCGGTTGGCGTGATAACGAGTTTTTCGTCCTCTTGTCGTGCATATTTTTGAAATGAACACACTGTAAACTACGAATGCTTTAGATACTATTTTCCGAGGAAAATTAAGTTTGGCTACAAGTAGGTGCCGATGCGGACAAAATCAATCTGATTCGAGCTAAATGAAATGTGAGAAAATGGAAGGTGAAGGAAATTATATTGAGCATAGGTCGGACGATTGGTAAAATATAATTTAATAATATGATTATACAGCGTAAAAATTTCGTAAATGTTAAGACATAGACAGTTCTTATTATGAGATAGAAAGGTAGTACCTTTTAATACTTTTAAACTAAAAGTATTAAATATATAAATTTGGTTTTTAGAAAGCATATGTATATGAATAAATAAGTTGACAAATTATTAGTTGAACATAATTTAATATAATATCCAATTTATAAGTTCAAAGCTCATTCAAAGTTCACTTTACAAAACAACTTAACATTATATACCTTATACTCACTAATATTATAAAGATATATGAAGAAGAAAGGTTTCTTCATCTTATCCTGTCGTGTTCTTACGAACTGCCTAAAATAAAATAAATCTCATCAAAAACATGCATGTAATAAAGCCAAGTTCTGACTTGTTTCAACATAATTTAGCTAAAGGTGTAATACCGTAAATGACTGGCATTCAGTATTTTCACTACTACAATTATTATATACATGAAAATAAGTTTAAAATACTTAATGGCTGAAATTTTTTGGAAGTGTATATGATCTGAGTATAAAACCGATTTTTCGTATTCGTGGTGGTGGGGGAAGATACAACTTCGTGTCAAAACAGGCGTGACTTGCTTTTATTAGTTATTTTATATCAAGTTTTTGGAATTTTTATTATCTGTGGAATGGTAAAAATATCCTAGACCAATAAGGTCAATGACAATGGCCGGTCTAAGGGTACATGAGAAAGGTTGTTTTCGTTTATTGATATATACTGAATAACTAAAAAAACGTATATTTGGGTGGTTTGTCCAATTTTCTAGGGGGGTTGCAATGAAAAAGATAAACTATTTCGATATTTCCCGTAAGTTTCAAGCAATTCTGCGCCGAAAGTCCAAATTGCATTTTTCTAGCATGTCTAGAAGTGCTGTAGAATTTGCATAAGTGAGTCAGTCAATTTTAAAATTAAGGTAGTACCAGCATGAAATCACTTTTCGACAGATTTTGCCGAATTTTTTTTCTCGGGTTTATAATAGCTTTATTTATGAATTCCTAAAATTTCATAATTTTTGACCGTTTAGATCGCGAGATATTTAAAGACAAAGTTCGCGATTTTGAGAGTCATGTCCCATTTAAAGCATGTAAAATGTCCGGTCTCTCCAACTATTTTTTATGATATTATTATATATTGAAGAAAAAGTAGAAAAAAATGTTTATACAATACAATTCTAAAAAAAAAATTTGGAAATTAATTTTCACTTTCGAGATATTAATTTTGACGTAAATTGATCGAAATTGGGACGTTGGCATAATTATTTCCCATTTTAAACGGTCAAAATTTCTGAAACTTTGGGAATTAATCGTAAGCATTATTAAATTCTTAAATTTAATTTTTCGTTAAATTCTGTCGAAAAAAAAATTGTACCATTGCTTTAACATAGAAACTGCAAATACCATGCTGGAACATCCTTAAATTAAAATTATGTTTATATGACTGGTATATGTGTAATAAAGACTCAGAACTTGTGAAACGTACTCCCATTCTTTTAGATAGTACAAATCCACAGTTAGCTTTAAAATACCTCACTCTATTTAATAATAATCATATTGAAAGTAGATGGATATAGTATGTACTATATTAACGTTTACTTTTAAGTGAAGTAAAACAAGTGAAAGCAAACAATTGACTGAGTTAATTGTTGAAATATCATGTATAGACTGTTGTTTACACTGTATCATTACATGGTATAACAAGTGAAAACAAACAATTGACTGATTGGCACTCGTACTCCGAAATTATTTAATTTATAAAAAAAATGGTCTGGTCACAAATTGTAGGAATTTTCCTCCAGTTTAAGTTTGTATTTAGATTTTTTTCTCGTAAAATGACTCGGAAAGTAGATATCGTAGGAAAAACTACTTTTCGACGCCATTTTTCCAATATGACGGCGATTGCGGCAATGATTCGAGATAGCAAAGTGCAAATCGAAAAGAACACCTAAAAATCTGTAAAATTCCTCATTTTTAAACTCCCGGAAAACTTTCCAGGTAACCCCTTTTTTTGAAACAAATGATTAGAGTTACTTCATTTGCTTAAAAGATGTTCTATGTGGTTTAAAGTGGTAAAAAATTAGATTACTTACGGCCCCAACCTGTATATTTACGATTTAAAAAAATCAATAAAATATTTCTGTCAATTTTTTGTATGTAATTTTATATTGTAAACTATGATATGCGAGTGAACTAAGTAAGTACCTAATAAAAGTAGGCACTCATTTACATTTATTAAAATACAGAATCCAGAATGTATTTTCATAATTAGTTACAAATCTCATGTTGATAATCTTTCGTTTTAAAGTTTTAAGTTGTAAATTAATGTACACTCACTGTCAGAAAAAGTGCCACAGTTAAAACATTCTAAGCGTACGCATCATATGTTATGTTATAATAGTAACACTTAGAATGTTTTAAAACGAGCATTTTTTGTGACATTGAGTATAGGTGTAAAGTATGTATTAAACTAATATGTATGTGTTTATATATATGCATGTATGTGTTATGTGTACTGTATTCATCTATAACATCATTCTATAATTTTATGAGTGTATGACGTATAATATAATATTTGATATGGATATTAAAATGTTTTAATGGTTGTTATAAATATACAGCGTGTGCCATTCAAAAAAATCCATAAAATTTCAAAATATAAACAGCCTGAAAATAATGTAACCCTATCGATAAACAGTGTGCTTTTCTGTCAATTATTCAGTAGATATTGATAAACTTGGCTTAACTACCCTTTGGTAACTTGTTTAACTACAGTTAAACATAACTTGAAGTATGCATTGATCATTCAACAAAATCGTTAAATACATTTACAAAAACAGACTAAGACTTCCTATGTAATTTGTCCATAATGTTTTATTCGGAACAATAACTGTATTGTTGATATTTCCACATATCTAATTAAAAAATCGATTGTTTTTGTCCAGATTAATTGGTTATTTTGGACCATTGTAATATTGGTAGCATTAAAATATTTTCACTTTTTATGCAACCTGTATATTACATGTGTGTCTTTATTTTGGGCTAATCACATATATATCAAGATCCTATTCAGAATTTAGTGTAAACCATAATTCTCATTTTGGTAATATCTAATTAGCAGTAAATCCTATACATAGATACATGCATACATACATATAAACTTGCATGAAATATACAAAACCGAAAGTTCTGGATTTGACCATTAGGGACCAAATCAATTACTTTTAGAAAACCTAAATTATTGTATATTAAGTACAGAATATTTAGTCCCAAGTTTGTAAGGCTTGGAAATATTGATGATTCCAACAAAATTTTGGTACAGGTGTACATAAAATCATCTGATTAGTCCGTTTTCGGTTGTCTGCCGGTCTGACTGTCAACACAATAACTCAAAAACGAAGAGAGATATAAAGTTGAAATTTTTTTAACGTGTTTAGGACATAAAAAGTAAGGTTGAGTTAATAAATGAGCAACATAGATCATTCAATGTTGGGGGATCTTGGGACCGTAGGACTCATCTTGTAAACCGTTAGAGATTGGACAAAAGTTTGACCGTAAAAAATGTTCCTTATAAAAATTAAACAAATTTTGTTTGAAACATTTTTTTGCAAATTAGGTGCAAATTTTTTAGTATGTATTATATGGGAATATCAGTTATATGTGTGTCGCTTTCTAAGAGTGGATATCTTTCTTTATTTACATGACGTAAAAAAACAATCGATTGGGTCATCAACACTGTTTATATATGGCATTTCAACAACGATCTCATTTCAACAACGATTCATTTGAACAATTGAATTTCAGTCAATTGTTTGCTTTCACTTGTTTTTTTTTTTCTTGTTTTGTAGAAATCTTTGAAAACATTTCTTCCTTCTACCGTTTTACCAAAAGACCAATGTTAAATATGCCTACTTTGTTAAGTCATTTATTTATTTAAATAATCGGTAAACTCCCACTCCTCCTAAAATTTTCAGAATTCAGTCATCAGATTTATATTCAGTCCAATTTTATATAAAAAAAAATCATTCAGTCCAACTTCATAGAAAAAATTAAGCCTTTTATCCAAAATTGCTCTGGCGCTCGTATATCCTCAAGAAGATGCCTTTTGAATTTGTAAAGTAGCTCCAACAAGAGATGTTTTCCAAACACGCTTTTTAGACAAAAGCTGACATATATAATAAACCCCCAAACGACAAGAAATCTTAAAATTTCTACATAAGTTTTTTGGGGTGACAACAATATTTTTCTATCAGAAAAGAAATAGTATTTTATATGAGTAACATTACGAATGAATCACAAATTGAGTACCTATAGAATATACATATGAAAGGATTTGGAGTCAATGTTGTTTGGATGTGGTGTGTAGTTCTGCTTACGGTAAGGAGTACCTATGATGATGATATTTAATATAAAACCTCATAATATTTTCGTAGTTTAATATGACGACGTATGCTGGGTTTTAAATAAACTTATAAATCATATATTTTATCTACTAGAAAAAAAATTCAGTTTTGCAAACTGATTTAAGCGAACACAAAAGTTTGCCAATTATATTTAAGAATTTTTAAAGAACCATGATTGATTTATAGATTACATGCCAATGATAGAATTTAATATCACACCCCTTGGTGCCTTACCCCTTGCACCATCAAATATGTTCGGCGTTGCTGGATACTAACTCTGCATATAAGTATTCGAAGCGAATAAAATAAATGCGGTATAGAAATAAATCCGCAGTTCGCTTTGAATTCTTATGCAGAGTTAGTATCCAGCAACGCCATATATTTGACAGTGCCGGGGTAAGACACCCAGAAATGTTTCATTCAATTCTCACCTGTACTCAACTGTACCGCGCAAAATTTACGCCATAGTACGTAAACTTACTTTTACATATAAGAGTGTCTTTTTCTAAATGCTTCTTGGTGGCTCATTTCACCCGAAAAATTTTAGCATGGGCTTGTAGAGTCTATTATAGTAGTTTCCAAATTATGTTTTGTTATTTTCTTGACTAACTTACTATATGTTCAGCACTTTAGTACTACATCTTTTCTAAGGCCGATCAAAAATCTGTTTTTTGAGATTAATACCTTTTTAACCTTTAATAAAAGAAAGTATATTTCCTCCAAGCATAAGTTATTTTCATTGTTCAATCTTGAGTTCTAAGCTACTCAGTACAGAACAAAAGCTCAGCAATATGGGAAAAGAGTGCTAATTTATTATAAATTTTACACATTAAGAAATGCATGGCGTTTACTACAATGTATTATAGTATTGAATAGGGCTATAGGTACATCAGAAGTATGAGCCTGACGTCCATATTGCATTGACTTGTCTATTGTGCTATTTTTTTCTTTAAATTTTCTGAAAAGGCAATCCTCAAAAACTTATTTAATGCTGAAGTATAACTAATCAGAGTGCTGTGGTCGGTTGGTAACGCTTAATAAGAATTCAAAAATGGCTTTATGAACCACTCCAAAATTTGACCTTATTCGTCTATATCTCGAGTATCTATCACTTAGATGTAAGATGTCTATGATTATTCCAACACTCATTATATAAATAAATTTTACTGTTTTTACTTGAACAGAAAAGCATACTAAACATGAATAGATAGATACAAACATAATATATCTAACCTAACACAAGTCACCCATCATAATCATAAACTCATGCATAACTTAGCAACCAGTTATTTTATGAGCTTGTAAAACCATAGAGATGGTGGCTTATATTTGTGTTATTGTAAAATGTTACAGACATCACATAGGTACAGAACCTGCACATATAAACGGAAGAATATAATAAACAGGCTTGGGTGTTTTCCAACTGGGCACAAAAATACGGCTTGAGACTTTCAGGTCATGGACACACAGGTCAATGTCCTTAATTGCACTTGACAACTTTTGGCTAAAGCATTTTTTATTAATTATTTTATAGTCAACAAAAATATAGTCGAAATGTTAGTTTTTTATGAGAATCAATTTTCTTTTTAAAAGTGTTATTTTTAACCGACATCAAACAAAAAAGGAGGAGGTTCTCAATTGAACTGAATTTTTTGTTTGTTTGTTACCTCAGAACTTTTGACTGGGTGAACCGATATTGATTCTGATATTCTTTCTATTTAAACTTGGTACTTCTCATGTGGTTCCATTCCAATTTGGTCCAGTTCTGACAATGGCATCCATGAAAAAACCATATAAGTCTTAAATTTGCATTAAGTATTTGTGCGACAAATGGACAACCGATTTCGATGGTTCGTTTTTAGTGCCAAACTAGTTAGTGTACTTCAGATTCACTAAAAATTAAAAATTAAATAACTTTTAACAAAAAAAACACCGACTTCAAAAATCCTATTCCAAAACAAATTAATAAGCACTAAAAAGTGAAAAAATAATTGCGTGTTCTTCTGAATTACAAACAATAATCAAAATATTTTTTCGAGTTCTCCTCAGTAAAGTGAAATAAAAAATATTGGACTACTAAAAAGGCAATTAAATTATTACGATACTATAATATAGCTATACAGGTATTGCTATTTTTGGAGTAGGTCAGCTAAGTTAATGAAGCAAACTGTTCTGTCACAGTTGTTTCCTTGGCTGACACCGACTCAAAAATAATTCACTTTAAGTAGTCTAATTTTTTTTTTTTCATTTAACTTAGGATAACTCTTAAAAATATTTTCATTATTGTTTGTTATTCAGAAGAATATGCAATTATTTTTGCACTTTTTAGTGCTTATTAATGAATTATTAGCCATAATAGATTAAAATGGTTCACCCTGGGGGGGGGGGTATGAAAATAGCACACTCTTTTAATGTACTAATCATTCCATTAATCTCTGCTATTTTTTCAATGATTTAAGCTTGCTCTGACCTTAAATATATATTTACTGCTTCAAGCCATTATTGATTTTTGCAACATTAAGAGGATTATTAGGTAACATAATTAATTTTGTGCCCAGATCATTCACAAATATACACACCATGATCTAAACAGTGGTACCATCAAAATAATGATAATAATAATAATAATAATAGTAATATTCGTTTTAAAATATAATCCTCTTATCATTTGTACTTATATACGACGTTCATATGTTATATTTTCATTTTTCATTGTGTTTGTGTATTTGTTATTTTGTTATTTTGTTATTTGCTATTTGTTGTTGTTTTTGTTGTTGTTAATGTTCAATAATAATAAAATGATGCAGTGCATTTTAGTCCAGTATGAAATAACACATAGCATTCTGATTAACTACCAAAATGTGATTCATCTATATCTAGCTCGTTCTTGTCCTTCTACCACAATAAATCAAAACAAACGTTCGATGTGATTTCGGTTCACAGAGTAATCCGTACTGTTTTTGATTTCGAAAAACATGTCGTTCCTCCTGGCAAATGCTAATCTGTTGTAATGTTAGTGTGTTGTTATTATTAGAATCCATATTCCTATAGGGATGTTTTTATGTTTGTTTGTTTGTTACGCTTTCACGCAAAAACTACCAAATGGATTTGAATGAAACTATACAACAACTAGCGGCCCCGACGGACGTTGTCCCGTAAAAACGTAACTCCAATTCATGAATACCTATACTACGTTTAGCCTGTCCGCTAAACCCATCCCGCTAAACCCCAATTTAACTCCTATTTATTGGAGTGGCCTGACCTTCGACCTTTGGCCTGACCTTTGATAGTAGAGCTCGCTGCGCTCGCATATGGCTCTAATAAATGCCTATTGACAATACCTGAATACTATTAAAAATACATAGTACACATAGTATACATAATGTGATATGATTTATATGCGCTCCCACCATTTAATGAAATTTCATTTTTTTGGTACGGAGCCCTCAAAAACAGTTGTACTGGACCAAATTGTAAATCTAAACCATTCTCGAATCTCCACGAACACACACAAAAAATTTCATCAAAATCGGTCCAGCCGTCTAGGAGGAGTTCAATTACATACACACGCACACAAGAAATATATATATTAAGATATAGCTCATACATCAGAATAACACATATTATGACTAATAGCTCGTTTTGTAGTTTACCAATTGCAAAATTACATAAAAGTCGTAGAGCTTGTGGGGAACATCATGCTCTGTCATCAGATTGGATCTAGTTCTCTGGGTTGCTTTGATAGGCAAGTAAGATCCGAAAAGGTAAAAGATGGAACACTTTTAATTAGAAAGTTGTTTCTCACAAAAAAGCTATTTTTATTTTAAACTTTTTTTTTTAAATTCGGGTAGTTTTGGAGAAAAGTCGACTTAAAAGTATATCATATCGAAAGAAAATATGTTAGCTTTAGAAAAATGCTTTAACCAAAAATTATCAAGAGAGTCAATAGAAGACATTCGCCTATGACCATGACCGGAAATTCTAGTTTCGATGTAATGTGACCTTAATCTTCGAATTATATTGAAAATTTACCTTGCATGAAGAGTTATTAACACAGCCGAATGAACTTTCTTGTCCTTGATAGCTTTTGTCTAAATAGTTTTTCTATAGCTGGCGTATATAACGTCAATTTTGGCAATTTTCAAAAATTTTGAGCGATAGTTCGATTGTTAGATTAATGTTGTACGTCTTTTTGGCATTACGTGTTAGAAACTGTCTATATTTTGAGTATTTAAATGAAGAGACTGTGTACATTTCACCTAAAATTGAATATCTTTAATAACTAATTTAATTAACATTTGAATATTTTTCAAAAATGAAGCACCCTTTCATACTGAACTAAGGATATATGTTCATATATATATGTTTATACAAAATACATAAAACATTAACAATCAAAACACATTATGATTGATATTATTATGAACATTATTATTAAATTAATGTTTGTATTACATTATGTATACGTTAGTTACGTTGATCATCATACGTTTATAGACGTGGGGTGTTATTTTAATTATAAACCAACGCTTCGTCCCATAATAAAGTTGCTTTATAAAGTTATTTAAAGCGTCGCCACGACGAAAGTTCACAAATGATAGGTATGTCATGTAGTTTCGAGAAATTTTCAGATATAATTATTACAGAGTAAGTTCCTAGACCTCACAGATCTGTTATGTATTGTAAAGATCAAATATACGGTTAAAATGTATTGTCATTTAATTCACACTATCTCTATTTATTGGAGTAGACTTGTATCCCAATGAAGTATATTATCCAAGTGAGATACTCAATATTTTTCTCAGATGATCAATTTTGAAAACAAAATTATTTTCGTACTGACAATAAAATTGGTCGCCCGAGGAAAATATTTAGAATAAATGAGGGATAAGTGGCTACACAGGAGGGGAAGGCTATGTGGCCATAATATGAACAGATGAACAGTAGTTTCACTGGTTTTTGTTAACTTCCCACTATAGGAAGCTATTGTAATGGGTCCGATTTTCGAAATCGAAATTTTCAACATATCGTTACGTTGCATGGTTAGGACAAGGCATTTACACTTATTTGGAGAAGAAGTTTGTGTGCGTGTGTGTGTGTCTGTGTGTGTGTTTGTACGTACGTTAATCCGATCTTACGCACTCTTGCACGAGATATTAGGCTGAATTACGTACTGTTTTATCAAATTCGAAAGTGTTGAATTGATTTTCACAGTTCGTAGCTTAGTTAAAAAACCTTGAACGATAATGCATAAAAGTGTATTCTTAACAGTGTTAGTAAAGAAAACAATAAGTTACTTCGTCAAAAAAAATTGCACCCCCAGTACGCTTTCACAGTTCGACTATTTATATGCATAAAATTTACAATTTATTATTGCCAGCCAAATTAATTCATGCGTTGCTATGGATTTATTGTCTCTACATGCCACTATTTGATGCAGCAAGCATGTTTCGCATTATTACTAAAATTTAGTTATTTCCTAATCTTATAATTGTGGCCATAAATAATATTAATAATTCACTGTTCATAGTTTTACATAACGTGTATTTATGTACATATCTATGTATATATTATTATTGCATATGCATATTAAAATCTTAAAATTCCATATATATTATATTATATATATATATATATATTATTTTATTATACTCATTTCTAATGTTTTAGTGTAATAAAATTATTGTTTCGTTTGTGTCATATACAGTAATGGACAAAAGTTATAACACACTCGATTATTCCGAAAGCAGATAAGGATTCGAATTTCCACATGTGACACGATCCCACATATTGGATAACATTATGCTTGTATCGCTTTGAAGTTACAAGCACAATAATCTAAACAAATATAAATATATTTACCAGCGGACCAGCAGCCTAAGGATTGTTTGCTGTAATTTGTTTTTGTGTTCAACACTACTTAGACTCCTTAGATTTTGCTTCTACCTAGAACCCCTCACGTTGCCGGGTTCTATTTTCTAGACAGGGAACTGGCATGCACCTTGAGTACCTTTCGCCACTTCAGAAAACCGTCTCTACACCTCGCTGGGAAAGCATCCCTTTCGAAATATTCTGTTTTGAGTTGTTGTTAAATAAAAATTTTTGGTTACCAACTAAATGTTGTTATCAGGTGTCAAATAAACCTATAATCACTTGCGTCTACCATTCAATAATCTTTATTAGCGTGATGAGAACGCGTTCACGCTTTCTGCACATGCGTCAAATATTTCATACGTTAAATATTCTTTAATTTACTAAGCTCGAATTTGAATATATGAATAATTTCAGAACAAAAATCCAAATAATCATATTCATATTCGTTAATTTTAGTTATACTGTCAATATTTTTGGAATTAATTTCTGAAGGACTTGAAAAAAAAAATTAAAAAAAAAAAACTCTAGTGGACTGAAATAATCTGCAAATTCAGGATTTGAAAACAGAAAATGATATGAAGATAAAGAAAGTTTCAACCACATTTACCATTTGAAAAATCAATGTTACTTAGGTTTTAAATCGAGCGTGAGCAAAAGGCTCAAAACGCGAATGCTGACGGGTTAAATGCAACTTTAAGAATTACTTTACGCTTGTTGACGAGATTATTCTGCATGTATGTATAATTAAAGAAAATCTTTTAAATCAAACTTACGTAATTGAACAAAAATTATGTGTTAATTGCTACATACAGCTTTGCTCAACCATGGATTGTTCAATGTGGTTCTTAGTTCTCAAAGTGTTTGAGCGTTTCCAATGCTGTACATAATTATTCTATTAAATTGTGTAAGGGTGAAACATATAATAATTATTCTGTTATTGGTGCATGTGTAATATAAATAAAACAGGTTAATATCATTACAAATCATCAAATATATTAAAATGTGACATTTCGTTGGTGGGTTAGTTCGTTGCTAGCTATTATATCAACCAAATGTATTAAATTATTATTATTTAAAATTATCATATTTATAGTATAGCTACAAATAATAATGGGCCATTTATTAGTTTTGTTTTGAGTAAAATAAAATAAAAATCAATAACAATAAATTACAATTGAAAAAAGTAACAGCAACGTAAAATTCTGCTAAAATAATTCCATAAGTGGTTGGATAAAATTAACCTACTTTCATGTTTTCTCAACTTTCAGAACCCCGAATCAGTCCACGTATTTTTTGTTAACGTCTCACTAAGTATGAATTTTGTATTGTCCTTTCTTTTCAGATTTCCACCTACGATTGAAATTAACGAAGTACGCCCCGCACCTGAAAGCGTCTGCGTTACTGGTGCGTACCCCTTTCTACAGGTACATATTGCAGATTTTAAAGTCGTTCTAAAAACTAAAAAAAGACATTTAAACAAAAATTTAAATTAAAAATAAATCCATTTAGGAATATAAATGTATCATTAGATACTATGGTAAATATCTAAAAAGTCATCTCAGTATGATTTACTGTTATAATCACAGAATTTTCCAGACTTTTACCAGAATTTGCCAAAGAAATAAAAAACAACAATGAACTCCTTTCTGCCATGTTCTTATGGCTAAGATAGGCGTGGGCCATTATAATGTTCAATAAATGATAAAAAAAGAGCCCTCTACACCCATTCCTATTCAATTATATAATTGTTAATAATATTCGATAAAGGTAGAGTTAAAAAATTATATTTAAGACAGATTGTTTGATTACAGTCTGTAATTTAAATTAAAAATTATATTAACTTACAAACCTTATCTTAAAGATATTAAAGAAAGCAAATCTTAAACAACCCCCTTTCTCAATTTAAATGGGAGTTGTGTATACTTAGCATATAAACGTTATTCAAGGTCTCGAATAAAAGCCTCTTTTGTAAGAAAATACATATTTCTTTTTTTTTTTATGTCTAGTTAAAACTTTTTATTTCTTAACTATATACTTTTATAGTATTTATTTTGTGTTTAATCACTTTTTTAAAACTGTTAAAATATGCAAAAAAAAAAGTTTTTGCTCATACATAAAAACCTTCTTTCGTTCTGTATAAATATTATTTCTATAAAATTGAAAATTATTTGTTAAATAAATGGGTATTTTATGAAAACATAATTATGTAAAATGCAAAAGAAAACGAACGAACGATAAACGTAGCGTACATGGCGGCACCAGTACCATATAGTTGGTGGTTGTGTAATAATTTACAGGCCTTATTCAAAATTGAAAATAACAACTTCAGTTAAAGTTAGTTAGTTCTTTGTTGGTTGTGTGTTTTTCTTATGACTACATAAAATTGATGATGAAGTTTTTGGTATATTGTTAAAGGTACAGAGTCATCCATGTTTTTAGATACTCTTCTGGGAATAGATCTTCTCCTCCTATCAATTACATTTCAGTAAAAAAAAATTGTGCCGGGGGTTGAAACTTCTGATAACGATTATGATCGGGTTTAACGTCTGTTTTTCAGACATCCATCTATAACAGAGATCACCCACGTCATTATTTTTTATCCAAACGACGACAGCTGGATGATCGATTTACCGCCCCATTAAATATAATTGATCAAACTTCCACTGGCTGGATTCGAACCCACAACCTCACCGTCAGCAGTCAAACGGTTAAAGGCGCCGTTACTCGCTCGGTCATTGAGCCGGTTGAAACTTCTAATAACAGAATGAGGTTGATTTTATGCACTTCGATAGGTATGCGAAATTACCTTTAAAAAGCTCGGTTAGTCAAACAGGACTTACAGCATTTTTATCAGATGATTTGAATGATCCTATATAAATATAAGTTCTACTCCTCGGTCCTTAGAATTCGGTTCTTAGAAGAATTTATTTAGTATGCACAACACGCAGGCAAGCAAGAAGATATAATAGAAAAAATTTGCATTCGGTGCCCTATTTTGATGATCGAGCTCTCCAGGATTTATCCTGTAGAGTTTACACTGCTTTAAACATGACCATTTTGCGGGCAGGTAAAAATATTTTAATGATCAAAATTTTACTTTGCATTTTAAGCTTTAATTTTTGTTGAGTGACCAGTCCGTACTCTCAGATCAGAATTTGAAGAAAGTTCCGATAGCACGATTTCGACCAATGACAATAACAATTCTTCAATAATAACAGTGATAGTTCCATTTTTAGTCAAAAATGCCCATTTTACGTTCGGATCTTAGTTTATTAGGGTTCATAACCACTAAATAACTTTACGTACAGTACTATTCTTTAACTGCGCATTATCTCGATATTTAATTGGTCATATTTTGTCATACCGGTAAATTTCTCACACAATTTGTACGACTAGAATAAAATATCTGCCAGGATTAATAATAATAAAATAACATGAATAACTGGCGAAAAATAATCAACTCTTGCGTAATTATTTCCATTGTATTTTTTTCTGATGATTCTGTACAAGAATTACAAAAGAAAAGTAAAGAGATGGATGAAAAGAGTACGACGAATAAACTCGACGACAACGAACAACGACGATTGAGATGATGATGATGATTATGAGTATTCTTATTATCATGGTTGTGTTCATGAAGCATGCAAGCTGTCATTGAGAGAACATAACTCTTTTTACAGAATTTAACGAGTATGAAAAAGTAGGAAAATTATTATATTTACAAAATCGACAAAATTATATTCTTCTTACACTTACTGCGTGAACTTACTTACTTGCTGCTATTTCTTGTGTCTCTCTACTTATTTCACTACACATTTTGTTAATAAATTGTATACACGGAGAAAAATTTACTGCTTTTTGGAATCTCGTTCGATCTTACATTATGGTTATATGTATTTACTATCAAGAGATTGTAATTAACGTTCAACCATCAATGATAAAAAAATAAAATAAAAATTTAATGTGCATTGTATCCGAATAGAAATTCTAGAAAATCAAAGAATTTTTATCGGGTGTTGATGGGCAATGTTTATTTAATTTCTTTTTTTTAATTTCACATAATAATATAATAATCCAATATTACTGTAATTAATTGTAGAGAACTTTAGTTTGTGGAACTCCATAATTAGGATTTTGAAGAAATAAAATTTCTAATTTTCTTTGCATATTCTACTATATTTTTTAATAATTTAAAATATGTTGACATGTTTTATCTAACATAGACATTTTCAAAAGATGAAAGTTGTTAATGAAACATGTCAACATACCCATCCATCCAAACTTTCACGATTATAATATATATCAAATGTATTATGGAATATAAAAAATTGTTTTACAAAAAGATACCATTAAAAGTAACAATTTGACACCAGAACGGATTTTGTGCGATTCATACCAACCGAGAAATTAATAAGCGAAAAACGCGATAACTTCGTTCATAATTCCAAAACAACTTCCTACACTCCAATTTTTTACAAAGTATGTTTTCTTAAAAACTACCTACTACTTATATTTAACTATCCCGTTTTTCTTCCCACCCTGAAAAGATATTTAGATAGCGAATTGTTATAACCTTATGCCTTTGCCGGATAAGCTGAAAAATTGCATAAAGAAAGTATTCACTATCAAATAAGATAAGATCTAACAGCTCCCGATCTTATAGCTAAAAATATTGTTATATATTCTAATATGGTGGTTAAGGGTTAATAAAAATGGACAAAGTAGAAAAATGGATTTATTGCGAAAATGCTCAATTTTTAAGCGGATAGGTCAAGAATGATTCTATAGTCCGTATGTTTAAATAAAGAAAATTCTGGTGTTGGAAGTCATATGATGTTAACTTTTCCAAGTTTATTTTTGTTTGTAGGTGGGATATAAACGACAAAGTTTCTAATTTATGCAAAAGTTGAGTGTAACGTATGTGACAAATAGAGTGTACAAGCAAGTAGTAAGCAGTAGTTGTTACTATGACCAACAGGTGTTGATATGCACGACTGTTGTTAAATTTAGTATGTAAAACTTTTTCTTATCTATTGTTTGCGGTTTTATAGAGAGATATATAAGTACACAGTGAACTACTACTTTAATCTATAATGGCTAATGGTTCGTTTTGTAAATACCTTATTTACCTCTTGGCAGAAAGGGTTTTCTGATTTTTTTTGCGCCATATCCTAGAATTATTGAAAATTTGCCTGAGCATTGATTTAATTTTAATGAAGTATTTTTTGTTTGTCAAAAAAGCGAAGATAAATATCCCATTTTGATAAAAAGATTCAAAAAAATGATCTGATGAGGTGGAAGGTAAAGAAAAGAGGGGGAATTCAAAACAGCGAAGACACAAATCCCATTTTAATTAAACGACTCTTAAAAAAGATGTGATGAGGGGGAAGTTACAAAAAAAGAAACGTTTCAGCGCTTCTGCTTAGTAGTTTTTTCTTTAAGCAGATGATACTACACTGGAAACTTTATAAATCAGTTTATTTGAGCGTTGCACTAACAGGAAATGATGCGATGCATCAGGTGTGTACCATAAGAAAACGTTTTTAAATTTATCTTCTATATAGCCTCAATTACAAGATAATATTCACAACCCTTTTAATAAAACAATATTATAATAGATTTATTTTAGAGCAAGCGTACCGATATTTTATATTCTATATACCAATATACTCATAGTGAGCATTGAACGGGTTAAAAGATACAATAACCCTTCTTTGATAAACCCCAAGTGTGATACCTTCGACTAACTAACTAGTAGATATGTGTCTCATCTGCTCACACTAATAAAAGGCTAAATATTTCAATTAAGTTTTGAATAATAAATCTAGACCGTGAGACCAAGTTGAAATGAATTTTCTGTTATTTGTTTTGTCTGTCACTTGGAGGTTTGACAGAGATAAGTTTGAGAAGAACGGAAAATATTGTTTTAACTGTGGCTCGATTTTCGACAATTTTGACTTAAAATTTTTTTTTCACAATTTAGATTTTTATACCATGTATATATGAAATATACATAGTAATTTAAGTTTATTCCCAAGTTTGTAACGCTTAAAAATTGTAAAATTGCGCTACAATTGGGTTCGTTTTTTTTTTTTAAATTTAGACAATTTGTAAAGTTGGTGTTTATGAATTTTTTTTTTAATTTACCAGGGATCCAGCTTTTGATACGAACTGAGGTACTTTGTATTCTTAGTCAAAAGCACGAACAACTGACACCTATCTGGTTCGTTTGTTAAATTTTGTCAAAAAATTAAACAAAAACTGTATGTGATGGTGAGGTAATCACCATCAGACAGTCGCTTAAACGGCTCTTCAATTGTTCTTCAATACAGCTGTTCAATCTGGCCACAGAATGATCTGATGCGGGTTATTCTTAGCGTACTTGTACTACCGTCGAGACGAATCGGAACTGTGCCATCAGTGCCCTTAGTAATGCGTTCCTCAGATAACCACTTCCAGATCATATATTGTGTATTGTTTGAACAATTGACGGTGATCGACTTGCATGAGCTTTGAACCTTAAACCTATGGAATACAAGTACAACACTCTACCAAGCCTACCACACCGCCGTTGGAAATGACAACAAAAAAATAGAATGTAAATTTGATTTTTGCTCAATTAGTCTTTATCTGACTTAGATTAACGGTAAAATTGCACTACAATTGGGTTAGTTTTCTTTTTTAAATTATTAAAAAATTTGGAAAACGGTTGACCCTGCAGGCCATCCCTGTAACTTTCCGCTAAGTATTGACTCATAACGTGTAAAAATTTTTATCTATTCTGATGTTATTCAAGTTATTTGTCATTCAAGTATGTAAACTTTATACAGAGGTTTTGTGGCGTTCACACCATTTTTATTTAGGTAAAGTGAGCAGGGTAGTTCACGTTACCAAAACGTATCACACCTTTAAAGTGTATATTCACGAAAATAATAACACCCATGTCAATTTTGGACGGGTACAATAATAAGTTTGTTGTGATATTAAGCGTTACACCGTTTCGTATGTATGAAATTTTAATGAATTTTCATCTGGAAAGAAAAGATGAATAATTCATAAACATGTGTTGTAGCTTTAAATAACACACTACAACTCCCAAATGCCTAATACGGATGCCGAATAATTTTCTAACAAATTTAGTTCTGCGTCTTATTACATTACATTTGAAAAAATTGCATAAATTTTCACACGGCTTTACGGTTTTCAACATCAATTTTTGGAGTAATGTCCATCTACAGTAGGGTTTCTAAAGTCTTACTAGGTCTAAGATAATTGATTTAGTTAATTGTTGAAGTATCCTGTATAAAATGACGTGTTGAATGACAGTGCATGCATTATTTTTAATAAATTAGAGAAGTTTCAAAAGCTACATATTTATGGCGACTAAGACTCAATTGATGTATGTTGGTCATTTACGAGCTCAAACACACTTTTGAGATCGTTCTGAGCACGCTATAAAAATTTCAGAAATATCTATTCTAGAAAAAAATTTCAGAAATATAGATTTTAAAACTTGAGATCAGATCTTTTTACAACTTTAGTTTTATTATTATATTATCTTTTTTTTTTATAGGTCAGTCAAAATAACATCCACATTTTCAAACCAGTAAAACTGTTTTTTTGGTAAGTAAAGGCAATAAATAATGTCAAATGTTTTATTTTGTATATGTTATATTTTTAACTGTTTTGAATATAGCTCATTTTATACTTGGTAACACCGGAATGGACTAACGCATGTAATAACAACTATAGCAAAATGAAAAACATCTTTAAATTCCGGAATATTTGAGGAACGATTTTCGTTAGATTACGACAAACTATTCACATACCAGTTTAAATACATTTTCCCAAACTATATTTTTCGCATGCAGTAGACTTATAAGACTACTCCATTTTGGAAAAAGACCCCTCAGATATCATTTTGTAACACTAAGAAGATATTACTTTATATGTAATAATAACAAGCTTTTTCTCAAAATTTCGGAATTTATAGAATCCAAGAATCTTTGATAAGTAGTTCAAGAGTTTCTGCGGGCGCACTAAAACTGGGGAGTAATAATCAATGCTTAAGGAACCTCAGTAATAATGAATGCTTTCACAAGCATATGCCTAGCGTTTTATGCTTTAGAAGAAAAGTCACTGAAGTGCTTTTATTCTATTTTTAACGACCTTACCAATAAGTTTCCACTCAATTACAGGCACGCAAATAAAGATTTTTATAAAAGGATCTTTGGATAAGGTTTTAAAACTTAAACCTCTTAATTTTTTTTCTTTTAGGAAGATTTTATGCATATGCTTTGAGGGCGTGTGACCTAAAATCTTTCATCAATAAAGGTCGCAGGAATGATATCAAAATCTAAAGCAAATAGATAAAGAACCAATTTCAAAAAAAATTGTTAAGCTTTTTGTTTGTAAATTGTACCTACCAATTTTTCTTTTTTTAACACAGTAAATTAGTTTTCTAGCCTAACACTTGATAAACCAAATGTCCAAAACATTGGTATGATTAGAAAAGTTGAAAAATGAAAACGAAATGTTTTTATTAAATTCTGTGAATGTCGTTTGAACGTTTTTTGTATAAAATATTTGAACTAGAAATTGAAATTATTCTAAACACGTATAATAAAATGATCATCAGAATGCAACCAACCAACATACGCACTTATATTGTTGCTTTTACCTTTATACATTACCTCTAATATAGATTCATATAAATTTCTGCTTTTTTCATCTGCCGTTTTCTATTGGATAAAAATGGTATAAATTTTATTCCAAAACAATGGGTTAATATTTTTGAAAATGTTACTTTTTTGTATGATTTTAGGATTCCGTCATTGACGATGAAAAAAAACCATTCATTTTTTTTTTCAATAGATAGCATATTGTTGAACATAAACAAAGCGCAGAGATAAAGATACAAAGTTCAGAAATATTTAAAAATATGCTTTTACTCCTACCCCTACCACTACTTTTACTTTTAAGCCATGTGATTTAGAAATCTATAAGTGTAGGGCTTTCAACGTAAATTACCTCGAAATAAATCATTAAAGGTCGTCAATTAAAGTGGGGGGAGGGGTGTGTAGCTTAGCCAAAGATTCCAGTTTTTGGGTTCCAGTTTTTCATGCGAAGATTATGATTGAATAGGTCTTTGAAACAAAAATTTTTTATTCCCTTCTAAATTTTAAGCCATTTGATTTAGAAATTTAAAAAATGTGTCCATAGTAGTACCTATTCGATAACCGCTTCCAACGAAAAGTATTTAGAACATATAACACGTTGATTGGGGGAGGCCCGTGGCTTGCAATTACATTTTAAGAGCGTACAGTTATAGTCTACAGTACAGAGAGGGGTATGACTTCGTGACTAACAACACTCTCTCGAAACTTCGTGAGTGGCTTCATTTCAGTGTAACCTGCAACGTTTACATTTACGAAAACCTTGGAAATGGGTGCGTTAGGATAATAAAACATGTAGTCTTTAAACTGACATGTTTAAGGCGTAGGTCTAAGAAATCGGCTCATGAAATATGTAGGCCAGTATGTACATTTATTTTCTCTATGAATATAATAAGAGAGAATAATATTGGCCTACAAAAATATTGGGCCGTTTGATGTGACCTCCATCCTCAACATGTCGGAAAACAGGGGTATGAAAATTTATGAACAATCGGCTAATGGGCTACATATTTTCTGAGCCGTTTTTTCACACCTGCGTCAGTTTAACGACTATATGTTTTATTATGCTAACGCCCCAATTTCCAACGTTTTCATGAATAAAAATGTTGTAGGTTACCCTGAAATAAAGCTACTCACGAAGTTTTTTGAATGTGTCAGTCACGAAGTCATACCCCACTCTGTCTTGTAGACTATAAGCGAAATATTCCCCTGAGGAAAATTTGAAACGTTTGAAACATTTTCTGAAAAGTTATTTGAAACATTTTATTATGTTTTTAAATAGTCATTCAACGATGTATAACATGATATTGCTTCTTCGTATTCTATATCGCGAAAAATCCGACAAAGTAGTTTTAATATTCATTTATGAAGTAGAAGAAATGTAAATTAATTATTCCAAATATTTGTAATTGTATATGGATACGATTAACTTAAAAGAATGATGGAGACCTGCACAGTGTAAATTTAGATAAATTGTTTCATTTTGCAGTAGTAAATTTTATTTCGACGGGGAACATTAAAAAATGCACCGCATTACATGGTTTTAGGCAAAGTTAACCATATAAATCAAATAAATATCTTGGCAAATATAGTAAATTATATAAAATAGTATTTGAAAAGTCAACTTGACATGTAATGAAACAACCATTCAAGAAAGTAGTCAAAAATTTCTTTTTAATATTTAAAATGATAAGAAGAATGCATAGAAGCATGTCGTCTTCACTAAAACTCACTTCTACATAAATTTATATTTTTAAATTATATTTGTTAGCTTGGTTCAAAAAAAAAATGGGGTTATAAACTGTCATCATGTTAACATTCAGTGGTGCATTCGTTCGGTCGTTGAGCACGTCATATGGAAACATTTATGAGATTTCGTTATTTCCTTATTTCTCCTCTCGAACGTAAGAACCGCAATAGCACAGCATTCACGACGGCAACCATCAGCCCACCTTAACGGGGTATTTGTGATACGATGATGGTGTTGTTTATTTATAAAATATAAAGTCGTTAAATTGACATATTTTAGGCAAAAATTTCTGTATGCGGTACAGTCGGTTATTGATAAATCATATCTTCGTTTTTCCGACATGTTGGGAGTGGAGGTCACCCCAAGTGGCTCAATATTTGTGTAAATCACTATTATTATCTTTTATTATAATCATTTATCTTGCATTCACTTCGTTCGCCGTTTTCTACATTGAAATCGCCCCAATTTCCAAGGTTTTCGTAAATGTAAACGTTGCAGGTTAGACTGATATGAAGTCACTGACGAAGTTTCGTAAGAGTGTTATTTACGAAACCATACCCTCTGTACTGTAAACTAAACTGTTTTTTAAAAATAATATTTTTTATAAATCCCTATCCCTATATATTATAAATGTGAAAGTAAGCATGTTTGTTTTCACGCAAAAACTAGCGAATGAATTTGAATGAAACTGTACAACAATATAGCTCATACATCAGAATAACACATGAGCTATAAGTTATAAAAATATATTTAAAAAAATTAAAAAAAATAAAATTTATTCTGAAATTTTACTGTTTCATCAATGACCATCATTTTAAACCATAAATTAAAGATTTTCATAAAAATTTATAATAGTAAATATCAAACCATTCATGGCCTTCTTTTTGATGATGACTATTTTACACTTGAAAAAAATAGAAAATTGTGGAAACATTTTAGCTGTGTAAAAGAATTCCGTCGAGTGTTATGGAAACGGAATAAGTGAGAGCTTAATTTATTTACACAGTAACGATAAAAACTCTTTAAATTTCGTTCAATCACTGGTAACACCATTCTCTTTTAATCGCGGGTAATATCGCGGAGCGCAGCTAGTACTGTATATTACTACGCATTTCCTTAATATAGAAAACTAATATTGACATAATATTAAGGCACATGCCCAGCCTCAACGACTGTTTAATTAGTTCTCATTAATGTTTTACAATTTTAACTATTTGTTATATTCACAGTCAATATTAACAAACAAAAATCTTTATTCTTCAACATTTTACGAAATACCATCTCACAGCTACCTTTCTTCCATGTATCATTCGAGTTAGTCATTCACCAGCCACCCCTATTTACCACAAAACTCATACCAAATGTTTAGTTCAGTAGTACTAAACCCAACCAAGTATACATATACACATGTATGGTGTATAAGAGGACTTATATAATTCTCGGGGTTGCTTTGGTTGCAACGACCAGGTAACATACATACATGAATGTACAAATACTATGGATATTATATAAGATTTCTTACATAATATTACTTACATATTTTATCCTCGTTTTTTGATCTACTAGTAAATATCAGTTGGACAGGAAGAGAAACTTTTATTTATTTTAGAAGTATATATAAATATGTATTTTTGAACAGGATGTTATTTGATAAATTTGAAAGAGATAAATATTCTACGTGGACAGTCAAGATTTTTAATAATTGGTAATAATACAGTGGTAACTACAAGTGGTTCAAAAATAGTACCATTTAGCCATTTAGTCATCTTAAACAAATGAAACTTCTGCGAAAAGGAAATGTCTCAATAAGATGATGATTTTTTTAACACGCCAAATGAATTCGCAAATCAGACCGAGAAGTAAAGATAGAGACATTTATTCTTTAATCGCGCTTTGCTAGTCCTTTGACCACAATTTCACAAATAGTGTCTATTTAGATTATAAAATCTGAAAGTCAAGGGGTCGTAGGATTCGTATGCATTCAAGTAGTTAAAAAGTTATTTGATTACCTATAGAAGAACTCACAATAATGTGAACTGTACAAAAATTAAACGGTGATTGAACTTCAAAAAAGTTTTCATCATTAAAAAAAATTATCGCAAGCTCTGTTTATGCTAAAAAAAACATTACCTTACGGAGCTTAACAAAAAGAGAACATAATAAACTTTAGCTTTTGACGTTTAAACGTCAAAAACTAGTCAAATTGACGTATAAATTTTATCTTTTACGATATTTTTAAAGCATTAAAAACATTTACGTGATACAAATATTATTTTTATTCATATTCTTTATTTAACATTAAAAAAAATCAAGAAATTATTCAATAAATAGAAAAAAACTTTTAACTTGCATCAATCTAAATGTAAACTTACAATAATAATAATAGTAGTAACAAGGCCGAACTACTTACTTTAACCTGAACACTTTAAATTTTATGTAATATCTAAATCTTTGAATCATACAGTACAAAAATAAATATAAGTAAGGATTGTGATAATATCAAATGGCATACAATTCTATACATTCAAATAAATTTATAAATCAAGATACAAGTTGGCAATTCACAAAACATAATGTGAAATATCTTCACTGTGTATTCAATATACAGAATGATTTTTTAAAAAAGTGATCACCTTAAAACAATATGGAATCGAACAACAAAAAACAAAAACGGATTAACGCGTAGCTATATATTTTTGAAGATAATGAAAAAGGAATACTTTTTGCGGGTCCTTTTTATGAAGAAACAGAAACCAACTTTTCTTCAAGTAGTAAAAAACTACTTTGAAGAATCTAAAAGCTTACGCAATGTACTGTGAGTAAGCAAATGATTTTGTTAGCAATTGTAATGTAATTTTCGAATTTTATGTGCTAAGGTTGTGCTTCAAAGTGATACTATATTTTTCCGGATTTTACAAATTTTCTCAACCCCAGCACAATTTTGGTCTACATTTGATTTTTCGAAAAAACGAAATCACCCTGGTTTTTCCGGATTTTACAAATTTTCTCAACCCAGGCACTATTTTGGCCAACATTTGCTTTTTCAAAAAAATCACCCTGCTGCAGAAAAATATAATTTCTGGCGGCAATTCCTTATTTTTCCGAATCTGTCAATTTTCTCGACGGAACATTGCAGCACATACGATTATTATCTGAAAAATGCGATCAAAAGTCCAATATGATCAAATAAATTCTTAGGTGGCGTTCTTATGGTGGTCTTACCCAAATATGATCATCTGACACTTGCGCTGTGTTTGTATTATTTAATTTAATTTTGGTAAACTTTGTTTTTAAACCTAAACCCTTGGGTAGTACATTGGCATAGTTGAAGAGCTGAATTAAAATAAAATCTGCAAGCCTCTAAAAAAAAGTGAATCCACGCCACCTGGAAGAGCGGTTCCACGCTCTTCCACGTTTACTCTCCCAACTATATTAATGTAAATTCATTCCCAATTTATAAAAAACTCACTCTGTATACATCCATACACATTTATGTACATTCGTCTTCTTCATCACCATCCTTTTTATCCTTCATCATATTATCAGACTTTTATTATAAATTTTATAATACATCAACATTGATTCATTCATTCATATACCACATACTAATGTTATATATTATCAATAATATTTTAATGTATTATCAAATATTATTATTAAAATTTTCTTTTATTGTTTGATATTCTATTGATTTTAAAATGGCAGATATATTTTAATATTGTAAACAATACCAAATGAAACCGAAACGAATGGTAGAAAATCCAAACGTTTCCTCATTAATTCCGGTGACATTTGTTATTTCTGGTATTCTTTTTTTCGAATCCAGACAACCTTTTGAATTTTCTTTTGATCTGCGTTTCGTATTCTATGATAATAATTTTCCCACTGCTGTCTGAAGAAAGCTATTGGTATTTCACCAACCTCCAAGAGCGTTGCTTCATTAGGCGAGATGATACCGTTGTCCCCAGTGTATGTTTATAGTCTTTAATCTCTTTTCCCCCTGCACCATACCTGCTTAATGGTTCTCTCAGAAAAGCCCTCAAAAACAGGAAGTTGGTAAATCAATTGATTCGCGCACTCACTTTAAACGAAACGAAGATTTTTCCGGAATTATTTTACACAATTATATATGCATCCATACAATTATATTAGTTACAGTAGTGTATCATTGCCATAGAAACGCCTACAATAAAACTCATGCACAATGCGAATAGAATATGATTTTAGTTATTTTATGATTAGTGTCAATATCCACCTTCGGCTGAAAGAATTAACGTCAAATAAGGTTTTTAATTCATATCGAGCAGACTTGTTCAATGAAAAGAACTATACGATTAAAACTTGATACATCTGTTTCCTAAAGCAAGTTTTAGATGCGACAGATCTCGGATTTCTTTTTTCAAACATCAAAGTTTTCATTTACACCATACAAAATAAATACACCAATAAACAGACAGGCAGACGTATTATGAAAATAAATAATAAAATTTTTAGAATAAATCTTATGTTACAATAATAATAAAACATCAACAGTAATAATATAAAAATTGTGCAAAGAATGTAACTTAACAGCAACAGTAGCAGAACAACAACAAGAACAACAAAAAACAAGAAGAAAATAGCTAGAAGACGAAAGCAGAAACAGAAATGAAAGTAAATAATATTTGTGAAATGATTTACGGATTTAAAGTAATATTTCGATGGGATTTTCTAACAAGAGAGTAACAATAGTTATGTTCTCATAAATAACATGCTACATCTTTTATTTAAAGTATGAACGAGAGAAAAGAAGAGTGAAATATATTTATAGAGGAGACGAAGAAGGTAGTTCACTTATACTAAAGCTCCTTTACTTTACCTTATACCTCCATGCATGTAGTATGTGTGTTTTATATTAGTCCAATAAACTGAAGATTTAAACTACCATCAAGTATGATAAACCAAGTATGTAATCCTACTAAATTTAGGCCATATTTTTCAAATTTATGATCAAAAATAACCTATCTCTATTAGATTTCAAGAATGTGGAGTTCTGGTACCGGAATTAAGCACATAAGTGATAACTAGAGAAAAACTGACATCACAGCTGAAAAGAATGACCAAAAATTAGTGGGTGTCAAAAAAAATTCCAATAAGATCGGATGAAAATTACCTGTGTTATTAAAAAAATCGAATTTTTCAACTTGATGACGTCATCAAAATTCAAATTATTTAATTTTGCTCTATTACATCAAAATTTTATCCAATTTTGATAAACCAAGTATGTAATTCTACTAAATTTGGGCATTCTTTTCAAATTTGTGGTCAAAATTAACCTAGCACTAATAGGTTTCAAGAATGTGGAGGTCTGGTTTCGGAATTAAGCACATAAGTGATAACTAGCGAAAAACTGACATCACAGCTGAAAAGAATGACCCAAAGTTAGTGGGTTTCAAAAAAAATTCCAATAAGATCGGATCAAAATTGCCTGTGTTATTAAAAAAATCGAATTTTTGAACTTGATGACGTCATCAAAATTCGAATTATTTAATTTTGCTCTATTACATCGAAATTTTATCCAATTTTGATGAACAAAGTATGTAATCCTACTAAATTTAGGCCATATTTTTCAAATTTATGATCAAAAATAACCTAGCACTAATAGGTTTCAAGAATGTGGAGATCTGTTCCCGGAATTAAGCACATAATTGATAAATAGCGAAAAACTGACATCACAGCTGAAAAGAATGACCTAAAGTTAATGGGTTTCAAAAAAAATTCCAATAAGATCGGATCAAAATTGCCTGTGTTATTAAAAAAATCGAATTTTTGAACTTGATGACGTCATCAAAATTCAAAAAATTTAATTTTGCTCTATTACATCGAAATTTTATCCAATTTTGATAAACCAAGTATGTAATCCTACTAAATTTGGGCCATATTTTTCAAATTTATGATCAAAAATAACCTATCTCTATTAGATTTCAAGAATGTGGAGTTCTGGTACCGGAATTAAGCACATAAGTGATAACTAGAGAAAAACTGACATCACAGCTGAAAAGAATGACCAAAAATTAGTGGGTGTCAAAAAAAATTCCAATAAGATCGGATGAAAATTACCTGTGTTATTAAAAAAATCGAATTTTTCAACTTGATGACGTCATCAAAATTCAAATTATTTAATTTTGCTCTATTACATCAAAATTTTATCCAATTTTGATAAACCAAGTATGTAATTCTACTAAATTTGGGCATTCTTTTCAAATTTGTGGTCAAAATTAACCTAGCACTAATAGGTTTCAAGAATGTGGAGGTCTGGTTTCGGAATTAAGCACATAAGTGATAACTAGCGAAAAACTGACATCACAGCTGAAAAGAATGACCCAAAGTTAGTGGGTTTCAAAAAAAATTCCAATAAGATCGGATCAAAATTGCCTGTGTTATTAAAAAAATCGAATTTTTGAACTTGATGACGTCATCAAAATTCGAATTATTTAATTTTGCTCTATTACATCGAAATTTTATCCAATTTTGATGAACAAAGTATGTAATCCTACTAAATTTAGGCCATATTTTTCAAATTTATGATCAAAAATAACCTAGCACTAATAGGTTTCAAGAATGTGGAGATCTGTTCCCGGAATTAAGCACATAATTGATAAATAGCGAAAAACTGACATCACAGCTGAAAAGAATGACCTAAAGTTAGTGGGTTTCAAAAAAAATTCCAATAAGATCGGATCAAAATTGCCTGTGTTATTAAAAAAATCGAATTTTTGAACTTGATGACGTCATCAAAATTCAAAAAATTTAATTTTGCTCTATTACATCGAAATTTTATCCAATTTTGATAAACCAAGTATGTAATCCTACTAAATTTGGGCCATATTTTTCAAATTTATGATCAAAAATAACCTAGCTCTATTAGATTTCAAGAATGTGGTGGTCCGGTACCGGAATTAAGCACATTAGTGATAACTAGCGAAAAACTGACATCACAGCTGAAAAGAACGACCCAAAATTAGTGGGTTTCAAAAAAAAATTCCAATAAGATCGGATCAAAATTGCCTGTGTTATTAAAAAAATCGAATTTTTGAACTTGATGACGTCATCAAAATTCGAATTATTTTATTTTGCTCTATTACATCAAAATTTTATCCAATTTTGATGAACAAAGTATGTAATCCTACTAAATTTAGGCCATATTTTTCAAATTTATGATCAAACATAACCTAGCTCTATTAGATTTCAAGAATGTGGAGGTCTGGTTTCGGAATTAAGCACAACAGTGATAACTAGCGAAAAACTGACATCACAGCTGAAAAGAACGACCCAAAATTAGTGGGTTTCAAAAAAAAATTCCAATAAGATCGGATCAAAATTGCTTGTGTTATTTAAAAAATCGAATTTTTGAACTTGATGACGTCATCAAAATTCAAAATATTTAATTTTGCTCTATTACATCGAAATTTTATCCAATTTTGATAAACCAAGTATGTAATCCTACTAAATTTGTGCCATATTTTTCAAGTTTATGATCAAAATTAACCTAGCTCTATTAGGTTTCAAGAATGTGGAGGTCTGGTCCCGGAATTAAGCACATAAGTGATAACTAGCGAAAAACTGACATCACAGCTGAAAAGAATGACCCAAAATTAGTGGGTTTCAAAAAAAATTCCAATAAGATCGGATCAAAATTGCCTGTGTTATTAAAAAAATCGAATTTTTGAACTTGATGACGTCATAAAAATTCAAAATATTTAATTTTGCTCTATTACATCGAAATTTTATCCAATTTTGATAAACCAAGTATGTAATCCTACTAAATTTGTGCCATATTTTTCAAGTTTATGATCAAAATTAACCTAGCTCTATTAGGTTTCAAGAATGTGGAGGTCTGGTCCCGGAATTAAGCACATAAGTGATAACTAGCGAAAAACTGACATCACAGCTGAAAAGAATGACCCAAAATTAGTGGGTTTCAAAAAAAATTCCAATAAGATCGGATCAAAATTGCCTGTGTTATTAAAAAAATCGAATTTTTGAACTTGATGACGTCATAAAAATTCAAAATATTTAATTTTGCTCTATTACATCGAAATTTTATCCAACTTGGACAAACCAAGTATGTAATTCTACTAAATTTGGGCCATACTTTTCAAATTTGTGTTTTCAAAATTAACCTAGCACTAATAGGTTTCATGAACCACAGAGAGACAATTTCTGAGGTGAAATTCAGAATTTTCAATTATTTTTTATCATTCTAGGGGTAGTTTAAATGGGGTTGAAACCATCCTCAATTGCTTTTTGATTTCTGAAGCCAAATTTTGAATTTAGTAAAGTTTTTTTTGAAGTTTCAGTTTCAATCCCACTAAAATTACCTCTAGAAGTTTATCACTTCTAGGGATAGTTTTAGTGGGATTGCAACTGTATTGAGTTGCTATTTAACCTTGCATTCATGATCAGCGACCTCAAAAACCCTCGATAGACGATTTGCGAGTAGAAATATTGATTTGTTTTCTCTGTTACTATTTGGAATGCTCTGGGGATGAGAAAACTACCCTAATTTCCTGATTTTTTTCTGTTATACCAAGGTTAGTGCGGCTGAATGTTCCTAAAGGTCTAAGGAACAATTACACAAAAATTTTTTGAAATCGGAGCTGTTCCGCCACTTTTCCACATTTGATGGTATTTTCCGGCTTATTTACTACACTATTTACTCTATTGAAAAATTATAGAGTTTCATGCTATTCAAAGAATGATTTCACGCCAATCAAAAATGTGTATAGAACAGTTAAGACTTTCTTTTCTACAACCAGAACATCCTTAATTAACCACGCAAGAAGCAAACCATGCCAAAATTGTATTTATAAATTTCAAAATAGATATTTAAAATAATTTTCAAAAATTTTATTTTTTTGCGTATTTCTCGGATGATGAATCTCTATCTACGTGGATAGCTCACAATATTTTTCCAGAAGGGTTAATTTTTGTTAAGTTGAAGTGTATCTCATAAAGAGAGTTGCATGTGTAGTACTCAAGCTCTTCATATCTACCTTGTACGTTTATTAAAGAGCATGTTGTACTCGTATATACCTTACCCCCATTATAAATGGAAATGATTCTATCACTAGAGGTAGCAACAGAGTATTATTATTGTAAAAGCATACGTTTTGTTGCACAAACCTGAGTTGCATGCTTTAAATATGTGTTTTTAGAAACCTAGTTTAATACAATTTATGTACGATAAAGATTTTTACATTTAAAAAAAAATTATAATAATTTGCTGTTTGAAATTGACGTATAGTACAATAGAAAATCATAGAAATAGTCGCTTCAATGAATGTTTTTACTCGAGAGTCCTCAATGACAGCTCCGATTTTGATGATTTTTTTTCAAAATGATTCTTTTATAAAAAATATTTCAGAGGTGGGAAATAATCTGGAAGAGGAATAGACCATGTCGTGACTGATATATCGACGCCCATCCTCAATCGCTAATGATAAGAATTTTAATTTCGAGAAGATATTAATTTCATACTTTGATTTGTATTTAAGAAAGGATTTTTCGAAAAACATTCCCCTAAAAGGATGAAATCTGTATATATAAAAATAAATTGCTGTGCGTTAGTCTCGCTAAAACTCAAAAACGGCTGGAAAGATTTTCAAAATTTTTTTTTTTTGTTTTGTTCGCTATAGTTCAGGGATGGTTTAGAAAAAAAATCATTTTCATTTTAAAAATTGATTACCTTTTGTTTCGGACAGTTTCTTAAAAAACTAATGTAATAAAATGAATAACAAATATCTTGGGTCTTTGTCCAACTTATTACCCTGTGTCCGAAACAGTAATGAATCGTAATTGAAATGAAAAGGACAATTTCGGAATAATTAGATTCAATGCGGAATAATTTCAGAGACTGAACGGAATGAAAATGTTGGCTCTACAGTCAGATTCATAAAATATCTCGAAAATTACTCATTTAATGGTCAAATAAACACGATTTTTGTAATTTTCGGGTCAAAATTACCTTATAAACTTAGTTTTATCGAAATCGAAAACAAAAACTTTTTTTACACTTTTTGCAATTTGTAAAAATCGAAAAAATCATAAAAAATTCAAAAAAACACAATTTTTGTAATTTTTGGTTGGGTTAGGTTGGGTTAGGTTGGGTTAGGTTGGGTTAGGTTGGGTTAGGTTGGGTTAGGTTGGGTTAGGTTGGGTTAGGTTGGGTTAGGCTGGGTTAGGCTGGGTTAGGCTGGGTTAGGTTGGGTTAGGTTGGGTTGGGTTGGGTTGGGTTGAGTGTGGGTGTGGGTGTGTGTGTGGGTGTGGGTGTGGGTGTGGGTGTGGTTGTGGGTGTGGGTGTGGGTGTGGGTATGGGTGTGGGTGTGGGTGTGGGTGTGGGTGTGGGTGTGGGTGTGGGTGTGGGTGTGGGTGTGGGTGTGGGTGTGGGTGTGGGTGTGGGTGTGGGTGTGGGTGTGGGTGTGGGTGTGGGTGTGGGTGTGGGTGTGGGTGCGAAAGCCTAACAATTTTGAAACTAAAATACAACCCATATTAATTGGTGATAATGTAGCATTCTATATGTGAAAGAATTTTTAAAAAGGTTTTAGTAGTGAATTCAGTATTTTCCTTGGCATAGTTTTACTTGATAATCAAAGTACCTAATTCATAGTTTTTTGTCTTGGATTAATAAAATCAGTAGTTTTTCTTATATTACTAAAAATTTTCATACATTAATAAAAGAGTGCTTATTCTTTAAATGTCCGTACGTAATGTGTCTCTACTAAAGAATTAGTCAAAAGCCATATTGAAGCAGTAAGTAATTTATAAATTACGTGAACATAGATAAACATTTTATATAATTTTATATGACAAATACACATTACTTTTGTAATGTATGTTGTCTCATGGAACTTGTCAAAATAAGTAGCTTTTATTCTCAATTTTATTATATATTAGAATAAATACAACAACCAACTAACTATATATATATATATATATATACAGCATATTGAGCTATTTGTGTACTACACTGAAAAAAAGAATATTTATAATCAAAAAACTTATTTTTTTTTTGTACTATAAATCATTTTTTCATTTTAAAAAGAAAATCAAAGTAATAATTTCATAAAGTTGAGAAATAATTTCATAAGTAAAGTAAATACGTTGAAATAATATAGTAATATAAACGAGTGAAAACAAACAATTGACTGAGTTAATTGTTGAACTACCATGCATAGTCAGTGTTGATTTCTTTATCACATTACACATACAAACATGTGACACATACATAACTGATAATCAAGTATAGTACATATTATAAAATTTCCGCCTAATTGGCGCCCTCACGGGTAAACAGTGATGTTTACGAAAAAATGTTTCAAGCAAAAGTTGTTTATTCTTTGATAAGGAATATTTTTTACATTTGAAAGTTTTGTTCTATCTCTAAAGTTTTACAAGGTGGATCCTACGGACCCAAGACCCAATTGACCTATGATGCTCATTTACGAACTCGACCTCACTTTTTACGTCCTGAGTACGCTGTACAAATTTCAGCTCGATATCTTTTTACGTTTTTGAGTTATCGTGTCCACAGACGAACGGACAACCGGAAATGGACTAATTAGGTGATTCTATGAACAACTAGAGCAAAATTTTGTGTGTGGCATCAATATTTTTAAGCGTTACAAACTTGGGACTAAACTTAATATACCTTGCCTATTACATATATGCATGGTATAACAACGCAGTAATATAATAAACTACGAAATATCAATAGTGGAATATTTATCTTTTATTTGGATTACTTCAAATTTATCCAGGATGAATTTATGTTTAGCCGATAAATTAATTTACTATTCACCAATTAATACAAGCATACGCTTGATTCAAGATTTTTTTTACGTAGTTTTAAACAAACTGAACTTGATATTCTTGAATTTAATTAATGTAATTACTTAATATCCAAAGAACGCAAAAAGAAAGGAAAAACAAATCTTGGATGCAAATCTTTTTTTCAGTGTATTAATAGCTAGGTATGTATGTAGTATATTGGATTATAACACGAACTTTTTAGTACAGAGCTGGAATAGTAGAATAGCTGTAGCCGTAGCTGGTAGCTATACCTACAACTGGTGTGCACAATAATAATAATTCAACCGGTATAAATCAATAATACAATGACGTAGTGACATTGCAATAGTTGTAGATGTATTATTTATAAAATACATACATGTTTAATATATTGGGTGTTTGTTTATTCCATGTCTTTTTTGATTCAAGATATAATTAGCAATTTTATTGGTTTTATTCTTTTAACTAGCTTTTAACGGCGAACTTCGTAACCGCCTTACAGTCGATTCTTTTTCTTTTTAAGACTTCAATACATAGTATAAAACAAAGTCGCTTTCTCTGTCCCTATGTCCCTATGTCCCTATGTCCCTTTGTATGCTTAAATCTTTGAAACTACGCAACGGATTTTGATGTGGTTTTTTTTTAATAGATAGTGTGATTCAAGAGGAAGGTTTTTATGTATAATACATCCATATTATAGTAGAGTAAGGGGTTGAAATAGGGGTTGAAAGGGATATGCTTAAAAATTAAAAAAGTTGTGCATCGATTAAGCTCAAATATTGACACGATATACAACCAGCTTCAAAGATCTATTGTTTTTATCTACTTTTAACCTTCGGAGGGTAGAAAGGTGTAGCGAGAAAGTGGGAAGGAATTATCGAATATTTACAAATATACCAAAGTGGGGTATCAAATAAAAGAGCATGACGTGTAAATTACAAAACTGTTGTCCCACGCAAGGAAATGTGGAGGGAGGGGTGCAAGTGGGGATGTTGCCCAGCAAAGCAGGTAGTTCACAGCTAGTATTCTGCTATTCGGGACACCGGGTCAGATAGTAAGATAAAAAACACTTACAATTCTTTTAATTTAAAAAATCACAATGAAAATTGTTTGAAAACGTCACTCAATTGTTTTGCTTTCTCGGAACCCCTCTACTAACACTTAAACTTTATGGTATGGTATAAAAGTTCAAATTGACTTGTAATAATTATTACGAATCTTCTGTATGGGAATATGAAAAAGTGCTGTTTTTAGACTTTTTCAGGCAATTTATTAAACTTTTCTCTCCGTTAGAACCATCCTCATACTTCATGGAATATTATAAAAAAGGTATTAGCGAAGTCGGTTCAGCTGCTCTCGAGATTTGAACAAATAAGCAAAGCAATTTTTACAGGAAAAAATATTAACATTTCAATGATAGTACATTAAAAGATGTTACAAAAATCGGATAATTAAAGAAAAGAAAAGAAACCGCACGCGTTTTGCTAAAACCTCATGGAATGTATTTGTTATGTGTCAAATATCATTAGTAACGCATGAGTTAGTGTAGTAAATGTTTCTATTTGTTAATAAACAATAAATTGTTAATTCAATAAAACGATCAATGTTAAAGTAAACTTGAAGAATTAGTATTTAGGCAACTTGTATGACGTACATGTTAAGTGTTGTAGTCATACACTAATAATAAAATTATTTTTTATTATTTTAATTATTTATTATAATATAGCCATGTACTACCGTTCCATTGAATTAACAATTTATTGTTTACTAGGTTAGGTTATATTGGCTGTCCACAAAGGACACACTTAGGCTATAGAGCCCACTGTGATACCATATATGTGTTTTACCACCTTTCCGCTGATAATTTCATTTATCAGCTCCTCAATTTCAGAGGCTGAGTACACCTCCTTCATGCATATATCATACACTACACCAGTCCATCAAAACTATTAATTAAATTAATTTTCTTGCGACGGCGGGAATCGAACCCGCTATCCTTTGCATATTTTGATCCTTTTACCAAAAAAAATAAGTATAAAAAAATATAATGGCAAATTACACTCATAATCTTAACCAGAAAATGCTCGGTTCGACTCCGAATCTTCGGGAAAAGTTTGATTAAAACAAAATCGTCCCCCTGTATAGTTATAGATATAATATGTGTGTATGTGCTTATGTATGTATGTATGTATGTATGTTTTTTATTCTGTGGTAAATGAGAGTCGTTGACAACGTTTAATTAATGGTAACAATATATTTGAGATTGGGCACATGTCCAATAATGTGCATTGCGCGTCACACTACTATTTACTCATTCCATTTCACTTCCATTATTGTAAATCAATGTACACTGATTTAAAATTATAAAGCTTACCCACAATGGGGATGTTGACTGAATGTTTTTTATCACTTCAGGTGAAGAATTCTCACTGCCCGGGCAGAAAAGTGAAATTTTTGAAAATCTTTTGAAGTACGCAAAATATGAATGTATAAAATTCCTACTTAAATAAAGAGGAAGATACAGGTTAGTTAGTTACGTCACTGTCCGGTATTGCTAAAAGGAGATGGGTAATAATCAATGAATGCTTATCAAACTTCTTCGTTTTTTAATCAATTTTAATTTCACTTTCAAATTTTGTCATGGTATCGAGTCTAGTTTTACATTTGTATGCGTTATATAGCAAATTCGAAACTTTGCACTTTGTTAGCTTTCATAGAATACAGAATACCTAATAGCACATCATTTGTATATACTTATCCGACCTCACCATTTTGGTATTTTGAACTACTCTTCCAGAGGGTTTAAGCGTTAAACATATATAATGACTTGATATGCATTGATTTGTTATATTCACCGAAAAAAAAACGCTTTGATTTAGGTAATTGAAATAATAATGGAAGTCATATGGAGTTTTAAACCAACACGTTCCCATTGTAAACGATTTCGATGGTCGAATCCACTATTATAAACATCATGTATGTGGGGAGACTGGTGGTACTTTTCTATACAATATAGGAGTTATTTCTCCATCTATTTCGAGTAAAAAAACATAAATAAATAAAAATGCATTTGATAAATTGTAATTTAAAAATAACTGTGGTACATTGGCATTGAGTTTTAGATTTGCGTTGTACTCTTCTGGCTAACTGACGATGATGATCATCATAATGATTGTATTGCTGATAGCGATAGAATAGCTATGAAGGTAAGAGGTAGTGTACCTCGCAGGATTTACCAGTAGTTTGGCAATTTGCCCGTATGAAAAACGCAGTAGATCTCATTTATATAGGGATCCCCTCATTATAATCAACTTTTGATAATGTTTTATATTAATATGCCTTATTATATATAAAATTGGAATATTTTTTGAACAGGCTAAGGTATGATTTTATTTTATTTTCTAACCTTTGCCATGGATAATAAAAACTAATCCCTTTCGAAAACGATAGTAATTATCATTATCATAGTAATTTATTATTTTTATTTGATAGCTGATTCAAATAATACTGTTTTTATACCATGTATATATGAAATATACATAGCATATTAAGTTTCGTCCCAAGTTTGTAACGCTTAAAAATATTGATGCTACGAAAAAAATTTTAGTAAAGGTGTTCATAGAATCACCTAATTAGTCCATTTCCGGTTGTCCGTCCGTCTGTGGACACGATAACTCAAAAACGAAAAAAGATATCGAGCTGAAATTACAGCGTTCTCAGGACGTAAAAAAAAAATAAATGATAGTTTTAGAAAAGTGCTTACTTTTACGTCGGTTAAGTTTAATTAAAATTATTTTTTAAGTATGACGAATGCAAAATTATAAGTCGATATAATTTTAAAATTTCCAATTTATTTGTAGGCAACCCTACAATTTTGAAATATGAATCATAAAAATAGTTCATACTATTATTTGAGAATAAGAGCAAATATCATATCCTGATATCTACACATAACGCATCATTATTCATATCTTTAGACTAATAAAATATCTAAAAGTGTTTAAGAATTCATTGGTTATTAAAAATTAGTCAATAAATTTAAAATATTCAGACTGAAAATAAACCAGCGTGAAACAAAAAGTGCTCCCGGAGTGACTTTACTGTTTTGTTTTTAGAACTAAGATGCTTCTTTAAAACTTTTTATATAAACTAAATAAAAAATACTTGCAAGCCAAATTTGATCCACTTTCCGGTTTCCAATTGAGCTTAAATTTTGTATGCACATTTTGTTTAGATGACAAGGCATGGTAAGGATTGTGGCGTCCTGATTTTCCCATCGCTTCCATCATATTTGATATATATATACATTTTTTTTAGTCTTTAAAAATTAAAAATTTTAAGAACAAATACTTTTCAAGGGCATGTGGAGTAGATGAGGTGTTCCGATTCATTTGTGATATTTTAAATTGAGCGCCTCAAGCCTTTACAAATAGTCGGGTATGAGTGACTCAACGATAAAATTATTTTATGCTTTTTAGTAAAATAAAAACTTGTACCTTAAAAAGTATCTTTTATTAAAATATTTTTACCATGGGCCTCACAAGGTCTTAGAGCTTCTGAAGGACTTCTAATATAAGCCTCACTATTAGGAATACAACATATTCCATATTTAAACACATATTGATTTTTCCCCAATCGATAATTTTGTCTGCGAGAAATGGAGTCTTTTCAAAAGTTTAGATAATTCTCTTTCTTCTGTATAAAGACTAAACATTATGAGCAATATTCAAAATCGTAATAATAAGGATAGAAATAAGGTAGTATATAAACGCTTTATATTATACTAATGATGTAGATGCCAAATAAAAAACAGTAAAAATATAATTTATATCATATTTGATCTCTTCGGTTCTGTTCGGTTCAAGATTTTTCGGTTTGGTTTTTTTATTTAGTAATATATACTCTCACAATATAATCAATCACTATATTATGTGTGTGTTTACCATAACGAATGAACGAATGTAACGAATTACTTTTTATTATATAAACTTGTCTCTATAAAATTACACTCAAATAGATTTTCGTTTTATTATTACCTACTCCCTTTATTTTAACTCGAAGGCACTGCTCGTCTGCTTGCCTACCAAAAAAAAACTTTGGAACGATTTTTAACCCTTTTCCCGTGATCCAAACGAGCTAAAATTTTACAAGCAGACTCGTGGTGACGATTCAAAAACAGAAAAGCGGCTAATTAGAATGGCTAAAGTTTTAATTGAAGTTCAAGCACTGGGATTATTCCCTATCTTTCGATTTGAAATTTGGATAAGGCAAAAAAGTACCAGTGCACGGTTTTTAAAATCAAAATAAATGAGATATGTTTTAGTAGTATTTTTTAAATGCCATTTGCACTGTTTACTCTTTGGAACATGTAAGAGAGTTTAACTATGTAGATAATATTTTCATAAAGAAGTTAAACCGTAGAATATAACTTTACAAAATACCTTGATTCTTACGAATAAAAAATTTATTAAATTGTTAAGTTGTGGGAAACTTTTAATACAAAAGTTGAGATGTGATGAAATGGATTTATTATAACATTTTCTCTCATCTCAAATTTATTAAAATATCTTTACATTTGATTAGTTCTTTAAACTTCTAATAAACATTATATTTGTAAATTTTAAATTAAAACACATGGAAAGGAGTAACAAAATGATAAACAGAGAAGAAAAGCAACATATTTTAGATGTTTTTGGTGGTAGTAGATGGTGTGAGATTATTTAATGTGAAGATAGGCGACGATTTTGAACCGTACATATTACATCATATATTTACACGAAGAAATTCAAAGATTTAATTATCTTGACGTTACCATATGTAACTAGTGTGACGAAACACTACAAGTCAGGGAGACAATAGCCAAAGGTTTAAGAAGTGTTGGAGCATTGAAGCAATTCTTTTATTCCAATATTATGTCAACAAACACAAAAATTAGAGTTTACAAACCCATAATTCGCCCAACGGTATTGTATGGTTTTGAGTTATGAAAATTGAATCAAAAAGAAAAAGCTATCCAAAGGTAATGCATTAAGAATCATATTTGGTGGATAAAAAGTGGCAGATGTTTAAAGAATCGTGTATTACAAACGTCATAACAGCGCAGAGACTGAGATAGATGGATTATATTTTTAGACCACGATAGAGTGGTAAGACAAGTGTTGACATGAGGAAAATCTTGAAAGAGAGATGTCCATTTAGAACTAGCTGGGTAAAGTTAGCGAAGAAGGATTTGAATCATAATGTACAAAATGTTTTTGACTCACTTTGTCGAATACTATTTTCCTACTAAACGTTAATAATATGTCTTCTTTAAACTAACAACTAATCCTTATAACATTTTGTTTGATCGTGGTTATGTGTATAAAGAGAAGTTTAGTAGGTATAATATGTAGCGTATATCTTGGCGCCACACCATTCATTCGTTGGTGTGTGTATACGCTAATGAGACCCAAACACATTCCATACAAAATTTAAATCAACTGCCTTTGCCTTGTAGTACAGTAAAATATGTTATAAAAATCGGCTAATAGAAGAAACTGAAAGAAACAGTTCGCATTTTGCTAAAACCTCATGGAATGTGTTTCTTAGGTGTCAAATATCATTAATAAAACAGAGTTAGAGATGCCAATATTTCTATTTGCTAATAAACAATAAATTTATAATTCAATAAAACGATCAATGTTAAAGTTCATTAAAAAAATTAGTAATTAGGCAACTTGTATGACGTAAATGTTAAGTGTTTTCAAATAATCGAAAACTATTATACATGTATAACGTTTACGCAATTCATGTTGCCTATTTATTAATTTTGTAAGTCAACTTTAATTGAATTAATAATTTATTGTTTATTAACAAATAGAAACATTTGGGGTACTATCTCATGCGTTACTAATGATATTTGACACCAACGAATCACATTCCATGAGGTTTTAGCAAAATGCAAGCGATTTCTTTCTTTTTCCTTTATTTGTCACATCTTTAACTGTACTATTATTGCTTTTCCTTTCTATGTTGGAATTAGTGATATCTTGTACATACGTAATTACTTGATATTATTCACAAATGTTAGTTATGTGGGTGTGGGTAGAAATGTAAGTTTTTATATTTATGTACTTCTTTAGGGTTTTAACATACAACAAACTAAATAAAATATTTTCTGGTAAATGAAGAACTTTTTGTGTTATTTGTAATTAATTAATAAATAATGTCACGCAAAATTTTAATCAAACAAGTGAAAACAAACAATTGGCTGAGTTAACTGTTGGAATACCATGTATAGACGGTGTTGATACACATACATAACTAACATTTTTATACCATGTATATATGAAATATACATAGTAAATTAAGTTTATCCCATTTGATGCTACCAAAAAATTTTGATATAGGTGTTCATAGAATCACCTAATTAGTCCATTTCCGGTTGTCTGTCTGTCTGTCTGTCTGTCGTCTGTCCGTCTGTCATCACGATTACTCAAAAACGAAAAGAGGTATCAAGCTGAAATTTATTTAGTGTGCTTAAGACGTAAAAAGTGAGGTCGAGTTCGTGAAGGAGCAACATTGGTGAATTGGGTATTGGATCTGTAGGACCCATCTTGTAAACCGTTTGAAATAGTATAAATGTTCAAATGGAAAAAATGTTCCTTATAAAAAAAATAAACAACTTTTGTTTGAAACATTTTCTTGTAAACATCACTGTTTACCCACGAGGGCGCTAATTAGGTGAAAATTTTGTAATATGTATTAATATGGGAATATCAATTATGTGTGTGTGGCTATTTAAGAGTTGAAATCTTTCTTTATTTACGTGACGTAAAAAATAAACGATTGCGTCATCAAAACTGTCTATACATGGTATTTCAACAACTTACTCAATCAATTGTTTGTTTTCACTTGTTATACTTAAACTTTTGTACTTTCTTTAACGGTTGATATCGATGCGTTGCGTTGATTGCGCTATAGGAGTAATGTATGAGTATCGTTTAACCAAATTTGCAAAGTTGATGTATATATTTTGGGGTCATAATATTTCCTACTCAACTAGTGACTGTAATTATTCGAAAAAATTTAACTTACTAGTTAAAAGTCTAAAAAAATGGTGGTAGGCACTAATCTAAATATTTACAATTTTAATTCTAGAAATTCGAATAAAATAAATACAGTAGAAAGAAAAATTCAAAACAACTGTAACTTTCAAAAAATAAGTAATTTATAATTCAAATATTTACATCATAAAATGATAAAAGTTCATAAAAAAAAGCGGAAAGGAAAAAAAATTGTCAGTCAAACAATAAATATTCAGTATAAAAAGTTTACTTTTTTTCTAATGTTATTTCACATATCAAATACTACCTACTACAGCAAAGTATATCACATACAATATAAAACAGATTCCTAACAATTCTGAGTATGCAAATGTCTATGAGGGATAAATGTTACTTCTACAAAAAATAGATACACCGTCTACTACCGGATGACGCATTTATCTTACCACCGGATTAAAATTTTGTAAATCTGTTGTCTAAATTTTAAATGCATGCAATACTTCTGAAGGCTATACTATGCCTATGCAATACTTATCAAAGTCCCAAAGTATAATTTTTTTTCTCATTTTTGGCAATGATATGTTATTGTATTGAAATTTCTATTTTTATTTGAAATTATAGATTGATACCCGCCCGCTTCATTGGGCTTAAAAGTAAAAACCACCGCTTTATAGCCTCCACCCTCTCTTGATATAGTTTTCAATTTTGTTTAAATGTAAAAAAGTCATAATTCATTGAGTATATCAGAATAGTTGGCCATGATTTGTTTGACATTTACTATTTTAAATTTTTACAGAATTCTTTAATTTATGGTTAAAAATGATGATCATAGAAATGCTGATCCATCTATAATCATCATTTTTATACCATGCATATATGAAATATACATAGTATATTAAGTTTAGCCCCAAGTTTGTAACGTTTAGAAATAATGATGCTAGGAAAAAAATTTTGTCATAAGTGTTCATAAAATCAGTTAATTAGTTCATTTCCGGTTGTCCGTCCGTCCGTCTGTGGACACGATAACTCAAAAACGAAAAAAGATATCGAGCTGAAATTTTTACAGCGTACTCAGGGCGTAAAAAGTGAAGTCAAGTTCGTAAATGAGCATCATAGGTCAATTGGGTCTTGGGTCCGTAGGACCCATCTTGTAAATCGTTAGAGATAGAACAAAAGTTTAAATGTAAAAAATGTTCCTTATCAAAAATTAAACAACTTTTGTTTGACACATTTTTTCGTAAACATCACTGTTTACCCGTGAGGGCGCCAATTAGGCGGAAGTTTTATAATATGTATTAAATAAATAATAATTTTAATTCGGTAAACAAATGGGGTGAAGGTCGATCCCAATTCGGCTCTTCGACTAATTGTTTTTTAAAAATCGTTGTGTATTACCTCTGTGATCTTGGAACTGAACACTCCAACGGTTTTTCATACTCAAATTTAATTAGACCACCATCTTTGTAACGGAAAATATAGAAGAGTAGAATTTTATGTGTACAATAAATAATAAAAGGGTATAATATGTATGTGTTTATATATGTGTGTGTGTATGTATGCAGCAAAGAAATTGTGAGTGACAGACTACCAAACTAAGCAGTGTTGGATTAACGAAATATGTCACCACCTGACGTGCTGGCCTAAGCACCATTGATTTATATTCCTTATTGTTATATTATAGTGTGTGCGTACATGGATGGTTGCCTTTACGACGTTTTTTGATGGTATGAAGTCTATTGTTACCAGATCCTTTTATAATGATAAACGGTTACAAAAGTTAAGAAAATCTTAAACGTATGTTTGTACAGTAACACTACATACTTTTCACGGCAAAAAAAAAAGGGTCAAATCAAGTGCAAGAATTGTTGATATTTGAATGAAATTGATGATTGAAACGCATTTTATCTCCTTGTTAAACAAATTTCTAATTTCAAAGGTGTGATCTTCATTGGATTTTAATATATAAAACACATTACGGAGATACGGAAATTTCAACGAGTTTATATCAACCGTAGATATGGCATATGTTACGGGTAGAGGAGGGTGGAGCAAAAAAGTGTGCAGCCTCGAGAACCCAGTAAAATAAAATTCAATTAAATTTTCCAAATAATTCGAGTTTATCGTCTCCTGTCTTTGTACTGTCTTTGCGGCTAGTCTTCCCGGAACTGGGCGACCCGTTAGAAATTAGCTTCTCAATACTAAATTTCTGTTTGTAATTCTTTATTGGTTCACCGGTGTTATTAGTTTCATAGTTGGTGAAATGTTGAATATGATATCTTCGTGCATGAATTTTATTCGCTTGTTAGAAAATTTCAACAACAGTCAGTAAAATCGTGTTACTCAATTGAAACTATCGTAAGCAGAGAAATGAAGTCTTTGGGGATGTTGATGATGGCATATGTTATATTCATTTTATTATTCAGTGCTCTCTCTTTGTTAGACACATAGCTTCATATACGTCTTATTAGCATTTTGACATAGGAGTTTCTGAACCGACAACGAAACAACTGTCCCATATATTTATATATTATAACTTTACAATATGTATAATATGTTGCACTATTCAGTTAGTCAGGTACCAGTCAGACACAAAGGTAGAATACCGATTCTGGACATGCGAAAGCTACCTTATTACTTCATCCACTGACCTCCATTCCATGCCATTATTCAGTCTCTTCTTTGATCTTTCATTGAATCTTGTGCTTCCAAGATGATCTTTGATAACAGGCGTAACCTTGAAAACTATCCTTAAAATTTTTATTCTTGTTAAAATGTTGTGTTTTCATTTAAAACTTAATTGACGACTCTAGGCCCACATTTTATAGCCGCGAAAATAAAAAAAATGTTCAAAACGCCCATTCATTGGCTATTTTTGAAATTAATTATTATTTATAAAAAACATTCCCCAAAACTTTCCAAGGAAATCATGGAAACATGGTTTATTTCCATTATTTTATCAATAACGCAAAAGTATGGTCAATATACGGCCAATTGGGACCAAAAGCTGTTCGTAAATGTAAATCTGATAATATTTTGGTGCCATAAAATATCATCAGAGTTCACAAAACCCAGGAAACGGTAAGAATCATGATTATATTTTGCATACTTAAGGCCAAAGAAGTGTTATTGAGACAAGATGTTAATGAAATCTAGCAAACTTGATATTACCTTCCATTCAGTCCAAACTATTATTAGCAGGAATGCTTTGCCCATTAACAATCCATGCACAATTCTTTTTTTAAATAGACTCCTAGAAACTCCAAAAAATGGCTTTTCCCCACATTCTGGTTGAAACAAATGGAATTCACTTTTTGACTTTGAAGAAATATAATGCGCAATATATCAAAAAATTAATGCAGCTCTTTTCCATATAAGAGCAAGCAAAATGACGAAAAATCATTCGTAAGTTATACTCATGAGAAATTCGGCATTTTGCGACTAATATATTAGTAGTCGAAAAGTAGGCATTACGAAAAAATAGTATCTAAATCTTTGTGTTCTTACTTAAACTTCAATCAATAGGTTGTATTGTTTCCGAAGTTCCTTGCCAAGGTTTTCGACTGTCAATCTCATAAGTTTCACTTTTCGAAAATTTACATTATTTGAATTGATTTTATTATATTTTAACCAAAAAGATGGGTGTTATAAGTTTGATCGCTATGTGTTTTTGTCTGTGAGTCTGCCTATCTGTGGCATCGTAGCGTCTAAACGTATGAACCGATTTTGATTTTTTTGTTTCGTTTGAAAGGTAATTATATGAAGAGTGTCATTAGCTATGTTTCAAGTGCAAGTTTAGGAGTTCCGAACAACTAAAAAATAGGCGATGTCCCACAAAATCGATTCAGTTTGAAGCAGGCTCGAAGGAAAAAGGGAATATAATGAAGAGTGTTCTTAGCTACGTTTCAAATGCAAGTTTAGGGTTCCGATCTCAGAATAACTAAAAAATAGGCGATGTTTTACAAAATTGATTCAGTTTGAATTAGACCCGAAAAAAAAAGGGAATTGAATGGAGAGTGTTCTTAGATTTGTTTCAAGTGCGAGTTTGGGGTTCCGTACCCAAAAAATTTTTCGGAGATTTTTTAAATTTTGTAAATTTCACTTGTCTAAGGTTTATCACTACATAGTTTTATTAAATCCTGTATTTAATTGGATCAAACTAGACTACCCCATCTATAATACATAGGTATAGTTGCTTCCACATTTATGGTTGTTAGGTATATTATTAGGATGACATTGAATATGTCATTTATAAAAATGATATATAATGTATGATGATATTGTACGTATGTATAATATGAGAATTCACAATTGTCTCGTGTGTTGCATACATTTCATTCATCCAATATTTTCCGCTGTCTAGCGGATTGCACTTAAACTTGATTGATATAATGACAAGGAAATAAATTTTCTATATATAATACTATGTATATTCTATTCCATTTTTAAAGTCTATTATATACATCTAGAATTTTTTATTTTATGTATTTTTGTTAATGTCATGTCATTTCATTATATATAGACATATATATATATATATATATATATATTTTTTTTTTTTTTTTTTTTTTTCTTTAATTCCGTGCATATGCAACGATCAGTGTACAGGAAACTTTTGTACCAAAAATATATATAAAATGATTCTCATTTGTGTAAAAGTTTGTGGTGCAAAGAAGTTTTTTACAGTTGAAATAGTTTTCACAATTGTTGGTAATTGATCTATAGAATCGTTCGAGTCGGGAGACAAACAGATGAACCGCTGTGAATGAAGAAAACCGTTGCAAATGATTCCACAGAAGCTTCTATTTCATTTACTGTTCGTATTATCGGATAGAACTAGTCAGAAATTAATCCGTCAGCAGACCACCTCAGTCGTTCGGTAATATTTAGTCGCGTGATGAGAGATCTGCTCACGCGTTCTGCACGTGCGTCAAATATTTCGCGTGTTAAATATTGTTTATCTTTGAAAATCATAGCCACTGTATAATTATTTTTTTTATTTTTTAATCCTCTTAGAAATAATTGAAGTTTTTTTAATGTATTGAATAAGACTTATATTAAACTAATTACACGAACAGCCCCAAAAATTTCCGAAGTTAATATTTTTTCCCTACACCTTTACTCTCGTGATCAGAGAAATTCTCACAATTTCTGAAGGAGTGATTTTTTAAAACTGTAGATATATTGAAAAAATCTTAAAAATTCATATGAAGATAGGTAATAGTTATTTTTATTTTAAATGAACCATGAACAAAATGTTCATAACGCGAGTAATGACGGGTTTAGATGAGTAGACCCACTATTCAAAGCTATCTACAAATACAAGCTTATACTTGTATAGTGGCAAAAAATTACCCAAGAAAAGTTAAAAAGATTCAATATGATATCGAGATAATCTTTTTTTTTCTTCTGTTACAATCGGAAAATTTGGTTTTATGTAAAGTATGTCAAAAAGCCCGAACTTTCATAAGAACCTTTTAAAAAAATTATATCTCAGCAAAATGCCTGATTTATTAAAATAGATCATTCTGTATCTTATCATTGGTTCGCCTGTATGTAACCGTGCAACTGAACTAAACGACTTGACCGATTGATAAGACACCATGGGGGCATAGGATTTCGAACCTTTTATCCTTTTATCTATATAAACAGATAAAATATACGTTTTAGTATTTATCATTCAATTAAAACACCTACCGCTGCCCACATTAATAAATATACCTAAAAACTATCCTCACTGACTGCCCTTAAAATAAACTTAAAATAAACGTAAGTATATCATATGTAGAAGAGAAATCACCCATTAACTCACCAAACATACTACCTATGTAAGTATTAGACCAGGAGCCGATTTTATTAGTATCGCATAGAAAAAAGATGATGTTAGGGCGTAAAAAGTGAGGTCGAGTTCGTAAATGAGCAACATAGTTCAACTGGGTCTTGGGTCCGTAGAATCCATCTTGCCAACCGTTAGAGGTAGAACAAAAGTTTAAATGTAAAAAATGGTGTAAAAAAATAAACAACTTTTGTTTGAAATATTTATTCGTAAACATTCCTGCTGACCCTTGAGGGTGCAAAGCAGTTGCAAATTATATAGTATGTATTATATGTGAATATCAGTTATGTGTGGTTATCTACTTACATGACGTAAATAAACAAACGATTCCATAATCAACACTGTCTATATATGGTATTTCAAAAATTAACTTAGACAATTGTTTATTTTCACTTGTTTTTAATGTGGTTTTTATCCTCTTCCTTCAACTTCAGCTACTTCACCATCGTTTAGTTGATTTTCGCAAATGAAATAGTTTCAATTAAAGAGAATTGAAAAAAGTACACTCGAACCAGGACTCAAACCAGGCAAGAATCCAAGAAGACCGGGTTCGAGTGTATTTTTTTCAATTCACAAAATTTCAATTCTCTTGAATTAAGATTTCCAGACAAGACATTTGTCAATATTTAGTTTACGCTGTATGTATCATAGGTATTAAAATCGTCAATTATAATCGAGAGACTTTGATGTAAATAAATATCGTATACATGATTAAAAGTAAACAAAACAAAAAATAATAATAAAACAGTTTCCCTTATTAGAAGCTAGTCTTAGCATACTAGAACTGGCTCTTGGTCTAAAAACAGCAGCACTGTCTAATGTAATGATAGTGGTGAAGTCAGAGTCAGTACTGTATTTAGTGTGTTGTTAGTGAATTATGTTGAAGTTTCATGTTATTAAATCAAGATTAAGGCATAATATATGATATAGGTATTACAGTTTTGTGTTGAAAGTTTAAATGCACTAAACATTATATTTTGTGTGTGCGTGCGTTTTCTGTTTGGTAATTTTTGGATTGTTTTGCTATAAGAACAGTTTGCTATAAGAACGGTACAATAGGGAATTTTTATAAATTTTGAATAAAAATGGCATGATGAAAGAAAACATTAGATTTTTATGCTTTCTTTATGAAATGTTTATATATTAATACAGTTTAATGTAAAATAAAAATGATGTTGATGGACCAGTCCGTGGATGGTGTCAATAGCAGCACCGTAAAATTATATAAAGGCTATGATTTACAAAGTTAAAGAATATTTAATGCGTAAAATTTTTGACGAATGTGAGAACGCGTGAGCAAATCTGGTTGATGTCAGTGCTGACGTATTAAACATTGCAATTAAATAAACATTATCATTACGACACTGCTACGTTGTGATATGGAATATGGACTATTCCAGCACAATAAAAGGATAAATTGTTGGTATAAATGGCTTACTATGATAAAAACAGAAGCCCATTGTTGTACTCATATAGTACAAGATAGATAGATAGTGAGGTCTGTGGAAGGTGTTATGATGATGATGATCGGTTTGGTGTTTGGTGGTTAATAATATAATAAAACGCGTTATATAGTAATATTTATTATATTGCATGCATAGCGTGTAACGAGTGATAATGAGTGGGGAATGCGACGCGTTGATGATCATTTATCTTGATGAGAAGATCCATTTAAAACACTAAGTTAATTTCTCTGGAGATTCATAAAATACAACGATTGAAACGAGAATATACTACACACATTATATTATGTATACCACAGATAGATAGATAGTCCGTATTTGTCGTATAAGTAATACTTCTACGACTTGATATAGTCATCGTAGTATTTACTATATAGACCCGGCAAAATTCGTCATTAAACATGATTAATTTTTGCATGGAAAATTTTTGCAGGAAACGTATAAGTGCAGGTTGCAGGTAGGTCAAAAAAAAAATGTGATTTTTAGGATTTTCATCCTCCAAAAAATCTATGAAAAAAATGTGATTTTTTAATATGTATGAAATTTTTATAAAACGTGAAGAAGCCACACGTGATGTTGTTTGGTGCATCGTTTCCCGGATGATGCAACAAATTTGTAAGAGTTTGCTCTTACATCTGAAAATGTTGAAATATAAAATACGAAATAAAACCAAAAGAGAAATGTTTGAGAATTTATTCCGCAATTATATGAGTACAAACAACAGGCGTTGCTTAGGTAATGTTTGTCTACAAAGCCAAGTCGTATCTATCGAAAGTACATACATTCGATAGAAACGCAATTGCAATACAAGTTTAAACACTCAGTCAATGATTACATATGGGCCAAATGGAATGGAGTTTGGATGAGCTCCGTATCACTATTAAGCCAAGTGAGAGATAATGTATGGAAAGTACCTCCCAAATCATCCAACCGCAAAATCCAAACCATAATGACCCGCTTAAGAATTGGTCACACGTATATTACACATAACAACCTAATGACACGCGAGGATTGCAACAAGTGCCCAAAACGCAACGCGCAATTTACAGTACACCACATATTTGCTGACTTTTCACTCAAAATTTCTCCAATGGACTTATCCAGTTGCCTGAGAAACGAGAAAAGACTTCAGGAGGTGAAATTTTTTCCGAAACGATTGTGTAAATATTACTTATTTGTTCAAAATAATTAGTTCAAGCAATATCCTACTGGGTTACTCACCGGCAACCTCTACTTTTATGTTCAGAAGCATGTTTCAATGGTTTCTCTGCCAATTATGCACAATGACGGATTTTGCCGGATTTAATATAATAAATACGACGTAGTCATTGTTGTATAAACTATTTACCACACTATTATTTCACAATTTCATTCGCTCATTTTACTGTGTCCCACTGTTGAGTATTGTGATAATAGCATGTTTTAAGAATTGCCAAAATATGTACGAAATTTGAGGATATGTTTCTAGCAGATAAAAAAACTAACATAAAAATAGGCAAAAAAATACTATCACAGAGAAAAACTTAACTCTGATCAAGTAATTATTACTTGAATCAAAAATATTATAATGAATTATTCGATTGTTTGCTTTTAATAAGAATTATAAAAACATTTTTTCTCATTACAAAAAATTTTTCTCATACATTTTCGAACTGAAATTCGTTGTTGACATCATAAGGCAGTTTTTACTCGCAGCTTAGCCCCCCTTTTGTCCACAAATAACTTGTAATGATCATTAAAAAGTAAATAAAATAATATGAAACAAACAGGGTGAAGGAGATACAACTTATGGACATCTGTTCATCCGAGGTTCAAGACATAAACCGTTAGAGATAGAACAAAAAAAATGATCGGCATAAAATATTAACAACTTTTGTTTGAAATATTTTTTCGATCACATCACTGTTTACCCGTGAGGGTGCAGATAAATTTTTAATTTATGCGTTAAATCCAGGTGTTTTTTGTTATTACTATATCCACTGAGGAAGTGGAACATAAAAAAAAAACTCTTATTACTTTGTGTGTAAGAGTGGCTATCTTTCGTTACTTACATGACGTAAAAAAATGATTTCGTAATCAATACTGTCTTTACATGGTAGTTCTACAATTAACTCAGGCAATTGTTTGTTTTCACTTGTTTTTATTCATTGCATTCTTGTATGCTTACTTGAACTTTTCGGCTATTGGACTAAAATCTGAATTTGATTAAACAACACTTTATTGCCTATATTTCTACTTTTCCAAACAAAGCGCTTTAATATTACTGTTTAAATATTTTAATTAAGTAAAAACTCTCTTTCATAAATATTATACAGTCACTGACTGACTTAGTTAAATTTACACAAAATAATGCAATTGGTTAAATGATAAAAGATGTATACCATTTGACATTCGAAGTAGTTTCAATTTGCTTTAACTTGATCGAAAAGAACTGAACGAACATTGATGTTGTAGAAGAAAAACATAGAAAAGTAAGAAAAGTATGAATTTCGTAGTATATATATATAGATAATAGTACTGCCGCTGGATTTCATATAATTTTTGTCTTTGTGGCGAAAATATATTGAAAGTCAACTAAGGGAGCAATTTCAGCTAACCACGAACCTTTTCATCGATGAATCCCTTCCATAACACATTAAGTTGAAGTTCTTTGTAATACTCCATGCAAAATCCAAATGAAAATCGAATATGAAATATTAATTTCACATTCTGTATTACAGGCCTGCGGATCACCCCAAAAAGTGCTTTAAAAAATTAGTAACCTTCACACCCCATAAAACCAATTCCAATTGATAATATATGTAGTAAGACATCTTCCTTCAAAAGAAAGATGGGATTTTCACCAATCGACCAGAAATAAAGTCAAATTAACAGAAAAATTTCAAAAATTTCATTATCCACCCCGCAAAATCGGACAAACTCTTCAAAATTATGTTTTTCAATTCTATACATGCTAGAAAGATGGGATTTTCAAAAATCGACGCGAAAAAAAGTCCGTTTAAGGACTTATTTTTGATAGTCTAACCTTCAAAAATATACAAAAAACAAAATCGATTTTTTCAACCTTCTAGGCCGGAATGCTGCCTTAACTAATTAATATCCGCACTAATGCAACCCGTTTGATTAATAGTCTAAATTAGAAAATTTCAACTAACGAAACGATTAAATGCCATTATCGAATAGGCATTTACTTTTCCGCACCTGAAATGACACAACTTGTGTAATTTAATTCTTTAATGCATTCGGATAAAGGTCCAGCGTCAAGACTAATGATTTGAAGTGCACTGATGATAGTCAACTACGGGTTGACGAAGGTTTATATATTTATACAGAGTGAGTTTTATAAATTTTCACCCTTAAATTTCGAAAACGGACTAAACAATTATAAAACGCGGAAATATTTACCGGCTTATTTTTAAAGGGAATTAAATAAATAATATTTATTTTTTTACATGGGACATTGGAACGACTTCATGGTCAAAATTAAATTTTGCATAGCATATTAGTAGTCTTTGCCACAAAAAGCAAATTACCTTTTTTGCGCTTAAGAACAAGAATCTGCTAGTAAAAAGTAAGGATATTTTGGACGAGTGCCAAGGCAATTTTGGATAAAAAGTTTGATTTTTTTTATATGCAGTTGGACTAAGTCTAAATCAATTCTAAAATGTTAGGGGTCGTTGCCCTATGGGACAACGGTAGATGGATGATATGTTTTCATAGATTACTTAAAAATTAGTCAGTGGAAATTAAAAAAAAAAAACTATTTATATTGAAGATAAAATCTTAATATATTGTTGAAAACAAAAAACCCGTCGTGCCCGACTAATTAAGGATGTATGAGCACGGCAGTGAGGACACAAATTTAAAAAATATATTTACTTTCAGTTTTTATGGTGAATTATTTTGCGCCTTGACAATATAAGACGAAAAGAAAGAATTAGTTTTACGATATTTCGAGTGATTTTCAAAATATCGTAAATTGAAAATTTTGTTGAACTATTTAGTTTTCGATAATTTGAAAACCAAGGCAGACATCGAAAAATTTTACTATAATTTTTCATGTAAATGCATAAAGCTATAACAAAATTCATCATCAAAGTTGAAAATAAGGTACAAATAATTTTAATCATAAGTCTAAACTTGCTTTTCGCTCGTACTACCTTAATTTAAAAAAAAGGTTGACTGGAGGCATTTCTGTATAAAATAACGACATATCATACGATAATTCACCCAAAAAATGAGCCAAAGCGCTTTTCTGTTTATTGATTTTCCATTCTATTTTCGAAAGGTAAGGGTGGGTATTTCTCAAAAACCATCCTGTACAGTAAAACAGAAGGTATACAAAAGCAACCCACAGTAAGTGATGAGCGGCGTTAGTCTGATTCAATGTGTATAGAAAGAGAACACTTATCGATTATTAAACGAGTTGGCAAACTCAATCTTATATATATCGAATCGTTTGCGCAAAGTTTAACTATGAAAAGTCGTTATCATTTCAAATAAATATACTTACTCGTTGGTGTATGTACTTTACTATAATAAAACTTGAACGCCTTATTTCATGAAAAGAGATGTCATTCTGGGTAACTAACGAAGTTCAATGTAAAAGTTTATTTTAGTATTTTATAATACATAAGAGTGTATATACAGAATGTAACAGATGTATTATGCATTTATTATTTACCACTCAAATTTACCTTTAAGTTCGAACAAACTTTCTGTGTTCAGCTTGTCAATATTAAATTTCCTTACATACATCAAATTATGAACAAAACCAAAAAATTCCATAAAAACTTGCATCTCCTATTTCAACCCCTTATTGCCCTCTTTTCGCGTTAAAAATCGCCGTTAATTATCCTTTCTCAGGCTCTAGACTATCTTGTACAAAATTTCATTTAAATCGGTTCATTAGTTTAGGCGTGATTGCGTAGCAGACAAGCAGACAGTGTGTGTTTATTACGTAATGTATACATTATTTAATAAAAACTCCAAACTTAAGAATATTACTTACATAATTATTAAGAGATGTGCATTAATTGTATCTCCTTCACCCTGTTAAATAAAATGTCAAAACAAAAACTAACTCGACCTATTAAGACCTAGTCATCAACCCACTTCAATTTTTTTTAAGTGTCGTAAATTATATTGGAAAAAAGGCGATCATATTACACATCACGAGCAGACCACTTTCACAATCGCACCCCCACCCCAGCATCTGGGGGTTTTGTGCGCGATTACCGAAAAAGGTTTCCCTCATACTCCCTTTACAACATTGTGACAACTACATTAGAAGGACTACAGAATACGAGCAAAACTCGTCTCTTCGTCTACTATATGATATCGAAAAAATTAAAATAAGTACTTGTATTCTGAAACACCTAGTATAATAAAAGTGTAACTTATTCGTAATAGCAAACTATATGCATAAAGCATATGAAGTTGGTCAATAATCACATTGCTTGTCTATTTAAAAACCCCCATGTGACGCGTGTTGTAGCATGTTTCCTTCCGGTCGCGTGCTATATCGCTTTTCATTATTATCTTAAATGTATCCAAACTCATATAAAAATCTATATATTTTATATTTTTATTTTGTTTGATTGTCAAATTGTTTTATTTTTTTATTACAAGTTTCTATTTAACTTGAAATGTTTTTATGTTTAAATGTTAGTATGTATGTATGTTCGGGTAAAATGTTGCAACTGAATTTTAAATATTACAAGTGAAAACAAACAATTGGCTGAGTTAATTGTTGAAATACCATGCATAGTCAGTGTTGATTTCTTTATCACATTACGCATACAAACATGTGACACATACATAACTGATAATCAAGTATAGTACATATTATAAAATTTCCGCCTAATTGGCGCCCTCACGGGTAAACAGTGATGTTTACGAAAAAATGTTTCAAACAAAAGTTGTTTAATTTTTGATAAGGAACATTTTTTATATTTAAACTTTTGTTCTATCTCTAACGGTTTACAAGATGGGTCCTACGGACCCAGGACCCAATTTTGCCTATGATGCTCATTTACGAACTTGACCTCACTTTTACGTCTTGAGTACGCTGTAAAAATTTTCATCTCGATATCTTTTTTCGTTTTTGAGTTATCGTGTCCACAGAGGGACGGACGGACGGACGGACGGACAACCGGAAATGGACTAATTAAGTGATTTTATGAACACCTATGACAAAAATTTTTTCCTAGCATCATTATTTTTAAGCGTTACAAACTTGGGACTAAACTAAACTTAGGTAGTTTTAATTTTCAAACACCCTATATTGACCATAGATTGTTATGGACCTTTTTTTTATATTGAATTTGAATTAGTTAGACATTTGAAGTATTCTTATATAGATTTATGTATTTGCTTTTGACAAGTTGTAACTATTGTAAGAAGGGTCATTTGTATAACTAGTGATGCATACGACGTCATTTCTGTGATACTTCAAAACTATTGAATATTCGAATAATGTTCGAGTTAGAAAGAACGATAATGATGTTTTTAAGTGTGGTTTTAGACATATCACACAAATCAATTCTGAATTTTATTTATAATGAATATCAACTAATAGACGCAGAAACGATACACTAAAAACGGCCAAATTTCGCAAAATTTGAACAGTTAGGAACTTCTGTGACCTAAATTGATTTATAAGATATTAAAAATGTGCAATTAGCATCATTAATATTCATTTTATAATTGCATTTTAAATTAATAATTATGAAAATGATTCCAAACTTGTGACTCGGAGGTTTTGGGATCGCTGGACAAGAATATCGTAATGGAATCGGGTATCAGGTACGCAGCGACCCCAAAAACCCAAAAAACGAGTGTGGGCTGATTATGTAACGAATTTCACGAAAACTCTAGGATACGACTGGGATACCGTTTAACGTGGGCACCAGGTACCTCGGAGACCAATTTGTGTTCTCCGTGTTCGTGTTCAGCGACCCCAAAAACTCGCGGGTTTCAAGTTTGAAATCATTCTCACTATTAACCGAATTGTGAATTTAGAATATTTACGGTTAATTAATTATTTGTGTAAATTGCATGTTTTTAATTTCTTTTAAATTTATTTTGGTTTGGTACAAAGTTTTCTGAAGATCTAACGATTCGAATGCTGAAAACCGCATTCAAATTCAACTTACTGCTCAAATTTTTCGTACTTCATTGCTTCGTTTCTGCAACTATAAAGAGATATTCGTATAAATAACGAAAATATGAAGGTGTCTTCATCTTAAATGCGACACACTGTATGAAGAGTTTATTTATAAATAAAAAACCAAACGAGAATTAGATTGTAGTTAGAACCAACTTGGTTTGATTGATATTTTATAGTTAAACAATCAGTTCCATACTATTATTATCTTCATGTATATGTTGTTTACCAGTACCGTATCGAGAGAAACTTTAACATTGATCGTAAAGAAACGTGAAAACGTAAAGAAACGAGAAAGGGAATACTGAAATATGTAGTTTTGCGACTGTACTAAATTTATTTTTTCTATTCTAGATCAACTTTAAATTTCAAGTTTGATGCAAAACTTTCTAGAACATTTTGTGATGTTCGTACATCTTTGCTATCCACAGGTTCATGTCACTTCTCGATCTACCTTTTAGTACAGGAGACAGTATAAAGTCGATATTCATCCATCTGATCGAACCATCGATGTGACTTTTTTCGATATTTTTTATGCAATTTTATTGATTTATAAAGAATCCTATTATAGTTTGTCTACCGAAAAATGTTTGCGGATATTTTTAATTTTAATATTTAAATTTTTTTTAAATCGAAAATTGTAAGGATGAGTATAATAAAATTGAACACCGATTTCTAGTGATGTATTTATCAACAAAATTGTAGGCCGCTGGTCACCGAAACTATATGAGTATCCTGGGCTACATTATTTCTAAATTATATATCTATACTTGCAAACAAATTTATAACAATAGCATGCATGTTTCATTATTTCAGTCCAATTTGAAAAACTATTTATATCTTTAGAAAGCATCATTGCACCCAAATCAATTTTAAAGTATTGCAAACAATACGTAAAATAAGCCAATGAAAATGTTTATATATTTGATTATAGTGCAATAGAAGCTTTTTCTAACTTCGTAGTCCAATAGAAATGTTTTCTTTATCTCACCTTTTTCGTATTGACAAATTGTATTGAGTTTCACGTTATATGCAACTACGTATAAGAAATATAACAATATTCATAAATATGTCGTAAATTGTTATTTCATCAACAATATTATATTTATTTGTATTGCATTTGTTTTCTTTCTTATCCAAGCTATTTTCAAACATGAATTTTGATGTTAAACTCCGCGACATAAAACAGTAAAACCGTCCAATGTTAACGAATTTGTGATATATTTTATTTCTATCTACATATCTAAGAATGAAGACGATTGCCAGAATGGTAATCATTGCCATGCGATAAGAATGTGTCTACTATATACAGGGTAATTCACGTTATACGACACGGATGATTATGGCTACATGGATTGATATAATTTCTCAAAGCTTATTTCAGTTTTTCAGTCCAAATTTAATTTGGATTCTACTAACTGATTAAGTTTCTTGTCGCAACTAAGAATAATTGCTTTATGTAAACAGGTTGTCCCAAAATTAGGACTAAAGAATCATAAGTTTTAAACGATAAGAACTTAAAATTAAAACTTAAAATACAACACAGGGTCTATGTCAATAGCAAATGTAATTTGTAAGTGTTAACTATCAAATACTATAAACTTTCGCACCGTGCGTGAGTTTTATTGGAGGCATTTCCGTGGTAACGAAACACTACTTTAATTATAGAATTGTATAGATGCATATATAATTGTATGGAATGCATTTATTACTTACATTGAAAATTTAATATTATTGTCTCACAAATTTAAATAAATAATTATGCTAATTTACATTTGAAAAATAATTAAGTTTAATTAGTGTTTTTCAATAATTTTAATTTGACATTTTCTATAACATTAACATGTAAAGAATTGCAAATTAGTCACAACAGCTTCCTTTAACGCTAAAATTTTTCACTGGTAGCGCTGGCATCGTTTTTACTGTCCCTACCATGGACTACGCACACAACAAATAGCCAACTGTGTATGTTTTCATGAAAAACGAACGTTTTTAGAGTAGAAGTAATTTTTAACCGATATTTATGGATGATATCAAGATCTCTAAGGTCTAATCGGTCTATTAAGATCGATTCTTAATTATAATTTTAAGAAAAAAATAATTTTCCTTAATAATGAATCACTCAAATGTGTGATCAGAGACATAATATCAATATTTTCATTTACATTGCAATAAAAAGTTAGAATGTAATAAAAAAACGAATAATTTTTTATATTAACAAATTTAAAATAACAGGAAAAAAAGAATCATTAAAAAAAACTAATAAACTGAAATATGAAATTGGAGGGTATGGGTAAAGAAAAATGCGATGGTGAAATTACCAGAAAGGCAGAAAGCTTTTCATTTGTTTGATGAATAATTTCATCACACAAAACTTTGGTATTAGTGAAACGAAGAATGTAGAAGGAAGCGGTAACGGAATAAATTGATTTTGTATAATTATTAGTTAACTAAAAAGTTAAAATCATCAACCATTAAACTGTTTGATCGTTTTTAATTATTTCAAATGTGTATCTTTTTTTATACATATATTATTAGTCCATCCGAATGGTGAAGAAATATACAGAGAGTTTACAAAATGAAGAGATCTAGGCCAATATAATAACGGAAAAAGATATTGCTTACGTATTGTTGTCGATTACAGGTCAGAAGTGGTTTTAATCTATGGAGGGGGTAACTCACATAATAGACCTGCTGAATCCGCTCACCCGGACCCTGGGGACTGGAGTTGTTAAGCAAAGTCGACAAAAAAAAATTTTTTGGGTTTCTTGTAAGCGATTTTATTCGAAATAGTGCACTTAAGAATACTAATGCTGTGGAACCTTTCGTTCCTTAGATGTTTTTCTAGAATTTCGAATGAAAAATAAACCAAAAACTAATTTTTTGTTGCCAATTTTTGCGAAAAACTGTCAAAAATGCGTAAAAAACGCTATTTTTCAAATGAATTTATTTGTTTGCAAACAATTGTTTTAAAAAAAATTTACCCCTATATCTTGTAACTGATACCTCAAAGAAGATAGATTAAACAAGGACACAGAGAACTCACTGGCAGTCTTCTCTCTCATTAATGATATCGCAAGTTTTGGGACCTTGCGTTGTCTAAACTCTTTGGTATACTATGAAATGTCATAAAAGATGACGTTATGATTCCAAGTTTGTAACGCTTGAAAATATTGATGCTAACAACAAAATTCTTATATAGGTGTTTATAAAATCACCTAATTATTCCGTTTTCGATTGTCCGTCTGTCTGTCTGACAACACGATTACTTAAAAAGGAAAAAAGATATCAAGCTGAAATTTTTACATTTTTTCGTATAGATTAGGTACTATTAACCCGTGAGGGCGTAAATTATATAGTATGTATTATATGGAAATATCAGTTGTGATATGTAGTTGTGCCTGGCTATACATGGTATTTCAACAATTAACTCAGTCAATTGTTTGTTTTAACTTGTTTCACTTGTTTTTAGAGATAATTCCTCCAATGAATGTCAAACTCTGTATATTTTTATTATACGAACATAATGAATACATATATCTAGGTAAATAAAAAAAAAGTTTTGCCTTTTATATCTTAGTTAAAAAATTTACGATTGATTTAATGAATATTTTATGTCTTTTTATAACTCTTTTCAGTACCATATTATTAAGCAATTAAATTTGTTTTCCGCATGGGGGTTTTAGTACCAGATACTACTCACAAAAGAAAACGAATATTTGTGAGAAAACTTTTTCTTGTTGTAATATTAATGTGGAGAGAAAACGGGAACGGGTGACGCTTTATAGTATGTGTATTCCTAATAATCAGAACTGTTATTTAGTTTTAAAATTTTATTGCAACACGAGAAAAGAAAATTGTGTGATTAAAAACCAAATTAAATTGTGAACATAGTAAATCCCCATTTTCGATTGTTTTTATAAAAATTATGATCATGTATAAAATACCATATTGATTTTACATTACTTGGAAGAGAAATTCTTTTTAAACCCCGAACTAAAAAAAATGGTTTTATAAGTTTGACCTTTATGTGTGTGTGTCTGTGTGTGTCTGTGTGTGTCTGTGTATGTGTGTGTGTGTGTGTGTGTCTGTGGCATCGTAGCGCCTAAACGGATGAACCGAATTTATTTTTTTTTGGTTTTTGGATAATTTACCGAGAGTGTTCGTAGCTATGTTTCAAGTGCGAGTTGAGGATTCCGTACCCGAAAAATTTGTCAGGAGTTTTTAAATTTTGAAAATTTCACTCATCAAATCACTTTATAGTATAGCTACTAGTAATAGTATTTATAGTAGTGTGAAGCTCAGTTTTGCTCTTACAATTTTGGTTTTGGTTTCGCAAGACCTGCAAGGCCCTCATAGAAATAAAGCCAAGACCGAGACCAAAATCCAAATTTGTCAGTCTTAAATTAAGGATAGTATTACCATGAAACTAGGTGAAATAATCACAAAGTTTTGTTGGAGTTCGACTGTGGGCCTTATACCAACCATTTGCACATTGTTTTTAAACTAATTAACACAATTTAATTAAGGATGTACGAGCACCAAGGTAATTTTAAAGAAAAAGCATGGTTTTCTTTTTATATGAAGTTGGACTAAGTCTAAATCAATTCTGAAAATTTTAGGAGTGGTTGCCCGATTATTTAAATAAATAAATGACTTTCAAAGTAGGTATATTTAACATTGATCTTATGGTAAAACAGTAGATGGATGATATGTTTGCATAGATTTCTCCAAAAATAGTAGGTGGGAAATAAAGAAAAACTATTTAAATTAAAATTTTACAGGACTAATTAAGAATGTATGAGCACGGTAGTGGGATAACAAATTAAAACGTGTATATTTTTGCAATTTTGGTGGTGAATTATGTTATATCTTGACAATATAAGACGAAAATTTTTCGATATCTGAAGTATTTTTCAAAATATCGAAAATTGAAAATTTTGTTTAATTATTTAGCTTTCGATATTTTGAAAACCAAGGAAGATATCGAAAAATTGAATTCTTATTTTTCGTGTCTACATTCATTCAAGTTATAACAAAATTTATCATTAAAATTGAAAATAAGGTACAAATAATTTCAAACTTAAATCTAAAGGTACAAATAATTGCAAATTAATATTTTTTTTTTTTAATTTTACTATAAATATGATATTTATTAAACTGATAATATCCATATTGTTGTCATGTCATTAAAACACCCATCTTTCTTTTAATCTAATACGCTTCAATGGATAAATGTTTTTGTATAAAATCCATTTGATTATATTATACTGCCTACTAATTCACTTGGATGGAATGGAATGGTATGGTTAGGCATGCTTATGCTTACTTTCCTTATTTCTATACTCGTGACAACTATATAATATACACAGACATTTTGATTGTCTATGCTGTGCGTGAATATTCAATGTTGAATGGTATAAAAGTGCTTCGTAATAGTTCTGTCTACTTACTAATGCTGTTAATATCAAGAATATAACTAAAGCTTGGATTTTATACTTTTTTGAATACCAAACAAACGCCATTATTATAAAATGTTTTACTCAATAAAAAAAAACTTTTAACAACAGGAAAATCGACTTCAAAAGAAAAACTTTTCCAAAATAAATTAATTTGCATTAAAAAGTAAAAAATAACGATAATATAATGTAGTTAAAATTATTGTTATTTTTGTATTGGGTGTCAGCCAAGAAAACAACTCTGACAGAACAGTTTGCTACATTAGCTTGGCTGACACCGACTCCAAAAATAACAATAATATTAACTACATTATATTATCGTTATTTTTTTACTTTTTAATGCATATTAATTTATTTTGGAAAAGTTTTTCTTTTGAAGTCGGTTTTCCTTTTGTTAAAAGTTTTTGATGATGCACTAGTTCACATGAATATAATTTTGTTGAGAAAAACATTTTCCATTAGATCCCGTAAAAAAGTACCGACGCAATGCTTTTTCTTGGTTAGACTGATTTTTCGGATTCGATTCCTACATGACACAAAGACTTTCAAATCAACTAGATCGATTACGTATCGCGATCAATTGTTTCATTCTTGTTTTCTTATTGCATATGCTACAAATTATCCGACCCATAGTTATATTTTTAGATAATATGGTTGATATTCGCCCTATTTTATTTCAAATTAAAACGTCAACTTTCATTAAACCATGTGGAAATATTTAAGGGCTATCATTATTCATTCAAAATTTATTATTTTACTTCATTTATTTAAATGTTTTAAAACTAAAAATCATTTCTGACAAATAATTGTTTCGTTTTTTATTCTTAATATATTTTTATTTTGTTTTGTTTTGTTTTGTAAATCTCTCATTCTTCCAGTGTTGATGATCAAGTCTCGCCTTTCATTTTAAATAAATTATTATCATTAATTTTATAATTAAAGTTTATAATTCTTCACTTTCGTTTTGTATTTAAATATTTCAGTTAAATAAAGAAGATAGTGGGAGTGGGTGGTGTTTGTTTTTGATAAAATCGATTTTATGGTACTGTGCAGACATAAGATAATCTTTTTTAAAATCTTTCTGTAAGTATAAGTATGCGCATTTAATATAAATGTTTCTTTTTATTACCTCTATGTTTAAAGAGAAAAAATCATGCAATAATGATGATTTAATTCTAAGATCTCAGCGTCACGGTGTTGCCAAAAAAATTAATAAAGGATTTTTTTACATAACAATAAGGAAAATACATCATAACATATGCAGCCGCATTTAAGATGAAGATACCCTCATGTTTTTGTTATTTTTAGGTATATCGATAATTTTGCAGTCACCTTGTCTGGAAAAATTTCACATGGGTTACACTTTTTAAGATACTTATAGAAATCAGAATTTTCCACTCAGTCTATTACAAATTGACAAATAGGACCGATTCTAAAGGCAGAGATGGTTAGAGATATAAAAAAAACTATTTGAAAAAGTTGCTTAAAATTTTTTTTATACCCATATCCGATTTTCTCGACCAAATTCGCATTTTTAATTTTTTCATTATTTTGTTCTTTACTCAAAATCATTACAAGTTTATTGAAATATTTGATTACTAATATTAAATAATTAAATTATCAATTTATCCAGTTTTTACATTCCATAGCACACTAGTTTTTTTTTTTTAATTTTATAACTAGTGTACTATGGAATGTAATAACTGGGTAAATGGATAATTTACGGTACACAGGTACGGGGTAACCACGGGTCACGGTAACTACGGGAGTCGAATTCCGCACGGGTCGAGATAGTGTCATTAATAATGAAATAAAAAATATCCTTTATCATTTTTTGTTATTTTCTTTCCCTACATAGACTGACTATATACTTTGTACGTAGAGGTAATGAGTCGTTCGCACTAAAGTTGTTAGAAACGAGTAAATTGATTTTAATAAATTAGATTATTAAGCTTTTAAGAAATCAAACATTAAATGTATGTTTTCTGAACTTATTTGTTTGTGAATATTTTATGTGTTTGAATGTGATCTACTCAATAACATTGAACTACGAGAATATTTCTGTGCCTTAACTAGAACGGAGATCAACTATGTATCAACTACGAAATTTAAAAAAGTTTGTTTATTCGATCCGTCATAGTCGTTGTTCTGGAAGGGAGATTTATAGTTTAAGAATTAATGGCTTTTGGCTTTTGTGTGTTTATGAGTGGTCTAAGATACCCCGTATAATAGGGGATTATCCTTATGTGGAGTTGGTCATATTACCCCTAAAAATATAAAACTAGACTTGTTACCATGACAAAACTTGAAAGTAAAATTAAAATTGATTAAAAAACGAAGAAGTTATAAGCAATCAAAGATTGCATTCAAAGGTTGCCCATCTCTTTTTAGCAAAACAAAGTTATATGTAATCTCTATGGCGATACCCACGTATGACGTCACTAGCTGATATCTTCCTCTTTTCTTGTTTAATTAGGAATTTTAAACGTTGATATCGTTCATACTCGTATGGATTTTTAAAAACCAACTTCACTTTTATATTCGTAAAGTGACAATTCTTCATCTGAAGTGATATAAAAAAAATTATTTCGATCCCCTATTGTTTTGTTAAAATTTCATTTCTAAAAATTGGGGGAACCCGTACGTTATTTTCTAAAAATCAAATAATCCAGTCTAATAAATTATTTATTTTCTTCAACCACCGCTAATTGAATTTCTCTTTTACTATTAACTTCACACTAAGTAGTCATGTTTATTTGGATAGGGATGAAGTCGATATCACTGTCTAATTTGTATATCATGGTGTGTATATACGAATTATTTCAGTTTAACCCGTGTAATATTTTTTTCTTATGCTTTATTTTATAAAAAAAAAAAAATCTTGCACCCACAGGCATTATCATTATTAAAAATGAAAAAGTCATGTTGAAAATGACGAAAAATGTCTGGCAATGATGATTTAATGTAAGATCAAAGTATACATAGAACAAAATACACATTGTATGAGAAAGCTCTCAGCTAGAATGTGTTGTCATAGTATACAGGTCTTCTTAGTTAACATCAAGTATAAAAGACTGTAGATTATATATTCATAATCTAGACATATAATTCTGATTTTGTTAAAAAAAAAGTGGTAGATTATGGAAGTTGTTTCTACATAATTTCTACATAATCAGTGTTCCGTATTTTAAGTCCTTTTTAAAGTTTTGATTATAATAAATTTACACACCTTGATGGAATACTCGTGCTTTTTGCAAATTTATGTGAGCGAGCCCATTTGTGGGCTTTTTCAAGTTTTCTTCTTAATTATTACACGAGATTTATGCTTTTAAAACAATCAAATTTGGGAAAATTTTAAGAGATACTGTTTTTACTACGTGGCAGTGGATCCTCAATTGAGTGGCGCAGAACTCTTTTTTAAAGGAATTTAGGAATTTTTACGTAGACTGAGCAAAATTGTGAATATAAACGACACGAAAACGAAAAACATAGAACAAACGTGAACGTTGAACACCATTTTAAGAGCATCAAGCTATAACAATATTGCTGAATTTCACGTAATATTCAAGAGATATTCATCACATTATACGTCTCTAAAGAGCAGTTAATTTTCCAACTTAAACAATAAGGACGCATTATTCGTCAGTGAAATTAATAGAAAATTTAAAAAATAATAATAATATAAAAATTTAAATTAATTTAATTATTTAGAAAAGAAAAAATATATTGTTATCGAAATAATTTTGTTGAATTTTAATTTTGAAAAGTGACAATCATAATACATGATATTAATGACATACGAGTGCTAGGGCAATTTTAGATAAAAGGCTTGCTTTTTTTATATAAAGTTGGAATCCAAATCAATTCTGAAAGTTTTAGGAGGAGAGGGTTGCCCGAGTACTTAAACTTCCGTTCTGGAGTACTTAGAGATATTAAGATATCTCGAGTAATTTCGAGCATATCGAAATTTGTAAATTCTGTTTAATTATTTAGCGTTCGATATTTCGAAAACCATGACATATATCAAAAAATTTTATTATTTTTTTCGTCTACATTCATGGTATACCAAAATTCATTATCAAAGCTATAAATAAGATACAAATAATTTCAAGCACAATTCTAAACCTTTCTTGACCCTTGTACTACCTTTAACGGATAATATAAAATATCTCACATTACTCTTGTATTGCATATAAATATTTGCCATATATTTATAAAAGATCTAAGGTTATAATGATTCTGGATGTACGTTACTACTCAGATTTTATCCACCGACTCTGGAAAAACTGTGTTTTCTTTTCAGCTCTCTGTAAGTAAACAAACAATTTAATTTATTGTTGTTATTTCTATTTTTCTAGTACGATGACTTATATAAAAATAGACGGGTGGTGATACGTAGGTACACCTATTTTCACCCTTTCAAATGAAGTATATACAGGCAGTTTTCTAAACAATGAGAATACAATTTTCTGTAATTTTTATTCTTTAATAGTGTCAATGAATATTTTAAGAAAATTGAAAGAGGAATTAGATATTGACGATTTTACGCAAAATTTCGCCTTGTAAATCATAAGAAATAGAACAGAAGTTTAAATATAAAAAATATTTCCTATAAAGTAATAAAAAACTTTTGTTTGAAACATTTTTTCGTTAACATCACTGCTTAAAAAGATAGCGGAAAAATTGGAGATAGGGCCAAAGCTACAAATGATGGATAGACAGAGGGTTGAAAGTTTGTACGTAGCTTCAACTAATGTTCTTGTGAATCATTCTGGAAAAACAAAAAAAAATTCTAGAAAGAACTTTTTCAAAAATTTTGTGATGTCCTTTATTCTTTTATAAAAAACATTTTTTTTTAATCTTTTGTTCTATCTCTTACGGTTTGCAAGATGAAATATTGCGTAAAATTGTGTAACTTAAAAAAAATTGACTTATAACATCCAACTTTTTGGTTCGGAGGTTAAAAAATGGCTTTTATTTCTTGTATCTTGCGAGTTTGTTGGGGCTATATTTGTTCAAAACTTTGAATTAGTGTTCATCATAAATTGGGAAATTCATGGTTACTATTTCACGAACTCTTGGACTGTGAATAAGAAAACTGTGATTTATTTAAAACTGTGAAAAGATCAAGGATAGAAAATAATTTTTTAAATCTTCAAATTCTAAGAATTCAACCACAATTGTTTTTTTAAAAATAATACAGAACTGGGATTGTTATGCTTTTATATGTGGTAAGGTTTTTTGTGTAGGCGAATTAATTTCCAAAGGGATATATCTACTATGTATACTTAATGGTTTGGGAAATATTAAAATGTGAAAAAGATTAAAGAATTCGTTAATAGTTCTGCTACACATTTCTCTATTTTTTACGCAACTTATTACAATAGTCTGGTTTACCCTTTCCTACAAGAGTTGAATATTATTTGAAATTTTTCTTATTCAGAATTTGATGGAGTTTTATTCAAAAAAATTTCACTCTTTCAAGTGTTCCGAAAATTAAAGAGTGTGTTTTGCTTCGTACTTTCTTACTTACGGTTTTATTAATAATATTATTAAAAAAAGTAAATTGATGTGAAAACAATCTTTTCAACATCCCTTTCCGCGCAGTAATACTACCCTCAATCACCCAAGTAGGCTTTGCTTGAATGACATCAAAAAAACGGCCAATTAGAATGAACCGTTTTTCTGAAATTCTCAAAAATAATTCTCCTAACGAATGAACCGACTTGGATTTTTTTTGTTTCGTTTAAAAGGTAATTAAATGAGTTTTCTTGGCTGTTTTTCAAGTGTAAGTTTAGGGTTCATTACCCGGAACAACTAAAAAATAGGCGATGACCTCATATAGGTTAAGGAAAAGGTAATTTAATGGAGAGTGTTCTTAGATACGCTTCAAGTTTAGGGTTCCATACCCGAAAAATTTATCGAGGAATTTAGTAAATTTCACTTGTTTGAGAGGTGAAAGGCTAGATTGATTGTACTAAATCGCAAATATTAAAGGTAAAAAAATGGAAATCGTATAAAAATAATATTCATAAGCAAGCTATACCTAAATAAACAAAACAATTCAATTAACATAACATTTATATGAATTGTATAAACTACACTTGTTCAATTTAAATGCGTGAGGGTTTATAAGGATTTATTTTACGTCATGTCATGACTGTTTACATACAAAAGTTATAATAATAACGAAAATTATTTACACGTTAAAAATTGGAAATAACACCGTTATATAGGCCTCATCATGTCATAAGCGCAAGTACAGAGTTTATTTTTCGTACTGACAGCAATAAGTAGGACTAAGATAGAAGATATTTGTTACTCATTTTATCACATTGGTTATAAATCATTTAGTACGAAACAAATGTTAATCGTGATTTTAAAATGAAAAGCCCTATTGGATATAACAAGGGCTCCAAATCACTTATCGTAGCCGATGTAGGTATATCCACGGCGTCTGCACCCAGGAACATTTTTTACATTTAAACTTTTGCTCTATCTCTAACGGTTTACAAGATGGGTCCCACGGATCCAAGACCCAATTGGCCTATGATGCTCATTTACGAACTTGATCTCACTTTTTACGTCCTCCGTACGCTGTAAAAATTTCAGCTCGATATCTTTTTTCGTTTTTGAGTTATCGTGTTCACAGACGGGCGGACGGACGGACGGACAACCGGAAATGGACTAATTAGGTGATTTTATGAACAGCTATGACAAAATTTTTTTCCTAGCATCATTATTTTTAAGCGTTACAAACTTGGGACTAAACTTAATATACTATGTATATTTCATATATGCATGGTATAATAATTTAAAATTCTGCAAACAAAAGTTTTAACGTATAAGATTTTTGTAATTTGTAATTTTTTTTTCAATTAATCGTGTAAATCGATACCCTTACTTGATTATTATTATTTGTTGGTTTGTTGATATTCAGTGTTCTCTGTTTAGTTTTATAAACAAGTTCATTTTAAATAATTATATTTATATGGATGCTTCTATTAAATGTATAAAATAAAGGGTTTTCATTAGGAGTGGTCGATATTAAATTAAACACATTTTGACGAGATAACATAAAAAAATTAGTCAGTTCGTGTTATTTATGATACCATCCAAATGAATATTCCAATTTGTCTGCGTATCTTCCAACCGCCTATTTACTATAATAAAAGTCAAAATAATCAGAATAAAAATGTTCAAAATATTAAAAACCACCTTAAGCCTTAATTATAACTCTTCACAGTAGATTAAAATGGTCCATCCATGTCCCAAAATGATAATATGGGGAATTCCATCCCATTCTTCCCATCTGTTTTAAAAATATTTCAGGGAACATGATTATTTTATGTTATAATATGAGTTTCATTTATATGAATGGTCAGTGTAGATCATCAGACCATTTGCATGTGCATCATATCATCTCCTAGTAGGATAATATTGATGGCGCCTAATGATGGATGGGAGGCGCCGGACTTATATACAACATATGCATAACTATACGCATATATGCATAAAACAGGGATAAATAGACAGTCGAACGATACACATGGCAAATTGAAAATCTACATACTTTATTTATAAGACATTAAAAAACGAGAATAAGGTAAACATATTGTTTTAGCCGAGTTATCATGCGCATTGATAAACCCGGTCAACTTTGGAGCGCTGTAACTACGTTAAAAATAAACCAAAATTAATAAAATTTGCGGGGAAATGTTCATAAACGTATTCTCTATAATATTGCTCTAATCTAATTTTATGATAAAATAACAAGAAAAATAGTTATTAAACGAAAAAATTTTTGACAAAATTTTGTCACTTTTTTGCTCATAACTTTTTAAATTTTAAGTTTATCGCAAAAAGTTGTAGCCACGACAATTTGCTACAAATTATGCCTTTACAAATTTTTTGAAAAATGAATAGCTTACAAGATACAGCTAAAAATATGTTTCCACCACTTTTTTTAAGATGGCTGGTGGGGAACAAGGGCGCTAACCCCACAAACTTGGGGTTAAGGTTGTATTGACCCCACCTACATTTTCCACAAATAAAATCGCGTCCTCTAAAAAATGTTCAGTCAATGTAACATTTCAATGGACTATTATTTGTTAGGATAGTTTCGTTTTAAAAGTCATAGAAGTTTGGTCAATAAAATCTCAGTGTGGAGAAATATAATTTTAAACATGATCAGAGTTAAAATGTCGCATGATGTTATCTGAGCTTCCAAGAGAACGCTTCAGTGTACATAAACTTTGCGAAAAAATGTAAAAAGTGTATGCAACGAAAGTAAACCTAACAGTTTGGACTAGAAAGCATACTAGGTCTACATAACGGTATATAATGGAACAAATTTTCTCTTTAGAAAAACATACGATGTTTGTTAGTAATATGTTAAAAAATGAAATAGAAATTATGATATAAAAAAATAAATTGGGATACATATTGAAAAAGAATTTTCTTTTATATCGTTCCATATTATATTTCCTTATCCAAAAAAGAAGAGAATACATATATCGGTTACTTCTGTTGGTTGGTTATTCAATTGATTTCACAAATATCCTTCCTTTATTGAGAGATATTTATTATAAGCTGTGCGTAACGTAACGTATTATACTTCTTTATCGTGTATGTTCCGTAAAGTTGGTAATCAAAGTTAAAATTTTGTTCACATAGATACATTTTTGTATACTCACAAAACAGGCATCATTATCATTATCAAAATGTTGGTACAAAAAGTTTAGATTTTAGAAAACTTTCAGAAATAAATGAATAAATAATAATCATTATCTGTATATGCACAATGTTTTGTCAATGAATTTTAAAAAGAGGCAAACTCCGGAAGTCCACGAGAACAGCTCCGATTTTGACAAATCTCTTTTTTTTAAATTTATATTTTTACTAGCTGTGAACTACCCGCTTTGCTGGGCAACATTCCCACTTTCACCCCTCCCCCCATATTCCATATCCTTTTCTAGGTTACTATCTATCACCTAACTAAATTTCATCAAAATCCGTTCAGCCGTTTAGGCATGATAGAGCAAAACTCCCAGCAAAAACCATAAAAAAATCACTAACTCAATTCAGTTTTCTGCCTACTTCCTACCCCCTAAGTACGATGACGTGATCGTTTTGATCTTATATCCGTTTTTAGGTAACCATCTATTACTTTACTATATTTCATCAAAATCTGTTCAGCCGTTTAGACGTGAAAGAGCAAAAGTCCCAACAAAAACGACTAAAAATCACTAACTCAATTTAGTTATCTGCCTACTGCCTACCCCCTAAGAACGATGGCGTGATTATTTATAGCCTATGACCATTTCTAGGTTATCATCTATCACCATACCAAATTTCATCAAAATCCGTGCAGCCGTTTAGGCGTGAAAGAGTAACAGACAGACAGACAGACAGAGTTACTTTCGCATTTATAATATTAGTATGGATTTCTAAATTTCTAAGATGCATTAATTTTTTCCTTTAGATATTTAGGTTCATTGAACTAAATAATAAACAAATTTTTATTTGTCTGTTTTGCGCAACATTTATTTACATGGTTTTCAATCATTTTCACTTTAAAATTTTGAGTTGTTCGATGGAGTGACTTTTTTTTTGCTATTTGACTATTTGGCAAAATTCAACGAAGTCAAATGGAACGAAATGCCTGTTGAAAATATGACGTTTTTATCCGCACTTTTGAGGAAGGGTTGTGACTAATTCAAATAAAAGTTCACCTTAAAATAGATTTGAACAAATAGAAAAAAAACATATTTTGCGTTTTAAAGTACACAGTCTCTCATCGTCATATGTAAAGTGGTATAATTTGTTGATATAGCAAAAGCTATTGACATATATGAGGATTTTTGACTTATAAATGTTTTAGTTTCATTATAAAAATATGTAATAGATAAGAAAAATATGCGATTGAAAACTATTGAAAGTTGCAATGTTTTGCCAGCAATTTCTTTAAATTGTGATGACAACTTCACGGGTATGGTAGAGTATATTTGTATATATTCAAGTTAGTTTATTTGCAAATATAGTCGTCATCTAGAACGAAGGTAGAAGTAGTATAATACAACTACGATATTGTTCCAATCTTAAGAATTGGAAAACCAACTTTTGTTAACATTTGGGATAAAATATACGTATATATATGTGTACCTCCAGAAGGGTCCTTCGTTTTCACAACGCAACGATTTCTAACAATGTAACATTCGGTTGTGTAGGTAAAAAACTATTGCTGTGTATATGTACCCATTTCCTTGTTACAGTATATCGATTTTAGTCCCTTAAATAAAATGTACAAGCTGTATGTAAAGGAAGATTTATTATGATTACTGATTTTGTTCTGGCAAATAAAATTCCTAGTACAATCGTCATGATATGATCAACAAGGATAAACGGGTTGTAAATGCACCCAATTATGATTCTCCAACAACTTGCAAGCGGATTCATATTCTAATATTTACTTTATTTATTTTATTTAAATACTCGTAGTATTTAGCATTTAAGATGTAGACACCCTCATATTTTCGTTATTTATAAGAATATCAAAAAAAAATGATGGAGATATTGAAAAAAAAATATATTAGAAAAAGTTGCTTAGAATATTTGTTTATGTGCCGATTTTCATGACAAAATTTGCGTTTGTAATTTTTACAATATTTTGGTCTACTCTCAAAATTATTCCATAAGCACCCTGTTCAATTAAAACTCACCTTGGTCTTGACATCTTCTAGAACACCTTTATAGCCATTAGCCAAATTATATTCCAATATCTGGATGACCGAGCTTTACTGACTAGAGAGAACATGTCAAATATTTAATTACAATCCTTATTTCTACTCATGTTAAATCACTCTGTTCTTCTCAAATCACTATATACAAAAATTATATTTAAACTTAGCTGGATGATTGCATTTTGGTTACCAATAGGGATACAAACTAAATCAGATAAAGTATTGTATTATTAGTCGAAAATCAATTTAAAATTATTTGTTATATGGAAATGATGAATACCAGAAAACTTTATAAAAGTACCACTACATAGCTTCGGTAAATATTTAAATAAGGTTTTTTTTTTTTTAAGATCCTATAATATTATGGGTTGTTAAACGAATTCTCTTTTTGTAGATTTGAATTTTGAAAATGGATATTAAATTATCAACTAATTTTACATGCGTACAAATTATTTAAGGATATCATTTGATGGCGATTTTTATACCATTTATATATGAAATACATCAATGTATACTAAGTTTAGTCCCAAGTTTGTAACACATAAATATATTGATGCTACGAACAAAATTTTGGTATAAGTGTTCATAAAATCACCTAATTAGTCTTCTAAAATTTGGATTGTCTGTGGAAATCTGGAAAATCTACATCGCATTTACATATTATACATCTATGCTCTATAAATAAATGGAAATAAATTTCAGAAAACATAAAATGTAAGCTGGAAAAAATTTGTCATCAATGCATAACAATCAGCATACACTTGTTTAATGAAAATACACAACAGAAAATGAAATTACATTTTTGAAGAGTCAGATTATAGACCTCAGTCCTGGTGGGTTCGTATATATCTGTATACAATATCGTATACCAATTCAAATGATAATTGAAAACAAACAAGAGAAAACAAACAATTGACTGAGTTAATTGTCGAAATATTTTGGGTCAAAATCACCTTATATACAGAATTTTATCGAAATTGGAGACGATAAATTTGTATCGATTTTTTGCAATTTTTTCAAGGGGTACCCCTTAGAAAAATTCGAAAAAATCGTAAAAAATTATTTGTGTCGGAATTTGATGAAACTCAGTTTATAAGGTAATTTTGACCCAAAAAATTCAAAAATTGAGTTAATTTGGCGATTGGCCGAGTTATTTTCGAAAAAAACGATATTTCGGATCGATTTCCGGTATTATCTCGAGAATTATTCGCCCAATCGTTAAATGAAACCGATTTTTGTATTTTTTGGGTCAAAATTACCTTATATACAGAGTTTTATCGAAATTGGAGACGATAAATTTGTATCGATTTTTTGCAATTTTTTCAAGGGGTACCCCTTAGAAAAATTCGAAAAAATCGTAAAAAATTATTTGTTTCGGAATTTGGTGAAACTCAGTTTATAAGGTAATTTTGACCCAAGAAATTCAAAAATAGAGTTTATTTGGCGATTGGCCGAGTAATTTTCGAAAAAATCGATATTTCGGATCGATTTCCGGTATTATCTCGAGAATTATTCGCCCAATCGTTAAATGAAACCGATTTTTGTATTTTTTGGGTCAAAATTACCTTATATACAGAGTTTTATCGAAATTGGAGACGATAAATTTGTATCGATTTTTTGCAATTTTTTCAAGGGGTACCCCTTAGAAAAATTCGAAAAAATCGTAAAAAATTATTTGTTTCAGAATTTGATGAAACTCAATTTAAAAGGTAATTTTGACCCAAGAAATTCAAAAATCGAGTTTATTTAGCGATTGGCCGAGTAATTTTCGAAAAAAACGATATTTCGGATCGATTTCCGTTATTATCTCGAAAATTATTCGTCCAATCGTTAAATGAAACCGATTTTTGTATTTTTTGGGTCAAAATTATCTTATATACAGAGTTTTATTGAAATTGGAGACGATAAATTTGTATCGATTTTTTGCAATTTTTTCAAAGGGTACCCCTTAGAAAAATTCGAAAAAATCAATATTTTTAAGCGTTACAAACTTGGGACTAAACTTAATATACCTTGGTATATTTCATATATACATGGTATAAAAACGACACATAAAACTGTATAAAAAATAGGACACGAGTGCAAATTGTAACAAATATGATGATTAAATAAATATACGAAAGGCAAAAAAAAAATGTCAAGGAAAAAAAATACTCATTCAACTATTGTTTTCATACAAACATCGTCAAATATGTATTTTTGTTAAATGTGCATAGAAGAATTCTATGAAATGTCTAGATGTTACCTGAAATGTCTAAGAATCTAGATGAGATACTATTTCTTGTATTAGTCTTAAAAAAATTTGTTGCATCGGCAGTAATTGGCAAACTTTCAAAATTCATGTTCGCAAGTCTTTTTTCAACAGCAAAAAATTTAAAATATCCTTAAGCAATTCAAAATGAGTCACCAGTTTGTCATTTTACATACATTACGTGATACTGAACCTATTTAGTTAAAAAAATAACTCCTATAATTTAATGCAGAAGAAAATTCTCTGTAGTCTGAAGTAAACTAAACTTAGAACTTCTTACTTTTTCCTAGTTATTCCATAAAATTAAAAAATTTCAAACAGTACCGTAGACTTACGAAAAATATATTGTATATATTCCATACATTTTACAATTGACTTAAACTTGAATATTATGTTGACATTTTTAGAAGCATTCGCGCGCATCACAATTTTACTTGAACTGTAAAACTGATTGTTATATGAGAAACACATCCATCTATCTATACATGGTGGATGGTGGGGCATAGATATAATATTACATGAATGGATGGATGTACGAACGTACGTAGATAGATATGTAAATATGAGTAACGAAAGAGAAATGAGTTTGGTTGGTAGTAGGTATTGCTTGTAGGCAAATTATTTCTATCGAGTTGATTTGAAATGGGTTATGCAACAAATAAGGTTGAATGAGTTGTGCGTAACAATCTGAGAGAATCAACCATCATACTCATACATTTTTCAGTTTCAACAATCATCACCCGTTTTTCACTAACCTCATTCCCTCTCTCGCATTATATTTTGCAATAAAATATACAGTTTGTATTATAAAAAATATTTTTGAATAATAATTTTTTGAATTGAAGATGTTTCTTACAAAGAAGTGCTACAGAAGCATTTTGAACGTCTGTAGTTTAAGGTACAGGTTGAACTTGGTAAAATTGATACACTCATCTAGTGATTCCTGTTGACAAAATATACTTTCCCTAACCGAGTTGAAAATTAATGGCTACATTGATCCTTTTAATCCGAGTAACATGACTAACACCTATATTGAACCTCGATATCCGATCCTTTGGTGAGTGGTGCTAATAAGGGATAATCCTTATATCGAACTGGTCATATTTCCCATAAAAATGTAAAACTAGACTTGTAACATGGCAAAATTTGAAAGATAAATTAAAATTGATAAAAAAATGAAGAAGTTATAAGCAATCAAAGATTGCTTTCAAAGGTTTCCCATATTCTTTTAGCAAAACAAAGTTTTATACGTAATCTCTATTGCGATACCCACGTATAACGTCATTAGTGAGTATTTTTTTCTTTGTAGTATTTCGTGCAGGCTTTATTTCATAAAGCCCATTTTCCAATATATTTTTCATCATCATTATTTTCGTCTCTCGGAGGAATTTATTGACAATAAGCGCTCCCAAAAATAAACAACTAACCGTTCGTAAAGCTATCATAAAGCTATCAGCGTGAAAACTGAACTTCCAAGTGGAAAATTAACTAACTCACTTCATGTCTCAACTATATTTACCAACGAGCATCTTCCTTATTGTAGGAAAGGGAAAATCGTTCTCAAGACAAAATGATTTGGCGTGGCGAGCACTACAGAGTAATTATTGAAATTTTTTGTATTTTATAATTATCTTCGTTAAAAATTCTTCGAATAATCGAATAATGGGCAAAATGTCATCAAAATAACAACAAAATCTAATATCCGATTTTCTTTACACCTAAAAAGAAATTTTTTCGAGAATAGGTCCCCTAACCTACACTTGACAAGATGGCCGATGAGAATAGCTTTACTTAGAATATGGCAGTGTGTTCAAAAAAAATTATCAATGTGAGTAATATTTACTTGGAGATTCATAAACTTTATCGACATTTACAGAGAAAAAAAATTATGGGAAAATACACCATGTAAAAAATTTTGCATAAGTATGAGGTAAATTCTGAGGACGGATTATATATGAAATAATAAATGTGCATAACGCACATACACTCATACATAGACACTTCTAGTTTTTCTACATAAGCATTATAGAAAAAGTTAAATATACAGCAAAAAGTAAATGAAAGAATGAGAAAAATATAAGAAGATATTGAAGTTTAAAATGTAGGTATATATAGAATGGAAAATAGTAGTGGTGTACCGTACATAGTAGATTCTTTTGCCTCTAGGGCAATGTAGGTTAACGTTTGCTTGGTTTCTCTATATATACTTTATACGTTTATTCTTCATACGCATCATAATATTCACGTGCCCTTAAAATAGATATAATATGTTACTCCAAGATACACACATACACATACCTTACATCGACAAATAGTCGCATCAATGAATGCTTTCACTCGGGAGTCCTCAATAACAGCTCCTATTTTGATGATTTAAATGATTCTTTTTTGTATATTATTTAAGTTGATTGTATGATAAAAATAAATGGTCCACGCCAAAATTGAAAATATTTTAGACATCCATGAAATGCATGGGTGTGAAATTTTTATGTTATAGCTTATGAACTTCTGGTTCTCATATCCACAGAACTACAGCACTAAACAAATGTTTAAACAAACCAAACTAAACAATCAACTGAGTTAATTGTATAGAAAGTGTCGAAAACTTAATATTGTATTAGTTTATACTTAAGATAAATAAAGAAAACATGTATGCAAAATAAAGTGGTTTTATGAGCGCCCTTTCGAAATTTTGAAAATTGTTCAGTTTGCCAATCTTAAGGATGTATGAGCATGGTAGTGGGGGCACAAATTTAAAAATAGATATTTTCAATTTTGATGATAAATTTATATTATTACTTGACGATATAAGACGAAAAGTAAGAATAAAATTTTTCGATATCTGGCTTAATTTTCAAAATATCGAAAATTGAAAATTTTGTTTAATTATTTAGCTTTCAATATTTCGAAAACCAAGACACATATCGAAAAATTTTATTCTTATTTTTCGTCTACATTCATGAAGTTATAACAAAATTCATCATCAAAGTTGAAAATAAGATAAAAATAATTTCAACCCTTAATCTACCCTGCTCTTACATCCCTTATATGGACGGAGACACTTAGTTTTTTTCTTTTCTAATTCATTGCTAATATGTTTACTTTCTATTAAAAAGTTTTTTTTAAATTTGTTTTCATTCATTCGAAATGAAAATTATCAAAAACTTCCAAAATATGTCGTTTTTTGAGATTCCTCCATAAGAGCCAATGTATTTTATATCGATTTTTAATGACTTTTTTCTTAAAAATTTGCACGGATACCTAAGCTGAAATTTTAACCACATATTCTTTGAGTAAAAGACTACCTACAAACAAATTTTGAGCCTTTAAATCAAATATTGTTGTCATGCTCATACATTCTTAATAGACTAATTATTTGAAACTATTTACAAATTTTCATCCTTCTCTATTGTATAGTTTTGGAGAAAAGGGAAACTTATATTCTGAAATAATTTGCGCCCTCACGGATAAAAAACGATGTTCGCGAAAAAATTTTAAAAATTGTTGAAAGAAAACTTTATAATAAAAAAGTTTTCCATATGTAGCCAACTTTAGTAGACACTCTGTGTATGGATTAAGAATTGAGGTACCTGTCCAATAGGAACTCTGAAAATCCTCATATATATAGTCCGTTGAAGTAAGAAAGAGATCCTTCTGTCGTTGTTTCTAATGTTTCTAATGTGTTAGATTGTGTTACAAAACTTCATAGCCGGTTTCAATCGCATCTCTAATACTTAGATAAGAGAGACTTCACTAAGAAGAAAGGCATACTTACATAAGAAAGACTTCACTTAGAAGAAGTAAAACAGGCATCTGTGTTTCTGACTGTTAATTAAAAATAAAACAACAACAAATATAAATACAATTGGTTCGAAATAAATATGAAAATTTGTTTGCCTAGTAAAAGATTTTCAATTATAATGCGTACGTACGTACTACACTTGTGATGATAATCTTATAACATAAAATATAATCATTTTCGTTTAATTATTTACAGAAGTATAATTCCATATAGTAATTAAAAAAATGTTAAAAACATAAACGTTATTTCCTTTTCTGTTGTTAAACATCTTCATTTTCATCATTATTATTATTTGTAGGCATGATTTTTGAGTATGGATAATGTATATTTCTTATTAACCGACTTCAAACAAAAGGAAGGTTCTCAATTTGACTGTATTTTTTTTTTAATGTTTGTTATCTCAGAACTTTCGACTGGGTGAACCAATTTGGATTATTCTTTTTTTATTTGAAAGTTGATTTGATCCAGTTCTGACAATGGCTTTCATGAGAAAACAATATCGGTCTTTAACTTGTATTAAGTATGCGCGCGACAAATGAAACGAATAATTCAATGTCACCTCTGCCGATTTTGCCAATTTCCATGAATGCTACCTAGTAGGAATCAAAAATATCGCGTTTACTAAAGCTAAGCTGCGTTAACTAAAAATAACACATTTTTCAAAAAATCTAATCTAAATTTTTTGAAAAATGTGTTATTTTTAGTTAACGCAGTCCTGCGCAACGAATTTTTTTAGTGACAAATTAGTTAATGTACTTCAGATTCACTAAAATAACAAAATACAAAAACTTTAAGCAAAAAAAATCGACTTCAAGCAAAAAAACTATTCCAAAACCAGTTAATATGCACTAAAAAGTAAAAAATAACGATACTTAATATAATGTAATTACAATTATTGTTATTTTTTGAGTCGGTGCCAGCCAAGTTAATGTAGCAAACTGTTTTGTCATAGTTGTTTCCTTGGCTGACACCGACGCCAAAAATAAGTTTTTTGTTTGAAGTCGGTTTTGTTTTTGTTAAAAGTTTTTTTTTTTTGGTATGAATAAGTTCAAGTGAAGATTTACTAGAAGAAGATTGTTGTATAACAGCATAAATTTTATTAGAAATTAATTGTTCCTTACTGTTTCTTTGTTAATTTTTAATGAAATTTAAATAGACCTACCTATAACAATAATGAGGATGAAGTAAGAGGGAATGAATGTCGTTTTACAAACTTTTATGAAAGAACGTGTAAAGTTTTGTTTTAAATAAAAATTATGAATAGACTTTTGCCCACTAAGATCGGTTGGATAAAATTTTCTAATGATTAATCATGATATGTAAATAACAAAACACAAAATTAATGTTTATAAAATATAGGGATTATTATTATTTTAAAAAAAATAAATTCTTTTTAAATTATCCAATCGGTTGCAAAACAGCAAACACCAATAAGCTGGGAGCCCTTGACAGTAAAACTGCACTTACACGGATTTCGAAATTGCGCTTATGAATCAATAATATTTAACAATAGGTACAATATGAACCAGGTGTGCCAGGGTTTATCTCGGCAGAAATATTTTTTATAGAATTTTATAAAGTGCAAAAGGTGTTTTAATCGTAAAGGCAATTTAATGGACAATGTTCTTAGCTATGTTTCAAGTGCGAGTTTAGGATTCCGTTCCCAAAAAACCTAAAAATTTGTTGATGATCTTCAAAATCGGATCATTTTGGGCTTTAAGGAAAGGATTTCCTTTTCTTTATTTATATCATCTTAAAACAGCTCCCACTTTATAGTGCAACAATATCGAAAGTTATTCAATTTGCCAAAGAAAACGTTTCATTTAAAAAATTTCTGCTATTATTTTTAACACATGCAACACATTACAAATTATCATTTTTCTTATCTGAAGCAGAATGATATTTTTATAAATAATGTATATGCATGCAATATTATACAGCATATAATATATTACACAATTTATTATAACTTCTTGATATTTTTATAAATTACGTAAGCGATATATTTATTGAAAATAAATATTTTTCAAAGAAAAATAAGTATTTATTCCATGTATATAAATTCTTTGACGGTAATAGGGTTTTAGATCAAGTTATTAATAAAATTTCCAGCAGTAGCGTATTTTTTCCAGATTGTAAAAAGTTTTATATATTGATATGACATATTATTTTCAAATATACCCCGAGAAATTTTTGTTCAGCTCAAATTCCTTATTGTTGATTTTCATCATTTATCGTACACTTAATGCCGAAAAATGTGGAAAAGTGTTGGGACACCTCCGATTTTAAAAAGTCTTGTTTATACTTATTCCTTAAACCTTCAGAAACATAGCCTCTACGTTACTATAAAAAATTAGAAAATAAGGGTAGTTTTCCCACTTCTAAAGCACTCCAAGGTGAAAAAAATTCAAAATTTCATCTCGGAAATCGTCTTTTGGGGGTTTTTGGGATCGCTGATTATGAATCCGAGGCCAAAAAGCAAATTGAAGAGGATTACCACCCTATTGAAATTACTTTTAGATTTGACAGAGATAAAAAAAATTTTAATTCAAAATTTCACCTGTTTCACCAAGTTTGATAATCTTCTCCCCGGGGTTTTGGATTCGCCGATCAAGAATTAGAGATCAAAAAGCAAGTGAAGATGGTTGTAACCCCATTAAAACCACCCTTAGAAAGAGCCAATCATGAATTCTAGGTAAAAAATATAGCCCATAGAAGAGACAATGGTATTTTCTGGCTGATTTACTGTATTATTAAGTGTTTTTGTTCGTTGATAACGGAGATATCTCAACTCAAAAACTAGAGCTGATCGAAAGATTATATTAATATTTATATATTTCAACGGCCAGTTAAAACAGGGTTAGTGTCTTTTTACAAAGAGCAAAACACAAATATTAGAATTTCTTAAATAAAATATGTATGTAAAAAAGAAAAAAAAATTTGTTTACTGAGAAAATAAATACCAAAAAATACGTTATGGTAAAATGTCTTGAGTTGAGCTCGATGAATCAATTCAGTAATCCGTTGCAAAGCATTATCGCAATAGTTAAGTATATCAATTGTTTTCTCGATATTAGGATTTGATAGAAAATCAGGCAATACCAACTCACTTTGATTCTCATTTAGAAAGTGTCTATGGAAAAAGCGTTTCTAACTCGGTAAAGAATGGGGTATTTTAACATACAATGTTCGAGGGTTTCGTTTTCTTCCATACTGCATAGGATACATAGCTCCAAAGTTTTCCATTTATATAGAATGCCATTAATATATAATCTTACTTCATGCTCCCCCATTAATCTCAGTTGCGCTATAGTCCTCCTGAACTTTATTTTGAGAGGAAAATATAAATAATTGCGATCATTTCCAGGTATATAACATTTATATCTCGTGTTGAATGTTGATTTTCATATCCTAAAATGACGAGATTTGCGTGCTATAGATAGATTTTGTTTGTCCCATGTGTATCTTAATCCTAGAACTATCAAAATTTCTCTTACTTGTCATGTCCAATTAAATTTACAAATACCTTCACACAGGTTTTCAGAATCTAAGATATTAAGATAACTTTTCTTCACAAGTCTATCGTTAAAAGCCATGACATGTGTAACCAACAATAACAAAAATTTTCCCGACAGCAAATCCACTGTAAGCGAGTGATTCATAGATTAAATTTCTTCATGTAATATAAATATTTCTGTAAATGACTGTTGATTAATTTATCTGAAACACTTTGTAAACGAAAATCATTTATTTAAATGTATAATTTAATTTGATACTTTTATGTAAAATTGAATGAATGAGGAGAAAATGCTGAAAAGAAGCAGAATAATTTTCTTTTGAATTACATACGACATTAGTATTTATATGTATATGTATATATCAAAGCACAAGCCTTAGTTATAATAGAACCTTAAGCAGTGCAATATCTAGATACATTTTCTTAATTTGTAACACTTGAAAAGAATATAAGAAGACATCGTTTTATACTCAAATACAATGTGTTCAAAACTTTTTTTATCTTATATTATACTACAGATTAATATAGAAACTCATTACTCTTGCACATAGTCCATAATGCACTATTACAGGAGTTATTTTATTATTTAAAAAGGTTCAGTATCACGTACTGAAAGTAAATGCATAAAATCCTTACAAGAATAGAAGGGGGAAATGCGTCCATTTTAACGAAAACCGTTTTAGGCTATATATACATAACCGTGCATTTTAAACCGAAAATGGACTACTTTATTGTAGATTATAAAATTACCTACCATTTTTATACCATGTATATATAAAACTAGCTGGGAACTACCCGCTTTGCTGGGCAACATCCCCACTTGCACCCCTCCCTCCACATTTCCTTGCGTTGGATAACAGTTTTGTAATGTACACGTCATGCTCTTTTATTTTATACCCCACTTAGGTATATTTGTAAATATTCGATATTTCCTTCCCACTTTCTCGCTACACCTTTCTACCCTCCGAAGGTTAAAAAATTTCTTAATGTAATTTAAAACATTCTGACCAAGTTTTGAACTATTAAAAGCCATAATTGAAAAATATGAATTTTTTATTCATGAACACCCCCGCAACCCCCCTTGTGGGTGGAATTTCGTTCTTAGCTGACCTCTACTTGGCAAAAGGAATATTCCTGCCAAATTTCAAGTCTCTAGGTCTTATAGTTCCAGAGATATCGTGATGAGTGACTATCTATATCTATAAAAAGTCTCCTATATATTTATAGATATACATAGTATATTAAGTTTAGTCCCAAGTTTGTAACGCTTAAAAATAATGATGCTAGGAAAAAAATTTTGTCATAGGTGTTCATAAAATCCCCTAATTAGTCCATTTCCGGTTGTCCGTCCGTCTGTGGACACTATAACTCAAAAACGAAAAAAGATACCCAGCTGAAATTTTTACAGCGTACTCAGGACGTAAAAAGTGGGGTCAAGTTCGTAAATGAGCATCTTAGGTCAATTGGGTCTTGGGTCCGTAGGATCCATCTTGTAAACCGTTAGAGATAGAACAAAAGTTTAAATGTAAAAAATGTTCCTTATTGAAAATTAAACAACTTTTGTTTGAAACATTTTTTCGTAAACATCACTGTTTACCCGTGAGGGTGCCAATTAGGCGGAAATTTTATAATATGTACTATACTTGATTATCAGTTATGTATATTGTGTCACATGTTTGTATGTGTAATGTGATAAAGAAATCAACACTGACTATGCATGGTATTTCAACAATTAACTCAGTCAATTGTTTGTTTTCACTTGTTTTATTTTAAGTTTCAATTCCGGAAAAATATCAATCGTTTTTTAATTATTTATATTGCATAAAATACGTCCTTGTTAATTATAGCTTTAACCTCAATATTAAATATCTTTTTTTATATTAAGAGAATCATTATCTTATCTATAATGAAAGTAAATAGTCACCCGGTGTATAATTGTAATAGTAGCAGTACTTAGTAATAATACTAGCTGGCTGAGGTAGGTCGATGCAGATACCTTCTATAATTTTTTCAGTTTATCTACATGGTAGAGTTGTTACTTCAAGTTTTTATAAAAACAAATAAATTATAAAATTAAATATTCATTTAAAAGTAAACAGTATGAAATGTTTATAAATTAATTCGAACGAAAACATGAATTTGTGTTAATATGCTATATAGTATACTGAGAATAGTATTCAACTATCTAATTTCAACGATCACCGAGGTTTTTTATTATACTTTGAAATTATTCCTGTTATTTGTGAACGTTAAATTGTTATAGATTACGTTCAATTGTTATACCATGAATACATGAAATATACATAGTATATTAAGTTTAGTCCCAAGTTTGTAACGCTTAAAAATAATGATGCTAGGAAAAAAATTTTAGTATAGGTGTTCATAGAAACATCTAATTAGTCCATTTTCGGTTGTCCGTCCGTCCGTCCGCCCGTCTGTGGACACGATAACTAAAAAACGAAAAAAGATATCGAGCTGAAATTTTTACAGCGTACTCAGGACGTAAAAAGTGAGGTCGAGTTCGTAAATGAGCATCATAGGTCAATTGGGTCTTGGGTCCATAGGACCCATCTTGTAAACTGTTAGAGATAGAACAAAAGTTTAAATGTAAATAATAAATAAATCAACACGGACTAATAAAGAAATCAACACTGACTATGCATGGTATTTCAACAATTAACTCACTCAATTGTTTGTTTTCACTTGTTATAGATTACGTTCAATTGTTTCAATTTATGCTTTTTACTTTACATGTAATTCACAACAAAATAAATTTTAAATTTTAAATTTATCACTATTTTTAATTCAATTTCTTGCTTTTTTGTTAGCGGATTCCCTACCGCCACCTATGATAGAAACTTTTTTGACGTCATACTTGTAATTGTAGTGACTTTGAAAGCATTGGTTACTATAATCGACCAAATATTGCTAAAACTATTTTCAAGTTTACTATAGCAATTAGCCTGTTTTGGTTAATTTTTAATATTATGCAACTTAATTTTTTAATTTTTTTTTTGTAAATGTATCTTTATAAATTATAGCTCATGAGTTATTCTGATGTATGAGCTACATTATTGTTCAGTTTCATTCAAATTCGTTCACTAGTTTTTGCGAGAAAGCGTAACAAACAAACATACAAACAAACAAATGAACAAACATCCTTACTTTCACATTTATTATATAAAGGGATTTCACTTATATAGAGATTTCTAAAATTCCATATGAGAACCCCCCTTTTTGGAAGGCGGGGGAGGGGATGAGAACTTGATTAAATTGTACTGTGTACCAATAAAATTTTCCGAGATTTTGATTTAATTTTACTATAGCAAATACGTGATTTGATTTGATAGCTATAGGCCTATTTTTACCGATATTTTCAGTATACTATATATATAGTGTGTATACGCGCGTTACGTTACGTAACGTTACGTTAAAGTGAACGTTACAATCACAACTATATATATATATATATATATATATATATATATATATACGATATATACATACATACACAGACAATTTATTATAATTAAACACTTAAAATGTTAATACGTTGTGTAAGTATAATATATTATATATGCATGGTGTTTTTAATGAGTTTAGGTTATGTTCTTCTTCTATAATATTCATTCGTGTTCATTTTGTATCGTTTTATTTTATATTTATTTACAGGACACGGAGAGAGTACCTACAGTAAGTTAGGTCGTATATACGGAAGCCTGAATGACTCACTGTCAATGTATGAGAAAGTGGCGCTACACTAGCCCTACAGTGGTAACGTTGGGTCTGTCAGACCCAAGCACTTTTATTACGTCATTTTAAAACTAATTGAGAGTGGGTTTTCTTTATAACCACCCGTGTACCTTCCTATGAGTCCTTCCTAAAGCTAACCTATATGAAAGAGAAGATTTACTGTTATCACTTGTTGTTAAACTTGGATACAAAGTGGAACTTGGGTCTAATAGGCCAGTTAATTTGTATAAGTTTAGAATTTTTCCTTGATTTTTACTTTTTAATATCATTCCTTATATTATAAAAAATTAAATATGATTTGTCCATAAAAGCTAAATATAGATGTTGGAAACTGTGTAAAGAGTTTTGTTCACCTTAAAATCAAAAACTATTAGTTTATAAGATGTTTAAATAATTGGGTCTGGTAGACCCAACGTTGCCACTGGCAGGATTTTTGTCCACGTTACCACTGTAGCGCTTGCTTTTTTTTTAAATGTGTACTACCCACAAGTACAAAAACAACTTTCACTAGTCACTAGTTCACTTTAAACAAGTGCACTTGTGACTTGTGGCATTATAGAAACGAACCTTTTTGAAGAAGTCGGTACTTTTTCATGTACAGATTTCTACTTAAACGTCTTAATAAACACTTAATAATACTTTTAAAAGTTAGAAATTAGAAATGTCCAGATGCGAAAGAAAAACATCAGCAATTAAAGCATTCTATTTTTTAATTAATACTGAAGAAAATTGTTAACTAACTACATAAGACTAATTATAAACATAATCATATTATTATTAAATTCAGACATATAATAATTAATCATTCCAGGCAGTTTCGGTAGTGTCTAATTAAAGGATAGTCATCACAGACTGACATCTTCAAAAAGGTTCATTTCCATGATGCCACAAATCACAAGTGCACTTGTTGAAAGTAAACTAGTGACTTTTTTAAAAGTTGGTTTCATACTTATGGGTAGTACACAATTAAAAAATAAGCAAGTGTAGCGCCACTTCCTCATAAATTGACAGTGACCCATTCAGGCTTCCGTAGGTATACGATCATATCTTATACTTTACTTACATACATACATAAACCATATTCATTACTTACTGCGATTGTATTTATTTATTCTGGAATATTTCCTTCTTTTAATGGTGCAATAATATTATTTCATGTCAAAAAATGAATTTTTTAATTTATTCTTTTTGAAAAATTATTCATTCCAACATACAAAAGTAAAGAAGTTTATATACAGATGATAGATCTGAAAATAGTTTTAGTACGTATTAGTTTTTATTAATACGGTACTTTCGGTAGTGAAAAATAATTTTCTTTAATATTCTGATTTTGAGTCACAAAAGCACATTATTGTTTTATTATAATAAAATTAAAAGTCGTAATGTTTAATCTGTATATCACGTGACCTAAAGCACGAACATCAAAAAGGCAAAAATACTAATGCATTAATTACTCATTTATTGATGGCTTCCATAGTATATAATTGTAGGTTATGTTACTATCAAATTTATTTATACACATACTGTTGTTTTTACCAATATTGCGTCTCCAGAATGACTGAGAGCGTTTTGAGAGAACAAAAAAGGTTTAAAATTTAATTAAATTTTATGGCAAGAAAGCATGTTTATTTTGCTGAAATATTTTTTTGTTGCTTCTTTTAGAAACATTAACATTTTGAAGTTCTTTTTCAAACATACCTAGTAGAATATCCTATTCCCATACTTTTGAGACATTGTACGTAACTTAATTATAAAGGCGAAACTGAAAAAAGGTTTTTTAAATACAAAATCTCGACAATGCTACGTTTTCTTTCACCGGATTCGAAAGACACAGTTCGTTCTAAGGTTTTTAGATTTCAAGCCCTCACTTTTTTTACCCAAGGAGGTAAAGAATTTTAAGTGTGGCATTTAGATTCATTAAATTTTACACTTCAAAACAGGTAGTTTTGGTAAGAACCGAATACCTTTCATTCTCTGTCTCTCTCTTTACTCGAGATTTGCGATGTCAATCAGTTTCTAAAAAAACATTTGATAACTGTGCAAAATTTTCTTTAATTCTTTAGGTTGTTCTTTACATCTAAAAATATCGTTGAAAGAATGCTTAAGAGACAACATATACAACGCCTATACCATAGATATGGCAGATATCGAAAAATTTTTTAGGTCCATGAAGCTATAACAAAATGCATCATCAAAGTTGAAAATAAGGTACAAATAATTTCAACCACAAGTCTAAAGCCTTGGCGTTTGTACTACCTTAAGGTGCAAACATTATTTCAAAATTTAAGTTAAAAGTAACGAAGGTACAGATGTCTGTACAGATCTTTTGGAGAATCCTGTATAATGAGCCAACTTTTATATGCCCATTCCATAGTAGCAATCACTATTAAAATATGACGAAATTCAACTGTCCATTGAAGCTAACTTAGTTACTATATACATCATCATATATAGTACACTAATACGTACATATATATGAATTTGCTATCATCATATGAACGAGCTATTGTAGCGGAAGAAGAGCTTATCTCTGTGATCATGTCATCTCCTCATCACTTCCTGTCAGTGGTCTTCATTTCCTACCTGTCTCTGTCCGTTATGTTGGTCTCCTGAGGCATCCTTCTACTACTACTCAAATGTTACTACAACAACTACTATCTCGTTTAGTTTAGGTAATGTTAATAACTACAAAAACCTTTTTAAACATTGAAGGTGAAATCATCAGTATTTATAAAACCACTAATTTAAAGCATTCATGCCAATGGAACTAGTTGTAGGTTCATAGTTATTGAGGGGTAAACTACTTCGAAAATATTTTTTCTCAGAAGTGTCTACTCACCTCCGTTCAGAAAGTATCCACCTTGTATACACAAATACGAATATCGCAAAAGCAGATTTTTTTTAACCGACTTCAAACAAAAAAGGAGGAGGGCATCAATTCGACTGTAATTTTTTTATATGTGTTACTTCATAACTTTCGACATCACGCCAACCGATTTCGATGATTATTTTTTAGTAACAAAGTAGTTAGTGTACTTCAGATTCACTAAAAATCACAAAATAAGAAAGCAAAAAGAAAACCGACTTTAAAAAGAAAAAATTTCCAAAACAAATTAATATGCGCTAAAAAGTAAAAAAATAACGATAATATAATGTAGCTAAAATTATTGTTTTTGGAGTCGGTGTCAGCCAAGCTAATGTAGCAAACTGTTCTGTCAGAGTTGTTTCCTTGACTCACAGCGCGGCGATTCCAATTTATTTTTTACTTTTTAGTGCATATTATTTTGTTTTGGAAAAGTTTTTCTTTTGAAGTCGATTTTGTTATTGTTAAAAGTTTTTTTATTCTTAAAAAATTTAAACAAATACTGCATACACATTTAGAACGAAAACTTCTTAAGGTAGTACGAGTGTCAAGTCCAGTTTAGACTTGTGTGGTTGAAATCATTTGTACTTTATTTTCAACTTTGATGATAAATTTTGTTATAACTTCATGAATGTAAACGAAACATACGAATAAAATTGTATGATATCTGCCTTGGTTTTCGAAATATCTCGAAATTTTACTATTTCTTTTCGTCTTATATTGTAGCTATAACATAATTCACCATCAAAATTGAAAATATTTTTTTTTTAAATTTGTTTTCCGTGCTCATACATCCCAAATTAGTCGGGCACAACTTTTCTTGTGTTTTCAAAAATTTATTAAGGTTTAAACTTTAATTTAAATATTTTTATTTTTTTAATTTCCACTGACTAGTTATAGAAAAATTTATGAAAACATATCCTCCATCTATCGTTTTTCCATGTAGACATATGTTAAATATGCCTACTTTTGAAGTCATTTATTTATTCATTTAAATAATCGGGCAACCCCCTTTAAAATTTTAAGAATTGATTAAAACTTAAGAAAAATCAAGCCTTTCATCCAAAATTGCCTTATCGCTCGTACATTCTTAAGCAAAAACATTAAAACCAATTTCACCTTCAACACTTTATGAACTCATTGGTTGTTCACATACATGTGGGTATGTGTATAGGTACATATTCTCCTTCTAATGATATTACTTCTTGAACATCATTTCTGATGTTACCCAACCACCGCTTCCCTATATAAACCTTAATCTATTGATTTAAAATATAACACATTAAACATCAAGCTAGAAGTTAATAATTCCCATATTAAATCAAATTCCAAGCTAGAAGTTATTAATTCCCATATTAAATAAAACTAAAAAAGATTTGTTTTTTTTAAACTATCCATTCGTCCAATATACGGGAATAAGCATTAATGTTAAAACCTTGCTTAGTATAATAATAGAGGTGAACAAGTGAAAACAAACAATTGCCTGAGTTAATTGTTGAAATACCATGCATAGTCAGTGTTGATTTCTTTATCACATTACACATACAAACATGTGGCACAATATACATAACTGATAATCAAGTATAGTACATATTATAAAATTTCCGCCTAATTGGCGCCTTCACGGGTAAACAGTGATGTTTACGAAAAAATGTTTCAAACAAAAGTTGTTTAATTTTTGATAAGGAACATTTTTTACATTTAAACTTTTGTTCTATCTCTAACGGTTTACAAGATGGGTTCTACGGACCCAAGACCCAATTGACCTATGATGCTCATTTACGAACTTGACCTCACTTTTTACGTCCTGAGTACGCTGTAAAAAGCTCGATATCTTTTTTCGTTTTTGAGTTATCGTGTCCACAGACGGACGGACGGACAACCGGAAATGGACTAATTAGGGGATTTTATGAACACCTATGACAAAATTATTTTCCTAGCATCATTATTTTTAAGCGTTACAAACTTTGGACTAAACTTAATATACTATGTATATTTCATGCATACATGGTATAAAAATACGAGTATATCTTATGCAAAAAAATCCAACCACATAAAAATCATCAAATTTGAATGAATAGAACGCAAGATATAGGCCAAAACGTAAAAATAGTCATTTTCCACGACGCCGACAAAAGGGTTAATTTCCTGCAAAATCAGTTTTACGGTCTCCAAACAACCTTCTATTGAATGGATGAATAAAAAAAATAACAGTGTCAAAACTTTTGGGTCACCTCTCTACGATTGTATTGGACTAAAATAAGTATAAATATGGTAAATCTAAAAGATTCTATTTGATAATAAAAAATAAATTGTTAATTCACTGAAACGCTAAATGTTACATAATACAAGTTGCCTATTTATAAGTTTTTTTTAGTTAACCTTGAGTCCTGAAGAAGAATTACCTTAAAAAAATGCATAATACAGCCCACAGAAATGCTCATCTTCATCAAAACGCTCATAACCAGTTTGGAAGTTATCAAAAGCTATTCTTGTGCTATAGAAAAACATTTCCTCTTTAATATTTTAATCGACGTGTTTTTACTCAAAACCATAATCAAGGTTTATTCAATTTAAAAAACAAGCTGTGTCCTCTTTTATTTTTACGTTTTTCCTTATGCGTAGTGAAATGAGAAATTTTCAATTATCAGATGTGGAAATACCAATTTTGAGTATCCCTTAATTTTGAAAAGCCTATTAGGATACAAAAAAGTCATGAGGTATTTCCACATAACTTTTTTCATTTGGAAATCATGATAAAAGTTTTGCATTTGGAGGACCACACACAGTTAAAGTAAAACTATGTCTTGGAACCCCTTTTTAAAGCATACGCAGAGTACAATAACTTTGCATTTGGGATATTATAATATAAAAAGAACAGGGCGATTTTTTAAATGTTTCCAACTCCTACCGTAGTTTTCATTGGCATATAAAAATAGCTCTCTGTCGAAAATTGAATTTTGAAGATAAAATTTATCTACATAACAAAATTTGCTGTTTTGGTACAACCAAGGCAATTTTAGTTTTAGGATTGAAATGATTTGTACCTTATTTTCAACTTTGAAAATTTTTCAATATCTGCCTTGGTTTTCGAAATATCTAAAGCTAAATAATTAAACAAAATTTTCAATTTTCGATATCTTAAAAGTTACTCCAGATATCGAAAAATTGTATTCTTATTTTTCATCTTATATTGTCAAAGTATAACATACACAATCAAAATTTTTTTCAAATTTGTGTCCCCGCTACCGTGCTTATACATCCTAAATTAGTTGGGTCCAACAGATTTTTTTTCAATAATTTATTAAGATTTTAACTTTAATTTAAATCATTTTTTTAAATTTCCACTGACTAGTTTTCGAGAAATCTATGAAAGCATATCTTCCATCCGCCGTTTTTCGATAAGACCAATGTTAAATACGCCTACTTTTGAATTCATTTATTTATTTAAATAATCAGGCAAACCCCCCTAAAATTTTCAGAATTGATTTACACTTCAACTTCATATTTAAAGAAAGTCAAGCCTTTTATCCATATTTTCCCTGGCGCTCGTACATCCTTAAAAAATAAAATGGGTCGCATTTAACCATGAAAACGATCCTATACAAAAAACCATGCTCTTTTTTAATGTTCCCCAAAAATTTCGTTCTCGAAATATAAAGATGGAAACTTTTCTAAAATCACTCTGTTTATAGACGATACGTAATTTTTATAAAAAGTATACAATAATAAATTTTCGTATGAATGAGATGCGTAAAAAACACTTAATTTTACTTTCTTTTACACACTCACACAAACACATTTGTTACCATCTATTATAAACTAATATTAATCTTAATTATAGGTTAATTAGGTAACACTACTACCCAGTACTTTATTGTAAGAGGTAAGAAGAGACACCACGATGAAATATTGTAATAATAATAATAATATGTTTATTTACACGGTAACACGTAAACGAAAATTTTTGTTCGGTTGGGCATAGGAAAATTTGTACAGGCTTTGATTTTTAACGAATACTTTTTTAATTGGCGCAAAAATTATGAAGTGTTTTAGAGTATCATTACTAAGGAAACGCCAGAAATAAAAATCATTCACTGTACGAATAAGAAGTAAACACTTTTTGTATCTATCTTACCATTATAAGAAAGTTAGCATTAAAGAATGGCTAACGACTTTTAGAACATACTGTATACAAAATCGAAAAAAGATAGAGATGGTCAGATTTTGTACGTTTGATGAATCGGACTGTTTATTCAGGATTTTTACAATTCTCTAAATTACCCGCATTTACTATTTAGCATTTTCCACTAGCAGACACTGATTTTATTATATTAAAATGCTAAGCTCGCGAATCTATTTTTCGGAAAAGGAAGTTTAACTTGTTTTGAGTAATAATTTCCTTACGATAAAAAAGGTTATGAGAGAGTAATATTTTTTAGAAGCGTTGCATGGGTTAATTTTCTGCTAAAAAAGTATTGTTAAAAGCAAAATTTAGTCAATACTTGCTCCTGTAAGAAGGTAGAATGTTGACGTGTAACTAAGATTGACGACATTACAAAACACTTAATATCAAAAAATATTAAAATAAAAGTAGCTTGAATATAATATTATCCTCAGCATCGTATCATGTTCGGTGAGCTACTGTTGTAGATAATAATGATACCTAAAACGAAAAGAACAAATTTAACAGCAACGAATGAACGCAACGGTTCGTTGTTGGTTGTTGGATAACAACATAGAAGATCTTGAACACTCTAAGTTGAGTCCCAGCCCAGCACATCATAATTCATTTTAGAATTATGAAATTACTCTCTCATTTAAATAGTGTCAAGTCGTATATTTTTATAGAAAAATGGTTAAGACTTTATTTACACTTGCATAAAATACGGTTTATAAGAAATTTCGGCTTATTTTCATCGTATTTGTAAGAACACTTTACTTTTATAATGTTTACCAGATGTCTCATGTTAAACAATCAATCTGAAAATTTGAATAACAAAGAGCTTTTGGAAGAAATGATCCAAGTAAGTTATTCTACTGGGAGAGCAGTTAAGAGTATAGCGTAAAATTTTCAATTTATTTGAAAACTACGGAGAAACGAAAATTTCAATATCGATTTTTCCGAAAATATGCAAGATTGGGAACAATCAAAATACACAAATGGGTAAGAAATTTTGTGCTTCACAACTTTTATCAGAAGCATTTTACTCTAAAATGTCAAGTTTTTAAGTAAAACTAAAAAACAAGACACACGAAAAATTGTACATTGATGTTGGTTTTTCAGAAATAATTTTGTTTAAATGCAATTTCGAGTAAATTGCAAAAAATTGAGGAAAAATCATGAAATTCAATTTAGTTCAATTTTCTACAGTATTTTTTATATTAATTTAATGAACTATTAATTATAATTGTGGTTTATTCAATTAAAAAACTAATTCTCTTTAAAAAGTAATTCCCATTGATAATAATCACAAGATCAAATTCCCATTAATAATAAAAATTTCTTTCGCATATATTAATTTTTCTGTATAATTGAATGAAAATTTGAAAGAAAAAAAAACAGCAAAAAAAAAAAACAAATGAAATGAAAATAATATAATGCTCAAAAGAAAATTATTATTAAATTACAAAAACAAAAAGTTTTGGTATAAATAAATAATTGCTATAATTGTTTCTTAAGTTTTTCCACCTAAAATCCCTTTTCAACATTTTCAACCGACGTTGTTGCTTCTTGATCTCTATATATTATAAATGCGAAAGTAAGCATGTTTGTTTGCTTGTTACTTGTTTGCTTGTTTGTTAATGAATCGTAATTGAAATGAAAAGGACAATTTCGGAATAATTAGATTCAATGCGGAATAATTTCAGAGACTGAACGGAATGAAAATGTTGACTCTACAGTCAGATTCATAAAATATCTCGAAAATTACACATTTAATGGTCAAATAAACACGATTTTTGTAATTTACGGGTCAAAATTACCTTATAAACTTAGTTTTATCGAAATCGGAAACAAAAATTTTTTTTACACTTTTTGCAATTTGTAAAAATCGAAAAAACCATAAAAAATTCAAAAAAACACAATTTTTGTAATTTTTGGTTGGGTTGGGTTGGGTTGGGTTAGGTTGGGTTAGGTTGGGTTAGGTTGGGTTAGGTTGGGTTAGGTTGGGTTGGGTTGGGTTGGGTTGGGCTGGGTGTAGGTGTGGGTGTGGGTGTGGGTGTGGGTGTGGGTGTTGGTGTGGGTGTGGGTGTTGGTGTGGGTGTGGTTGTGGTTGTGGTTGTGGTTGTGGTTGTGGTTGTGGGTGTGGGTGTGGGTGTGGGTGTTGGTGTTGGTGTGGGTGTGGGTGTGGGTGTGGGTGTGGGTGTGGGTGTGGGTGTGGGTGTGGGTGTGGGTGTGGGTGTGAGTGTGGGTGTGGGTGTGGGTGTGGGTGTGGGTGTGGGTGTGGGTGTGGGTGTGGGTGTGGGTGTGGGTTGGGTTTTTTTTTCAATTTTATTGATCTGTATATTCATATATCATATGTTTTGTTATGTATTGATTATATTTTGTTGTGTTAATAAAACACATAAAACATGTTAAAATGACCAATAAGTTTCATTTAAAAATCTTATACCATTTTAACCGTAGATAATACAACCAGTGTTAATTTTTGACAAAAATAAATTAGAGTCTAAAGGTTGACATAATCACGAACCAAAAGTTGTAAAAAAAAAAGTTGCAGGTGATACGAAGTTCACCGGGTCAGCTAGTTACTATTATATATTTAAAAAAATAATATATTTTACCTGTGTAAAACAATCCTCACCATTATTTCGAGTGTTATAGAAAAGGGATAAACGGGAGCAATCTTTATCAATCTTCACTTTTAAACCGAGCGAAGCGGGTGAGTATCACTCTAGTTCTTATATAAATGTGTAAGAGTATTTTTAACTTCTTAATTTTTTTTTCATTAATATTATTGAATATTTTATGTATATTATATTCTCTTTCGTATTCGTCTTAGAACTTCCCGGGTGTAAATATGTTTTCAACATAATTTATTCAGAAACTGTGTAAACGTTTGAACAATGTTTCTTCTTTTATGTATATATGCGAGCTACTTTTTTATATACCAGTGCATCTTAAATAGAGATATGAGAAGTTAATAAGTTATGACTTTTTCAATCTATCTTCATTTTAAAAATTCTATTTCTACCATACTCATCTACATCTACATACCAACATACATACATACATGCATACACATACAGGATGTCCTACTTAAGTTCAGGGTCCGATATTTATTATAAATATCAAAATATCGGATATTTTTGATATATATCCGATATATATCAAAATTTTGATATTTAAAAAAAACTAAAGTGTTTTAAAGGTTTGATTTACTAAGGCACTTCAAATCAGACAAATAAAACCAAAACATAAAATATTCTTCTAGATCAGGCAAAATCAATTAAAAATAATAAAATTTTTATAAATAAAAATCAACTTTAAAACAAAAAACAATTTTATAAATTGTTATCAGTCAATGGTCATAGCTACACTTATGCCACAAAACAATAAACATTACAAATAATAACTCTAGGGTATAATCAGTCTTTTAATTATCAAATCAGTCATCAGTCATTCGTAATAAACTGTTAGTTATCACATAAAAAAAAAAAAAATGTCGTTTCATAATTGTGCGTGGTTTGACTGCAAGGAAGATAAAGCTAGATCATCTTCCGATTCTGAATCTTACTTAAACTTACTCTTTAGTAACGAACTTTTTCTGACACGACACGATTTGGGCTTAGTATTAGTAGGTTTTAACTCTACTCCAATGCCATCAAAATTTGGGAAGTAGAAATACGGTAACAAACGCCAAAAATTACTAAATAATATTAAATTTTTTTAAATCATTTTTGTATTGATATATATCATAAAAATTCACGTGATGTATATCGGATATATATCATGCATTGATATATATCCTCGAACCCTGCTTAAGTTAGCTACATATGGAAAACTTATTGATTATAAGGTTTACGAAAAGAAGGTTACTTTATAAAAATCTATGCTTTCGAAAATATTGACATTCAGCCATTCATTTTTGACATCGAATGAATAGATTATCCACAAATTGAGAAAGTTCGATATAAATGTTAATGGTCGTTTAGAAATGTAGATCATTTTGAACAGATATTAAGGGAGGGAACCCTAAAGTTAAATAAAAATTATTATTATTGACTACAGCCTATAGTTATTGAATTCATTATTTTTTTTACAGGTTGCAATCAAAATAATGGATACATCACAAATTAAAGAAGAATATGTTGTTCGTAATTTAGAAAGGGAAGCGAAGATCATGTCAAATTTGTCACATCCATGTATTGCAGCACTTTATGAAACATTACGTGTAAGTTTTATCTACAAAAATTCAGTTATAATTTATTAGTTTCTTTAGCCAAGAAGAAGGGATAGATAATCCTGATGTCGAATTGGCTATATTACTCATAAAAATATAAAACTAGACTTGGATCCATGACAAAAATGAAAGTGAAGTTAAAATTGATTAAAAACGAAGAAGTTATAAGCAATCAAATACTGCATTCAAAGGTTGTCCGTGTCCTTTTAGCAAAACAAAGTTTTATATTTTATATCTATGGCGATACTCATGTATGACGCCACTAGTGGGAATCTTCCTCTTTGTTTAGTTAGGAATTTTAAACTCTCATATCTTGCACACCAGTAAAGACTTTTAAAAATCAACTTCATTTTTCTATTCATGAAGTGAGTTTTCTTAATCTGAAATGATAAAAAATTTAGAAACATCAGAAGAATTACATCAAACTTCAAAATTATGAATCTCCGAAAAGAGGGTTGTGACTTTGACCGCTTTGTCATTCTGCCGCGTTGTAGCTAAATTGCCTTAAGTTTTTTATTTGAAGGCTGGATTTATCTGTTTAGCAGCTTACAAATTATTAAATTTATTCTAGTTATACTGGGGAATATTTATATAAGCGGAAAGCCAAATATTACGTTATCTTACACATTTACTATATTTTTTATACGGAATAACCCACTATAATCGATGGACCCAAATATCTTCTAAAATACTTACACTACATGTGAGGCATCATATTCTAGCGTCAGATTTGATCTTCCGTCTTCTGAATCCTTTAATAGTTTCAGATCCTTAATAGTAGGAGATAGAATAACACTTTAAATTATAAAGTTGAACCTATAAAAAAACTAACATTTTTTATTTAAAACAATTTTCCAAAAATCGTAAGATTTCGGAAAAAATGCAACTTAAAAATATGTCATTATTGCATTTAATCAAAAGAAAATGCGCCTAAAGTTTATCGATAATTTGAGATCAAAGTCATGGACACAAAAGAATGTCCCCTATTGCCTTTGACAACTTTTGGCTCATGCATTTTTCCGTAGTTAGCGTGTTTTCTTTCGATTAAATGCAATAATAACATACTTTTAAGTTGCATTTCCTCCGTAAGCTAATGATTTTCGAAAAAATGTTTTAAATAAAAATGTTTGTTTTTTTATGAGGTTCAACTGTCTAATTTAAAGTGTTATTCTATTCCTGTTAGGGATCTGAGTTAACTATTAAAGGATCCAGAATACACAGATCAAATCTGACGCTAGAATATGTCCACTTTAATTTGAATAATTTTTATACGAAACATTTTTTTGTAATCCATCCCAGTATAATTTAAGGCAGCCAATAACTCCATTATGTATTACTAAGTGCATTTATAATAGCTGTTTTATAGATTTGCTAACCTTTTAAAGGGCTAAGTTAAATTATAGACTGTATTGATATTGAAATAAATTTAATTAAAAAAGGCAACACGCATAATTTTCAGCTCGTAAACTTTTAATTAGAAAGATTCCACTTTCAATTTATTATTTATTCATTCTCATTAAGGCCGTTTTACATCGCTGTTATTATTAGAATGCACGTTGTGTATAATGTGGTATGTCAATGACATAAAAGGTTGAAAAGGGTTAAATGATTACATAATGTCATTATTTCATGAAGTAGGTAGATTTGTTAATTATGTATTGTCAAAGTTAAATTTGAATTGTTCGTATATACACTCTAGGATAAAGAAATAGTATCACAAAAGGCACAAAAAATACGTTTTGAGAATATATATTGCCCAGAAGGAAAAAGTGACTGTTGTCAGGGTCGTCACTGAGAGCTTAGAATCATAATATATTTTGCTAATAGGGTCAGTGGGGTAAATATATCGGGTTTTGATACTAATTTCGTAAAACTTTGGGAAATTGCAATTTTTAAATAGGTTTCTTTCGTTGTAAAAAATACAGATAGATAGATTTCCGGTTCCGATCTACACGACTTTCTGCATACGGTTTTTATCTCTACATTGTTTTCTTTGGTGACTTTGTCTTAAATGTCTCTGCTTCTATTGATTGGATTGAGACGAATACAAAAAATAATTGTTTAAGAATTTCTGCATCCACCTCGCTTGCTATCGAACCCTGAACTGCATTAACTTTTTTCTGCTTTCATAGGCTCTACTAATTATTTTTTCAAAAGATTATGAATGCACAAGTCTCATATTGATTCTTTATTATTTTTATTTTTTTAAGTGTGGTCACGTTTATTATCTGGTAACCGAGTTGGCTGCTGGTGGTGATATGTGCAATCATGTGAAAGCACAAAAAAATGGTCGCTTGGACGAGCGGGCAACACGGGGTTATGCAAGACAAGTGATATCTGCCATTGGACATATGCACTCTCGAGGGATTGTACATCGGTAAGTAATTTTTTTCAATTCTCTTATTTGTTAATAATCAAAAGATTTTACAAGCAATTAATGGCTCTGATTATTGCTTTTTATGGTGCAACCTGTATTAATTGATAAAATCTATATTAGCGCAAGCCAAACCGTTTTGCTCTATCGCATCCAAATTATATTTAATTTTAATAAATCAAGTATGGAATTATAGAAATTTTGGAACATACTTGCGTCAAAAAATTTTGAAGAGAGTCAAGTCCTGGTACCGAATTACTTAAATTATAAAATAAAAAAATAGTTTGACACAAAATTAGTGGGTTTCAACTAAAATTTGATTCAAATCGGATAAAATTTTGGTGTATTATGAAAAAAAATTGATTTTTTGAACTTTATGACGAGATCAAAATTTAAAAAATTGAATCACATCCAAATTATATCCAATTTTAATAAACTTAGGATGGAATTATACTAAATTTGGGTCATACGATTCAAATGTGTGGTAAAATTTAACCTACTTAACCTAAAATTTTGAATATAGTTTCGCTTATAATTTCATTTATCAGCTCCTCAATTATTTTCAGAGTCTGAATGCACATACCATTTACTACACCAGCTCCGCACAACTATTAATTAAATTAATTTTTGTTGTGACGGTGGGAATCGAACCCGCTACCCTAGGCATACCGCAATTGGAATTGAAGCCGCTAACCTAGACATACCGCGAATAGAATTGCTTACGCCTTCACCAACTGAGATACTAGAGCTGACTGCTTTGCTATTAAGTCAGTAAAATAGTAAATAAAAAATAACTAAATTTATAATATGATTGATAAGAATAATTTCAATTATTATCATTATATTTACTTATAAAGTATATTGGATGATAATATTTATTTATTGATAAAACATGATTATATAAAATGTTTTAAATTTATAAATAAAAGCAATCAAAATGTGAATCTGGATGGTTGATTCGTAAGTGCTTGGTAATAAGTAAGAATCGATTGAACATATAAATGATTATGAGAACATAGTTACAAATGATATCAATATCTCATTTAATCTACACAACCATTATTTTCATGTATGTAGTTTTGGTGGTTCAATATTGTGGTTGGTTGGCAGTCTTAACCATCATCAATAACTTTAACTAAGGTCAACCAGACGCCTCATTTTCAATATATCTTTTTGTGTTGTTGCTTCAAAATATATACTGAACTTTAATATCATATCTACAGGATTGGCCAAAAGTTTGTAAATATAAACGAAGCTATAAACGGATACTGAATGGGAGACAAACATGTTGAGTTTTTGCCCCTAACACTTCTCAGTTCCCATCCTTTTTGAGACATTGGTCTTTGGCTTTCGGAAGGGATTAAAATAAGATATTTTTTTTGTCCGCCGTACTGGCTATTATTGAATTCTAAATGAACATGTTTCCAGGCCAGCAGAAAAGAAAATTTAATTTCTATCTCAGTAGTTTTATACAGGGAGTTCGTACAATGCCTCAAAAAGGGTGGGTTTATCACTCAAGTTTAGAGGGAACAAAATTCGTATCACCAATTATCAGGCGACCAGAACTTTTCCACAAAAATGCATGCCGCCTTCCAAAACTAGAAATCGTTTGAAAATAAATTATGAATCATCTATGAAATAAATGTGCTTTTTCAACCACCAAACGTTGTATTTATAAGGTAAACTAACTATATACAGTGTGATCATTTCAAAAGTATCCACCCTTAATAACTATTGACCTGATGTGATTATTGTTTTGATTGAAAACACGCCGATTTTGGTATCGGCGGGAAAGTTCAAAAATGGTACCTAGATTTTATATTTCATTCCTTCACCCCCACTCACCTTAACTTTGAAATTTCAAATTGCACTTTGAATACTTTGTTTACCTCATTTGAAAGGGCATAAAATTCTCTCTTTAACCATTATAAAAAAATGAAATCGATTAATTTAATTTTTTTTAAAGCTTGTTAAAGTAAGAATTTTATGTCCTTTTGAATGAGATATCACAAAGTAGAAAGTTGAATTTTCTAAGCTGGGGGGTGGGGGTGAAGAAATGAAACCTTAATTTTTGTAAGTATCATTTTTGAACTTTCCCCTCGACATCTAAATCGTCGAGTTTTCACCCAAAACCATGATGACATATGAAGAGTTATAAGGATGAATTTTTGTTAACTTCGAGTTGAGACATAGTTATTGAAATAAATACCACGATACTCGAAATAAAATTGAATGTTAGGAAATTCTATTTAAAAAATACAATGAAAAAACATACAACAGACTTACGTGTCGCTAAATATCGATATTTCGATTGCAACGCAATCATCGTCAGTAGCAAAATTTATTCGTATAAAACATTACATACATTTTAAATTTACAATAAATAAGTAAAATATTACCAACAATTACAATAACGATTTACAAAAATAAAAATACAGAAATTATCATAAATTTGAAGAAAACAAAAAAAAAGTTTCTCAAGACCACCAAACTTTTTGTAAACATTTCACAACAAATTATTTAGTGGGTTTGAGAAAAAACTTTAATATACAATTAGAATTAGAATTTACTATTATACAATTTTATTTCGATAAGAGTGTTATTTATTTTAATAACTATTTATTATAAAGAGTTATTAAGTGTATGGATACTATTGATATGATCACCTGTATATTGCATCGCATCGCATCGCATCGCTTCGGATGAGGTTCTTCTATACTGTGGTGATATCCTGAAGCATTGATGATGATGTAACTATACAGTACACATAGTACCTATATACAATTACATATACCATGTGTGTATCTACCATCTTGGGATATAAATATGTCTGTAGTATGACTGAATACATAATACATCCGTTTAGTAATGCATCTAAGCGAGAGGTATTATATACATGCATTGAATTATTTGGAAGACACTTGTAGGTTGGAGTTTTTTAGTTACATAGTTAATATTTGTATGCAACAAATCTCCCACTCTCTGCATGCATACAACAGCCTGTCGTATCTTATCTGTTTATCGTATCTGTAGTCTTACAATACATGAATAATACCTCTCGCTTAGATGCATTAGTAAACGGATGTATTCAGTCATACTACAGACATATGTATATCCCAAGATGGTAGTTACACACACGGTATACACAATCGTATAATGTATAATGTACCAACACACACATGCATTGAGACTGTTGTTATATACCTGTATATAATTCTTTTTAACAAGCAATTATTTTTCATTTCATTGAATGTTAGGTTTGATAAAAAATGTATTTTCCTTTTGTATATACTGTTATATGAATGTATCTATATCTATACATTACAATCCCTTTCTATCTATGCAAGATGTCCCTAAAAATGTCTTTGCAACGATCCACCTGCTATAGATTTGCAATTCTAACGATAGTTTCAAAGGTTGCTTCGGTTGGACGATGACCCAAAACTTGCCGTTTTGGATCATCGTCAAAATTTGGTTAAAACTTGCAACATTTTTTTCTCTCATCAATAGGGGATGATCTTGATGTCAATTTTACCATATTATCCCAAAAAATGTAAAACTAGACCTTGACAAAATTTGAAAGTGAAATTAAAATTGATTAAAAAACGAGAAAGTTATAAGCAAATAAAAAAAAAATCAAATATTGCAATCAAAAGTTGCCTATGTCCTTTTAGAAACAAAGTTTTATATGTAATTGCTATGGCGATACCCACATATGACGTCACTAATGGGTATCTTCTTCTTTGTTGAATTACGAATTTCAAGGGTTTATATCTTTCATTCTAGTAAAGATTTTAATTAATTACCATTCGCAGACCTTTCTTAAAGTTAACGTATCCAACTCTATATTCATAAGTACTTTCGATAGGAAGAACATTTCTGAAATAACTCAAAACCGCAAAAAATTTCTAAGTGTCTTTAAAAATTCAATAGATGAAATACTTCTTTGTTTCTTAGAACTCGCTCACGTTATTAATCCTATGTTTCATCATAGGATTAGAATTAGAGCAACTATTTAAATTAAAGGAAAAAAACTATTTAAATAAAATTTAAAACCTGAATAAATTATTGATAAAAAAAATAAATAAAACCGTTGTGCCTGACTAATTAAGGATGCATGAGCAAGATAGTGGAGACTGCCAATATAAGACGAAAAGTATGAATAAAAATTTTCGATACCTGGCTTAATTTTCAAAATATCAAAAAATTTGTTTTAATACTTAGCTTTCGATATTTCGAAAACCAAGGCAGATATCGAAACATTTATTATTATTTTTCGCCTACATTCATGAAGTTATAACAAAACTAAACATCCAAGTTGAAAATAAGGTACAAATTATTTCAACTACAAGTCTAAACATGACCAGCTCATATAAATGATCACTATTTAAGAAAAATGGGGAATTTTTTTTATATGCTAGTCAGTCGAAAACCCTAAAACTACTATACTACACTTTTTAGTTTCTTTCAACTTTAACTTGTCATTAATTTACACTCTATTTGCGCATTGACCGTAGCTAGGTTCTGGGTGACGCAATGGTGCGTTTTCAAAACTTTTTAGGGTCACACTATGTACAGGTATCAGGAATGGGAGCATGTAATGTATATGTGTAGGTTGTCATATAATTGCCGTCATACAAATTGCACACAAACTACTTACTATATACCTACGAGTTACCTTATGTTTGCAGGAGAAGGAGACAACTGTTAGTTACAGTCGTGCCTTGTTCTAGTAGCTGCAGCAAATGACAAATATAATGTTCTTGAGACTCAAAAATACTAAAAAAAACCTGCTACATCCAATTCTGCGAGCCACTATCCACCTAAAATGATCCAAAAAATTTTAAATTATACTTATCAATTAATCATCAGTTTATACGTCTTTTGTGAAAAATTCATATCGATTTTTTGAACGGTTTATGAGAAATTAACTATGAAAGTCAGTGTTTTTACCAAAAAAAGAGCACATTTCTCATAAACCACGCAGAGAATATATTATACAAGAGTGATTAATGAAAAAATAAAATTTTAAATTTTCGTTATCATTTTCATTTCAACTCTTTAAGGTATTTCGATACCGGAAAAATGAAAATGATATCAAAAATTTTAAATTTTATTTATCAATTAATCATTCTTTATACGACTTTAGCGAATAATTCATATCAATTCTTGGTACAGTTCAGTAGGAATAAACTATCAAAATCAGTGTTTTTACCAAAAAAAGTTGTTCATTTTTATGCACATTTCATAATTTTGATATGATTTTAAAGCTTAAAACTTGAGGAATATTTATAAAAATTTTTATGTAAATGGTAAAATATTTTTATAAGCACTTATTGACTAAAAAACCAACATTTATTACGACTTTTTGTAAAAAACATGTAAAAAAGGTTTTAAATAAGTAATTTATCGTGAACCATACACAAAATCAACTTGAAATGTATACAGAAGGCGTATTAAATACGATTAATTGACATAAAATTTTAGTTTTTTGGTAACACTTACGTTTCTGTATCGAAACGCCTTTATTGGTTTGAATCCCTGCTTCAAAGATAAACAAATTTAAACTGATAATGAATAATTTTTGCTGATACTTGATTTCTAGCCTTCTATGTGAGACCTTGTAAATTTTAGGATTCTATTGTTTCGTAAATTTTACGCCTGTTTATTGTTTATGTCTTATCTACCATGAATCTGATACAGAATATAACAAATCGTAAGATCATGTAACAAATTTTTATATAGTTCAGTATAGACATTTCCGTATCATCTTTGCTAATTTTGTGCGATAGAAAGTTTAGAAAAGTTTAGTTTTTTCGATAGTTTTGAATAAAATAGTTTTCTGTCATTTTTAACGTACTTCACATCAGTATCACTATCAACGTGACAACGAGAAATCTTATTTCCAATGCGAATCAAGCCCATAATCTAACATTATACGCATCTACTTCAACTCTAAGCCCTATTTCAACTGTTCCTTGGCTTATAGACTCCTTTTACATTATAAATGGCATTCATTATATTACAGCCACATATATAAGAATAGTCATTATTGAAATGTAACGTTTTGTAACATATTACTTTGAGTATACTTTATTATATAAAGTATAGTATGTAAGTATAACAATTTATTTTTATAAATTATGAAAGTTGTAACTTCAATTGACATCAATTATTGTAACTATTACTTCTAATAAAATCATTTTCACTTAACTAATATCGTTTAATAATAAGTTAAACGACGGGTTTTTAGAGTTAGGTACGAAAATAATGTAAATTCAAAATACAACATATTTAATGTAGCACAATAAAATTATTTAAAAAACAAATTGAAACACACAATTGACTGAGTTAATTGTTGAAATACCATGTATAGACAATGTTGATTACCCCGTCAAAGTTAAGTTCTCCGACACACTATTAAAATAATTTTTCCATTTTAAGAAGACCCAGTCTTTCTTCTTTTCATGTGAAAAAAATTGTTTTAAGCGTGATAAATGTCATCGCTTATTTGTATAATGAAGATTAAAAGATAAAACAGAAGATTCAAAAAATTTTTGCTTCTTTTTGAATAAAAATTTAAATAAATTAAATTTTAATCACAAAAAACTTCACAAAAAACGTTTCTGTATAAGTTTTATGATAATATTTCCATAATACAATGCAGAGATAGAAAAATATACACTTATTTACAGTTTTTTACCTCTATGTACGAACTTTAATAAGGGGGGACCGTAACAAAATGGTCTTATTTATCTAAAATTTTCTTGAAAGAAACCGAGGCTACTTTAGTAGTAGCCCAATAAAACGGTAGTTTGAAGTGGAAAATTTTGGTGTAATTGTTTTGATTGGTTTATTCTATGTTTTTTTGGAGTGCCAAATCATATCTGTTATTGGTTTACAGCCTATAATAACTTGCAAAACAAGCAATTTATGCAAAAAATGTTTATGTTGTAAAATTATGAAGAGCTGAAATTATTATGAAATTTTTTTCACAGGCTAAGAAAAGGGCTTACTATTAAATCCCAAAGTTTTACATCAAAATTACGAACTTTGACATTAATTATCTCGTGTTTTAAATGGACAAAAATTCTGAAACTTTGATTTATTAGTAAGTCCTATTCTTAGCCAGTGAAAGAATATTCTATCGACAAGTGAGTTTTACAATAGTTGAAGCAATGGACCTACCTTAAGCCTAGGAATTTTATTAAGAAATGATATAATATTTTATGTGTACCTACTATAAAAATTTCAGCTTTTAATTTGGCACAGATTCTACTTTTATGCACAGAGGTTGTGTGGCTTTATTTTTTTCGTATTATATTTTCGTAGTAGTTTGCCTTTTTTAATGCTTACAACTACCATACAAAATTGTTATTACACTTACATTATACTTACGACAATACATATACATACACGAAAAAAGAACGTTCAGATTACAAATACGTTTTTTGTACATTTTATTTAAAATATTATGAATAATTTTTGTATTAATAACATTCCATTTAATAATATCCATTTTCATTTCCCTTTCCTTTAAATACAGAGTGGTTTAGCTTATAAAGGAAAAACCAATCGTTTTGAAGTATAATAATAATAATTTTATAAAATTTTTTGTTTGTTTACTAAATTTTGTATTCAAATTTAAACATTGAAGTCGATTTACGATAATTATTAATGGCCATGATACAATGACGTTAACGTTAAAAACAAATAATTTGTTGAGTTAATCTTAAGGATGTATGAGCACAGTAGTGGGGGTGCAAAGTTCAAAAATTGATTTTTTAAATTTTGATGGTCAATTATGTTATAACTTGACGATATAAGACTAAAATAAAAGTAATCTGGCGTAATTTTCAAAATATCGAAAATTGAAAATTTTCTTTAAATATTTATCTTTCGATATTTCGAAAACCAAGACAGATATTGAAAAACTTTATTCTTAATTTTCCTTTTAAAAAGTGAAAATTATCAAAAACTTTTAAATTAAAGCAACGCCTTTTATGACGTTATTTGTTTTTTATTAAGAATCTAATGTTTTCTTGGAAAAATATAATAAAAATAAAAAAAGTAGGATTTGACCAAACCAATCAAATACTTTTTTTAAATGTTTTTTCAAAATGATATAATCCAATTGAAATCAGTTCATATCCCTTCTTTAGTTTAATATTCTTGAATGAAATATACTAATATCTACTGATTATCATTGGCTGCTGGTTATCGAATCATAGTCAGTGAATGAACAAATTTATCAATTTTTCCCATACCTGTAGCGCCCAAACTAGGGCTCAAATCCAAAATTGGTAAATGACTTTTTCCTTCGTCTTTATGAGCTTATTCTGTAGGCCGACGATCTGCAGTCAATAACAGAACACCCTGTATATTTTGCCAGAATTTTACAAGAAAAAGAAATTACTCATACTTAAAATACAGTTATAACACACAGGCTCGCCGTATTAGTAATAAAAACCGTATTAAAGCCCGTTTAATTTTCTACTGTGACGTCTAATTCAGATTAACTCGTAAGCCAAACATTTGACTCAAAACTTTCTTCGTCTTTTTTATTATAACATCAAAATGTTAAGATTTCCAATAGAGGAAATACATTTACAGCCACAATGTAAATTATTTTCGATATAATAATAAAGATTTCGCATTTTGTATGTATAATTTTTTTAAGCATATTTTTTTCCCTACTTCTCTATATATAGTAAAATAAATAATTTCAATAAATTTTATATTCAAATTTTCGATTATTGTTGTAAATGTAAAATATTTAACATATATAATGTTAAATTCAGTCAAGTGTACAGTTTTGTGACCAAAATATGAGGAGGTTCATTCGTTCGTTATGTATTATATACTTCTTCTTCTCTTTGCCTATACTTAATATATATATCGAATTCTTGTTACCATCAAATACACACTACCATACAATACGATAAGAATGGTATGAGGTGATGTTATTTAGTATGGTGTTTTTACCCAGCAAATTATCATTAAATACAGAATGTATCACAAGTGTCCGTTCTTTTTGTAAACTATTACGATCTTTGGATGCTTTGAAGAATTCTCACTGCACGGGCAGAAAAGTGAAGTTGGTTTTTGTTAATCTTTAGAAGTACGTAAAATATTAACGTTTAAAATTTCTAATTAAACAAAGAAGAAATGAAGAAAATATAGGTTAGTGATCTCATTTTCCGATATTACCATAGAGATACATATTAAACTATGTTTTGCTAAAAAAAGATTGGCAATAATCTTTGAATGCTTATAACTTCTGCGTTTTGAATCAATTTTTATTTTATTTTCAAATTTTACCATGGTATCAAGCCTAGTTTTATGTTTATATGCGTAATATGGCAAATTCGACATCGCAGTCGACTACCAAATTGTTTCGATCGTATTATCTATACAAGCATACAGAGGTTTTCTTATAACATCTTCTAATCCAGTGCGTTCGAACTTCTTTACCAAATTTCCCCATTTTTAGCTCCCGAACCGAAAATGGAGTGTTATCATTTTGACCGCTATGTGTGTGTCTGTTTGTCTGCCTATCTGTCTGTCTGTGGCACCGTAACGCCTAAACAGATGAATCCATTTTGATTTTTTTTTGTTTCGTTTGAAAGGTAATTTAATGATGAGTGTTCTTAGCTGTTTCAAGTGCGAGTTCAGGGTTCCGTACCCGGACACTAAAAAAATATGCCATGACCCTCAAAATCGGTTCAGTTTGGAGAAGGCTCTAAGGAAAACGGTAATTTAATGGAGAGTGTTCTTAGATATGTTTCAAGTGCGAGTGTAGGGTTCCGTTTTCGAAAAATTTGTCAGGGGTTTTTTAAATTATGATATTTTATTAAAAATTAAAAATTTATGTAGAAATATACTTCGATATTCTGGTTTCGAGTCATGAAAGTGCATTATTGTTTTATTATATTGAAATTAAAAGTTGTAATTATTAATCTGTATATCACGTGACTGAAAACACGAGCCACCATGTATTAATGACTAATTTGTTGATTGCTTTTATAGTAATATGTAATAATAATTAAATACACCACTGTTGTTTTTACCAATATTACGTTAGTAAAATGGCTGACAACGTTTTCGCTAGAATAAGGTTTAAAATTGAATTTAATTTTATGGCAAGAAAGCGTGTTTATTTTACCGAAATACATTTTTATGTGACTTTTTATTAGGAAAATCAACTTTTTAAAGTATTTTTAAAACATAATAGAATATTAAAAAGATAATAATTCTTTTGAGACTAAAAACAAATCAAGATATATTTCGTACCATATAATTATACAATATTTTATTTTTTGCTAAAAATTATCATAAGTAAATATGATTTTAAAATATCTCCTGGAACAGTCTGTACCTACTGTATCTACTATCGCCGTCGTATATGTTATAATATTTATATGATATGATGCAAGTGGACGAAAATAGTAATAATTGGTGCAGGAAACGTAAGCACTATGGTGTAGAAGATTTTTGTTATGTTATGTATATAATAATATACAGAGGCAATACAAACAGCAACAGCAGAAGAAGATCTCAGTGGCGCCTGACCGACTTCCTTCCGACGCAACACAATACTACTATATGCGAATACGAATGAATGTTTCTGATACTACACTTCTGTTAAACAAAATAATTAGTACAGCTATTTGAGGTGAAAATTATATACTACTATCGAAATCTGGTATAAATTTAACACGCCTTGGTATATATCTATGTAACGGAATCTTTGAATGTGATTTTCACCCACTTATAAACGCGGATTGAAATAAAACTTCGCACACTCATCAAGGACTGAAAACAATACCGCAATTTAATATTTTTGTCCGATTATCCGACTCACAATCTTCAGAATGGACGATTAACTAAAAAATCTTTGATTGTTCAAGCACAGATAACATTCCATGAATTAAAAACTTCGTATCCTTATAAGAACTGATGATAATACAATAATTTAATCAGTTTGTCCGATTATCTGGATCAGATAATCGATGGAAGCGCAGATAACATTCCATAATATTAAAAGTAGAAAATAAATAATGGATAAAAATACTAAAAAAAACTCGCAGTGTAAGGGCTAAGTACCCTTTGATAAGTAATATAAGGTTAACTAGGTAAGAGAGAACCTGTTTTGTTTAAGATGGAGCACCTGGTATATTGCAACATAGCTCAAAACTTGTGGCTTAGAAGTGATACCAAAACTAAAGCTTGCCTTTCTTAGGAGGATAAATACACTTCCCTTGGGTTTTATAAACAATGGCAGATAATATACAAATGCTATATAATTTGTATTTAATTATTAAAACATGTGTTCAGAGCCAGAAAAGTGATCACAAGAAACAATGCTATGGAGGTTTATTTAAAAAAAGATAACTAGATATTATCGGAAATAGTGCAATAATACTTCAAAATTCAACTAAAACAGAGTCACTTTGGAGGTATTAGATAAAATTATAAAATTATCTTTGTTTTATTTGTTTGATCCTCGGAAACACGAGTGACGAATTCGGATGTTTGAGGGACGAAAGCATGAAAGTGGGTTAATGGGTGTCCATAAGCGATTATTTTCCTTAAGTATCCTACATATGGAATAAAATTTTCATTTAAAAAAATAACGATAATTATAATCAGTTCCTCGGCGAGTCTATTTCAGCAATGAATTTTTGAATTCGAAACCTACAATGACTGTACTAAATGTAGAAACTACAGCTTTTAGAGTTGTGCTTATATTATTTTATATAGACTTTATTATCACTATATTCTTCTACATACGCCTGTGAATGTATATTTCTATATCTTGGGTTGCCTTTTATTCGCTAGCCTGTTGTGAACCCTCCAGTTATACATAAATCATAAATCAGATGTACACAATGTTAGCTCAAAGTTTGGATATTATTTTTATACCCCATGTTTTTGTTGTTTATTTAAAGGGTACGATTTATTTCTTATTCCTTAGTGAATAAACTTTCGAAAATTTGATTTGAAAAATATGTGGTATCTTCACTTGTAAAGTAGTAAAATATAGTTTTTCAAAAATAGTCAAATTTCAATCGTCATGTTTTTAAAAAATACCATAACATGATAAATTGATGTCTTCATCATTAGAAATATCGTGCATTATATATAAACTTAAATACAATTGAAAAAGTTTGTAAGCTTACCAAGTATTATTTCCTTATTATTCGGAATATTACAATTAGACGAATCGTTTTAGACGAATGAATGAATTGAAGACGTAAAGAGTGTAAAATGAGGAATTTTTTTGTAGGTCAACCTATTGGGCTGTTTTATTTTTTAATGCTCTGGAAGGTGCATAGATCAAAATCTTCATCTTACTTGCTGCAATTAGAAAGTTTTTTCATTGCTATTATATTAAATAAGTCAATTATTGAAACCCATTTCTGAGGTGATTTTTGAAAATTTTTAAACTTTGAAAATATTCAAAAAAATAAGCCAATGTTCCTTGGGTAATGCGACCCTGCTGGTCCAAAACAGCAATCTTATGAAAATATTCGACAAAATGGACCAAAAAGGTATATTAGGGAGTTTTTGAAGTCTCTGATCAGGATTCCGAAGCTAGAATTCCAATATATTCGTCCTCTTGAGATAGTTCGCCTCCCGCAGATCCAAAAGAGCAATATTTGGAAAATATTCAACAAAATGGGCATGAAAAGTACACTCAGAGGTTTTAAGAATCTATGATCATGATTCAGAAATCAGAATTCCGATATACTACCGCTTTCTGAGGCAATTCACCCCCTGCTTGCCTGTCTTTTTTACTATATTCCACTCATCTTAGTACAAAAAAAGAGTCTATCACGGAACCTTTCGAAATAAGCCAGATATTTGTACAAACTTTTATTTTGAAAATACAAATGTTGTCTCAAAAGTCACACATGATCACGATTCAACGTTCTAAGACATTCAAGGTTAAAGGCCGCAAGACTCAGTTTTTTGAGAATATCTCGTTTCCTTAACCTTCAATGGCATTTACATTTATTAAAAAGTTGTATAGGATAAAATTTTCTTCTATTTTCTCTTTTTTGGACTATTATTAAAATCACATTACACAATTCTACCAAGCCTAACTATTCTTAGCAAAAATCTTAAATGTATTTGGAGTCGAAATTCATGTTTTCCAACAAATTAAGAATTAAAATTTTGTTTGTAAAGAACGGATCAATTATACAAGGCTCTTGACTTTCATACTTTTCATTAAACATTTTCACATTTCCCAAAATAGCTTGGAAGTTACACTACTTTGTTTGGCGTACGCGATCCATGAGAGTATTTTATTATGGTTTCTCTCGATTACCGTTATATTTTTGTGTTTACCTTGTTAGTGACTTTTTGATAATAAGAAAATGGATCAGGCATATTTTATATTTAATATTAGATTTGGGAAAGTCACTAAGCAAGATGAAATTGGTACTATATTTACCTTAATTGATGAATACTTACTAGATACAAATAATCTCACCTGGATCATACTGTAAAAATATGTTATATATTTGATGATAAGTGAAAGTTGTTATTAATAAATATGGGGACACAATCTTTAAATAACTTTTGTTATTTTCATAAATGAAAATGTTGAATACATTTCATATTCGGGAAAATATATGGAAATATAGATTTAAATATAAAATATGACATGATATTCACTCATATTGTGTCATTTACAGCAAGCAATACAAGTTTCTTGGTGTGCAAAAATATCTTTTGATAGTATATAAATATGTAAACATATTATGCATAGAGGGGGGTTTCTCTATATTTAGGGTGTTACAAATATTGGTTTAATATAAGTTTATAAGCTTCTTATTTATAAAAAATATCTCGTCAAAGAATTACTCCACATGAAATGAAAAATTTGTTTTCGTTTTACAAAAATAAATTTTTAAAGCTGTTTAAAATAAAAAGTATACTAATGCTTGTACTGTTTTCGAAGTATACTTAATGGAAAGGAAAAGAAAAAAAGTTGATTTTACTTTAAAAAGTTGAATTTATTTTAGATCGTAAACTCATAATGCAAAATGTCCGTCCGTACTACATTTGTATGCCATTTGGATGACATACAAATTTGGTAAAGGATAAAGACAAATCAAATTTACAAAATTGAAAAAACACTCGACAAATTTTTCGGGTACGGAACCGTAAACTCGCACTTGAAACACAATTAAAAATACTCCATTAAATTACCTTTTTCATTACAGCCTTCTCAAAACTGAACCGGTTTTGAGGATCATCACCTATTTTTAGTTGGTCCGGGTAATGAACCCTAAACTTGAAACATAGCTAAGAACACTTCCCATTGAATACCTTTCAAACACAACAAAAAAATCCTTATCGGGCCAAACTTATAACATTCCTTTTTTTGGTTCGGGAGTTAAAAATGGATTATTAATTGTGTATTTTGTGTCGTATTCATGGAAATAGAAATGAAAAATATAAATATTAATGCGCTTTATCAAGTAAATTTTTAATACTCCTTAAGGATAAATTTTTTGATTTGAGCTTTTAAAGTGTTATTAACATATAAATCCTATATGCTTTGCTATGCTTTATTATGTAACAAGGCTAATTTTCTCAACATTACTTTGGAAAACTAATAGTCGTCAGTTTAAAGCATGATAAATATTTTACAATTCTTACAAGCGGCACTTATTTTTCCATAAAATATATTTAAAGTGATGACATGAATAGCATTTATGTGTTATTTTTCTTCTATAAGTGATTTTCTGTAAATCTTTAGGCTTCAATATTTCAAAAATTATGGTAAATATCGAAAAATTTTACTCTTAATTTTCGTTTAATTTTCCAAATAAAATCTTTGTTGTTTTAACAGAATTCGTCTTCAAAATTTGAAACATAAGTCTCAAATATTTTTATATACAATTTTTTTTTTTGGAAGTATATTTAACTTTTAAGTTAAGTTTAAGACGATTCTATTCGCTCCATGCGTGAGTTTCGTTTTCATGGTAACGATACACTACTTTAATTATAGAATTGTATGGATGCATATATAATTGTATGGATTGCATTTAAGACTTTCATTGAAAATTTTATATTATTGTCACACAAATTTAAATAAATAATTATGATAATTTACATTTGAAAAATAATATTTGTGCAATTTGATTTCTTATTTTCACAATTTTTAATGCATTAAGTTTAATTAATTCGTGTTTTACAATAATTTTAATTTGACATTTCTATAACATTAACATGTAAAGAACTGCAAATTAGTCATAACCACCTCCTTTAACGCCAAAATTTTCACTGGAAGCGCTGGCATCGATTTTATTGTCCCTACCATGACTACGCACACAACGAATAAGACTCATATAGGAGCGAGTAAATCTTCAATGATTTCATAATAACTAATCATAATTATATACAGGAAATTAACACTTTTGTTTTTATTTGATTAAAGTTCGTTTTTAATTGACTTATACAGTTGTGTTATTAATCGTCCTATAAGGTTTGTTTTTAATTGGACTTATACGACTGATTCTTTTAAGCTAATAACCAATAGTATATTTTACTTTGTTCGAAAAAGTACTTCAAAAAGTTAATTTTCCTAATTGAAATCCACAAAAAATATATTTCGGCAAAATACACACACTTTCTTGCCATAAAATTTAATGAAATTTTGAAAATTTTTACTCCCGCAAAAACGCTGTCAGCCATTTTGGTGACGTAATACTGGTAACAACAACTTACAATTACTATGAAATCCATTAACAAATTAGTAATTAATGCATATTATTTTTGCCTAAATGATGTCAGATCGTGGCATTTGCCTAAATGATACAGATTTAAAATTACGACTTTTAATTTGAATATAATAAAACATTAATGTGCTTGTATGACTCAAAATCAGAAAACACTACCAAAAGTACCGATTTTTACTACCAAAAATATCTATTATGTGCATTAATTTAATACATAACGTTTCATTTTAAAGTTTACATTCGCATTCGCCAATATTCTAGATTAAAACGAGTGATGATTTTTATACGAAAATGTACAAAATACAACATTCGTCCCATTCGATTTGATCGCTACAGTCAATTTGATCGATAACAAAGTTCCATTGAAAAAAAACGGATAGGGTCTTTTTTTATTATCATTTAATGATTTGCATCTATAAAAATGACAATAGTTTTTTATTGATTTCAACCGTTTTTAAATTATTCAATATATTTTATGTTTTATATCATACAGTTTTCCGTTTTTTTTTTTGCAGTAAAGCTTGAATTTTATGTAAAACAAATTATGTAAACGAATAAAATTCACAAACCATAAATAATGATATACTAAACGTTAAAAGTACGTTCGTTCAAAAAGTATATAGAATATACAGGGTGGAATATTTCAATCTATTATGGCTTAAAATTCGTTTTGTAGTTAACCAATTAAAAGGTAACTTTTTATACCATGTTTAATAAATGGAATACTAACTAGATACCCGCCCACTTCCAGTGACGGATTTAGGCTTGCTGCCGCTCTAGGCCCCGTTCGATGCGCCGCCCTTTCTGACAAGCCACACAGATTGAGAAGTAGATTAATGAATTGGATTATAATATTTTCTATCGAAAATTTTTTATAAAAACTATTCTGAACCAATTTTTATAATTGATTTTCTTTACGTTTTTGTGACTCTAAAATTTTGGCATTTCATAAATTTTGCCTCCCTTCAAATTCTGCCGCCCTAGGCGCGGGCCTCACGGGCCTAGGCCTAAATCCATCACTGCCCACTTCACTGGTCTTAAACGTTCCATAACACTTGAGGTGTTGTTTTACGAAGCATAAAGATATGCACAGTTTTCAATTTTTTTAATTGTAAAGGAGTTATAATTCATTGAGTATATCATAAAAAGTAGCCATGAATAGTGACATTTACTATTTTAAATTTTTACAGAAATCTTTAATTTATGGTTAAATGATTATCATAACTCTGCTCCATCTGCGATCTTCATTTTGAACCATAAAGATTTCTCTAAAAATTGAAAATAGTAAATTTTTTTTTTTAGTGTCTATATCTTTTTAATTTATAGCTCATGTGTTATTCTGATGTATGAGCTATATTTCTGTACAGTTTCATTAAAAACCATTCGCTAGTTTTTGCGTGAAAGCGTAACAAACAAACAAACAAACAAACATATTTACTTTCAAATTTATAATTATAGGAATAGGGATATCAAGGTATACTGAGTTTAGTTCCAAGTTTGTATCGCTTAAAAATTTTAACGCTACGAACAAAATTTTGGTAGAGGTTTTTAAAAAATCACCTAAGTAGTCCATTTTCGGTTGTCTGTCCGTCTGTCTGTCTGTCAACACGAAAAACGATCTCAAGCTGAAATTTTTATAGCGTGCTCAGGACATAAATAGTGAGGACGAATTCGTAACTGAGCAACATAGGTCAATGGGGTCTTGTAAACCGTTAGAGATAGAACAAAAGTTTAAATGTAAAAAATGTTCCTTATCAAAAATTAAACAACTTTTGTTTGAAACATTTTTTCGTAAACATCACTGTTTACCCGTGAGGGCGCCAATTAGGCGGAAATTTTATAATATGTACTATACTTGATTATCAGTTATGTATGTGTCACATGTTTGTATGTGTAATGTGATAAAGAATTAACTGAGTGAATTAACTCAGTCAATTGTTTGTTTTCACTTGTTTTAATGAGTATCAACTTCCTCATTGAAAATGTTATTCTACCTCTTACCTGTTAGGATCTCAATTGACTATTAAAGCAACCCAAAGAGCTAGGTCCAATCTGATGTTAGAACGTGATCTCCCCCATCAAACTCTGCAACTTTTGTTTTAGTAATTTTTTGATTTTTTTAACTATAAAACGCACTATTAGCCATAATAGATGGTCCATCCTGTGTGTGAAGCCAGTTATGATATGCAACATACATGAATATGTGTTTAGATATTTGTGGGGCAAGTATTTACCTCACGGATAAAATAGTTTGTATTACTTCCAATCAACCAAGTTACTCCAACTATACTCACCCTTAACGCCATGGTTTTTAGATCCTGGATGTTATACATAATATATGTACATAGTAAAAAATTGTGTTACATGTTACCGCTTGTGTGGAATTTTTTTTTCATATACTTGAAAAATTCAACATATATTCTTACAAAAAAGGTCAAATCGATATAGAAACTAAGATACTTTCACTACTTTAATTATAGAATTGTATGGATGCATATATAATTGTATGGATTGCAAGACTTACATTGAAAATTTAATTTTGTTGTCTCACAAATTGAAATAAATAATTATGATAATTTACATTTAAAAAATAATATTTGTGCAATTTGATTTCTTATTTTCACAATTTTTAATGCATTAAGTTTAATTAATTCCTGTTTTACAATAATTTTAATTTGACATTTCTATAACATTAACATGTAAAGAACTGCAAATTAGTCATAACAGCCCCCTTTAACGCCAAAATTTTTCACTGGAAGCGCTGGCATCGATTTTATTGTCCCTACCATGACTACGCACACATTGAATACTGTTACTTTATTTTTTATGGTATGCGATTATTATCTGGAAATTATATTACCTATTCTCCGCTGCCTGTAAAAATCTACTGTTTCGAAATTTTTTCCTGGGGCAGACTCTTTTTTCGGTTTTATTTACTCGATAGCAGAGGTGAGTGAAGATTTACTCGATGTAAGCAAACCTCCACTCACCTCTGCTATTCAGGGAACTGAATTAAACCAAATTAACTGTTTGCACCTACCAAAGACAAAATCCGCTCATTTGCATCGATTTTATTATCATTTTTTAAATTATTGTTGACGGCACCGTTCACACTGGCACTTTAAATTAAATAAATAAAAGGACGAGAGTTGTCGTGGTACACATGGTTTTTACTTTATAAATGTAGCGCTTACTTTTTTTAAAAGATATTTTTCTCAAAATTTAAGATATCATATTTAGAAGTCAAATACATGTTTAATTCTTTAAATCATTTAATTTTACAGCTTCTTTTATATAATTGTTTTTTATATCCGTTTTTACTGTATGAATTAATTCTAAAATTAGATTAAAAAAGACATACTTCTGAATTATTAGTCAACCCAATATGTGCGTATATCACATTTGCTTTGATCAGGATATTTGTTATGATATAACATAGAAATTTCCTTGTACTTACTTTAAATTATCTCTGTTATCTTAACTTCTGATAACTTAAAATTTTGACAAAAAATACAAATTCACAAATTATAAAAATATATTTGCATTTTCTCAAAATTCATGGCAAGCTGAATATTGGTTATTTTAAAAGAAAAGCGTGTTTTCTTTAGAAATTACCTAGTGAACATCTGATTATAAAACACTTTGTATCAATGATGCATTTTCATCGGTAGGTGTATAAAAAGAAAGTGCAGATTTCATGAAGGTACATTGCTACGAGATATAAAATACCATACACAATATGTTCAACACCTGATATTTATTCTATGAATATAGCACCATCGTAGCACCACGTATACTTGTTTGGCTGTGGGTGTGGGTGGACTATAAAATGAACTTCAAAAATATTCATACATACATGTAATAAAATAAGACAAACCTATTCCATTCATATGTTTATATCTCTCTTTCTAACATTTTGTACAAATTTTTTGCACTTCAAACTTTATGTTTATTTTACAAATAATCAACACTACGTGTAAAGATATCAACAGTTTTTTTTTTTTTGGACGTTATCACTAAATAATGCAATATGAATTAATTCAATATCCAGCCTGGGATAATATTAAATAGCATAACTGAAGTTTTTTTAGATCCGTGCTAGAGAATGGTTCGTTAAAATCCATCTCTAATAATAGCAGTACCATTGTATAAAGAACCAGGATTTTTGGGTTCTCGCAAGTTCAATTTTTTTTAAGAACATTGATCAAAACACCATCATAATTGACATCGCGTAAATTTTTTCTACGTCTCAGATCGTTTTGAAATGAGAATTTTTTAAATTTCATTTTTGATGGTGTTTTAGACAATCCTACCAAATTTCAGCGGTTGGGAATTTTTGTACCTTCACTCATATTTTTTTATTTAATTTGACCGGATAAATAAACTTTCTAACATCGATTTTCAGGGAGAATAGAAAATTATTTATATGTACAGAACTTAAAACAAATTATAATTTTATCGTGACCTACAACATGCGAAAAAAAACACAATTTCTCAAAATTCTTTTCATTTTTTTAAAAATAAAAGTGAAATAATTTATGCATTATACATTTCACATTAAACAAAAATTCATTGCTTACAAAAAGCAATTCATTATAAATTATCAAATGTAAAAATTTTTTGAGATACATTCTTCTATTCCGCTTTGAATGCACGTTAATTTTAATTATAAATAACAAACACTTTCGGATTAAAAAAAAAAGTAATTTTCCAAGCCAATGAAGATAAAAGATTGTATAAATTGGTTACACATTATATTCTGTTCTGTGTTTTGGCCGTTGTTCAACATAATGTGATATTTTTACTATAAAAGGCTTTTTTTTAATGTCAAAATTAAGAGTTGTTTTTTATTATATGCTCTTTTTGTTCATTTTGTTATTTTATAAACTTTTTTATTTTTTATTTGTATACTTTTGGTTCAAAGAAAATGTACTTTTAAAATCACGAGGTTGTGGCTAATTTTTACGAAATAATATATTTCATACTGCTCCAAGCTTCATGCAATATTTTAAGCTCTGGTAATCTTTAGTAGTGGCCCAAATAGTAGCCCACGTTTCTGGGACACAAAATGCGATGATTGAATAGTTTTATTTAGTATCTTCAGCTGGTATACTTGACTTATAAATTATGTCATTCACCGATTTAGAGCCCTTTTTCCATTAACCAAATCTTTATCGGTTTGTACTAGAAATTAGTCTGTTTTTGCAAGTTAAAAAACGATTTGATGATTTTTTTAAGCAAATTGGGATTTGGCAGAGAAAAGAAGGAAACCTAATTACGCCAGAATTGCGTCAGAATTTTTGAACATTTTAGGGCAAGCAGACTTCAAAACAAAGCTTATGTATATGAAATTATTGGCTATTTTCGAACCCAAATGCGATTTATATGAGCTATAAAGCGAATGCCTTTTTCATGTCCATAGAACCAGTTGATTGTTTTCTTGAAGTCGTAGTTTTTTGTTGAACTGTTCGTAAGGTGGTCGTAGTTTTTTGTTGAATTGTTCGTAAGGTCGTCGTTATGATGTTATACAGGTGAACAGAACAAACAAAATAAAGAAAATTTAAAATAGAACAGTTGTATTATACAATTTATTATGAATATGCAGAAAAAGAATATACAAATTCATACATTTGTATCGTCACACTGTGCTGATATAAACAGAAATGAAACACGTAATAAAACTTATTTGTAGGTTATCAATTTATGATTTATAAGCGAAATTTTTATATATTTTGCCTTCACCAATAGTAATGTAGTATACAAAGACTATATTGTACTATGTAAAATGTTATCTATAAGGAGTTTTTTCACACGAACTAGTACAGGAGCCGAATTAGGGTTGGTCTTCATCACACCCATCTGTTTGCTGAATAAAAGTTTTTATGAAATGTAAAATGTTAACAAATATCCCTGTGATGGGTTAAAAAAAAATATAGTCAAGACTTACTTTCAATAAAAATATCAAAATTTTGAAAGTCTGCAAACATCATTTTTATTGATATTTCGCGGACAATCATATACCACCGTATTTGCAATTAAATTATCTTTAGTTTGATATCCTATTCAATGAATTAACTCAGATGAGCGTAATTACTATTATCCATATGTATATAAGCGATAATAGTGAACGAAAAGGGGCAGACAAAATCGAATTAATTAACCTATAACGCCTAGATAAAAAATACAAGAGTAGTTTTTTGCTGAAAACTGACCAAAAAAGACAAATATATTTTTTGTTTTGAAAACTTTTGTATTTTTTTACCGATGGTCATTTTTGACATCTATTAGGTAGAGCTGATGAACATTTGAAGAATTTTTTCAAAATTCCATCATCAGCACAAAAGCAATAGCTCCATTTCCTTCGAAAATTCGGTAATAACAAAAAAAAATCTGTGAATTCTATGAACATAAAATATCCATACGACCTTTTGCTGAATAGAAACAAATTAGGAAAAAATAAATTATTTTCGACCCTTAATTTGTTTATAACAATTGAATGGTGAAAAACAAAAGGTTGCAACTAGTCTTAAACGATTTATTTGTAAAAATGTTACTTTTTATATCTCTTAACCTTTTTTCTCCGGCGTAGGTACTGTTTTAATTAAAAAGTCAAAAAAAATGAAAATTGCCGCTAAAAATCATAAATTTTAACAATGAAGATTAGTTTTCCAAATTTATTTTGATATCCACCGTATTTAGCGCATTTTTTAAAATAATCAACTGGCCTCATCAATTTTCTGACGAAAAAAAAAGTTTATTCGTCTCGCCTATTTATAAAATCAAGGATAGTGAATGTGATAAAAATTTATAAAAATGGTAGTTATATTTGTACGTAATAGTTTTAATAGAATTACTTCCTGAAGGTTGTCGAAAGGATTTGTAATCTTCAAAATGTAAACTAATAATGTAATAAAAACCAATCTAAAATCTTATCCGACTATCTATCTATACAATGCATATCCCAAGGTAGTGTCCATTCAAGTTTTTAAGTGTAAATAATGATTCATCCTTGGAAAAATATAGTAATAATCATTTTCGTATTTTCACAACATTTTCTAATTTAACAAAATTACAATTTTCTTTATGACAACACAAAATTTTATGGTACTTTGTTGTGTCACTTATATAGTTTAAGGAGAGACAATTCTTTGCTTTTTCCAAGGTCAACATTTTAATTTTCTCGAAAATTTATCGTTAAAACATGCATTTCAAAATGGTATAAATAAAAATAATGCAAGTAAATTTTATCGATATTTTTAAATGTGACAGTTTTATGGTTTGGTTAGCCTTGACAATTCGTTATTTGCAAGTATATGTTTGAAATAAGCAAGCAAATTTATTTTAACAATTTTTAGTGACAATAAAAGTAAACTGCAGGGATCAAGTAGCGAGAAAATGAAGTAAAAACACAATATTATAATATTTGTTTTGTACACGACTAGCTATTTTACTTACTTTGAACACTAAAAAGTCTGTCACTTCGAATTTCTTACTAATTCCTGGTCAACGTAAGTATACCGAAAAAATGTTCTGCTCTTCTTATGACAAACAAAAAAAGTAAAAACAAACAATATCTACTGATTATCATTGGCTGCTGGTTATCGAATGATATTCAGTGAATGAACTTTATCAATTTTTGTCATACCTGTAGCGCCCAAATTAGGGCTCAGATCCAAAATTGGTAAATAACTTTTTCCATCGTCTTTATGAGCTTATTCTGTAAGCCCACGATCTGCAGTCAATAACAGAACACCGTGTATAATAGAAAAATTTGACGATTTTTGAAAAAAGTATATCGTACACTTACTATAAACAACCTTAAAAATGAAAGAAAGTTTCAAGTCATTTGCATAAAAATTGACGAAGCTATAATGCAAACAAAGTTTATCAGACCTTTCTTTCTATGTTTTATTTAGTACAAAAACTGATGAATTTAGAAAGGAAACTAAAATTAATGCTTGTTGCTTTCCAATTATTTTAATTTTGGTACTGACAACAGACTCAAGAAGTAAATAAATAAATTTTACTGTTCTCCACTACTATCATTTCGGTAATAATTATGATGTGTTGAAAAATTATAATATAATGTATGAAAAAAAAAGTCTGTTTGACCGATTATTACAGTTATGAATTTGACAATGGTTGTTGCTTTATATTGTTGTTTTGTCTGGTGTTGTGATATTGCCAACTAAATGATCTGTGGTAATAACAACGATAATGGTAACAACAATAATAAAATGTAATAATCTTAGAATGTACTATAAATGATGTGTGTATAGTATTTTTGTCTATTATATGAGTAGTACTTGTACTATCCTGGAGTAATGCTTTCATAAAGTATATTTTTTACCGTGTACACTAGTTACATCAGTAATTACAAATATACTTCAATCGAACCAAAAGCTTCAGCTAGTTACAAAACCGTGCTTTTTAGGTTTTTTAAACTATTATTTATTTAGCTTAGAAAATTTATGCATTTTCAAAAGAAGGATTTGGCGCAAGCCGGATGTCTTATCCCTTTCAATTACCTTCCATTCTACGCACAGTATTTGTATGTCATATAACTGATTACACTATTTTTTATAAATTTTTTTTTTGTTTCGCGCACTACAAAGTAATTTTAATTTTTCTTTGAGCAAGGCGAGGGATTTGAGTTGGAAGAAGCTTTCAAACTTTTTTAATTTGTTTTGTCGGTACGGGGAAGTAACAAAAACATTAAGTAAAAAATTACAGCCGAAGTACAAGTTCTCATCTACTATACGGCAACTGGATATAAAAGAAATGAAAATTATCAAAATTTCTTATAAACCTTATTCAATCGCAATCTTTCATGAAAATGTCTATAATCAGATCATAATTGCTTGCGAATGTATTTCGTATCGACAATACCCCTCCTGCCGGAGAAAATAAGCATCACTTTCAAGTGCCCATTTAAGAATTACATCGAAAATTTTTATTTTTCATTTGAATCAACTAGTATTTGGTTTATTAATATAAGAGGTTGTGAATTAACTCACAAAGTATATTTTCTAAGTAATGATTATTGCAAGTATACCTCTTAGTCAAGGTGTTGTTAGCTATATTTCCACCAGATTCACAGCAAATGTTTCTTTGTATATAATACATGAAATGTATAAACCAATTACTGCCATAATTATGTACAACGTTCTCATATTTGTAAGTGCAGAGTTTATTTGTAACTAAATTTTGAGCCACTATTTTTGAGTAACAATATTATTTTTGCTTTTTGCTCACATTTTTGCACAACACTTTTGCTTTTTGCTCACATGAAAAATGGAAATTGTGAAATTCTTTTGTGACTTAAATCTTAATATATATATATATTTCTTGTGTGTGTGTGTATGTAATTGAACTCCTCCTAGACGGCTGGACCGATTTTGATGAAATTTTTTGTGTGTGTTCGTGGAGATTCGAGAATGGTTTAGATTTACAATTTGGTCCAGTACAACTGTTTTTGAGGGCTCCGTACCAAAAAAATGAAATTTCATTAAATGGTGGGAGCGCATATAAATCATATCACATTATGTATACTATGTGTACTATGTATTTTTAATAGTATTCAGGTATTGTCAATAGGCATTTATTAGAGCCATATGCGAGCGCAGCGAGCTCTACTATCAAAGGTCAGGCCAAAGGTCGAAGGTCAGGCCACTCCAATAAATAGGAGTTAAATTGGGGTTTAGCGGGATGGGTTTAGCGGACAGGCTAAACGTAGTATAGGTATTCATGAATTGGAGTTACGTTTTTACGGGACAACGTCCGTCGGGGCCGCTAGTTGTTTTATAAGAAATAAAAAATATTCAATTGGCATAAATAACATCCAATTTACTAAAATATACTAAATTCATAATTCGGTTTATAGTGATGAAAATGATTTCAAACTTGTTGTCCGAAGTGGTCTCTGAGGTACTTGGTGCCCAGGATGAACGGTATTCCCACCATCTCTTGGATTTTTCAGTAAATTCGATATTTAATCAGCGCAAATTCATTAATCGTAGGTCCAAATTCATGAATTTGGGGTCACTGAACACCAATATCGCGACAGAATTGATCTGGTTGAAAGGTTCCCGATTCTTTAACGATAATCTTCAATATAAGCTTCATAATCTGTGATTCTATTTGAGTTTGAATAGTTTCATATGATAGAATAATAATAAAATTATTAGTCATTTCCCCTTTATACAGATTGGATAGCTACAAGGGATACCGAGAGAACAACGAACTTTCCCTAAAAAACAATGATTTCTACGTCTATTTCGTCTCCCCTTTCATGCTAATTATACCCGCTAGCTAGTAAAAACCGAGAAGTGTCTTAGGACACCCGATAGGAACTATGTTCCTATCGCATCTTCGTACATTATAATATAGCGCTTACAAAATTCTGTAAGAATTTTGTGCTTTTTTCTTCTATCAATATTTTTAAAATATGCAGTACAACTTGGCGTAAGTAATCGATTTGATATAAAAAAAAAACACAATTCCAAAAAAATGAAAAATATACAACAAGATAAAAATTATTAAAAATACAATTATTAACTGTTTTAGTAATTATTTATAAATATTAGTTTTGTAGTACGCTACCTTGCAGGTTTAGTATAACTAATTTCTTGTAAATGTTTTTTTTTTTTTTTTTTTGGTACTGTTTGAATTTCTGAGCATTTTTGAGTAGATGGGTCCTACGTACCCAAGACCCAATTGACCTATGATGCTCATATACGAACTTGACCTCACTTTTTACGTCCTGAGTACGCTGTAAAAATTTCAGCTCGATATCTTTTTTCGTTTTTGAGTTATCGTGTCCACAGACGGGCGGACGGACGGACAACCGGAAATGGACTAATTAGGTGATTTAGTGAACACCTGTATCAAAATTTTTTTCCTAGCATCAATATTTTTAAGCTTTACAAACTTGGGACTAAACTTAATATACTATGGATATTTCATATATGCATGGTATAAAAATACCTGTTATATTGTTTAAAGAATTTAATATTATAGCTACTTTAACTCTACACTTTATAGATTAATTGTAATATTTGTTTAAGAAAAGACATACTTCTGATTTAGTAGTCAACCTAATATGTTCGTACATTACCTTCATTTGAATTATATCCATTATCTTTTACTGATAACTCACAAATCATTCTTTTGAATAAAAAAATCTTTTAGTTTCCTAGATAACCTACACGTCGGTTTCTGGGGTCGTTTTTATTTGTAGCACTTTTTTGGTGCTACAAATTAGAACGTGCGATAAGGAATAAAGTTCCAAATCTTTGATGTCTCACTCTGTGTCAAACGATTAAATTTTGTGAACAAAAATAAAAATAGTGGATTTTCTCGTATTTTATTTATGTCGTATGTGGATGCGACAACAGCTATATTTGTGTACATAATACAATGAATGCAATGCATAACATACATGCCCGAACAATTCTACACGTATACATGTTGTAATTGACTACACTATACTTACTATATTATATGTTGTAATATACTAAAACCTGATACTAAATGTGTGTACGAGATATCTGTAAATGTCTCTTATTCTGAGTAAGCGACAATGTTGTGTATATATTTTATATATCTATTCCATAATACACAAAAAAAGAAGATATTCCTTTCAAATTACACTGGTCTAGTTATTATTGTATATGTTATAACAGGGTATTCTATAATTGACTGCAGACCTCTTCGCTTTCTGAATTAGCTGAGAAAAAAGAGATGAAAATACTCTTTGCCAAATTTGGATCTGAGATAATTAACCTATTCTTATATTAATCAATGAATAAAAAATACATTCATCCGAATAAAATTAATCCAAGAAACCATCATTTAAACAGTAGTGGTTTGAAGGAGTGACCTAAACACACAAAAACTCTAACAGCTCTAATACATAGAAAAAATTCTATAAATAGTGTGAGACCACTGCCCGTTTTGATAGATTTAGATTTTATTATAATATCAATACCTACCCAAATAGTTTTAATTATCTCGTAAATTGAGCCTCAGATCCAAATTTTAGGAAAGAGCATCTTTGCCTTTTTTTCTCAGCTTATTCCGTAATCGAAGAGGTGTATAGTCAATTACAGAATACCCTGTGTATGGGTGGTAATGTTTCTAATACTCATGTACAATTACGTTCCATGCTCGATTCCTCTGTTCTTGGGGACTAACCAGGATAATATTTGTCTGGCGCATTTCCGGCGCCAGGTTATTTGTTTAATAAAATATGGAACATAGTGTTGATAAAGAAAATAAATTTCGTTAATTTATATTATGCCTGGCTAATTATTAGTGATGTTTACAAATATATATAAAAAGAAATCAATTCAGAAAGAATGGTGGTATTGACTTATTTATTATCTTAAAAATATCCTTTATTTTCTGCCCGATACTTACAAACATATCACCAAAAAATGTTATGAATGTTATGAAAAAAAAGTTTACCGTACGCCAAAAAAAAACTTAACCCGACTTCATTGTTGCCGGTTATCTAATATCCGACGGTTTATAAAACTTTTCAAAAGAAAATACACGCGTATTTGCCGCTCACAGCATCTAAAGTCTGTAATGGTATTTTTTAGAATTTAGGATCTACATAACAAATATATTTTTACAAAACCTAGGTTACTTTATTAGAAAATAATATCTGTCAATCAATTCAATTTTATGCACTCATGTGATAGCATGAACATTATTCAATTCAGATTTATATTTTAATTATTAAGTCATAAGTTTTATTAAATAGTTTATTTAAATATGAAGTCTAAAATTGCCTTTGCGCTCGTACTACCTTAAATGTTTAAGATCAGTATAATCATCATGTTTTTTAAGCGTGAGCTTCCTGACTATAAATATAGTATACTGAAAACATGGGTAGTATAACAGAGGCAAGGTGCATGATAGTGCCGATGTTTCTAAAACTTACTAATGGGACTATTTTGTCATTTACGTTGTTTCCGTACATGTAGTCATGTTTATTCATACAAGATTCATAATTATTGATGATAAACTTGGATTGCTGGGGTACAAAACGGACAAGTCATGCACGGCAACTTTTTTAATGAAAATTATTTTGAACCATAAAATTTTAAATTTATGAGGAAAAACTTTTGAGTTTTCGAAATTTGCTCCAGTATTCGGTTGTAAAAACTTCGTACCGAAAAGTCGACTATTCAAGGCGAGGGTTAACCTTCCCCCTCCCCATTTTTGGGGGATAAGAAACAAACAAATCAGTTTTTTGTAAATTTAAAAAAAAAAACCGTGCAACAAATTAAAATTCAAATAAAAATTGTACATATAATTTTTTTTATTTGTTGCACAGTTTTTTTATAACTTGTAAAGAAAAAATTTTTTTTTGTTTTTCAATCCCCAAAAATGGGGGTTCAACCCTTCTGAGTAGTCGAATTTTTACAACCTAATACAACTGTGGCAAATTTCAAAGATGCATGACTGTTTTCTTTATGACCATGATTTTTTTATTAATTTCATAGCAATAAATTCCGCTAATATAGATGGAGGTAAGTTTTAAGGAGCTTTTTAGTAGGCCTGGAGGCCTAATACACTATATGTATATAACTTTATATGTATGTAACTTTTTGGAATATTTTTCTCTTTGATTTTATGATATTTTTTAATTATATTTTTACTATTAGTTTGTTGATTTACAAATGATTTTGAATAGTTTATTAACAATCCGTAAACTTTCAAAAACTTTATTGAAAATAAAGGTCTATGTATATTTCTATTCAATCATAAATGTAGTATTATATTTACTCATCCTGCTCAAATACTAAATATCCTAAATATAAAAAATATGCATCCATTTTTTTTACCGCAGAAATGACGTAAAATTTTGAGTATCTCATACTCTTCTGGTAGCTGGCGTATCAATTTTCCATCTGGTTGAAATGACTCACCAGGAATCATGTTAAAAAAAAGATGCTCCAATATGTAAAAGTAAGTTTAAGCACCATGGCGACAGTTTTGCGTTGTACAGGTGAGAACAGGTGAGAATATGCATATCGCCCAACTTGGTTTCTCCCCGTTACACCTCCAAATATGTAGGGCGTTGCAAAACAATAACTCTGCATAAGTATTTGAAGCAAATTACATAAATGTCGTACAGATATAAACACACAGAGATTCGGAAATTGACGGAAGGCCAAAAATTTTCTTAATTTCCGGTACCTAAATTACCGAGTTCTTTTTGTACGGTATTTATATATAATTCGCCTTTATACTTTAGCAGAGTAAGTATCCAGCAACGCCGTACATATTTGGTGCGACTGGGATGAGACCCCAAGGGATGGGATATTCATATTCTCCCCAGTACCGCGCAAAACTGGGGCCATGGTGCTTAAACTTACTTTTAAATATAAGAGCATCTTTATCAACATGATTCCTGGTGGATCATTCAATCCAAAAGATCAGTATGAGTTTGTGGTCTATATCAGCGATCTAGGGATTCTATATCTATGAAAATTACACTGAGTATTGAGTTTATGATTACACTCTTCTTGTATATTGTGGAAACTATAACATACACCATTATTCTTTACATTTCGAAAAATATATACAAACAATACTGTATTCATATAATTTAGTATCTGTCTCACTATTTTCACTTGTTCTCTACCAAAATATATTGTTATATACTTGTTAGAAAGCATACTATACTTTTTTGTACAATGTACCAGCTTAGCGTTGACCGTATGTTGAAAAATTGTAGGAAAAAAAACAATATAATTCAAAAAAGAAGGGCGTAAATTTTTTATTTAAACAAAAAAAATTTATAGTATATTCACAACGAAATTTTTTTACAATTATTTTCAAGAGAATGTTTTCAGATTTTCAATCTGAATGAAAAGATCAGTTTACTCCATAAGTTGTTATTGAATAAAACGTAACATTTCTTCGCAAACCGTATAGTTTAAGCAAAAATATTTGTTTTTTCGTATCAAAATTTTTATTTTGTGTAATTTCTGCGGAATCTAAGCACTCGTCGAAAAAATTTCCAATGAATGTGGTTTATTTTTTTTTTAAACCAGTTTTGCTCAAATTAGATGAAGAAACGCTCAAATTTTTCTACCAATTTCTGTCTAACAAAGAGCAAAAAGCCGTAAGATATAAATTGATTACCTTTTGTTTCGGACAGTTTCTTAAAAAAACTAATGTAATAAAATAAATAACAAATATCTTGGGTCTTTGTCCAACTTATTACTGTGTGTCCGAAACAGTAATGAATCGTAATTGAACTGAAATGGACAATTTCGGAATAATTAGATTCAATGCGGAATAATTTCAGAGACTGAACGGAATGAAAATGTTCGCTCTACAGTCAGATTCATAAAATATCTCGAAAATTACTCATTTAATGGTCAAATAAACACGATTTTTGTAATTTTCGGGTCAAAATTACCTTATAAACTTAGTTTTATCGAAATAGAAAACAAAAACTTTTTTTACACTTTTTGCAATTTGTAAAAATGAAAAAAATCATAAAAAATTCAAAAAAACACAATATTTGTAATTTTTGGTTGGGTTGGGTTGGGTTGGGTTAGGTTTTGTTAGGTTGGGTTGGGTTGGGTTGGGTTAGGTTGGGTTAGGTTGGGTTAGGCTGAGTTAGGCTGGGTTAGGTTGGGTTAGGCTGGGTTAGGTTGGGTTAGGTTGGGTTGGGTTGGGTTGGGTTGAGTATGGGTGTGGGTGTGGGTGTGGGTGTGGGTTGAGTTGGGTTTTTTTTCAATTTTATTGATCTGAAAATTGGATACAAAAAGGGAATAATTTTGTAATTCTCTGTATTCAGCTAGCTAACTTCACGTACATGTCAAGTTTAAAAAAACATCCTGTTTATAATGTAACAAATGTAAAAATGCATTTCGAGAAATTGTGAGTGTATAGCAAAACACAAAGCTGTTACCTTATTGTTCAAAGGGTGGCAATAAAATTGATTTTAGGGGAGTGAACTAAGCGCGACAAAGCAAAGTTTTTAATTTTTTTTTATGATTCAGATAAAAAATCTTGTTACAATATTTTTATTCTAAGAAGGATTTATCCATTACTTGTTATCTCCAATATTTGTTACACTCTGTACCTACTTGGAAGAACACTACATGGTTTCATATTTAATATAAATTGCTTGTGGTACCTAGCTCGGTAAAACAACTATATATATTGCACTATAAAATAAACACTCGTCTATATTCTATTCAAAATTTATAAATGCGTTGTTACCAGCAAACTTACTCTCCGATATTTACATAGAAAACATTTCATGAAACTTTTAGAATATGGTGAGTTGGTTAATACCTCTCATATTTCAAAAAGTTTGATATTTTCTGTTCAAGCAACAGTTGTGTTATTCAATGATTGATAATTAAATTAGCTGTTTAATATTTGTGTTGCTTTTGTCTAATATTTAAATACTGATACTCAGGAATTTATTTCATAGAATGTTTATTTTTTGTTGTTTAATATTAGTTTGAATTCGATACATTTTATTTTAGTTAGTTATTTAAAACAAACTGCCATTATATATTTTGTATAAAATATTACAAATTAGTAGAAACCTTTATTTACAAACCTTTTTACCAAATTGAAATATTTCAAATCATGCGTTACAGGGTCAAATTTTTGAGTCAGTTTTTCATAACTAATAATTTTTGTATACGTACTGTTACTTATCGCAACCCCTTCACTACCGAGACTGCACGGTAGCAGAGTCAAACTAGATGCCAAAAATCTTTCTATTTTTTTTGCCTTTGAATAAATTCACCCAAAAACATTGTTTTGAGCGGCGGCCCATATTGTAAAACTAATGTATATTTAAGAAAAATCAAAAATAATCAGTTATGAAAAACTGACCCAAAAATTTGACCCTGTAACGAATGATTTGAAATATTTCAATTTGGTATATATATATATATATTTGGCCGTTTTTCCCGATTTTCGAGAAAATGGCTGAAGATATTACAATTTTTGTTTCTACATTTTTCTAAGAAAAAAACATTTCCCACAATTGTTTGAAACTTTTTTCATAAAGTTGATGGTTTCCGAGATATTGGTGAAAAACTGTTTTTTTATGTATACATGTTAATTAAAAACATTGTATTTTCTTTTTATAGATATAGGCAATATTATTACATAAATGATGAAATCATTGTGTGAAAATGAATGGGAATAATATAATAAAACGATGTAGAAGTGCACTGGCAATTTTTATTTTTAATCTCAAAAAAAGAAAACCCTTTGTATGATACTAGAAAGTTCCGAAGATACAGTGATGAGTTATGAATTTTATGTTAAGACAATTCTAGTATGAGATCGTTTTGGGTGGTCCTAAATCAATTTTTTCTTAAATTGATTATATTAATATTAACACAAAATTTAGGGATTAAATTTTTACGCGAAATTTTATACAAATTGATTTTTGTTTAAGTACTATAAAATTTTTGGCGCATGCGTATAAACAAGGTAGTCTATAATTGACTGCCTCTTGACTTCCTAAATAAGCTTTTAAAAACGAACGAAAAAGCTCTTTACCAAATTTCGATCCGATTCCTAACATAGTCTTATTAAGTTTAAAACAAACTTTTAAGATGGTTGCAAGTTGGGAAATGAGCAAAAAAAATTTATTTTAAGTACTAAATTCAAAACATTTCGACTTACAAAATGACTGCAAATTGGAATCCAGCTTTTCTAGATTTTATTCGATCGATTGGCTCTTAGTCCAATATTATTCTCAAAGAAAATTAACCCAATTTTAATTTTTTTGTTCATTAAACAAACTACTAATTTTAAAAAATTACTTTAATTTTCCTTGATGTTCCAATAAAAACGTTTTATTATTTCCAAGGTTTTAAAAGAAACAATTGCCATAGAAAACATATATATTTTCTGAAGGACCCAGTGATAAAATTTCACATATAGAAGGAAAATATGGTGCATGTGTTTGTTTGTATTTATGTGTATTGTAGATATTTTAAATCTCATGTTGACTGTTTATCTGAAGTTGCATAGTTTGAATGCCGCCACTCGCGCCGGACGATGCCAATTTATTAGTCTAATGTGTTCACATAGCTCCCTGATGACACATCTATAGCTCTGCTCTGTAACACAACTGGATATACATTCATACACTTAAACATGTAGTCACTTCAAGGTATCATATCAGTGGAAGAAACTAAATAGAAACTTAGAAATGCACATGCTTGTTGTATGTACAAAGAGTTATGGACATTACATTCAAGTGGAAGTGTATTATTATTTACAAGAAGATGAAACACTATTCTCTATTTGATGATTTTATTTACATATTGAGTGGGCCATTTAATAATGAGCTTTTAATTTCAAAATTAAACGAAGAAAGCCGAACATGTATTTAAAATATTATAGTGCAGATGTTAACCATAGCTTTTTATACCATGTATATATGAAATATACATAGTATATTAAGTTTAGTCCCAAGTTTGCAACGCTTAAAAATAATGATGCTAGGAAAAAAATTTTGTCATAAGTGTTCATAAAATCACCTAATTAGTCCATTTCCGGTTGTCCGTCCGTCTGTGGACACGATAACTCAAAAATGAAAAAAGATATCGAGCTGAAATTTTTACAGCGTACTCAGGACGTAAAAAGTGAGGTCAAGTTCGTAAATGAGCATCATAGGTCAATTGGGTCTTGGGTGCGTAGGACCCATCTTGTAAACCGTTAGAGATAGAACAAAAGTAATGTAAAAAATGTTCCTTATCAAAAATTGAACATCTTTTGTTTGAAACATTTTTTCGTAAACATCACTGTTTACCCGTAAAGGCGCAAATTGGGACAAAACTTTAGTGTCCATTTAAGATAGAAAGTTGAAAATATGCTTCATCTTAAAATATACTTGTTTTGGTTTTTTAAACTATTCTAATTTATAAACAAAAAAAAACGACTGTTGCACTCCGGGAGTGCCGGCAGAAGTGAAAACTTGAATATTAACGTTGTGCATTTTTGATATTTTGGAATGGCCATGGAATAATTTTGCACGAATTGCTTTAATTATCAGTATAAAAGTACTATCATTTATGTGGTAGAATACAGTATTTATTTATTGCGCTATTCTACACAAACATGACAATTTCATGAACGAACATTTTTTACCCATTACAAAAAAAATTGTATAACGCCGCTAAAGAAGCCTTCACTTAAAAAAAAAAACAAAACCAAAAAAAATTATATTTTTAATAAAAAGGCAACCGCACACAGTGTTCCCAAGCGGTCACCCATCGAAGTACTGACTGTACCCAATGTTGCTTAACTTCAGTGATCGGGCGAGAGCCGGTGTACTGACTGTGACATAGTCTTACGCTTTTTCGATCTGGACACTTGACCCTGTCGCGAGTTTAACATTTTTTCCCCATTACAAAAAAAGTGTACAACGCCGCTAAAGAAGTTTTCACTTCAATAATGGAAGCACTGGTATTCAACACTTTCTATAGGATATTTCAACAATTAACTCAGTCAAATTCTGTTTTCCCTTGTTTATTATTAAATTTTTCGTCTTATTAAATCAATGAGTACGCGTTAAGTCTACCTTATCCGAAACATTTCATGGAAAGTTTTTAAATTTTGTAAATTTCTCTTGTATAAATTTTTCAAATTACAAAATTTTTTAGGATTCCCTTAAACATAACAAGTTTCAGCCTGATAGTACTTTCATTTGAAAAAGGCAAGGACCTTAACAGGATAATCGACTATGACAACATAAAGCTTTCTACATAGAGCTTTTGGAGCACCCTATACTTTAAACTTGATTCAAGTTGTTGCACATATATTGTAACAAAAAAGGAGTCATTTGTATAGCTGCAAATAATATTTTACATAAAAAGTATATGTTGCATGTATACTATATACAATACATAAAAGTGTATATTACTTACATACAATATGAAGTATATGTTCAAAAATATACAATTTATTTATTATACCACATTACAATATTTTTGCAAGGACATTACGAAATAATAAAAGTAAATGATAAACACAATACAAGTACTTACTTCGTTGTATATACCATATATTTCTTTATTCTTATTATTATAGCGAATACAGAATGCGTGGGAAAACAGTGCCAATGAAGAATACCTTAAGGTAGTACAAGTGCCAAGCAAGTTTCGACTTGTAGTTGAAATTATTTGTACCTTAATTTCAACTTTGATGATTAATTTTTTTTTATATCTTCATGAATGTAGACGAAAATTAAGAAAGAAATTTTTCAATATCTGCCTTGGTTCTCGAAATATCGAAAGGTAAGTAATTGAACAAAAGTTTCAATTTTCAATATTTTGAAAATTACTCCCGATATCAAATAATATTTATTCTTACTTTTCGTGTTATATTGTCAAGCTATAACATAATTCACCATCAAAATTGAAAATATATCTTTTTTTTTATTTATGTCGCCACTACCGTGCTCATACATCCTTACTCGACCTCACTTTTTACGTCCTGAGTACGCTCGATATCTTTTTTCGTTTTTGAGCTATCGTGGCCACAGACGGGCGGACGGACAACCGGAAATGGACTAATTAGGTGATTCTATGAACACCTATAGCAAAATTTTGTGCGTGGCATCAATATTTTTAAGCGTTACAAACTTGGGACTAAACTTAGTATACCTTGCATATTACATATATACAAGGTATAATTATTTAGTTTGTGTAGAGTTCTGCCAACTAATTTTAAATAATTCGAAACTCATTTTTTAGACACCCAGTATAGTATAGAGTGAGTAATGAAATTCATTTGTTTTGTGCTTTTTTTGGAGTAATATTTGTAAAATAATATTCGCAAAGTGTAGATATAATCAAAGTAAACAAGCCAATAATAAAAATATTTTTATTTTAATAATAGCTACTGGTTATGTATACCTAGTTGTACAATATTTCTTACAAAACTAAACTAAAGTGTAGCTTTTTATAAATTATGATGGTAATAATTAGATATGTATTTATTATTTTTATTGTGTACTAACAAAAGCAACAATTCAATAACTATATGGCTATGATTTCTTTTGTGTCAAATGTGTGCAATGATATTATCAATATTATTACGTTACATTTCTTTGTTAAAGAATATACCAACAATTTTATTTTATTTATTGTTCTTTGGAATTGCAACTTTCTTATTTTGATATTTTTGCAAAAATCTACTGTGACTAGGTAAACTTTCAAACGTTATAACTTTTCCAGGCAAGAACCAAAAATTTTCTCATATCAGAAGCAGTCAACTAGACATAGGGAGCATACATGCAGTCTCAAAGATTAGGTGATCCCGAATATTTATAAGCCATGGCTCCAGGACTAATTGTTATTATTTTTTATTATTTACAAAAATCTCCAACTATTGGATATATGTATATCCAATGAAAATACTAAATTAAATTAAATTGATACCGCCTTAAAACACGTGATGTACCATATATGCAGAAACACCCTGTATTTGACTCCTAAGAAACACATTCCATGAAGTTTTAGTAAAATACGAGCGGTTTCTTTCATTTTCCATTATTAGCCGACTTTTGTAACAACTTTTACTGTACTAGTTAACAAAGCTACTTAGATCAACTGATATATCATAAACAGCTTCATTAAATCATATCTCTGATTGAAAGACAATACCACCAATGCAATGCAAACGACAATCTGACAGAATATAAACGCTTTACCCTAACACTAGTATTGTTAATTAAATAAGCCATGTAACATTTTAACATGTATCATATTAATTCAAAATTTTCCTTATCTTGAATATGATTTTCTCGTCATATAATTGAAATCACATTAATTTAGTTCATTCTATTTTGCGTTTACGTTACATATGAATAAAGTGCGCAGAGACGGAATGAAAAACTGTGGTGTATAATATTATGTATTAACTATTAACTTGTGTAAAACTTAATGTATTCAGGTATAGGTATAGGAAACGTTGGGAATTGATAATAACATGACAAGTAATAGATATTGTAAATATTAATGATATTTTATAAATACATTAACAAATATCATTACATTCAAATAAGATAATATTCATTCAAAACAAGTCGATGTATAAATGAAAGGTGCAGTAATAGCCAACTAAAATTATTCAATATGCATTTTTTTAAGTTGCAGGTAGCTTGACAAAAATCTGCTTGGTAGTCTAGTCTATCTATTTTGAGCACAATGTTAAATATTAGTAACCGAGATACAGCAAACCAATACATGTAAAAAGTCGTAAATTTTCCGTAGAATTCAATGCACTATTACACTTTTAACGTTTTTACGTTTTTTACACTTTTAAATTACGGGATGACATTCAAAATGGCTGCCAAAGTTGCTCGAAAACAATTTTTTAAGGTTTTTTTAAAAAATACGCTTTGTATAAAAAAAAGTTTCGAACAAAAAATGCGTAACTTTTAATTTCGAATCGATCTAGCCCAGTTAGATGTCAACAAATTATAAAATAAAAACTATATTAATATAATTGCTTCTAGTTGATATTTTATACTATAAGTGAGGTCTTAGTTATGGATGGAGGTTTTTTTCTTCACAAATTTGTTTGGGCATCTCGTAAAACTGTGCTAGAAGTTTTAAAATTGTTTCCAAACTGCAAGCAAAATCGTTTTTATTTTACGGTCATCCGGATGATGCTAGAGTACTAAGTAGAACGTATGCATTGACAATTGAAAAAAACCCGCTCTTAAAACAGAATTTGACTGATAATATTACGCCCTAAGTTCTAACATAATTCACAAAATTTGAAACGGAAGTCTCAAATAATTTCATACTTAATAATTTCATCACTTATAGTTGGCAATCTCTTTCCCGAAACTTGGACATTATTGACTATTCATGAACATGATTGATGCTAATATCATATGAGTCGAAATATAATGTTTTTTCCAGTTCATTTTAGGTTAGAAAACATCTTGCTATTTGGATCTGCTGGATTGGAACGGGTTAAAATTAAAATGTCATAGTACTAAACTTGTTAGATTGAAAACATTGTAATTACCTTAACGTACACTTATATTTAGTTTTGATATCAATTTTGTTCTTACATCGATATTACATTTTGCTCTCGATATGTCTTTAGTGATTAATGGTTTAATTTGACAAGAAATTCGTTCTCTGTATCTGTCCTTACAACTTGACTGACGACTTTCTTCCGTTGAGTATGAGAAAGTTCTATGTTCTAGCTATTTATCTATCTATGTATCTATATAAGGAAGAAGAACAAAATGGCTTATAATACTACCCTCTGTATTAAATCAAAATGTCACACTGACGACATTCAACGTATGGACGTGTTCGCTCGGGGGAGGAGCTGGTGTATTACAGTTATAACTTCAATATTGAATTGATAATAAAATAGACGCAGTTTGATTATTTCAAAATTGAACAAATCAAATTTGACAATAATTATCGCAACTTTATGTGTATTTTTATTCTATTAATATTCACAAAAAGTTAGGATTAGGTCTTGCTCTCTTATAACACCTTACACAACTAATAACGCATATTTTAGAGCTTTTATTTCCCAAAACGTAGTGTTCAAAAAAGAAGCTAAACGTTTTCAAAGTTTCAACTTTTATATTGTGTTAGTAATATTTTTATACACTGTTTCATCAATCAATACATAGTATAAAACAAAGTCGCTTTCTCTGTCCCTATGTCCCTATGTCCCTTTATATACATCCATATTATAGTAAAGTAAGGGGTTGAAATAGGGGTTGAAAGGGAAATGCTTCAAAAACTAAAAAAGTTGTGCATCGATTAAGCTCAAATATTAACACGATATACAACCAGCTTCAAAGATCTATTGTTTTTATCTACTTTTAACCTTCGGAGGGTAGAAAGGTGAAGCGAGAAAGTGGGAAGGAATTATCGAATATTTACAAATATACCTAAGTGGGGTATCAAATAAAAGAGCATGACGTGTACATTACAAAACTTTTATCCCACGCAAGGAAATGTGGAGGGAGGGGTGCAAGTGGGGATGTTGCCCAGCAAAGCGGGTAGTTCACAGCTAGTATTGAAATAAAGTAACATTACTTTCAAACAATTTCCTAATGATTGGAACAAGTACAGCTGAATATTTGTATTTACAATAGAATGTAAGATTTGCTTGTAATTTTAGTGGGCGTAAAATTACAACTGAATTTGATAAATAGAATGCGACATCTTATCAGTAAAATATTTCCATTTCTTCATTCTGTGAAATTTTGTTTTTAACTTTTGAGTGTATTTTGCGTAATATTGGAATATTTTAATATATTCCCATTATTAATCTTATAATTATTGGATATTAATAATTCATATTTATATCCAATTCTATAACAAAATTAGGTAGATACATATTCATAATGAATGGAACTGGCTGATGCCTGTTGAAACAGCAATAGAACAATCGCATCATTTTAAGCTCACTGGAAACGCGTATAGAGAATACGTGTCGTGAATAATAATAACGCATGACAGTTGTTGACTTGTTAGTCAATAACGTTATAATATATTTTATACAATAAGCTAGACTGACGAGCTGACCAGATGTGTTCGCTAACTTCCCCGGCAGACCGATTAGTCAATATGTGAGCAACCCTGACAAGTCCGGGTTGCAGCAAGGGTTACAATTCTTCAAGAGAATTGTATACTTTACGCATTGGCAAAAGCAGTCTATCTTTTTTTCGATTTGATATAATTTTTATTTATAAGTCAAATTTAGCTTAGCATTCTCTTTCTTACTTCCTTGTAAGAAGCTTAAATGGAATTTTAAACTCAAAGTTTTCAATAGAAATATCCATTTTGATTATCTTTATTCGATAAGACTACTTTTGAAAATTATTTTACGCACTCTTATCATATTATGTGCAGGCAAAATTGATCAGCGGAAATAATATGGTTTTAAGATATTTTTGCCATTCCATTAAATATTGGATTGTGTGTATACAAGAAAATGGCATATGAATATAACTAATTAATACACATTATAGATAAAACATACATATACATACCTTATCTATTTATCTATACATGGTAGAATAGAAAGTCACTTCCCGAGCTTGTCTGTCTGTTTATCCGATCCGAACCCCTTCTAAATTTAAACCATGGAATGGATTTTGAAACAATTGTCACAATTATGTAGATAATTTTTGAAGTAAAACTTCTTAACCCGCAATGCTCAAAAAATAAATGGACGAATTACCGATTACGAATCGGTAATCGCCCTATTAGCTCAGTTGGTTTAGGCGTAACCAATTCCGTCCACCGTACGCTTTGGGTAGCGGGTTCAATTCCCACCGTCTCAACAAAATTAATTTAATTAATAGTTGTGATGAGCTGGTGTAGTGCATGGTACATGCATGAAGGAGGTTCACTCAGCTTCGGAAATTGAGGAGCTGATAAATGAAATTATCAGCGGAAAGGTGGTTAAACACATGTATGGTATCACAATGGGCTCTATAGCCTAAGTGTGTCCTTCGTGTACAGCCAATATAACCTAACCTAATCTAACCTACGAATCGGTAAAAAACTGTGGCATTATCACATTGGAATGTTACGAAACTGGAAATTCCAGCCTTTCATTTCTTCTTCTTCACACTCTCTAATATTAAAAATAATTTAATTTCTCTTTCAAAGGTGGCATTCGTGTTCTAAGGTTTAACTTAACTTAACTTAAGGTTCTTAGGGTTTCCTACTGATTAGTTTTGAATAAATCTATGAAAACATATCTTCCATGTATCGTTTTCCCATAAGACCAATGTGAAATATGCGTACTTTTGCAGCCCCAGCGATAATTTTCCGTTCGAAGCCGGGTCGGTTCGCTAGTAGTTAGTGTAGTCTGTTCTAGAGATGAGAGTTAACAACCATTTTTAATCAAACCTCATCTACCTCTTACCACAAATGTAAATATTATACTTCGTAATTGAATTTCATTTTAATATATGCGCGCTATTAATAAAACCCATTATATCAATTTAATGGTGAAATATAGGTTAGTTTATCCTTTGATAATAATTTAGTATTGAAATGGTATGTATTTATTTTACACGGGATGGTTGGGGGTACCTGACTATGAGAAATTCATGACATCGCATATGAAATAATCTCAATAAATACATCATCTAAGAGCCACGTGGCCGACAGACTTATAACAATTCAACAAATCCATATTTTCGTCCTTTACTGTTAATAAATTTATATTTCTTAGTACCTGGATGACCGAGCTTTGCTCGTTATTTATTTTAAATAAAATCTCGCGAAATCGATTTTTCGCACCCGAAACTTCCTGCATACTAAATTTCATGAAAATCGTTTACTAGTTACCGAGAAAAAACGACGTTTTCTTAAAATGAAAAGGTCAATTTTTCTCCAATAAAATCCCTGCATATTAAACGTGTGTTACTTAACAACGCCATCTACCGAAACCTAGCCTTAGTGTTTTATTGTCGGGAAGGCAGTTAGCTCCTCCCAATTAAAAAGAATAATAGTATGACTACTCGCCAATAGATGCTTCTAAATTTGATAATATAGATATCTAACTCTAACTATAGTCGTCTTTGTTAATCAAATGATGGATCTTCGATGAACTCATAATTAAATAGAAATTTTATTTTTATATCATAGGCAACCTTATATTTTTATGGCATTATTATAAAATACAAGATTGTCTAAATATTTTAGATAGTTTTTTATCACACTCTCTAGATTTTTTTATATAGAAATATCCAATTGAAAAGGATAACATATATGAATCATCATTTTTCAGCCAACTTTGAACGAAAAAATAATAATAAAAAGCCGGATGACCTAGGAATTTTTTGTGATTTTTGGAAACTTTGTTAATCAAAAACGTATTTATAAATTTTTATTGAAATCCCTAGTATTATGCAATCCTTGGTCTTATGGGAAACCGGTAGATGGATGATATGTTTTCATAGATTTCTCCAAAATTAGTCATTGGAAATTAAAAAAAAAACACACTTTAATTAAAATAAAAACAAATCAATTATTGAAAACAAAAAATACCCGTTGTGACCGACTAATTAACGATGTATAAGCGCGGTAGTGGGAACACAAATTTGAAAAATATTTATTTTCCATTTTGATGGTGAATTATGCTATAACCGGACAATATAGGACGAAAAGTTATAATCAAATTTTTCGATATCTGGATAATTTCCAAAATCTAATTTCGATAACCGAGGAAGATATCGAAAATTGTATTCTTATTTTTAATCTTAATTGTATTACCTTAAATTGAACTCGTTTTCTGACGCATGAACAGCCTGTACATTCACTATTCAGTATTACAGTATAATTTTCGATACACGTATGTAAAGGTAAAAGTATGGGTTTTTACGTATTATATGTATATGAATGGCGCAGTAACTACATTACTCTCTACATTTGTAATGTTCTACATACATCACATGCATATATTATATAACAATAGGGCACTATTGTTAAAGTCAATTAATTATTTGATTGTGTATTTGATGTGTTTTGTTGTTTATCAAGATTCATTAAACACTTGAGCTAGCTACTTTTTTACTTGTTTTTTGAATTTTACAGTTTCTCTTCATACATACCATTTGTGGTAGATTTATAGTATTTGTTTATTGTATCTTGTTCCTAAAGCACCAAACGTACATTAACTTTTAAATTTAATTTAAACATTTTGTATCATCTGTCGCATTGGTAAGGAGCACAGTAGATCGAGGGGACACCTAAATCAACAGCAGCACTATTTTCTTATAAAATCATGTAAAATCAACTTGAAAACTAAGAATACAATTTTTTGATATCTGCCTAAGTTTTCGAAATATCGGAAGCTAAATAATTAAACAAAATTTTCAATTTTCGATATTTTGAAAATGACTCCAGATATCGAAAAATTTTATTCATACTTTTCGTCTTAAATTACCAAGTTATAACATAATTCACCATCAAAATTGAAAAAATATTTTTTTTTTAATTTGTGTCCCCACTATCGTGCTCATACATCCTAAATTAATCGGGCACAACACATTTAAGGGTATAAGGTTTCGAAACAGGTGGTCGCCACCTTGAATTTTTAAAAAGAGCTAAATTGTTTAATTTGTCATAAAAATAACATTTCCAAAACTTTGAATGGTTAGAAATGACTGCTTGAAAGGTAGAAATGCTTTTTTGGTTCAATGTCGAAACTGGCAATCACAGGCGAAAATAAGATATATATCGTGATTATTTTAACTTTATATTGTCTTTTTTGAAGTTGGTTTAATTAAAAAAAATTAATAACAAATTAAATTGAAATTGATCTGAAAATTTTCTTTTCGGATTCAATTACAAAGATTTATTATTAGAAAATAAACTAAAATTATATTTTTAGTAATCTTTCTATAATAACGACTATTAAGTTTCTTTTATATCATTAAAAATATGCGAGTCATCTTTAAATAGAATTTTCCATTTTCTCTATACAGCATTATTATAATTAATACAATAAAAATGACTTGGTATCTTTTTTCTCTAACAAAAGTAAAATCATCTATTATTTGCAATTGCATTTCTCCATATCATATTATATATATATATATATATATATATATATATATATATATATATATATATATATATAATGTATAATATGAATGTAGTATTATAGTTAATTTAATTTACCTATTTTGTTGTAATACTCGAAGAAAATAATATAATTTGATAAATTGGATAAGACTTTAGTCTGTAATATTATTATATCAAATTAGTCATAATTGTTTTCTCATATATTTATTTGTAGGAGGATCATTTCATACTGACGTTAAACGCATGTTATACAATATGAATCATAAAGAACAAATCTAACTTACGAATGAATTCTCTATATGTTAAAAATAAAGGAAAATGAAAGAAACCGCTCGCATTTTACTTAAACCTCATGGAATGTGTTTCTTAGGAGTCAAACATTTTTAGTAAGGCATAAGTTAGTGGTGCAAATATTTCTATTTGTTTATAAACAATAAATTGTTAATTCAATGAAACCATCAATGTTAAAGTTGACTTATGAAATTAATAAATAGGCAACTTCAATTACGTATACGTTGTACATGTATAATAGTTTTCGATTATTTGACAAACACTTAACATTTACTCCATTCAAGTTGCCTATTTACTAATTTTTTAAGTGAACTTTAACATTAATCGTTTCATTGAATTAAAATTTTATTGTTTATTAACAAATATCAACATTTGCACCACTAACTCATGCGTTACTAATGATATTTGACAACTAAGAAACACATTCCATGATTTTTGTAACATCTTTTACTGTACTACTATCTTATACCGCACGCTATATATTTTATAAGGTTGCCAACGTCTCGAGGAAGAAGCTTATTAGAAGGATATAAAGTTACTTATTACTTTATTAAGAATGTATTAGCCCGCCAACACTTGCATTAACCTTTCGATAATCTTTGTTCACGTGATAAGAGATTTGTTCACGCTTTCTGCTAATTTTTTTTAGACACTAGCTAATTAAAAATAGTTTGATTAAGTGATTATTGAATGATGTCAAAATTTACTGAGTACGACAGGATGGCTACAGAATGAAAATCATAAATGTTACGTTTTATTATTATATTTGCATTATTATACGTTTCTCATGACTCTTGCTGTAACATAACTGAATACTGTGCTATATTACATGCATTGTTTTTTAAGAACTACAATTTAATTTGATATGTAATTTTCTTCTTCAAAACCCACAGATTACTTCATTTGTTTATACTTTTTTTTTGTTTCGTCTTATTTCATTTTATTTCATCAACAAGAAAACAAAAAAGAATCCAATTACATGGAAATCCTTATGGCACGCATTTGTATGACCAACGTCAAGTTTAATCCGCACACCCATTGAACTACAAGCAGTAGCCGTCCCCATCCAAAATTTATAATAATTCAATGTTTTGTCAAAATAATCGATACGTTGCTAATAAAAATTAGCCGGTTGTTGATAAATTTTCATACCCTCGTTTTTTCGACATGTTGGGAGTGGAGGTCACACCAAACGGCCCGATATTTTTGTAGGCCACTATTATTCTCTCTTAATATATTTATTTATCTTGCAATCAAGAAAAAAACAAATGGTTGTTCGTTCGTTTTCCACATCCAAAGTTTTCGTAAATTAAAACGTTGTAGGTTAAACTGAAATGAAGCCACTCACGAAGTTTCGTAAGAGTGTTAATCATGAAACCATGCCCCTCTGTACTGTTGACTATACGTATTTATATTTATATATATATATATTTTTTTACAAATTTTCATCAATTTTCTTAAAGAAAAACATATTGTGTTGTTGTAAGGTACGTTCCTTCCCTTGTACGTTAGATGTACTCATAAAATAATTAATTAATTTGTTATATACTTATAAGACATAATTTATATTTTAAAATTAATTTCATCTTGAACTGAAGGAATAGGATGAATATTATTATTATGATTATCTAATTATGATTATACAGCGTTAAATTTAAAACAAGGCTAATTTAAGTGATATTTTTCATTCATCTTATAATAAGGGATAAATAGAATAGGATAGCCATATATATATTTTATGTAGGCATTTTTATCCTTGTCTTCATGTAATAAATAGTAGGCAGTCGTATTATTATAAATACACAATCAGTAGATGTTTATCATTTTCAGATTGTAGACATTTATACATTACTTACGCCATATAATGAGTTTACTTACGCACTTACGCTGCGATACGGTCTAATACAATGATGATCATTTTAGGTTATCATTTTTTCTTTTTTTTTATGGTATAAAAATGGAATCATTTCTGTCTGAAAATACCAATTTAGCACTAGCCCACATTTTAGTTATTTCATTAAAGAAATACAATAATGAAATTTAGAAAATTTTAAAAAAACCCGAAATATTTTTCTGGTACTGAATCCTAAACTCGCACTTGAAACATAGCTTAGAACACTCTCCAATAAAAAACCTTTCAAACGAAACAAAAAAAACAAAATTCGGTTAATTCGTTTAGGTGCTACGATGCCACAAACAGACAGACAGACATACACACATAGCATAGTGGTCAAACTTCTAGCACCCCTTTTTTTTAGTTAGGGGGTTAAAGATGACCTTGTACAATGTTGGATCGTTTTTGGAATAGCTTCCTTCGCCCAGAAGTCTCAAAATTTATAAACAAATATATGTTTATATTAATAATATCACCATGCCCTTCTAAATACAGAGTAAAATTGAAGTCCAGAAAACCAACAATCATACTTACTCGATTACAGGATAAATCAAAGGTGTTTGCTTCAATCAAAGTAACTTGCGGTTGCATATTACAAGATGTGATCAATGTCCTTTTCAATCCTGAAAATAATTTTTTACCATCATTTTTTGTCTCAAAATATACGGATATCATAAAAATTTCAAATAAAAATTACCTGAAATTGGCCTGATATTCTTTTAAAGGAATTCGCCAGTAAAATCTTACAATAAAAACAGCTAAAATCACAAAAAGTGATGTAAAGCTACATTTTTGGTATTTTATTTGGACTCTTTAGAGAAGTGTGAAACCACATTTTGCAGGCAAAAAAAGGTGTGTTTCCTGCATAATACGCGAAAAACTGAAAAATTTTCGAACTTTTTTCAGTTTTTGCAGTGAAATTCAAAAACTGTGAGCTTTTTGACATTAGTTGCCCTAATCATTTTGAAAGTATACTAAATTTGAAACAATTTAAGCCGATCTACAGTTCCGTATGTCAAGCTTATTTTTGGATTTTTGTAGCGTTCTCAGGGGTGTAAAAAGTGAGTTTGTGTTCGTAAATTAGCAATTTAGGTCAATTGGGTTTCTGATCCGTAGGAAACTCTGTGAAAGCCTTGTTAACCGTAAATAAAAGTTTAAATGTAAAAAATATTCCCTATAAAAAAATGAACAACTTTTGTTTGAACCATTTTCTATAAATGATGAATGACCCAAAACTATAAATGATAAAGAGTTGAAAATTTTTATATAGCTTCAGCTAATGAGGTTTGTGAAAAAATTTCTAAAATTTCTAAATAAACAAAATTTCTAGAAAATACCTTCGAAAACACAGATTTTCAACAATGAATTTGCAGAGTACTTCAATTATTAACTCAGTCAATTGTTTAACTTTACTTGTTTATATACTTAATTTTATCTACTGCCCACAAAAAACGCAACTCTCTACGTTTAGTGGAAATATATTCATTTACTGTTCGATTAAATATTCAATTTTCTAAATTATCAATCGATACATATAACATTATTGTATAGGTATATAGCTTTGATGTCGTGAGATAAATTTTTGGCTTAACCAATAGAAAATTTCAAAGGAATTACAAAGAACGCCTTATAAATGAGATATGTATACTCTAGCCCTTACCTATTCCAAAAATCACTTGCCAACCTGTTTTTATTATTAAAATTTTGTTTAAATGGAAAATTTTGTTTAATTGGTGTCCTTTGAGCTATAGGTTTTCATATTTTTCAATGCTTCCAAAAAATTTTAGATTAGCATAAATTAATAACGCTGCGGCTTGCAGATCAACACATCACGTCATACAAAGTGTAAATGAACGCTGATGATCAATAAAGTCGCAGCATACCGTTTATTAGAACTTTCTAATAATAATTTTTGAATACCCTGTACTATATATAAAGTTCGAGTTGTTTTGTACTAGTAAGTGGTTTCTTTCCTTCATATATTTTTGATATAGCTTGTAGGTTAAATAATAATAAATACAAAGTATAGAAAAACAAGATGAGTGTTTTTGAATTAGGGTATGAAAACTCATTACAGCCTGCAACAAACTTTGTACTAGTAAATTGGATATTAGATTTGTGTCTGACATTATTTATAAAGTGGAGTATACTGTTTTGTACATAATACATATTATATACATGAAAAGACGGGAGAATGATGGAGCTGCTTCTGCTTCCTTGTTATCCTATATAACTTCTATCTTACTTACTTACTTACACATATCTACCTAAAATTATATAGGTGACTTTGTAGGGTAAGTTAAAACGCAGGATAATCTTAAACTCAAGGGTGACCTGCGTGAAAGTAAAAGAAAAACAAGTGAAATTTACAAAAAAAACACCCGACAAATTTTTCGGGTACGGAATCCTCAACTTTCACTTGAAATATAGCTAGGAACACACTCCATTTGAATTATCTATCAAACGAAATAAAAAAAAATCGGTTCAATCGCTTAGACGCCGCGATAGCACAGACAGCGATGAACCGATACTCGATGAACCGATTTTGATGATTCTTTATCTATTTAAAAGCTGGTGCTTCCCGTGTGGTCCCATTTTATTTTGGACCAATTCTGACAACGGCGTCCATGAGAAAACCATAAAAGTCTTAAATTTGCATTAAGTATGCACGACGAATAAAACAATATCACGCCAACCGATTTGGATGATTCTTTTTTAGTGACAAATTAGTTAGTGTACTTCAGATTCACTAAAAATAACAAAATAAAAATAAAAAACTTTTAACAAAAAGAGAACCGACTTCAAAAGAAAAACTTTTCCAAAACAAATTAATATGCACTAAAAAGTAAAAAAATAACGATAATATAATGTAGTTAAAATTATTGTTATTTTTGGAGTCGGTGTCAGTCAAGCTAATGTAGCAAACTGTTCCGTCAGAGTTGTTTCCTTGGCTGACACCGACTCCAAAAATAACAATAATTTTAACTACATTATATTATCGTTATTTTTTTACTTTTTAGTGCATATTAATTTCTTTTGGAAAAGTTTTTCTTTTGAAGTCGGTTTTCTTTTTGTTAAAAGTTTTTTTTTTGTAGGCAATTCGTATTTTATAGGAAAAAAGAGATAATTTTTATCTGAAAAATAAATTTTGTTAACTTCATAGTTTTTTGTTCTTAGTAAAAAAATAACAGCATTTTCCACATTTCCGGCTTAGTCACTGTGTTATATTTGCTACGATCAACTCTTAGAGCTTAGACAATTGCCCAAATCTCCCCTAGTGTGTGCGTTACTCATGTACGTGTGAATGTAGCTTCTATATACAACACTCTACTACATATAAAAGAATAGATGGATTAATGAAAGATTGTGCGTAATATAGTAACGTAAGTGTAGAATACCGTGTTATTCACTACATTACATATTACAGGGTTTTCTAAATTTTCTAGAAAACTGATTTAAAAAAGTTTAAGCTCACGTATATGATTCAGGATGTCAAAGCGCCAGGGCAAGTTTAGACTTGTCATTGAAATTATTTATACCTTATTTTCAACTTTGATGGTGAATTTTGTTATAACTACATGAATGTAGACGAAAAATATGAAAAAAAATTTTCGATATTTGACTTGGTTTTCAAAGTTGAAAATATATATTTTTTTTTTTTTTAATTTTTGTCCCCACTACCGTGTTCATACATCCTTAGTTAGTTGGGCACAACGGATATTTTTTCCAATAATTTATGAAGATTTAAACTTTAATTAAAAAACTTATTTTTTAATTTCCACCGACTAGTTTTGGAGAAATCTATGAAAACATAACATCTACCGTTTTCACATAAAACCAATGTTAAATATACCTACTTTTGAAGTCATTTATTTACTAAAATAATCGAGCAACCGCCCACTCTTCCCCTTAAATTTTAATAATTGATTCAGACTTAGTCCAACTTCATATAAAAAAAATCAAAGTTTTTATTCAAAGTTTCCTTGGCGCTCGTATATCCTTAAAACGATTTGTAAATTAATACTTTACAGAAGCACTGTATCAAATCAATGACGTATTACACACACATTTTTATGTTTGAACAAAATGTGACTGAATAATTAATCAAAAGAGAATGGGGCTTCTTACATTTTAACTTTAAACTTTGTGCTTTAGTTTAATCTTAAGATTTATTTATTCTGTTATACAGGTTGGGAGGGTTAGAGTTTGATATATTTGACTTTTACTATAATATTAGATATAGTTAGCAAGTTAGTTACTTGTTTTAAATAAATATATTGATATATAAAATCAATCTACCTCTTATGATAGATAGATAAGTGGGAGGGGATTCTAATAACATTTTGTATTTTTATTGAAATAAATGTCAAACTTAGTGATATTTCTATTTGATATTACGGGAGTGAGAAATTTGTTTTATAACAAAATAATTTGCTCGCTGCTTTTATATCACAAACAAAATAACACCTAGTACATGAGCAAAAGTTGTTTTTTAGTGTTGCTCTCATTTACTTTATCAATAGAGTATTCTTCTATTTTTGGAAAAGTACTTCAAAATGTTGATTTTGCTAATAAAAAGCCACCAAAAATGTATTTCGGGCAAATACACCCGTTTATTTGCCAAAAACTTACATATAATTTTAAACCTTTTTTAAACTGTCAAAAACGCGGACATCCAATTTGATGACGTAATATCAGTATCATTACAAGAAATAACACAAATAATTTTGACAGATATATTCATAGATATCTGATTATAACAAATATAAATACTTATTATCCATGGATATATTATACCCAGCTAATGTTTCTCTGTAAATATCACCATGTCGTCAGCAAATCTTAGGTGGTTTGGGTGGTTTGAAAAAAAAGATTTTATACCTATAATCAAATAATTATTATTATATTTGAACATCATACGCATTGTAATAAGCAAATTCAATAATTAATCGAAAATATATAAACCGTTGTATAATGATAGTTTTGAATGTCTTTTAATGTTGAAATTAAACTGAATACAATTTTACGCATGAAGATATTTACTGACATATTAAAACAATTACACTCAATAATTTTCAAAATCAATTTCCTTTGTTTTATATAATAGGGGCAGGTGTTGTGCCAAGAGTACAATTATCTAAATATTCACTATCTAAATTTTCCAGATATACGAGGAAATTTAACATAAAAAACGTCAAAACCGCGAAAATTTCTAAAGTAAGATTATAAACTTTGTGAATATTGAAAATTATATGGAGATAATGTGTTTTTTCACTGTTTTTTTGTGATTTTAGGGAATTGAAAAAAAAAATAATTATCTCGTCAAATGCATCAAATGGACGGAAAATGGTTACTCAGAGTTTTTGAAATATATGAACACGAATCCGAAGTTAAACAAATTCCATATGTACAAAAAATACATTTTTGAATGCACAAACGAAGAAAATTATCTCCTCATAATTTGCAATGTTCGCAAAGTTTATAAATACCTTTTAGTACCTAATGCAAACAAGTAATTGACTGAGTTATTTGTTGAAATACCATGTAAAGACAGTGTTAATGACGCAATCGTTTGTTTTTTGACGTAACGCCAGTAAAGAAAGATATTCCCTCTTAGATAGCCACACATTCATAACTGATATTCCCATATAATACATACTAAATTTGAAACTAATTTGCGCCCTCGTGGGTAAACAGTGATGTTAACAAAATAATGTTTTAAACAAAAGTTGTTTACTTTTTTGTAAGGAACATTTTTTATATTTAAATTTTTGTATAATCACTAACGGTTTACAATATGGATAATATGTACCCAACACCAAACATCTTTTCGATTTTGAATTATCATGATGACAGGCGGACACCTTTACCAAATTTTTGTTCGTAGCATCAATATTTTCAAATGCTACAAATTTGGGAATAAACTTAGTATACCTTGATATATATTTAATATATACAGGGTATAAAAATAATCAATAAAAATTCAATAACACACAACACTTTAAAGTTATTCTCGATTTTTGTAGTTTTCCGGGCAAATTTTCTTTTTCTTTCCTTCAAAACGCCGACTTGAACGAATATTTAAAAAAAAAACCAAACTCAACCTCGCTTTTTACGTCCTAATAACGCTATTAAAATTAAAAATTTCAACTTGATACCTCTTTTCGTTTTTGAGTTATCCTGGCGGACAGCCAGACAACCGGAAATAGACTAATTAGGTGATTTTACGAACACCTATACCAAATTCTGTTTGTAGCATCACTATTTTTAAGCGTTATAAAATTGAGCCTAAACTTAATATACCTACTGTGATATATTTCATATATACATGGTATAAAACCCACATCACGATTCATCTTGCTTTAGAAATTTTGCGAGGAAAATTGTTAAATTTCCTCGTCTAAAAGGAGATTCCAGGTACTACAACTTCTCTTATAGTTTTCATACATATATTATGCTAACATTTGTTATCCATGTTTTGCTCCTTCAAAGACATAAATAATATATTAATACGTAGAATATTACATATAATTTTAACTCAATATATATAAATACATACATATTCCTTCATATAGTAAGTAAATATCTTTGAAATGAACCAACATTTTGATAAACTATCATCATAACCCATAAAATTATGCTAACTTAATGTATATTTATTCATGTAAGCATTCATATTCAAATAACATAATACATATCAACTATAAATAGATACAACTTTACAATCCTTATTTCGTATCCCTTTTTACCTCTGTATATAGACAAGCTCAAATCATCGTGCATTTGCATAGGTACTTGAAGGTGGCGTTACAAGTAGAATTTGTAGTAAGCCAACTTTGATTTCCTTCGAGAGCTAAGGCATTATTTTATTTTCCTTAATATACCGGTGAATCATTGAATATTTTTAACATTGGTACTAACCAAATGTTTTCAATTATGTTTTGTTCTTCACCCAGAGAGCTTAGTAACCTAAAACATGTCAGGATATGTTCAATAGGGTCGTAACTATCCTACCATAATTTGGTTTTTTTTTTAAATTATAATAATAATATTTATTTGTTATAAGATACAATATCTTGTACAAAGGACTTGCTTGTCATTATTATATAGTAAACTGAAGTACTTTTTCGAATATAGTAGAATACCCTATTTCAGTCTGTATAAATCTGTTAACATTATTTTCATATGGAGGTCAAGTGGCGTTTGTATAAAATTTTTAATACATACATTAGAATTTGTTTCTCTTGATCTTTCATTTAATCTATCTCCATTCATTTAGTTTCATATAAATATAGTTTTATTTTTCATGCATTAAAAACGATACACGTACGATGGGTTTGGTTGATTCATTCTTGATAAGTTGTATAAAGAAAATTATAAACAGCTGCAACAGCAAAAACCAATTTCATTAAAATATTTCCATTTTTGTTAAAACCCATGCTTTTGCATAACTCATGATAAAAAATCTAACGAAATATCACCTAGCAGCAACTAGTTGACAATTTGATCAAATCAAATAAATATTCCTACTAACGATTATATAGTGTGTCCCCGGATAGAGGTATAGGATATAGATATCTTATACAGAATGACTTTTTTTCTTAAAATGCAAAATAAGAAAATTTACAAGTATAGTTACCTCTATCCGGGGACACACTGTATATTATCGGCGTTTGTTCTGATAACAACCCAAATTGCAATATTTTTGGAGCTATGTTCCTTATCACACGTTATCGTTATCATTTGTTTGCTGATTGGGAGGTTAAACCAAAAAAAAAAGTGCACTAAAAAAAACGACACCAAAAACTGACTATTTTGATCCAGGTTACCTAGGATACTTAAACTTTTTAAATCGATGCAGCTTGCCATTGAATTTTGAGAAAATGCAAAAAGTACAATGCAATTTGTATGTCAAATCAGAAGTATACCTTTTTTAACTAATGCTACAATTATTTCATACAGTAAAAACTAAAAGTAGCAAACAAGTATTTGACTTCTAAAATTAATACCAAAAATTTACAGAAAATATCTTGTAAATAAAAATAGTAAGCGCTACATTTATAATTAATAATATTTTACATCTTTTTAATTAATTCGTAAATTTACACAATTATGTCAACATATTGTCAATAATAGTGTAGTAAATAAGCCGGAAAATACCATCAAATGTGGAAAAGTGGTGGAACAGCTCCGATTTTAAAAATTTTTTGTGTACGTGTTCCTTAGAGCTTTAGGAACATTCAGCCGCACTAACCTTGGCATAACAGAAAAAAATGAGGAAATTACGGTAGTTTTCTCATCCCCAGAGCAATCCAAATAGTAACAGAGAAAACAAATCAATATTTCTACTCGAAAATCGTCTCTAAGGGTTTTTGAGGTCGCTGATCATAAATTCAAGGTTAAAAAGCAACTGAATACAGTTGCAATCCCACTAAAACAGTGATAAACAAAAAATTTACTACATTCAAAATTTTGCTTCAGAAATTGTCTCTTGTGGAGCTTTAAGGTTCGCTGTTCATTAATTGAAGGTCAAAAAGCAATTGAGGATGGTTTCAACCCCATTTAAACTACCCCTAGAAGTGTCAATGATAAAAAAAATTGAAAATTTTGAATTTCACCTCAGAATTGTCTCTCTGTGGTTCTTGACACCTATTAGTGCTAGGTTAATTTTGACCACAGAAGAATTACACTTGGTTTGTCAAAATTGGATAAAATTTCGATGTAATAGCGCAAAATTAAATATTTTGAATTTTGATGACGTCATCAAATACAAAAATTCGATTTTTTTATTAACACAGGCAATTTTGATCCGTTCTTATTGGAATTTTTTTTGAAACCAACTAATTTTGGGTCATTCTTTTCAGCTCTGATGTCAGTTTTTCGCTAGTTATCACTTATGTGCTTAATTCCGAAACCAGACCTCCACATTCTTGAAACCTATTAGTGCTAGGTTAATTTTGACCACAAATTTGAAAAGTATGGCCCAAATTTAGTAGGATTACATACTTTGTTTATCAAAATTGGATAAAATTTCGATGTAATAGAGCAAAATTAAATATTTTGAATTTTGATGACGTCATCAAGTTCAAAAATTCGATTTTTTTAAACAACACAGGCAATTTTGATCCAATCTTATTGGAATTTTTTTTGAAACCCACTTATTTTGGGTCATTCTTTTCAGCTGTGATGTCAGTTTTCCGCTAGTTATCACTTAAGTGCTTAATTCCGTGGCCACACCTCCACATTCTTGAAATCTAATAGAGCTAGGTTAATTTTGATCATAAATTTGAAAAATATGGCCCAAATTTAGTAGGATTACATACTTTGTTTGTCAAAATTGGATAAAATTTCGATGTAATAGAGAAAATTAAATATTTTGAATTTTGATGACGTCATCAGGTTCAAAAATTCCATTTTTTTAATAACACAGGCAATTTTGATCCGATCTTATTGGAATTTTTTTTGAAACCAACTAATTTTGGGTCATTCTTTTCAGCTGTGATGTCAGTTTTCCGCTAGTTATCACTTATGTGCTTAATTCCGTGGCCAGACCTCCACATTCTTGAAATATAATAGAGCTAGGTTAATTTTGATCATAAATTTGAAAAATATGGCCCAAATTTAGTAGGATTACATACTTTGTTTGTCAAAATTGGATAAAATTTCGATGTAATAGAGCAAAATTAAATATTTTGAATTTTGATGACGTCATCAGGTTCAAAAATTCCATTTTTTTAATAACACAGGCAATTTTGATCCGATCTTATTGGAATTTTTTTTGAAACCCACTAATTTTGGGTCATTCTTTTCAGCTGTGATGTCAGTTTTCCGCTAGTTATCACTTATGTGCTTAATTCCGTGGCCAGACCTCCACATTCTTGAAATATAATAGAGCTAGGTTAATTTTGATCATAAATTTGAAAAATATGGCCCAAATTTAGTAGGATTACATACTTTGTTTGTCAAAATTGGATAAAATTTCGATGTAATAGAGCAAAATTAAATATTTTGAATTTTGATGACGTCATCAGGTTCAAAAATTCCATTTTTTTAATAACACAGGCAATTTTGATCCGATCTTATTGGAATTTTTTTTGAAAACAACTAATTTTGGGTCATTCTTTTAAGCTGTGATGTCAGTTTTTCGCTAGTTATGATTTATGTGCTTAATTCCGGGACCACGCCTCCACATTCTTGAAACCTAATAGAGCTAGGTTAATTTTGATCATAAATTTGAAAAATATGACCCAAATGTAGTAGAATTAAATACTTGGTTTATCAAAATTGGATAAAATTTGAATGTGATATCGAAATTTTATCCAATTTTGATAAACAAAGTATGTAATCCTTCTAAATTTGGGCCATATTTTTCAAATTTATGATCAAAAATAATCTAGCTCTATTAGATTTCAAGAATGTGGAGGTCTGGTGCCGGAATTAAGCACATAAGTGATAACTAGCGAAAAACTGACATCACAGCTGAAAATAATGACCCAAAATTAGTGGGTTTCAAAAAATTCCAATAAGATCCGATCAAATTTTTGTCAAAAATGGTGATCAATTTTCTCGAATCGGTCACTCCTATATGAATATCATCATGAGTAAGTTGTATAACTCAGAATACCGTCAATTTTATTGAAAAACATGTACGCCATAAACTTATATTCATATAAAATATTGGCAAAGTAAAATAGGTACAATTTAAATAATTCATGAAAACTCAAGAAACTTTCATCAAAAAAAAAAAGTGTAAAATGTGCGGGTGCCTATGAATAACGATGTTGCTTTGCGAAAATATCATTACAGAAATCATCCAATATGAAAAAATTTACGTTATTTTATTAAAATGAATTTTTTATTCAATTTATATTTATCACTTTTCCACGTTGGCATATTTCCATAAAATAAGATATGTGTGAAAAATATAGTATAAGCCATCCAAAACGTTTCTTTGTCACTTTCAGTAGAGACAAGTATGGTTAACATTTTTTGGCTAACGGTAATTTTAAAGGGAAAGTGTACCAAATTAATAATTTGTGAGAAATTTTACCTAGTTTCTGATTGTATTTGTATAAATTCCATGTATTTATGCTTTTTTTGGTTGTTGAGAAAACCTTGACCTCTCACGTTAAATTAAATTAAAACAAAATAAAAAATTTTAAAGTGAAATTAATATTTGTTTTAATTAAAATGCCACAACATATCTCAACAGTTTTCAAATAAAATTTCTGACAAACTTTCCTATTGTTAAAGGAGTTTTTGAGAGTGATACACTCTTCGGAAAAATTGTTACTGCCACCATCGTGATCCGCGTGCCGTTTTCCATAATAATGCATAATTTGTAAGACAATAAGCGTTTAGTAAAATTTTAACAAAAACTTGCAAGGTAGACCATTTTAATCTATACACCTAAATATTCCTTCCATATCCTCTATTGAAAACATTATATCCTGCTTTAACTATATACGTCTGTATATATCACACACATTACCATTGGTGTGTATCCCTCAACAACACGTTTCCAATATTGTTACATCGAAAACATAGTTGCTTTCTTCTGTTAGGTATGTATATTAGAGTAAGAGCCAGCGCCTGCCAGACATACGTTAAAGTATAAAAGCTGAAATTTTTTTTGCGTATTCTCAATGGTGTAGGGACCAATCTTTGGGGGCTACAAACCTTGACTTCGGTAGGTAGCAGGTAATCAGGGGCGCAGTACCCGAGCTCTCTCACGTTAAAGTATAAAAGCTGAAATTCACACAGAGTGTTCAAATGACCATTTTAAGTCAATATTGAAAAAGACATATCAATCCATCCAACTAACATTAGAAGACCTATCGGTCAAATATTCAATAAGTAAATCGTCATAGTTGTATAAGTCATAAACGGTTAGTGATACAAAAAAAATTAGTTTACAAAAATTAGTTCACCGGGTCAGCTAGTCTACAATAAATATAGATACTATGTGTATAATAGTAGACAGCTAAATTCTGACTCAATAACATTTACATTTGTGGAATATATATGCAAGCTCAGCAACTTTGAGTACAACTACTAGTACTAGTAACAACACTACACAACAATACTGATGCTTACTTGTTGTAAACGTTACACTTGATTCTGTATATCTAATAATATAACACTAGCGCGACCCGTGTGGAAATTCACTCCCGCAGTTACCGTAACCCGTAGCTAACTTATACCAGTGGCTAAAAGCTACACCCAAAAAATTTCGAAGAAAAGTGGTGAAAAAAACCAAAGTTTAATATTAAGAGAACATGTCTTAAAAATAGCAATTATCACTACATAGTATAAAACAAAGTCGCTTTTTCTGTCCCTATGTCCCTATGTCCCTTAGTACGCTTAAATCTTTGAAACTACGCAACGGATTTTGATGCAGTTTTTTTTATTAGATAGAGTGATTCAAGAGGAAGGTTTTTATGTATAATACATCCATATTATAGTAGAGTAAGGGGTTGAAATAGGGGTTGAAAGGGATATGCTTCAAAAACTAAAAAAGTTGTGCATCGATTAAGCTCAAATATTGTTTTTATCTAATTTTAACCTTCGGAGGGTAGAAAGGTGTAGCGAGAAAGTGGGAAGGAATTATCGAATATTTACAAATATACCTAAGTGGGGTATCAAATAAAAGAGCATGACGTGTACATTACAAAACTGTTATCCCACGCAAGGAAATGTGGAGGGAGGGGTGCAAGTGGGGATGTTGCCCAGCAAAGCGAGTAGTTCACAGCTAGTAATTAGTAAAATCGTAATTATATAAAATAGTAATTATCATTGACATTTATTTATTAAATTTATAATATTTTTCGTTCAAATTATTTGTCTAGCGTGTTTTTTCCTAAGCGGTACAGTTTTGACCGTGAGTATACTTTTCATCAAACCTAGACATAATAAGCTTGAAAATTAGGTGTGAATCATGGAATTTGATAAAGAAAAAATGAAGATAAGTGTAGGACAGAAAAAAAACTTGCTAGAGTAAATAATATATAAGATCAATTCAAATATGCTTACATTAATGTGTGTGAAGGTAGAATATGTGAAGACATGGAGACATAAGTAAGTTAAATATGCATCAGACACGCCAACCAGGTTCTTTGATGGCAAACTATCAAGTGTAGTTAGTCATTGTTTAATCAAACGAAAGTTAGAAAAACCCATGTACCTCCACTTTTTTTATTTTAAGTCCATGTTACTCGGTCGAATGTATTTTTGTTTTCGAGAAATCAGTCTCTTGATGAAAAACCCTTTATGCTATAAATGTGCAATGTTGTGAGGAATGTTACAATAATTCGTATATTTTTTTCTTTAAATTCTGAACTATTTTCTTAAAATCTCGATTGTATACGGGCTATGCTTGCCTCTATACATAATTTAACGGGTTGTTTAAATAATTCTAACCAATCCGATCTAATTGCTATCCCTATACACGGTGTTCTGTTATTGACTGCAGATCGTCTGCCTACAGAATAAGCTCATAAAGACGAAGGAAAAAGTCATTTAACAATTTTGGATTTGAGCCCTAGTTTGGGCGCTACAAGTATGGCAAAAATTGATAAATTTGTTCATTCACTGACTATGATTCGATAACCAGCAGCCAATGATAATCAGTAGAAATTAGTATTTTTCATTTAATAATATTAAACCAAAGAAGGGATATGAACTGATTTCAATTGGATTATATTATTTTGAAAAAACATTTTAAAAAAGTATTTGATTGGTTTGGTCAAATCCTACTTTTTTTATTTTTATTATATTTTTGCAAGAAAACATTAGATTATTAGTAAAAAAACAAATTACGTCAGCATAGGCGTTTTTTTGTTTGTTTACGTTAAATTAAAACAACGCCTTTTATGACGTAATTTGTTTTTTTACTAATAATCTAATGTTTTCTTGCAAAAATATAATAAAAAAAAAAAAGTAGGATTTGACCAAACCAATCAAGAGAGCTGGAGGCTATAAAACGTTGGTTGTTACTTTTAAGTCCAGTGAAGCGGGCGGGTATCAAGCTAGTTTAAAATAAATTTTATTTCGTGTACACATTGAATTTAGTAAGTTACATTGTATACGATACGATATACGATATCACAATAAAGATGGGACTATGTTCTTCTTCATATATACAATTTTACATACACTTGAAGTGTGACGTATACTATTCAGCAGTCAGCTCAAACTCTTCTAATACGTAGCACATAATAACGCCTTGAATGTTCAACGCTTGATATACTCTGTAACAAAATACGCTTACATAAGGAGATTCTAATTTCCACTCGAGTTTAATTTTTGAGAAAAAAAATTGGACCTTTTTATACCATGCATATATGAATTATACATAGTATATTAAGTTTAGTCCCAAGTTTGTAACGCTTAAAAATAATGATGCTAGGAAAAAAATGTTGTCATAGGTGTTCATAAAATCACCTAATTAGTCCATTTAAGGTTGTCTGTCCGTCCGTCCGTCCGTCTGTGGACACGATAACTCAAAAACGAAAAAAGATATCGAGCTGAAATTTTTACAGCGAACTCAGGACGTAAAAAGTGAGTTCAAGTTCGTAAATGAGCATCATTGGCAAATTGGGTCTTGGGTCCGTAGGACCCATCTTGTAAACCGTTAGAGATAGAACAAAAGTTTAAATATAAAAAATGTTTCTTATCAAAAATTAAACAACATTTTTTCGTAAACATAACTGTTTACCCGTGAGGGCGATAATTAGGCGGAAATTTTATATGTACTATACTTGATTATCAGTTATGTATGTGTCACATGTTTGTATGTGTAATGTGATAAAGAAATCAACACTGACTATGCATGGTATTTCAACAATTAACTCAGTCAATTGTTTGTTTTCACTTGTTTTGTAAATAATTTTATTCTCTCGACACTTTTTTCGCTAAAATCAATAGCGAAGCAGCAAAAAAAACAACGTTAAATCAAGATGGTGGCCTTCCCTCAAGTTGTAAAATCTCGCCTTTTCAAATTTAAACTTATCTTTGATCACCTTAACCGTAATGAAAAAAAGTCGGACTTCCTCCCAAAAATGCGATTTAAAAATCTTGGATGATTGCACTATTATTATTCTATTCAAGTGAAATAAGTAAGCATCATAATCAATATATTACTGCCGTTAATTTTTCAACGAGCTTTGATTTCGTATAGTATAGTACATCTTCGTAAACAGTTCCTCTTGCTTTGAATGCCCTACTTGGCAAACACCACATTATATCATCGATCAGAAGCCAACATTTTCATTTATAATTCAAAGCTTGTTTCTTCTGCTTCGTCTTCACTTCTTCTGTACAAGATATAAGATACATAAACTTAGAAGGATGAGAACAGAAATGAAAACATATCTCATATTTATGTGGTGGAGAAAACTATATGATCATATTATTTGTAATGTAATACTTATTTTATTGATAAATATCTCTAGGTATCACTCAGATTATATCGGCCGCACAAATTGTTTCAATTCTAAGGATTCCGTTCCATCAAAATTTAATAGTAATTTAAGGTTTTGAAACCAAAATGAAAGTCTTACCAAAAAACTGAAATTTTGTGTGTCAATTAATGAGTAGAAATTTTAATCCGGGTCTGATCCAATTGGCCGTCGTTTCTATCCGGCTTGGATGTGGAAAATCTGATCAGATTCGGACCAATTGTGTAACGCTTGAGTCGCTCCGGGTCGGAGCTGGTACACTCATCCGGCCCGCATCGATTCTGCTTTTACGGCCCTGATAGAGGTATTTTTATCCGTCCCGGATTGATTCTCGACTGATCAAAAACTGATCCAATTTTTTTGAAATGACATCATGCCGAGAAGTGGTGGGCTGGATCAAATTCGGATAAGATTTGTAACACTTGAGACAGCCTGGGCCTTTTAAAAAGGACAAGATTCAATTTTAATTCAATTCAATTTGTTTTGTTATCACGTTTTTTGTATTTTTCGTTATGAAGTTTTTTAATACTTGAAAGAATCTGCAGAGGGCCACTCAATTAAAATTATTATTAAACGTAACCAATTATAGTCTAAGATCCCAATTAGGATCGACCTTCACCCATCTGTTTACCGAATGAAAGTTATTTTTTATGAAATGTAAAATGTTAACAAATATCCCTGCAATGGGGTTGCCTAAAAAAATGTGGTCAAGACTACTTTTAGTGAAAATATCAAGAGTAAAATTTTTTGAAATTTTTCACTGACTTACATATCTAACGAATATTGATCTACTCGAAAGTAAAAGCCATAAAGAATATGCAGCAGCTATGCTGTCTGCCTCTTTTCGTTCACTATTTTCGCATTTATACAAGTTGTGAATAGTAATTACGTTCATCTGTTAATTCATTTCCTCACATATATAAATAAAGATAATTTTATTGCAAATACGGTGCTATATGATTGTCCACAAAATATCAGTCAAAAAATAAAGTTTACAAGCTTTCCAAGTTTTGATATTTTTATTAAAAGTTGTCTGGACCATATTTTTTAGGGCAACCCACAACAGGGATATTTGTAAATATTTTACATTTCATAAAAAATAACTTTCATTCGGTAAACAGATGGGTGAAGGTCGACCTTAATTCGGATCTTGTACTATTATATTTTAGTATTAGATGTAGCTTACAGATGGTGCCACTTTTTTATTATTTATTAGTATATAGTTTTTTCTAAAAATAATGATTGATAACACATCTAGACATAACTATGGAACTACAACATTTCATTTCATGTCTAAATCTTTTGTATTTTTTTTTTTTTGTAAAGTTTACCACCAAAAAGTTACATTTTAACCTAGTATAGGCTCGCTTCACTCGCCTGATTAATTTGAATGTTAAATCAAAATGTATAAGCTAGTTAATATGTATATGTCTTGTATAATAAAAAGATTGTTATCATATAAAATGTACGCACATCCAGCTTAAATTTCTATATGAAAATCATTTAAATGAATTTATCGTTTGTGAAATTTTAGTTAGCGGTAGCAATGCAAACATAATTCAGTTGTGTTTGAACCATAAACTAACTAAATACACTCATATTATATTATAATACGTTACATTTGAATATGTGTAAGTGTGTGGAGAAGTAACGTTTATTGAATTGACGGAGTAAGTGTTAAACAAAGGGTTTCAAAAACCATATTGGCATACCAATGCATACCAATTTACTGTCTTAACCAGGACGAGTGCGTTAATATGCAAAACGTTTTAATATTAACCTACTTTCAACTGAGAGCTTACCATCTGGAATTTTCCAATTTGGATAACTGTTGTTGCTTTTTATTTTGGTCGTTGAATACGAATTCAATGTCAAATTACACGAATTCTATCACATATTCCAAAAATCGTGCCATTTTTTACACAAAATTCCACTTTTTGGCACAAAAACGGAAAACTTAAGTATTTATCGCCCGATTTGTTATCTACGAGGTATTTTTGGTCGCTGATTACGAATCAGATGTCAGAACACGAAATATGCCACGTATTCCGAAAACCGTGCCATTTGTTGGCCAAGAATTGCACTTTTTTGGCACAAAAACATTAAACTAAGTATTTACTGTCCAAACTGTGCTCCAAGGGGTATTTTTGTTCGCTGATTGCGAATTTTAGAATCCGTAGAGACATAAACAAGTTAGTATGCTTTAAAACTTGTAATTCTTTAGACATAATTTCGTTGCGACTAGAAACTCAATCAGAGTGTTTTATTTTTAAAAATACATATTTTGTACATTTCGCGTTTTCGATCAACTTGTATATTACGAAAATAATTTTAAAATGTACAATCAATAATTCTCCATCTAGCCTTGTAAGAAAATTTGGTTAAAATCAAGCCGTTTAGCCACAGTCTTCCGTGTCGCATAGCATGATCAACTCTGTATATAGCTATCGGTGCTTCTTTGTCAATCATAAATTAAAAGACAGTTTTGAAACATCGGGTAAAACAGGACTGTATAACTAAAACACTTTGTAAGGATATACTAAAATCGTGTGCGTAATATATTTATAGTATATTTATTGTATACTAAAACCTCTCGGTTGTCTCTTCCCATATTCTCTCAATGATATTAAAATAAACTTAACCCAAATTTACTGACAGTTTCAGATTGGGACGTGCCAAGCACATTATCAGTGGTTACAATACTGTTTATATACTGGAAATTATATGTACCTAAATTTTACGGATAATTTAAATTTAAAGAACCAAATTGCTGGCTGTGTACTGTTAGTTACAGACAAAACCGAATAAATTATTTGATTGTACATCATTTCATTTATGGTAGTACGTTTTTTAATGAGATAAAGATAATTACCCTCTATTTGGTTTTAATTTCTGGTCTATCGTCGCCCAAGGATTATTTATTATACATCATCTCTATTACGACTATAACACATCATAGTCAGCTTTTTGACCTTCTCACTGCAGATGTGCCAGTAAATCTTAAACTAAAATTACATATTACCGGATAGCTAAGCAGGAATAAAAGCGTTAAATTAACTTCATAAAAATACCAACACGTTCTATAGAGCATAGAATTGGTTCATTATTTGGATAAAGTCCTCAAAATCAGGCTATGTATCTCGGAAAATAAAAATTGACAGACAAACTAAAAAGAAAAACATATTTTGTTTATATGACAATTGGGTGCTAAAAATCGAATTGGAGCGGAATGTTAACGAACCAAACCGTGCAACTTATTTTTCAAAATCGCCACTTACTAAAACTGCTGGATTTCGACTAAAGCAGGAAAAATATTGTTTACAGTTTGTTTCCAATATATTTAAATCTGTCTTTCATTTTTTTACGTAAATTATAAATTTTTCAGATATTAATATTTTAAAAGTGTTTAGTAGCTTAAGAAAACAATAAAAGTGCAAAAAAGTACTTCGTGGATGTCTTTCCTGTTAGATCTCGATTTTAGACTCAAAATTCAAAAAATGTTCCTAATTATTCAATATTTAGTTTCTAGAATTAATATTAAACTACTAAAACTAATTAAAGATGATAGTAAATTAATTTTAATAGAAACATACAACACAATTCTTCGAAATATAATTTCACTTCCAAATAGACGAGTCGATAGTAGTGTAGTATGCTAATTTACAAGTCAAGGGCGGTGGCAAAGGAGTTGTAGACGAAAATTTATAAACCAAAAAGATTTTTGTAGTAAATAAAACACTAATTTTAATCAATCAATCTGAAAAATTAGCAAACCTTCGATTGGGTTAAAATTATTGTAATATTATAGTATTGAACATCTCAACACCTGCTTTTCACGACAAAAAGAAAGTCCCCTCAGGATAATCACGAATTGGGTTGTAAGAGTGAAAGAAAGTTTTTGATATCTCCACTTAGCTCACAATAAATGTATGATGAAAGTTGTTGACAACTCGTGAAGCAAATAAGAAATTCTGGTCCTTATAAGATAATTATTGATAATTCGACCAAAACTGGGAATTGTATCGTCAGTTGTAGAATCAATTGAATAGAACAAAAACGAAGCTGGGCTCTAAGCAACTACAAAACATTCAGGCTAAATTATTCAGTCTTTAATGCTCATTACTTCTGCTCGACAGACGCTGCAATCATCTAGATTTTTAGATAAAACTCTACAACATTTCTCAAATCGCATCCTAAAAAATTAAAAATAAGTACTCCCTATTTCGATAATTTGTGACAACGCACTAGTAACTGGGTGTAGCTGGTAACAACGTTGTAATATTTAAAGTAATACCTAAGTACTAAAAGTTCAATTACACAACTTACAGTATACATAACCTACTAGCAGTACAGTAAAAGATGTTACAAAAATCGGCTAATAATGGAAAATGAAAGAAACCGCTCGTATTTAACTAAAACCTCGTGGAATAGGTGTTAAATATCTTTAGTAATGACATGAGTTAGTGGCGAAAATCTTTCTATTTGTCTGTTACTCAATGGAACGATCAATGTTAAAAATCACGAAAAAATAGTAATTAGGCAACTTGTATGACGTAAATGTTCGTTAAATAATCGAAAACTATTACACATGTATAACGTATGTGTAATTCAAGTTGCCTATTTATTAATATTGTAAGTCAATTTTAACATTGATCGTTTCATTGAATTAACAATTTATTGTTTATTAACAAATAGAAACATTTGCACCGCTAACTCATGCCTTACTAATGATATTTGACAACTAAGAAACACATTCCATAAGATTTTAGCAAAATGTAAGCGGTTTCTTTCATTTTACTTTATTTGTAACATCTTTAACTGTACTAATAACCCACTAGCTACATGTGTGTACTTAGTTTCAAAATATGATTCAACTTAATGATGTTTTAATGATTGAAATGCGTGCATGTCATATCAACTGAAAGAAAAAGTATTTATTTGATTATCTAATATATAAAATTCACGTGTCACAGTTTTCGTTGCCATACTCCTCCGAAACGGCTTGACCGATTTTGATGAAATTTTGTGTGCATATTGGGTAGGCCTGAGAATCGGCCAACATCTATTTTTCATCCCCCTAAATGTTAGGGGTAGTCCACCCCTAAATTTTTTTTTTTATTTTTTAGACAAAATTTTTAATTTCTCTTTTTTTATGATACAACATACAAAAATACATACAATCCTCAATTTTCACCCTTCTACGATCAACCCTTATTTTTTAATAGCCATTTTAGTAATTTAATCATTTTTCCTCTCCGGTCGAAAACTGATCAATCGTCATTTAATTAGTTATCCCCGCCAGATGTCTACAGGTGTCACTTCTGACCCAGTAAACAGCAAGGAGTAGGGATGAAAACGAAGCCGGTCCCCTTTCTTTCTTACTCCCTACACAGTTGTCGGCCATCATTATTGTTTATGCATCAAGTGTAGTAGTAACAATGACAATGTATATGACATGTACATGAATTACTAGGAAATTATTTATATGGCAAAACAACGTTTGCCGGGTCAGCTAGTATTTGTATAATATAACATAAATACTTCAAATACCAATGAGGGAGACCACGTTGTGTCATTAAATTGTGACCTTATACAATGTCATATAAAATTTAAATCATATGAGAAGCAGATAATTACCAACTTTCCATGACGTCTGTGGTAAATATTAGTTGATTTACTTTGAGAATGTCTTACTCTTGAATCCGAAATTCGATAATAAATAAAACCGTTCGATAATAAATATAAAAATGATGTGACCTTTGATCTTTGGTAAGGTGCAGAACGTACACAATGTTCAAAAATTTGTCTTCGTAAAATCAGGACCCATAAATATTTCTGTTTTGAGTTAAGAATTAAGTAGAACAACCTAATTTCTTACGGTCTACGTTATTAATAATCTCTGAATAACCTCTAAACCTGAATTCATAATGTGCGCAAGAATGAGTTCTGAACTTAAAAAACAGCCAAAAAATCGTTAATTTGGCAATAAGCGACCTCTCAGGTGGAAGGGAGGGGCTAGCCCTCTTTGTTGTGGTTTTTTATAAAAGTTCTAGCTGATTTAATTATGCGTAATTCTGTTATTTTTTCGATTTCCCAGCTTTAAAATTGATCGATACATACCAATTTTAAAATGGTGTATTTTTTACTCATTCAATCAAATGAAAAAAGATCTTGTGAACCGTTAGAGAAAGAGCAATCAATTAAACTTAGAAGTTATTCCTGATAAAAATATAAATAACTTTTGTTTGAAACATTTTTTCGCTTCTTTTCAAGCTTCACTGTTTACCCGAGTGGGCGCCTATTAGGACAAAACTTTGGTGTCCATTTTCTCCAAAACTATAACAGATACGAATTTTGTTAAAATATATACCCTTCAGGACCCACAATAAAAATATTTAGTTAGATTATAAAATTATTATTAATTAGCTAGACCGGTTTCGATTGCTTTGGCAATCCTCTTCAGTAGCATTAAACCTCTTAAAATTAAAAAATAAATAAGTTACAAAAAACCGAAAAAGACCGCAACACCCTGAAACAAATAAAATATTACCTTTCAAAATTAAAATAAAATTATTTACCAGATTATTTACCAGATTATGATAATAAATATTTATGTTACACCCTCTAAAACAATATAACTGCCTGCTTTCACCTAAAACACAATCAAATATGAAGTTTAAATCTTAAGATAGGATTATCGTTATGAAAATATCAAACAAACTAAGGGATTAAGCCTGAAAATAAAAGATTAATAAGAAAAGTTGTAAATATTAAATAAAAAAGTAAATATTACCTAAAACCGAATAAATAATTAGAATTTAAATTTTTAAATTCTAATAAGCATTTTTAAATTCTAATTATTTATTCTGTTTTAGGTATACTGAGGATAAAAATGCTCATCTTGTGAAACATTCTCGAAGAACCAATATATTCTAAAAAATAAATTCTAGAAATGAAAAGGGATCCATCTTGTAAAAATACGAATCTAAGATTTTTTTATTAAGAAGCTTCAAAATAATCTTAAAACAAAAATTTATAAACAGTTTTTATTTGATTTGATTGTTATTATGTCACTTTCAGTTTAGGAAAAGGAAATTAATTATATGAGACAGAAAATGAGAAGATAGCAATAAAAATGTTAAAAGGAGAATAAACTTTTATTTTTGTTGTTGTTGTTGCAATATAAAAAGTATTTCTTGTATATTTTCAACATCTCTTCATTCTTGTTTCTTAAATAGAACAAATTCTTTAAAGCTTTTGAAATGAAAACTAAAATTCCTCTACAGATAAAATATATATGAAGAAAAAAATAATTTCACTTATTTAATATATTTTGTTTACATTCTTCTTACCTTCCAATTAAACTCGTACACAATCTAAGTGTATTGTGTACAGTACCTAAGTAAGTAGTAATATCCGCGTTGTTGAAAATGTACAGAAGAAATGATTTTATTCGTGTATAGTCGCAGAAACGAATCACTGAGGTTCGCAAATTTGAACGGATTTAAATGCGGTTCTAATATTTATTTAATATTGTTACCACGAGTTTTTAAACAAGATGAACATTTTATTTTCGAAGCTGGAAAACACTTTTTCCTTATTATACATAAGCTTTTAATCAAAAATCTGTGAATGCAACTCACACTGGAGTATTTATACCTTTCCGGACCAAAGTCAGAAAACTCTACTCTTTTGTTTTGCATTGAAAGTTGTCTTTTTGGTGTAGTTAGATACCCACTCCGTCACAAACAGGTCACTTGAGTTACCTTAACCTCGCCCGCTTGGTTTGTAAGCTGAAATGCGCCTTTTCTTACGGATGAATGATATTATTGTTGTTTCTCTCGATTTACCGTGTCATTCAATTTATATTTACTGTGTTTGTCAGTGCACTTAATTAAGGATTTTTTTATATTGAAGACGAAAGTTGTTGCCTTATTTATTAGTATTTAATGTTAACGTTTCTATTAATATAAATAAATATTTTTGATTCATATTTACTGTTAAAAAAACTTTTTTCCAATAAATTTATCAAACTCAAAGCTTTTTGTTTATGTACCCTTTTTTGCCTGGTAAAATTTTGTATAACATGGAAAAGTTTAAGTATTTTAGAACATATTTATGAAAAAAAATCTTGCGCGAACTTCGCCTTTTCTTTTAAGACTAAGATAAGCATAGAGATTAAGATTAAAAGTCAAAAAAAGGAGCAAGCAGTGTTCCAGTGAAAAATTTTAACTTATAATTCCAAAATCACTTTACGTAAAAACCAAAGCAAGCTTAGATAAGAAAAAAATGTGGCACAGAAGCAAACAAAATTTAAAAAAATTGAAGAAGAAAATGAATTAATTTGGTTTGAAAACAAATACTATGAAGACGAATATGACTAAACAAATTTTATTATTATTACCAAAGAAAATGTAATTTTGCATCTATTGGTTCAACTATTTTAGGTAAAAATTTTAACTGTTCGCTCTGTTTTGAATGACATTGTATTCGTAAATAAAACATTTTTCTTTAATTACAAAGTGAAATCTTCAAGCGTACATTGAACATTAAAATACAGACATATAAATGTTATATACCCTACACCCTATTATTTTTAAAATATTATTTATTTATTTTATTACAAAGCGAAAAATTAATTACATATTTTAATTACTTTTTTTAAATTGCGTATTAATACTTCCGTTTTAATTATTTGAATGGTATCGCAAACTGTTTCAAATTCACAAATTTTACGTTTTGAATTTTTACAGATATACCTACCTCTTTAAACAACATAAAATATTTATAGAAAATTGTATTTTTAAAACTCAGTGTATTTAGTAGATGTAGTTTAATATTTTATAAATTTTAACACCAATAAAATGAAGTCCGCCCAGGCATATAAATTTTTACAGGTAAGTTATTTACCACTTGCTGCAGTGCTTTACATTTATCCAATCCGCTTTTTATACCATGTATATATGAAATATACATAGTATATTAAGTTTAGTCCCAAGTTTGTAACGCTTAAAAATTATGATGGTAGGAAAAAGTTTTTGTCATAGGTGTTCATAAAATCACCTAATTAGTCCCTTTCCGTCCGTCCGTCTATGGACACGATAACTCAAAAGCGAAAAAGATATCGAGCGGAAATTTTTACAGCGTACTCAGGACGTAAAAAGTGAGGTCAAGTTCGTAAATGAGCATCATAGGTCAATTGGGTCTTGGGTCCGTAAGACCCAGCTTGTAAACCGTTAGAGATAGAACAAAAATTTAAATATAAAAAATGTTTCTTATCAAAAATTAAACAACTTTTGTTTGAAACATTTTTTCGTAAACATCACTGTTTACCCGTGAGGACGCCAATTAGGCGGAAATTTTATAATATATACTCTACTTGATTATCAGTTATGTATGTGTCACATGTTTGTATGTGTAATGTGATAAAGAAATCAACACTGACTATGCATGGTATTTTAACAATTAACTCAGTCAATTGTTTGTTTTCACTTGTTTAATACACATTTCGATAAACAATTGTTCGTCTGAGATTTTTTCAATTTACTTGCGTTATCATGTTCTTAGAAATATCCTATTACAAATTTCTTTAAGGATTTGAATAAATTTAATTTCAACCACCATTGAAAATGATACTGTGTCAAATACCCTTACATATTAAAGCACATACTTTATCCATAGATTTATTCAACAGTTACACTAAAAATAAATGAATGGATATATCCATATAAATAAAAATGAAGTATTATGCGTTGGTAACTGCCAGCACTGGAGTACGGATTTGACTTTGGTTTTTTTTTAAATGTTCGTTATAGTCGAAGTAAGGTTTTAAAAGAAAAAATTTGTCCGAACAACTAACAAAACCGAGAAAAACTTTAAAATTATATGATTTATTGAATTTTGGTGACTATTTTTATACCCTGTATATTAAATATATATCAAGGTATACTAAGTTTAATCCCAAGTTTGTAACGTTTAGAAAAATTGTTGCTACGAACCAAATTTTTGCATATTCATAAAATCACCTCATTAGTCCATTTCCAGATATCTGCCCGTTTATTGTCTGTGTGTTTGTCCGTCCGTCATCACGATAACTTAAAAACGAGGAGAGATTTCAAACTGAAATTTTTTTAGCGTGCTTTTAGCATCTTTTAAACCGTTGGAGATAGAACAAAAATAAAAAAATTAAAAACGTTCTTTAGCCAAGACGGGATAAAACTCAAAGCCTCGAAAGCTCGAGAAATCAATTCCGTGCGTTCCGAAATTCTGTTCGATAGTTCTCGTGCCTCGAGAAATAAAAAAGGTCCAGAAATCAGAAACGTTTTTTACAATTCTTCAACGAAACGGACGGGTGACGACTAGTATCTATAGAAAAAAAGAGTAAGTAATGAAAATGGGAACAAAAATTAAAATTCAAATATAGTGAAAGGCATTTTTTGAAATACAACTAGATTCATGTTCTTGTTTGGGTTTGTATGAAATGAGTCGTCTTCGTGTGTTGTAATATGTAGTGTATAACTAGAGATCGTCTTGGATGTGACACAATACATCAGCATACGTGCTAGGAATATAACAACAGTTTGAATGATACATCCGTTCTTGTTGCTCAATCCTTCGAATGGAACAAAACGAACGAGAACCATCTTCATGAAATCTGTAACAGTTTCCCGTTTGAACTTATCTGCATAATAAGCTTTTATTACATATACATTTTAAACGATCAAGAATTCTCAAAGTTTCCAATTCTAAAGGAAAATAAACATCAAGAATTTTTAAGTAATTTCTTGAAGGAAAATTTTTATAATAAACTGAAAATAGTTCAAGCCAGGAACTGGTACAATATGGATAGTATGAAGACACTGTAAACCATAAATCTTGATATCTCGATTTTTAAAGAAATTGAGTACGCAATTTTGCTAAAACTATGTTACACTGATTTAATAAACACACAAATTCCATTCAAAAGTAGTGCAGGAACTGCGATAGCTAAGCGAATTCTCAGAAATTGAAAAAATTACACATTTCTCTTAAAATCGAATATTGCATTCTTAATTTTTTAAGACTTTTTATTTCGAAAACTAAGCGTCTAGAGAAAAAATTGCAAGAGTACTTTTTTGCTTAAAATAAAAGTGGTTTATTTTTAATTTCTATGAAGAACTAATGTTTGTCAGTTATAAATAAGAGTGAGGTTTTCATTGAACCTGAAAACTCAGATCGAATTCGATGCCAGTATAATATGCGTGCCTTTGAAACTTACATTTTTCGATTGAAGCATTTTCCTCGATTATATTTATTTATTGAGTTTCAGGTATAGGTCAACTTAAAAAGCACTCTGTATGTAACAGGTGGCCATGAATTGTAAAAATTCGTTCATCATTTTTACAGTCCACCATTTTTACGGAAATCTTTAATTTATAGCTCATAGATAGCATAGTGAAATGACATAGACTAAATTTAATTTTGTTTTTAATATATCTTTATAAATTATAGCCCATGTGTTATTTCTGATGTATGAGCTATATTATTGTACAGTTTTATTCAAATTCATTCAGAAGTTTTTGCGTGAAAGCGTAACAAACAAACATTGATCATTAGAAGAAATTTTAGATTCAAGTTCTTTTTCGTTTCAAAGTTTGTTTATCTGATGAATGTAAAAAAATATTATACCAGTATTGTGTAGAGGCAACGACTTTTTTTATTTCATCTTTGTCATTCAAATGTATGTAGTATTCTTACGTAGATCTTTTTTTATTAATATATATAAATAGTAAAAGTTCAGTATGCATAGATTGCATATTTTCTTTTTGTATTCCAAAATCAACACAAAAAACTTGTTTGAATGAATTTCATTTTACACGGTCAATCAGTTTTATTTACATTTTTATTAAAAATAAATTTTTTTTGAGGAAACTCGTATTAATCTTATGAAAATTGGATCTCGGTCAAATTTACTTATATTGCAGGATTTTGTAGACTTTGACAAGTGTTAAATATATCATGGAAAAATATTTTGGTTTTTTTTTCTACATTTTTTTTCAGGCAATCCTATAGGTACCATTATTTTCATAATTAAATTATCTTTCGTCTGATTCTAATTTCGATTGGTTAAAGATAATATAATTAAGAAAATAATGGTATAGACTTGAATATTGATTAAAACCAATTTAATTAAAAATAGCCAGGAACACTTTTCGATAGAAAAACTATGAACGGCTGGTTTATAAATCAAAAACATTTCATAAAAGCTATGTCTTATCTGGTTATCAGATGGGTGAAGATCGACCTTATACCGTCTCTTAGATCACTATAGTCCCATTTTCAATACTAGATTGATACCCGCTCGTTTCATTTAGCTTAAAAGTAAAAGCCACCGCTCTATAGCCTCCACCCTCTCTTGATATACACAGTTTTCAATTTTGTTAAATGTAAAATAGTCATAATTCATTGAGTATATCAGAATAGTTGTTCATGATTTGTTTGACATTTTTTTTTAAGTATATCTTTATAAATTATAGTTCATGTGTTATTCTGACATATCAGCTATATTACTGTACAGTTTCATTAAAAACCATTCCCTAGTTTTAGCATGAAAGCGTAACAAACAAACAAACAAACAAACATGCTTACTTTCACATTTATAATACATAGGAATAGGGATTAATTCATTGAGTAAAACAATACTATGTAATGATTATTTAGTATCAAATGTAACTAGTTTAATAATTTGAACGAATTTTTCTACAATAAAAGTTTTATTAAAGATAAAAATATAACGTTTATATATTTACTTTTTTACACAAATAAATCCATCCTTTTTCATATAACGACTTGAAACTATTAGTAAATAAATTTCCCACAAGACTAACACACAAATCCAAGTTTTGGATAAAAGAAAGAATGACCAAAGTCAGTACAGTTTGACTAGAAGGTAGAGTAGAGAGTTTAAATGTAGTTAGAAGATCGGTTAATAGTACAGGAAATATGTGATAAAAGTCACCATAGATAGAAATAGACTTTTATACCATAACTATGGTTTGGTATGGTTTTCAATAGCAAAAAAGTTTATTTTGAACAATTTAAGGGCGCGCCAGGGCAATTTCGGATAAATGGCTTGTTTTTTTATAGGAAGTTGGGCTAAGTCTTAATTAATTTTAGGGTGGAGAAGGAAGGGGCTGACATAGGTCAATTGGGTCTTGGATTCGTAAGATCTTGTAAACCGGAGGTAGAACAAAAGTTTGAATATAAAAAATGATCCAAGGAGTTTGTCACTGAAAAATGACCAATTTTAATGTGAAAATTAGAAAAATCTCTAATAAAAAATTGTTTTTCGGTTTCATAAAAATTCATGCTTATCTGTATATATAAAAATAAATTGCTGTGCGTTAGTCTCGCTAAAACTCAAAAACGGCTGGACCGATTTTCAAAATTAAACTAAACTAAATTAAAAAAAAAACCCAAAAATTAAACTAAAGAAATCAAAATTTATTAATTTTGTATCGGAATCGCTATTGTTACGCTTACAGTATTATCTTGCAGAAGAAGAACTTTTCTCGCTCTTTACTAATTTACCTAAAACCCAACTACACACAAGTATGTAAAGATGAAATAGCATATTTTTATCTGAAGGTCGCGCTAATTAATAATAGAGAAATATCACTTACTGTCTTACCTACTATCCAGTGCTCCAGCTCGCGATGCTCTAACAAAGTGTCGATTTCCATATACCAAGATAACTATTACTTCAGCTAGAACCATAAAACTGAAATTTTTCATGATATTAAGAAAGAAGTCCATTTTTAGCCATTTTCAAGGTATTTTCGATGTATGAGTTGTATTGTGCTAATTACCGATGCCAAATAAGTCAATCCTTCAGTTGATAAGTTGATTACAATTTTCTCCAAGTTCATAGAGAAATAAATAAATCTTGGACTATTTATAGTAATATCATAGTTTTTCTTGCAATACTTATTCCCTTATTGAAAGCACCACACAAAAGGACACTGTAGTAAGCACTTATATATGAAGTTAAACTTTGTTTGACAGTTTTCTGTAAACTTGTACCAAGTAACAAGACGTTACAATAAAGAACTTGGTAACATTTTATTTTATTACTCTTTTTGTATATTCAGAGAAAATAATATTATATTTAAAATAAACAGATACACATCTAAAGAAAGTATAAGTAACCATCAACAATATTTATTATAAACAAATATAATGATATGGGTGGTTTGGTTTTTTTAATAAAATATTTGACCAGTTCTCCAATCATCTTAGGGTTTCATCTCGGAATCTAACGGAATAGCTTATTTTAATGCAAATTAAAGACTTATATGGTTTTCACATGGATACCAGTGTCAGAACTGGACCAAATTGAAATGGAACCACACGGGAAGCACGAGCTTTAAAATAGATAAAGAATCATCAAAATCGGTTCACCCAGTCAAAAGTTCTGAGGTAACAAACATAAAAAAAAATACAGTCGAACTGAGAACCTCTTTCTTTTTTGTTTGAAGTCGGTTAAAAAGATAGGTCGTGTACGGACAAAGTACTCGTTAAAATTTGTGTGGCCGTGAAAGCCTCGTTCTGATCGGTTCGTATATTCGCTCCGTGCGTGAGTTTCGTTTCCATGGTAACAATACACTACTTTAATTATAGAATTGTATGGATGCATATATAATTGTAGGGATTGCATTTAAGACTTACATTGAAAATTTAATATTATTGTCTCACAAATTTAAATAAATAATTATGATAATTTACATTTGAAAAATAATATTTATGCAATTTGATTTCTTATTTTCACAATTTTTAATGCATTAAGTTTAATTAATTCGTGTTTTTCAATAATTTTAATTTGACATTTCTATTACATTAACATGTAAAGAATTGCAAATTAGTCATAACAGCCCCCTTTAACTCCAAAATTTTTCACTTAAAGCGCTGGCATCGATTTTATTGTCCCTACCATGACTACGCACACAACGAATAGACACTTCTTATCTATTTCCATGCAATCATAGTCTCTCACAATACAGCTAGTGATTAATAAATTTTAAATCCCTTTTCGATTCACACAGACCGTCTTATACTTAATTAGAGAACCTGGTATCGCCACAAATATCACAATAACAACAACAACAACATCCAAACCAAAAGCATTGTCCCTAAAAAGTTTTTATTAAAATAATAATAATGTAGACCAACGTGACAACAAATGATTGTGGTAATTATGAAATGAAGCCTCAAGGTATTCAATCTTTTGTACACAACATTTTACAGGAATTTTATTTTGTATATAACTTTGTATTTCTTTTCAATTATTTTATGTTGTGTTCTGTTCGTTCATTATTTCAAAATATTATATTGTTGATATATATTTTAAAAAAAAAATTATTTCCTCTTTTTTGTTATAAAAAAACACATACAGTTTTTATTTTTTTATTTTATAGTCGCCTGAATAACATTTTTTATACCATGTATAAATGAAATATATCAAGGTATACTAAGTTTAGTCCTAAGTTTGTACCACTTAAAATATTGATGCTACGAATCAAATTTTGGTATTCGTTGTGTGCGTATAGTCATGGTAGGGACAATAAAATCGATGCAAGCGCTTCCAGTGAAAAATTTTGGCGTTAAAGGGGGATGTTATTACTAATTTGCAGTTCTTTACATGTTAATGTTATAGAAATGTCAAATTAAAATTATTGTAAAACACGAATTAATTAAACTTAATGCATTTAAAATTGTGAAAATAAGAAATCAAATTGCACAAATATTATTTTTCAAATGTAAATTATCATAATTATTTATTTAAATTTGTGAGACAATAATATTAAATTTTCAATGTAAGTCTTAAATGCAATCCATACAAATTATATATGCATCCATACAATTTTATAATTAAAGCAGTGTATCGTTACCATGGAAACGAAACTCGAAAAATTTTTCCAGCGTACTCAGGACGTACAGAGTCCGTAAGACTCATCTTGTAAACCGTTAGAGATAGAACAAAAGTTTAAATGTAAAAAATATTAAAATTAAACAAATTTTGTTTGAAACATTTTTTCGTAAACATCACTGTTTACCCGTGAGGGTGCCAATTAGGCGGAAATTTTATAATATGTACTATATACTTGATTATCAGTTATGTATGTGTCACATGTTTGTATGTGTAATGTGATAAAGAAATCAACACTGACTATGCATGGTATTTCAACAATTAACTCAGTCAATTGTATGTTTTCACTAGTTTTTTTAGTAATTTGAGTGTGCTTTATCAACTCAAAATGGTGTTATGTATTTGTTATTAATATATACTTCATATTGTTTGATGTTTTAACAACACATACCGAACTATTGACATAAACATATACATTTACATCATATATTATAGATATATGTTTCGAAGATAGAGCTATACCGAATAATCAAAGGTATTATTACACGATGTTTGCAGGTTTGGTCAAAAATACCTCAGGCTGAAACAATCTAGTGATTGGGTAATTTATCGATAGCATGTAGCGATGGGCGATTCTTTCAAAATAATCGATTTTTGTATCGTTCTTGAATCAGCTTATCGAGAATCGATTCATTTTTAAAATCAACTACAATGAATCGATCTCGAGAGATCTGGAAGTATGTATACTATTTTTCTCCCCTATCCAGAGGTGGTAATGGAAATTTCGTTATGCACAGTGGGCAGAAAGTTGACACTTTTTGCATGGAGGTGAGAAAATGTGTTTTACTATGCCTACGAACTTTACAGTCGACACAATTTTGTGTACAATGTGTTACACACTGTATTTAATATATTTTGGTATAATACAATACAAATCAATTAAGAATATTCTTAAGATTGGTGGAGCAAATAAGCAACGTTCTTCCTATGTTAAAAAACTTTTATGTAATAGGATAATGATCATAGATATAATAAATACCAGCTGAGCGTAGGTAGTTTATGTAATATAGTCATCATCCATACTTTTTATTCAATGTGGAAAAAGTGGATGAGAAAAAGCTCTGAACTTTTTACATATACCCTCAGCTTATTTTTCGTCTATTATATACGAAATAATAATTTAAAAAGATTTATTTTATTGTTCGACAAAATTGTTTGTGAAATCAGACCTAATAAAGTATAGTTTTTGTATTCCCAGTAAAATATTCATGAATAAAATAAGATGTATATTGTGATATATATACATATTCCTTCAATTCTTATTATTCTGGGAAGTTTCACCAAATAATATTTGTTGAAAATTGTATTTGAATATTTATTTATTAAAAAATTCTTAGCATTCATAAATTTTAATTAGGATGCGGTTTTAAAAAGATCACGGATGTAATATTATTTTATTTATTTTGTATTCAAGTAGGTTTCTTTTTTTCGTAGCATCTCTCCTTGATATCACTTAGGTTCATTTTATTCCCTATGAACTTACAAAACTTAACAAAAAATAACTTAAACAAAAGTTGGTGAGTTTGATGGGGGGCATCATGTTCTGATACCAGATTTGACTCAATTCTCCGAGTTTATTTTATAGCTAATTTAAATCCTGTACGGTAAGACATAGAATAACAATTTAAATTAAAAAGTCGATCCTCATAAAAAAACTAATATTTTTCATTCAGCTAGCTTTCGGAGAAAATGCGATTAAAAAATATGTCATTATTACATTTAATCGAAGGAAAACACGTCAACTACGGAAAATTTGTAGTAGAGGACATTCTCCTGTGTCCTACAATTATCGAAAAAGTTAAAGCGTATTTTTTTCGATTAAATTACATATTTTTAAGTCGAATCTCCTCGGAAATATAACGTTTTTCGAAAAAATGTTTTTAAAAAAAATTGTTCATTTTTGTATTAGGATCAATTTTCTAAATTAAAGTGTTATTCTATCTCTTACCGTTTAGAATCAAAATAGGCAATTAAAGAAACCCGAAGAACTGGGTCCAATCTGATGTTAGAACATGATGCCCTTTATCAAACTCTGCAACTCCCGGTTAAGTTATTTTTTGAATAGTTAATTACAAAACGAGATATTAACCATTATAGATTAAAAGGACCCACCCTGTATTATTATTACAGGACATGATTATTACCAAATATTATTTATTCATTAACTGTGTCAAATCAGCAAATAAAAATTTAAAGTAGGATGATTGGTTAATTTGGATAACAGATAACGTGTTTTATTAGTAGATTTTGCAAAATTTAAGTGTTCAAAACATTCCCATCGTTAACAATTCATTCCTAAATAGTTATTTTCAGTTGCCTCAACGTATCCACCTTCGCATTTTACACATGTAATTGTTCTTCCACAAAATTTTTAACATAGTTCGTCGCCTTATGGCGCTCTAGAGACCAAACGCTTGAACCAATTTTAATGATTTTTACGTCAATAGATTTGTATTTTAAATAGTTATTCAATGATCCCGAAGTTACTTTGTAAAGTTCTGGTCTAGTCCAACTTCATATATAAATAATCAATACATAGTATAAAACAAAGTCGCTTTTTCTGTCCCTATGTCCCTATGTCCCTTTGTACGCTTAAATCTTTGAAACTACGCAACGGATTTTGATGCGGTTTTTTTTAATAGATAGAGTGATTTAAGAGGAAGGTTTTTATGTATAATACATCCATATTATAGTAGAGTAAGGGGTTGAAATAGGGGTTGAAAGGGATATGCTTCAAAAACTAAAAAAGTTGTGCATCGATTAAGCTCAAATATTGACACGATATACAACCAGCTTCAAAGATCTATTGTTTTTATCTACTTTTAACCTTCGGAGGGTAGAAAGGTGTAGCGAGAAAGTGGGAAGGAATTATCGAATATTTACAAATATACCTAAGTGGGGTATCAAATAAAAGAGCATGACGTGTACATTACAAAACTGTTATCCCACGCAAGGAAATGTGGAGGGAGGGGTGCAAGTGGGGATGTTGCCCAGCAAAGCGGGTAGTTCACAGCTAGTATATTATATATAATTAATATATTCATTTAGCCCTGTGTCGTTAATCTGTGTAGGTTTTAACAAAATATTTACAAATTTTTGTATTATTTTTCAATTGATAATCTTTAAACTAAAAAAAAAAGGGTTCTATATGTTAATATAAATATCTCAAACTTTGAGATTACAAATATCCTATTTGAAATAGATTTCAAGCGTATAACCCAAAAATATATTGATGGAAATTTTTTTACTTACTATTACATAATAATAATAATATCTCCACCACTCATCATCGAATACATCCTCTTTCTGTCAGTTAGTGAATGTACTGTATCTGTATCTATCTGTATGTATAGATAGATGATACTCTAGTTTCTCTAGGTGGTAGGTACATCTACGCCGTAGTCCATGTATACATGGTGCATCATTTCATAACCCCCAGCTAAATATTTCAACAAAAAGTGATTTTAGGAAAAATTGCTTGAGTAAAAAATGTTTTGTTTGGAAGGCAGCATGTTATATTGACTTCAAATTTCAGTTCAAACTGAAACTTTTATAGTTACCTCCAAGTTGCATTCGACGTTTTGTGTAATTGTGCTAAAGGAACTGATATGGGCACATGTCTTGACCTTTTCTTTAAGGGAATGTAGTGATTTCGAAAAATATCACAAGCTTTTTTCATGGTAAATTACATGTTTAAATAGTATAAAAATCAGTTGAAGGCTCTATTTTAAACAGTTCGTAATATATTCCCACGGGCGCCTTAAAAAATATTTTTCAGTGGACTTAAACTGGTTTCTCTATTACCACTGGTCTAGTTTAATTATTTGAATGTTCAAATTTTTATTTTAAAGGCAGGTGGTTCACTAGATGGTCCGATGAACTTCGTTTCACCTACAATTTATTTAATTGTAACTATTGATTAGCAATTATTAATCTTTATTAACCTGCAGCCCACCTGCAAACCTGTCCAATAAACACAAATTTTACTACTATCTCTTGCACAGGCCTTCGGGCTTCGACAGTAGCTCTAATAAATACATATTCACAATAGCTGAATAAATATGGTGGGAGCGCAAATAAATACATATTGCATAGTAAGATGTAATGTTATTCATAATTTATCTGCGTTTCCACCATTTATTGCATTTAATATTTTTTCTTAAATTTTCTAATGTTCCGCTCAACTTCCTTAATTTTTTCTTTCATGTAAAACGTCTCTTTACAATAATTAACACAATAAAAAAAAGAATTATTGAAATTGTGTCTTCCGTTCACGCGCGATTCGATTACCTGACAAAAGCTCTAAATAATATTCTTGCGAGGTCTTATTCAAAGGCAAAAAAAATAAAAAATATGAAAGTTACGGCTTCTATTTTAAGACCATACTAACCGCAGTCTCAAAAATGCAGCGGTTGCGCTAATTAACGCTATATATACATAAAAAACGATTTTTGGCTAATTTATCGGAAACCAACAACTTTCCAACAAAGATTCAAACAAAAATTTCCCGATATTCGGAAAAATGGCTGAAGATATCACAATTTTTGATTCTACATTTTTTTTAGAAAAACAAATTTCCGACAATTTTTGTTTATCGCAACCTCAGCACTTCTGGAACTGCGCGTTAATAGGGTCTTAAACTAGGTGCCGAAACCTTCCTTTTTTTAAGTTTTTTTTTTGCCTTTGAATAAGTTTATAAAATCGCCTTTTTCTTTAATAAGTTTATAAAATCGCTATTTCTACTCTGTTTAATAAAATTTAATAAAAGAAGTCCAAAAGTACAATGCCCTAGTTCAACAAGTGATCCATTGAGACAACTTGACTCTACCCCGACCAATTTACCTCTGGCTAAAATCGATATATTATAAAACTCAGTTGAAAGATAAAAATGGAAATCATCTTTAACAAAATCGATTTAATTGTGATTATTTTTTCTAAAAACGCTTTGAATAGATAGACTCAATTAAAAAAGCACCGTGTATAAAAACATATGATATGCAGAGAATTCAGTTACGTTGTATAAAATGTTTGTGCTTATCGTAGGGAGTAACCATGGCTACAATCTCTATCTCATATTATGTGATGTGTAATATATCGCATAGTTGATGTGGGGTTTCTATTCACAGTATATAGTAATAGTAAGTTCACTCATGAATAGACGAATGGCATGCGTACGTAGATACGTATGTAGTATATGTTACACTTTTTTTTTTCTATGTAATAATTTTCACAAGATATATTGATTGACTTTGTATTTGATAGAAATGCTTGAATGTAGGGTAAAAATTTTCCAACTTTTATAAACATATCCATTTTTATACCATGCATATATGAAATATACATAGTATTATAAGTTTAGTCCCAAGTTTGTAACGCTTAAAAATAATGATGCTAGGAAAAAAATTTTGTCAAAGGTGTTCACTAAATCACCTAATTAGTCCATTTCCGGCTGTCCGTCCGTCTGTGGACACGATAACTCAAAAACGAAAGAGATATCGAGCTGAAATTTTTACAGCGTACTCAGGACGTAAAAAGTGAGGTCAAGTTCGTAAATGAGCATCATAGGTCAATTGAGTCTTGGGTCCGTAGGACCCATCTTGTAAACCGTTAGAGATAGAAAAAAAGTGTAAATGTAAAAAATGTTCCTTATCAAAAATTAAACAACTTTTGTTTGAAACATTTTTTCGTAAACATCACTGTTTACCCGTGAGGGCGCAAGCTAGGCGGAAATTTTATAATATGTACTATACTTGATTATCAGTTATGTATGTGTCACATGTTTGTATGTGTAATGTGATAAAGAAATCAACACTGACTATGTATGGTATTTCAACAATTAACTCAGTCAATTGTTTGTTTTCACTTGTTTTTTCTGCGTTTAAACAAACAATGCGCTTACATTGTTATAGGGATCAGACGGAATATGATTTACCTTAATTACATAAAGCCAATGAAATTGACGGGTATAACTTTGTAATAAATTATACAGTAAAACTTGGTTAAGTGAGACCTGGATAAGTGAGAAATCTCCATAACTGGAACTCATGCTGAAGTTCCAACATTTTGACACTGAATTACCTCCGTTAGTTGGACGAAGCAAACCTCTATATCTGGTATTCGTTCTTTCGATTTTATCTTCTTAGTTCCCTTTATAACTGAGACAGAGAATGAATTTTATATGCATTAATCTCTGTAACTGAGAACTGAGATAACATCGCTTTTTTGTTTGTTTGCCTACTTATTCTAAGTCTACCCACAAATTCCACACTTAACTAATTTTGAGCCTCAATGACCTTCAGTTTTAGTTTTACTTTACTTTATCATACGAATGTTTATTTGAAATATGCCGAAATAAAGGCTCAAGTCGTTAACAGTACGTGAAAAACTGAAGTTAAAATATCCGTTTATGAAAGTGGGAAGATACGCGATGAAGTATGTGTCTAATTAAATGTGCCAAAATCTACTCTTTGTAGAATAATTCAGAATAAAGATAAAATTCAATCACAATATTCTGAAGTACAAGGAACGCTAAAACGTACCGTACGTTTATCAGAATATCCTGAACTAGACAGAAGAAAAAAAGCACAAAATGATCTTACAAAATTAAACATGTGCATAATCAATCATTCATATACCAACAAAATAATCAAAGCAAATCTGAGTAAAAAGTTAACGCTACATTTATAACATACGAAGATACGATGGGAGCAGAGTTCCAATCGGGTGTCCCACGACACCTCTCTTTTTTTATATAGGATTTTGAATTTAGCAGATTTGTTATCCAAAACACCTGCTTGCAATTTACACAATTTGCATTAAATAATGAATCATTTTTGAAAAAATTATTTCGGCTGACAATTTATGTTGATTATGAATATCGCCTCCTTTAGCTCGGTCGATTGTTGATTTTGTTTTCAGGCATTACAAAAAAGTGTTACTCATTCTTTCAGAATGCCTCAAATATAATTCCTAAAATGTTTTTTGTATCTCCGCTATGATCACCAACGTCCGCTAATAGACACGTCCTTATATACTAATAGAATCTTCTAAAAGAATGGATGGTAAATGAAATATTTTTCAACATAAAATGATCTAATTAAAATTAACGAAAAATGTTGTTTGATCATATTTTGACATGAAACTTTTTTGATATCATTAAATAAAACGGTGCGTATAAAAACAAATTAATATATAGACAAACCAGACCCATGCGCTATGCTCTGGGATGGATAAATAGAATACGTAGTAGATATGTGAGTGAATAATGAAAGAAAATAATATAGTAATTTGAAAGCACACTAATTTGTGAAATGTTGACAAATATATATCAGTGGTTATATAGTTAATACTGTTTCACATTTCTCTCTGAACACACAGTTCAAGTCAAATAGAAAGTTCGATTAAGGATGTATGAGCATGGTAGTGGGGGCACAAATTTAAAAATAGATATTTTCAATTTTGATGATAAATTTATATTATTACTTGACGATATAAGACGAAAAGTAAGAATAAAATTTTTCCATATCTGGCTTAATTTTCAAAATATCGAAAATTGAAAATTTTGTTTAATTATTTAGCTTTCGATATTTCGAAAACCAAGACACATATCGAAAAATTTTATTCTTACTTTTCGTCTACATTCATGAAGTTATAACAAAATTCGTCATCAAAGTTGAAAATAAGATCAAAATAATTTCAACCCTTAATCTACCCTGCTCTTACATCCCTTATATGGACGGTGACACTTAGTTTTTTTCTTTTCTAATTCATTGCTAATATGTTTACTTTCTATTAAAAAGTTTTTTTTTAATTTGTTTTCATTCATTCCAAATGAAAATTATCAAAAACTACCAAAATATGTCGTTTTTTGAGATTCCTCCATAAGAGCCAATGTATTTTATATCGATTTTTAATGACTTTTTTCTTAAAAATTTGCACGGTTACCTAAGCTGAAATTTTAACCACATATTCTTTGAGTAAAACTTCACCCCTCTGTACTGTAAACTGTACACTGTACTAATCAATTTTTGATGATTTTGTGATTTTAGCGTAATTATTAAAATAAACAGCCAAGATGCAATCTAGTCCGTGAAGCTCAGAACATCCTAAATGGCTTTCTCTACAATAGATTGTAGAAAAGGGGGTGGCATAAAGTTGACTTCTTAACAACAAACTGATATCAATATTCTTGTTATATAAAAGATAGCCTGGTAGTTAGATGATAAAGAACGTTGATAATGAAAACCAATCATTCCGTTACTCTATTTTATATATAACATATAAGTAGAAGAAGTATATTGTTTGACATGAATTATCTCCGAAAACTAATTGAGTTAGATTTCGACAGTGAAAACCACATTGAATTCAAACTTTTCTTCTATGTTCACATTTTTATAAAGATTATACATCACATTAATAAAATTGGATACATTTATCATACCTCTTAATTAAAATGTAAAAAGTTTGTAGTGGGAAAAAAAATATTTTCTGACAACCATCAAAAATAATTTTAATATATATCCATAAAAGTTTTGTTTTTAAATTATTTTTTTTAGTATCAGCAAATAATATTACTTGATCATTGTGATATTCATCATGAAATTTCAAAAATTGAAGAACATTTTCGAAAGAAAGTATTTTAGAAGGTAGATAGGGGAAAGAAGGGGATAAAATCTCAAAAAAAATGGAAATATACTTTTAATAATATTTTCTAAATTCTAAATTTAACTATTTAATTTATTTTAATAAGTTCTCTGAAGGCCTGCAAAAATTTAACTGGTTAATTATGACATAATAATGGACAACTATGCCAAGTTTCATTAAATTCTGAATGCAAAGTCTATTACCGATAGTACTACCTTAAAAATACGATAAAAATAATTCCAACCCTAAATCTATCCTGCTCGTACAACTCTTATATGAATGGAGAAACTTGATTTTTTTTCTTTTCTATGTTATTGCTAACATGTTTTCTTTCTATTAAAGGGATAAGCTTTCTATTTAGGATTTCTCCATAAAAGATGTATTTTATATCGATTTTCAATGATTTTTGCATGGATAAGCTGAAGTTTTAACAACACATTCTTTGAGTAAAAGTATACCTACACAAAAAATTGGCAGTCCTAAGGACTGCCGATAGAAGTGAAAACTTAGAACTTTTAGTATAAAAATTTGAAATTTCATAAAATTTGAATGAAAATTATCAACATCAATCAGATTTTCACATCTATTGACACTCCGAGCAACAATTATATGGTTTGTTTATATGGTTTTTTATTATTTAAATATATTACGGGCTGTACAAGATTATGACAAAATATAAATACAATTCAATTGAAATAACAATTAATATACAATCATATGATTTGTGGATAGTATTTGTATTTACATAAATTTCAATGTACTTGTTATATACGCAGCACTAATGTTACACAATACGTCAGCTGTTTAGTTACAAATATACTGCTATTAGCATGTCGGCGCACGCACAGCATGTCAGTAACGCGAACCCATAACATTTTCCCCTACCAAAATGTGCCCAACGTCGCTAAAGAAGCTTTCACTTCAAAAATTTTGAACCTTTAAATCAACCATTATTGTAATGCTCGTACACCCTTAAATTAAAATATTATAAATGTGACTGTCTCCCTAGAAAAATTTAAAAGAGACTCATGATTCTTACTCTACACACAAAAATTTAATCAATTTATAAAATAAACATAGAATATTCGAAATATTACAAAGAAAAGATCATTTAAAAAGTTGTAAAACAAAAAACTTGGTTCAATATATACTTATTATATATTTATTATATGTATGGGCTATATATTAATTTGAATTGAAAGTTTTTTTATTTTTTATATAATAATAATAAATTCCAATTGGAATCTTACTTATTGAGATGATGGTAGAACATGTAAAAAACAAAAAAGAAGAACATAGAAAGTTTGATAAATTCAATTTTAATTTAGTAATAAACTAAATAATTCATGCAAAAATAATTTTAAAATATTTTTATTATATTTGTTCATAAAAGATCAAATAATGAAATGTTTTATATCAAAAACATTTTGTGTTATAAATATTTATGTAGGGTAATTAAACCAAATGATGGACTATAACCAATAAAAAGACGAAATATATATGATTATCAAAAAGTTCTAAGTTGATAAATAAAATCCTTAGGTATGACCTTTTACATGACGAAATTTTACGTTAAAATAGCCAAGCGATCCAGTGGGCTCAAGTCTTGGCTGCGGAAGTTTGTAAATTATAATTAACGGAACGGTTAATTGGTTAAAACTCTCATTGCATAGATGAGTAAAGCTATGCTCGTGGAGGTTTTCTGTAGTTTTCAGGATCAAAATACCGACGCAATACCTACCTTTATCGATTCTCTGAACGGTTTAGGAGAAATTAACTATCAGAGTCAGTTTTATTATTAAAAAAAAAACACATTTCCCATAAATCGTACAGAGAATCGATATGAATTTTTACACAAAAGAAGTATAAATGGTGATTAAGTAATAGATAAAATTTTAAATTCTTGTTATCATTTTTTTTGCAAAATATTGTAAAAAAATTTGAGGAATATTGGTAATAGTGATTTATGTAAATGGTTACATTTTTAAAAGCACTCATTGACTAAAAAACCATTAATTAAGACTTCTTCAAATACCACCATGTAAAAAAGGGCTGTTTTCTAATAATTAATTTATCGTAAACCGTACAGTGAATTGATTTGAAATTTATACAGAAGGTGTATGGAATAATCATTTACACACAAAATTTCAGATTTTTTGGCAACACTTTTGTTTTAGTATCGAAACACCTCAAACACAGAAATTAAATTTTGAAAATTCGTCAAGTTATAATTTAGGTATTTCCAAGAAGTGGTAATATTACCCTGTTTTTCCTATCATCTATAATACATGTATCTACAATCTACATACAAAATATTATATAAAAAAGAAAGTATATTATTATTATTTTAAACTTTCTAATTGAACTTATTTATGAAAAACTTTTTTAATTTCCGTACCGATCAATTAAATAATGTAAAACGTAAATATCTTCTTTATATTCATTCTTGTTTAATATATGGATCTAAACTTGTTCAAATTGACAATACATAAAGCTGTTTGTCAGATATTTCTTTGAATATTAAGGAGTGGCAATTAAGCTTGACAAGTCGTTTGTGTACAGTAGAAGCAGTAAGAGCCCAAGAATAAATCCGTGTGTTACGCCAAACCTAACTTTATCTTCTTTATTTACAAGTTCATTTAAACATTAGTAAATAGGCAACTTGTATGACGTAAATGTTAAGTTTTGTCAAATAATCGAAAACTATTATACAAGTATACCGTATGCGTAATTCAAGTTGCCTATTTATTAATATTGTAAGTCAACTTTAACATTGATCGTTTCATTGAATTAACAATTTATTGTTTTATTAACAAATAGAAACATTCGCACCACTAACTCATACTTTACTAATGATATTTGACACTTAAGCAACACATTCCATGAGGTTTTAGCAAAATGCAAGCGGTTTTTTCATTTTCCTTTATTTGTAACATCTTTTACTGTAGATACTACGAGCGAATGCTACTGTTACAATTCTATTATCATTAGAATAATTTCAAAAATATTATAATTTTTGTAACGCTAAAAACTAAGCACAATAAATTATACATACATTTATCATTTTGTTTTCTTTTTCTTGCAGAGATTTGAAAATGGAAAACATTATGGTGGCTTCAAATAAATTACAAATAAAAATTGTTGATTTTGGTTTAAGCAATATATGGACACCAGATTCACCATTGCATACTCATTGTGGTTCGCCTGAATACGCAGCACCAGAATTATTTTTAATGGGGCGAAGTTATGGGCCAGAAGTAGACCTTTGGAGTTTGTAAATATCTAAATATCTTCTTTATAAAATAATAGATCAAGAGTACATCGAAAAATATGTTCAACTTGTTTCAAGTACCTGCACAAAAATTAGTTACCTTAAAACAAAATTTCTAAGTGATACTCGTCCGGTTGGTATACTTTCAAATAAGGCCTGTTACCTCTACTCCCGTCTCTTTCAATTGAATTGGCACTTGAAAAATTGCTTAACCGGCTACAAGTAATTCACAGCCACTAAATATAGGAATATTTGGACTGAATAATTTGTTTGAAAATAAAATTTTTATTACCTAAATTGGTGTCAATATAGACATCAGATTTTTATCTCATAACCACTTACCTTTACAAAACCTTAGACCTTGAATTATAAATAGTATAGAAATGTTTCAAATCGTGTTTCTGAGATATTTTAAAGTAAGAAACTAAGCGCACAACGAAAATTTCTCATATCTGGAACCAACCAATATCGTGAAAATTGTTTCCAAATTTCGCTAGGTCTCAAGGCAAATGCTTCATGCGATTAGTACATATTTTATTGAATGAAAAAAAAAAAACTCTTGGTCTGCGATATATAATTTCAAGGAATACAAAATGTTATAAAATGTTTTTAAAGGGGAGTGATATTATATGGTATGGTCACTGGGCAATTACCATTTATTAGTACAAGAAATGAAGCGATGACATCACAAGAAAAACGTCAACGTCTTTTAAGTCAAATCAATCGGGGCTTAACCGTAAACCACAGGAAAGAATTATCTAGTCTTTCATCAGGTAGGTATTTAATATGAAAATTCTCCATGAGCAAATTCTGGACTTTCTCAAAGTGGCAATATGGGATTTACCTATTTGAATTTTCCAATTTTCACATGAAATCGTAATCGGCGGCCTTGAAAACCCACTGAGTGAAGATTTTAGTTTCCCAAATTTGCATATTAAATTCATTATATCAGCGGCCTAGAAAACTCCGTCCGAAGATTTCCACTTTTTTTGTTTATTTTCATTAAAAATAGCACAATTAGCCCACATTCACCATATTTAATCTGTAATATTGAATTTTTAAAAGAACACTTTCTAATGCCGGTTTTCCACTGAATGGGCAGTTGAGTTTTTGTTGAAAAAACAAAACTGAAACTGTAATGGTGATGACATTTTTCATCTAAAATGAGCTGTCTTTACTAATAAAACACTTTCTTATTAAAAGTAACTTTGAATGCTGTAATTATATTAATAAATTAAGAACCTAATTTTTCATTTTTTTTAAATTATATATTAATTAATTTTTGTATTTTGTATGTAGATTTTAAAAATTTAATTTCAAAATTACTTGTTCCTTGTGCTGCTGCAAGATTAAATACGGAAAATTTACTGTATCATCCATGGGTCACAAAAAGATATATTACATCTATTAAAGTGGAAGGATTTAGATCGGTTGATTCATATTGGCAAAGTATTGTAAGCAGTTCTAATATTTCATTTCGTTATACAGATTAATTCAATTGATAATACGATTCACAATAACGTAAATATCACAGCCAAATAACTTAATTAGCTGTTCAATTTACAACCTTGCCTTTTTACTAAACGTCGCTGTTCAACAAGTGGCCTGAACTATATTCAGCCATTCAATTAAACAGCTAGAGTAATGACTTGGATCGATAACGTTTAACTACTTTAATCGCTTAGTCATTTAAAAGTTCCACTTTCTGCTACATGATTCTAACACCCACAGTCGGCAAGGAATAATATTGTGTGTGATTCTCATAGTTTGATTGCTTTTATGCAAATATAAGTCAAGGGGAAAAAGTAGTTGCAAAAATGGTACTATTAAAACACTGATGATTTACCTGAACTGTACGAGCTGTAGAAATTTTTGGAAAAATTCATTTTTCACAAAATGGAGGTTATGTATAAGTTACATATTTTTCCAGAATTGCAACTTAATTTCTTCACTTTTCGAAAGGTTATCAAAGAAAGTTGAAATTATGAGGTTACTGCGGTTTTCTGTGGATTTTGATGTTATTTTGCTATGTTCAGGGTTCGATACCAAGTAAGGTCGATGCAGAAATTCTGATCAAACTATTTTTTATTTTTATTCGTCTCAATCGAAACAATAGAAGCAGAGAGATTCAAGAAAACGTCACCAAGGAAAACAATAGTGATAAAAACCGCATGCAGAAAGTCGTGCGAATCGTTCCGGAACCTACACGGAACCGAAAAAAACCTATTAAAAAATAGCCTTATCCCAAAATTTACCGAATTTATTATCAAAATTCGGTAGATTTACCCAAACTAATTATATACAATGTTTATAGCTGATAAATGAAGTTGCCGATACACTTCAAATTAGTCCACGTACAGTTAAATATGAATTGAAGACCAATCGTTATGGTGAAATTAGTGGAATGTTTAACATAAAAGAGCATTTACATATGTTACAATTACATAAAGAGAGACCTGGATCGAATACACTTACATCTGCAGCAAAATCACAAACATTATCAGCACATTCAAAAATTAAATCATGCAAGGCAAATTATATTGATACCGTTTCGAAAACTTCCAAAGTATTACCACAACGTGTGCCATTAAGTGATAATAATCGTAAACGATTGATCAATAATGATGAAAATACATTAAATTCATCGTACAAAAGTGATTCAATACAAATGAAACCAATTAAAAC